>NC_142195.1:1390000-2780000 GCF_026936395.1 Plectropomus leopardus | reverse complement strand
TTCTTCCCGTGTGTGAGGCATCAGTCAGTTGCATTCAGTTTGGGGTAAAATGAGCCATTATTGGCTCTGTCAACGTGAAACCGCATTCAATTCATCAGTGTGTCCAGACTGCAGTGGAATGTGTTTCTCTTCATTATTAGCTCCTGTTTCCACTGACTGCTTCATCAGTCAGTTTATTAGCAGGGCACAACACAAGGAGTTCCTTATTCACTAGTCTTTGTTTTGGATGTGAAGGGTTCAAATATCTAAGACAGACAATGGTAATTGGAATAAATTTATCTGTCACTTGAAATCATGTAAGATTTTATTCCAGTGACATGTAATCCCGTCACTTTCTTCAGATTGAGCATAAACCCTCTGAAATCTGGATCCACATCACTTTTCTTGTGCTGCAATCAGACGCCTTTCACAAGTATTCAAATCTCCGAACGAAGAGAAAATTGGTTTCTTTCAAAAACAAGAGAAAAAAAGGCCATGAGCAACTTTGTGGGAAATGTCCTGAAAATCGCAAGAGAATAGTAAATTAAGATGTTTTTTTGGTTTGTTTTTGTGAAGCTTGGAAAACATTTCCAGAACTATATTTCCAATTACTATGATTATATATTTAAAATCATTCAACAGAATATGTATCATTCTTAATCTTTTTTTTTTTTTCAATTTTTCCCAGTTTTACTTTGTGTGTTTTTACATTCCCCTTTTTTTCTTTCTGGTAATTTTCTTGTGATTTTCCTGGGTCATTTCTTCTTAAGTTGCTCATTGCCTTTCTCCCATGTTTTTAGAAGAAATTAAACTAACTTGCTCAGCTTTCTAAGGGTTAATAACCGGTCAACTTGCTGGATATGTGTATCTCAGGGGAGGGCGGTCAAATCAGACAGTTTTCATCAGCATCACCAGGAAGTCACATTAACATTTATGATTTTTTAACTGAATAAATTTGTATGTATTAAGTTAACTGCTCTTACTTAGTCACTAATAACTGTTGCTTAAATCCCAACACTGAATATTTTTTGATCTTCAAAAACTGGTGTTTTAATGCAGCCGACTTGCATGTCATCAGACCACATTTTGTCACATGCAGTTCCACCAATAATTCCACGGCAGCTGAGGTGGCTTCTGCTGCTCCGACTTGCACTTGTTTTGTCTCATGCAAAGAAAATTTATAAATAGATAAAATAAAGACAGCAGTCAGTATTACCAGCAGAGTGTACTCAAAGTGTAAAAAGTAAAAGCACTCATCATACAGAAGTCCATATTCTTCTCTGTACTAATATTGTTTTATAATTGCTGCTGCCTTAGTGTGTACGTAGCATTTTAAAGTTGTAGGTTGTAATAAAAAGAGCAATATTCCTTTACAAGTGTAAGTTTCCCGTATGAGTGCTGAACTGTCTGTGGTGTTGCTCTGCCTTATATAGCCCACGCTCTGATAAGCTCCTGCAGCACATCAGTCCTAAAAGAAAATTAATTTTTGAAGAAGAATTACTTTATTTATCCCGGGGAGGAAATCAATTTTTACAGCATTTAAACAGTCACGAAAGATGTTAATTGGAGTTTAAATGTAATCAAGTCACAAGTAAAATGAGTAATGTGTTGCTTAAAAAAAAAGCTCCTTAAGAGAAGGATCTGGAAAAGGAATTCATCTCTGCCTTTTAAACCATGATCCATATATGGTGTGAGGAGGAGAATTTAACCCTTCGACCCTTGAACAAACTGGTAGGAAATGTACCACAAAATGCAAGAAAGTAAAAGCCTTTTTTCTTTTTTTAAAAAGCTAGGGAAAGGTGTCTAGAAAACTGTCATTTATAATGATCATGATTTTATATTCAGAATATGTTGCAGAATTGTTATAGCCTATTTTTAAGCAATTTTCTTTGGATCACCCCCCCCCCCCTTTTTTTTTTTTACTTTTTTGTGCTAATTTTTAGGTTATTTTTTTGTCCTTTTTACTAATTTCTTACAGATTTTTGGGTTGTTTTTTCTTCAGTTGCACACTACCTTCTTCCCGTGTTTTTGGAAGAAATCAAGCCAATTTACTCAAGTTTTAAAGTAACCTTGGTCCCCACCAGAACTATATATTTATTCTTTTCTCCTAATATTTTTTCAGTTAGTTCTTTTTTTAAATTTCATTTTACAGGTGATGTCTCCCACTTTCAGCCCCCCTCCCTGTGTTCCAAGGTCAACGCACATAGCTATATTGAGTTGAATTGAATGAATCTCTTTTTCAAACATGTTAAAAAAAGAAGACAAAAGTAAAAGTTCAATGAACAAAAACAAAAAGATTAAAAAAGAATACAAAAAACAACATATACATCAATCTCAATAGCAAATACTCAAGCAACTTAAACATGTTAGAAAATAAGGGAAGAAGTACACACGTATTATGTGCATACATGTACATTAGCAAAAACAAAGAGCAGACCAAACACTGTCTTAAATAATCTGTAAAAAAAAAAAAAAACATGCAGGATGTGAGTTTATATTGTCAGATTGTAAATTCTTTTCTTTAATGACATATTGCTATGATTATGGTAGTTAAGGGTTACTAGGTTATTTGCTATTGCCAGAGAATAAATAAATTTTCAGTAGAATGATTCAGAGAGCCAAAAGAGATGCAATGTTAGCATTTTTCTGATGGGCTGATAAGTGCACCTCTGATTTTGTCACGCCAAAAATGTCACTAGGCTGGTTTCCATTACACGTTTGCACAAAACTTCAGTGATATTTTCGAAATGCCGATAAAACACAATTGTGAGATGACTGTGTTTCCACTGAGTGATGTTCTGTGACTTCTCTGGTGATAACATTCCAAGAAGCATGGTGATGGATGTTCAAAACATTAGCAGCTTTATTTCTATTGCAGCCGTCGCACTAGCCGTCATTCCAATCCAAGGCCACACAGGCGTGTTATGGAGCCATAATGGAAAGGCGAGCCTCCCCCATGTATGAGAGATATCTGGGAGGTGATAGTCCACGATTTCACTGAGGAATTCTGGATTCAAAACTTCCAGATGATCCGCTCAACTTTTGAAGAGTTATGTGATGCAATAACACCTCTTGTAGCTCCTGCTGCATCATGGGGGAGCCAGTTTGTACAGACAAGCACATAGCCATAGCACCATGTGACCTAGAAAAGACAAAAAAGTGTTTCCATTGCAGTTTTGTGAAATATGACTTTTTCAAAGCCCCTGAATACCACCTCAGGCAAGCGTGAATTTTTTTTGTGATAAATGGGACTTTTTTGGAAATTGACGTGTTTCCATTAGGTGTATTTTGTATTCACAATATTAATTTTTGCAGTTTGACAGTAATGGAAACCCGCCTATAGTGATAGGATTGGGGTCGAGTGTTTGCCACACAGTTGTGAGAAAGAGTCTTTTAAAAAAAAGAAAAGAAAAAAAAAAGACTGTTTTAACTGGCATGGATTCAGCATGGTAAAGGTCACTTCATGGAGGAATTAGAGATTTAAATTAAGTATTTTCTACATATACACAATGCAGCTGTGTATTGTATTGCATTCTTCAAGGATTCAACAGAAAAAAAGCTATGGGCTACTTCTTTTTAACTTTCCAACCTCTAGATATAGAAAGTGTGGATCCCAGTTTGCGTTCACACTGAAATCTCACCATCACTGCCTCCTCTCTGTGAGGCTGATGTCACATCAAGGCTTTGCTTTGCAGACGATGATTAAATGCAGGATTTGCATTTTAATTGGATAAGAATTGTATCATAGAGCCATTCGGCAGATGTCTTGGAACGTCTTGAATGAACACAGGTGTTTGCATGATGATTACATCGGCTGCCGCTTTGCAATTAGTTTCACTCGTGGCCGAGAATATTGAACTTGTAGTAAGATTAAGGAAATGTTTGGGGTTTTACTGTTAATGGACATGCTGTGTTTGCTGTTGAAGGTTTTCAGGATTCATTAACCGATGCCTCTTAATCCTTTTGGTTGTTTTGTCCTGCTGTACACTTCATGATATGTCTAAACATGGGGCATCAGACTGCTTCTACCAGCAACCAGCTGCACCATCCATATTAAAGCTATTCAGTGACAACAGGAGATAAAAACTGCAAGTTTTCATGTTAGTAGAGGAGTCCTTTTCTTTCATCCAAAATAGCCCTGGCTTACTTTCACAGGGGTGGAAGCAGTTGTATTACACAGACTCGGCCCGATAATTGATTTCATGGCTGGTGATGTGCCGCCCAGAGGAATCTGGCACTGAAGACAGGAAATAGATGAGGGGAAAAAACAGCAGGTCCACTGAGGGACAGGGTGACATCAGACATCCTGTGCTCTCTGTATGAATCTTGTTTGGTGAGGTGTTTTGCTCCTGATTGTAACAGTGCTCTCAATCTGCTGCTGTCACAGCTCTGGCTGGAGTATGAAGCCATGATGCTGCATGCCAGCTTGCTCCTATAACTCAACGCCAACCTTCATTTAGCATTTTCTTTTTCTTTTTTTCATATCTTTATTATGCACAAACACTCTTAAAGCGATTTCTTAATTCAAACTCTTTTTTTAGCAGTATTTTCTCCTGTTTGTCAACTTCTACACCGTTTAGTCCTGAATGTGTCTAAACTAATGTTGCGTTCAGGGGATGTCGGAAGGTCGGAGATTACGAGTTGGGAAGTCATTCTTCTGATTTCATTGTGTTCATGAGCTTTGAGGTTGTAACGTGGGAAAAACATGGAAGCTACAAAGAAGAAGAAGAAGTTGAAAGCTATTTCCAGTTTATTTATATTTGTATATTTTATTTTTTATATATTATAGATAGTATATTTTTAATATATTTTTATATTTAATATAGGTCATGGGCAACATTGACTTTTGCCCACCATGTTTATGCTTTTATGACCTCAAGTCGGCAACTTGTGTTATACAAAAAAAATGTTGATATCAACGTTAATATACTGGCCTGGCATGCTTTATAGTTCAAAGTTTGCCTGCTTCAGGTAATAGCCGCAGATACTAAAATGTGCAACTACTAAAAGTAAATGATAGCTACAAGGAACAATATAACCAAATATATAATTTTTACTGTCAGTTGTTGACACTGTTTCCATGCTTTGCGCCATTTCTGCTGCTCTGAAACGTCACGCAAATGCCACGAAAAACGTCACAACTCTGCACTCGGGTAACATTGAAATTTCCCAATTTCCCACTCGTAAACATGACTGTCTGGCCACTGATGTGCTCATAACTCGCAAATACAATATTTTAGAGGAGCATGTGAAGGCAACATAAAGGTGGCCTTACTCATGCACTTGTCTCTTCTTTTAAACTGTGACTTTCAGCTCGCAAATGTCAAGGGCTCATGGGAAATGCAGTTTATGTAATGCTGCTAAAGACAGAAATATTTATGGAGTAATCCACATGATCTACTGTTGAAGAAGGCTATGTTCACAGGGGCAGAGGGATTTTGAATGAAGTTTTCCTACTACTGGCGCAGAACCTGGAAGCTCTGCTTTCACTTTGGCTCTCTAGTCACCAAAGCAACAACCAATGAGGCTCATGAGAAGTGTAGTGTGAAGCATAGCTTCACACACACACACACACGCACACACACACACACACACACACACACACACACACACACACACACTTATTTTTCAGAAAAGATGCATTTAGAATATTTATACCATGTGTTTTATAATAATATAAACCCATGGTTTTGTGTTGATTAACATTTATGTTAATATTAACATAATAGCAAAATATTTGAAATAGGACATCACTGGGGGAAACAGGCTTTTTTAACCAGCAGCTCTGCAGACTTTGCTGTTGTCTATGTAAGTTAGGTTGACTCTTTATAGGTACATCTGTCAGCTAAGTCTGACTTTGTTTTACCAGTCATGAATTTGGATATTTATGATTGATTAATGCAAAGTTGATACTATTTGGGAAAACTACATTACATTTGCAGTAATGATAACATGTTGCTACTCATTATTATTAGATTACATTATTGTTTGTTTATTTATTTATTTTAAGGAAGAAAGATTTGACCAAGAGTTTCTCAGTATGTTTACGTAATGTTAGAAAAAAAATATTGTGTTAGTCTGACTAAAATGGACTTCTAAAATACATGTAAACATGTTATTCTGACTGAAATCGGACTAAATTAAATTTCTCGTAATCACAAACACACACAGATTATTCTGTTGGAAATCAACTTATTCTGTCATGTAAACACATAAGTCGGACTTCAACTGGACTAGGTGTTCTGCACATGCTCCCAGTCGCCACGCCGACCTC
Source organism: Plectropomus leopardus (assembly GCF_026936395.1). Classification (NCBI taxonomy): domain Eukaryota; kingdom Metazoa; phylum Chordata; class Actinopteri; order Perciformes; family Serranidae; genus Plectropomus; species Plectropomus leopardus. The sequence goes on along the minus strand of NC_142195.1, from coordinate 2,773,747 downwards.
CCTAAGTGTTTACAGATAGGGACTGTTCATCACTTATGAGGAGGAAAAGGGAGCTGCAAAACGGTTCAGGCATTTAAAAAAAAAAAGTTTTTTTAATTAAGCAGTGAGGAGGGACTTGTGTTTTTCATTTTGGCTTAGGCGAGGGACATGCAACTTGCAAAGGTAGTATTTTATATACTTTATTTATTCTAAATAAAAACGTGACACCCCAGCCACCCCCCTCCTCCAATAAAGTACAGTCCCACAACACCGGCACAGAAGCTAAGCGATGTCCTGCTGTGGATGGGGCCGCCACAAAACATATTTTAGCCTACTAAAAAAATCAGTATCAGTGTAAGTGTTCACTATAACAGCTGATGGAGGCAGCAACAGAGCAGCAGCTCAGTGGAGTAAAATGACTGTTGTCTAAAAAGTTGGAAAAGAGCTTATTGAATTTAATGCTAATATCAGGAAGATCAAGATTCAAGTGGTTCAATTTAAAAGTGAGACCTGTGAATAAGGTAGATGGACTTACTTTTTCATGTCATTGAACAGATCAGCTCATTCATGAATAAGCCTTCACTAATCGGGAGGTTTGGTCCCGGAGCATGCGGCTGTTTGTGGTTTGAATGCAGCCTTGGGCTTCTTAACATGGTGTTCCTGTGGCTGATTAGAGCCAGGTGTCTCCTCTACAAAATGAGGGTATTGAGGGCAGCCTGCTTCACTGCGGAGGACCAGCTGCTGCAATCTCAAATAATCTTGTGGGAAGGCTCGTCGTAAAGCTAAACATGCCCTTGCTGAAATTAGACGCTCTAGAGGACAAATTGTGCTGCTGTTGCTCATTTGGAAAATGAAATCTAGCCCCGCAATTATTTTATGTTGTTGTTGGCGCTAATTATAAATCATGGAAGCGGCTGAAGAGGCAGTGCTGCTGACTCATTGCTGAGTAGCACACACTGCTACGGCTGTGCTCGGTGTGATTCAAAAGCAATATTATTCCCAGCTGTGCATGAAATCAGTTGAGTTTTGTCATGGAAAAATGAAGAAAGGAGAAATACAGTAAATGTTGCCTGATGGCACATATGTAACACTGTTTCCACCGGCAGCTATAGCTACTTTACTGTTATAACCTTTTCTAAATCTTTTTTTTTTTAGTTTGGGTTTTGTTTCCTCAACATTTAAAAGAAATGATGAAGAAATGAGTGGCTGAATCAAATGAGGTACATTTCCAGAGTGTGTATGCCTCGATATCCTATCACAGAGCTGCTCAGCTTCAGAGCGCCTCCTCTGGGGACGTATTATCAAGTTAGAATAAGAGTTATTTGCACACCCAAAAAGGCATGTGTGTGGTTTTGTTTCAGTTGGACACAACTTTGGACTTGTTTGGTGTAAAATAGCAACTCTCTGATGTGTGTGTGTGTGTGTGTGTGTGTGTGTGTGTGTGTGTGTGTGTGTGTCTGTGTGTGTGTGTGTGTGTGTGTGTGTGTGTGTGTGTGTGTGTGTGTTTGCTTTCCTGTCAGGCTTTCACATTCCCATGCCCCCACAAGTAAATAGCCCCAAGCTTTTTTTACCAGGAAGTTCCAAAAGCAATCGATTGGATCTGGTGCCAAGAGCCACATTTGGGAAGACATGTTTCTGTTTGTTGTAATTTTCTCTAAATTCTCCACACAGTGAATGTACTGAGGATAAGATGTGATAACTTGAATCAACTGTTTTTCTGAAGTGTGGAAAAAAAACAACCTAGATTAATCTGACATAATTTATCTAGATGTTTAAAATAGGACTTCTGTAAATGTTGACTACTCATTTAAATGATAATTAAGCAAATATGCCAAAAATTTACATTTCAGATTCTCCAATGTGATAATTTGCTCACTTTAAAATCTGAAAAGTTGTTAAAAATAATTTTGGAAAACGATTGCCTTCAAAAAAGGAAAGTAAATATAACTATTAATCTTAATTTATGTGAAGTTTACTCAAAATTAAGCTGTATTTACTTAATTTTGCGACGTTTTTGCAATTTTCTAAGTGTTTGCAACTTCATAAATCAAGTTAATCTGACATTTGACATCTGACATTTGAAGAGTTAAAATTTGGAAAATTAATAAATATTTAATTTTATGATTAGGACTGATCTTGTTTTTTTTTTTTTTAATAAATTCAGTTGCCCTAGAAAGTTATATTAATGTATGTTACATTATTTTAAAGCCTGATTTTGAAAAATGTATTTTGTATGAGTATGGTATGAGTATTTGACACTACACAAAATAATAATGTATAATATATAATGTAATAATAATGTATGAAAATCAATGTTGCTGCAAATCATTGACATATCCTAGGCTGTGGTTATTTAAAAATAACCTACTTTGCATGTAGTATTTTGAAAATAATTCATTTTGTGTGGGTGTGTGTAGTTGGGGGGAGGGTTCATCTAAAAACATGGTGGCATCATGACAAAAGCCTGGCATTTAAAGGGTTAAAATTCTGAAAAATTAATTAATATTTGATATTTATGATTAGGACTCATGCTGGTTAAATATTAACTAAAACTAAAAAATAATATCAATGCATAATATTTTTTTAAATCTTGATTTTGTGCATTGTGCATTTTGTGCGCAGAGCGATACAGGTGTGTGTCTCATATTAAAGCGGGCTCTAAGGGTTAAATTAAGCAGTTTGTACCTCTTCATTTAAGGATGCCATATATTAAACTGTTTAAACTGAATATTTCCACTGTCCTGTTTTGATTGTTTAATCCTTTTTTGTGCCTCTTGTCCCATCTCCAGGTTGCTATGGTGAACAGCAGGGTGGAGGCGCCCACGGTGGCAGTGATGGGCGGTGGCGGGGGGACAGCGGGCAGGTTGTGCGCAGGATGTGGAGGTCGAATCGCAGACCGCTTCCTACTCTTTTCCATGGAGCGGTACTGGCACACGCGATGCCTCAAGTGCTCATGCTGCCACGCTCAGCTGGGCGAGTACAGCAGCACCTGCTACAGCAAAGGAGGCATGATCCTCTGCAAGAATGACTACATCAGGTGAGTCTTGATCAGCTTTGTAGACAGTCAGTGGAGACAGTTAGAAAAAGTTGAATTATTGCATCAGTTTGACTAAAACCGGACTTTTAAAATTCAAGTAAACATGTTAGTCCCACTGAAATCAGACTAAAATTAATTTCTCGAAATCGGACTAACACACCCAGATAATTTAACTGGAAGTCGAGCTACTATGTCATGAAAATGCCTTCGTCGGACTTTAACTCGACTTAGGGTTGTGCTTGTGCTCCACGTTGCTGCGCTGGCCTCCATTGGTGGTTAAGGATAGGAAAAAATGGATCAGGCATTTTTAAACAATGGAAGCACTGAAGAGGGACTTGTGTTTTTAATTTTGGATCAGGTGAGGGACAAACAACTTTCTAGTGCTGTATACAAGGACAAAGACAGTAGTCCAATTTAATGACCTAATTAAGCTATCCCTAACCACCATATAAGGCCGGCGCCATGACTAGGAGCACGCACAGAATGCTTAGTCCAGTTAAAGTCACACTGAGGTGTTTACATGACGGAACAGCTCGACTTCCAGTCACATTATCTGGGTGTGTCAGTCTGTTTTCAAGAAATTCTATTTACCCTAATTTCAGTTGGACTAACGTGTTTACATGTATTTCAAAAGTCCAGTTTGAGTCGGACTGACACAATAATTCGACTTTTCTAACATCATGTAATTGTACTGGCTGTATGTGACCCCATATCAGGCACAGAGCTCTGGTCCCACAGCAGCAGTCTCATGATAAACAGAGAGAGGGAAGGCTGATTGAATCAATATGGTGCGTGCAGCTCTATAATGAAATGAGATTTTGCCCATTTTAAGAAGTCAAATATGAGGTTAAGTTGCGGTGACTGGACAAAATTGCAAGGTTGTGCAGACTTCACAAGAACTGGATGAATTCACGCTAACTGTGTGTGATCGTATTATTTCAAAATACTGGAAGGACTGGAACACCAACATATAATTACATACACAGCATTTTTACTCTTAGCATGGTTAGTCGCTTTTTTTTGCATGCAATTCAGTTTGCTTACATCTGTCAGGGTCAATCAAATGATATCCTGCAAGTTCACCAAGCCTGCAGAGGCAAGGTAGCAAGAGAAGGCAGCTCGAAGAGAAGAGAGTGCTAGACTGTGAGGACAGTGGACAGCAAACTGCAGGAAATAAATGCAGCCAATCAGAATTCTAGAAAAATGTTTACATGATGTTCCTGAAAAACTAAGAGCCCTGTTTGGCGTATCCTCATTTATAATCTCATCACATCAAAAAATATCTGCAGACAGTAATGATCCTGTTTTTTGGTCATACTCAGACTCTACCTTGCTATTCCTAGTCTAAATCTAGTATGTAAACATTTGTCATTATGAGTTCATTTTGCCTCATTAGTGAATGTGAGTAACATTGTTTATGTCTGATGACAGAAATAAACAGGGGGGGGGTCAGCATGGTCATGTTAAAGGTCATGTTAAAATGGTATAGCAAACATTGCAATGGTGAACATATGTGTGTGTGTGCGCACAGTCAGTGTCTATGACTAGTGCAACACAGACAGAGATTTTGTGGGTGCCCACATGTCCGGGGTGAATGCTGGGCTGGATGTTGAAAGCTACAGCTGAAGGCCTGCTGAGGAGGAGCTGACACACAGCAGACTTTGTATATCAGGCCAGGAATAATACGGTGGCTTTCAGGACCTCGCTTGTGAAATAAATAAAGTTCTCAGTGTACACTCAGATTACACCACAATCTGCAGTGATATCCACTATGTAGTCCTGAGAGGCCTGCTGTGTATTGAAGAAATTCCACATTTAGTCCATAAGTAAAATGAGTCAGCAGATGTTTATTCAGGTGCATATATATCAAAATGCCCCTGATTAATATTTATATGGTATTACAGTGGCGTTATTCCAAATTAGAAGTTGGATGTAGATAAGTTCCTGATGTTTTTGTGACTAACTCCATGTTGAGTTTTTTCATACTCATCCAAATCAAAGTGGTTCTTATGTAGGGCTGGGCGATATGGTTTTAAAATAATGTCCCAATATGTTTTGGCTATATCATGAAATTAAACTACAGTTACAAATAAAGTAGCTACTACCATAAAATAGTTACATAAACTACAGTTATAAAAAAGTTTAATAAAATACTGTTATAATGTTCAATAAAATAAAGTTAAATCAAGTACTGTTATAGTAAAGTTGAATAAAGTTGAATAAAGTATTGTTATAATTTAATAAATCAAAAGGGAACCCATGGTGCTTTTATTTTGCGTCATCTAGGGCAGGAAGTGTCGATGTTTTTGCTGTCGAATTGAGGCTTTCGGTCAATGGTTGGATGTCAGTGTTTGCAGACGGTTAAACAGATACCACGGCTTCAAAGGGTTAGTATGGTTGGCCGTTCATTTATTCATTTCTGTGGCAGTGATGCAAATAAAGAGCTCATAAATGTGTATTAAAAGGTTTCTAAAGTGGGTACATGGTGTACATTTGCATTTTTTATTTTGTTTGGTGAACTATTGCTGCAGCACATGTTGCTCATGTTATCAGACTGCTCTCTGGCCCTGTGGATCTGTCTCGTCCAATCACGTCTTTGCTTGAGACCCACAGCAAAGTTAGTGGGAGCTGAGGTGGACCACAATGTCCTGACCCAAGGCCTGGTTCATGTCAGGTCCTCAGATTCCTGCCCTTCATGCCAGTAAAGCAGGATGAGATGTAACCGAGCCTTAAGAGGAGAGAGTGTGTGTGTGTGTGTGTGTGTGTGTGTGTGTGTGTGTGTGTGTGTGTGTGTGTGTGTGTGTGTGTGTGCGTGCGTGCGTGCGTGCGTGCGTGCGTGCGTGCGTGTGTGTGTAGGGGAGGGGGGTTAATTAAGGAGAACAGGAATCCTCTGAGGCGCACTCATTAAATGACTGTTTGGATTAAGATAAAAAATTCATTACTCTGTGCAGTCATTGAAAGCGAGAGACAGAGAGCACCCAAACCAGTCAAGTCAGTGTCACACGGCATCAGTTTCACAAGAGCTTGTAATGATGACAGAGGCTTCCTATTAAAAGTTGAACCTGCTGCAGTTCAGGTGCTGACATGCTTCCAGCCTGTGGAAGATAAGGACTGACTGCTGCTGTGTGCCGCCGCATTCTTCTTCTGTGCAGCTTTTATGTGCCTCAACATTAATGTGCTCTTGCGCTCATGTGCTGTTGTTCCCAGCTGTTGTTTAAAGCAGCAGGAATTGCTGTGCACGTATTGTATATACTGTGAAAAAGTTAACCCTGAGCACATTGGTTTGATTTCTTTAAGAAAAAAAAAAACATGTCAAAGGCAATGAGCAACCTGGTAAAAAAAAAAAAGTTCCACAAATTGCAAGTTATCAGTAGATTTAGACATTTTTTAAAAGATAGGAAGAAATAGGTAAAAAAAAATTCTAAAGAAAATATCTGGCGAAAAAAGAAAAAAATGATGACAAAACTATATTTCTGATTAGTATAATTACATTTAAAATTATGTCACACATTTATATAGTTTTAAGCACTTTTTGCCAAGATCTTTTTGCTATGTTTTTTTAAACTTTCTTATTTGTTTTTCTTTTCTTTTTTTAAACAAATATTCAGGTAAATTTCTACTTACTTACATTTTTTATCATAAAATCATAAAAAATAAATGTTTTTTTTTTCAAAATTATTATAATTATTATAATTTGAGGTCATGTTGTTTGTGTATTTTATTTTGTTTTATTTCATTTTTAACTAATTTTCAGGTAATTACTTTTTTAAAATAATTTCTCTTCTTTGTGTCACTTCTTCTCAAGTTACTCATTGCCGCTTCTCTTAAGGTTTCAAAGGGTTAAACATGACCAAAGTTTCTTTTGTTTCTTTTAGGCTTGGGGAGTTTGTAAAATTTCATACTTTTCAATGGGATATAAGGTATATGATGGTATAGGTGTGCAGCACTAACATTCCCACCCTCACTTGATAGCGCTACTCACTTTAAGCTTAACTAATAAAAACACAACAGAAACGCACAAAATTTAAAAAAGAGAAATATTCTCACAACTATTTTCCTTATTAAATAGAAAAATACTACACTTTTTGAATTCAACTTTGAACTCTGGCGGTGCGTGCTGTGCACTATACACAATGAGTTCAATAAAAAGAGGAGTGCCTGTATTTATGACGGTAGTGAAAAACATACCATTGGGATTTCTAAACAACCGTGTATCCGTGATACCACCCAGGCCTAGTTTCCTTTCGTTAGGTGCACTGAAATCTAGATGGCCTTGTAAATAATGACCTCAAAGTGCCACATAGGGATATCAGGATTAACCGGTTTTGCCATAATCACAGTAACATAATATCAGAGTTCATAACTGTGAATCCTAGAAGCTACGTTATCTGCGGTGCCCTGATTCTTGCATTGTTGCCCTGTGAAAACAAATCTTGCAAGTCATGTGGTATGCATGCGTGCAGTGACATATTCTCTAGATACATATCGTGTGTGTTGTGCTGGTTTGTTGTGTGTGAGAGTGTCATACCGCTCACCTAAAGCATTGAGAAGAACTGTGGTTAAAGGATCAGAGGAAGTTACATTTCAGCCTCATACATGCCAAAAAACTTAAATGAGCAGTGTGGGAGCTATAAATAGATATTTGCAAAATGACAAGGGAGTCTTTGTAGAAGCTGGCATGCCAGTTTGCAATGCATGCCATTAAAAAAGTGACCTCAAAGGGGTCCAACACTTCCAATATGTTCCTACATCTTTAAGATAATTTTCTTGCCCTTAATGCCAAAGTCAAGTAAGAAAAAAAAGTAATATTCTTTATAGCTTATTCTCATTAAACCATTATAAATTATCTTTAAGTAGCCAAATGTTACACTATAAAAACTAACTGGATATAGTTGATCATAATAATTAATATAATAATTAGTGAATGAGTGTATGTATGGCTAGCCTGTTCTCATTCCGAAGTCCTTAAATGTTGCTGTATGTTGTTATGATATGCCGCCAGACGGCACCTGTCAGGGCAGTCAGTTAAGAACACAGCTGGATGAAACCTGTGGTGCCCACATGCTACACCGCTGGATGGCATCAGGTTGAAACGTTGCCGGTAACAATGTGATGTAAGGAGCACAAGGGTGCCTTATGGGCAGGCAGGAGGAGCAGTGGATGGGTCTGACAAATCCTGGACTTTCACCAAGCGTTTCCTGCCTAAATGGGATGTTTGTTGCCTAAACCTAACCATTCGTGCTTTTGTAGCGACATCTGGAATGTCAGTGGAAGATGCAGAAGGATACCTGCAGTGTAATATGAAGTCCACTGACAAAGCGTCAATATGTGATGACTTGGGATGGGAATGTGCTGGTGCGGCAATAGCAAATGACTTTCTTTTAAATGCGCCCTTCGTATCATTCAGAGTCCCCTTTGTCCCCTGGTTAGCTGCTTCACAAGGTTTATGCAGGTCCATGAGTGCAACGAAGGCAGATATCTCTAACTAACTTCTTTTTTTCCACACCAGCAGTTTGTGACTCACTGGATGGATAATTGTTCTGCTGATCTATTCAAGACTGATAATATCCATTCAATGGATGATAGGAGCGGCTATATGTGAGTGAATGCAAACTTTTAGACCAAGCACAATGAATGCTTAATTTCATTTTCAATGCACCCGTTCTGCAAGTTCTTCTGCTCCATCTTTGCTCGGAGTGCACTCTTCACTCTGAGAGTGTGGTGCAGTCAGTCACCAACAGCACTCCAAAAATCTGTTTGTGGTGATTTTTTTAAAGGTGGTGGGCCACCACAGATAAATGAATGTGTGGGAAACTCTATATAACATAATAACTGTTATTGTTATTGTTAACTGTGAAAACCATTAAATAATGTGACAATAATCTTGATATCAAAATATTGTGAAAAATCCACATGGCGTTGGTTGCTGGCATCACATGAACCACGGCATGTGAAGGTAACACAAATCCCACAGCCATTAACTGTGATGAGCTTTTACAGCAGAGCAGCTTCGCCACATTCAGCCTGACAGAAACCAATGAAAAAGTAGTTTCTGCCGGAGGCTGAGTTTCAATAGACCTTAAAAATGAGAGCGGCTGTGTGTTACCAGCTGTGTATTTCACTTGTGTGTATCTCAGCACAGAGAATGTGTGCTGTGATTTGTTGTCGGTCATTTGGACTGAAAACAGCATTGTGTTAAAACAACACAAAGGTCTGTGTGAGTGTTGGCGTGTTGTTTCGGGTACCAGTGAGAAGATGAAATACCCAGGGAAACTGGTTTGAGTAATGGATCCACTGGTTTTAAAGCTAATCAGGTGCCAAACACACACTTTGGTTAGGAAAGGTTTGATGGTGGCAGTCACACAGCTGCAGGAGGAGCACATCTACTCCTACAAAGACTTCTACACAACATTTGAGTCCAAACCTACAATATATTAACCCTTTGAAACTTAAGCAGATTGGCTGGGTTTCTTTCAAAAACATGGGAAGACAGCAATGAGCGATGAACTAAGACATTTCCAAAAGAATTACCAAAAATATAGTAAAAAAAGTACTGCAAAATTCCTTTAATAAAATTTAAAAAAAAAAACAAAAAACATACAAAAAAACCAAACAAACAATGATCGTCTCATGCTTGTGGAGGGGAATACTTAAAAAAGGGGGGAAGTGAATTTGTATGGCTAAAAACATAAAAAAATACACTAACGCCTATCAGTTTGGGCCTTCTTCAGGGTGTAGTGACACAGCAGGTGGGTTTCCATCACAGATTTGCACAAAACTTAAGCAGTATTTTGGAAATTTCAATAAAACACATCTGCGTTTCAGTTCAGTAATATTATTTTCCTCTCGCGATAACATTATGAAGCACGGTGATGGATGTTCAAAACATTGGCAGGTTTATTTCTATTGCAGCCACTCGATAAAGCCAATCTAATATTGCCTTATTTCTTTGTCTTGTATAAGAGTTAAGAAGATCTACGCCATGTTTTGTAGAATGTCATGTGACTTTGTTGTACTTCTTATTTGGGTTTAATGGCAGTTGGCATCCATAAAGTCGCATTACAGACACCAATTGTTGCAAATCAAATGATCTATAAAAGGGAAAAAGTGTTTACATTGCAATTTTCGTGAAATATGGCTTTTTCAAATACCACCTCTTGTGAGTATAAAATCTTTTTTTCAAAATTGACACGTTTTTCCATTAGGCAAATTTTTTATTAGCAATTTCAGTTTGCGCAATTTGAGGGTTAATGTAAAACCTGCCTACTGAGACAAGGAGAGTGATTATAGTTGCAGTCACCACAGATGTGCAGTGGTGAAAGCTTACATTTTTTTTCTGTCTTCGAGAGGCAAAACACAAGAAACACAACAGATACAAAACTGAGAAAACAAAAAAACAGGGCCTCTCATAGACTATGAAAATCCTCACTAAGACACCAACTTTAAAATGTTGTATTCAAAGCAATCACATTATCATCACATCATAATAATCAAGTGGTTAAAAAAAACATGCAACCATTATTTTTTTTAACCTTATTTAATACAGAGAACATAAAAAATAGCTATTGATTGGTATTGACCCTTGTGTTTTGTGTTTCAAGTCCTGTGATTGGGTGAGGCCAGACCCAGCCTGGCTGCGCTGTTAGGTGCTGTTTGAAATTAAAAACCTATTGTTATGAAATATCTCTATGAATTTTAAGCGATACGTCTGCCATTATTATCATTGCAAACTACATCCAGTATTTGACATATGAAAACAGAAAGTCTGACAGGCATAGCAAAGCTAATCTGAGGGGGTGGGGCTTAGAGAGCAGTTAAATCAGTTTGGTCTCAGTTACCTGCTATGGAATCTCTATGGTATTTTAGACTTTTTGTTGGATCTTAGCTGGAAATTCCAAGATTAAACAAAAATACACAATCTTCACACAAGATTGAAGAATGAAACGTGTGTAAAATGTGCCAAACAGTCCCAAGGGGTTATAATGAATTCGTAGATGGAAAATTAAATGAAAAGTTTAAAGTTTAAAAGTTTTAAAGTGATACTAAGGCATTCTCTCTGGGCTTGAAAGATGGCTGTAAAAAAGAATTGTAGTTTGTAACTTGTAACAGCAAATTATCAGTTTGATTTCCTGTCACTGATACCCTTTTTCTTTGCGGTGGTTCTTTCTCTTTATTTATCTCTAACTTATTCAGTCTCTCTTTCAAACTCAATGCAGATTAATTTAGATCAATGTTTTAGTGCTTCTTGGGAGGAGATTGATGACGGCTTGTGATTGCATCTCGCTGGAGCTAAAATTAATGCATTCACATGGGTGTTGTTTCTTTCTAATGGCCATCAGAGCTGGAGGCAATAAATACCTGTGTCTACTGCAGAGTCATTTGGCCCGGGTTTGAATGCCAATCAAATGCATTCCCATTGTATTAAAAGCCAGATATTTGTGAGCATTAACAACTTTTTTGTGCAGTGGGAAAGAGACTTCAAATCAGATAGTCATGAAATGATCAGTTACTTGTCAGAAACATCATTCAAATTACCAACATGTTGTGAGTTCCATTGGACAGCAAAGCTGTTGTTGCAATAGTGTTAAAATAGATGAAGTGACAGACCTGTGATGTGTTTTGATTCACAGGCTGTTTGGACACAGTGGGGCCTGCAGTGCTTGTGGACAGTCTATACCTGCTAGTGAGATGGTGATGCGAGCACAAGGCAACGTGTACCACCTGAAGGTGAGTTGGATTATGTAATCGTATCACTCAACGTTAATCTTCATAACTTGACAATTTAATGCTGTCTTTTTTTCCCCAGTGTTTTACGTGTGCGACCTGTAGGAACCGCCTGGTGCCTGGCGATCGCTTTCACTACATCAACGGGACGATCTTCTGTGAACATGACCGGCCGGGAGGAGGTCTGCTCAGTGGTCATCCAACTCCACTGCAGGCCAACAGCATGATGCCCGACCAGAAGGTAAGGACGTGATGTACTTTTTATAATGAGCGTAAAGAAGTAATGTAGGGCAACAAGACGTACATCTCAGTATAGCAGGCTGTCTTCTGTTGGAAGTTCCGCTGGACATTTTGGCTTGGTATGAATTAAGTTTCATCCAAATGTAACACAAAATTCAACTAAATTTATTGCAAATTTACAATGAAAATGCAAATAAATGTGCATTCTATCATCTGCTGTTCTGGGAATATTATGAAGGGGACCTATTGAAATATGCAGCTGGTGGAGTAATCCTCCAGCTGTGAGATGGCACAACATGATGATGTAATTAAAGAAGCTACAAGCAAATCTCAGTTTTTTTGTGCACAAACTAAGAATAGGCATAATAACAGGTGAATGGAAATACACTTAAGGCTGAGTCGTAGTTGTATGTAGGTTCTACACAGAGCCTACGCAAGTGGCCTACTCATTTGTGAGCATTTACACGTGTGCACTGATGTGTCTGTAAATACTGCATTTCAATATGGTGTGAAAAGCACAGATGTTAACCCATGACATTTACAACCTTTTCTCTCCATTGTTTACAGGTGTGTTGAAGAAGAGGATGGAAAACCAAATGTGTGCCTTCTCCCCCACCTTTCTCCTCTGTCCCTCCTTCACCCTCCCCCTTGACCTGTAAATCCTGCCATTGGTTAACCCCCCTGCAGTCTGATGGACTGTCCCTCCACAGTCTGGATAAAGCCATTACTGCTCCTCCTTTAGATTCCAACATCCCAACACAAACTGGCCTCTCTGAGTGGTCCGTGAGGAGAGAAATCTGGACAAGTACAGTGCTCTGATGGAGGGCTGAGGATGCTGAGGATGGCTGGAACTGATTTATACAATAGACTTTTGTCTATTGTGAACTGTGGCAATATTACAGCAAGAAGTGGCTATTGGGGGAAAAATAGACTGTGGGGGAATTCTCCAATTCGTGTGATTCCAACAGAATCATTCATCGTCTTTACCCGGCTATCGAGTAACAGTGGACATTGAACACTAAAGATAGACTGACCACAATGTGATTCCTGCAGGAGCTGAAACATACTTCCAAAATTACAAAGACACATACATACTGTAGTTCAACCTTTTCTTTGGTTTATAGAAAAAATGTATGGATCTCCTGAGTAAGTCTCTTGTATTCAATAAACATGTTAGTGTCTTGATTGTCCCATTGCAGTAATAAAGGGCCATATCAGAGTTTTCTTCCTGTTCTAGCCCAATAACTGCAAATTGTGTGCACCATAAATTCTCAAATAGTGGCCCGGGCCTTTATTCATGAGAAAGAACCAAGTCTTTGTTAGACACAGTCTTTTATTTTTAAATTTGCCCTCTTCCCCAGTTTATGCAAATGCAGCATCTCTGCCATGTTAACCCTTTAGCATGTTAAATTAAATGTCCATATCCACTGGACACAGTGCATTAGTACAGCATGAGTCATGTCAGGCCCTCAAGTATGTACCATGAATGAAATTCTACAGAATTTTAACATTAAAAGTCTTGTGGCTTTCCCCTAATAGACAGCCTTTTAACACTTCCCCAGCCAGAGTATTATTATTATTATTAAGTTGGTCTTTCAAGAACCCAGAATATTTAATGTCTTGAATATATGAACACTGACTACATCAAAATAAAGAACAAATCTTCTGTTTTCATACACACACAAAGAAATATTCTATCTTCTTCCATTCCTTAATCAACACCTGAATTCGTGCATTTTCAACAAAACGTACTTTCTGACAAAAAGTGGGGAAAATCGGATTTTCGTTTAAAAAAAAAGTCATTTTAAAGAGCACGTTCCCTATCTGAATAAGTTGCCAAATGTGTCTCTTGTTGCTTTTTTAAATATAATGTCACTGAGGAGGTCTGTAAAAGCCACTAAATAGTGATAAAGTCGACAAGTTAATAGTCCACTCTTCCTGTTACCCTGGGATCGTCTTGTTTGTTTGGTTTTGGACATGGAAATGTTGTTCCGTTGCACAGCGTCAGCAGTACAGTACTGTACAGTAACAGCACCTGTACAGTGAAAACACCAATTTATGAAAAATATCGTCAATGGCAAGGAAACGTGTTGTAAATGACAGAAAAGTGTTAATGTAAAAAAGTCGCTAACACAGCTACATTGCCAAAATAAGTCCAATAGACAACAGTCAGATAGGTTGAAAACAAAACCTCAGCTTCGTCAAACCTGGATGAAACAATGAAAGCAAGCAGTTAAATTTTTTACTTAAACTGTTGTAAAGGTCCATCACAGTTTACAGCGCAGTTGTTCTTTTGTACTTGTGGTTTTTCTCTGCAGTTTGTGGTTATTTGAGATGTTACAGGAGTGCTGACTTTCAGTTTGACCTCCAAATAAAGTGGTTGAGATCATTTGGAAAAAGCTCGTTTCTGATTGCCTAACTACACATATCTCTCCATTCTGAGATCCTTACCACCATGTGGTTGACATTATATGCTGTTATTAAAGCCAATAGTGATGACCCAAGATATCATAAAATAAGTCACAAATTAAGATAAACTGTATATTTGCTTATACATTATCATTGTGAGCATACTCAACTTTCTACCAATGCAATTAGATTTCGATATTGGATTTAGGTTGTGATGTAACGATAACAAAATTGTTATGTTAAGACAATGTTTCATGCAAAGTTAATCTGATAAAGAATACTAATTATAAGTTGTTTGTTTATTTTAAGTTGCGTTTTAAGTAGCCAAATCAACACGAGCATTTAGACGTAAAGTATGGAGAATAAAATCCAAAATATATATTATTATGTGTATAATATTTGCAAAATATCTTTATATTAACATCCACACAACCTGAAATTCTACATGGTTAGACATTTAAAATACTGCCAACCTGATTTTCATTCAAAAAAAAATTTAAAGTCAGTCCAACCTGAGCCCAACGTCTCTGGCTGGGTGTTAGCACAGCCACATCCACTTTTACATTGAAGTCACCACAAACAAACTTGAAATCTCAAGTTTAATTCACCTTAAAGTCTGCTCACTGTCTAATGTCTTTGAGGAGCTGCTTGCATGGCGGTAGGTAGACTCTTGGTAGTTAATGGGCTATTACAGGCAAAACCACCAATGGCAGTGCCACTTACAACTGATTTAAGCCAGCCTTTATTGCGTCTAAAGATCTGAATGAAGAAATGGAACAGACTTTTTAAAGCAAGCTTTCGAACAGTGGGGGTTCTTCCTTGCATTACATTGTTTTATATATCCTCCAAAGGCCTGTGATGCCAATAACTAAGCATTTTATATACAATTAGTGGAGAAACACAGTGAGTCTTGACTGTGGTAGGATCACAGCACTTCAGGGCCCAGAGGATCAATGCTCTCCTTACATATACATTTCTTTTCTTTATATTTTATCATAATGTACCTTCTCCCCTTCAGCTGTTGATGGTTGTTCTTTTGGGGTTCATCAGTGTTTCTAAGTGTTTGGAAAGATTCTTCTTCTTATTATTATTATTGTTCTATAAAAGATTTACCAACAGTGATGTATACTGTACCTTCTAAATGTTTATTGCAGCAACGATCAAGTTTTTACAGTTTAAACTGATCTGTTTATAGTTATGAATGGGTGAAGGAAGGTTGGGATGATATTCAAAGTGCACTAATTGTGTTGTGTGCTACAGTGTATGAATCATGTTTTCTGTGTTGCAGTTTGTGTTTTTTGATTTTTGATCAAGACAGGGATTTCCAGACGTAGATTCCTTTGTAGCTGGATGCCACAATTAAAATATTTGCAGCCACAAATATATTTTCTAGCATTATTGAAATATATATATTGTGTGGTTATTCATTGCGTCATACTGTCAGAGCGCAGAGCGTACTGTTGTCACAGACGGAGCAGTAGAATGACAAGCGCAATTAAAAATGAAAGTAGAAGGGGTCAGTGATTAGCTTTCACTCACTTTGCACTCTGCTTCTCCTCTCATCTATCTTTCTGATCAGCTCTGACCGCATCAATTGATGATTTATGGAGTAAGATCAGGATGCCAAAAGCCACCTCTCATGTACACCTGATACGCACGTGGACAGCATCAGAACCAGTCGTGTGTCACTTGAGAACGTGGACGGATGGAAGCTGCCGGTAACAATGTAATATACAGTAAGGAGTGGAAATGATATAATAAAAGGAGCGCAAGAGCGCCTATATTGGGGTGGTGGATGAATCCAAAATACTGTAGTCCTTTGGTTTCACTTGACTCTATTTAATATGGCAACAGGGTCATAAACATTTTCATTGTACAGCTCAACACTCGTTCTCATTCCAAACTTGTGAAATATTGTCCCTTTTACAGAGCTTTTGGTGTTAGGTTGCAACTGCAAAAGGCACTAGTGGCATGTGCATGAAGTGCCGCTGGACAGCATCAGCTGAGAACGCAGCCCGATAGAACAGGTCAAGGTGTTATTATACGCCAGCGGATGGCCGTGTGTCGTCCACCTGATATGGAGCAGGACGGTGTCAGGTTGACATGCTGCTGGTAACAATGTAATATAAGGAGCGGAAGGGAGGTTGGGAGGGGCGGTTGATGGGTCTTCAAACTCTGGACTTTAATGTGGGAGTCCAGTGTTCACTTCCCATCTGAATGTGATGTCTGCCTCCTTCCCCTAATCCTAAACATATTTGTATTTGTTGACATACTGGCATTGGTTGCCATGTGTTTTTGTTGCCTAAACATAACCACGTGTGCATCATCCCACCAAGCGCTTGTGTAATTATCACAATAGCAGCATCTCGGAACATCAACTGCAGACACAGAAGGATACCTAGAGCGTAACATGTAGACACGGAAGTCCACTGCAAGTGGCAGCATGTGACGACTTGGGATCAGAACATGTTCAAATAAGTTATAAGTTTTTCCTAGATATGGATATGGCTTGTGTTCATGTCCATGGATATGGACTCACTCATCATGTCAGCTGAGTGAGGTTGATCTTGTTAAAGCTACAATAAGAGTGTAGAAATGGTCTACAGGTAGCAGATGCAGACTGAGGGGTGGGTAAGAAATGCTTGCGGTTCTCAGACAAACATGGCTGATTACCCACAGGAATGGGATTTCAAAGGCCTGAGCCGAAGCCATTACAGAAGCAATTAAAGTGGGATGCGCTGGAGGCCTGCATGGGCTTTAGCTGCACTCCAGTGTTGCAGCCTAATGAGGCCTAATCTGGTGAGCTGGTCTAATTAAAAGGGAGGGAGCTTTTTTCCTGTGGGCACCAGGCAGCCAGCAGTTTATGCGCTACGGAGCTGTCTGAGAGGAAAAAGCAAGTCAGTAAATGCATTGTTTTCAACCATGAGAAGTCTCATATTCCTCCATTCTCTGTCAAATTAAAACATCCAACTTGACATTTTTAACATGTCTTCTGGTCTCTGATCTTGCCAAGGTCTCCGCTCTGGTTTGTCATGATTGCTTTTTGGCACGGAATGTGCCTTTAAATTAGCCCTTTTTTTTATATGGACATTTGGCATGGAAACTCGAGATCATCGCTTCCATGCTAATTTTAGGATCGCTCCTTTTCCATATTGTTTGCATGGCTTTGTACAGAGCTGAATTAAAGGCTGATGTGGAGCAGGCAGGACGGGCAGAGGCACACATGAGTAGCCAGCTGTGACTCCTCAAATTAACAGGCCGCAGAACTCAGCAGCTCCCCTCACATGGTTAGTCCAATTAGCTTCACATTCACAGTAACAATGAGGCTTTTAATGGTAGTGTTTCAAAGTGCTCTTTCATAATGATGGAGGGCGAACACATTCCTCTGGGTTTTCAGTCATGACTCCAAACCTGAGTCACACCAAGTTTCCTCGCAATCCACTCTGAGGCTTTTGTTAAGTCTCGGGTTGTTGGTCAGGCCGCTGCTTCAGATCAACATGAAGATTGTGGAGTAAATGATGAATATAAAGGCACAGAATGTGACAAAATACAGCCTCTACAGACACAGTTAGCTTTGTGTTCAACTAAATTAACCCAATAAAACCTGAGAAAATTACAAGAAAATTACCTGAAAATAACTAAACAAAAAATTAATAACTTTACTATAACATAACAATAACGTTACTATAACATTACATGCAAATTACATGCAAATATTTTTTTAAATGTTTAAAAACAAACAAGGAAAAGACCATAGAATATGCAAAAAAATAATCTGATATATCTAATTATTGCAATTATAAATATAGTTTTCTGGACATTTTTCCATAGTTTTTTTTTTAAATAATATCTAGTAATATATCAGGTCTTTTTTGGGTCATCTTTCATTATATTTTAGCATTTTGCAGGATAGTTGGCACCAATTAGCCAATTACATTTTTTCATTTTCAGAGGAAATCAAGCAAATTCTTTCAGGTTTAAGAGGTTTAAATGCTCATGAAAGGAAAATGATGTCACTCCAAGTGTTAAAGGGTTGAATCACCCAAAACTGCGGTTTCTCTAATGGCCACTTGAGGCTGGCTCCAAAAGAGAGTCACTCCCCATGGACCCCATATTAAAATGCCCAACTTGACAGCAATAAACATTACATAAACATGCAAAGCATCATGTGACCTAGAAAAGCCAAAAAAGTGTTTCCATTGCAGTTTTGCCAAAATGGCTTTTTCAAATCGCCCGAAATACCACCTTATGCGAGCATAAAAACAATTTGGAGTTCTTTCAAAACTGTTTCCATTAGGGGTATTTTATATTTGAGTGTTTGAGTTTGAGGGAATTTGAGTGTTTATGGAAACCCACTAAGTGACACAGTGACACACAACACACACAGGTCATACAGCACTTCTTGGAGGCAAGCAAACAAAAAGCATGTTAGAGATGATCTAAGACTTAAACTAAAATGTAACTGTACGTAACACAGTCAAACTGAGGGAGAGTTAGCAAATAAAAAAAGATATAAAATTGCATCAAATTACCATTGCCATTTCTTCATCTGTCAAGGTGAAGAGCAGAGCAAGCATCATGGCCTCACAAATTCTAGCAACAGACTAATACCATAATATCAGGAAACACAAACTGTATGTGCAAGTGTGTGAGGGAATGGGGAGCTTGCCAGCACATTACCAGCGTTGCTTTAGCAGCTGTGACACCAACTAGAAACACTCTATACGGAGTGTTTCTAGTTGGTGTTACTGTATTTCTCTGTAAAAAGAAATAGTCATTGAAAATTTTTAATTCTGGATGATTTGATATTCTGATTTTGAGAAAATTACTCAAAACCGCAAACGCACTTCTTCAAAATTTGTGATCCCTGTGGCTGCTTGAGGATATAAGCTGTAATGATGCAACTTCCACTGCATGCTACCTTCAAGAGATGAGGTAAGTCATATGGACACATGTTTAATATGTTCACTGATGGACTGTTTTTAGACATGTTGGCATGCAGCCTCAGCTGTACTCTGTTAGCATATGTCGGCACATTATCACACTAAACTGAAATTGAGAGCATGGTAAACAAGTGCCAAATATTAGCACATCAACATTTTTATAGTAAGCATCTTAGCACACAGTTAGCATTTAGCTAATTTAGCAAAGAGCCTCCGTCCAGCTGAGGGAAGAGTACCATCGGCTGTACATGAGAGTTGCATGGCTGTCAGAGCTGCTCTTAACTTGCATGAGGGAATCTTTAACGTCAAGTCTTTAAACTGAACTGACTTTACTGAATCAGGAGCGTTTAGTAGCAAAGCTCCTCACCAATGACTGATTGTCAGATCAGCTGTGATTCATAATACATTACTTCCTCATCATCAGCAGAATAAAGCTGTAGTTGGTCATGCAGTTTTATAAAAACAACTTTTTGGAACATTTGCCGAAACTATGCGGGTTTCAGTTAAACCCCAAATTATGAAAAGTGAAACTGCGAATATAAAATATGCCTAAGGGAAACACATCCCATTTATCACATTTTTTTATGCTTGCATGAGATGGTAATTAAGGTGTTTCAAAATTTTGAAATTTTGAAATTTTGAAAATATCGCTTAAATTTTGCATAAATCTATAATGGGAACCAACCCACTGTCACTATATCCTGAACAGTACTACATGAGAAAGATAGTTTGTTAAAATAAATATTTAAAAAGAAAAGGCAACAAAGTCATGGATCTTTTTAGGTTAGGTGTAGAAAAAGCACACACATAAATCCACACAGGAAGTGAACTCCGGACTTCCGCACAAAAGTCAGTAGTAGACTCATCCACCTCCCCATCTGCAGAGAGCAGCAGTATTTTAGGAGTCCAGAGTGAAAAACGGGCTGGGAATCCAGTGTTCACTTCCCATATGAAGACACAAACAATGATGTTTATTCTTATACTGAACCACTTGCTTCTATTTCTAAAACCTAAACAAGTCAAGTCAAGTCAAATCAATTTTATTTATAAAGCCCATTATCACAAAACATGGTTTGCCTCAGAGGGCTTTACAGGGTAAGACATCCCTCTGCCCTTGGACCCTCACGTCACCCAAGGAAAAACTCTCGAAAAAGAGGGGGAAAAAAAGGATGGAACCTCAGGAAGAGCGGCAGATGATGAGGGATCCCTCTTCCAGGACAGACAGACGTGCAATAGATGTCATAAATAACAAAGGAAATACAATTGTGGCACAGCAATAGTGGAAACAGACGCATGTGATATTGCAATTATGATAGTTGTGAAATTATCAAATGCACTCTATGATGATATTGTGGGTGTTGATAAAGGTCACAGCGCCAGCACAGTTATCACAATGATCAGGCACAGCCAGGGTTACAGTCAGGATCTGGGAAAGCTAGGAAACAAGGGAGCAGGAATGCTCCGGAGAGGCAACGGGATTAGCATAGTGCAGTTCAACAGACCCAAGGTGGTGATCAGTAAAAAGGATAAGCACTCAATGAGGATCCTAGAGTCACTGATCAGCAATTACGACTTAAATATGAATGCCAGAGAGCAGTAATAGAAAAGAAAGAAAGAGAGAAACAAACTGAGTCTTTGTAGCCTAACCCTAAACATGTGCTTCTGTTGAATTTCCAGCTCTGGTTGTGACATCCTGTTATATCAGCAGCAGACGCACAAAGATACCGAGAGAGTAATATGTAGACAACTTGAAATGACAACATGTTTACTTAATGATACACGTACTTATTCTTATTTCTGCTTTCTTACAATTCTCTATGCTTTATATCAGAGTGAAAGTAACATATCACAGTTTTACTCTGGGGATCAATGTTCTCACCACCGGCAGGGAAAGGGATCGTGGTCGGGTGCCTTGTGTGCTGGGTGGCAGGCCGGGTCCTGGGCGTGCCAATCCCCAGTGTCGCAAACTGGTTCTAGGGGCGTGGAATGTCACCTCTCTGGTGAGGAAGGAGCCTTAGCTAGGAAGACCCAGCCTTAGCTAGATACCCCTGAAGAGGGTCTGGTTGTCTGAGAGGTGACGGGCGGGTGTGGGGATACTGACATCCCCTGGCTGAACGCTGCTGTGTTGGAATTTACCCCAGGAAACAAGAGGGTCACCTCAATGTGACTGCAAGTCGCAGAGAGAAAGTCTTTGACTGTCGTGTGTGCGTATGCACCCGTCAGTTCAGAGTACTGGCCTTCATGGAGTCTCTGGGACTTCAACACTCACATGGGCAATGACGGAGAAACCTGGAGGGGCGTAACTGGGAGGAATGGTCTGCCCGATCTAAACCCAAGTGGTGTTTTGTTACTGGACTGTGCCAACCATGGACTGTCCATAACAAACACCATGTTTGAACATAGGGTTGTGTATCTGGTACCAGAGCTCCCTAGGCCAAAGATCGATGATTGATTTTGTGATCATATCACCTGATTTGTGGCCAACTCAACTGATCACCACCTGGTGGTGAGTTGGATCAGGTGGTGGGGAAGGCTGCTGGACAGACCTGGTAAACCTAAGCGTGTAGTGAGTGTGAGATCTTCAACTCATGCCTCTGGAGGAACTTTTCGTGCATCCTGGGGTAGGTCGGGGACATGGAATCTGAGTGGTCCTTGTTCAAAACCTCCATTGTGGAGGTGGCTGCTAGAAGCTGTGGTCAGAAGGTCGTTGGTACCTGTCGTGGCGGCAGCCTAAGGCTGAAGAAGGAGGCCACCCGGGCTTTGTTGGCTCGGGGGTCTCCGGAAACAGCGGACAGGTACCGGTTGGCCAGAAGGACTGTAGTGGAGGAGGTCGCCAAAGCAAAAACTTGGACTTCAGTCGCCCTCAAGAAAGTTCTGGCAAACCGCGAGACACCTCCGAAAGGGGAAGCAAGGCTTTTCTCAGGCTGTCCTCAGCAGGATTAGAGAACTGTTGACCCGGCCTGGGGATATTGTCAAAAGGTGGAAGGAACACTTTGAGGAACTCCTGAATCCTGCCTTCACGTCCTCCGTGGAGGAGGCAGAGCCTGAACACTTGTGTGAACCATTTTTCATATCCCTGGAAAAGGTCACTGAGATGGTCAAAAAGCTCCTCAGTGGCAAGGCGCCTGGTGTAGATAAGATTCGCCCTGAGATGCTCAAGGCTCTGGACATTGTAGGGCTGTTCAGTGTCACGTGGAGGTCGTGTATGGTGCCTGTGGAGTGGCAGACCGGGTTTGGGGTTCCCATTTTCAAAAAGGGGGACCGGAGGGTGTGCTCCAATTATCGGGGTATCACACTACTCAGCCTCCTAGGGAAAGTCTACGCCAGGTGCTGGAAAGGAGGCTCCCTGCAATTGTCGAACCTCAGATTCAAGAGGAACAATGCAGGTTCCGTCTAGGCCATCGAACAGTGGATCAGCTCTTCACCCTAGCAAGGCTGCTGTAGGGATGTTGGGAGTTTGCTCATCCAGTCCACATGTGCTTTGTGGACTTGGAGAAGGCTAACAACCACGTCCCTCAAGGAGTCTTGTGGGGAATACTGTGGGAGTACATGATGGGTCACTTCTACGAGCCATTCAGTCCCTGTATAACCAAAGTGAGAGTTGTATCCGCAACACGTTCCCACTTGGTGTTGGCCTCCACCAGGGTTGTCCCTTGTCTCCAATCCTGTTTGTGATTTTCCTGGACAGGATGTCAAGGCGCAGCCGCGGGGAGGATGGGGTCCTGTTTGGGGACATCAGAATTGCATCTCTGCTTTTTGCAGATGATGTTCTGTTGGCTCCATCACACCATGACCTCCAGCATGCACTGGGGCAGTGTGTAGCCGAGTGTGAAGCAGTCAGGATGAGAGTCAGCACCTCCAAATCTGAGGCCATGGTTCTCTGCCAGAAAACTGTGGACTGTTCCCTGTGGGTGGGGAGTGAGTGGCTGCCCCAAGCAAAGGAGTTTAAGTATCTCGGGGTCTTGTTCACGAGTCAGGGTAGAATGGAGCATGAGATGGACAGATGGTTTGATGCGGCATCCGCAGTGATGCAGGAGTTGCATCGGACTGTATTGGTGAGAAAGGAAGGCGAAGCTCTCGATTTACCTGTCCATCTATGTTCCAATCCTCACCTATAGTCATGGGCTCTGGGTAGTGAATGAAAAATTGAGATCGCAGACACAAGCGGCCGAGATGAGCTTCCTCTGGAGGGTTGCTGGGCTCAGCCATAGAGATAGGGTGAAGAGCTGTGCCAGCCAGCTGTGTGGTGTACTCCAGCACCTCTTCAACCTGAGCCTGCACCTTCAGAGAGTCCCAGTGCTATGGAAAACATCCTGCCTGGTCCCAGTGCCCAAGAAGAGACATCCTGTAGCACTGAACGACTTTAGGCCAATAGCACTGACCTCTCATGTTATGAAGGTCATGGAGAGACTGGTTGTAGCACATCTCAGACCACTGGTGTGCTCATCACAAGACCCCCTGCAGTTTGCATACCAGCCCCGAGTTGGTGTGGACGACGCAGTGCTGTATCTGCTGCAGAAGGCCTACTCCTCCCTGGACAGACCCAACACCTCAGTCCGCGTCCTGTTCTTCGACTTCTCCAGTGCCTTTAATACCATCCAGCCCAGACTGTTGAAGGCCAAACTGGAGGACATGCAGGTGGACGCTCCCCTGGTCACATGGATCGGTGACTACCTGACAGGCAGACCGCAGTTTGTGAAACTGCAGAGCTGCGTGTCTGAGCGACTGACCAGCAACGTCGGGGCCCCCCAGGGAACGGTGCTGTCCCCCTTCCTCTTCACCACCTACACTGCTGACTTCAAGTACTGTACAGAGTCGTGTCATCTCCAGAAGTTTTCAGATGATACGGCCATCGTGAGCAGTGTAGAGAATGGGCGGGAGGACGAGTACAGGGACCTGGTGGACCGCTTTGTCAGGTGGTGTGGGGAGAATCACCTGCAGCTGAATGTGACTAAAGACTGAAGAGATGGTGGTGGACTTCAGGAGGAACAGGCCCCACCCTCTCCTGTCTGCATCAGTGGGACTGATGTGGAAATTGTCACATCATACAAGTACCTGGGCGTCCTTCTGGACAACAAACTGGAGTGGTCCACCAACACTGAGGCAGCCTACAAGAAGGGCCTGAGTCGGCTTTACTTCCTGAGGAGACTCAGGTCCTTCAATGTCTGCAACAGGATGCTCCTGATGTTTTATCAGTCTGTTGTTGCGAGCACCATCTTCTTTGCTGTGGTGTGCTGGGGGGCAGGCATCAAGGCAAAGGATGCAAACAGACTGAACAAACTGATCAGGAAGGCAGAGTCTGTTGTTGGCTCTAAGCTTGTCTCCCTGGAGGAGGTGGCTGAGGACAGAATGCTGGCAAAACTGCTGGCAATAACGGACAATGTCACCCATCCCCTCCATAAGACACTGGACAAGCTGAAGAGTAGCTTCAACAACAGACTCCTCCAACCCCGCTGTCCTAGGGAGCGATACAGGAAATCATTCCTGCCTGCTGCCATCAGACTGTTCAACACATCCACCTCTGTCAGACCTGTGGTCACTCTCACTGAACTGGACTAAACTCTGTCACTCCACATCCAAACAGTACAGACTGCAGTATGTGTGTATGCATATCATGTATATATATGTACAAATATATAACATCGGATAAATCGCCTGTATTGTATTATAAATATTATATTATACATCACTATATATATATATATATATATATATATATATATATATATATATATATATACATATATATATATATATATATATATATACCATTATAATTATTCTATCATTATTATTATATTATATTATAAATAACATTGGTCATCAGACATAAAAATGTCAAGTGCTAATGTCATGTTGCTGATACTATTATTAATATTAGTATTATGGATATTATTACTACTATTATTATTATTATTACTACTATTATTAATACTATCACTACTATTATGTGTGCGATGCCTTCAAACTGATGTTATTACCATTATTAGTATTATATGTACACCTCTAAATATTCCCCGGGGCAGACCCAGAACACGCTGGAGGAATTACATATCTTGTCTGGCCTGGGAACACCCTGGGGTCTCCCCAGGAGGAACTAGAAAGTATTGCTGGGGAGAGGGACGTCTGGAGTGCTCTGCTTAGCCTGTTGTCCCCACGACCCAGCCTCGGATAAGTGGACGAAAATTGATCGATGGATGGATATTTTACTATTTTCTTGCCAAGCTTCTCTATGTTTGAATGCTTATGAAAGGTGTCTGAATGCAGCACAAGAAAACTGATGTCTATTTATGTGTGAAAGGGTTATTAGCCAGACACACAGAACAGAACACTTTCGTTCAACCAAAGCCTTCAGTTTGTATCATAAAATGATAAAAAGCAAATCTAGAACACTGAATCTGTATCTTAGCGTAGCTGAGATAAAGTGAGACAAAAATAATAACCATAATCCCAAAATTAAATTTGAATGAATTGCTCCCAGATGTTGACACACAGCTGAAGCATCCTCCATGCGTGGTGTCATACATGTATGTACATATGAGGCCGAGCGTGAGTCATACCCTCTGAAAACTTTTGTTCCCCTCACCTTGTATCTTTGCAGTCTTGCTAATTGGCTCTCGAATTCGTCAGGCTAATTAATGATATGCAGATGAGGCTTGATTGGTTTGAGGGTGGCGTGGAACTCGCACCATGGAGGGAGATTGGGAGACCCCCCTCCTCGCTTATCAAGATATGGAGATAATTGCAATTAAAGTCATTTGCATGCGTTAATGAATTTGTCTTATGCTTTTCATGATCACAGACATGGAGTAAATAATTGATTTCCTATCAGCACCGAGCATGTCAAACTGCCTTTGTCACGACTGTGTGAAATCAACAAACTAAAACTGCCTGCAGTATTCCATTACTAAAGAGGGACATCTGCTACAGGACATGCAAAGCAGTATATAAAGGTAAAGATGTTTTTTCCGTCTGTAAACCAAACACCATCACACAGACCGGGCACAGGCCCAGGGGCCAAAAGTGTCGGGGGCCCCCAGGCCTTCACCTGCAAAATGTCACTCTAATTAACACATACTGATTAGAAAGAGACTGAAGATGACCACAAAAAGGTTCAAACAAATTGACTGAAAGACAAAAGCACTACAGAGTGATGCACAACAACCAAAAAAAAATGACCTCAAAAAGACTCAAAGCACTATAAAAAGCAACAAAACAACTACAAGGAGATACAAAAATACTAAAAAGGACACAAAGAGACCACAAAAAGACATACCACAATGGCTGTGTGTCTTACTCCTGTGTAGGACATGTGGTGGGGCTGAGCAGACTGGCTTGATTTCTTTCAAAAACATGGGAAGAAGGAAATATGCAACTTAATGACATATAATCCATAAATTAATGACAAATTAGTAAAAATTTACAAGGAAATTACTTGAAAAGTAGCCCATAAAAGGAGAGTAATTTAAAAAAAGCAAATTAACCTTAAAAGTGCTAAATATTATAAAATAATATATATTAATATGTTATTCCCTATCATCCCAAATACATTTATTGAACATTGGACATTTTCCCCCCTTTTTGATTTTTTTCTTTCTTTTTCTCTCTCTTTCTTTTATTTTTACATTAATTTCAGGTTGTTTTCTTGTCGCCTTCTACCAATTTCTTGCAATTAGCTCATGTGCTTTTTTTTTTTGCCCATGTGAGTGTTGAAGTCCCATTTTGAAGAAAATTAAACCCAATTTGCTCGGGTTTTAAAGGATGGAATACTTGTGAAATGCGTCTGAATGCAGCACAAGAAAAACTGATGTCCGTACAGGTTTCGAAGGGTTGAAGGAAAACTGCACTTTATTACGAAGTAAAATAGGTCCAACAGGACATGATCAGACATGTCCACCAACAAAAACTTTTAATTTGTGACTTTGGATCTACCTCTTCGCCATTCAGTGCTTTTAAATGTCTGCATGTGTTAAATCCAGAAAAGGTTGTGACAGATGTTACCTCCTGCACACTCCAGATGTTTAAAATCCCTGCATTTTACTGACAGCTAACAGCATGATGTGGCACAGCTTTTCTGCTAATGATGCACAGCCTCTTTACTCAGCTGTATGCTTTTAACATCCACTTCCCAAAAATCACAACAACACGTTTCAGGTGATTCAGACAGACCTTGTGGAATTTTCCATTAATTAGTTTCAGCGAGGCAGTTTTCCAAAGCCCACAACTTGGTAATGAATTTCTGAAGTTATCACGTGTTCTGTAGTATTACATTCAGCAGCCCCAGATTCAACAAGTGGAAACAAAGA
The DNA here is from genome assembly GCF_026936395.1 of Plectropomus leopardus. NCBI lineage: Eukaryota > Metazoa > Chordata > Actinopteri > Perciformes > Serranidae > Plectropomus > Plectropomus leopardus. The sequence continues at coordinate 2,746,109 of NC_142195.1, read as the reverse complement.
GTTAAAGTGACAAATCAAGACAATAGGCAGGTTTCAAAATTGTGAAAACTGAAATTGCGAATATAAATACGTGTAAAAAAAACATGCAAAAAGCATGTAAATTAAAATAAAATCCCATTTATTTTATTTATTCATTGCAAAAAAGTTTTTCACTCACATGAGGTGGTATTTCAGGTGATCTGAAAAAGCCATATTTCACAAAACTGTAATGGAAACACTTTTTTGTCTTTTCTAGGTCTCACGATGCTATGGCTATGTGCTTGACAGTAGAAACTGTCTCCCTCAAGAGGTGTTATTGCACCACATAAAGCTTCAAAAGTTCAGTGGATCATCTGGAAGTTTTGAATCCACAATTCCTCTGTGAAATTGTGGACTATCACCTCCCAGAAATCCCTCATATGTGGCCGCTCCCACGTATTAGGGACTCTCCTTTCCATTATGGCTCCATAACATGTCTACGTGGCCTTGGATTGGAAATAATGACGGCTAGTGCGGTGGCTGCAATAGAAATAAAGCTGCTAATGTTTTGAACATCCATCGCCATGGCTACTGAATCTTATCACCAGAGGAGAAGTCACAGAACATTACTCAGTGGAAACACAGTCATCTCGCAATTGTTCTTTATTTTCTAAAATATCGCTTAAGGTTTGTTCAAATTTGTAACGGAAACATGCCTATTGCTGTGCTTGTAGCAATACACACTGACAGGGTAAAATATTATATAAATATAAATATATAAAAATATACAGAAGACTACATGACACAGAAACCTGTTCATCAACACGCTTGTGTGCTCAGTCGACAGACTGAGGATTCAGAGGGGAGGACAGTGAGGATGATGGGAGTGTTGGTGCCAGATGTGGTGCTTCCTGCATCAATGAAACCTGCCGCCCTCCTGAGGTTTTTACACACACATCGTGTGTACAGTACAGGCTTTAGAGAGGTTTAATGAATACAACAAACAAGCAGTCAGCAGCAGCTCTGTTGAGATGTCACATCCAGCCAAGCTAAGGTGTATTTTTAGCCAAACAAGCAGCATGGCTCTTGCAATGATGGTCTGTCAGGTGATCAAGTAATGCGCCAAACTGGTGGAGTCTGGAATGTTTCAAAAACTTTTGGATGGATCGCCATGAAATATAGTCTTGAGTCAATTATCCTCTGACTTTTCTTTGAGCGCTGTCATCAGGTCTATGTTTTTCCTGCTGTCACAATGCCACAATAAAAAAGACCTGTTAGACTGCATTCATTGTAGCTAGGCCTATCTGGTTACTGCGTGTTTAAAATTCCTGTTTTATGTTGCTATGGCTACTTATTTATGAACTCAACTGACTCATCAACTGACTTAGTGGTGCATGTACAGAATGTTTCGATATGTGTGTACCATTAACCCTTTGAAACCTGGACCAATTAGTTTGCTTTCATTCAAAAACATGGGGAGAAGGCAATGAGCAACTTAACAAGACATGGTCCAAAAATTTGCAAGAAATGAGTGAAAGGAAAAAGTTATAAGAAAATAACCTAGAAATAAGAAAAAAGAAAAAAATCCAAATAATTTTGAGTGCATTCTCTTATCACATTTATTCATCTCTTGAATTAGTTAGTTAGTGTCTTGAATTAAATTTGTGGGACAATTCTCGCCAAGTTCGCAATTGCCTTTTCACCCCATGGTTCATCAAAGAAATCAAATCAATTTGCTTAGGTTTCAAATGATAAAATAGCTTGTGAAAGGCATCTGAACCAAGGTTGGAAATTATCAGCAGCCACCAGCCAAATGCTGGTAAAATATGTAAGTGACTGCTAGACTTGCTGAACACAGGCCAAAAAAAAAAAATAACAAAGGCAATCAAATGAGTGGCTTCTAAATTTTATAATCTAACAGCCACACTGGCTGGTGGACAAAAAAGTTCATTTCCAGCCCTGATCTGAGCGCAGCACATGAAAACTGATGTCAGTCCAGGTTTCAAAGGGTTGATCATCCTTGGCGACCGTAGGTAGAAGGAAGAATTTACAGCAGCTGGTACAGGTTTAAATGCTTTGGTGGTATTTTCCAGATGGCAGCAGTGAGCTGGCTGCTATCCTCGATGTAAATATTGCTAAGTAATGATGGTACCCTCAGTCCAGTTATTTCTGCTTCTCTCCTGCAGCAGTTTGCAGTGCTCTGCAGTCAGTTTATTATTGATGCAGGTGGTGTTCATGTGAGTCAGTTTGTGATGTGTAGCCCACACTGTAAAATGTATTCAATAACTGACGCATCAACAAATGATCACAGTACATCTGTTCACGCTACACATGTTTGGCAAGTTAGCTGAAAGCAGTAGGGGAGAGCAGGGCCGGCAGGGGGAAGTGTGGAACAGTGCCTTTATAGCAAGCTAGAAACAGACTGAACCTATGTCACTCACCATAGAAAATGTTCCCACTGCAAGCCTTTGCGCTCAATTCAGATTTTTTCTTCATGCAATTTTTTATTGTTGCTGTTCACATTAGCATTTAAAATGTGGCCAGTATTAGACTCCAATGTGAACTGGTCATGGCCCTGATGTGGACCACATGCCTAGAAGAACAACAACACATTACACACAGCACGCTGTGTACACTGAAGTAAACAAGGAGAAGAAGTCCATAACAAACATGGAGGCCACTGATATGATCAATTTTTTTATTGTTAAGTAAAGGAAGCGATTTTTATGAAGTAGTAGTAAAAGTGCTGTTGAGCGTCTCCAAACCCTCCACACACATACATCACATCTTTGGTCATACAAACATCTTTAAATCAACCCTTTGAAACCTGGATCAACATCATTTTTCTTGTGCTGGTTCAGATGCCTTTCACAAGCATTTAAACCATCAAAAAAATGAGACAATATGTTTGATTTCTTTCAAAATGAAATCATAATTTATTGCAAATTTTTGGGCAATTTCTTGTCAAGTTGTGGTTGTAGTTTTTTGAAAGAAATTAAGCTAATTTCTTCAGGTTTCAGAGGGTTATGTTGCCAAGGGGATCTGCAGTTGGGCCCTAAAATGAGACAGGAAACATCTTATAACTATTAATGCCGCCCTCCACCCCTCCTGAAGGTCAAAGGATAATGAAAGCTGTAAAGGAGACTCTTCCTTTTTTGTCGTTGTGTTTAAGGAGCACAAACATTGTTTGTGATTTGATAAAAGATTTGAGCTCCTCCAGCTATCACATATTATGATATGGAATTGATATGCTGTGTGAGTGTGAAGAATGGGAGTTTGAAGCTGGGATTTTTTTGGTTTTTTTTTTTTTTTTTTTTGTGTGGGTGAGAAGGGGGGGCGGGGTAGTAATTTCATCCAATCACAGTACTTTGAATAATTAAACTGATCAACTTAATTAGCTCAATTAAGTTGATTTGACCACGGAACATTGCCATATGGCGCAAGGAAACAAAAGAGGGGGGAACTAATTAAAAGTAAAATAATGAGGATTTTAATTAACTGGTTCCCCAGACGTCAGCAAGCGGGATGTGGAGTTGTAATTAAAAAGTCCTGTAGTGCTGGCAACATTCTCTCCCTCTCTGTTTTAATAACGGCAAGGGCTCCATCCATCTAATTAAATCTGTAAATGAATTAGCAACATTGAGGGTCCCTGCTTGAGTTTTACACCCCACCTCCCACCGCAAACCTTCCACATACTTCTCATCATTTTGTAATAATAGGGAGGAAAATAGGGAGAGGATGAATAGAGGAGCATCCTTCTTACACAAGCAGAATGGACGAGACAGTAAGCTGTTCGAGCATGGACTCATACATGGATGTGCTCACATATGCACAGCCTCTGACTCACTTAATTTTCATAAACTTGGTATTCATGTGTGGGAAAACAAGATGAATGAGTTAGAATGTGTAAGTAATTCATTTTTAGCTACATGTTCACACAGAGAATATGGACCACATTGCTCATATACTTTCATGCCTCTGTGTGTAAGCTACCCAGAGGTTTGGGATGGGTGAAAAAAATTCATATAAGAATCAGGATTTTGAATCAGTTTACATATTTAAAATCTATTTAAGATGTCAGTAACATTATTGTTTTCTCTTGCTATGGTAATCATTTGAAGCCTGCAAGTGCTTACAATGTTATTTTTGCTTCTTGTGATGCCATTTCCTGAAGTATCTTGAAATGCTTCATGTCCCTTAAATCTGCACAGCCTGTGCTTGGTACGTCAATAAAACAATAATTGATCATACTTCCAAACACCTTGTTATGACACTTTGTAATGAGTTAAGTTTTGTCTGTATACACTGCAGTCATTTAATATGAGTTTTTTACACTAATGCTCTGCCATCAATGTGTTTGTGAATGAGAACTGTATAGCACTACATAAATGCAGTCCATTCACCATTTTATATCAACAACATTATTGATACAACTTGGTTTTCACTTTATTAGTTACACCTGTACACTCTAATGCAGCCCAATACAACTGTATTGCCATAACCCTTTAAACCTGAGCAAATTGGCTTGATTTCTTTCAAAAACATAGAACAGGGCAATAATTGACTTGGGAAGATAAAACCAAAATTAGCAATAAATGAGTAAAATGTACTGGAAAATTGCCTGAAAACTAGAAAGAAAAAAAAAATAAAACATTTAGATACATAATTTCACATACTTTTTAATACATAATGATTATCAAAAAAAAAATTCCAAGATGCTCATTGTCATTTCTCTCTTTTTTTTTTTTTATCAAATGAATTTGCTCAGGTTTCAGATATTTAAATACTTCTGAAAGGGCATCTGAACAAGTGCGAGAAACTACCATTTCTAATATATAATAATAATATTTATCAAGATTTCTGGACTTATTTCCATATCTTATTCTTAATAATTTTCTAAATCTATTAATTTTCTGCAATATGCAGGACACTTCTTTCTAAGAATCTCATTGCCTTTTTTATTCCAATGTTTTTCTTTTCTTTTTAATAATCTAATGAATTTGCTCATGAATTTGTGAAAGGGCATCTCAACAAATGCAAGAAACCATAATTTTTAATATATAATAATAATATTTATAAAGAAATATTTCCATGTCTTATTTGTACTAATTTTCTAAATCTACTTATTTCTTGCAATATGCAGAACATGTCTTTCCAAGATGCTCTTTTTCTTTTTTGCCTTGTTAAAAAAATAAAAAATAAAGAATAATAAAACAAATTCAAAAATTTAAAAACTTGTGAAAGACATCTGAACAAGCACAAGAAGACACAATTTTGAATATATAATAATGATATCTACAAAGTTTTCTGGACATAATTCCAGATCTTATGTTTAATAATTTTCTAAATCTAATAACTTCTTCCACATTTCTTTCCAAGATGCTCTTTTTATTATTTCCCATGTTAAAAATAATCAAACAAATAAAAAATGTAAATACTTGTGAAAGGCATCTGAACGAGCACAAGAGAAATGATGTCGATCCAGGTTTCAAAGGGTTAAAGACTACATTTATGATGCAAGAGAGTTTCTTTCTGGTGCTACACAATAAAAGCCTTGCTAGTTTCCTGGCAGAAAGGTTTTAATATAAAGAGAGTGTGTCTAACTATTTATAAAAATATATAGACAGTAGAGACAGCTGGAAATACACACGGCTGTTGTCAACGACGCTCTGAAGACTAATCTATTTTGGAGTTGTAATGGGATGATGAAGACAAGCTGTGCAAGGACATCCAGAGGACTGCAGTTAGGAGAGGACAGCAGCTGTCCTTCCATGATCCCTGCGATCAGCTGATGCCCATCACCTCTCTGTCTTCATCAGTCTTCAGTATGTACTCTATCTGTTTCATGTTGCTCATGACTCTGCGAGTGGCGTCACTCTCCTGCCTCCTCTGAGTGGCAGAGGCGAGGTGCCAGGCCGGTCCTCAGTAGGCCCACCAGGAGTACAGCCTTTCATTAGCACTCTGTAATTAGGAACAGATGCAATTTGCAGCACGGCACTCAGCTCGCAAAGTGGCTCACACACACACACACACACACACACACACACACACAGACCTACGCACACGGAGGCCCGCTGATACTGTACTTCAGTCACTGACACAGACCTGTGCCCTGTTTCACCTTAAGCAAACTTACAGGCAGACATATGGCAGTGTTTTGCTTATTTCCTGTCACTCTTTAGCATGACTTTCTTTTATTCCCTGGAGGAAATCAGGAAAATGAATTGAATATCGTCAATCTGCATTCATCGATTTTTTCTCATTACACTTGTGAATAGTGTCACTTGTAATGCTGAAATCTCAGAGTTTATTACCCAATTCTGCAATTCTATGGAGCTTTTTAGCCTATTTGGCTTATTATTTTTGGTTTATTAGCACATTTCACTCCACCCCCATAGACAGCTGATTTCAAGAAAAAATAAAAACAAATAAAAGAGATGATTTATAGACAAACTCCAATCAATAACACAAGCGAGGAAATGTTGAGAGTTTCAAGATTTCAAACCAAAAAGCTTATTTTATTATATATACATCAAGTAGCAGGAGATATGATAGGGATTGTGAGTATCATTCATTCATTCTTTCATTTTCCGTAACCGCTTGTCCTAGCAAGGGTTACACCCTGGAAGGCGGGGTACAACCTGGACAGGTCGCCAGACTATCGCAGGGCCGACACATATAGACAGACAACCTTTCATACACACAGTGACACCTAAGGGCAATTTAGAGTCACCAATCAACCTGACCTGCATGTCTTTGGAATGTGGGAGGAAGCCGGAGACCCCGGAGAGAACCCACGCAGACACGGGGAGAACATGCAAACTCCGCACAGGAGAAAATGAGAAAACAACACATGGAAAATGAATTTCACAATTCTCTTACTCGTTTCTTAGGCTTTTTAGTTGATGAAAAATTTAATTGAAAAAAAAAAACATTAATTTTGTTTGTTTGTTTGTTGTTATTTATTAATAAATCTACTCTGTATACTCTGTACTTCTGTTTGTGAACTGTGAAGTCACTGCAGATTATGAGCAAACTACAAAGTTTTGTAAATGTTACTTGTTTATTGACTTTAGATTATTCCATGATTTATCCCTATTTGATTTATGGTAATATTGTTATGGCAAATACATACCCCTTTAATAACGTGTAAAGAAAAACCACATATGTTGTGGCTACATACCACACTCAAGACAGAGTTAGAAAAGAGGATAAAGATTTTAATGGAGCAATGCATAAATGCGTTGAGTGCGATATGTAGCTAAAACATATGTGGTTTTTCTTTACATGTTTGTACTTTTGCCATAGTACCAGCACCTTGACTAAAGCTGTGCATGGGCAGTTTTACTATTTTTGATATATTCCTTTAATCTTCATGAACTTTATTTGCTGCAAAAATAATGTATTAATGTATTAGACTGACTTGAGGCTTCCAAAAAGTGTATGCAACAAGGAAGAACAACAAAGGGTATCCAAAAAGGGTATGCAACATGTTCTCTTCCCAACTGGTCACATGGTGCCATTCTGTCAGTGACCTTCCGTATCTACTCTGCGTTTTAGATATCCTTCTCTTTTATGCTTTGAGATGCCCCTACGGTGATGTCAACAAATACACATGGTGGGATGAAGCAGCACGGTCCTTATGTTAAGACAACAACGCAGACTAACAATGGTTGAGATTAGGCAAAAAAGTTACAGATGGTTAGGTTTAGGCAAAAGAGGCACATGGTAAGGTGAAGAAAAAAAAAATATGAAGCAGCTCCAAGAAAGTCAGTTGTTTGTGGGACCCACCCATCCTATGAGCACACTATAATAACTGGGATATTAAAATATATATATATATACATATATGAATATGATGTTAACAATACACAAATGATGATACTGTGTAAATAATCCAACTTCTCTTGAAAAAATTCTGTCTGTTTTTGCTTTTTCTCCCTCCCGTTGTGCCACCTGGTTGCCTTTTCACTATCAAACATGTGTAATTGCTCTTTTTGTATGATTTTGTACAGTTATGGTTTTAGACTCTCTCTCATCTTCCCTTATTTCTATTTTTTTGTGTAATCCATTTGCCAAAACAAACACAAAATGTACATTAAACAAAGTGAAGGATGGATTTCATTAATAGCGTTAATTTCTACAGATATTGTGATAATATCAACACTATGAACGCTTTTCATCTTGAGATGAAATCTGATATTGTGCCAGAACTACTTCAAAACAGGGTCCACAAACCAGTTGGTGACATCACATTTGCTCCCTCCATGATTATGTCCAGCCTCTCCTTAGGCTAGCTGTTTCCCTGTTTCCACTCTTTATGCTAAGCTAAGATTAGCTTGGCAGTCATTTTCACATCATTATCCACTGAACGTAGACGGACTGATGTTTCCCCTTAAACATTTATAATGAACATTATTTATTTTTTACAGCTGGTCATGGAGTCCACCAAACATATGTGCAACCCGACACCCTTGCCCTCCCAGTGCCCCCTTGGCCTGCACCACACTTCCCAGTTCCCCCTCAAATCTCCTGATAGTCCAGATACAATATCACTAATATCCCTAATTGCCTCATTAAATTGACACACAAGCCAGGACTGAAGCTGAGGCAAGGACCCTAATTAGACACCTAAACATGAAGCCAAGGGCGTTTTATGGAGGGGCACTTTGGGGAATGTTTTAATGAGGACATGGTGCTGAGAATAGCTTTAGAGTCATTTGTTGACGCAGGAGCTGCACCCGGTGGCCAGCTCTCCCTAACCTTATTCAGGCAAGCACGCATGCACGCACACACACACACACACACACACACACACACACACACACACACACACTAAAATAAAGGCAAAACCTAAAGCCATAAGACCTGTTAGTGTCCCCTGGAGGCTACACTGTCCCAAATGGAGAAATGTGAGACTGAAAAGTTTCCACTTATTGTTTTTGTTGTAGTCAAATTGTGTTGTTGTGTGAGTAGCACAAGAAGAAAACACTATAGGGTCATTAAATCAGAAAGGTTCATCTTCTAAGAGGCATTAAAGGCTTAATCAAGTGATTTAAGCCCCTTTTACACTACCGGTTTTCACTGCCTGCTTTGGAAACACTATGTGTGTATATATATATATATATATATATATATATATATATATATAGTGACACTGTAGTATTACACACCTAAACTTAAACCAAGCATTTGAATACATCACAAAAAACTCCTCAGTTCAACTGTAAAAGGTGAAGAATTTAGTTTTCTGAAAACTGGTCCTGTGATGTCACTGTGTGTCTCTTCCTGTCCTGCACAAGTGTTCCACACATCTGTGATGGGACTAATGATGGAGTCAGAGAGTTAAAGGGCAAATGATAAGCTGATATCTCTGCCAAACAGAGGTCATTATTTCCATTCCCCTCTTCAACAATAAAAACCTGTGTGTTTATCTGTTTCACTGTCAGCAGTCTCTGCAAGAGAACCCAGATCAGCTCAGGATACTTGAGAGACACAGTGAGTCCAACTGCAGCAGAGTGCGGGGCACAAAGAGCCCATTCACAGGAGCAAAACAGGAAACAGCTATACAGCATGCTTCCTCATGGAATCGCTTCACATCCCAATTCTGCAACACACTCAAGACTTCAGCTCCCTGATGAATCATGAACCTTGTTTTTCTCACACGACAGATCACTTTTAGGAAGAATAATTTCATGCAGTTATTATCGCTGCTGCTGGAGTCAAGTTGACTTTTCAGCCAAAAATATGTTACTTAAAATAACATAGTGAAGATATATTTAAACCTTTGGAACCTGGATTGACATAATTTCTCTTTTGCTGCATTAAGACGCCCTTTACAAGAAACCTGAGCATATTGGTTTGAACTGGTAAGAAGGCAACAACAACTTAACAAGAGTTGATCCAAAAATTTGCACAAAAAAAACATTAATAAAAAAGATATAAGGAAATTTCCTAAAAAATAAGCATATCATTAAATAAAAACAAAAACAAGAAAATTACAAAAAAAAGTGCTGAAAAAATATTATTATTTTTAATAACAGAATTATAAAATTAAAGTTCTCAATATGTTAATATATTTTTAAACTAATTTTAATTTTCTTGTCATCTTCTAATAATTTCTTGCAATTTTTGGCACATCTCTTGCCAAGTTGAAGAAATTACCAACTTAAAAAGTTGAGGAAGAGGAAGAAAGGATTAATGAAAATCACCAGAAAACAATTATGATTACAAATTTTGTAGTCATAATTCTGTGTTATATATATACTGTGTGTATGTGTATATATGATTTATTTATTTGCTTATTTTCAGGTAATTTTCTTGTATCTCTTTTACTTTTTTTTTTTTCAAAATTTTTAGGCCACTTGTTAAGTTGATGTTGTCTTCAACCCATGTTTTTAAAAGAAATCAAACCAATTTGCTCAGGTTTTGATGCTGCTGCAGTCCAACCCAGACAGAAAAAAACTTCTTATCACATAGCATCACAGATATTTTCCTCCCAATATCCCTCTGACATGCGGGAACCATATCATATATTTTTTAACCTTCAGGCTGAAATATGTGTTAGCCCAGAGCCATGTGACCTGACCTGACTCTGCAAAGCAATTAAAAATGAGCAAACCTGCAGGATCCAAAGAGACACGTTTCATATTTCCCCTGGATAAGGCCGCCATCTGTTGACTAAATAAACCTCTTCATTGGGTGTGAGGTAATGCAGTTTAATTTGATGTAATGTGATAGTCATCCAAAGGAAATTGCTTGTGAGCATCAAAAGCCACTGAAGCATTATGAGGAAAAGCAGCTGGGTGACCAGATGAGTCTGCAGCTCAGGAAGAGCGCTCAGGTTCTATCACGCTTCCTGTCAGAGGTCTTTACTGATCAGCAGCAGCGTGTAAAGCAATCATCAGGAGGTGGAACTTTACGTGTCCTTCTGTTGCTTAAAAGACAATTTAGGAGTCATTGCTTTTAGAATGTAATGACTTTATTGTACAGGATTGAGTCAGGCTTACGTCATCAACGCTTTATGTTGATGTGGGTATAAAATGATAAGCCCCATGATCATTAACCCTTAGGGACTATTTGCTGCATTGTTCACACTTTTTATTCTTAATTTTTTGGCTGAGTTCATGCATATGACATACATTTTGGCAAGATTGTGTATTTTTGTTTAATCCTATAATTTCCGTCTCAGCTCCCACAATAAGCCTGAAATACACTGTGTAAACAAAATTGTTACATTCAGACTGTTAAGTGTAAAAAATACTCCACTGAAACCCATTCAAACTGATTTTTGATCCCACAGGCATCAAAGCATAAAAATGTACATTGTATTATTTCCAGGTGTCATTCTGGGCTTTTGCTTTGGAATTTTTCATTTTTTCAATTTTCCACCTGATGATTTTTTTTTTACCACATTTGGCATATGCTAATTCTACTATTTGCACTGTCACAATCAGTGTCGCTGCATATTATTAACATATCCCAGGCTGTCATGAAAAAAAATCTACTTTGCGGTATATTGTAAACAATTCTATTTTTGTGTTTTGTTTTTTTGTTTTCAAAACATAATGGCTGGGGCGCTGTTGACTCAGTGGATAGAGCAGCGCCCCGTGTGCAGACGCAGTGTCCTCGCCACAGCAGCCGCAGGTTCGAGTCCGGCCTCAGCCCTTTGCTGCATGTCTTCCCCTCTCTCTCTACCCCTTTCACACTCACACTGTCCTGTTGATTAATGGCAATAAAAGCCCCCAAAAAATAAAAAACAAAACATAATCATGACAAAAAACTGGCGTTTAAAGGGTTACAATTCAGATAACTGATGAATATTTGATATTTATGATTAGGACTGATGTTGCTTAAAAAATGTACTCAATGAATTATTATAATTATTATTATTTTGTTATTTTTAAATTATTATCACATAAATCAGGTGCACTATATCCCAGGCTGTGATAACCAAAAAAACGTCAAAGTAGCATGTGGTACATTGAAAATAATTCAATGTATAATAATAATTAATTCTGCTTCTGATCAACTTTTTTCTACGTTTTCAAAAACAACTGGCTTGGAGTTTTCATCACACTGTCCTGCTGCCAAAAATCCTCACTGGAGCACCAAATGACTGATTAACAAAGATCAGCTGTTTCAAGATCAGCTGTTTCCCCTCAATCACACAAAGGAAAGAATAAATATGATGCAGAAAATAAACATCTCAAAGTCACATCAACTGTTCCGTACAATGAGAATCTCAAACACATTGCAATCAGTGCTGTACACAGTGTTTCTTATTTGTGTTGTTATCCATGGCCTAAGTCCATGTTGTGGCTTTAAAATAATCCAGTAAGTTTATTCTTCTTATCTTCATTTATTTAAACATCATAAAAGCTAAAATTCAGATTTGACCTCAGTTTCTAAATGTAGTAAGTTTTACAACTCAGCTTTGTCCAAACTTCTCATATTTTATGTGAATATCTCAGCGTGCTGCTTTTTCAGGCTTAATTGACTCCAAGACTCACCAAATCCCCTGTTCACCACAGACATTACATCTAGAGTGTTTATTCTTAGGCTTAAATGGACCCCGTGTTGGCTCTGTGCTGCTTCTCTCCCCAAGGCCTGTAAGGGCTCACTCACACTAGGCCCAGTTGCCCTGTACCATGCCCATGCACGTTTGGCCCCCTTCCCCAGTCTCCTGCCAGCCTGCACTTACATTGCTCCAGATTCAACTGGCCCTGAGCACAGTTACCTCTTGTAAGATACATCATCATGTCGTAATACGATACACGCGTGGCTTTACATCATCATGAAGCATCCTCGTGGTCTCAGAGTCAGCACAATGGAGAACAACGGCACAATGGGAAACAACACCGAAAATTTCAAGTAAACACTCGACTTCAGCATCGGACCAACGTGAAGCCTTTGCCGGCATTGTTTAAAATGTTTGTCAAAAGGAAAAGTTCCATCGATTATACATCATGCGCATTTTGTGTATCTGTGTTTGTGCTTGTGCATGAGCAAGCATACCGTGCTGAATCTCATCTCCTCCTTGGTACACGTGTACAGCTCACACTAGTCAAACGAACTGGACTTTGGGGGTGAAACGTGCTTGGGCACGGTACAGATTGCCTCGTGTTAGTGCGCCCTAAGACTGCTGTAGCTCAGGTTTGTGAGAGGCAGACAGGTCGCTTTCTATATCTTGCAGCTTTTATAACCCTTACATTAGCAGCAGTAGCAGTATTTATTGTAGAGCAGTTGTTCCGAACTGGTTCAGTCACAGAGTCCAGATTTCTCCTTGGTCATTAGTGATGGAGATCATGGCAATGAGTGGGCACACACTGAAGCGACATACTGTCTGATCAAACTGACTCTTCTGAATCACACAGGCTCCAAAGTGTCTGTTAACAGACTTTTATTTCACTGTAAACACACAAATAAAATTTCATGATACTAAGCAGCCGGTCTGCGTTTAACATGTAGACCTAGCTATCACCAAATAGCAAGCTAGTGTGTAGGAAAATGTCAGTGTGTTGCTAGGCAACAGCTGTCAGTTACAGTTTGCAATTTGTGACGCTGGAGCCAAAAAATCATTTAATAAACAAACAAATAATTTTCTGTTGTCGCTTCTTATAATTTTACTCATAATGGCACTTGTAGGACAATATCACACTTGTGGTCATGCTGTTGTACTGTATATCATCAAGGCTGTGATTTGGTCATAGGCACAAGGCCAGAAGCAGGTTTTGAAAAATTAGACCAGTACAAGAGTCTGATCTCTCTGCATTATCCGCATTTAGGAAATCTATTGTAGTTATTTAGATTATACTATTTAACAAAACAATGCATGGTTCCAATTAAAAAGGACAATAAAAATGAAAAGAAACAAATTTTCTCTGTTGTTTGGCTGCTGAAGGGGGAAGTTTCTTTGTGCTCAATTAAAATTACAGTTTAATACACGACAGCAGGATTTTGTGACATCACAACATGTTTGGGTTCAGTGTGCAATGAGTTGTGCTGTGGAAACTTTAAATCTCCAGCACACATGCATCCATAGATTTCAATAACTGAATAAGGGGCAGATTTTTTACAAGGTGTATGTGCCTTTTGGCATGACCTAAAAAGGATTTGTAGCGACCTTTAGGAGAGAAACACTGCCAAGATGTCAAAATACCCAAAACCCCCACCTTAAATCAGCCTGCAGTGTGCTGGGCAGGAGGACACAGACATGTTGTTTTTCATCAGAGACAAGTGGACCATCACAGAGGAGGCAATGAAAAATAAAAGTTGAGACAAAATGTGGTCTCAGTCAGTCAGCCCCCCCCCCCAAACCACAGGTCATCACTGCTATTTGTTGAAGCACTATTGGCTTTCTTCTACAGATTGAAATTCATTTAGGTTTCATTAGAAATAAAAGTGCTATTAATGAGGATTTTTTCAGTATCATATTAAGATTCATAAAACTGAAATGTTGAGAGACAAATTCATGATAATATGGTTTGGTCCTCAGAAAGGAGTCCTTGGAGTCCTCAGAAAGATTTGGACAGATCCTAGGTGAAACAAAGTGCACTGAGATAAGAAGATATTAATGTGTGAACATGTACACTGAACGAAAACATAAAGCTGAATGTTCATTTTGCTGCCATAAGCCATGTCTTATGTTGTTTCTGAGTATTTCGCAGTATATCCAACCAGCCTCACAACAAATGAGCTGGCATACACTATGAACAAGGAACACAGGTGCATTTTACTAATGGTAGTTTAGATACACAGAGATATCTTGATAAGACCCATAGAGTGGTGAAGGGTTGACGTATTTTTGTAGCCAACCAGGAAGTAAGCATCGGACTGGTGCCCTCGTCAAAAATATGGGATGATTTGATATGGATTTTCGGTTATTGCCAAAAATAAGCTCTGTGACGAACACAAGTTTATGAGACTTATACATTTTGCTGAAACATCCCGGTTTGTGCATGGCCTGCATACTCACCTGACATGTCACTCTTTGCACATGTTAAGGATGCTCTGGACGGTCATGTATGAAAGTAGCTGTGTTCACATGCAGACGAATACTCCGCTATTATTCTAAATATGAAAATATTCAGAATTTGACACAGTTATATTAATAGCATTTGGTTTACGTATTCCGAATTAGGCCATTTTCCAAAATTTAGCATTTTCCAATTAAGACATGTGTGGCTTTTAGGAGCATTATCTCGGCATGTATACAGCCAATTTGGAAAATTCATCTCAAATGGGGTTTTACTGCAGTTTGCGACACACGGCCTCTAATATGTTTACGGCCAGCTATGTGCGTTGTCATGGATACATTACACACAAACCAACTTGCCAAGAGTTCACAGTGCTGTGGGGTAAAAATGCATTCAAAAACAAAATAAAATCTAACAATTCTGGTCAAAAGGAGAAACACATCTGCTTTTAAACTGTATAAAAGACTTGGATATCAACAGGTTTTGGATATGCACAAATATTGTAGCGCCGACCTTTTTAAGAGGGTAAAGGAAAGAAAGAGGGAGTCAAACATCAAGTCTGCCACCAGTGAAAAAACTCACCAATTGTGAAAAAAAATCATATTTTGATGCAAAGAAGCAAATGACGAGCGGCTCCAACTGTTCCACTTTTCCATATTTTGATGAAATGAATGACATGTAAGCATATTAATTATGGTATGCATGGCTGCATGAAAATAGAAGTGTTATTGGAATATTTGTTTTCATTAGACATGTAAGTTTAGTAGGAATATTGTCTTTTTCAGAATAAGGGGGGAAAAACTGACTATTTTATGCATGTAAACATACATGTTCCTATTCCTGCCATAACCAGCAACATCACATAGCCACTGAAGATGAGTGGGTCAACAATCAGCAACCTGATAAACTCCCTGTAAAGGCAATGTGTCACACTGCATGAGGCAAACCATGCCAACACCACGAGATGAAATGTGAACTGGCTGCCATGTTGGAAACAGTCGATCGAAGTACCAAACACTGCCCACCAGCGGGGCCAACATTTATGCCTGAACAGTACATTAAAATATGTTTCTGCTAACATTTGAGGTGAGACATATGAAATGTAGCAACACAATTGTGATTCATATTTGATTAGCGCTGCCTAGTTTGACAGTTTGACTGCAGATCATGAACAGTGACAGGAGTCTGCATTAGAGACTCCTCAGCTCTGATTGGATGTTTTCATTCACATGCTATAATGCCACTTAAAATGCAACAAGGAAAAAGAGTATACAGAGGAAAAATATTTTTTTTCACATATTATTTGTCATATACTGCTGTGATGTAAAGTTAAAAATAAAAGTTACAGACTACAGCTTTAGAGCACACGCACACATGGCTTAATGTGAACTCAAGGCTGTGTGACTAGAGAGCTGTGATAGCATCCTGATGAAAACTTTGGCCTGTTGCCATATGGCTAGGTGTCCTCTAAACAGTGCACACCACACACACATACGCACACACATGCACACACACACAAAGTCATCCTCAGCAAGGAGCATCTCATAAACTCAAATTTCCTTGAGCTTTTCCTCACCAAATCAAATTCACCTGTGAAAGGCAAGGCGAGACAACTCATACTGCTTTACAGATAAGTCAAGTCAAATGCTGCTTTACGTGCTCTTTGGAAATATTGTATTTATTTTACCATAGTTACAAGTTACAAGCACATAAATGGCCCTCCAAAGTCATAATTTCAAATGGGAAAGTGGGAAATTTTGATGATACCCGAATTGTCAAGTTTAGATTTGCGTAACATTTCAGGGCAGCAGAAATGTTGGAAAGCGTGGAAACTGTGTCAGCAATTGACAGTAAAACTTTTCACAATTTTCACTTGCCTCAGCAAAATCATTGCAAAAAAACTACCAACAACAACAACAACAAAAACCATGCCTATAAATATTGCAACATGTATTGCAGTTTTTTGGCAAAACTATTGTGAAATCAAGCATCTCAGGCTGCAACAATCACAAAAACAGCCTGTGAAATTCTGGAAGGAGTGCTATACACCTAATGTCATGATGTATACTGTATCCACATACTGAGATATGATGTGAAGGCCCCTTTCTGCCAGGAACAGAAGAAAATGATGACTCAAGAGCTCATAATGATGACTTAGTGACACAAAATTGTAAAATTTGTCTCTTTATTGTTATGAACTTCTGCGATAAAGTATACTGAGTGGGGGAGCTTTCTCCCACAGTGTCAGCACCTCGTCCTGATGGCAGTGGGCTAAAATGTCATCACCATTATCTCAACTGGAATCTAGTTTTTCAAAAAAGTTGGTAGAAAAAAAGGAAGATGTGCAAGTCATTTTGAGCCAAAAATAGCTTCCCACACTGTTCTTTATATTTACCTACAATAAGGCCACAATGAGGACAACCAAATCCTGCTTAAGGCCCCCAAAAAGTCTACAGCCAGCCTCATTTCAGTGTAACTTGCTTGTTTGTTTTCATTGTGGTTGAAGTGAACCTTTAGGCCCCATTTACACCTCAACATGTGATCCGTATCTGGACGCATTATCTGGATATTGACATCCAATCCATAGTTATAAATAAGCATTGTGGTCATCTTGAATGTGCTGACACTGTGATCAGATCTCAGTGTGGACTGTGTTGGTGGGGCCATGTTGTTTCAGGTACCGGGGGACATGAAATATCATCCAGGGAGTCCGGTTGGAGTAACAGATTAATGAGTTTGCAGCTTCTCACAGACAGGATTTTACAACTCAACAACTTTCATCTGTGATTATTTAATCTTTCATTGCGACCAACGGAAGATAAATTGTTAATTCTACCAGGAATGTGAGCTTGCCTATATTTGTTTGGCCATTGCAGCATCTCATTATTCTACGAGAAGTTCGCTCTGAGAATGCATGGTTACTTCCTAAAGTCTCCAAAAGTAGAATAGGAGCCAGAGCCTACAGCAATCAGGCTCCACTTCTGTGGAACTATCAATCTGGGCAGTTTGGGGGTTAATGGAAGCCTGCCTAATGTGGTCCGTGTGCATTTATGCCTGCTCAAACATGCATTGAGTCAGAGATACAGAACTTGGTTTTACATGACACAATGGCTGTCACTAAACATTTATTTGACATTTATGGTTGTCACTAAACATTTATGTTTGCCAGTGATTAACAGACTGATAAAATACCACTTATTATTAACTATTGTGCAATAAAATGTACAGTATTTGTGAAGAACTGCAAGCAATTTCTGGGTGCAGGAGGTAAAAGTTGAAGGAAAGTTCAGAGAATCAGTCCTCACCCTTAAGTGATAGACATAAGCCAATGATAAGAAGTTTACCTTTCCAACAAGTTCATGTTGTTGCAAAAACAAGAGTTTTTGTTTTAATGTCCCAGTCTGTTCCCTGAGGGGGAAACATGCGCATGTTGAATGTTAAAATCTATCTCCAAATCCTGGCTAAAAGCTCTAAAAATATGGGCAATAAAAGGGCAGTTGTCCTGTTGGCAGGCCCAGCTGGCCACCAAGAGGGCATACTTTATTGACTCGGCTGATAGAAATCTGCACTGACATTTCCCTCTCCTTTCTATCTGAAAGAGCCCAGGACTGACATTACAGCTAAGCATTTCAAAGGCCCAGTCAAATTGCTCTTTTTGATATGCAGTCAGGGCAGCCTTCTGGGGACCCAGGGCTTGGGGAATTATATAAAAGAAGAGATGACAAGGAGTATCTAAGACCCAGACACTTTTCAACAAAGCAGGGAAGAAGCCGCAATATAGACGGACAGAAGCCGAAATACATGACCTCAGTGAACTTTCTGAACTCAATAATCTTATGTGTCACACTGAAAAAGTCCAGAATGTCTACCTGTAAAGTCTCTAAAGGGTTTCAGGTTAAGAAATGAACTTTACAGAAAATGTGTCTGTTGGGTCTGAGTGTTCATGCAGAGGAGAAAAAGACAAGGGTTGTGTTGAGGGCTGGAGCCAGTCCCACCTGTCATTGGGCAGGTGGGGGTAAACTCTGGACAGGTTGCCAGACCATCGCAGGGCATTTTCCAGACATTTTCTTTCTTTTTTTTCAAAATAATTTTGAAATAATTGCACCCATTTTTTTTCTTCAAAATTTCAGGTCATTTTCTTCATCACCTTTGACAAATGTCTTGCAATTTGTGGGACATTTCTTGCCAAGTTGCTCATTGTATTTTTCCCATTGTTTCTTTATAAGAAATCAAACCAATATGCTCACATTTCAAAGATTTCAATGCAAATGAAAGGCCTCTGAACGCAGCACAAAAAAAAACTGATGTCGGTCCAGGTATAAATCATGTTTTACACTGGCAATGCGTTACCTCAGAGGTCAAAGAGAAAGTGATGGTAAGCATGGATAGTGCTGTAACAGTCAGCATTCACAAACATGACAACAAACAGCTGAGAACGGAGCAGCTGAACATTTCACTGTCTGCTGAACTGACCACAGACTTTTTCTGGCATTTATAGAGCAACAACCTCACAACAACTGCACTCCTCCACATAAAGGCAAGAGATGACAGTAAATAAGAGAAAAGATAGAGCTGCAATACTTCTCAACAAGTCCATGTCCCAAAACCTGGCCAGCTACAGTGGCACACTTTACCAACAAAAGTCCACACACACAATGGTGCTCAGCAGTGACCTGACTCCAAAATATTACCAAGCTTTGAAACAAGGGAACGGCAGCCCAATCGATACCCCAATTCCCCCTGAAAAGACACATTTACTCACCTGTTTGAATGCTTCTGTCTCGGACTGGTAAGGCCTGCAACGCAAAAATATGTAAATATAACAGTTATCTAATGCTAGGAACAGCTAGCATCTGCTAGGCTATTAGTTAGCTCCATGGGCTTGCTATGAACCTGGGAGAGACATTAATTTATTGGCAGCCTACAACTTAGCCTACATAAAACATGTATGCCTTGTATTTAAATGTATATCTAACAGAACATCCAAATGTCAGCATGGCCTGACTGCTCGCTGGGCTTGCCTCCATATCCTCGGCTGGTCGATGTTCACAGATTTTGTCCATTCACCTTGTCACGTGATCAAATAGAGACTTGTGATTGGACAAAAACTTCTATATATTACATCTGTTATATTAAATAAATAATTTTGATTAAATTGTTTTAATAGTTTGTCGATAGTTTTCACAGTATATGTAGAATAAGTCCATAATTTCGTTGCAGTTTGCTTTGGACCAACCTTTTTTTATTACCACAATAAAGATGAGTTGTATATTTAAAGGTATATATAACAAATATAAAACTAATTTAATAATGATCATATAAATAAATCTCACTATCTTGATCATGATTATATGCAAAATGTTGTCAGGGGTGTGGCTTGCTGACCCAATGTTCTCAGGTTTCAGAGTTTGCTTTTTAAGGGTGTCTCAATGCAGCACAAGAAAACTGATCCTGATCCAGTTGTTAAAGGATTAAAATATACCCATTTTTGTCATAACAAATATGACTGGAAATGTCCCGATCTGCCATTAAAAAATACCTGCTTTTGTCATTAAATGCACAGCTGGAAATGTCCTGGCTTGTCGTTAATAAATACTTGCTTTGGTTATGACAAATATGGCGGCAAATAAAGAACCTTGACATCTTGGGCCCATTCCTAAAAAAACTGTTTGCTCATCCACCCAGATGTTTGATCATATTTCATGTATTTCAGAGGCTCGAGCCTTTAGGTTTAACTTGCCATTTCTACCCTGATTACACCATGACACTGACATACACTCTTTGTGTTTCAGTAACACCATGCTGCTCTCTGCTGGTAAAACATCAAGGAGCCAATCCAGTCTGTTCACACTGAGATTATCCAAAAGCTCATGAACATCCACATGTTGCCGTTGGTTTTATATGATCATTCTAACATGCTCTGGCTGGATCACCACAAATTATGAGAAGGCTATATATATGGTCTACATCAGTCATCACCAATGGGCGGACCGTGGTCTGGGATCCGGACCAAAACTTTGTCCAATCCAGACTCGTGGCGAAGTTGTAATAAAATGTCAGAATGAGAACAATGTTTTTTAAGGAGTAGTGCTGGGCAATTAATCGAAAAATAATCAAAACCAACATTCAGAACCTCTAATCGACATAATCTTGACCATGTTGGGTATTTTGGTTATTTAAAAATGAACCCTTTCCTAAATGGGGCTGCCAGCTCCCACACATCTGCCGGGCATCTCACATTTTTGGGCTCTGTCTCACGCTCTGATGACACCGAGGAAAATCTCGTGCCAAAACACAGCGAGGGCAGAGGTGTTGAACAATCATGTAAAAAAGTGAACGACTTTGACTCTGGAACAGTTGAGTGTTTGACAGCCACAGCATTTCATCATCGTGGATCAAATAGCTGATGGTCTGACAGCAGCGCAGTGAGACAGACAAACAGAGCGCAGCTTCTCCTCAGAACACCAAAGTGTCTGAAACAGACACATTTGCAGAGGTGAAAAGTGATTTCTTTAGACTTCTACACTTGTGTTAGTTTCAGGTTTAATCAGACTTTGGATAAATTATTTTAGAAACAGCAGGACACATCGCTCCATGTCTCATCCAGTCGCTCGCCCTGAGCTCTCATTATTTTTACCAGGGGCAGATGTAATGTTTTGGGGGCCTCGGGCCCACAAGCACATTACCTTATTTGTACCCCTTCTCTAACTGGGAATGTTGGCAGGCTGTTGGCAGCTATAGGAGAAGTAGGCCTACTCAAAAGTTTTTAATTCCTGAGTAAAATGATTAGTAGCACAGATGTTTCACAGAAGTTGTAGTCAGAGTCCTGCAGTCAGGAGAGGTTGGCCTATTATCAGCACAATGCTCTTAAATTTACCTGAAGTTTGTTTAACATTTCATATAATGCTGGGCAGTTTAACAAATAATTCAAATAATTTATTACACTCCAACACACCATGGTCACATGAAACTGTGTCAGTGAACTATAAGGGCAAAAAACAAACCTCTAAAAAAGCAAAATAATCATTCATTAATTGTAATTGAGGTAAAAATGTTCAATTAATCGTGATTCTGATTTTAGGTATGAGGTTCGGACCTTTGCTTGGACGGGAATTTTATTTTAACTGGACCCCTTTGAATTTTAATTGAATACCCCTGGTCTACATGGTCATGTAGAAAGAAAGCATGTCAACAGCAAGCATCACCATCTTACTGCATGTCACTACACATATTACTTGGGTATGAGACAAACAATTATTGAGTCCTTGATTATCTATATTCAGGGGGTGAAAAATACAGTTGTTTTTTTGTTTTGTTTTTGCACTCTTTCAGATAAACACAAAATCACAGCACAGACTTCACACATAAATGTCAGTTTAGTTCTCATAGACAGTGCAACTCAGTCTTGATATATTTTAAAAAAAATGTCATCAGTGTGATCTGAGTTTGATATTGGAAAAATTACATTTTTATCCAGTGGAAAAATTTCTAAGAGAAATTTCGTGGCTGCAGAGTTTGCAAACTGGACTTGTTTAGGTCTAATGCTGTTTTTCACATGCTTCTCAGAAATATTATATTTATGAGTTACAAACATGTGAATGGGCCTTTAAATTCGTAATTATGAGTGGGCAATTGGATAATTTGGTTGATACCTGACTTGTGATATTTGTGTGACCTTTCAGAGCAGCAAGTGTCAACAATGATACATCATTATTTTGTTCCTATAGCAGCTATCATTTATTTTAAGTAGCTGCACATTTTAGTATGCATCTATTAGCTGTTACAAGCAAGCAAACTTTGAACTATAAAGCATGCCAGGCAAATAGAAAAGCCTTCACAAAGGGCACCTCAGACATCGAGGAGCAAAGTGTACCCTCAGCTTCCCCCTCTGCATGTGTCTGCGATTTACAACAAGGTCTCTGGATAATCTTGAGTAACCGGGTCATTATTTCTGGACAGAGACATTGCTTTTGAGTTTTTTAAATGTATTTATTTTTGCACTTTGAGCACCACAAACCCAGTGACATCTAGTTCTGTTATATTGGAGAAAAAAAGCAAACAAAGCAAATCTTTACAGACAATATATCCAACACTCTGCAACTGACACCAAAATTATTTAGACTGTTAAACAGCACTACAGGTAAGAGGGAAAATATGATTTTTTTTTCATTTTGGGATGAACTGTCCCTTTAACAATCACATTTTCCACAAATGTGTTTTTATTTGTGTACGTGTGTAAACCGTATGTGGGGTGTGAAGAAGCCAGGCTCCAGGGTTGTCCAGCTGACCCTCTTCTAATGAAAAGCAGAGATTAAAATGGATCATTAAAGCTGTAGAGGAGAGAGACAGTTTCTCCTTTTATAATACCAACTCCTTGGAGCAATGGAACACACACACACACACACACACAGAGAGCACCGCAGGATTTTGACAGCTCCTGTGTGTGTGCCCTTTGATTGATGAGGCCTATTCCAAATGTTTTTTCATCCAAATCAGTGGGAGTTTAAGTGCCTTGTGCATGTTAATACCAAACAAAACATTAGCCGGGGCGGTCCCATTGCTAACTCCCTCTCTGCTGATTTTATCACTCATCTCTCTGAGGCTCCACATGACTCCGGGACACACAGGAGTAGAGATGGAGTGGAAATGAAAGGCAGACACCATTAGAGGTTGGTACACATGCTGCACAAGTTTTATGGCTATGACTCTGGATTTGTCCTTAAGATGTTTGAAATCATTTAGTGACCATTTGTAAGTTGTGCGTGAAAGCCTGCTCATCTGTTAACAGGATCAAGCCATGATGGATGACTCTGGCTGAGCTTTACAGCGTCTCACATGTTCTTCATGAGGTTGACAAGATGTAAACCAACACAAGAAACAAGACCTTCATATGCAGATGCATGCATGACGCTGGTCTACACAACATGTGTTGGGTTCATGTTGGGCTGATTTATGTGAGACAGCTGTCACTCTGGCTGTCACTGTTAGCAGAGACTCCATTATATAGTGTGGTATATACACTTCACTGTTAGAACATAGAATTACAGGAGATTACATTGAATAATTGCCAAATATTTCTCTCAGCCTTGATCATTCTCAGTGTTGCCGGATGTAGAATAATTATCATATTTGTACGATGTACAATCAATAATTCCAAAATTGCCCTAATGTACAATAATTTGACTATTGTGACACTTACAGTAAGCACTAGTTTACTCGTGTCATTTTAACTCATTTTCTGACCTCTACAACTGTGTTTACGCATCACCTCTCACATGATCGCCATACAGCCAATAGCGTTTGGTGTAGGCCATGATGACATGAGCGTGAAGACTTGTCATGTTTTGGGCCACGTTCATCGAGAACGCGCTGCTGTCGTTTGTTCCACTCGGCCACCGCTGAGTTTCTCTCTAAGGCAGTGGGTACGCGTAGATTTGTAGATGTGTCAAAAAGTCGTTTACTTGTTGCCAAAGTTATGAATTTAACCTATTCATTCTCGTGATTGTGACTGGCTCACGATCATTTTTCTCAACATACAATCATTTTGAGCCTCTGGTACGACAGTTTGACATTTCAAATCTGGCAACACTGATCATTCTTTCTCTCTTGTCACCAGCTGACCAAAGGTGGGTAGCTTTAGCATGAATTTTAACACAATTTCCAGAAAATCAGCAAAAAGAATGAATTTGAGTTTTCATCCACTACCGGAAGCTATTATTATGCTGCATTCACATTGCAAATGAAACAGCAACAGGCTAAAGTTAACTTTCAACTGCAGCCGGTGACATGAAGCTGCAAACTGATGCCTGACACTTGTCGCTGGTGACAGGCGCGACACGCTGCTAATAAAAACTGAGCTGACCTTGACTTTGTTCAGCGCTCCAATGACTTAATGAAGCATCAGCCAACCATTTGTTTTAGTTTCTAGCTGTGATACTGTATTGTTTTAGAAAAGTCAGCTGATGCTAATAACCATTTCCTCCCCAAATTAATGCCTGCATGAAGGTTTTTCAAACACGCTTAAACTCACTATACAAGGTAGATTTATTTGTTGAAGTTAAAATTTGGCCCTAAATCCTGCTAGAACTTTTGGCATTGAAGGAGGAGTTGAGGAGTCTCACAGCCTGGGGAAAGAAGCTGCTCTGTAGTCTGGTGGTTCGGCAGCAGATACTTGTGTATCTTTTCCCAGATGGCAGCAGGGTGAACAGACTATTACAGCTGCCCTGTAACCTGTACTTTTATCTCATTTTAAACTCCTTTTTCTCACCAAAATCTCTTATTATGGCACTATTTTTATTCTGTACAACTTGGTTACCCGGAGCGGCACAGTGGCTTTGTGGTTAGCACTGTTGCCTCACAGCAAGAGGGTCCCTGATTCAAATCCCAGTTTGAACAGGGTTCGGTCCAGGCGTGGGCCCTTCTGTGTGGAGTTTGCATGTTCTCCCCGTGTCTGCGTGGGTTCTCTCCGGGGTCTCCAGCTTCCTCCCACAGTCCAAAGACATGCAGGTCAGGTTAATTGGTGACTCTAAATTGCCCTTAGGTGTGACTGTGAGTGTGTGTGGTTGTTTGTCTATATGTGTCGGCCCTGCGATGGTCTGGCGAACTGTCCAGGGTGTACCCCGCCTTCCACCCAATGACAGCTGGGATTGGCTCCAGCCCCCCCCCCCGCGACCCTTACGAGGACAAGCGGTTACAGAAAATGACTGACTGACTGACTGAACTTGGTAACCCTTTGAAACCTGAAACGACATCCCTTTTCTTGTCCTGCATTAAGACAATTTTCACATGGACTTATACCTTTAAACCTTAAACATTCCTTCACCGAAAAAAATGGGGGAAAAGGCAATAATTCAAGAAATTTCCCACAAATCTAAGATTTAGTAGATTTTGAAAATTGTTTTTAAAAACACAAGGGGAACGATTCTAGAAATTATCAGAGTAACAAATTTAAGATTAGATTACAGAATCTTTTTTATTTTTAAGCATGCTATCAGGTAATTTCCTTGTTTTGTTTGTTTTTTACTTTTTTTTAAGTCATTTCCTCAGAAGTTGCTCATTGTCTTTTCCCATTATTTTTCCCTTTTTTTTAAGCATCTCTGATAAAATTCTGGTGATAGTGGTGTTGAAATTCATGATCTCTGATGTTGTTCTTCCCATAGAGATAAAGACACTGATCAAGATGCAGTGTTAAAACTCTTCACAGCTCAACTTTGGAGTCAGTCCCTCAACCTCAACAGAAATACATCCAGCGACACAGGATAAGCAACCGGGAGCTGCCATTAACTCCCCACAGCTCTGTGAGCCGCTGCAGAAAAGCTGAATATGAAATCTGCCTCAGGAGTGAAGCTGAGGGCTGGAGTGCTACTAATGGCTTGATGTGGCCCCTGACTGTGTTCATTTCAGAGCAACCCAAGCTCATCCTCTCCCTACTGGGCAGCTAATGCAATTACACCCTTGCATCTGCAGGGGGCTCCCTCTGTCTCCACCTCAGCCCACTGCTCTCTTTCTGATTTTGTGTGTGTGTGTGTGTGTGTGTGTGTGTGTACAGTGATTCGAGGTAGAGGCTGGGACTGCTAGGTCCCATGCTCACGATTTACGGTTAATCAATCATCGTGCCGCCTTAATGACACCCTGCTGCTTCCCTAATGTCTTCTGGCAGAGGCAGCCTGCCGCTGGCACGGAGCTCATGCAGGCACACATATGGTCGCCTCAAGTGAGTGACAGGACCCCTTTCATGTGTGCTGCCCTGCACGCCGGATGCCATCAGCCACATACAGCCGCCGCTGGCTAGGACTGAAAAGGTGGTGGAGGGAGGAAAATGAGAAAAAAAGAAAGAGAAGGAAGAAAGTGATGGAGAGAGTAGAGGAGAAATCTCATGCCTCTCCTGATTGGCTCAGCCTCCTCACCTTCTAAAAGTAAACTGTCGAAAACAATGCAACATGTCTTGTCATAGTCTTCCTCCAAGATTCTGTGCTGGCAACACTTGCAAAAATAGAGTGAAAGCAGCATTTGAGGAAGGCTGATATGAAAAGATAAATCATGAGATATTGCAGAAGAAGCTTGCACAAAAGTACCTCTGATGACAAGGGGTAGGAGCTCATATGAAATGTAATGAAAGTTAATGTGAGGGCCCAAGAGGCACATTTACAATATATTGACATATATTGGTGAAATACAGTGCATTTTCAGCCATGCTAGTGGAGTGACTTTATAGATGAAAATTTATATGTGTCAGTAGGTCGTTTTTGTCTAGACTTAAATATCTCAACTGTTTGATGGATTACCATGAAATTGCGTCCATTCATGGTTTCCTGAGAATGAAACCAAATGACACTGGTGATCCCCTGACTTTTCTTCTGTTGCCACATTTACAATTTTGGTTTTTAGTGATATGACATAAAGACTATTGGATGGATTGCCATGAAATGTGGTAAAGACATTCATGGTCCCCTCTAAATATTGCCATCAGCTCTAGTTGCACTTTGGATTTTGTGCTAGCGAATTAGCAGAACAGACTTGACACATCTAGGGAAGTGTCTCATTATGATAGTCCCCAAATTTCAAAGGGTACTCGGCAAGGAAGGTGTAATGGATGCCTGAAATCAAATTCAAGAGGCAAAAACTACAGCAAAGAAAGGTTTGCAGACAGAAAGCTAGCCCAGTCCATTGTTATTTACAGTATATTCTCAATTGATGTTCATATGGATTCTCCAGTCCTTCAACCAGTGGTGTAGTGGAGGGTATATGCAGGTATACCATCCCGCTCTTACTCCAAAGTCATCAAATGCCACTGCTTTGACATTGCTGTCGGCAAGAGATCCCAGCGCCAAAAGCCTCTTTTCACAAATTCTCCATGTGCAAGTTCAGATTCATTGGGCAACCTATCAAGTAGAAAAACTGATGGAGACAGACAGAGAGACAGAGTTTTCTTCATTTTGTGGTAGGATTTTGATCTAGAGTGAAGTAAAAGTCGCATTGAATTCCAATATGGGTCACATGGCTGTTCAGACTGAGGTCGCATTTCAAATAAATCAGATCTGTATCTGATTTAGAGCCAAAGTGGCCCGAATCTGATTATAAAAGATCCATGTGCAACTTTTTCTGGTCATTTGGGAAATGATTGTGTTGACAAAGCTCTGCAAAAGCATCTAACCCAGTGGTTCTCAAACTTTTTAAAGTACGCACCACCTCATACAATATTTGGCTCTCCAAGTACCACCATTACGGGAGACATTAAAATTGAACCTATTTCTACACACATTTCACACAGGAGGCAAATGTATTTCTAAAACGAATATGATTTATTATTGACTGTTATATATACTGTAGTAGCCCACAACAGTAATGAAACATTTTTTTTTAACTGTATAGTTGTCAGGCCAGTAGGAAGGTTCAACAGCTTGAGTTTCTAGTCAGCTACATTTTTTTTTAAACATTCCATCTATGTCTCCTGATAGAGACTGACATTGGCCCAAAATCAAATCATGAATCATTAAACGCAGAACATTAAGCATGACAACTTTATACCAACAAATGATAATAAAAAAAACAAATAATGTTCAAAGTTGGCCAGCATGTTGGTGACTATTGACAACTTACATATTACCTAATGAGAAGGGTGTGGCTGCCTCTGCGAACACAGTCCTGCAACATCTGGGTCAATAGAGGTCAGCTTTAGTCTCAGGTTTGGCTCAGCGTCCATCCCGCTTCTGTATTTCGTTTTTATGACAGCAAGTGAAGAGAAGCCTTTCTCGCACAGATATGTGGTCGCAAAACGGAGGAGAAGGCACACAGCCTTGTCCGAAAGTGCAGATTATCACTGTGTTGCTGTATCCAAAAGTCCAACGACTGGCATCTGAAGGCCGACTTCAATGTTTCATCGCAAGACTAGTCTATTAACCTCTCCTGCTCAGCAACAGTGATGTCGGTGGGTATTTCAAAGGTTTTTATGCTGAAGGGGTTTCTCATTTGCTTCAGTCGCTAATGGGAAATATTCGTGGAACTGTGAACTGAATGTTACGAGGTGCGCAACAATGTTGCGCATGACTCCATTGTCAAGTGTCAGATAGGAAACTCTCCAAAGCAGGGAAAGCTGAAACATCATCTGCCTTGACTTTGATTTCGAACAATTCCATCTTTTTAAGCATCGCATTTGTCCTGCACATGGAACACATTGATGGAGAGTCTCTGTAGTCCCAAATTCAGTTTGTTTAAATGAGAGAAAATGTCTGACAAGTATGCCAGCTGACTGAGCCACACAGTATCTTCGAAGATATCTGATAAGGGGAATTTTTTGTCCTGCAAGACCATTTGGACCTTTTGCCCAATTCAAAAGGTCTTGAAAGTACCTTCTCTCTTGAAAGCCACCTTACCTCCATATGAAGCAAGAGTTGGACATGCTCACTGCCCATCTCATCACAGAGGACGTAAAACAGGCGAGAATGCATCGGCTGGGTCTTAATGAAGTTTACTGTCGTTTTCACAGCTGACTCCAACACATACTTCAATTCTTCAGGCATCTTTATCACTGCCAGGGCTCTGCAGTGGATGCTGCAGTGAGTCCACACCTCGCAGATTCTCACTGCTGCTCCGCTGTGGCGACCTGCACAGCACACCTTCTCCAATCGAGCCCATTCTCTTGGACAAGCGTGTTTATGAGCTGGAATATGTCCTGGGCTGTAGTTCTCATCTGCAGAGATCAACAGAACAGAAAGTCGTCCTGAGCTGCACCATCATATTCGTATCTGACATATCCAAGCAGACTAGCCATACCTGCAATATCAGCAGTCTCGTCTAGCTGGATGGAGTAATAGCGACTTCTTTTAATGTAGGTAATCAGAGTGTTTTTGATGTCATTTGCCATGTCTTGTAACAGATGATTGAATCGTGGACTTGGCCAGCTTCATTTCATCACATTTTCATATTAAAAAAATCAACCAGTTTGTCTTTCAGCACTGCTTGTTTGGTTGTAAGATGCCGTTTTAGATGCAATGGTTTCATTGATTTGTTGCTAAGGACATTACCACATACCACACACTGCGGCCTTGAATCTTCTACTGTTCCACTCCAGCTGAATCCAAATTTGATGTAATTTGAGTCATATTTCCGAATGGTTTTGTGCGGTTCGCTGCTAACAGGTGCTGTCGACAGTTCAGAGCTAGGCGCCGCTGAATGATTATCACTAGTGCTGCTTGGTTCAATGTCGTCCACTGGAGTTTCTGCAGGGCTGTCTCCTCCTCACCATCACACACACAGCACTCATGTGGCCAGTCTATCAGTATCATTCACGTACTCAGTCAGTAGGTCTACATTCATTAGGTCACTAAAAAAGAAAAGAAAAAAAAGCTAACATTATAGTTACATGGCAACAAGAAAAAAATCATAAATACATAAATAGTTAGTTTGTAAACTACCTTGTCAGCCTTTTCTATTCATTTTGCCCCTTTCAGAATTGCATATTATGCATATTAGTTGATTATGTCATCTACCTACTTGCAGCTACTTTTTGATTTAGCAGTGTCTAGTGATGAGGATTGCAGATTGCACTCAGCTGAAACTTCACCAGGTAAGAATTTCTTGAGTGTTCATTGCTCAGGAGGTTTTTACTGGGAGCTGAATTATCCACAGTGGTCTCTTCCTTTCTAAAATAAAAGAACCAGGTGATTTAAATCATTAACACTGAACAAAACAGTTCTCACGTTACAAATCAGTGTTGCGTTGCTCGGTATGTCGTAGAAGGCCGGCCCACCCACCACATGTTATTGTATGCTCACCCTTTTTGTCTGATAACTAAATGTGTGCTCACCTTATTTCTGATCCAGACATTTAACCCTTTAACAGGCATTGTGACTTGCACACCTGACATTTGTTACAATCAAATTGCCTCACTTAAAACTTGGCAAAAGCCAATTTCACTTTTTGAAGATGT
This sequence comes from Plectropomus leopardus, assembly GCF_026936395.1. Lineage (NCBI taxonomy): Eukaryota > Metazoa > Chordata > Actinopteri > Perciformes > Serranidae > Plectropomus > Plectropomus leopardus. The sequence goes on along the minus strand of NC_142195.1, from coordinate 2,715,245 downwards.
TTCTATACAATGCATTTTAGTATTTTGATTATACTGTAATTCTGTTCTGTTCTGTATTCCATCATACATTTAAACAGATTTTGTATTTATTTGTTTATTTTTATATTTACTTTATTTATTTATTTTATTGAGTTATTTTTATTTTGTTTTTATTATATAACGCTGACAATTTGTTTTTATTAAAAATTATACAGATTTTTTTTAACTAGATTCATTTTTATTTGTGTCTATTATTTTTCATTTATTTATTTTTATATATTTATTGTATGAAGTCACTTTATTATCAGATTCTTATTATATAACATTGACTTTTGCTCATTTTACAATAGTAGGAAAATGTTCTTTTCTTAATAAATTGATGCATTTTGTTAACTGTTTCTACAGTCTATAATGTATAATTTTTTGCAAAAGTATGTCTTAGTGTGACTATTAAATGGTTAAAATATATAACATGAGTCGTATTATCCACAGAGGTCTCTTCTGAGTTTAATTCTAGTGAGGTCCATTCTGGGCTACTGGGCTGAAGATAGTTGGTGGTGCCAGAAGGCAAGACATTGAATGTTTGCAGCCCAGTAACAGTGGCAAATATTAGGGAGTCCCATACCTCTGTCCTTTTTTGTCTCTGAAGAAGGGACTTGAGTGACTTGAGTGGAGATACCTATTTGTGGTTTTGTTGTTTGTTATATGCTTCTCCCACCTCAACAGTTAACGGTATACCCTCCCAACCTTTAACCCTAGGTCGTGGAACGCGCCAAGGCTGCCCACTAAGTCCGATCCTTTTCGACCTAGCCATTGAGCCGTTGGGCAGTACGCTGCTCCATAATTTCTGGGCAGTAGTCCTCGAAGATCGCCACTGGTTTCCCTGGACAGCTCTCCTCTCCTTCATGGCTTGGACCCTGGGCCTGGTTTAGCGGTCAATTCTCTATGAGCCTGGTCGAGCTCAGGAGGCGAGCCCAAAACCTCGTTGCCGAGAACCTCCGACAGCAGCTTGGGAAAAAAGGCAGTGTTGTGCACCTTCAATAGACTCATGTAGGCCAGCTATCCGTATGTTATGGCGGCGGCTGTGTGATTTGAGGCAGATGGTTTTCGCTCAGAGCTTGTTGTAATTATCCTCCATGATAGCATATTTAGCCTCCATAGCCTCAGTCTTATCACTGAGCTGGTACGCGTTAGCTTCCAAGGAAGTCAGGGGTTAGAGCCAGTGTTTGGTTTGTCTGTTCTGGGCTACTGTAAAAACATGGTGGTGCAACAATCTCAGCAGATGAGGACCTGCTACATATGTGGATATAAACAGCTCATTCTGAGATCACTGAAACACAATTATTCTTACTTCCAGGTGATTATACATTAAAGAAAACATACTTCTTAAATTAAATTCAATTTCTGCCAATATATCCCCCTAAATCCTACACACTGTACCTTCAAACAGTGTAACAAGAAGTTAAACAAAAGAAGAACAGTTGTGCGAAACGAAACTGGGTGCAGATCACTTGCTGCTATGGAGATGGTTTGGTGAAAAAGGGAAATAGATGAAGGGTTTTATCTGAGTAAATGAGGTTTTCATTCCTCTGAAGATATAATGACAAGTAGACTGATGGAATTCAGAGTATGTATCAGGCTGTTCAGATTAAATTACCTCGGCAGAGCAGAACCTCACCAAATATAGCAGCTGGGTTTTTTTCTAGTGGTCGGGAGGAGAGACCCCTGAGAATGTGAAATGACATTTATCCCAATCTGACATGGCATTTGCCCCAAACAAATACTGAGGCCGAGTGTCATCACATCAGTCAGAGAGAACACCATAATAAGCCCTGTGGAGCCGGTTCACAGCGTGCCCTTCTGTGGCCCAACACTGGCACAGTTTACAGTGCCAGTCTGCATCCTGGCCTCTCGTCCACACACATCGTCAACTGTGCTGTTTCCATGGCAAAGAATCGGGAGGCCATTTGCATGCAGGCGGCTGCAGTCAGAGGCCCATCTGTCCAGTGCTTTCTAATTTTTGTTAGTTGCTGTTGTCATCGTTGTTGACACAAGCACACACACACGCACACACACACACACGTCTTCAATACAAGTGACAGCGGAGGAGCTCTGGAACTAAAAGAGCAATCCATCATCTGAGTAAAGCTCCACTCTGACACCACACACAGACGTTTGTTAGACTGAGGAGAGTCAAACTATGAGCCTCAGGTGATTCTTGACAAGTACATGCACTATATACATATTCATAAATGCCTTCTCAGAGTTTTTTTGCGGTATAATTTATATTTTATCAACTGCATATATACTTTGGTGTTTTGTAGACCTGACCTGAATGCTTTGAAATGGTGCCATGGTAATCAGTGTTCAAATGCTTAAGTTTTTTGTTTTGTTTTGTTTTGGTTTTTTTACCATTTAATTGGTGGAAAAAAATCAGGGTGTCCAGTGTAATCAGGGTAGTCACTGACCCTCGCTTCAAGCAATTTAAGAGGCTGCTTGAAGAGAAAAGAAATGGGTGAGAGCAATTGCTAAAAGTTATCCACAGCTGGAAACTGTAGTAAAGCACCTGCTTTGCATTCAGTGATGTGCTCTGGCCCATGGCGCCTAAGTTATTACTAAGTTACAGACATTGCATACAATAGTCCACCTTCCACCTTCTCTTCCGCCTCTCTATCACTCTGTCTTTCACACACACGCACACACACACAAAGGTACAAACTCCTACTAAAGTTGGGTCAGGTTTGGGTGGTCTTTTCACTGTGAAGCTTCAGATATTCACAGGTAATTATTTACAGGTGTTATTCGGGACAGCCCTCATGTTTTGCTATTTTTGTTTTAAGTCCTTCACCAAACAGGTTTTAAAGTATGTAAAAATACTAATAACCATGGCATCACCCACTGGCTTGTGGAAGCGTCGAGTTCGACATTTCGGCCATCACCGACCTATTTTTATGTGGCCAGAAGTGACCATATTTTGAGCTGTGGAGGAGTGAGAGGTGGATCTGATTCACAGACTGTGACAAGACCTCGCAGGCAACCTGTCACTCAAGCCTTTGCTTAAATAGGCATAACTTTAAGCCTTCATTACGTTCCATTTGTCAGAGAGACCAAAACCATTTTTGTACCAGGCTGGGATTGACCATGGATGAATTAACAAAATCTTGATACAGCCATGGAGGCAGGGCTGCGTTCATCCCTATGAAAACTGCTCATTGGTGCATGAAGCAATAATCGCTCTTTTCTATGGGCCCATGAGGCGCACTAGAGACTTACGACCACTGAACGCGGCCAAGAGTGTAAGAGTGGGTATCTTACGCCAACGGAGGGACTGACTTCCGGTTTAGTGCTATTTACTGATTTACAGACTTCTCACGATTTATGTCAATGGGAAAAAGTCTTTTTGGACCTGTGGGCATTAAGTGACCAACCAAGACAGTACAATTTCCCTTTTGGCTACTGTGTAAAATTTGCATCAGAGCCTGGCCCACTTCCTGGGGGCTGGAGCAAGCATCAAGTGGCCAGAAAAGCAATTTTTGGCACTTTGGTTTAGCCTGGAAGGATACTGCTTGTTTACTGTCAGTGGAAAACTACAATGGTCAAGGTTAACAGTAGTTTTTGGGCAGGTAGAGTGTGTCAAGTGGCTTCCACATGAATGCCTGGACCCAAGGTTTCCAAGCAGAACACTGAATTGTAACAAGATTATCAATGTTGTTCACTTCATCTGTCAGTGGTTTGAATGTTTTGACTGACTGGAGTATAGTTATATTTAGGTCCACATTTTGAAGTAACCTATTGTTTTTAAGATTTGTCTTTGTAGCATACAGGGGGAAAACATGCATGGAAGGTTCATTTGGTGAAATTATTGCTAAAGCGAGAGTAAAGAAGGTTGTTTGGGATTTAGTGGTGAGCACACAAATATTTATATCTACCTATTATTTAATAATACAGTAATATGATGCTGCCACCTACTGGAGGCAGCTTATCAGTGTGTGATGGGTACTGTCTTTATCATCTTATAATCTTCTACAATACAGTGTTGTTGAAAAGTCTGGATATGTTGCTTACAATGAAAGGAGATTTAAACTCTATGAGCATCTGTAGACAGCAGCCTGCCCTCTGTGCTGTGTGACTGTTACATGGGTGGCTGTGGCTCTGAGTCTGTGGTTCATTAATCAAGCTGTTGGTAGTTTGATCCCAGCTCCTGCTGGCCACACTTGTCCAAAATGTCCTTGAGCGAGACACTGTACCCCAAATTGTTCTAGATTTGCAGGCCAGCACCTTGTAATGCAGCTGTACTGCTATCAGTGTGTGTGTGAATGGCTGAATGAGAGCCATTGTGAAGTGCTTTGTCCTGATTTACATAGAAAATTGGAATACAATTGCACAACCCATTTACCATTTAACCTTGTGAGCCCTGTAAACCACAGCTGCAAAAATAAACACTAACACTAATAAACTATCTAAAAAAAAACTGCAGCTGGTGATTATATCAATTTTAGCCCCAACCAATGACACACACTATACCCTGTGACAAGTATCGCTGGCTAAAAAAGGGACTGTATGAGTCCCAATACTGATTTTTTTCTGGATCAAATATCACCAAAGGTTCCCTCCACACACCACTTGAGTGTTCCACAAGTGTAATATTCACCTTTTTTTTCAAAAGAAAGAACCAAATTTGGGACTACCATTGCATATGAACATTGTTGAACACTGGGTCAAAGACAAAATTCAGCTTTGTAAATAACACTTTATCCTCTTTTTTTAGTCTGCTTATAAAAATATGTCTGTTGTGTGATTATTGTTTTAACATATGCTGCAATAGTGCTAAATATGCAACCAACCCAACAAATAAACCATATGTTTTCTGAATATTAGTGCAGACAAAATATAGCTTTCTTCACATTATTCTCTAGCTTATACAAAAAAAAAAATTGTAAACCTATCAAATCTTGCAATTTGCAGGACATTTCTTGCCAAGTTACTAACTGGATTTTTCCTGTGTTGTCAAAAGAAATCAAACCACTTTACTTAGGTTCAAAGGTTTAAATACTTGTAAAGGTGTTGGAATGCTGCACAAGAAAAGTGATGTCCATCCAGGTTCCACAGCGTTAAAGACATTTTAGTCCCATATTATTAGGTATTTTAATATTTCACAGGGAGAGCTGACAGGCAAAAAATACTTTTTGAATGTATACTGTTACTTAAATGTAGCAGTATATCATGTACACCTCCAGGTCAATCCTTTTTTTTAATCTTGATATGTACTTTGAAAAACTCTTATCATATTTTTCTACTATCATTTAGTTGAAGGGGCCAAATGGAAATGTACCAAGATAAAAAAATGTCCCTCTCAATTTTTTTTATCTGTTACAAATATTACCAACTCTGAAACAAGCTTTAGCTCCCTTCAATATGTTCTTACAATTCATGTTTCTTTGAAACAAATATACAGGATAGCCCGCTTACATACAGGGTGCATTTCTACCATGAGTACCATGATTACACAAAGTCAATGTTGAGTCAAGCTGAGTGATGACCATTTTATTTTGGGAATGTCCACATGTTCAACAATGTGTGTAGCATCCTTGTAAAATGGTCTAAATAACAGTTTGTCACTTTCTTAATATAAATAAAACCCTTAGTAAACTGCACAGCATTTAAAGAGAGCTGGTTTTATACAAAACAGTGATAATCATGGGTGAAAGTAAAAAAATAAAATAAAATGTGAAACTCACAAAATTAAAACAAAAGAGCCTTGTTTAATCAAGGCGACTGAGCGAATAAACCCGAGCCAAGTCTACAGAGTTAACCATCACATTCTTCTTTATCACTTGGGGGGAAAAAAGCACAAAGTGGGAACATAACTCTGCTGCAAAAGGCTCTGTATAAGTTTGAACATTACAGTGCTGTCCCTGGTCAACATTAATAACCTGCCTCCTCTGCTGAAGACTCACACAGAATGGTGAAAACAAGACAGAGATCTCCAGGTCATTCCGCCAAAACTCAACCATCAAAGGAATGTGTAGCTTTCCTCGTTATCAGGTCGGTTAGAAATTATTTATTTTTGATGAGACAAAAAGTCAAACTCCTGTCCGTAACATTCTCCACCCACTAAAACACTCGGTCAAACTCGGTCTGACTGGTGGTCGCGGGGTTCCTGTTCTGGTTGGGTTGCTGCTGCGGCATGTGGCCTCTCCGTCTGGGCGGGGCCAGGTATTCAAACATGGAGGTGTTGTGGGTGGAGAGCATGTTCTTCAGGTCTGATGGCATGGGGTCGGACCAGAAGAAGTCGTGGTTGAGGGCGTCGTCGCTGTCTATGCGCTGTGCCGGATCCAAGACAAGGAGTTTATCAATGAGATCCAGCGCATACGGGTCTTTGACGTAGGCTTTGAGACGATCCTTCACTTTCCTCTTTTGGCCTTTGGGCAGCTCCATTTTCTGGTAAAGCTCGTACTTCTTATCCACGCCAGGCCACACCTGATGGACAGAGAAACACACAAAGCAAACACAAAGTTTTACAACTTCAGTCTGAACTGTAACTACGTTCACACCAAACATGAAAAAAAAATGTCTCACCTTACTGGCTTGTATTTGGTCACTTGTTTAGTTAAATAATAAAACATATTGCACAACCTCGGTTATTCATTTTCCACAATAAAAGACCAACTTAGATTACTCAGAGCGTTTAGCTAAGAAGCAACTCAACAAAACTAGCTTACACAGACACAGGTGTGTTTTCAGAGGTTACCATGTAACTTTATAGCTCTGCTCAGTGATCTCTGAGCCCTTCAGGTCCTTATTTGCTCTGTCTCTGTACAGCACTGATGCTGAGTGAAGCTCCATGTCTCAGTAACGTCAGAGAATATCAACATCCACAGGGACGTGTCCTTCATGTCTATCACGCCTTCGCCCAAAATTTGCGTCTGTCCGTGTCTTTGCATTGACTTTGAATGTAAAAATGCTGCATAAAGCACTCACGCCACGTCCAGTGTGAACACACGGTAAGGCTGCAGTCAACCACAGAAAATGTTGGTCTACCAATCAGTTGCTCTGATAGTGTTGTGTATCAATGAAAGTGTTTTTTCCCCTGAGGTCAGCTTATTTTTTTTTTAGATCTTTGCAACAGGGGCACCGCTTATGTACTGCTGTAAAAAAAACCCAGTGCCATAATATGGCGTTGAGTGCTTATTTTGTGGTGACAGCTGCACTTACTCCGTGCTTTTTCAGTCTCCTAGAGTTTGAAAAATCTTCAGCTTTGAATGAAATGTTGCATTGGTGACTGGCAACAGCCATCCAATCACAGTTGAGGAGGGGCGAGACCACAGACTGTATATAAAGATGGACAGCATGACAGTTCCCCAAAAGTGTAACTTTTAAATCTGGATCGCCCCCTGGTGTCTGTCTGCAGTATAGGTCATAAGGCCCACCCCTCCATGTTAGTGAATGGACATAGATCAAACTAAAAACTCAAAGTACACGCCAAATAAATTTTTCCCAAAGATGGTTTCTGTCACTGAAGGTAGTTCTCATCACCGTGATGTTTGTTCAAGAGACCTTTTTTGAAGTTCAATTTTGGTGAGTTATTCGATCCTACATAAAGGGGACTTTTCTGCCATGATTGACAGCTATGACAGCAAATCTGTGTGCTCGCATTGAGTGGGACAAAATAAATTGGTCTGACGGGTGTTTTGGCGGGAACTCCCCCACTGCAGGTATCGCTACTACACAGACTCTGGCCCCAAAAGCAGCCATATCCAGGATATTTTGACTTCATTTAAGCAGAGTGGGGGTATGTACAGTCTATGTAACCGACCAATGAAAATTTGGTCGACCAACCGACCAGAAGGTTTAAAGATTATGATTGATTATGATTATGATGTCATCTTACCTCAGCAGTGATGGAGCCACACAGCTGGCTGATGAGAGTGAGCTGATGCTGCTCAGTATTGCCTTGCATTATGGGACTTCTGGTCCACATCTCCGCCATGATGCAGCCCGCTCCCCACAGGTCAATGGGGGGGCCGTAGTCTCGCTCACCTATCAAAGAAATAAACAAATAGGCAGCACATCTTTAGTCACAATGCTCCAAAATTATGGAATATCCTTCCTAAAGCTGTAAGAGAAGCTGGCTCTGTGAACATGTGTGTTGATTTTTATTTTTTTTTAATGAAGCACTTTGAGCTGCATCTCTTGTATGAAAGGGATCCTGCACAGATGTCCTGGGATATAAATAGAGGTAAATATTTTCTTACTGTGTTGTAATGTGACATCTGTGGCCTGTGATCACTTTAAAAGAGCACTCCACCACATTTAGGTAAGCTGATTCTTTTTGGCTCTGTTTTTTTTCCCCCAACTAAAATACAGTCCACAAAATAAAGGAGCTGATGGGATCTTCAACAGAGTTGTATGATGTATAGTTCCATGTAACAAAAGATTAATTAATTAGGAGAAGGAGCTCATGTGCATGTATTTCTGTGTGTTATCTCTTACCGAGCAGCAGCTCTGGAGGTCTGTACCACAGTGTGACCACACGGTTGGTGTAGCGGTTCCCCTGGCTGTTTTTAGCCAGACTGAAGGCTCGGGCCAAACCAAAATCAGCCAGCTTCAGGACTCCGTCTCTGGTGATGAGCACGTTGGCTGCCTTCATGTCTCTGTGAAGGATCTAATCCGAGAGAAGGCATTATTATATTCAGAACTACTAGAGACTGTTATCAGTGAGGATAATAGATAACAAATGAAGTTAGATTCAAACTGTTAAATAATCTACCTTAAGATGCTGACATGATTTAAATAGATGATATAGTACAGCAGTATACTGAGCTATATTCAAAGAGATTTTTAAATGTATATGATATTTAAAGGTTTTATCTGTTCAAAGAACCAGTGGATGGTCATCTTCACCAGTGCCTCACCTTGTTTCTGTGGATGTAGTACAGTCCATTGAGCAGCATCTGCATGACCTTCTTGATCTCTGCCAAGGTGAACTTGACGTTGGCGTTACTGAGCAGCCCGGCCAGGTCGTGCTCACAGAAGTCAAACACCAGGTATATGCTGCCTTTGTATCTGTTGAACTGAGTAGCTTCAAGAGCAATGAATAAGAGGGGGAGAAGAAGAGGAAAGAATGAAAAACATGAGCCAACAAACTAATTTTACACCATTAGAGTAAGAACTATTTAAGCTACTTCTTACATGGTAGGGCAAACAAGCTACCAAAAATTAAACCACACATAATTAACAGTCAAACATAGATGAAGGTGGAAATTGATAGCAAATTCATAGACTGGAGACTTGTGATGCCAACCTTTAGTTCTGCAGATCTCAATCAGATTGACCACGTTTTCGTGTTTGAGCAGCTGCAGGATCTTGATCTCTCTCAGAGCTGTGATTGGAAACTGAAGCAAAGCAGTTGGAGGAAACATCTTAATGTATGCATTAAAAAAAATGATGCATTCAAATGAATTCAGCATGTTGTCAAAACTTAAAATCTATGCAGCCAAACATGCAGCACTATGAGCACAGGATGTATGCAGCAGCCTCTTAAAATAGCGTATGCACCACCAAGTCAGTCAGACTTCGTGCTCTTTTGTTTATATGAGGAAAATAAGCAGCAGGCACATTAATCTTTTGCAACGTGGTTAGACATTGGACATGGTTGGACATTAGACATGCAGTCAGACGCCTCATCCAAGCTATCAAACTGTTTGAAACAAGAGCAAATCATTTCCAGTTCTTTTAAAATGTGGGGACAAAAGCCAATGACCAACTTGGCAAGATTGAAAAAAAAAGAAGTAAACAGTGATGATTTAAAAAGGGAGAGAATTGTTAGGAGATTATCAAAAACTAGTGAATATTTCCAGAAAAATATAATGCTACAAATATCTATCTATCTATCTATCTATATTTATTAAGACAAGAGACAAATATAGAGGATATTAGAGGATTATTAAAATTGATCACAACTTAAGTCTTACTTGCCATCTGATTTACCAAAAGTGACTTCCCAGATCTCAGCAATTAATAATAACAATACTAATAATAATGACAAGAAGGCAAAGCTGTCAACAGCTGCAGACAGTGCAACATATGTGTCCATATCGTGGGATAAAATCCATGTTAAGACAATGAATGGCCTCTTACCCCCTCTTTCTCATTCTCCATCAGCACTTTCTTCAGTGCGACCTTCTTCCCAGTCTGTCTATGCTTTGCTTTGAACACCTCCCTGTGAAATCAATAAAGACACAAGATACTGCTCACAAACACAACACTTACTTTCATAACAACTTCATTTTGGAATAAAAACAAAAAGAAATAAGAATTCCAAGCTGTAGCAATAAACTGCGTTAGTTGATCGTTTCTCGCTACATATGATATTCTCATTTCCACTTAGATCTTCACCACACGTGAATACTTGAAATGTCATTTATAATTGTGGCGAAGTGTTTTGTCTGTGGTGATTTCTGAAAGTTTTCAGTGTATCTATTCAAACGACAGTTTGACTCTTATACAATGTAGCGTTATAAAAAAAATACAATCCTCCTTTTTAATAAGGTTGAAATAAGGTTCTTTGACTTCGTAAGCCACATTTTAGGAAGTTTCCCGAACATATTACAGATTTCTAGTCCTCAAAACAGTTGCCCACACAGAAAAAACACAGACTATGGTTAGCCATTAGCATGGCTAACGAAGCGTTAGCCACACGAACACACAAAACGCATTCACAGATAAAATCATACGATAATTGTCTGTGTATAACTCACCCAAAGGTTCCTTGTCCTATTTTTGCCATTTTTTCATATTTAGAGAACTCGTCACAGAAGGGAAATTCAACTCCATCGTAGTATTTGGACATTATGGCGGCCTCCCGGTCGGGCCTGAAGAGACATTCCATTGCATATAAGGACATTTACATTCAAACACGACTTTTGTAATACATGTCCCAAAATAAATAAATGAATGGAAACACGTATATTTAATAGGTTTTAATGTAAGTGGCTTTATTCTTACTTTTCAGCCCCGCCGGCATTGCTTGTTTTGTCGCGCTGCATCCTGCTGTTGTCTCGTCGTATCTGACCTCCTACGTATGAGGCGTTTACGTTCAACTCAGGCTCCTAGATGATAGTAGTGTCATGAATTGTTTTATCAATGAATAAGGATACTATGACGTATAATTACGTATAAATTATCATGAATACTTACTGATAATGCAAATCAATAACACAACTAATAAATAAAATATTATTTTTGGTACAACGCTTTTTTATAAAGCTGATTATCAGGGCGGTATCTGAAGGCAGCAACATTAGTGAATTGATCTGGCAGCGACACCTGACGACCGGGAGGAGTAATATCGCTTGCAAAATTGTTAATATTAAAATGTATTGGCGCTACTATATTGATATAAATACTACTACTACCACTACTCTTACTACTACTAATATTACAACTACAACTAATGATAATAATAATAATAATAATAATAATAATAATAATAATAATAGTAAAAATTAACAAAGGGTTTTTCATAAAAAGAGCAGATTAAGCGGATTAAGATGAAGACGAGTAGATTAAGCATAAAGTAAATATTTAAAAAAGTGGCATACAATACGGAAGGATGATAAAACTAAGCAACATTGTATAAGAGAAAATTTGGAGGGATTTTGAATATGTCATGCCTTAATGTGGGCAAATGTTTGTTCAAAATAAAATATTATATGGTGATGAACAGGCCTACATGTTTTAATCATTTAATAGTGTGAGCATAAATTTATATATTTTTTAATATTACTGTGGCTTGTAAATATAATAAGATTTATAAAACATCAAATTCATAATTATCCGAAGCAACTTAAATTTCCCTCTTTTTCATAATGACAGTTTTCTCATTTTTTGCACAGTGAAGGACAGTGCTAACTTTTGCTATGTAACGTAATATGAGCAACATTCCATTTATAAGATGTTTTATATGATATTCAATATTCAGGCAATATAGAAGGTAATACTGTTAGTCAAAATTGTTTCAAACACATATAGTACCCAGTCTTTATCGATTTATGATTTATTCATGTCTTGCACGGCTTTACACATACACTGTCGTAAATAATTCATAAATAATGTATACATATGAATATTGATTTGCTTTATTTTTACTTTAGTAGGTCCCTGATATAATGGTGGACTTAATGTGTGTAGGCTGTCTCGATATAAAATAAGCAGTGATGATCAGGACAGCACTCCAGTTTAACTCTTCTTTTATTGCCAGACGGATGTCTAAGGCCAGAGGCCCTTCTTCAGCGTGTACAGTCAGCAATATCACAAAGAAACAAAACACATACAGTGCATCCCAGCAGGGGAGCCAACATTTTTAAGACACAGAATCACAGTATTTTGTATTGAAATCATGAAGAAATAAAGAATCAAAATACAAATAAATCAATAAACAAGTAATAATAATGATAATGATAACAATAATAAAACAATAAATACAAAATAAAATAGTGACATAAAATAATTAAATAAGAAAATATTTTAAATAAAAAAAAGTTCATTGGGCGCACTGTTTCTTACTTTTGTTATAACATAAGACCATCTTTAAAAAAAACGTTAAAAAAGTCCGTTATTATTATTATGTTTCTTATTTGTATTATGAGAAATATAACAGCTTTTAAAAAGGCCTGTTAAAGTCATGGCTGTATTGGTTAAAGTGGGGGCGTGTCGTGACGTCACTGCGTAAGCGTACGTTACCACCCATATTTGGTTATAGCTTCCTGTGACAGCTCGACGCCCCATGATGGTGTGCATGTTGAGCGTGCTGCAGCGGGGTTCCGTGTTTGCCGCGCGGCTCCGAAACAAGTGCTGGGCGTCTAGTTTGGCGGGTTTTTCAGTCAGATACTACAGCACCAAGACGGCCCCTCACATACCGGGCATGGAGTACCAGGTACGCGCTCTTTCTGTCTCTTCTACCTATCTTTGCACCGGCTGCTAAGAAGCTAGCTAGCCACGAGCGCTAGTTTGACAAGTTTGTAACCCGGGTCTGAATGACTGGCACAGTTTAGAGATGGACAGAAACATGGCTGACCGGACCATATGATACCACATAAACTCTGCCTGGCATGGTGGAGGCCGGTGAACATGAGCTGCCGGAGGAGCTCTTAGTCGCTGAGTGACTGTGCTATGAAAAGTTACTGTGTGAACAGAGCTCACTGTCTGTGCTGCTATCTGTTCTGCCAGTGCTGAGTCAAAGTTCAGCCAGTGTGCTTACACGTGCTCCAAACCTCTGATACCATATGTTGGTTTGAGCGGGGCCACTTTCACGTTATGTGTATTTACCTTTATTATGTTGCTTGTGAGGTTTTAACTCAACATAACTGAAACTGCTGTATCTCAAGAGCCATTTAAACATGAAACTGTTCAGAAAGTCACAAGACTGTTTTTCACTTGTTGCAGCTTTACATTAATGCAAATCAAATGATAGTCACTGTCGCCATTATGTATTATGATACCGTCACCTCAAATAGATCAAGTAGCACGTGACACTGATCCTCCCATATTTACTCCAGCACCATGGCATTATTGGCTTCCTCTCTATAAATTCCATTGTTATTGTTTTATATACAGTATACAGTGCTGTGAAAAAGTATTTGCCCCCTTACCGATTTCTTACTTTTTCTGCACCTTTGTCACTCTTAGCCATTTTAGATCAAGCAAACTTAAATATAAGTTTATAAGATAACTCACAAGTAAACACAAAATGCATTTTTCAGTGCCGATTTTATTTATTAAGGGAAAAAATGCCATTTGAACCTACATGGCCCATGTGAAAAAGTAATTGCCCCTTACACCAAAATAACTAGTTGAACCACCCTTAGCAGCAACAACTGCAGTCAAGCATTTGCGATAACTGGCAATGAGTCTTTCACATTGCTGTGGAGGAATTTTGGCCCACTCTTCTTTGCAGAATTGTTTTAAATCAGCCACATTGGAGGGTTTCCGAGCATGAACCGCCTTTTTAAGGTCATGCCACAGCATCTCAATTGGGTTCAGGTCTGGACTTTGACTAGGCCACTCCAAAACCCTCATTTTGTTTTTTTAAGCCATTCAGAAATGGACTTGCTGGTTTGCTTTGGATCATTGTCCTGCTGCAGAACCCAAGTGCGCTTCAGCTTGAGGTCACGAACTGATGGCCGAACATTCTCCTTCAGGATTTGTTGGTAGAGAGCAGAGTTCATGGTTCCTTCAATCACAGCAAGTTGTCCAGGTCCTGAAGCAGCAAAGCAGCCCCAAACCATCACACTACCACCACCATGTTTCACTGTTGGCATGATCTTTTTATCAAATGCTGTGTTCATTTTACACCAGATGTAACGGGATGCACTCTTTCCAAAAAGTTCAACTTTTGTTTCATCGGTCCACAGAATATTTTCCCAAAAGCTTTGGGGATCATCAAGATGTTTTTTGGCAAAAGTGAGATGAGCCTTTATGTTCATTTTTGTCAGCAGTGGCTTTCGCCTTGGAACTGCCATGCAGGCCATTTTTGCCTCGTCGCTAAATTATGGTTGAGTCATGAACACTGACCTTTACTGAGGCAAGTGAGGCCTGCAGTTGTTTAGGTGTTGTTCTGGGTTCCTTTGTGACCTCTTGGATCAGTCGTCGCTGTGCTCTTGGGGTAATATTTGTAGGCTGGCCACTCCTGGGAAGGTTCACCACTGTACCATGCTTTCTCCATTTGTGGATAATGGCTCTCACCGTGGTTCGCTGGAGTCCCAAAGATTTAGAAATGGCTTTATAACCTTTTCCAGACTGAGACATGTCAATTACTTTTCTTCTGATCTGCTCCTGAATTTCTTTGGATCGCAGCGTGATGTGTTCAATATGGCCTACTTCACCCTGTCAGACAGGTTCTATTTATGTGATCTGTTGATTTGAAAGGTCTGGCAGCAATCAGGCCTGGGTGTGGCTATGAAATTCAACTCAGCTTTCCACAATAATATGTTTAATCACAAATGCAATTGAGGATATTATTCCAGTAGGCTACCAAAAGCTCAGTTTGCATTTGTTGTATCAATGATTAATAGGCTATAAAAAAAGTTTGGCATTTGTGTGATATTGCCACAAAAAATACTGCAGTACTATGCTTTGTCATTTTTTTCCCCCCAGACCGAATAATTCCCCCCCCCCCTTTTTTTAACAGATATTAACATCTGTACATAGTAATGAAATGTTTGCTAACCATTTTTAGCTTTCTTGTGCTCATTTAAACTAACTAATACTGGATGAATAAAGCTGATTTAGCCAATTGATGGGTTTTCCCCCGAGCTAGTTTGAGCTGCAATAAAAAATTATTTTCATTGTTGATTAATCTGAGAGTTACATGGTAAGATTAGTACCACTCTCCTGTATGGTAAATATTAAGCTACTATGAACGGTTAGTTTGTTGGGTATAAATATTGGAAAGAAGGGAAAACATTGCCTTAAAAATAATCCACCTACCAGCAGCACCTTTACAAAAATCATTTACTGACATGTGAGGTCTTGTTTGATCCGTGTGAAAGCTGAAGTGTTCACTGTTTTACGATGGGTTATGTAACTTACCAAACTGTCTCTTGCCTGGAACCAGCTGCGAGCCAAGCAACACTAACATCAATCTTTTGATTGTCATTATTCTTTAAAAAAAAAAAAAGGAATGTCAGAGTCTCTCAGTGCTGCTCCTGCAGTGTCACTAAAAGTGAAGAAATGTTACACACACCCACAAAAATCACCAGCAGGAGACAGTGAGGTGGAGCCAGACAAGGGTGTGTGTGTGTGTGTGTGTGTGTGTGTGTGTGTGTGTGTGTGTGTGTGTGTGTGTGTGTGTGTGTGTGTGTGTGTGTGTCTCTTGATGTGGACGACATCATACCTGCCAAAAAAGGTGATGCAGCATTGTTAGAGCACATGATCCTGCCTCGGGTTTAGGAGGCTTGACAGAAATGGTAAGCTCTGAGACAAATTTTTTTCTGCAGGATGCCCAGTTAGAAATACTCAATCTATGAGTACATTTATTGTATTTGAGTGAAAACGTCTTGTAGTAAAATGATAATAGCATCTGTTGTAGTGTCTGATAGCAGCCGTTGTATTATTTGCTTTAATTGTAGATGCTTCAGGCTTTTGTCTAATTGCTTGAAGGACAAGGCTGGTGTTCTTTTGTATTTTTTTTTACAGTAAACTAGGGATAATTACAATTAATCATTTGTTAAGAATTTTATCAGATATATGAACTTTAATTAATTAATCAATAGGTTATGCAATGTCATCGAATTATATGCAAAATGTTGCTCTTAAGTTTGATTAAGGAAAAAGTGCTGTTGTTTATGATAAGCAAAGTTTTCATATTTTTTCAAGTAACAATTAATCAGTCAGTCAGTTGTTAATTTGACCAATAATGAATTAAGGATGTTTGCAATTTGCAGCCCTACTATAAACCAATGTGTTAGTCCATCTCTCAGTGCACTCTGACTTCCCTGCCCTGTCTGGCTCTCAGCCCCAAGCTCACTGGTTACTGCTGAATATGTTAAAATATGTAAATCTTTAACAAAGGATCAGTAATTGTTTAGTACCAGCTGAAAACACTACTAAACTTAGGGACTATTTTCAGAAGTGGATTAATCCAAATTTGTTTTTTGCAGCAGAATGTTATATGGTAATGAGTCCTAAAACTCTGAAAGTTGGCAATCTAGGATTTCCGGTTCTCGCGTGTCAGAGTCGACAGGTTGTTTTGAATGGATTTTTGGTTAAAAGCCTGAAATAAGGTCTGTGGTTAACACAAGCTGAAGGGACATTTACATTTTGTTCTAAAACATAAATATGTCCGTAAATACACACTTGTGATTTCTGACGTTTTTATGTCTTAAAAAAGGCGGTTACTAACAAATGGCTTCATAAAACTACAGAACGTAAAACTACAGAACACGGCTTCACAGCCTCATTGTGGTAGGGATGATAAAGTCATGTGACTGTGGTGTAGTTTGTTTATAGCCTACCATTCACTTTTTACTTGGTGAATATATTTAGACTTCCAAAAATTCTAAAAGTGGCGTTCATTTATGAAGATGGTCTTGCTTAAGAAAAATGTGTAAGTATCATAAATGTTTGTTTCCCACAGGGTTTATTTTAAGCAATAAGTCAAAATCCAGTGGAAAAATCGCACATGGTTTTTGACGAGGGAACCAGACTGACCCTAACTTCCAGGCTGACCTACAATAATGGAAAAATAATGACGCTCAGTGGCACAGAGGAAGAGGATAGTTTAAGTTTTGTTATACACTCAGTGCTTGTACTTGATAAATTTCTGTTGGTTTTAATTTGCTCATGGAATTTATTGAAGAAATGTATAGAATATCATCAGACTTATACAGCCGTAAATCATCATCAGACATTTCCTTTAAAGACAGTCTTGTCCAAATTCAGATATTAAAAAAAACAGCTTGCAGGTGTAGAAAAGATTGATTTGGACTGCAACTAATAATACATTTTATTATTGTTTAATGTGTTTTAATGCATGTCAGAAAACTTTAAATTCCTGAAGCATCTTCAGATTTTTTTTAACTGACCTACAGTCTAAAACTTCACAATGTTAGATAACTGAAAACATTGAGAAGTTAGAGATGATGCTTGGCACTGTTCCTTTAAAAATGAGTAACTTTCTGGTGATAGACTTAATAGTGAACAGACAGATCATTTCGGGACTAAATCTTTCCAGGTCCAGTTTAAGGAGAAGTCGGACCTTCTGATCTGTTGTTAGCTAACCAAGACAGCGGGGTCATCTCTGATGGATAACAGCTGGACTTTAATAGATTCTACTGTCAGACAGCCGGTCACGAGACCCCGACTCTCCTCAACCTCAACATGTCGCTCTCAATTAACATGTGCGTGTAAAATTAAAAGGTGCCTGTATGGTTACTTCCATGGCTGACGGAAAAAGTACACAAACAGATTTTCTCTTTTTTTTTGCTCCTATATAGGATTTGTTCTTATGTTATTAGTGCACATTGTTTTTTGGGAATTACTGATGTTAACTTATTTTATTTTTTAGTTAATGTTATGAGTGGTTTAAAGCACTTGTACCAAGATGAGAGCAAAACATTTCGTTTTCAGAGGCCATTCATTGTCACCCAGCACAAGGAAAAATAAGTTTTACATTTGAGGAACATTTAAAGAAATGCATGAATATCATTTAATAAAATTAGGATTTTTTTTTTAGAGTAATTATAATGACTGGATTAAGGAAATATACTGTACTGTATGCATTTATCCATATGACTGTAATATCAGTTACCACTATCAATGTGGAACAACCTGTTGGAATGAATGCGTTAAAGAGTCATGTTTCATCTAATTTTACAAAAACCATTTAACAAAAGATGAAACATAACCTTCTGCAAAACAAGAAAGTTATGTCAGATGTCAGTGTTTGATTGCTGGTGCTTCACTTGAATGCTTGTTTTCAGTTTCATGAGTGTCAACCCATTGTCATTCCAAACTCGTCAAATAGCGCCTGTCAGTGCTTTCAGCGTACGAGTGTGACACCAAAAGCCACCTTTCATGTCCAGCACACGCGGTAGACGAGAGTGCCATCGAATAGAACTGGTGGTGTTGTTATCATGGCAGAAAGCCGGATGGCAGTGAGCATGCCCACATGCAACACATGTGGGCAGGACAAAACTGGTTGTGTGCGCTTGAGACACTAAAGGACAGCATCAGGTAATAACTGCCAGTAACCACATAAGGAGTGCAGGACTTCACCTACCTAAAACTTCATAGGTTGACGTGGAGGGTACAGTCCGAGTGGCACCATGTGATGAGTTCAGAGTGAGAACAAGTTGGTCTGTCAGTCTCCTTGTGTCTTTCCTGACACAACTAAAATCAAACTTATGTACATTAAATTGTAGAGATAAAAAGAACATTATGATAACTTGTATGCTTTTGAACAGTATACACCTAAATACACAATACCAAAATGTTATGGTGTCATGGTGAATCCATAATGGTACATTGTTGCCTCAAGGCAACATTTGCATTTTAACAAGTTTCCATTACTTAATTAGCAGATAAAGTACATTAAATGTCTAAAAAATAAAGCTTTACTCATATATTATCAGGAATCAATTTTGTTCTAGACTGAAAACGGCCAAGAAATGACAGTTCAGAAATGACATTTCAGACAATTTTTGTGAAGCGAAATCGCTGAGCTGATCGTTTGAGAAAGTCTGCAAAAAAAGGGATTCAGCATGGCCTCCAGAGAGTCATGTGACAAATTTAAACACTGCTGTTGGTTCCTTATGGTCCCATTTCTGTTTCAACGTTTTGCATCATAACTGGGGATGTATTGTATGAGTGTAAAAGGCCAAAAATGGGTATGTTGCCTTGAGGCAACATTGTACCATAGAGGGTTCAATTAATTAAACCTTTTTGCATGCATACTTGTACTGTTAGCAGCGTGCTGCATTACTTTGAAATCACATTTACTTTAAGTTTATTTAACAGTCGGCCTACATCAGTTTCACTCCCGCTGAAGTTCTTTTTCTTACAACCTTTTTTCGCGTCATGTCTCCAGTCTTGTTCATGTACCACACGTCACACCACGTCTTTGCACATGGCACAAAACCTGCCCTTATGTAGTGTTTAGGTGGTGTTACCTGTGCGAACAGGTGACTTATGATGAGTGGGATTCATCATTGAGCGCACGTGGGTAAGAGCAGATTTGATGCATCTGGAGTTGACTTTTCTTATATTTTATCTTACCTGAGAATTAAGTGAGAAAATGTAAGAGAAATTTAAGAGAATAACAAACTGTGACAGAGCAGCGGCCCTGTGCTGTGCATGTTTTGGTTGGTTGTTTTTAAGCGTGCTATGATTCTAAACATTTCACTCTCTGGTGTTACTGCAGGACGCCATTTGCACTCTGAACACACTGCAAACCAATGCCAGCTGTCTGGAGCAGGTACGACAGGAGCGCAGCAACCCTCAGCTGCAGCTCCAGGCCATGAGAGGCTTCCTGGAACGAGCCGGCCTCACAGTGAGTCTCTTACAGATCCAGTACTACACATGGAACAGTGACGACATCAAAGATCACATAGATATGACAGAGCTCTTTGTGATTTATCTGATGTGTGTTTGTGTTTCAAAGGTGGAGGAACTCGACCACCTCAATATCATTCATGTGACGGGAACAAAGGGCAAGGTGAGCTAGCTAACTCCTGCTAATATTGAGCTCTAAGCTCCCATTATGCAAGCTCTGTCAGAAGGTCATGCAAACATGTTTTCAAACGTGCGTTCATTCACTGAGGACACAAACGGTTGTGACAGCTACACAAGCGTGGCCTCAGAGTGTTTGCGTTTGTTTTTCAGGGGTCAACATGTGCGTTCACTGAGCAGATTTTGAGAAGTTATGGCTTCCGCACAGGATTTTACAGGTAAAACTGCAGTCTGTCGAGAAACTCTACACTATTTGGGGGGAAGGGGGGATTTGCAAGTACATGGGCCTCATGCTCTTTGTTTGTAATTAGATATAGTAGAGCAAGCAAGCAAGCAAGCAAGCCAGCAAAGGTTATTTATATAGCACCTTTCACAAGACACCATTCACAAAGTGCTTCACAAACAAAATAAAATAAAAGAAAAACAAATCATAATAAAATATATAAAATATACAATGAGAGCAAATAAAAACACAATTCCAACATAAAACACTATGCTACCCAAATACCTGTCTGAACAGGAAGGTTTTTAACTGCTTTTTTAAAGACTCCACAGAGTTCAAGAATCTAGCTGGGAGACTAGTTTAGGGGCTGCCAACTGGAAGGAGCAAGCGTTCCCTGGGAGGAGGATCTAAGGGCTCGGCTTATACAGTATTACAGAGTATTACTATTTAACCACCACTGTACCTGACCAGTAACCCCTCCTCCAATGGCAAGTACACATAAATAAACATAAATACACAATAATACAACAGTACACCTTTTGGATTTAACTGTCTCTCAGTCATGGTTTACTGGGTTAATTACATCATAAACTCATCATCATCACACTTAATTCAAACTCAACAGAAACAAAGTAAAACCTAACTCTTCTTGATTACTCTTGTTAGTGTTCGAGATAGTAAGTCCACTGTTCAAACCATCACCAGCTCTGGTTTGTTAAAAAAAGCTTAATTCACCAAGTTATAAGTAAAAAAAAAAAACCATGCCTTTATTACCCCATCTCTGCCAGCTGGCCGCCAGCTGTTTACAGTCTTGTAACATACTGCAAATGCTGTATGTAACACAACAGAAGTAGACAACTTAGCTTTTGTGGCTACGAGGTTAGCTTTAGGTCAACCATCTTGAAATAATATGTGAACGCTCCCGAATCGGAATAGCAGGTGTTTTTCTCGCTCTTTCCGCTTTACTAACATTGCACGAATGCAGTATGAGCTGGGGATCACGTGAGGTCAGTTCATGTACCAGAAAGAATGATAAAGGTGTAAAATGCCATAATGTCTGCTGTGAGAAGGATTCTTTTTTTCACTGAAAGCAGGGTGACTTTGCTTTTGTTTATTTCCTCAGTTTTGCAGGTTGTGAGTCCTCTATCATAAATAAGTCCTTTTAATGTGCACTGAAGACCACAGCGACAGTACCATATTGTTGACAGAAAGCTGCTAACATAGATAGCTAGGTATTTTTTTCATTTTTATTTTATTGTACTATTTTATTTTCTTTCTTGTTGCTACGATTTATTATTTGTATGTGCGTTTG
Source organism: Plectropomus leopardus (assembly GCF_026936395.1). Taxonomy (NCBI): domain Eukaryota; kingdom Metazoa; phylum Chordata; class Actinopteri; order Perciformes; family Serranidae; genus Plectropomus; species Plectropomus leopardus. Next base: position 2,693,502 of record NC_142195.1, on the reverse strand, counting down.
CCGAACTGTGACTAGTTCTTTTTTTCTTTCTATTTTCTGGGAAAGAAGCATTCAATTTTGAACAAACATTTAGTTTGAAAAGAAAAGAAAAACTCCATGTGGCGATACAACATCATTGATAAGGGTCTGTTGTCATAGACCTGCCAGTGTAATAATATAAATCCATAAATTACATGTGAAATAGGCAAAATAATGCATGTTTAACATTTATATTTATTGATTTCCTTACACTGGCTAAACACTCTTCTTTTGATGTTTGTCATAGCTCTCCACATTTGGTACAAGTCAGGGAGAGGATTCGAATCAATGGACAGCCCATTGGAAAAGAGCTCTTCACTAAATACTTCTGGCAGGTTTATGGACGGCTGGATGAAACTAAGGTAGGCCATGTAACAAGGCACAGATGCACTCCACACAGTCATTTATTCATGGCTGCCCGCCACAATGAAAACATCTGCCTTTTGTATTTTTGGAGCTGGACCATTCATTAGACTGGACCATTCATAGAGCGAGAGAGAATTTCACTTATCCACCCCGTGACACAAACTCCTCAAACTGCTGCTGAGGAAAAAAAGGAACTAACCCATTGCTTATGGACCTGTGAAAACATCAGAATTTAAAGAGGGGATACAGAATGATAAAAGAGACACACACAGATTCTAATTCTGTAGGAAACAGTGGATACAAAGCTTTAAAACAGCCCTTTAACTGTTGTCTGTTGAACTAAAAATGGACACGTTGGACACACAGACTAACCATGGCTACTAATTGGCTTCACTCATGAAATGATTCAACAGATTAACCTTTAACTGTCTGAAAGAAACAGCTGGCGTTCCAAGCAGTCATGTCTGTGGCATTTTACCTGATGTGCATCAGGTTTTTGTTCTGCAGAGCTTCAGCCTGTATTATCAGTGTCACAGGTTGTAATGGAGTCAATAGAAAATGAGACTCCTCATGTCAGGATGAGCATGACCCTCATGTGACAGAGCACTTAGTCACATTACTAGCACTCAGTGTGCAGTTTGACTCATTAAGGAGGCTCTCACATCAGGGCCACCAGCCCCCAAACTGAGTACACTTTACCATAAAGTCCAGTTTGTTTGTTTAGTATGGAGTCTGTATACCGTCCACTTAAAAGAAAGTCTTGAACGGCTCAGTGCACTCGGATACTGTGGTGTAATCACCTGTAATCAGGTGTGAAAACCAACTGCACCAAAACAAGGAGTGGACTGCTATTTAGCACAAGTAGAAGCAAGCCAGTAGATTTGACAAGGCGTTTCTTAACATAACATCACTCTTCTTTGAAATCTGCTTACCACAATAACAAAAATGCAATCAGATATCAAACAATATTACTAATGTGAACGCTGAGCAGCAAGGTTTTGGGAGGGAGTGGTTATCATACTCAGGCATGGTATGAATCAATCTTATCTAATAATAAAACACCCTATTAATATGACATTTGGCACATTTTCAACCTTAAAGTTTACACTTAAATGTTTTAGAACGAAGTAGTCATTCATCAGACACGGAGTCACATCAGCACTGATTGAAGTCTCCTTTCAGGTTGTCCACCTAAAGAATGTTAGTCCAATATTTACTCTCCTTTCAGCTCTGTTCGAGCCTCAAGCAACTCCAGAGGGAAATCTCTGCTTCCTCAACTATGTTCACCAGCTGGTCTCTAACTTTGTCTCTCTGCTCTTTGATGCTGGACAACAAGTGGACAGTTGGGTTGTTAGAGCTTTTTTACTAAACATGAGCCAAACATTAGTGTTGTGGGCCCTAAAACCAAAACGATGAATGCTAAAAGACACCAATAACCTCTGTAGAGATGAGAGGACTGGTTATTCTGTTGGTTTATATCACAAAGAGCATCTTTCACATTACACTGCATAGCAACTTTGCAAACAGATGTTTTATTCATTCCTTTTTCCTTTGATGTCTTCAGGAAGCCCATGGAGGAACGATGCCGGCATACTTCCGCTTCCTCACCATCTTGGCCTTCCATGTGTTTCTGCAGGAGAAGGTGCGAGTATGGACTCATGTTTCTTGGGAATATACATATGCAGAAGAAAACAAACCTTTCTTCAGAGATGAGCCATTTTGGTGGTCTGTTTTAGTGCAGCGTTTGAAAAGCTCAAAGACTGTCCACAATGAAAAAAGTTTCATCCTCGGAGCAAACTTTCCTGGCTTTATGGCCTGTAGTTGTTGAGATGTCTAGCTCTGGTTCAGTGTGTCTCATGGACACACTGATGTACTGACATGCTCGTGAGCAGGACAAAAAGTGTTTAATTACTAACTTGCTTGAATCTAAGTATCTTTTCTTTTTTTCAGGTGGATTTAGCTGTAATTGAAGTTGGAATTGGTGGCGCTTATGATTGCACCAACATTATAAGGTAGGACTCAATATTTATAAAATGATTGTAATTTACTCACATGTTTCAAGCTGGAAAGACTGAACTACAATTTCACTGTCTTTGCTAGGGCACAAATTGTATTCATACTTGATATTTATTTGTCTCAAAATAATTTAAGTTTCAGAACAGACTTCAGATCAGACTATAGGAGCATCATGTTACATATTAACGAATGAAAGCTTTAGCTTTAGTTGTGCATGACTGAAATGTTACTTTGATACAGCTGTAATATCTGTAAAGGTTTGGACCCAATAAATGCTGTCTGTAGTATCACAATAAAAAAATGCTCAATCACCACTATCACACTTTATCAGAGAGCAGAGATCACTTAGAGTGATTAGTATGGCAGAGTGTTGGCACTGAAGCTGCTTTATTGTAGACAAGTTTACTGTGCATGTAAACTTTCTGTTCTTGCATAGTCACATGTTCAAGTTCTAAAACCAGTTACATTTTAAAACATAAGGCTACTGTTAAAGGATGTTGCTATATTTTCCATGGCTCTCTGTTCTCCAGGAGCATGCTCACCAAAACTTTTCTCCATGCTCCATAAGATTAGTTCACATTTTGGATATGATTAGGATAATAATATTAAAGATAATAATGTTAAATGGAGCATAATGCTGCAATATTGTAACAAGAAGCTCTGACACACAGGTTTTCGAAACAGAGCCTTTAGTTTGAATAGAGGAGACATTAGGGGTGGGAATCACATCACGATACGATATGATACACAATACATTATACATGGTCCACGATGCCGATATTATCACGATACAGCAAATCTGCGATAACAGATATATTGCAGGAAAATCATATAACGATACATCACAAAATATGTCTAACTAGAGAATACAAAATAGTTGTAAAACGGTCAAGTGCAGGAATAAATATTTCTCGTTCGGTACTTCATACCCTTGGCTCAAGCATTATAGCATCTGGTGAAAGCCTTCATTTTTGACCACGTGGTAGGGTCGGAGGTCCTTGCAAATAAAATTCGCAATTGACTTCATAATGTTGGCGACCCTCGGGGACGAGAAAGGGAGCTTTGCGCTGAACATTGCATTCACGGTTGCATGTTTGCTAACGTTAGCATTAGCATCAGCCACTTTCTTAGCAAGGAGATCAGGGTGGTGGCGCTGCAAGGGTCTCTGCATGTTCGTGGTATTTCCTGTGTACTTCACTTTTGTCAGACAGTTCTTACATACTGAAAAGCCTGTGTCAAGTTTGTTTATCCCTTCAGTGTTGTAGAAGCAGAAGTGTATCCATAGTTTGGATTTAAATGAGGCTTTTTTTGTATGAGCATGTAAATACGCACAAACATAGGCAAGACTGCATACACATGTAAACATATGTCCATACCTGTGTAAACATACACACACACAAACACAAACAAACTCCCAAGAACGATGAACAAGATGACCCCCCGCCCCTTCGCCCCACCTCACAAAACACAAAACATTGGTTATTTATACTTACAGACACAGAAACAGGCACAGATTTAGATGGGCAGTAGCTTCAAGTTTGTGAAGTAAGAGATAAAAGGTTGCCATTTGTGAAAAAAATGTATCAGTGCATCCTCTTAAAGTATACTTAATCTTCTCAAGTTTTGAAAAGAATATGGTGTCCTTAAGCCACTGGGAGATGGAAGGATACTTAGCAGACTCCCAGTGTAATAGTTGGCAATGTTTTGCCAGTAAAGATGTAAAGGCTATAATGTCCTTTTGAATAGAATTAATGCAAGTGAAGCAATCAGAAATACCAAATATGGCAATCAATGGGGAAGTCTGCAGATTTACTCCAAAAACAGGGGACATAGTACTAAAATACCCTGTCCAAAAATCAGTCAGGCAGGGACATATTGATTTTTTTTGTCCCACCCCTAGGAGACATTGCTATGAAGTAGATGAAATAGATTTAATGTTTAAATATTAAATATGTTCACACTCTTTTAAAAAATCACTTCATAACCTGGCGAGTATCAAGTCACCATGACTGGCCAGTATGAAGGTAATAATGGTCACTTGGCTCTCATACAAACGGTTTGTTACAACAGGTCACCCAGTGAATGCCTCTCCCTCCAAAACACAATTTCCTTTGTTGAGCTCTTTGGCCTCAGTCCAGAGCTCCACTGACCGCCGCACTGAGTGCACTGATGTATGTCAAATGTTCTCGGGTCATTCAGTGTCAAGTTGGAAAGAAGCTTTTGTTTTTCCTGTTAAATATTTTGGCTGAATTTATAGAATTGCATGGGGTATTTTTTGCCCTGGAAATGTTATTAGTCGATTTGGCATAATAAGCCTCATATCTTGTCCAATTTAATCATGTAAAGAACCTGTAACTTTACACACAAAAGGCACTCAAACAGACTCCGTTTTCACACAAATAGTCATGGTTCATTGGTCATTTCCATGGGCCTGTAATGCATTATATGATATTAGCTTGTGCCTCTCATTCGTTTGGATCTGTTGCACACCCTCTTCCCTGTGCACTCTAGGAGTTATATTTATGAAGATATTGAATCCTAAATATAGTTTTTTGTCCAGTATGGGTTTTGTCAGGGTGCAAAAATAACAAAATTTATTAAAATAACAAAGTTGTTCTTACAATCTAGCAAGAATATTTTACAGAATTATCTGTTAGTTGTCAAATAACACATATAAGAAGAGAAAAAAAAAATCAAAAATGTTAACAAACCCAGATGTGATTCGCCACAGCATGACCTTCATATCTTTTGGCAAGGAGTGCAAGTACATGTTTTGTACTTTGCATCCAGTAACTGCACTTTTTGAATTTATCCCTGAATAATCTTTAATGTTTTCTTAAGTTTACTGAGTGGTTGAAAGCACTCGTACCAAGATGAGAGCAAACGGTTTCGTTTTCAGAGGCCATTAATTGTCATTCAGCACAAGGAAAAATAAGTTTTACATTTGAGGAACATTTAGAGAAATGTGTAAATATAATTTAATAAGATAATAATAATTAATAAAATAAATAATTATAAAGACTGGGCTGTACTTGGTGCATTGATCCATATGACTGTAATATTACTTACCAGTATCAGTGTGGAACAACCTGTTGGAATAATTGCCTTAAAGAGTGTCAAGCATGTTTCATCTAACTTTACATGAACCATTTAACAAAACAAAAAAAAAACTATCATAACCTTCTGCAAAATAAGTAAGTCAGATATCAGTGTTTGATAGCTGATGCTGGCGTGCCCACATGCAACATGCATGGGCAGGACAATACCAGTTGCGTGCGCTTGAGACGCTGAAGGACAGCTTCAGGTAATAACGGCCGCTAACCACATAGGGAGTCCAGGAGTTTCGCTTCCCATGGATGTGTTTGTGTGTGTTTCTACACTTTACCATGTGCCTTTTTTTGCCTAAATATAATAGTTTGTGACTGCCTAATCCCAACCTAATCCCAACCATGACAGTCGGCAGTGATGTATAAACATTAGGACCGTGCTGCTTCATCCCACTATGTGCATTTCTTGGGAAATGTTTGGTGAATTGACTGAAAGGGGGTCCACACAGCAACACTATTGTAAAAACAAACTCTCACACAACCAGTGCAGTATAATCCAAACCTCATTCATCAAGTCGTATGCTCAGTATTCCCATGCTCCTTCATGCGCCTCTTCAGAGCCAGACTCCATTGGTCTACCACAGCTCCATCAGTTACTTAGTTTGTGTTATTGTGTGACTTTGATGTTTTAAAGAGTTAGTTCACATTCACCAAAATCACATTGAAGTGTCTGTTGTTTGGCAAGATGCCAGATGACCACCTGTAGTTACTGACACACTGTCACCATAAAGTTTTAGTTTTTACTGTCATCAGTGTTATAAAAACATTTTTGTCTTTTCTCCTCTGTTCTTGTGTGTCCACAGGAGGCCGTGGGTGTGTGGCATCTCCTCTCTGGGTATAGACCACACTCAGATTCTTGGGGACACCATTGAAAAGATCGCCTGGCAGAAAGGAGGCATCTTCAAGGTGTGTTTGAGCTGCGTGTCAGCTGCAGCACATCTAGAGAAATGGTGGTTCACCGTTTTTGTTTTAGGCGGGACGCTCACATTTGTTGACTCTATACCACTTTATACTGCAGTTTAAGGTCTCTCTCTGTCACAGAGATGAGGAAATACAAAGATGTTTGTTTTACCTCAACTTCCTTGCTTCCCTTTCAAAACAAAAGCTATCTGACTGTGTCTCTGTGGACAGAATGCCATCAGTTGCTATACAGTGCATTTTATTTTTAAACATTTACAGGATGTGGTTGTCAGCTGTGCGGGAGCTTGTATGACTTCATAAATGAGAGAAATAAGTGCTTATAAATATGAAAATACAGTACTCATATCAGCAGGCAATGTATGCCTTAAGGCCCAGTTAAGGCTGGTCTATTCTGATGCAGAAAGAATGTACTGGTTATAATTATTTATGTTAGAGAAAAATTATGGTGTTATTCAAATTGCACTAATTTTACTGTAAAAACTGATGTTTTGTTGAACTGCTACATTTGAGGTTTGTTATTGTAACAAAGAGTAACTGTTTTGTTAAGTGACTTGAATTTTACAATGTTTTTTTTTTATTTTACTGTTGGATTGCTATATGTAGATTGCACTACATTCCTTTTACTTGAGTGGAACAAGCTCTTGCATTCATTTTATTTTGAAGAGACTTAATATCAGACTGTAAAACTCAGATTACTGGTTAAGACTGGGCTATTTTTGTTGAGAAATAATACCCTGCAGTGTATGACAAGTTTGAAAGTATTATTTTTGGTATTTGTTAATATATTAATCGAGTAATAAAAAATGATAGATCAATTAAAAAAATTGATAGGTTAATCAAAAAAATAATCAATAGGTTAATTGATAAAAAAATAAACATTAGGTGCAGCCCTAGAAGTAATACGATAAAAACATTCTAGCTTTTTGCGCTTTAAGTGTCATCATACAGTCTTTACTTTACTTCTTGTACAGTATTTTCTACTCTGCTGCTCTGTCATCTCATTGGCTGTTGATGTGTTTCCAGCCAGGGGTTCCTGCCTTCACAGTCAAGCAGCCAGAGGATGCCATGGTTATGCTCAGGAGCAGAGCCAAAGAGATCAGAGTGAGCCATCATTCAGACTAGCACCTCTGTCACCTCAACCTCTGTCCTCCAGCTGCTCACTTTTCTCTAACAGACTCTCGCCTGTTGTTGTAGTGTCCTCTGTGGGTGTGTCCAGATCTGCAAGACTACCAGGCAGATTGTGGACCTTTGCGTCTGGGCCTGGCAGGCCAGCACCAGCGCTCCAATGCCTCCCTGGCCCTCCAGCTGAGTCACACTTGGCTGCAGAAAAGATGTCTACCAGGTGGGATTGGATGCCTACTAACATATTAACAGTATGTCAGTTCATAAGAAAAGCAAACTATCTTTGGGATCAGCCTCGCTGTGCAAACTTGGCAACAATACAGCATGTTGATCTAAATACATGCCTGAGCCACTTTCCCATAGAACCGCAATCTGGCATAGCTAGACGTAAAGACTACAGCAGCTCAGGTAAATCACGAAGAGTTTAAAGGCACGCCTTGTTCCAACTTCTTAGAAACACTGTGATAAATGTGTTCCTCAGATGTCAGCTCTTATGTACAAGGAAAACAAAAAAATTAATAAACCAAAAGAAACATTGTTAAAGGATCAGTTCACCCCAAAATCAAAAATCTATATATTTACTCCTAACTGTCATGCTATTTCTCAGTCCAAACAGTTTTTGTGTGAGTTGCAGAGTGTTTGAGATATCTGCTGTAGAGGTGTCTGCCTTCTTTCCAACATAATGGAGTTAGATGGCACTCAGCTTGTGGTGCTCAAAGCACAAAATAAATACATATGAAAAACTCAACAGCAATGTCTCTCTCCATAAATTATGACCAAGATAATCAAGCTAATCCTTTGAGCGTGTTGTGAGCAGTTTATGTAGGAACTATTTTCTTTTCTTTCTGCTTTCTTTCTCATCTCAACTGCCTGTTCTACTAGCAGTGACTGACCTCTGGTGGTTTGTGTTGTGCACTACATTTCCTCGATGCTGCATATCAGTTTAGCAGAAAGAGGGGAGTCTGTGTTTTTGTTGAAAATCATATGTTATGGATTTCCAAATACCCTCATAAACCATAATACCTTGATTCCACCCCAAGACTATAAAGTGCAAAAAAATAAATTTAAAAAACTCAACAGCAATGTCTCTTTACATAAATCATGACCCGTTTGCTCAAGATAATCCACAGAGCTTGTTGTGTGCAGTTCCATGCAGGAACTATTTTCTTTCAACCAAACTACACCCACCATTGGTATCGCTGTGAAGACAGAAGCGTGCATCTACTGCTAGCTCATCTAACATCACTGAGCTAACAAACGTCACAGCATAGTCAAGGAGGACATCGTTAATGTTTACATGTCACGTTGTCATGAGCCTTGTTTTCCATGAGTAGATACACACTTGATTCTGTGCAGTGATATGGTTGGTGGGTTTCGTTCAGCAGAAAGAGAATTATAAGCTCTGTGGATTATCTTGAGTAACCGGGTCATGATTTCTGGAAAGAGACATTGCTGTTGAGTTTTTCAGATATATTTTTATTGGTGCTTTGAGCATCACGAGGCAAGTGCCATCTAGTTCCATTATACATCTGTAGACATCTCTACAGCTGAAGAAGTTAAAAAAAAAACAAACAACTTTGTAAAACCAGAATTAAGCGGGTTCTAAATCTTGTTTCTGTAAATGTCCTGATTGAAGCCAAAGCTGACATCTGAGTCTGAATGGGAAAGAAAACCCAAACAGACATCAGTTTTGTGTATTTCCTGCTTGAAAAGTTTCCACAATAAGCTGTCCTCTCTCAACAGATAAAAGCTTCCCCTCCACCCATGTTGAGAACACAGCTGTACTTCAGGCCACTTCCTTTAAGCCCAGCCCCATCATGGTGAAAGGTGAGTCCTGAAGAACAAGTACAGTAATCATTGTCAAAAAAGGTAATAACAGATATCATTCTGCTGTTGCATTTTGGATCTCTGACTGAGCCCATTCAATACGGTAACATGTTGTCACCCTGGAATGATAAGGTTCTATCTTACGTTTTTGTCAAAATTGAGTTATTCATATATGTTTTTAAAGATATTTGCATTTATTAAAACTTTTTGTTTAGAAAATAAAAAAGTTCACATAATTTTTGTCTTCAGAATGGCAACTGTTCAGAAAGCATACAGAATCTTATGTTTCTAAAGTGGTGATGTGACAATTCAAAGTAAGACGAAACAGCATCACAATAGTTACTGTAACATGAGCAGTAAATTTCACTGGCGTGTCAGTGTGTATGAATGTTAAAGCAGCAGGTGGCACCTTGTACAGAAACCTCGACCACCAGTTTGTGAATGTGTGTGTGTGAATGGGTGGATGTGACATGTAGTGTAAAAGCACTTTGAGTGGTCCAACAACCAGAGAAGTGCAGTAGAAGTGCAGGTCCATCTTAATTATGTAAAAACATCCTGTCCTGATTCTGTTTCAAATACACATTAAAACTCTTAACATGTAAAAGAGCCACAGTTCTACTTGTGACATTTGTGAATCAGGATTTTTAGAGATCCAACATTAAGCAGTTGCCAGGTTTAATGGGACATCATTCAGAACGGTTGTGTGTGTGTTTTGCTGTCAGGGCTGGCGGACACAGAGTGGCTAGGAAGGAATCAGACTCTGAAACACGGAGCAGTCACCTACTTCTTGGATGGAGCTCACACCATGCGCAGCATGCAGGCCTGCGTCCACTGGTTCAGAGAAACTGCAGCCCAGCATGAGAGGACTGCAAGGTGAGCGTCACATGAAACTCTATGTGACTGTGCACTATTCACTGCTGATAGGATGAGAGTAACTTTACACAGTTATTACAGGAGGTGCTGACAGTACTGAGGCTGACTGTATTACATCAGAGTTAGAGTGTATCTAGTGTCATACATCGCATTGTGTTTTAGATCACTCAGGTGACGGCTGCTTCATCATTAGGCAGCTTTCCATTACAGATTTGTGCAAAACTTTAGTGATATTTTCAAAGTATCAATAATGCACAATTGTGAGATGACTGTTTCCACTGAGTGATGTTCTGTGACTTTTCCTCTGATAACATTCCAAGAAGCATGGTGATGGATGTTCAAAACATTAGCAGCTTCATTTCTATTACAGCCACCACACTAGCTGTCATTTTTTCCAATCCAAGGTCACGTATGCGTGTTATGGAGCCATAATAGAAAGGCAAGCCCCTCATACGAGAAAACGGACACGTATGAGGGATTTCTGGGACGTCATAGTCAGCGATTTCACAGAGGAATTGTGGATTCAAAACTTCCAGATGATTCGCTCAACTTTTGAAGAATCATGTGATGCAATAACACCTCTTGTAGCTGCTGCATCTTGAGGGAGCCAATTCTTACTGACAAGCACATAGCCATAGCATCATGAGACTGAGAAAAGACAAAAGAGCTACCTCTTGTGCTAAAATGAAGGCTCCTTGCTTTTGCTGAACAGTTTCTCAATCAGTGAAATGTTGCTGATATAAAGTTTTGTCCCGTTTGTGTTTCAGTGGACCTGTGGTCAGAGTGTTGCTGTTCAATGCCACAGGAGAGAGAGACTCTGCAGCCATGCTCAAACTGCTGGTGGTGAGTAACGGCTGCTTCCAGCAATGTCTGGAATCATTGTTTTCACAGCTAATAGGAACAGTGTAATCATGGGTTTTGTAGTCTGTATGTAGCATCATCTTGTATAGAAAATGTGCAAAGTGTGAGGGTGCCCAGTAGCTCACATGGTAGAAGAAGCCACATGTGCAAAGGTTGTGTCCTGGCTGCAGCAGCTGCGGGTTCGATTCCAGCTAGCACCCCTTAGCTGCATGTCATCCCCTCTCTCTCCCTTCTTTCACACTTAAGATGTTCTGTCATATGAAGGTGAAAACACCCAAAAATAGTCTTGAAGAAAGTGTCTAAAGCATGTTTTTTTTTTACCATTCCAGGTAGTTTTCTTTTTTTTTTAAAAAAAAAAAAAAAAGTATTCCAATCTGTAGTTGTGCTACAGCTTATCATTATTTTCATTTGCAATTAATCTGTTGATTATTCTAAAAAATTAATCTAAAAAAATTGTCAGAAACTAGTGAAAAATATTGATGTTTTCCAAAACCCAAGAGGATTTCCTCAAGTGTCTTGTTTTGTACTCAACCCAAAGACATTCGGTTTGCTGTTTTAGAGTAAAGCAACTAGAAAATAATCCTATTTAATGAGCTGAAATGAGTTTTTGCTTTAAAAAATGTAATAGTTGACAACTAATTGATTTTTCATTGCAGCTCTAGTTTACACTATAGTTGCATATTAGAAATATATTAGACTGTTGTTTATTTCCCATGTTCATTGCTACTGGATTTCACACAAATAAAATGAAAATACGTTCGGGATAGACAGAACTATGATCCGATTCATTTATCTGTCCTCTTTATTATTATCTGATGTACCTCTTGTTAATATTTGTGTATTGCTATTTATTAGTATATCTTAAGTATAATTTTATGGATCCGAGAGATGCTGTGTTCTTTCGTTGTTTTATTGTAACTGAAAAAACAGACTGAAAATTCCTGTTCAGACTGCACCGTGGCCCATCAAACAATTTGAAAACATCGTTCTCATTTTTAGTTGCAGCACTCGAGGCAGTGGAGAATATTAGCTGAAACTGATTTCTTATGCGATTCTTACATTTTTTTGGGTCGTATCTACATGGTTGAATGAAATGATTGTTACTTATTAATGTCCTTTTTTTTCTCCTTGTTTCTTTCCAGCCGTGCCATTTTGACTTTGCTGTGTTCTGCCCAAACATCACGGAAGCCATCGCGTCTTGTAATGCAGGTGAGCTCACTGAGCCTGTGGATTTTTGGCTGTTGGCAACAAACATTGAAGTCTCCCTAACAGGATTACACCTGTGGTTTTAACTTGTTATCTACAAATCACATTTACTTTCATTACTTATTATTTCCAGAACATAGTTAAGTTTTAAGATTTATCTAAAGGAATAGTTGAACATTTTGGGAAATATGCGAGTTTGCTTTATTCCAACTCTGAGACTTAACTACTTAATTTTTGCAATTTGCAGGACATTTATTGCCTAGTTGCTCTTTCCCTTTCTCCCTCATTGAGAAAGAAATCTATCCGATTTGCTCGTCTGATGGGTTTGAAGGTTTATTTACTTGTGGCAGGTGCCTGAATGCTTCACGAGAAAGTGATGTCATCATTTTACATCTTTTGTTTTGTGTAAGATTAAAGAAAAGTCAAGAAGCACGTTAAAATTGCCCTTTCTTCCAAATCCTATCTGTAATACTGTTTCTTGATTCTGTAAAATATTAACCCCTTGAAATCTTGATCGACACAAGCATTTAAACTTCTGAAACTTAAGCAAGTTGGTCTGATTTCTTTTAAAAACACGGGGTAAAGGAAATCGGCAATATGGCAAGACATTTCCCCAAAAATGCAAGAATTTTGTTAAAGACAAAAAAGGAGAGGTTATGGAAGATAGTGAGAACATTTTCAAAGTTAAAAGTTTTTTTTAAAAAAGTCATGTTTGAAATAGAGTGACAAAACAACCTTTTTTTGAAAAAAAAAAAATGCAAGGGAAAAAAATGTTGCAAGAATTTTTTTTTTTTCACTGGTTTCCACACATGAAAAAAAAATTCAGAAGATAAATAAGGCTCATTTTTCGAAGTGTTTCTTTTTGTAATACTAACATTGACCACAAGAGGCTGAAGCACACCACCACCCATGTCCTAAACTGGACCAAAAGCATCCATCTTCTTCCAGGGAACTTTTCATTTCTCTCTGCACTCTAAACACAACATGCATCTGTGTGTTAGCAGGTTATGTAACATGTATGTCACGTCTTTCTTTTGGCCATGTGCCATACTTGGCGCTAATCTGCCGTTATGACTGTACTGTATTGTCAGCAAGTCAGATTGAGGATTAACATTTTATGGCCTCATGTAGAATTATTCAAATTCTGATATATGAGTACTTTCATGTTACATAAAAGGTTATGGTCATAGTGGTCACCGTCACTTGCAGCAGTTACAGTACACTGTGTTTGTGTTTTTTCCTGTTTATTATCTTTAAATAATTATAATTATGTCTTTAAAACTACGTTATTTCTTTTTATTATTATTATTATTATTATTATATTATTTATCAAGTCATTGCTTCGATTTTTTTCACATATTTTTGTTTTGTATTTTAAGGTTATTTTTTGTAACTTTTTTTGGTATTTTCTTGCAAATTGCTGGATCATTTTTTGCTAAGTTGCTCATGACCATTTTCTATGTTTTTGAATGAAGTCAAGCTAATTTGTTCAGGTTTCAAAAAGTTGATGTGCTTTTGAGTTACAAAAAACCCCAAACAATTAACTTCAGCCGTCCTGTCATTTCAATACTCCCAGACCAGCAGAACTTCAATGTGTCGGTGGAGCACATGTTGACCCGCTGTCTGGACAACGAGAGGAGCTGGCATCTCCATAACCGCCCGGGGGACAACAGAGGTCCCCAGCTGCTGATCGAGACCAGCTTGCCCCTGGTCCCTGAGAAGAAAGCAGACACCCTGGTCTTCCCCTGCATCCTCAGCGCCCTCCAGTGGATCACCCAGGGCAGGGACTCGGTGCTGGCTGACGCCGCCAAGAGAGTCTTACCAGTCAAACCAAGCGTCATGGCCAAAGCTGCTCCGCTATGCGACGCCGCAGAGATCCACGTCCTCATCACAGGAAGCCTCCACCTGGTGGGAGGAGTCCTCAAACACCTCGACCCCGCCTCGTCCAAGTAAACGGAGCGTGTGAAATTGAAAAAAAATTAATTCAAACCGTGAAATAATGGGATGTTCTGTCAACACGCACATCTACCTTGAAATCCTTTCTTTCTGTATAGATGAGGTCATAGTGGCATAGGCTTTTTTTGGACGGTGACTTTAAGGACTTAGCTGCACCCAAGTATTGTTATTGTCTTGTAGCTTCCCTGTAGTGGCTGAGGCTGGGAGCCTGCTTGTTTTGGACCAAGGCAGCTCCAGGCCTTACAACAGCTTCACCCAGAGCCTTACAGACGAGCACACACACGTGGAGCTCGCGTCTTTAGTCTTACTTGAAGCCAAATATGTTTACAACGGGTATGTTCATGTACGCCACAGTGTGAGCTGAGTTGGCTGAACTGGAGCTGTGTGTGTGCCTCAGTGATGGCAGAAGCCACCAGGATCAACCTGTCAGTGGTGTGGTGGTTATCACATTACATTTATACAAAAACTGTAGATTAACAGCACCAAAAAGTGCTACTGGAGTTGGGAGTTTTTCTGGTTTTTACTTTCTATTTGAAACACTTGACTATTACATGTCACAGTCTTTTTTAAATGAAATCCATTTTGCACGGTTTCTACTTTTATTTTGCCAGGGTTTGACGATGTGTTTCACACACATGCCTGCTAATTTGTTTTTGTATAAGTGTACATATTCTAACACTTATGTTGTAATCAGATGTAACTAAATCAAATTTTGTGTAATTGGGTTTACATTGGAATTATATTGATATTTAAATGGTTCTTAAAGGTCCAGTGTGCAGGATTTAGTGGCATCTAGTGGTGAGATCACAGATTGCAACCAGCTGAAACTCTTCCCATGTGCCAAACGTGTAGGATAACTACAGTGTGCGACAGGAAAATGTGAATGTCCCTATCTAGACCTAGTGTTTGATTGTCCATTCTGGGCTCCTGTAGAACTAACATGGTGGACTCTGTGGAAGAGGACCCGCAGGAGGCTTTGCGCCCATTTTCATAGTGGCCAAACAGCAGTACTCCAATTTCCAGGGTTCATTACGTGATACCATTGTGCCCAAAAAGACTTCTCCCTTTGACTTACAGAAGCTGCTTTTACACAGAGATGGCGATATATAATACCTTACTTTATACCATACCTGCACTTTTCATAGAACCAAACAACAATGACATCATTCCGCTCCAGTGTGTTTTTATACACTGCATCACAGCATCCTGCTATCAAGGGAGGCATGATGGGCGTGACGTCTGTTTCTCGCATGACTTAAAACATATGCATCAGCAGCACTTTATAAACAATATCAATATTAATGTGTCAATCTCAATCGCTTACCGTCTCTGTTATATGGCAGCTGTTGTCGTAGCTCCTGGACCCTCATTGTTTTCCCAGTTTGGGAACATTTATGGCTGCTGTTCTTCTAATTTGAATTAGCCGCAATGCTAACAGCTGCTTTTTAAACTTCCCACAGTGGGTCACACACATAAACACGTCGTCAATACGTCACACTCATGCCACCCACGATCATGGCAATTTTACAATTTTTGAACATCAAAACCTCCACAAATGACTTGTTTCATTATCAGGGTTTAATCTATTCAGTTTGATAATATTTCGAAAGTCTAAAAGAGCCAAAAGATTAAGTTATTTGATCCTCATTCAAGTTAGCGGAGTACTGAACTGGAAGTCAAGCACTCCGCTGGCTCTATGAGTCCAGTAATGCAGAAGCAGCGCTGATCATCTGGGTAATTTGATACAGCGGCGGTTAGATCAGTTTTGCTTCATGAAGCACTGAACAGCTTCCATAGGAATAAACAGGGCCCTGCCTTCAGTGCTGTATCCATGTCTCTTTATATATCCACGGGACGCGCTCTGTATATAGATATAAATGGCTCATTCTAAGTTAACAAAAACACAACAACTATTAGTTTCAGGTGATTATAAACTAATAAAAGTATAGTTATGAATATAATACTGCATTTCTGCTAGTAGATGCCCATACATCCTACACACTGGACCTTAAATGCAAATGAATGATATTTAAATTGTCTGTACTACATACAGGTAGTGTATGTATTAAAGTGAGAGATGTTGAAACTGTATAAAATACACTTTTCATCAGGGTCTTAATGTCTTGGTGATGGATTCAGAAGTCTGAAGCTTCACAGGTGGTTCAGACACGTCCTGTAACCCTGTGACCCCAAATGAGTTTTAAAGTATAAAATAAACCTCACAGACTTTTTTTAATGTTCATGCGGACCCATCGAGACACAAAGCACTTAAAATGAACTTGTCACTTGTAAGTAGTGAAGATGAAATCTGCTGTCCTCTTAAATAGGAGTTGAATAAAAAAAATATGAATATGGAATTTGTGTCTACCATTGTTTTGAAAATGTCTTGGTCTCATCTTTGTTGAGCTAAAACAAGCTAAAAATATGTTTATGATTATAGAGCTGTTGTCTTACCATTGTGATCAACAACATAATGATTATAAATACAGTTTCTGAGCATTTTCCCCCTTTTTGATAATTTTGTCTCTCTCTCTCTCTCTCTCTCTCTCTCCTTATTTAGACATTAATTTTCAGATTGTCTTCTCACCTTTTTCCCAATTTCTTGCAATTTGCTCATTTCCTTTACCCCATGTTTTTAATGAGAATTATACCTACTTGCTCAGTTTTAAATACTTGTGAGAGACAGCCCAAGAAAAACTGATGTCAACTGATGTCAGTCCAGGTTTCCAAGGGCTAAGAAGGCTTAAGAAACTGAATTTTTTCCTCACTTTATGGTTTCTCTTCATTATGAACATTGTTCCCTAAATGTCTTCATAGGAGCGTATGCCTTTGTGCTCATTATCAGATTTATAACGTCACCTCATCAGACAGTATTTGCTTTAATTTCAGCAAATTTGTAAGCAAAACTATAAAGAGGGGAAAAACGAGCAAGACATGAACGCCACATGAACCACTCAATGAAACGTATGACGTAAGACGTACGGCGCGGGTACGTCAGTGACGTGGTAAGCGCAGGGCGCCCTGCAGTTCCTGGCGGTGAGTTTAAAGAGTCTCGGTTGGAGGGATGCAGTGAAAACAGGCAGCTGCTTCATGTGAAATTTCCCACATATTACACATTTGGGTCTCAACTGGAGGACATGCAGAAACACAGGTACGGTTACGAATTTTTTTGAACTTCGTAAATGTCAAACATTAGCACGAAAGATACAGTTAGTTAACTTTCAACGTGCCATACATGTGAAATGAGCCAACACTATCGCTACCTGGTTAGCTGTTCCGACTGTGTTCAAATTTAAGAAATACCACTTATCTCTTACATCAAATTTGAAATTAATTTAAAGCCTGTAGTATTAGTCGTGTGTAAATGTGTTTGTGAACCGCCGTTCTTTGGGAGCTTTAGTGTAAAAGTGAAGCTAATAGCAGTCGATACCGCGCTTTCATAGCAGCAGGCCTGCGTTCAGACTCAGCGCTGTCTGTTATTTCCTGGTTTAATAAAGCGTAAACTAACTGCGGAATGTTAAAATAATAAGCCATTGTGGCCATGAACTCATATATTGCTTATTAAAGAAGCGACACGGTATTAGGGATTACTTTTGCAGTTAAAATTTGCGCGGTCTCGCCGCTGGCAGCAGCAGCAATATGGCGGGCAGAGAGAGGCTGTTTTCTGGAAGAAGCTAACTTTAGGTCGCGAGCGAAACTTTATCTGGGATGTAGCTGTAAATATACATACATAAAATATTGTGTTTAACCTCGCTAACATTTTGTATAAATGTGTGGTTTGTGTCTACTTCTCTCCAGCATGCCACTGCAGGATCTGCCCTGCCTGGGTCTGCAGGGCTCCATGTTGTCTCAGTCTAAGAGGATGACCAAACGCAAGTCCAGAGGCTGTCTCAGTGAGGGTCTGGACACTGAGTGCACCCCGACAGAGCTCATCCACCAGTGGTCACCTCCACACAAGCACCAGCGGCTCAGCAGCAAGGGCAAAGAGAACGACAGCAATCAGTTTGTCCTGGCCCGGAGATCTAGGAAGAGAAAAGAGCCCATGTCATGTATGAAACTTCTCTCTGACCACCATCAAGCAGCTCCACTTTTTTTGTTTGTAGCTTTGATAAACTTTGCCCTTTTAACTTTTCCGTCTCTCAGCAGGCCTTTCATGGGACCACCTACCCGACGAACTGCTTCTCAGGATCTTCTCCTATATCCCTCTGCAGGATCTCCTCAGGATGTCTGTGGTCTGCAAGCGCTGGCATCGCTTAGCGTGAGTTTAATCACCAGTGATATTCAGGGGAGGACACAGGAGTTATATGTACTTTCTTTCCAGCTTTGCCTTAATGAATCTCCTTCCAAAACCTGTTCCACTTTCACCATGTCGTTTTCATTCTTGAGGCTGTTGCAGTCCCCCAAATTATTGACAAATACAGATGTTAAACCCTTGATATTGTCATTTATTTATTCTTTTCTTATAGTTGGTTATTTAGGGAACGCGGTCACTCATTGGTAATGGGAGGTGAAAAAGAGAAAAAAAAAAGCAGCCCTGATTCTCATATTTTCATATCTTTAGTAGGGTGACCAAGCGTCCTGTCTAGGGACAGTTTTTGTTGGCCTGTCCCCGGAAATGTCCCCAAATTTGACCACCCGGTTGCCAAACTCTACATTAACTGTTAGTCACACAATTGACAATTTCCGAATGCTCTTACTTTAAAAAAAGAAAGTTCTTTTATTTTACTTTTAAAAGCTCCTCTCAGATCCTCCAGCAGGCTGTTCCAGCATTTTGGAGTGTAATGTCTAAAAACATAATCACCAAATGTTTTAGTTCTACTCTGGAACAGCTAAAAAAGGACAAGTCAGAGGATCTTAGGAGCCTTCCTGGTTCATAGACCAAAAGCATCTCTCCGATGCAGTCTGGTGCAAGGCCATGCGGTGCCTTATAAACTTAATAAAAGACTTTAAAAATCAATAAGAAGACTAACAGCAAGTCAGTGTCAAGTTTTTAAAGCAGGCGTAATGAGTGCTCTCCTTCTGATTTTACAAATAGCGATGAATAGTTGCATTCAAGATAATTTAAGTCAACTGAACTCAGACTGTCACAAAGTAGCTTCTAGAAGTCAAAAAATATTTCCACAGCTCAAACTCTGACTGTATATTTTCCTGATGGTAGTGAGCACCACATATTTAACAGTGTAAAAGGAGGTTTAGTCTGTGCAGGTTATTACTGCAGACAGTCTTATATGTGTGTGTGTGTGTGTGTGTGTGTGTGTGTGTGTGTGTGTGTGTGTGTGTGTGTGTGTGTGTGTGTGTGTCTCTCTCAGGTTTGATGAGTCTCTGTGGCACAGTGTGGATCTGGAGGGGTTGACCCACATGGGTCCAGCTCTGCAGCAGGTGTTGAAGTTGGGAGTCCGTATGCTGCGCTGCCCTCGCTCCTTCGTGGAAGAGCCTCACTTCACAGGCACAGAGTGAGTCCGGCTACTAACACCGGCCGTATAGCACGGCCTGATGTATCTCCTTCCTCTGTGCAGTGGAGCTCAATTGTTGTTGTAAAAACCCTTCAGTGAGTCACACTGTTGCACTGAGTGACGTGTCCATTCATTATCATAAACATGTATGTACTTTATTTGGACTTAGTCCCACATACACAGTCCTGCTGCCACAATCGCCCACTAGAGCGCCAAATGTGGATTAATCCGCCACCGAAATAGTCCCGAGCAAATGCCCTATTTCCTCCTGTTGGAGTAACATTTGTTAAAAACTACAGTGCCCAGCTGTTACACAAAAGTGAAACATTTGTAAAATGAAACTACATATTTGTTTTTTAAGATTTACATTTTCAGTATGAATCAGTGGGCGTGGAGCTGAGAGGTACAGACAGGGCAGAAGAGTCATATAGAGACCAACACGTTGTTGGTTTTGAACTTTTCATTAGATTTGTTGTCTGTAAGAAAAAAGATGCCACCAACCTTAGCCTTTTTAATAAGTGTTTGCCAAATTAGTGTAATGTAATGACTGAGGCATGTTTAAATGCATGTATGAACACCACGTACCGACTCAATACATCGTTCATGTTTTCTGATGCTGTTGAGTTTGTTTCCATAAGTGCTCGAACATTATCTATGTTCAGTTTTGACCCCCAAAGGCTCTTTGCTTTTGTAATTTATCTTCCTAGATGTATATAAACTGGGTTTTTTTAAATTATCTTTTATTTTTTACATGATTGAATGATTTCACATTTCAATGTGAGCTAATTAAGGCTGCAGTTACATGTGCTGCTTTCTGTTTTTCTGAATGAAACATTTCAAAGCAAAAGGGGATATAATTGATCTACAGTGATTCTTTAAAAAAACACACAAAAATGAACATTGCAGAACTTGATGGAATTGTCGTTTTTTCTCTCTTCTGTGGTTCAGGCCTCTGCAGATAACTATGATGGATCTGTCCAGTTCCATCATCCCCACCTCAGCTCTGGAGAGCATCATCAGTCGCTGCAGGCTGCTGGAGTATCTGAGTCTGGAGGGTCTGCAGCTCTCAGACGCCGTCATCAGGTGAGTCTTCGAGTCGGCTCCACTGCCACCGCTGAGAGGGGCAAAACATGTTGCTGCCTCCTCCCGCGAGACTGGGGGAGGAGGCAGGCTAATTTCTACAATTGCTCTTGCAAAAAGCTGTTAACCCTTTGAAACCTAAGCAAATTTGGCTTTATTTATTTCAAAAACATGGACCAAAAAGGCAACGAGCAACTTAAATAAACAAATTGTTAAAGTTACAAGAAAATTAGCAGACTTTATTTTTTTAAAGGGAATTTATCTAACCTAATTTTTGGATACACAATTATAATCACTATCATTAGTTCTTAAAAGGTTAAGATGCTTGTAAAGGACCAAAAAAACTGATGTCGACTCAGGTTTCACAGGGTTAATTCTATCTTGTACTCTGTTTATCAGGTGTAGAAAAAAGGAAATAAAAAATCAGATAATTATTGAGGTTTTGGCTTTTTTCCTGTTATAGGATGTGTGCGTGTGATCTTCTCTGATGCAGTCGGATTTCTGATTTAAATTTTTTGTCCCGTCTCTCGCTCAGCTCTCTGTCCCAGAATCCAAACCTGCTGCAGCTCAACCTGAGCAGCTGCTCGGGCTTCTCTGCTCCCGCTCTGGCTGACATGCTCAAATCCTGCACCAGGTCAGCTACGAAAATTTCACACCAAACTCCCATCCTTTCAACAAACAGATGTTTTTTTTATGTTTTTTTTGTATCTCTGCGATTCACTAACTCTCTCTCTCTCTCTCTCTCTCTCTCTCTCTCTCCCTCTCTGTGTGTGTGTGTGTGTTTTCTGTGCAGAATAGAGCAGCTGAACATATCATGGTGTGACTTCAACAATGATCACGTTCAGAGTGTTGTTAATAACGTGAGCTCCAGAGTTACTCACATCAACCTCAGTGGATACAGAGAGAACCTCATGCTAGACGGTAAGTGAGGGACGACGGTGCCATGTTAGTTTTTTTTTTTTCAGTTTTTCATTGTGGCGTTGGCTTCGACAGGAGCATTGATACAAATTAGAGCCACTCTCATGTTCATCCTTTTCTCTTTTAGAATGTGTATCTAAAGCCTCCTGCACACTGTGAGATTTTTGCAGTCTTCTAAGTTTAGTGCAGCTACACTCTGTGACATGGATCTTAATAAACTTGGGTACGACATCAAGTTTGATGTATGCAGACTGAACAGTGACGTCACTTACTGAATCGCAGGCTACAACGTACGTCCACTGACGTCGATACACAACAAAACGTCGTTGGCATGTGTCATCAATGTACGCCGCTGTAGTGTTGAGAGGAACAATGTAACACATGAATGGAGCCCTCACTGTTGTGGCATTTATGTGTTAAAGTCAGAAGAGGAGAATGCAGATGTGGCTGGAAAAAAAGAGGCAAACTGGGGGTGACAATTTTGCAACAAGAGCTTGAAGTATTTCTGAGCATCTACTGGCATTAAGCAGAGTGGCACTATAGTGCATCATTTCATGCTGCATTTCTATTGGTTAGTCAGTAGATGTTGTAACAGCAGTCACAGTGAGATTGTCATCCCAAATTTCTGACACTGTCAGAATTTTATCCCAGGCTGTCTTTGATCGCACAACTTGAACTTCTCACTGTGACAAAGGGCCACAGTTTTAGAGCCACAACCAAAGATATCACCACATTTCTGTCACGATGGTCATCTTTCAAATGAGACAGCCCAAAATCACACAGTGTATACTGCGCTTAAAGCATCCTTAACTTTGAACTTCACACCGTGTTGCTTCCTGTCTACTTTCTATTTATGCTTCAACACTTAAAATGAGGGACACAATCTAGTGCACGCAGTCTGTACACTATTCGAGCTGTAAGTGTACCTCTGTGCCACCAAAGCATCGTCTTCATGTTTATCGAGCAGGCTAGTTGCACTATTTTCAGCGCACGTCTAACCTCATGAGTTACTGCAGAAATCCGTACTTGCACACAGCACATTAATGACAAAGTGAGGGCCAACAGGACCACAGAATCCAGTGCTGACGAAACTACAGACGGGGCTCTGAAGAGGCAGGATTTTGAGTTTGGCGAGGTACACATGATAAAGTCATGGCAGATATATTATTGGCCAATAAACAAAAAATGATGATCATAGGTCGTGTTGGCTCACGATGTTCTACAGCGGCAAACCTGTTTAATAACCAGTCCAGCTCTACAAGACAGTGCTGTGGTAGTGATGGATGTGGCCATGAGGGGGCACTACAGTACAAAAGATTCTTCATATGCAAGGTGCCAAAACCAGACCTGCCGTTGTTGGATTCTGTTCTCTTGCTCTCCCGCTGCCAAAATATTAGTTTTTGATCCTTTTGCAGACTTTGTGATGCAGTGTAAACTTGTAGTTTCACCATGCTGCAGACAGACAGATGTGAGATGACCGTGTCGTGCGTCTCTTTACAGATGTGAAGGTGCTGGTGACAAGATGCCCCCATATTCAAACTCTAGATCTAAGGTAAGATTTTATTCCTCATGCACATGGAATGTTTTGTATGGTGTGAAATTATGTAGGAACGATCATATTTCATGTATTACAGTAACAAATAAGCTCACTCTTAAGGTCCGAGTGGGAATAAAGATATGGATTTAAAAAAAAAAAAAAAAAAGATTAGGTGGGTTAGTATTTGGGGATAGCCGGGAAGTTAATATTTTCCCACAGGCAAAGAACGGCCCCCACAGCTTGTTCCAAAAGCTTCCAGATCTGCTACGAGGCAAAGACAGCCGAGGGATGCCTGACGACTCTGACAAAGTACTGAAAATCAGTCCAGTAGTTACGCAGCCATGTACACGACCAAAACACTCGCACATGCAGTGCAGGTGTTTCAATATTTTCCACAAGCAGGCTCAGTATTTTCATAAAGTTTGAAAAGCTAAACTTTGGTCCAACGAGTGCGATCAAATACTTTGCATTGAGTTGATTGTCGCCGGGCGCAGACAGATGACGTATGATACGTTCAAGAATACTCCCCCAAAGAATTGTCCTCCATCCTGGATCTATATATTTTTGCCATAATCTGGGTGTTGGCATTGTATTCCATGTACATTGTTTTATGTGAGCTTATTTGACAAGTTCTAGCATTAGTCTTTACATATTTTTTTAATGTTTTATTTCAAGTCCATGTTCCAGTCAATCTTTACCTAAAACCAAGATGGCGGTCAATGCTCAAACGAAATTCTCTCAGCAAATTTCTGAAAGATTGCATGTGTTTTCTCATCAGCGTTGTTTAACTAGCAGCAGTCAGTTGTTTAAAGGCTCTGCACCAAACTGCAGACAAAGGCTTCACACATACCTCCAAATAACGCTGCTCTGTGTCTGCTCGAGGTGTAAAAAGCTGCTGTTTGTTAACAAGCTGCTTCCTCTGCTGCAGTGACAGCACTCTGCTGATGGCCGACAGCTTCCCCGTCCTCAGACAGCTGGAGGGTCTGGTCCATCTGTCCCTGAGTCGCTGCTATCACATCCACCTCGCTGCTCTCACGTGAGTTCCCCTGCCCTCCCTGCCTCTGTTTCCTTTAACTTTCAAAGTCTGCAGGGTTCAGACGGCCATGAAAAACGTGGAAAAGTCATAGAACGTGTAAATAGTTATTTCCAGGCCTGGAGGGGTTCTGGAAAACTAAATATACCCTGGAAGTTTTGGAAAAGTCATGGAATTTAGTTTGTCTCTTTATCATAACACACAGTGTGATGATGTGTTCACGGACTGTCAGAAATTTACAAAAGTCAGACCATAATTTCCCATTTTTTTACAGTTTGATAAATGTTATCATTTATGGTCATTTTCTTAAAAAACCTGTGCAGGTGTGGAAGGTTTTTTATTCAAAAATCACCCAAATAAATTTGTGTGTGTATATATATTCTTTATTTGCACCATTATTTAATCCTGTTCTGATTTAATTATTTTTCAATGTAATATTTTTTTAAAAAATTAATAGTAATGAAAAAGAACCTATAAGGAGTATTGGTGGTGGTCTTTAAAATTTGCCTCAGAGTCATGGAAATGTTTTGGTGAAAATGTGTATGAACCTGCGGTCATATTTGCAGGGACTTGGGGCAGACGTTCCCCATGCTGAGCGTGCTTGACGTGTTCGGCATCGTAAACGGCAGCCACCTGTCCTCCCTGAAGAAGGAGATGCCTCGCATCAGCATCAACTGCATGCCCTTCTCCAGCATCGCCCGGCCCACGCCCGACAGCCGGCCCGTCAGCTGCCTCATGTGGAACAGGAAGTGTGGGCTGAGGGTGAGACTGTAAGCGCCGCAGCTCCGTGGTGTTTTTGGTTCATCGGTGTTGTGAGGTGTTTGGTCCTGCAGTATTCATACACACACATACAGTACAGGGAGCCTGTTGTGTGGTGATGCAGCCATCTTTCAGTGTTTGTTGCTGCTGCTGATGTTTTTAGTGTTTGCTGGCATAAAGGGTACTAAAGGTCAAAGGTCAAATACTGGACCGTGATGAAGTACTGAGTGCAAGCTTGTAGAAAAGTGTAATACTTTATTTAGGGAAGTCAGATTTGGGTGTTGAATCCAGTTCTTGTCGGAATGTGTTAAAACAAGCTGAATGAATTTTTGAATCTGTTTTAGGTTCTAATAATGTGTTAATTTAAAATATTTTGTAAGGGAAACGTGGTTTTAAAGACTCGAATGAAATGTTTGAAGACGTCTGTAAGTATTTTTGATATTTTGGATCGTTGATTCTACAGACATCTCAATATACTGATGTCAGAAATGTTTTGTTCTCAGCTGTAATAATGAGAGGACGATGGTTTTAATGAGAGAATAAGTTTTAATGTGAAATGATGTACCTGGATCTTGAATCTCCAAACAGTTGATGATCCTGTTGAGCAGTAGGTGTGTATGTTTGTGTGCAAGCGTCCACTGTGTGCTACTGTAACAACTGGACAGCCGTGAGCTCATTATGACGTGTGTCAGTGTGGACAGCTGTACGTCCAGTGATCTGTAATCACCATTTCATTAAAATGTCACATAGACTGAACTTTTAATTCACCTTGCAACACGAGTTTTAACTTGTGAAATGTTTTATTTTCCCCTCCGAGTCTTAACAAGTAAACCACTGAACACACAAACTGTTCCGTGTCGCAGCCTGTTATTAATAAAGTTCAAGTTAATTTGTGACCCTGGATGTAAGAGTTTTATCAAAAATCTCACATCTGTTGTACATCATCATTTATTTATATATATATATATATATATATATATATATATATAAACATATATATATATATATATATATATATATATATATACACATATATATAAATGAGATTTTTCTTTAAAAAAACATGTAAAGAAGGCAATGAACAGAAGAGTTGACCCCCAAAAATTTACAAGATATTAGTAACATATACAAAATAACCTAAAATTATTAAAAATGAATAAGTAAAACAAGGAAATAGTGCTTAAAATATTATAATTTGGTAACATCATTTTAAATATGTAATTATGATAATTATACATAATTTTTGCTAGAAATTTTCCTCTAGCTCTTTAAAAAGAATTTCCTAAATGAAATTTTTTTGCAATATGAGGGACATTTTTCATCACCTTTTTCCTCCATGTTCTTTAGAGAAATTAACCGATTTGCTAAGAGTTCAAAGGTTTAAATACTTGTGACAGGTGAAAACAGCACAAGGAAAGTGATGTTGCTCCAGTTGTCAAAGGGTTAAACTGATGTGTTTTTAGATTAACCTTTTAAAGCCTGAGCAAATTGGTTTAATTTATTTTAAAAAGAAAACGTAAGGAAAAGGCAACGAGAAACTTAATTGGACATGACAATTTGTAAAAAAAAAAAAAAAAAAAAGTAAAAATTTACAAGAATGCCACCTGAAAATAGGCACAAAAAAGAAACAAAGAAAAGTAAATGACTTGAAAACATTGCTAAAATAATAATAAGAGATAATAATAAGATATTTTTACTAAAACCTAATGTTATATAATTATAATACATATAAATGCAGTTTTCTTGATATTTTCATTTGGTTATTTTCTACTGATTTTGTTCAAGTTCTTTTTTGTTGTTCAAGCCTGACCCCTAAAGAAGCAGGAATATATATATATATATGTGTGTGTGTATATATGTATATATATATATATTTATCTCTAACATCATAATTTTAAATACATGATTATAACAATTCTAAGTACCATTTTCAGTATTTCTTTTTTTTTCTTTTTTTTGGTAATTTGCCCTCTCTCTTACTTCTTTTTCAGGTCATTTTTCTTGTCACCTCTTACTAATTTCTTGCAATTTGCTGATTGCATTTTTATCCATGTTTTCAAAAATAAATCAAAGCAATCTTCTTGGGTTTCCGAGGTTTCAGTTGTGCTTGTGAAAGATGTCAGAGTGCAGTGCAAGAAAAGTGATGATGGTCCAGGTTCCAAAGGGTCAGATTCCTGTGATTATGCACATGTTGCACACATAGTACAGAAAGTACTCAGAGCCCTCAAAGTACCAGCTCATCAATGTAAAAAAAAAAACCTGATTATTACAAGTCAATGCTCTGGTTAATAAAAATGTTCCACAAGTTCAGTCAAAAATATACACTGTCAGCAGTAACATGTCCCCTGTAGCTGGTTATTATAATGATTATCATTATTATTGTTGTTGGTGGTGGTGTTTTTGTTAACACTGCATTAGTATTATCACAATAATTAACCTTTGAGAGGATATTTAACATTATCATTGAACAGATTTATATTCAAAGCATCCTGCATTAAAGTGACTAAATTAACTTTTTAATGGGTTTCTACAATGGAAACTAAAGGGTGTGTTCACTCAAACAAAAATAAAAAATGCTTAAACACTATAACTGGGCCTTTTATCAAAAAATCCCAAACACTGTCTCCCAAAAGAGAATATTTGCACCGTTACAGAGTTTGTAGCCGTGACAGGTTTTTAGGAGTATTTGGAATGTGTGGCGGTTATGTTGTCGTATCATGTCACGTGGTTTTTAAGTAGAGAGTTTGCTTTTGAAATTGTGAAAATGAGTGTGCAGATTTGCATTTGTGTTAAGAATTTTGAGAAATGGACCATAATTTCAAGAAATCTCTCAGCAATTGAGAAACTGTAAAATATCTGTTAGAGATTTCTGTCTCCACAACCATTCAACGGAGGTGAAAGGAATTTCACTGAAAAAAATCAATAGTAACATCTGTTAACACGATCAATATGTCCATTGGAACTGAATGATTAACAAATCTCAACACTGGAACTACCTCCTCTGAAGAAATAAATGGCCGTCCACACCACGAAATTTAACTGAATCTCTGGCTCTAGACAGCTTTACAAAGTTGCTCCAACACAAGTGGATTGCTGAGTCTGTGTTACAACTATATCGACAATGACAGTGGCAAACGACATTGTTTGAAACGCTTATTTAGACGTCACATCCATCATAGATCCTTACACTGTGCTTTTATGTTGAGAAACATCTATTTTGCTGTTTGGTTTTCTTTTTGCTTTCAGTCCTGTAAATTTAGTCATCAACAGTTGATTCGTCTCCCTGACTGTAGCAGATTCTGGCCAGTAGATGGAGCTGTTGAACGCTGTCAGGAGAGGATGTTGAAAGAAATTAGCTCCCAGTGTTGGTTAAAAAACATCGCTTTAATATGATGATGTATGAGCTGCATAACGACTTTTGAATTTGGATCCAAATCCTCTAAATTTAAAATGTTCAGGTTGGGTGTCATCAGAACATTTCAGGAACATTTTATTTTACAAAATCAAGTTTTAGGAGTGGTTACAATATCGCTTCTTCATTGCAGCAAATCTCTTTCAGTTGGGATTTAGGAACAACCTTTAACATGCCAGAATCACTTTATCACCAAATAAACTGGGTCCTTCAAAATAAAAGCACAATGGGTTCTGCTTTATTTCATTATAACAGTACTTTATTTAAATTTATACTTCACTTTAACATTATAACAGTATTTTATTAAACTTTATTATAACAGTAGATTATGTAACTTTATTTTATGGAAGTAGCTGCTTTATTTGTAATGGTAGTTTATTTAATAATTTTGCATTTAAGTATTTTACAGTAATTTAGAGGCGATTTTAAAATAACGGGATAAGCAGTATATTGTGTATCGCGACACAGCCTGAAAATATTGCAATGTTATTTTAAAGCCATATAATGGTTATAGTTAAAGTGCGTAGACGGCCTTCAAGCCCAACAAAAACTGTCTTAAGAGGCAGATATCTCAAACTACAGCTCTCTGCATGACCAGATACCACCAGAGCCACACCAACACTTTTTTGGGGGGGGTGAACTAACCCTTTTAGTCTACTCTTTGCACACAAGTAGAAGTGCATTATAATAAGCACACACAAGCATTTCCTTTTCATACCATTTTATCAGATTCAGAAACAAAACACATACTGACACATTAAATTCATGAGGACCCCTGCCTTTGGCACGCTGCAGATTACAATCTCCTGTTGGTTTATTTATTTATGTTTTACAAACAAGTCCTCAAAATGAGCACTTTCTGGTTCAGATTACGAGCAGGGAAGTGTTACAAGGTGCACCAACAAGGTTTTACTCATCAAGTGGAATTACAGGAGACCTGCTAGATTTGTGTTGAATATCTAAAATCTTTAAGACTACGCCACTGTGTTGGTCAAACTGTGTCCTTTTTATATTTTCAGCATCACCATACAGCATTTTCAAGCATTTAATCAGGCAGCTTTCTGGATAAAAATATTTGTTTTTGGATCACTTAGCATCCAATGGGGTTTAAACTCTGGATTTTTATACAGCCTGTCTGCTTCAGGCCCATGCTGCTGTTTCAGTAGCACTTCCAAAGCAAAACAATCTGGTCTTGTGAGAGATTACAAGACATACTTTTGACCTAAAACATAGAGCAAAACACCCCTCTAAGCATGGAGTTCTGTTTTTAGTGCACTTAATTCTTTCCTCTCCTGACATAATTCTTAGCTCCAAACAGCTAGAAAAAAAATAGATGCTATGTTCCAAAAATATCTTTAGTCAACAAACCAGCCGTAACAAACAGCCACTGTGCTTTCATTTAACCATATAGATAAACCTTTATACAAGCCAGACTGCACTTTAATGTTTGGTAATATTCTATATTTTTCTTTTTGTCAACAAATCCCATTTGCAAAGTAACACTCAAGGTATCTACTAACAAATTTAGTGTGTGTATCAAAGCCTAATATATCTTCTTCCTCAGCCACAGAGCTCAGTTGGTGTCAAAAAATGATTAAAAACACATTAGTGAGTCAAACTGTTGCACTTGATGACTGATCACTGAAAAATATCAGTGAACGACTGTTCTGGGAAAATGCTGAATCGTTTTTAAAACTGAATTAAATATTTGTCAGCTGTGTTCTAGGACTGCCCCCTATTTTGCAAAAATATTTTAATCATCAGACTGAGTTTTGTTTAGGGAGTGTGTAGTGTACTAGCTGCAGAATCAATGCTCCTCGCTTTAAAGCTGCTCTGAGCTCACTGAAGATGTCAGTGAGGGGTGCAGGCAGCTGCAGACCCAGAGCTAGGTTGAGTCTAAGTGAGACTGAGGAAGCTTCTTTGAGTAAGAGAGGTTTTGCAAAGTTGGGCTCCAAGAAAACATGATTTTCTGTCCTCTGCTAAGAAGTGATGCATTTACAGCTCACAGCCT
Organism: Plectropomus leopardus; assembly: GCF_026936395.1. Taxonomy (NCBI): domain Eukaryota; kingdom Metazoa; phylum Chordata; class Actinopteri; order Perciformes; family Serranidae; genus Plectropomus; species Plectropomus leopardus. Next base: position 2,663,026 of record NC_142195.1, on the reverse strand, counting down.
GCATGTGTATATATTATGGGCGTAACCACTGTGATGTCACCCATTGGTTTGTGGACTGCTGTTTTGAAGCCCAAAAACCAATGGCATTTCTGCCATCGCCATCTGAATTTTTGGAGCCAGACCATATTTAGGGGAAAGGCTGGAGCTTTGGAGGAGCAAGGGGTTGATCTGACTGAGAAGCCGAGGACAGTTAAAATACCATGCCCTAAATTATGCGTGACTTTAAGCCTTAACAAAATGTAAAAGGTTGGGTGATTTAAAAAAAATTCAACCCTGTAATGTCATGAATGGAAAAATTAGCTACTTACACCAAAAACATTTCTTGTATGAGGCTGTGAACACATTTATATCTGCTTTAAAGTTGGACATTTTAACCTATGGGGATTGACTCCCTTTTTCAGTCAGCCTCAACCGGCCATTAGAGGAACTACAGGTTTTGGCACTTACGCACTGGCTTCATTTTTGAGCCCTGGCTGTTGCCGTTGATCACAACAGGGTTTCTTGCACATTTGCGGCGGCCCATCAAAATCAAAACATCGGCCATCGCTAATTGATTTAATATTTTCAGAGCTTAACCATTTATTAGGAATCCTGTTGGAATACATATATAATTTGGTTATTCATTGTATTTATTGGATTCCAATTTCTGTGGGAAAACACTGAATAGCAACTCGATTCACTAAAGTCTCTGGCTTTTGTTAGATATCCACTGTCGGCTAAAAAAGGTTGCAAATTTCCGATCCATCATTAGCATAGTTAGCACGCATTAGCTCAGAGAGTTAACTTTAGGGCTTTTTTTCCTGAGGGCTTTTTTACTATTCAATGAGCGTTGCCATCACCCTGAAAGTCCTGCCGAACCTTGTTCAAACTCTATATGGAAACAAAAGGAACAAATACTCAAATATTCGTATTGAACAACCAAATTTGATTCAACTGACGTAATATTAAGTTGTGTAGAACCATACAGTTTTTAAAGATTTATGCCTTCAGTAGTAACCAGTGGACTTTGGACTAAGTGACAGACACAGGTGGTGCAGTCAGACAGTAGTAAGAGTCTGAGTAATTGGGATTTGTTGACAATAAAATTAGGAAAAAAATCTGGAACTAATCTTTCAAAAGTCATTAATCAATGTGTGAAAGCACATTACTAAATCTAATCTGAGGCAGACACAAATTTAAACATCTGTTTTTTATGAACAAAATTCTATTGTGTTACACCCAATTATCCTACCTGACCTTCCATCTCTTGCTCTCTGTTGTTCGGATGCAGTGAAGGACACTCAACAGTAACATGCTTTAGATGTTGCTCGACATTAGGCTTGGGCGGTGTCACGGTATTAAGGTATACCAGGTTATAAAGAAATCCTGAAGTTATGTTTTTAATACCGTCATAAATACAGGTGCTTCTCTCTCTATTTGAAAGACACAGCCACACCTAGTGGTGGAGGGAGAGGTTACAGGACTGTAAACAGCTGGTGGTCAGCAGGCAGAGAGCGAATATGAGGAATAACAGCATGTTTTTTACATCTGACCTGGTGAATTAAGAATTTATTTCTACTAAACCAGAGCTGGTGATTGTTGAAACAGTGAACTTATGAACTAGATAACTAACAAAAGTAACAATTTGGGTGAGGTTTATTTTGTTTCTGTTGACTTTGACTGAAGTGTGTTTTAAGTGTTTTGAGTTAATGAGACAATTAAACCTCATTAGTCTTCCGTGAGTGAGAGAAAGTTAGATTAAAAAATTATGCAGGTGTATTTCTCTGTTTAATAAGGAAAATATGTGTGAGAATATTACTTTTCTTCACATTTTGTGGATTTCTACTGTGTAGTTATTAGTCTAAAACCTGCGAGAAAGTAGTGAAACTTCAGGAAGGTATGAAATATTACATACCGCCCAAGCCTACTCGACATAACATCTACAGAATGGATTATTGCCATTATAATCCAGAGGATTATAACCCGTTTTTAACTGGGCATATTGGGATGGACAATAAAAAGAAAAAAAAAATGTGATTGGAAATAATGTAAAAATTCAATAAAACAATAGTAACAATCATACCTTTCTTTCAAGGTATAAAAATATTCAACACTGTAGGCTAAGGCTAAAAAGTGGTACTTCCCTTTGACCACGTGCCTTTGAACAGTTGGCTTGAGAGAAACCAGTAAAGTTTTGTGTGTGCTGGACTCAGTTTTCAAGAATGACCGTCCGCAGCTGATCCTCCTCGCTCATGCTGACTGTAGCGATGGCACCGTCGTTAAACTCGAATGAAGTCCCGCCGTCGACTACCATGCAGGCATCCCAGCACCGCGAGCGGACAGACACCCTGACGCAGCACAGGGATCATTAGATTAGATTCAAACAGCTCTAGAGCTTCTGTACAGTGTCGGTTCTGATTTAGCTTTTGTTCTGAGAATGAGGGACATGCACTGACTTGCTGGCGAAGCCTCTCTGCTGGCTGCTGGAGAACACTCTGTTGACGATGGGCTCCCTGATGCTGTAGAGCAATCGTCTCGCGTCCGGACTGAACACCAGAGACTCGTTGTACTCATCAGTGACTGAACACACAAAAACCTCATCACATAAAAACAGTGCCTTAACCCTGAAACACCTGAAACAACATCAGTTTTCACTAGCATTTAAACCTTTGACACCTGAGAAAATTAAAAACATGAAAGAAAATCATAATAACCAACTTTTCAAGAAATGTCCCACAATCTGCAAAAAAATATGAGTAAAAGGTAACAAGGAAATGATCTGAAAATTGGGGGATCATTAGATACAAAAAAAGACGAGGGAAAATAAAACTATAATTCTCTTAATTATATATATAAAATTATGTCACGGAAAAAAATGCTTTTTTTTCTTAAATTCATTTTCTTGTGTTTTGTTTGGGTTTATTTTTTTCATTTTTTTCTAATTTTCTGGTGATTTTCTAATAACTTTTTACTAATTTCTTGTTTATTTTTTTTTAAATGCTCATCGACCTCGTTATGCCTTTGAAGAAATCAAGCTAACTTGCTCAAGTATCAAAGGTTTAAGATGTTCAAGTCCAGAACTTAAAAAAGAAGATTATCGACTCACCCTTTTCAATGAAGTCCCGATTAAGTGGGATATCAAGCCCTGTTTGAGACTTTCCTGAAAAAAGACATTTGTCAGTGAAGTCAGGTGAAGTATTTGGAGACATACTTCAGACATCAAGACCTGCATGTGTACATACCGATTTTGAGCACCTCTTCCACAGCTTGTTCAGCCAGTTTGTTGATGTTATATGACCTGTGGACACCAGGAGAGAAAAACACCACAGAGCAGACAGGCACAAGTGGTATTAATCATCTCATCTGACTCTCAGCAAGAAAGTAATTGAGCGCATTTTCAAAAATTTCAATGATTTCCTTTATCATCATAATTGGTGAAAACAAGACAAGAAATTTCACTCAAGTCCCACCAAAACATTTCTAGTGAGGACTGATACTGCTGTTTTCCCACAGGCTTGGTTTGGCCCTATTTAAATGTTCTGTGCTGCTCTAAAGGCGTTTTTTTACATTATCAGCCTTTGTGTATTTAGGTTAAACTTGTTGAACAGCAAATTCTGTGACCACTGCTTGAGCTAAAAGATGGATGAAAAGTAAAGACTTCTGTCTCTGAATTTTCAGAACTGTAACAGTGTTTCCAACAGAATTACAAGTACAATCTGTGTGTTGCGGTAGCTGATGATGGGAGGGTCACGGGGTTAACAAATTTGTCTCTTTTTTTTCTCTTAAATCTTGCGTTTGTGTCTCTTTTCTACTATTCTGTGTCCTCTCTCTGTATTCCAATGTTTTGGGGGGTAGGCAGAACTCTTCATGAGTTCTATTTTTCCTCGGCAGCACTTTGGTGAGTTTTAGTCGAGGGCTGATCTGATCAGATCAATGGATGACAGGAGCAGCTGCTACGGAGAAAGCAAGCATAGATCCCGCGAAATGAAAGTTTCAACTTTTACTGCGCCTGGCAGTCTGCTTCTCTGTCTGTGCCCAGAGTACACTCTGCACTCTGAGAGTGTGAAGCAATGAACAACTCAACTGCATATATATTCCAATAGAACTCCTAACAAATGGTCTAGCCCAAACAATACAAAATCAATTTGTAGTGGCAAATGTTTTGATCATGGTGGGCAACCAAAATAAATTAATGTGTGGGAAATAACAAAATGGCCCCATATCAGGAACAGAAGAAAAGGTATTCACTTAGTAAAACACTGGCATACAAATGCAGTTACCAGATTTGTTACAAGAAAATTGTTCGATTCACTGATTCAAAGCAATCTACCGCAAGCAACATTGTTATGGTAGCTAAAGCCTCTTTCCCACTGCACAAAAACCCACTAACATTTGGCATTTTTATGCAATGGGAATAAGTACAATTACTACAAATTACTTTATATATGCTTCCTCTAGGCAACATAATTAGAAATCACTCTGTAAATTTCCATTGTTTTGCTGATGATATGCAACTGTATCTATCTATGAAACCAGGTGAAACTGATCAGCTATCTAGACTTCAAACATGTCTTATGGACGTTAAAGCCTGGATAAGCTGTAATTTCTTGATGTTGAATTCATACAAAACTGAAGTTATTGTTCTTGGCCCCAAACACCTCAGAAACTCCTTTTCTAACGATGTAATTTCTCTAGATGGCATTACCTTGGCCTCAAGCACAACTGTAAGGAAACTTAGAGTTATATTTGATCAAGATCTATCTTTTGCCTCCCATATAAAACAAACTTCAAGGACGGCTTTCTTTCACTTGCGTAACATCACAAAAATTAGACATATCCTGTCCCAAACAGATGCTGAAAAATTAGTACATGCATTTGTCACCGCTAGACTGGATAACTGTAACTCCCTTTTATTCGGTTGCCCCAATAAATCTCTTAGGTCTCTCCAACTGGTGCAGAACGCTGCTGCACGTGTTCTAATGGGAACCAAGAAAAGGGACCATATTTCTCCTGTTTTAGCTTCTTTGCACTGGCTCGCTGTGAAATCCTGGATTGAATTTAAAATCCTCCTCCTTACTTGCAAAGCTCTAAATGGTCAGGCTCCATCCTATCTGTCGCAACTCATAGTTCCTTACCGACCCTCAAGATCACTGCGCTCTGAAAATGCAGGGTTACTTGTGGTTCCCAAAGTTTCCAAAAGTAGGATAGGAACCAGAGCCTTAAGTTACCTGCTCCTCTCCTATGGAACCATCTTCCAGTTTCGGTCAGGGAGGCAGACACCGTTTCAACTTTTAAGGGTAGGCTTAAGACCTTCCTCCTGATAAAGTTTATAATTAGGGCTGGCTCAGGTTGCCTGGACCAGCCCATAGTTAGGCTGACATAGGTTTAATCTGCCAGGGGACTTCCTCTGATACACTGAGCTCCTTTTTCCTTCTCTTGCTCCCACTATCTGAAAACACTTGTGTGTTTACTCCATTTCGCTAACTCCGTTGCCTCTTCGGAGCACTCCTGCTCCCTTAATTCCTAGTTTTCCTGGAACCTGGCTGCAATCTTGCCTGTGCCTGATCGTGGTGATAGCTGCACTGGTGCTGTGACCCGGCCTTGGGTCATGCTCGTGCTTTGGCTGCACTGATACTGTATGCCGAGCTCGCCCTAATCATGGTCTTGGTTTTGCTATTGCTGTGGTCCTGTCTGAAGCTACGCCTGTGTTCGTGCTTGACGCAACCTTCTACTGCCATTATTATGAGCCATGAGTGCAATTTACATCTATCGTTATTGTAATATAACATGCGTCTGTTTCCATTATTGCTGTGCATCTCTCCCCCTCTCTTCCCCTCTCTCCTTCTCTTTCCTTTTTGTCATAATTGTAATTCAATTGTTATTTATGATATCTATTGCACATCTGTCCATCCTGGAAGAGGGATCCCTTGTCATCCTCTGCCGCTCATCCTGAGGTTTCTTCCCTTTTTTTACCCCGTCACAGGGCTTCTTTTTCTGGAGTTTTTCCTTAGGTGATGTGAGGGTCTAAGGGCAGAGGGATGTCATATGCTGTAAAGTATCTGCGTGCACATGCTTATTTTGGTTGGAAAACGGGGACACGTTGGCCACTGGGAGCTCTGTAGTATTAAATACTGTGCTGACCAAGACCTGTTTTTTTCCTGCTGTAACGCAAATATGCCTCAAGCCTTGAAATGACTGACTGGCTCAACATGTGTGGCGGTTCTTGGCTCTTATTCATGTTTACTGATTGCTTTAAAGCAGACTAAAGAGTGTGTAGGCCTGTTGATAGGGAGTTTTAGCTCCTTCAGAAGTTTTGAATTCTTATTCAGAGAGCTGTCAGATTAGCTGTCTCTTAGGTCTTATGTTGACCATGAGCCACATCCCAACTTCAACTCTCTCAAATACACAGTGGATGAGGATTAGGCAGTGGTGAAATGTTAAACTGAAAGTAGAGTATAGTTATATTTACCAGGCTTTGGATCCTGTCCCTGTGCAAATGCTGAGTCCTGAACTCTTCTGCTTCTCCCACGGGCCGTCATCCACAGAGATTTCGTAATAGGAGGCCCTATGAAGCAAGAGGTTAACATGGGGTTTGAAGGAGTTTAACTTCATCCTGTGGTGGACAGAGATTCCCCCGATGAGTGGTGGAGACGAGCAGGGTGATGGTGATGGGGGGCTGGAGATTAATGAGGGTTACAGCATGCATGTGGACATAGGCACACCACGATTAGATGGAGTTAACGTGCATTGGTTGGGATGACAGAGATACCTGGAGGACAGAGACTCTCCGATGAAGATTTCATTCAGGCTTCTGACAGGGAGGAGGCTAGACTTGGAGAAGCTCTCAGGTAGTGTTCCTGTCCCTGAGAAATGTCACATAGTTAGTTGAAGAACAGTGAGAGCAAAAAACATCAAATGACAAATACATAATGATCAAGTTCCTAATTGGAGGTGATTCTCAGTCCGGACTGAGACAAGTGCACATGATGGGTGCTGGAGTCGTACTCTGCCGGCCGTCCACAGTGGTTATACGGTGAGCCTGGCTGTGCTGCTCCAGGCTCAGTTGCTGTTCGTGCAGGTCCACGGGGGTGGGGTTGATTCCTGTGCCCTCGAGATGTACACGGATCCTCTGACGCCACAGCCACCTGAACACAGCACAGGGACAGAGCAACATTAGACTGACTCTAAACCAGTGGGTCATTTTTTAATATTGGACAGTTATAATCTGAAGACCATAGTAAATGCAGCATGACAGCTCTTTCACTAAATTACAGACATAGAAATAGACTGAATTACAATTTCGTTTACAGTGACTTCTAGGTAGAAAACCCCCATGGCAAATACATAAATTGAAATGGCACTAAGCAAGCATTGCCTCAATCGGTTAGTTTTTTGTGACCTAAAAAAAAAAAAAGAATTACAGTTTTAAGGCTCATTAATACTCCCTTTACGTATAAAAACAGATGCGTCCGTTTCAAACATTGTAAACGTCTCTGTCCTCATACTTCTATACATTCTTGATGTTGGCATAGATACAGCCAATAGATGGTAATAAAGGGCAGAGTCAATAGTTTCTGACAACAAACAAGGTGACGGTGGAGGAAGTCCTAATATTGTATTTTTTTTTTCTTTTTGGGTGGCTAAAATACATCCACAGCAGTACATGGTTTAGCTTCGCTGTTCAAAATCATACAAAAATATCAATTACAGTTAATAGATAGATTCCTATATGGCATTGGGGGAGGGAGACAAAGTGAGAACATAAACTAAAATGATTTAAGAGGCACTGGATCATTCACCAAAATGTTGCAACACCCCTAATCTGGGTATTAATCTAAACTGGAATTTGACCTAAAAACCACCACATAGATTCTGACAGGGACTTTTACTGAACACTGTGACTAAACTTCAATTAAAAAGTCCTGGGCAGCAGCCTTAGAATAAATCTCAGATACAGTGACCTCTAGTAGCAGAGAGGTCAATCATACAGACACACTAACTGGATTTAAGATATCCCACAGGTTGTGAGGACACAGTGGAGGGGTATTAGACACCTTGTGACTTTCTCTAGACAAAACAGGTTTAAATTTGTCTGGAACTACAAGCACAGAGCTGTTTACCAGTTTACAGACAGACGTATTGGCACTTGAGACACTACCAAAGACACTCACTCGTAGGTTGTCAATAATGAGCTCGGTATGATGACTGAATTGAAGTGCGTCTCTTTTTTCTCTCTGTCTTCTTTTACAACTTTATATTATCATGTCATTGTGCTGTGTGTTTGCTCTGACCTGCCGAGGGACTGCAGGTGTGAATATGCTCTAAAATATAATCTGGTACAGAGCATCAAATGCTAACAAAACTGTATGTGATCCCTTTGAAATACAAATAATTTTTTAAATTTTTTTCATTAAAAGCAAAAACAAAGTAGGACAGGGCAGCATGCTGACTGACATAAAGTCACAGTGCAAGGATTTTTTTGTGGGATTGTTTGTGGGTAAATACGCACCTGAACTCACCACGACAGAGTTTCTCCAGTGCCTCTGGGAAGGCACGAGTGTATCGCACAGGCAGGCACAGGTGACCCTCTGACCTGTGGTTGAAAGAGAGAAATGTAAAGAACTCAGCTGAGTCTGAGAGGGCTGTTAAATACTAACAATGTGGAGTAATGACATGAAATGTTATGTGCTTGTGGACAAACTTCCAAACTTATTTCTCCACTACTTTGTCTTTCAGAGTATATCAGTTATGACTATTCTTTACACATTTAACAACCCCAGCCCCTCCCAAAAAGTGCTGTCCAGTGTTTTACCTCTCAGGGTCTGTGTTCACTCCAACAACTGGTTTATCTTTGCTTAAAACCTTGCTGGCAACAAGTAGCATTGTCCCATCACCTAACAAAACAAACTGCAGTTAGAGAACTTGTATTGTTGTCCGAAGCCTTTGTTCACGTGACTTTTTGCCCCCTGAGTTGAATAAGTTAAAGTCCTGCCCATTCTCTACATCAACAAAAATTGGTATTCAAGGAAGATTCTTAAAAACAGAGTTTGTTTATGCAACAAAAATGAATAGCTATTCACCATTAGCCACAAATTTTGACTTCCCTGGAATGAATGGCAGGTACTTCCTATATATTGCATTTAACTCTTTGAAACCTGATTGGTTTGATTTTATTCAAAAACATTGGAAGAAGGCGATGAGCAACTTAACAAGCGTGGCCTATAAATTACCTAGAAATTTGTAAAAAGTAAGAAGAAAATTACTTGAAAATAAGCAATAAATAAATAAAGTAGAAAAACAAACAAGAAAAGGACCCCAAAGGTTCTGAAAATGAAATATTTATGTTTTTTTCCTATAACAGAAATTTAAATATATAATTATAAGAATTACAAATAAAATTTCCTGGACATTTTCTCTATTTCTGATAATTTTCTAATGATACCCCCTCCAATTAAAAAAAAAAAAAACAAAAATCCCAATTTGAGGAAAACTTCTTGCTAAGTTGGTCATTACCTTCTATTCCCAATGTTTTTGAAAGGAAGGGTTAAATAGCTTGTGAAAGGCAGCTGAACGCATTGAAAGGCACATGAATGCAGCAAGAGATAATTTTGTTTGATCCAGGTTTCGAAGCCTTAATGTCAGAGGCCAAATGACCAGATCATAAAAGTCCTACCTCCAGCAGAGATGATGGCATCTGCCCATCGAACGACTTCTTCATCATATTCTCCTCTTTTCACAACTCGTACATCAATGCCTTGTTTCCTGCAAACATATAACCATAAAACAGTCTTTTATGAGTCTTTCCCTGCTACAGAAAAAAAACAAAATCTTCCTTATCAGCTTCTTGGAAATGTGACTGAGATAATGTTCCTGTAATGGGTCACATCTTACCACAGACTCTTCACGATGTGTTCCACATTGTTAGTGTGGATGTTGTGTCTTTCCAGCAGGCCGCTGTAGCTGGAGCCCTTCATAGCAAGCTGCAAAACACAGACAAGAAAGTGTTTGTTTTGCTTGGGAAGTCACAAGTAGGGCAGCAGCTGTATACCAGCTTCAAGATACACTGTGGTATGATAAATGGCGGTTATCAATTTGTGTACATTTCTGTGGTATTGAAAGAAAATGTAACTGGAGGGAGAGTCTTACTTTTATTTTAGCTTTTTTAAATTTAAACATTAACCCCTTAAAGCCTGGAACAACATCAGTTTTCTTGTGCTGCATTCAGATGCATTTAAACCTTTGAAACCTTTTTTAATGATAAGTAATCAAAATGTCAATCAAATCATGTCAAGAAAACGTTGTTGTTGTTTTTAAATTTGTTTTCTTCATCATTTGTTTTTTTCTTTAAGGTGTTTTGTCTCTTATACACACAAGAATGTTAAATTATTATTATTATACATGAATGAATGTTAAATTATTATAATCATAATTCTTATGTTGATGGTGACTATTATTGTTATCATTTTCTTTAATTACTCATACCACAAGGTATAGGGGGGTTGTGGAGGGTAGGCTTGAATGAGTAGAGGAAAGTGGGCATATTTAATGATTTGTTATCTGTCTATTTCTGCTAAATAAATAAAACCCAAAACATTATAATACAAATAATTTCCCAAAAAAACATGGAAATCAAATTATAATACTATTTATTACTATTTATTAGCTCTTACTTGAAACCTTTTCCAATGTTTTTGAAAGAAACAAAGCCAATTTGCTTAGGTTTCAAAGTGTTAAAGGAAGTTGTTTCGAGTTTCAATCATAGAATTAAAAGGTTTGTTCAATCTCCCCAAAACTTCTGATTTCATTTCTTGAAAGGTCATTGTTAATGATTATAATACTATTTCTATAACACCGAATACCGTGAAACCGCGATATTTTCTGATATGTCATACTATAAATATCTCCTTCAGATGCAACCCTAGTCAGGGTCACGCCTGAAAGTGAAAGCCACACTTACCAGCTGCTTCAAGTCCTCCTCAGAGAGTCCTGCATAGCGATACCGCTGCTGTTCAAACTCATATCGAGTCGTCTTTGTAACCACGGCGACTTTCTCCGGTTTGAATCCAGCTTTGGGCTGAGATGAGGTGTTGCATGCTGAAGTGTGGAGGGGCCGAGCTGAGCTCCCAAACAGCAGGCTGACGGCTCGATTCCCAACACACACAAAGTTCACCACTGAACGGCGAGTCATTCTTACAAGTGAAACCATCAACTTAATTACATGTCCGGGGTGTTGAACGAGGGTTATATTGTTATGCAGCAGACATTCTGGGACATATGTCAGTTCCTTGTCCACATGAAGTTAATGTCCATTCACAAAAGTCACACACCCAGCTGCCAAGGACGGTCACCAGGTCCCCTAAGCTCTTCCCTAACTGTTAGGGACCCGTTTAAAACTTCAAAATATTACTTTCCAACTCGAGTGTTTCCTTGAGCAAGTATCAAAACAACTTACTCGCTATTTAACGAGAGTTAGTAACCATACTAACCGTATTTGGTAAGGTTAAAAGACAGCCTGACCAGCTGAGCTCACAAAGCTAAATGTAGCTAGCAGTTTGCTCACAGGGCGCACGCGAGTAGTCCTTCATATGACACTTCCGGCTGGGTTTACTCCAACCACGAACCCAGCTGAGACCGAATCACACTCCTCAGGTCCGAAACATGTTTAAACACGAGTTAACACACATGTGGAGAATAAACGACAACACAAGCGAGCTCTGTCCACTCTGCACGTACACGCAACCTGGAACGAACCCTCTTTGTACGTACGCAACGTAGCGTTTCCTGTGATTGGCTGCGGAGCGGTGACGTTTTGTTTTGGCCGCTGCCCCCTGCAGCTCGTGCTGCGTTCACTGACACATGAGAGACTGGAGAAATAACAGGCAAATTTAACTAGAAAAGGCCATTCATTTCATTTTGGGGTTAAGTTTTATTTAGGGGCTGTTTGCGATTTGTGAGAGAAGAATTTAAAACGGAGCAGCACTTTAGACATTTTTTTCCTAAGAACTGAGTAGGGAGTTATACTTTTTGATTTGGCTTAGGGAAGAGATACTCAAATTTAAATGTATTTTGATTTTATTTTAAATACCTTCGTAAGCACAAGTGGGTTTTAAAGGCATTTTTTTCTCAAAAAATCTCCCAAATCACAGCGTTTACAATAGCCAGAGCAGTGAATTACAGTTATTTGTGGCGGAGGGAGATTTATGCATTTTCCCTCAGTCACTCAGGGAGGCTCAAGGAACAATCTTTGTAGTTCCAGGGAAGGTTATGATATTAAAACAAGCAAGAACACCAATAAAAAACCATAAAGTCATACCACAGCCATTCCCCTACTGTTATGTGTAAACATAGGTCCCTTATTTATTTTCATTGTTATTTAACCTTTAATTCACTATGAATATTCCTATTTGCAAAAGGAGTCCTAAACAAAACAGTAAAAAAGTTTTACATAAAAGAACAAACAGACTAAAAAGAAAACAGCAAAAAGTTAGAACAAACAGCATAAAAATGAGCCCAAAATATGTCCACTTGTGGCTGTGGCTACTTTTTTAGAAGTATTGAGTTCACAAATTTTAATTATTTTAATTCCTCATATTTTGTTTGTTCAGTTAGGTGTTCACTTACTATTTGTGTACGTTTTATTTCCCAGTGGACCTAGCACATTGGGTGCCCTAGGTAAGCTTTCTGTCACGCCTCCCATACCCCCCACACCCTCCTATCCCTTAAAAACTAAAATAAAATTATAATACCAATAATAACAACAACAAGAAAATTAATAGCAATCATTTTTAATTGTGATTATGTTTTATATTTATTGTATTTATTGCTAACAGGAATAAGAGACTATGAGAAATCTAATCAAATTTTTATCTTCTTATTATTTTAATTATTTATTTATTTTTGCACTGTGTCCCACATGGCATTTGCAGGTTGTTGTTTTTTGTTTGTTTGTTTTGTTTGGTTTTTGTTTTGTTTATGTTTTTGGCACCATTTTTGGCCTAAAAAACATGTTTATATTATTTTTACTTTTATTTTTTATTGTAATACGGGAAAAAAATCCATGAAAGGTCATAACCTCAGTGTCCTTAATAGTAGATATGGCACTGAGCCATAAAACACAGTGTCTGAGTTTGTCTCCGGTGAGTCGACACTCGTGTTTTTTTGTTATTCATTTGTGTTCTGTTTGCACTAAAATATTGATTAGTTTTTATTTATGTCACTTACTAACTAGCTGCACATGTGAAAGTGTGACTGTAGCTGTCGAAGGCTAAAGGAGGGGGTCCAGCATGTTCAGCTGTATACAGCAGATAACAGCATTGGCCAGAGGGAGACACAACTGCCTTCTCTCAGTTATAAATTGCTTAAATTGCTTTAAATAAAAAAAATCAGCTACCTGTATTAAATACATACAAGAAGGTAGAGGTTAGAAGATCCTCAGAAGCCAGGTGAAGACTGTTAGAAAACTATATAACACTTCAGGCCTTGGCAGCTGAAAGGAAACAGCATTCATGTCTGGTGATTTCTCTGGGGTGTAGATTTAGCCTTTAGCATTAAGAGTGATAGAGTTAAATGAGGCCACAATCCCCTCTGAATCTGTTGTAAGTTAGAATGGAAGCTTTGCTATTCAATTCAAATGGACCAAATCAACATCCTAAACCCTTGTGGAAATTGACCTGTTTTCACTGTTCTTGTCTCATGTTGTTTTTTCAGTGTTCTGTTTTTTGTCTTTCAGTACTAAAAAAAACATTGAGCTGTTTTTTTTTTTTTTTTTTTTTTTGTGTGTGTGTGTGTGTGTGTGTGTGTGTGTGTGTGTGTGCGTGTTAACCGAGTTTTATTTCTAGGTGTTTTACCTGTAGTCTTGCATCTTCATTTGACTTCTTCTCTCATATAAAGTTTGGTAGATATTGCTAAAAGCTGTTAAGTTTTTAAAATAATGAGAACTTATGAAGAGCAACAAACTCACCATCTCAATCTGAATGACCTCAGAAAGCCTCACAAGGTGAGCTTTGAGCTTTGTACACCTGAACTCAGGCTGGACTCACTATTGACACAGTAACAGACTGCCGTGATGACACAGAGAAACGCAACATGTGAGTCAGTGGGCCCGGGTGTTGGTGATCCTGAGCAACAGCAGACCTTTCATGTGCTTGTTATCTGGAGATGGCAGTTGGCATATGACTGTCAGGTGCTCAAGTGCCAACCTCGCAGAGTAGGTAGCTGTCCTGGACCCCAGATACAGAGGGCCCAAAAACCACAGTTGCACTGTTTGTCCATTTCTTATTTTATTTTATTGATCATTTATTTTGTTTTGTTTTTGTTTTTGTTTTATTTTACTTTATTTATTAATTTTAAATCCATTAGAGAATGTTCACTAATATATTTAGAACATGGCCTTAAATTTCATTTCATATCATTTCCTTTGAGAAGCGAACCAGCGTCTCTACTTCCTCCGCAAACTGAGGAAAGCTAGAACCCCGGCCCCCATCATGCACACCTTCTACAGAGGCACCATCGAGAGCGTCCTGACCAGCAGCATCACCGTGTGGTACGGCGCCTGCTCCACGTCCTGCAGGAAGAACCTCCAGCGCATCGTGAGAGCAGCTGAGAAGATCGGCGGTGCTTCTCTCCCCTCCCTCCAAGACCTCTACACCTCTCGTCTCACCCGCAAAGCCCTTGGCATTGTGAGTGACCCCACCCACCCGTCACACAGCCTCTTCAGCCTGCTGCCATCAGGGAGGAGACCGCAGAGCCTGCGGGCCAGGAGCAGCAGACTGCGGGACAGCTTTGTCCACCAGGCTGTCAGGATGCTGAACTCTATCCCTGCTCTGCCCACCCCCCTCTCCTGCTCTGCACCCCCCCACCCCCGACGCTGAAATCTCTCCCTGCTCTGCCCCCCTTTGCATTGTCTATTTTTAATGTGTCATTGTTTGAATTGTACAGTTTTATATTTATGTCTACTCTCTGTCACAGAGAGTTGAGAGTAATGTAATTTCAATCCTCTGTCTTGTACATACTGCAGAACTGACAATAAAGCTGACTTTGACTTTGACTTTGACTTTGACTTTGACTTTCATTGTTTCATTTCTATTTAATTTTATTTAATTTTATTAATTTCAAATCTATTAGAGAATGTTCACCAATATATTTAGATACGGGGGCAAAAGCCTCCATTGCACTGTTGGTTAATTTCTTTTTTTTTTCTTATTTTATTTAATTTTAGTTTAGTTTAGTTTAGTTTAGTTTAGTTTAGTTTAGTTTAGCTTAGCTTAGTTTTATTTTATTTTATTTTTTATTTTTTAGCAATTTATAATTAATTAGAGAATGTTCACGAATATATTTAGATACAGAGGCCAATAGCCTCAGTGGCAGTGTTTGTCAATTTCTTATTTTTAGTTTAATTTAATCTTATTAAATTTAATTTAATTTAATTTTATTGATTTATAATCTATTAGAGAATGTTCACAAATATATTTAGATACAGAGGCCAATAGTCTCAGTTGCACTGTTTGTCAATTTCTTATTTTTATTTTATTTTGTTTTATTTTATTTTATTTTATTTTATTTTATTTTATTTTATTTTATTTTATTTTATTTAAAATCTATTAGAGAATGTTTGCCAATAGAGTGCAACAAACCCCTAACATACTGTCCGAGCAGTGCTACCTCACAGCTCTGTCACAGTGCACAGGCACTCAAAAGTGCTTTACAAAGTTTACATATAACCAGATCATTTAAAGATACAATTAAAAATTACCTGTGTATTTTTTATTTATGTAATTTTTTTCATTATTATTATTATTTTATTTAGTGATCGATTATTTCATATATGGATGTACATGAATATTTTGATTTGATGACCATAGATGACATTGGTTAAGTGGAAAACAGTTTAAAAATATTAATGGCACTCAACCCTAAAAGCCCCACATCTACTGCATGTCATTTGGTTTTAGAAATTAGATTATTTGCAAAGTTGTTACAGACTTCTCATCTCTAAAATACAATGTCAGTGTATTCCTGCAGTTGTAGGTCATTTTAATAGCTGTGTCTTGTAGAGGGGCCCTGTGTCAAAACTTTATTTTAAGAGCTATTTTTGGGTTTTTCATATTGTGCTTATATGTTACATATTCCTACAGAATATGATTAATCAAATAATATATATCCTGTTGAAACAGTTTGTATAATATGTTACACATTAATGCACCGACTCATTTTGGCAAGACTGTGTATCCTTGTTTAATCTCTGAATTTCCATCTCAGCTCCTACAACAACTCTAAATTACACTGTGGAAACTAAATTGTTACATTCATACTGTTAATGCTCCAATGAAACCCATTTAAACTGCAATTTTTGATCCCACATCAAATCATAAAAACACGCATTGTATTTTTTTTGGCCGTCATTCTGGGCTTTTGCCTTTGTCATTTTTACTATCTTCCTCCTGATGACGTTATTTTTACCATATTTGGCATATGGAGAAAATACATGCTATTTCAATTAAGTGCACTGTCACAATTGATGTTGCTGCTAATCATTGACATATCCCAGGCTGTGATCATAATTTTTTTGTGTGTGTTTTTGTTTTCATCTAAAAACATAGTGAAATACTGACAAAAACCATTTAAACCCCATTTAAAGGGTTTATATTCTGACAGTTAATGCACATTTGATATTTATGATTAGGACTGATGTTGGTTAAAAAAAATAAACTCAATGAAAGTCAAAAATAATATTAATGTATAATTTTTTTTTGCGCATTTTGTGCACAGAATGATATACAGCAAGTGTGTGTAATGTTAAAGCGGGCCCTAAGGGTCAATGTAACAACGTAACGGCATGAAAGCATGACATGAATATGTAGCATGTTGTGACACATGTACATAATTAACACTATGTCACCTGACTTCCTCCTTTGCTGGAAGTATTAACATAGATATATTTACGTGTTGGGTTGAAATGTATTAGATTACAGGTTACCCTGTCAAAAAGTGCAATAAGTAATATACAGTAACTGTTTTAATTACTTAATCAAAGTAACATATTACTATATTTGATAACTTTTTAGTAATTCTTTTAAACAAATGTGTCAAACTGGGTAATAAAGCTGAAACATGTCCAAAAGTAGAAATACCTGCACAGCAAAAAGATGCAAAGTGACAGAATGGATGCTTTATTGTACTTATAAACTTTTTATCGAAAAGGATACTTTCAGATTTGTAATTTCCAACATTGTCTCAGTTACTGCTACTGTTTACAACTAGTTACTTTCCAATACTGTATATTAATGCGTGTGGGCTTAATGGTTGTGTGAGTAATACTGGGCTTCTAAAATCTTCCATCATGTCTTTGGTTTTGGTCCATTTTCATCCTGAGATCAAACTAATTAAGTCCTCAACTTCTGGACCATGTTCAGTCTCTCTGTCCTTAAGAGACTGACAATAACAACTTCAACACAATCCCTATTATAATCAAAATAATATTATATAACAGTTAGTTCCCACTATGGAGTTTGATTGGTTTGAGGTTGTTTGGATCTCTGACAGAAGGTTTTATTCACTGGTGTGACAGTGAGAGACTGGTGTTTGTAAAAGGCTCTGTGACCTGATTTGAGGGGTATTCTTCACTAATTATATTCCCCTTCACCAGGGAATATGTTTCCATACAGTGAGGTCACTTATTACAGCACAAGCTCTACTTTATTCAGCTAATTGTGGTGTGTCATTTCCTCTGTGGGATTACCCCGAACTATAACACGTCCCCAGTGACACCATGTGTATCGCTTTAACCTGCTTATTGTTTTGTGCTGGAAACAATTCAATATGTGTGTGTGCAAACTCCATGAAAGCAAGAAAAAAAGTGTTCAAAACACAGGAGAAAGAAAAGAGGAGATGAGAGAAAGTGAAGTGAGGATGAGAGCAGCTTTAGATGGATCACTCCAGAATCATTCTCTTCTCAACAAAGTTTTTGTACATCTTCTGGGCTTTACCTGAAACTGTGTCACAGGGCTAACCGTGTTATTATGGGAGGACCATTTTCTAATTTGTACCTCCCTCCCTCTCTCTGTCTCTCTCCTGGATGTCTCCCCTCCCTTGTTTTCCAATTACAACACACACACTCTGAGTGCTTCACCTCCCAGTCACTCTGTTCTCCTGATTCCCAGACGCTCCAGTTAAACACACCTCACACACTGTTCAGCCGCTGCTCCACAATCCAGTCAGGTACAACTACAACGCTGAGACGCTCTGCTCTGAGAACTGAAGGACAGACACTGCACTGAAGAGGTACGTGACAAATAAGTTCTATTTCCCTTCTGCTTTCCTTAAAACTCAGGTGCGACTGATATTGTTTTTTCAGGGCCGATACAGATACAGATACTAAATGGGACCAATAAACAAACTGTTTTTTATCTGTTGGACATCTGTCTGTCCTGGAAGAGGGATCCCTAGTCAGTCGCACTTCCTGAGGTTTCTACCACCCCCCATCCCCCGTTACAGGTTTTTTTGGGGGGAGTTTTTCCTTAGTCGATGTGAGGGTCTAAGGACAGAGGGATGTCGTATGCTGTAAAGCCCTCTGAGGCAAACTGTGATTTGTGATAATGGGCTTTATAAATAAAATTGACTTGAATTTAAATTGAAATAACCAATATTTGGAACCGTTATGCATTTACAATAAAAATGAAAATGTTTCTGTCAATATTTAGAATTTGGATTTTAACAAACTCCAATGTAAAACATTGTTTAAATGCCTTTAGCAAATGTTTAATCAAAATTGAAATGTTCAACATCATATACACCAAGTTAGCAAGTTATTTTTTTATTCAATTATATTAATGCACCACTGAAACCCATTTAATATAATAGTAATATCACAAATCACAATTTGCCTCAGAGGGCTTTACATCATCCCTCTGTCCTTAGGCCATCAAAGTGGTTAAGAAAAACTCCCCAAAAAACTGTATTAAAGGGAAAAATGGTAGAAACCTCAGGAAGAGTAACCGAGGAGGGATCCTTCCAGGACATACAGACGTGCAATAGATGTTGTGTTTACAGAACAAATAAACATGATAAATTACAGGAATCAATATGACAAAACGATACACAGGAAGGAGAGAGAGAGTGAAAGAAAGGGGGAGAGAGAGACAGAGTAAGAGATGCATAGCAGCAACAATAACAATATTGACTACAATAATAGTAATAGAAATATCAATATTAATGCATGCAGTTTTTGATAGTATGTATTTTATATGCATACATTATAGGATATAACAAAGTTTATGATGAAAGATAAGATAGTGTAGTATAATGTTCAAAATGGCATAAAAATGTCACAGTATACTATGTCATCAAAAATTGCATAAAAACATCATAGTATCGTATGTTGTCAAAAATAGCATTAAAAAGTCATACTTCAGTATGTCATCCAAAATAGCATAATAAGTCATAGTATAGCATTGCATTGTGGGCCATCTGACCCTGTACTTTGTTACTTGAACCTGGACTATGACCTTGAACCTAAACCTGAACCTTTTACCTGTAGGTCTGTGTACCTGCTTTCTATCTGCCTGATCCACAGACTGGTGATTCTAACCTCTTTGGTTATGTTTGCATGTTCACACTGACTTCCTGGTTTTCACCCTTGTCTATCTTTAAATTTTGCATATAACAAGCATATCTCTCTCCATGACACTGTGTGTGAGGAGTGTGTTTGTGTTTGAAAACTCAGACTGACTGAATTAAAAACGGGCCATAAACTTAAAATGTTTCTCTTCTTCCCTGTGATCATCTTATTTTTGCTCCAGCGTCTGGGCAACACAAGGACAGATTAAATTGTTCACTCACAAAGAAAAAAATTGAATTTGAAATTGCAAATGTAAAATACACCTAATGGAAATATATCAATTTAAAAAAAACTCCCATTTATTGCAAAAAAGTTTTACACTTGCATAAGGGTTTAAGATAATTTGAAAAAGCCATATTTAGCAAAGCTGCAATGGAAACACTTTTTTGTCTTTTCTAGGTCACATGGTGCTATGGCTATGTGCTTGTCAGTAGGAACTGGCTCCTTCATGATGTAGCAGGAGCTACAAGAGGTGTTATTGCATCTCATAACTCTTCAAAAGTTGAGCGGATCATCCGGAAGTTTTGAATCCACATTTCCTCTGTGAAATTGTGGACTATCCAAAATCCCTCCTATGTGGTTGCTCCCACGTTTATGGGGCTTGCCTTTCCACTATGGCTCCATAACACGCCTGTGTGGCCTTGGATTGGAAATAATGACAGCTAGTGTGGTGGCTGCAAAAGAAATAAACATCCATCACCATGCTTCTTGGTTATCACCAGAGGAGAAGTCACAGAACATCACTCTGTGGAAACACAGTCATCTCACAATTGTGTTTTATCGACATTTTGAAAATATTGCTTAAGTTATGTGCAAATCTGTAATGGAAACCTGCCTAGTGATAAACTGGCAAATAACTAGAGAAAAGGGGCTATTGCAGCGCTGATGAGGGAAATAAAGAACAGGTGAGTAGTTGGGCGGGCAAGGTCATGTGATGGAGAAGGCAGGAAAGTGTTTAGTGTCGGGCTGATTAGGGAATATGGAAACACTTGAGTGGGTGATCTTGAACGCCTGATTGGACAGTTAATGATCACATTAATACTCAACCCTGTCTCTTAGATATTAAATTGCTAAACAACTAATTTGAAGAATTTTAAAGGGAAACGTGATGCAGAATGATTTACATTTTCTTTTAACAAAATGAGGAAATGTTGCAATTTTGTTTTATTACTGAACATTCACTAAAAACATATGCATTTGTTATTTGCCAAAATAGACAATCTTGGAAAAGCATTATGCTTATGTTGCCTTAACCACAGATGAGTCTGGATGTTTATGTCCACCTCTCATCCTGTCCACCTAAACGTTAATCCAGCACAGTACATAAATGTTTCATAATCAGGCAGTGATTACATTGTCACCACAACCAACCAAACTATTGTTAGACCATTTCGAGGAAGATTTGCAAAACAATCCAAGCTTTGCAATTTGAACATTATTCCGTTTTTGAATTTTCTCTCTATTGTTTTGGTGGTTCAAACCAATTGTATCATGCAAAGTGCTCTGCATCATTATTTCTGAGGCAGGAATTATAGAAAAAAACAATTAAAAAAATGGTCCACCAAAATATTTGCACAACTTGAACGCAGCACACTACTAACTAACGTGGACATATTGTGTTTAAAATGTGTTAAAACAAACTTGAAAAAAGATCTAAACCTATCCTTTATAACCAAAAGAACCTTGATAAACATTGTAGACACCTGTGCTCGACATGAATTGACCAGCCTGCTGGTGGGTCTTGTATACATACTATTTGCACTAATGAACATATTTTGGTTCACAACAGCAGGATGCAGCGAATCAGGGAAGGCATCCACATACGTACGATGAAGGCAAAGAGGAAAGTGGAGGAGATCTCCAAAGAGGACATCCAGGCTTTCTTCAAGAAGAATGCTTTTGTGCTCTTTACCGTGGGGTCAGTTATTGTAGGTGTGTATGCCTCTGTATGCTAAACGGACATGTTTCGGACTTCATTAAGTCCTTGTCTCCATTGCATTGACAAGACTCTGACTTGCCAACACAATGCAGACACACATATTTAATGCACAGGTTATCATTCTGTGTGCAGGTATTGTTCTGGGCTTCGCACTCCGCCCATATAAGATGACCTATCGAGAAGTGAAGTACTTCTCTTTCCCCGGAGAGCTGTTAATGAGAATGCTTCAGATGCTTGTTCTCCCTTTACTGATCTCCAGTCTAATAACAGGTACAGCACTTTCACACATGATGTCAAATATATCTAACTGATCTGTTAGTGGATATAAGACTTAGAATTCACTTTGCTTTGTAATCACAGAGTTAAGATTCAATGTCTATTCAGAAGACTTAAAAGTTCATCTGACTCATCAACCCAATCACCAGAATAACTATTGACACGAGGGATGCCTGCCAATACTGACTCCTGATCCAGTAATTCTGATATTTTTCTAGATAATGCAGCTGCACAGTGCACACTTTAAGTAGGCTTCTTTTAAAATCAATACAATGTATAGCATATATTTGACAATATGAATAATTAGTACTAGTATTATTTATTTTACAAAATAAAGTATAAAATGACAAATCCTTCCTTTAATCTTTTTATCTTTGTCATTGTCTTGTTAACAGAGCACTCTCAAGTTCTGGTTTATTTGGTGCAGCCTGTGTCTGAGTTACTTGAATGAACTGTATTCTCTCAAGTATCTATTTTTGTTGTCCTCACATCTTTTGGGCGGATTATGGTTCATTAATACATCGGTCATGTTGGCTTTTTGCTCGTGCTATTTTAATTGTACTGAGTGATGCTGTAGCAAGCTGTGCACCGCTCTCCTCTCCCCCTCTCTCCTCCGAGCAGGGCGGAGAAACACTGTGCGCTATAGTTGAAGGCAAAACGCGAGACTCTTGCCCTGAGCTGAAATGCAGCGAGTGCTCATAACTAAATAACCTAAAGAAAAAGCCTGTGTTTTCGTTTATGGTGTGTGGTGCTTTGCAGGGGCAGGGCTTAGCTCTGCTCTTACACACACAGGAGCCTA
Organism: Plectropomus leopardus; assembly: GCF_026936395.1. Classification (NCBI taxonomy): domain Eukaryota; kingdom Metazoa; phylum Chordata; class Actinopteri; order Perciformes; family Serranidae; genus Plectropomus; species Plectropomus leopardus. The sequence continues at coordinate 2,640,418 of NC_142195.1, read as the reverse complement.
ACAGAATGAAAGACAGAGACAGCTGAATGGAGGAGAGTTAACAAGGGTTGTGCTGTGTTGCTATGCATTCATTTAAAAACACCTGTGTGACAGCTGTCAATGAAAGTATTGGATTGCTCTGCATGCTAAATATAGCTGATTCCAATAATAAAAAAAGTTGTCTTGATTGGCCAAGATCCCAGAGTTTGAGATGGAAACAGGGCATCCCTAGCTGGCACTGTACGTCTTTGCAAACCACAAGATTTTTCATTTGTAAATTCCATATATTACATTTGTAGATTTAGCAGCTATATTGAATCTTTCTTTCTGTATGTTTCGATTTCTAATTATCTGTGTGCTTAGGTTTAGGCATAAAAAACACTTGGTTAGGATTAGGAAAATATTATGTTTAGGATAAAAAAATCCACCTGATTTGGTTGCAAACAAGGCTGGAAATGTCACAAGTTGTTAACAAATACCCAGTTTGTCATTGTTTGTTGGTCTCGAGTAGCACTCTGCTGCTGCCTGCTGCTTGTCAGCCATCTTTACCTGAACCCTAACACCATCCACCACCCCACCTCCTCCTCATGAAATAGTTAGTCAGCTATAAATAGCATTTTATCGAGGAGGCACTAAAGCTGCAGATTGTTACAGTATCAGATTTCTGTAGCATAATAATTTGCTTCAGCTTGCAGCTATCTGCATTTGCAACCAATTCGTTTTGGTTAATTTAAGTGCTGTTTCTATTGAAATGCATCTTGGGAATGGTAACTTCTGTGCTTTTTGTAAAGATTATTTCTAATAAGTGTTAATACTTTGATATGAACTACATTTACCCTCTCTGTCCACTAGGAATGGCAGCTTTGGACAGCAAAGCCTCAGGAAAGATGGGCATGAGAGCTGTGATCTATTACATGACCACGACCTTCATCGCAGTCTTCATCGGGATCATAATCGTCCTCATCATCCACCCAGGGAAAGGATCCAAAGATGAGTTTGGAAAGCAGCAGAAGATAGAGCAAGTCAGTCCTGCTGATGCCTTCTTAGATCTGATCAGGTAGTCTGCATATAAGAACCGTAATATTCAGTTTGACTCGAAGCTTTCAACATCATTTCTTACTCACTGAGTGATTTGTCATTTCAGAAACATGTTTCCACCAAACTTGGTCCAAGCCTGCACACAGCAGGTGAGCTTTATTATGAATTCTCCGTAGCAGAAAGTCTTTTTAAATTAGGTGACCTTTTCATTTCAGCCCACAAAATAACAAATCTCTCCCTTGCCCAGTCCAGTCTTTGTATTCTCCATTACATAGCCAACAAGTCACCATGTGTTGGTTTGACTTCATTTCTCTTTAACATATTTTATTATGCAGCAGTCAAATTTGTGAATCCTAGGATAGAGAAGGAATGACCTGCCCACCTCTCCTTATGATTGGCCAGCCCGATCTGATTCCAAAGTCATCAAATACTGCTGCTTTGACAAGGTGTAAGATCCACACCCCAAAAGCCACCTTTCATGTCTGACCGGTCGCGATGTTAATATCCAGCCAGAAGGCACCTGCTGTAGCATGCGGAAGGCGGTGTCACTTCAGAACACAGCTGGACACAACCTGCCGCATGCACATGATACACCACAGAATAGTGTCAGGTTGGAACGCTGCTGGTAACAATGTAATATAGGGAGTGCAAGGCCACCTATAAGGCAGATGGAGGGGTGGGGCATGGGTCCAACAATCCCCAGACTTTCATGTGGGAGTCCAGTGTTCACTTCCTGTCGCAATGTCATGTTTTTTCTATGCTTTACTATGTGCCTCCTCCTATCTATCCATCATAGCATGTGCTTTTTTTTATGTCCCCACGTTGGTTGCAATGTGCTTTTGTTGCCTAAACATAACCATGTGCAGCATCATCCCACCATGTGTTTGTGATTACATCCTGGTAGCAGCATCTCAGAGCGTAAATAGACACAGAAGGAACATAATATATAGACACCGAAGTCCACTGCGAGTGGCAATATGAGATGACTTGGGATGAGAACATGTTGCATGTTCTAGTAGTTGGGCCCAAGCATCATTCGTGTTCACAAATGAGTTAGCATGTTCAATATAGCACCAGATTTTCACCATAACAATTTTTCATAACAATATGAGCTGGGCTAACTTAAATTGCATAGTTTAGCTAATAGACAACAACCAACAAACTGCCCCAGTTTTTGTGATTAAACTTGCACTTTGGAATGTTTTCTTCATAACTGACCAGATTTAGACTCAAATTAGACTGTAACTTGTTGATCATACTGGCCCAGCATAAACATTTTTCATATCGTCATGGTCTCATGCCACAAATTAATGATTAACAGAGGGTGAATCCTCTGGAGGCCATGCATATCCACTTTGAATTTTCTTAATCTCTTATTAACTGAGAGGTAGTCAACCTGAGAATGGTGCTAGATGAAAGGTCATTGGGTCACTGATATCGTAGATTCATCCTCTGGGAACCATGAATAACTGGGGCAAAACTTGTGAAAATCCAGTAAATAATTTTGTAAGTCAAGTCAAGTCAAGTCAACTTTATTTATAGAGCCCATTATCACAAAACATGTTTGCCTCAGAGGACTTTACAGTGTACGACATCCCTCTGCCCTTAGACCCTCACATCACCCAAGGAAAATACTCCCTAAAAAGAACCCCTGTAACGGGAAAAAAAAGGAAGAAACCTTAGGAAGAGCAGCAGAGGATGATGAGGGATCCCTCTTCCAGGATGGACAGACATGCAATAGATGTTGTAAATAACAAATGATATACAATCGTGGCAAAGGGGAAAGAGAAACAGAGAGGGGAGGAGAGGGAGAGAGAGGGGGAACAGACGCATGTCATATTACAATAAAAATAGGTGTGAAATTATTAAATGCAATCTATGATTATATTGAGGGTGTTGATAAGAGTCTGTAAAAATACTATATTTGTTTACAGATCAATATGTTGATAAAACCAATGATTTGAGCTGATAGTGCCATTAGAGAGAAGATCAAGTGACCATTAACCCTTTAACACCTGGTTCGAGATCAGTTTCCTTTAGCTGCATTTCAAAGGCCTTTCACTAGCATATAAATGTCTGAAATCTTTTGGAATTAGTTTGATTTCTTTAAAAAAATGTGGGGAAAAAACATTAAGCAGCTTGGCAGGAAATGTTCCGTAAACTGCAACATTTTTTAAAAAGTTGACAAGTAAGTGATCTGAATATTACCTGGGGGATAATATGATATTATCAAAAAATAAGGAGAAATTTCTATAAAACTATGTTTAGAATTCTCTCTATTATATTTAAAATCATGTTACAGATAAAAGGAAAAATTTTTAAGCACTTTTGTGATGTCATTTTCTTGTCTTTTTTCTCATCTCTTTTTTTTTTTTCAGGTAATTTTTTCTGTAACTATTACCTGATTTCTTGCTGGTTTTGGGACCATTTCTTGTTAGGTTGATAGTTGCCCTCTTCCGATGTTTTTGAAAGAAATCAAGCTTATTGGCTCAGGTTTTTAACGGTTAAAACTACTGACAAACTATGTCCCTGGTATAGTGGTTAGATTGAGCTATGACATAAAACAGTGTAAAGTATAATCACCTGATTTTAAAGGCTCAATTCTTTTCAGCTCTATCAATCTCCACTGATAACCTCCTTTTATAATTCTCTCTTTCTCCAGTTCAAAACCAAATATGGAAAGCGAGCAGTCCATGTGACCGTGACAGTGAATGACACCCTCTTCAACTCAACCAACGGCACCCAGGAGGTCATGGAGATCACCCGGGAGGAAGTGGTCCCTGTGCCGGGTCAGGTGAACGGGGTCAACGCCCTCGGGCTGGTGGTCTTCTCCATGTGCTTCGGTCTGATAATTGGCAACATGAAGGAGCAGGGCCAGCTCCTCAGGGATTTCTTCGACAGCCTCAATGAAGCCATCATGCGCCTGGTCGCCATCATCATGTGGTACGGATGAACTGTCAGTGAGAGGTGTTTCCTGTTGAACAAATGTTACTGACACATTTACCTTGAATGAGTCGCTGTTCCTCTGCTCCTGTCAGGTACGCTCCTGTTGGGATCCTGTTCCTGATTGCGGGGAAGATTGTGGAGATGGATGATCTGACGCAGATGGGCGGTCAGCTGGGAATGTACACCATCACAGTGATCATTGGCTTACTGATTCACGGAGTTCTCATTCTTCCAACTCTTTATTTTGTCATCACTCGGCAAAACCCCTTTATCTTCATTGCTGGGCTCCTGCAGGCTCTGGTTACAGCTCTGGGGACCTCCTCCAGGTGAGTCCTATCTAACCAGCCCTCTCTCACTCCGAACTCATCAAATAGCACTGCTCTGTCAGTGATTTCGGTGTATGAGGGTGAAGCCAAAAGCCATCTTCCATGTCCAACCAGAATGGTGCTTGGACAGAACCAGTGGTGTTGTTATTGTATGTTGATGGTCGTAAGGTACAGGACCCATCCACATGCTATACGTTCTGGCGTTGTCATCAGGCAAAGTGGTCAGATGGAACCAGTCATGTAAATGGTCAATGGACTGTACTTGTATAGCGCTTTGCTCGTCTTTTTGACCACTCAAAGCGCTTTCACACTACATGTCACAATCATCCATTCACACTAACATTAACACACTGGTGGCCGAGGCTAGGGTGCCACCTGCTACTCAGTAATCATTCACACACAGTCACACTCCAGTGACGCAGCATCGGGTGCAATTGGGTAAAACAATGTTGACTGGAGGAGCTGGGCTTTGAACCACTGACCTTCTGATTAGAGGACAACCCACTCTATCTCTGAGTATGAAACACAAAAGGACAACCACATAATATAAGGAACACAAACAACCAACTTTCGTATGGGTGGCCAGAGTTCGCTTTCCATGTGGATGTGTATTTTTTTGTTTGCACCTTTCCATTTGCATCTTTTGCTAAAACCTTATCATCCATGACTTTGTTGCCTAATCCCAACCAGCGTGACAGTCCATGCTGTTGTGTAAACATAAGGACCATGCTGCTTTTTGCATGCAGTGACATCATGGTAACGGGCTGCATCATCCCACCATGCACATTTGTTGACATCACTGTAATGGCATCCCATTGCGTTAACAGCTGACACAGAAGGATACCTAAAACATCATAGGTAGACGCGGAAGGTCGCTTACATAGCGGCACCATGTGACAAGTTCGGAGTGAGAACATGTTGGTCTAACACTACCACACTTCAACAAATAACTCCCAATTATTCCTGAAAAAAAACAACAGTATTTTAAACTATACTTGTTTGCGACCACTTTTCTTGTACTGCATCCAGATGCCATAATTAAATATTTCAACCTTTAATGCTGTGCAAATTGCTGCAATTTCTTTCAACAACATTGGGAAAAAGCCAATGAGCAACTTGATAAGAAATTTTCCACAAATTACAAGACATAAGTAGAATTAGAATTAAATTCCCTAAAGCTGTTTTTTAGAAACTAATTTTGTGGTAATCATCTTGTAGGTTTTTTTCTTCTTTATTTTTTACTAATATTTTACTAAATTTTGGGTCATTTCTCTTTCTGTTGCTCATTGCCCTTTCCTGTGTTTTTGAGAGAAATCAAGTCAATTTGCATATGGTTTCAAAGGGTTGACGAACCTGTCTCTAAACCAGAGACCTTTTTGGGCATGGGTGACAAGAAAAATTGAAATTTTGCAGCATTTCAAAAAAGCTAGGGAAAAATATCTAGGGAAAAAAGAAAAAAAGCTAAGGAAAAAACTGTATATCTACAATCTACAATCTTTCTTTTACTTTCCCTGATTTCTTCCAAATGTGAGTAATTTCTTCTTTTGTCATTGCCTTACTCTTGTTTACAAATGGTTTAATACAGTTTCTGTCTAATTGTCAACGAGGACCCACAAACACTTTTTTGTATTGGAATTGTGAGGGCCTCATCTAAGGTGTGAAAGTATGAAGGTTTGGACTTCTTTTTTTCTCTTTCTTTTTTAATTATTCACACAATTCCTTCTGAATGCCTGTGATGAGAGACCCTCTGAACTGTTAGCAGCTAATTAGTTATAGTTATTATAGTTAGTATTACTCACCATGTGCTAGTTTGTGGTTCCCAGTAGGGTGTTTCTTATAGTGTGACAATATTGTGAATGATTTAAAGCCAGGGCTGTCAACTGTCACACAGTGACCTTGAGTGTCACACAAAGGACACTTTACACACGCTCTAATGCCATACACTTCTCATGCAGTGAAAAAATGTATAGCTGATAACATAAATTTGCAACAGCTGCTGCTGATTCAATCAAAACCAAAAAGAATCCTGTCCTTACAGTCAGCAGCTGTCAGTGCTCTCTCTACATCGAGCATTTGTTTTTATCGCCCTGTTTCCGCAAAACAAAGGTAAACTGTTGTCCTGTGAACACAAGAAGACACTGCAGGCTCTATTTTTATGGACCCAGCAGCGCGCCCAGGTCACAGTCAGGTGTGCCCTGCCAAGTGCATCAGAGACACACCACTTTTGGTAATATCATGGCTAGGCTCCCTTGGCTACCTTGTGGCACATTTGGGCATGGGGTGGGATCAGAAAGATTGGGCCTCATGCAGAAACATTCTCTTAAATTTCTCTTGTATTTTCTCTCAATTTTCAGGTAAGAGAAAATATAAGTGAAGTCATCTCCAGATGCACCAAATGTTCTTAACCATCCAAATCTACTCTGACCAGGTGTTCTCAATGATGAATCCCACTTAAAAGTTATAAGTGACCTGTTAACAGGTAAGGCCCCCTAAACACTATATAAGGGCAGGTTTTGTGCCTTGTGAAAAGTCTCTGACACATGAACAAGACTGGATGACACCAAAAAAGGCTAAAAGAAGAACTTCAGCAGGAGTGAAATTGGCGTAGGCCAACTGTTAAATAAACTAAAACAAATTAAACTTGACCTCAGGGCAATGTATTGAAGTATAAAAAGTAGAAGTACACATGTAAAAAGGTTTAAAGAAATTTAGTAAATCAAAGTAATTCAAGTAATTGGAATATAATGCAAGTCCTCATACATACAGTTTATATGAGAAGCTGGAACCATGAAATGTTTTTTCATGAAAAATGACTTACATGATTACAGTATAATGGCTGCCAATTAAATTTTTTATTTACTGACTAACTGTTTCAGCTTCACTTGTATACTTTAATATGGTTTTTGCACAGAAATCCCAGTTGTAAAGTAGGTATCTAATTACAGTGGTGGAGGAGAAAGTACAATATTTCTGTCATAGAAGTGAAAAGTGGCATAAGATTAAAATACTCAAGTAATGTAAAAGTTTCTCAGATTTGTAGTTCAGAACAGTACTTGAGTAAATGTACTTAATAACAGTCAGCACAGAGGGACGCAAAGTAACTGAAATTACAGTAACTGGGATCAATAGAGCAAAAATCATCTCTTAACTCAGAGAAAAGCAAAAATAAGAAAACACTGGTGAATCCCAAAAATCAATGGGTACTAAAAAATATGTAGAAATCCTGGAAACGAGCAAAAACAAGAGAAAATCTGTTCACGTACCATTTCTTGCATGAGGTCCAATGTGTTATTATAGCGGGATGCATTCTTTTACAGTCTTGGCTTTAATGAAAGTTAAAAAAGCACTTATCTGGTGATATCAGTTCAATTGAGGGTTCAAGGATTCAGGCCTCAGTGTGGAGATCGGGTAACTGATGCATGACAGACAGAACTTTATTCTGCTTAGCCGGCAAAATGCCAAAACGAGCAGTTGAAAAGTCAGCATTATCATGTTGCAAAATAAAGTTTTGAAACATCACCAGAGTGCACAAATTACAATATTTCTTGTTTAAAGGATGTTTTTACACTTAAAGTGAACTCAGGGTGATTAATTTATCAGCATCATTTAAGCTAACTCATGAGGTTTGCAAGTATGCTGATCAACCATATTAAGTCATCAATGACCAGGTTTATGGACTTGGCTTTTCATCTTTAAAAAAATATGAATGTTGCTGCAGAATTTACAAAAAAGACAGCACTCACTCATTGGAATGGCTATTGATACAAAATTTTACTCCAATCTAAAATGACAAACAACTGACTTTCGTGCGGGAGTCCGGAGTTCGCTTCTTGTGAAAACATTTTTTCTGCAGATTACCACGTGCCTCTTTTGCCTAAACCTAACCATACATGACTTTGTTGCCTAATCCCAACCATCACAACAGTCCGCGCTGGTTGCCACGTGCTGTTGTGTAAACATAATGGCGTGCTGCTTCATCCCACCATGTGCATTTGTTGACATCATGGTTAACGACATCCCAGAGCATAAACAACTGATGCAGAAGGATACCTAAAACGTCAAACGTTGAGCGACACCATGTGACGAGTTTGGGACGAAAACATGATGGTTTGTCAATGTAATTTCTTTCTTCTTCTTCTTCTTCTTCTTCTTCTTCTTCTTCTTCTTCTTCTTCTTGTTCTTCTTCTTCTTCTATCTCTTCATCTTCCTTTGACATGCTGATTGATATTGGATGTTTTGATTTAGCTACAGGCCCTTTGTTAGTACTTCAGCCCTTGGTTGCATATTGTGGCGCCAATAGTCCCCCTCCCACTCCGCCCCATCCCCGGTGCATGCAGAATATGACATGTTGTACTGTCTCTATGGGCTCTCCACACGACCAGCCAAACAAAAGCCCATTTAGATATGACTGGTCAATGCCACTTGGACTACAAATGGACTACAAACTGAAACCAAAAGGCTCTGACACTAAATCTTGTCAATTTGCCTACAGATTCTGCTTATATTTGCAGACTTTCTTTTTTTTATTTATATGATTTTTAACCTTTTTTATTCTGTCATGTCTCAGCTCAGCCACCCTCCCCGTCACCTTTAAATGTTTGGAGCAGAACAACAAAATAGACAAGCGAATCACGCGCTTCGTGCTGCCTGTGGGGGCTACCATCAACATGGACGGAACAGCTCTGTATGAGGCACTGGCAGCCATCTTTATTGCACAGGTCAACAATATGGAGATGAACTTTGGTCAGATCATCACCATCAGGTACAAAAGAGCAGTTTAGTTTAGTTTAGTTTAGTTAAGTTAAGTTAAGTTAAGTTAAGTTAAGTTAAGTTAAGTTAAGTTAAGTTAAGTTAAGTTAAGTTAAGTTAAGTTAAGTTTAGTTTAGTTTAGTTTAGTTAAGTTAACTTAAGTTAAGTTTAGTCTAGTTTAGTTTAGTTTAGTTTAGTTTAGTTTAGTTTAGTTAGTGGCTTAGCTTAGCTTAGCTTAGCTTAGTTTATGTTAGCCTAGTTTATTTGTTTCACATAATAGAAAGCACAATGAGGATAAAACACATAAAAAGTACATGTGAGGGTGTGGTGGAAACCTAAACTGGCTTATATAAAAACAAAACCCAGAAAACACATGAATAGTGAAATATCAATACATTTAGTTGCTAAAAATACAAAGTGTCACAGTATAACTATAAGGTTAAAAAATAAGTACAAATAATCATTTGAATGTGTGAACATCAGTTCATAGAGGGGTCATTCTTGATCCAAACCAGATGTTTTTGATCGTGGAGCTTTTTTGAGTTTCTTTCTGTACACAGAAAATGACACAGAAGAATCCAGTAAATAAACATTTTCATTCCATAAGACGACTCCACGATATTTGACATAAAACTGACCGTGGGAAGTGTTGTGAAAAGGAATATAAAAATTCTGAGCCTGTCTAGTTCTATAGTTATGGAATTGACAGTTTTCAACAGAATAGTAAAACTATGGGGTATATCTGTAGCCTTATATCTCACTTTACAGACAAATGTATAGATGTTACCAATAAGAATGATGCAGATATGTGTGTGTGTGCTTCTCTTCCATCCAGTATCACAGCCACTGCAGCCAGTATTGGAGCTGCTGGCATCCCTCAGGCAGGCCTGGTCACCATGGTGATTGTACTGACCTCTGTCGGACTTCCGACTGATGACATCACTCTAATCATTGCAGTTGATTGGTTCCTGTGAGTAGCTCCCTTGATGACAAACATGTCAACACAGATTTATTATAACATCCGTCAAACCAGCGTATGAAGAGCTGCGAGTTTCACTTCATCCTGCATGAATCATCTCTGTCATCTTAAAGGTCAGAGCAGCTCCGTTTCTACTACCACCTAGTGACACACTTCTCCTCCCTCCCCAGAGTCTCGCTCCACATCTTCCCTTTTGTATTGAATATTTTTTCGCGATGAGTTTTAACATAGAAACATAATTAGGTTTCCCAAATTAATCATTTCAATTAGAATACCCTTCCCAGAAAGTACGCCGCTAACTGGGGTAATAAGAAAAAACCCTTCTCTCCTTTAACTAGGATGGACCAAATCTGAATGTCTGTCAAAGCCTTTCTGCATGAAGACAGCTGCTCGCTCTGAACACAAGGATATACAATAATTCATGAATAAAAGGCTATATTTTCCAAAGCTGACATGTGTTGTATAAAGCAAGATACACATGAAACCAATTCTACTCCAGTGAATCAGGCTTATTTTTTTAGAAAATTACTCATGTTCTGTTTCTGTTTCATAAAGGAGGTTTAAATGAGTCTGGACAAAGTTACCATAGAATAGAATAGAATAGAATAGAATAGAATAGAATAGAATAGAATATCTTGTCATTGTCATTGTACAGATGACACAACAAAATACATTTGCACTGCCTGAGCGGGTATCAAATAGAATAAAAGAGCTTAAGATGAAATAAAATTTCAAAAATAGTAAATATTATAATAATAAATAGTGTTGGAAGAGGTATCCCCGATCCACAGTGGGGCCTCTTTGGTTCACACTTGGCTCTGAACTGTCGAGGCCTGGACCCAGGACCTCTGGGGGGAGTCCTGTGATGTCTGGAACCAGGACATTGGTGACAAATCCTTTGAGTCCTGTGGGCTGTGGGGTGGGGTACCAGCACGTCCCACATATGCTGGATGAGATTGGGATCTGGGGAATTAGGAGGCCAGGAAGACGCCTTGAGCTCTTTGGTTGCGGTGCACTGCTTGACAACACTTAACAACAGTGATAGCCCCACCTGTTACACTGATTGGCTAATCAAGCCCCCCAGAACTTGTTTGCACACTATTTTAAAAATACAGAATTTAAACAAATTAGGTACAACATGTTAGTGACCTGTAGAGGTGCTGTTTCAAAGATTTGTTTTACTTTTGCACAGAGCCAGGCTGGCTATTTCCCCTGCGTATCCTGGTTATGCTAAGCTAAGCTAATAGCCTGCTGGCTATCTGGCTGTCTTCTCATCTACGAAATTATTTTAACCCTTAAATGGGCAGACACATTAAAAAATATTTAGAAAGTCAGTTAATTGCAATTTTCTAATGTATCTAGGCTAAAATAACAGAATTTCATATTTTTTTCCAAAATATGACCTTTAGATTTCAAGTTACAGTTTGTATCTCCTGGGATACATTGCCCATTTAGGGTAAAAATGTAACACATTCCCCTTTACTGAATACTTCGAGTGCCAGCTTAAACAAGCAATTAGCTACTTTCTTTCATGTTTTGCATACAAAATTTAAAAAAAGTGAAAAACCTGAACAAAAAAAAACAAAAACTGAACAATTGTTATTAAAATACAGTATGTTCCAAATGCTCAAAATTAATCTAATCTTTAAATAAATGACCAATTAACATTTAGAAACAAAACAATAATCCCTGTTTTTATATCATCATCTTCATCATCAGAGAGTTTATCTGATTAGTATTGCAGCCCCTAAATCTGGTGAACCATTGGGTAGAAAAACAATAAGAATAAAAAATAAATAGCAATCAGTGTTTCACACCTGTAGGTTATTGATTATCTGTAGAGAATAGGCCTAAAGCTAATAGTTTTGTGACTATCTGACCTCATTTCAGTTGCATACAAACTACTTGAAAATATTAATGCTGCCCTTAAACATAGCTGGAGTTACGATGCAATACGATATGATACGATGCACTTTACGATACCTAACATGTTTCCTCACTCCTTTTTATTTGTTTTGTGGATGCTGGGCGTAGGGACCGTCTGCGTACCACCACCAATGTTCTGGGGGATTCGATTGGGGCCGGCATCGTGGAGTTCCTGTCTCGACATGAGCTCCGCAGCAAAGACGTGGAGATGGGAAACTCTGTGCTGGAAGAGAGGGAGAGGAAGAAACCCTACAAGCTCATCTCCCAGGATAGCGATTTTGAAAATGACAAACGAGCTCACAGCGAATCCAACATGTAGTTCAACCCATCAACATCTCCCTCATCTGTACAAACACTTGCAGCTGGCTCTGTTTGGAGGAGTAGGGACCTAATTATGAGATGCAGTTTCACTGTCATTATTTCACACGTTTTGATTTATTAACATTCCCTTATCATCATGTGCAAGAAGTGAATTTCTCATATTCCCCTTTCATCCAAAATCACCATGATGGCATCCTTTGTAAATGCGTCTTTCATTTGTTTCAAATAGGATTGATAGTTTTTGTTTTGTTTACTATACTTAACTAAATATTTGAATAAATCACCCTCATGTAGCCAAGAGGTTAATGCTGGATAAAGGATTCATACTCTGCATTAAAAGCTGTGTTTTGAAATATACACAGAACAAAAATATTATATGAAGAAATTTAAGATTCAGACTTTTATGACTTAGACTTTTTGCCCACAGACTGAAAATAAAATTAAAATGTATATAATCTATGTAGTCCCAACCATTAGCTGGTTAATATTGTGGTTATTACAGGTTATTACAAGCATTTTGTGATTTTTATGTTTCATTTGTACACACTCAAAGATTCTGTCCAACACCTAGAACTGGACATGCATGTATGTGTGTGCACATTCTGACTCTGTCTGACTTGCTGATTTATTTATTATTATTTATTTATTTATTCATTTATTTATTTTTTTTTTAAACCAAGATTGTTCATTTACTGAAAAAAAGGCCTGTATGACACAAGTGAATTTGTTGGGTGATTAGTCTATGTTAAAGCCTCTGATTTCAGTATGAATGTGTTAAACAGTCTTGAGTGTAATTCAACACGTTTTTGTGAAAGTAGTTGTTTTTGTTTATTATGACTTCAGTGAATTAAACAGAAAAAAACCCTCCTGTCTGTCTCTGGCTAAAATTTCAGTGGATTCAAACAAACTCTATTTCCTACAGTTTGCTCAGACAGTATGCAGCTTTTTTTTGTTTCAGTAACTTTCTTCGTGTAAAAATACTGCAGTGTCATATCTGGCCAGGCTGTTCTTTCAATGTTGATTATTAGGACCCCAAGAAAGCCCCTGTCCGGCCCCGAATCTCACTGATGATTTCCATATTCCCATGAAAACACTGGCCTTTATTTGAACCAATTTGGACCTGAGCAAATTGGCTTGATTTCACAAAAAAAAAAACATGGGAAAAGTCAATGAGCAATTTAAGAAGAAATAACCCAGAATTTGGGGGAGAAATTAATGAAAAGTACAAGAAAATTAGTTAGGATAATTACGAATATACTTTCCTGGACATTTTTTCCTTGCTTTTTTCTTTCTTTTTTTAATTTTTAAATTTAAATGTACTAATTTCTTACAATTTCACACATTGCATCAATTTGCTCAAGGTTCAGAGGTTTACATATTCGTGAAAGTTGTCTGAGAGCAGCACAACAAAGTGCTGTCAATCCAGGTTTCAAAGGGTTACAGAAAGTAGAAAACCACACCATCCGACCCAATACAATCAGCAGAAAAAAAACGTTGGCTTGGGATGTTTTTGTTAAGCATGAATCCAATGCATCAGCACAGTGTCATACATACATTAAGACTTTACGTTTAAACAGTGCTGCATGTGATGTGCATGTGATTCTCTTTAACCAATACACTATGACTGTGCATGGAGACAAGTTTTTAGTTTTACGCTGACTAAATGCTTGATCATATTAAGTACAAGAATTATTTACTGTGGTGTCAGCTCATTGATCCCAGCAATGACTCAGGATCAGCTGCTGATGAGGCAGCTGCACTAACAGTCTGTGTTGCATTTTGTAATCTGCGATTGATTACTGAAGCAGATTAGAAGATTACTGAAGCTCGTGATTAGATTTCATGCAACACTAATCACTGAGAGTCTGGGAAATAATGTAGCATGTCAGACTGAAGTGCATCATTGTAGTTGTGTGTAGTTGTGCAGTATTAATTGTAAGTGGCAATTTCCACTGGGGTAGAATTTAAAGGTTTGGAAAAAATATAGATAAAGTAAAAGTTAAAGCCCACTTTCACATTAAACTTTGTTTTGCTGTTTGTGTTTTTGTTGTTTATTGAGGGTTTTTGTTGTTTTTGAGGGAGGAGGTGGGATGAGTTTATTTGAGTATTATTACAATAGCTATTATTAATTTACTTTATTTTTTAGGTATGTTGTTGATTTAAAGATGATTTATGTTGCTGTTTGTCTTTTATATAAAACTACTACAAATAAAATGCTCAATAAAAAAAAATTGTTTTGCTTATTGTTACTTCATGGTGATATTTGAGCTTTGCACTATGATGCAGGTTGTTTTCACATCCGTCTACTGCAGAGTTTCTCTGTGCTCAGCAGATTTCAGTTGAACACTTTTATGCATGAGCATGATTTAGTGACTTCACAAGCGATCTTCTTCCAGTGTGAAAGTTATACAAGTGTGATGTGGAAACCTAAAACCTCCAAACTGAAGGTCTGTGCACTAGGGACCAGTACACAGACACTGAGAATGGACTTTTCATTCAGACATCATGCGTCCTGCAGTTAGACTTAATGAAAAATATATATTATAAAATATGTTTTACCACAAAATACAGCATACTGAGTTTACAAGTTTACGTGGGTTTCAGTTTGAGGAAAAACAGACTGAGAGTGCCCCCCTTTCTCAGGTAAAAAAAAGAGTATACATTGGTGTATTAGAAATTTAATTTAAGTATACCAAATTTATTTCAAGTATATTTTTACTTATACTGCTTAACTGCAAGTTAATTCAAAGTATACTTCAAAATAGATGTAATGAAGTTTTACTTTAATTAACAAAAAATAAGTAGGCTATGCTAATTCTGCAATAGGCCTACTTAAAGTGGTTTTTCAGTGTAATTATAAAAAGTATGCTTTATTTTAAGTGTATTGTAAATTATTGTATCATAGTGCACCCTTAAATTTTATACTACATTGGAAATAGTAATAGTGGTAATTTTGTGTACTTATGGAAATTACATTTGTTTTTAAGTCCTTTTAGCTGTATTTCAGTGTACTTAAAAGTATATTAGAGTGCAAGTCATGAAATTAGGCCTTTCAGGCCTTTTGATTACTAAGTAATGTAAACTGGGCAATAAAGTAGAAAAATGTCCTGAAATCTGCCCCAAAAGAAGGCCACTCTCTAAGCACACCCCTGGTATGTTTCCAGGATTTGTGCACATTTTAAGGATTTTAGGACATTTCTAGGATTTTTGAATGTTTCTAAGGTTTTTAGGATTTTTCTAGCATTTTGGGATGTTTTGGGGAATTTTTTAAACATATTTATGGGATTTTAGGACATTTCTTGGATTTTAGCACATTTCTTGGGGATTTTTGTATGTTTCAAGGATTTTAGGGCATTTCTAGGATTTTAGGACATTTCTTGGATTTTGCTCTCACTCTGGCACCTTATGTAGCCTACACTAAAAGTACAAAAACAATTCCCAGTGTGAATCACTTTATTTTTACTTTGAGTTAGAAAATGGTTAGGGGAGCCAGATTTGGCTGTAAGTTGAGTATTTCTGCTCTGAATAATGTAACAAACTCAGCCTTGAGTGCAAAACATTCATAGTTTTTTTTTTTAAAAAAAGGAATTCAGTCATTAGACTATTTATGGCTCTTCTGCATGATAAAAGGCGCACAAATTATATATATTATTAATTATTAATATTTACATAATATTATAATTATTATAATAATTACAAATTATTAACAAACTATTTTCATAATGATAACTTTGCATTTTGGGGATTCAGCTGATGAGTGTGAATGGGCGTGAAACCGAGAGATGGCGACAGGGCAACAAGTGGATTCCCACTGCTGGTGAAATCCATGAAGAAGAACAGTGACTGACTCACACTCATACAAACACACTGCCCGGACCCTGTAATTCACAACCATGTCGTCCGCTGCCAGTGCAGACCTCGGCCGGGCGCTCTGTATCATCACCGGGGCCTCCAGGGGCTTCGGCCGGACCGTAGCGAGGGAGATGTCTCGGCTGGTGAAGCCGGGCTCGGCGCTCGTGCTGACGGCCCGCTCCGGTGATGAGCTGCGGGCTCTGCAGGCGGAGCTGACCGGCTCGGAGGCAGGCAGAGCGGGGCTGCGGGTGGAGAGTGTGGTGGCAGATGTGGGACAGATGGAGGGACTGCAGAGCGTGCTCCAAGCTGCTAAAGAGGCTTCTCCCGAGGACGTGGATCACCTCATACTGGTCAACAACGCTGGTAAGACCCAACCTGTGGAGCTGATCCCCGAGCCACAACCAGCTAGCGGGAAACGTTTCCGCAACATTGACTAACGTTACCTACATGTTGCAGTAATGCTTTAAAGAAAACATTTCAAGCTAATGTTCAGAGAACGTTTTAAGGATGTTAATCATTTCCAAAAAGGTACGTCTGAGGTTAAATGCGGACTAAGGCATTACATTTTAACTGCAACACTCTGAGGATGTTTTGATAATATTGAGAGGTGACAGATCATAGTGTTCTCTTTACAAAACGTTCCCACAATGTTACATGAGAACAAAGGAAGAAAGTTTTCAAAGCCACATCAGAAAATGTTATTGAGGACTGAGATTACAGAACTTTGTCTTTTTAGATGAAACTGTAATGTCCTCATATATTAACAAAAAAAATATTTTTTAGAGAATGTTGCCCGAACTTTAAGAAGAACATTCTGGGAACATAAAGAAGACTTGCCACTGAAAACGTTACTAAAACATTCAGTGGTTGCATTGGGCAGTCATTCATCATCAGTTAACATTTGTTCAAATCGCAAGTAATTAATAGATTTATAAAATTATTTTAATTTCTCCTTTTTTTGCTCATTATTTTCCTCCCATGTTTTTCAAAGAAATCAAGCCAGTTTTGACCAGGTTAATAAGATTAATTTGTGGTGTTCACATCATACTCAAACATTCATCTCTGTGTACAGTTTTTAGGGACTATTGATTCAATAGAAAATAGTTCTCATAAGAATTGTAGTCTATGAGGTCCAAAAGGTGCCACATGACTTGGACGTGTTTCTCCATGGCACTGTTTACATTCTTTTTTTTTCGCTCAGGTGTGTTATCATGTCAACATGGGTTAACTCTGAGCAGGGCCGGCCCCAGCTGTTTGGGGCCCAAAGAAGGATTTGAGTGAAACTGTCCTTAAATTTTCAGATCTTGTTGCTTCCTCTTGTGCATATTTGTGTATTATTAGTTGATGCAAACACTCAGGTATGTGTGGTGATGTAGACACACACTGACACCTCCGTCCCTGTCCCCAGCCTCTTTGGGTGACGTCTCCCGCTATGCCAAAAGCTTCACCGACATGGCCGAGGTGGACTCTTACTTGTCCCTCAATGTCAGCTCCTCCCTGTGCCTCACCGCCAGCGTCCTGCAGGCTTTTCCACAGCGTGCGGGTCTGCGGCGCACCGTGGTCAACGTCACTTCGCTGTGCGCCCTGCAGCCTTTCCGCTCCTGGGTGCTGTACTGCACCGGCAAGGCTGCCCGGGAGATGATGTTCAGGGTGCTGGCAGAGGAGGAGCCGGACCTGCGGGTGCTGAGCTACGCTCCAGGTGAGGAACTTCCTGTGTGTGTTTGTTAATATCAGTCATCCTGAGCTGAGTTAGAGGAATTGGATGAGGTCTACCTAGACACCAAGTACTCAAGTAATGCCAGTTTTCATGTATTGCTTTTTTTAAATTTAAAATTGCCTCTGTCTTTTTGGGGGGATTTTTTTTTTTATTTTTATGGAAAGCAGTTTATGGTACAAAACATAAAGCAAGACAAAAAAAAATCCCCTACTTTTCAGATTTTACGATTATTTTTGCAATACCGCTACAAAATCTGGCTGTTGAGGGCTTACATATTTCACCCACTTATTCAAGAGCCCAATAAACACACTTTTCTGAAGGTGAAGAAAGAAAGTAATCTGTTCCATAACATAAATATCATTTATTATATCTATCCACTCCTGTTCTGCGAGGGGTGCAGGAAGTAGCCAACGCCTTGTGAAGGCTTTTTAGCAAACAGAAATCCAAATACCAAACATATATTTATCACAGCACTTTGCCTGAAATTTGAAAGAAAAGTATGGAAAATATTGAGTATGTTTCTAAGTGCTTTTTGAAATTCTGCCCAAAAAGGCCTAATCACTGGACGCTCCCAGAATACATGCCAATGACTGGCTTCCTTAAATCCACATTGTCTCCAACATTTGGTGTCCCCTTCAGTAAAATGGGCCTTATGCTTCAGTGTGATTAAAAAAACGAATAAGACATTTCCTCCCAAACTCACGTCACACATTTGAGTTGCTGCATTTCCATGGGAAATTCCACACATTCAGCCAGTCTTTAGCCTTTATCTTTTTTTAAATGAAAAATCTGAGTGGCTGCTTGAAGGCAGGAATCTAACTAGAAACACTTTTTCAAACTCTTTCACAGGATGAGAAAATATGTAGGACTTAAAAGAACCACACAAGTGGTTACAAATCAGTTTATTAATTTGATTTTTATAATGAGGAGTTATAAAACTAAAGAAATTATTAATGAATATTTACATTTTACATTATGAGTATTCAGTAGTATGCATTTTAAATGTGAAAAATTAGAATTGATAAAATATTTTACAGATAAATACTTAAAATAGATGCAATACATTGCCACTCATTTATCTGTTAATGTTGATATGGACAATGAAAAAAGTTTTAATTTTGTATTGATTTATGGACAACTTTTTGTGATAAATTATCAGATGATATTAGTAATAACAATAGTAATTAATCATAATCATCATCATTAAAAAAAAGAAATAACATTTTGTGATTAGGATCTGAGTTTGAAACTATTGGAGTGTTGGTCCTGGTTGTATTACAACATTAATAGCAAAAAAAGTTTGGTCACTGTGTTAAACACAAATAAAAACAGAATGCAATGGCCTATGCTCAACTGAATACAGAACTAAGACAAGATATTTGATGTTCAGCAAATAAACTTTATTGTTCTCTGTAAGTATACACTCACTCTGAATTTGATGCATGCAACACATTCCAAAAAAGTCGGGGCAGGGGCCCTTTTAGTTTTTAAGGTGAAATTCTTTCTCATTCTTGCCTTATATATAACCTCAGTTGCTCAACCATTCAGGGTCCCTATTGTCGTATTTTGTGCTTCATTATGCTTGGGAGACAGGTCTGGACTGCAGCAGGTCAGTCTAGTAGCTGCACTCTTTAATCATGAAGCCAAACTGTTAGAATACTTGCAGAATGTGCCTCATTGTCTCGCTGGAATATGCAGGGACGTCACTGAAAAAGATGTCGTCTGGATGGCAGCATATGTTGCTCCAAAACCTGTATTTACCTATCATGGTGCCTTCACCGATGTGCAAGTTACCCATGATGCCATGGGCTTTAACACCCCCTGATACCATCACAGATGCTTTGAACTTTGAGCTGGTAACAGTCTGGATGGTCCTTTTCCTCTTTAGCATGGAGGACACGACGTCCATGATTTCCACAACCAATCTGAAATGTGGACTCATCAGACCACAGCACATTTTTCACTTTGTGTCAGTCCGTCTCTGATGAGCTTGGGTCCAAAGAAATCAGCCGTGTTTCTGGATGTTGTTGATATCTTTACTTTGCATTGCAACGGTTTTCCAAAGTGTTCCTGAACCCATGGAGTCATATACTTTATATAATCATATCGGTTTTTAATGCAGTGGGCATTCTGTGTTTTATTTCAGCATTGCCCCTAACATGCAGAGATTTCTCCAGATTCTCTGAAACTCTTGATGATATTATGAATTGTCGATGGTGAAATCCATAAATTGCCTACAGTTGTGCATTAAGAAACATTGTGCGATATCTGTTGGGCTATTTGTCCACACAGCACCATCCTTGCTCGTGAACATCCGAGTCTTTGAAAGATGCCTCTTTCGACCCAGTGGTGATACTGTCATCTGTTACCACTTAACCTGTTGACCTGTGCAATGTTCCATGCTGTTCCATAATTCCACAACTTTCTCAATCTTTCATTGCCCATGGCCCAACCTTTTGAAATCTTTTGCAGGCATCAGATCCAGAATGAGTGTATTTTTCACAAAAACCAATGAAATGTTGTAGTTTGAACATTAAATATATTGTTTTTGTACTGTATTCAATTTAATATAGGTTCAAAAGCATTTTTTTCAATCATTGCATTCTGTTTTTATTTACATTTCATGCAGTGACCCAACTTCTTTGGAATTATTAAATTTTTGTCTATATTCATTCATGACAGTTTATTTTGTAATGTCTAACTTTATATTTATTGATTTTTAATTTTGACCCCTATGTGTCTCCATAGGTGGGAATGTGTTGTAGGCATTTTTCAATATTTAAAAATAAAATGGTATTATTATTATTATTTTTATTTTTATTTATTTATTTTATTTTATTTTATTTTTTTAACCATATTTATACATGACCCTTTATGTGGGTATTTTTTCAATATGTATGTATTATTTAGGCTGTGTTAATTTTTCAACTTCAGTTGTTCGATTCAATTGTATTTATACTGTCGTCTTCTTTTGTCATTCTTAGGAGCAAGTGAGTGATCTATGTAAAAGTTTTAACACTGCTGTTTCTGGAAACACAAAAAGTAAAAATTGAAATAAATAAATAAATAAAATGTCACACTTATCAGGCTTTATTTGACTTTGCACTACTAGGGCCAAACAATAAGCAGTAATGTACACCCTCCTCTCTTCTTTGCAGACGAATGTTTTTTTCTGTCCATTCTAACCTCTGACCCCCATCCATCTCTGCACTCCGTGTCATCGCAGGGCCTCTGGACACAGCCATGCAAGAGGTGGCCAGATCCAAAACAGCCGATCCCAACCTTAGGAAGTCTTTCTCAGACATGTTTTCTCAGGGCCAGCTGCTCACCTGTGAGGCATCCTGTGCCAAGCTGATGAAGCTGCTGCTGGAAGACAGCTACACATCAGGAGCTCACATCGACGTCTACGACCTGTAGACACAGCACAAGTACTTCCAGCCATTCAGCATTGAGCCAGTTTAATTCTGTGTGCCTTGATTTAAGTGAAATTCTATTCATTTATACCATCTGCTTACCTCTTACACTGCAGTTAAATGTGGAAAAGTTAATAGTTTAGTAAGACTGCACTATCAATCTTAACTCTGTAGGCTGCAGACTTCAAGTTTACAAATTATCAAATTTACACTTAAAGGCATTGGAAAAGTAGCTTGAAATTGTAAGAATGTACATATTATATCAACCTTGAGTGTCTCATTAAGTATCTACAGAAATCTGAGTGAAGTTAAATGTGCCCAACTATTAAAAAAGCGAATTGAAAACAGCTCATTTTGAGGATAACAGCATTTCTCCAGACTGTGTGGGCGTGGCAGATCACTTTTTGATTGACAGCTTGTTAGATCCCACCTTTGCCAACCACCATTAAACCCATAGGAGAAGAAAAAGTACAACAAAGTCACATGACATCCTACAAAACATGGCTCGGTATGTGTGGACCGATACAAGACAAACTCACAAACAAGACAGAAATTAGGGCGATATTAGATTGGCTTTGTTGAGTGAGCGCAATAGAAATAAACCTGCCAATGTTTTGGACATCCATCACCATGGTTACTGAAATGTTATCGTGAGAGGAAAGTTAAGTAACATCGTGTGAGAAGTCGCAGAACATCACTCAGTGGAAAAGTAGTCATCTCACAATTGTGTTATATGGCAATTTTGAAAATATCACTCAAGTTTTGTGCAAATCTGTAATGGAAAACCGCCTTCTATCTCATCAGCCCTCTGACTCTGCCTGTGTTCCTGAATCCAATACATCCAGTCTGATGCTCTACACTAAAATGAGGGAGCTGTTGTTGGAAGCCAGAGAGCATTCTGTTATTAACTAATAGTTAAGTTCATCACACATTCACTCCGTTCAGTGCTTTGCTGCTCCTTCTCCCCACACAGAGCAGCTCTGACACTCCCAGAGTGCATTGTTCTTGATAAGCAAACAATACATTACAACAGCGCTCCATTTTACCAAAGGTCCAGTTTGTGCCAGACTGTGCTCCTGCACTCACAGGGAGTGCAGCTTCTCAAAATAATGTGTTTCACTCTGTCACTGAATAGGGAACTTATCAAATGTTTTGTTATTGATGTTACTTTAGCATACAGTTAGCGTTACGTAGCACTTGCGACGCAAGCTGAGATGCACCCATTTGTCACCAAAATTATAAATGCATTGATGAATTATGACACTGCAGGGTTAGTTTACGCTAGTGCCACATTGTTAATATATTCATAGTAATTTATTGCTTTCCTATTTGCCACATCCTCACTGGTGTGGATCTGTGTAAGCCTGGTTCTGATTTGTAGATGTTCTGGTGTTCTGTTCTTTTCATTTTACACTTAATTCAGCTGTGGAATATCACCAATTTTGCAACGCAGAAATTAGGCCTCATTCATTTCTTTTCACTTAAATTAGTAAATAAAAATTTAAGCAAAAAATAAGAAAAACCCATCTTTGACAAGTTCTTAAATTGAATTCCCATTCCTGGTTAACTGTCATAAGCCGAAGGAACTAAAAGTGGTTAATTACTATTAAAAAAAAAAAAAAAAATCTGAATTTGTCTTTGCCTTATAGTGACAGACAGTATAATACAGATTCAGGGAGAGAAGACATGTAACAGAGTCTCGGACAGATTCACACCATTTAAGGGTATGTGTCCTAACGACTCTGTCAATAAAAATACTTTTATGAAATACCCAAACAATAAAACAGAAACTTTAATTTAAAAAAAAACATTTTAAAAAAAGAAACTACAAGCAAAAATATTTTGTATACCAAAAAATGAAGACCAAAAAAACTCACCATAAAACCATAAGAATAACCCCCAAAAAGGAGCTAGACCAGTTTTGGATGGTTTCAGATGCTGCATCCAAGTGCTTCATGTCATTTTTGAGAGGATGAAGCACCAGCTATTTCAGCCCATTCGACAAAATAAAATATTGGCATTGTACATTTCTGCAAACTGCAATTATGTTAAATTTGTATGTTTTGTATGTATGAAATGGGTAGGATTACATGTATATCATATGAGCAGAGTTTGTCATTGTGGAGGAAGGGAGGGTGGATGATGTGAAACTGAGGGGAGACAGCTGCCAAGTTGCAGACAGCAGGGACATGTTCAGCTTTTTGTTTAGGGACCAAAGTGGGTATTTTAAGCCAAAAACATGATATTTTCTTAACCATAACTAAGTGGTTATTGTGCGTAAATGTTACCACATGTTGATCACACCGTCACAAAGTAAAATAAAATATAAATGTAAACAAATGTAAAGTTTCAACATATCTGCTATATATAAAATGTACCAATGTAATAATTATGTGGTAATTGGCACCGACTTGGGTTCAACATTGAGGGGCCAAAGAAATGTTGGCAAAGTGTGATCAAGTCATTATGTTATTAGTACATTAGTTTCAGTCTAATGGTGTGTTTATACCTCAAATGAATAATATAAAATATATATAAAAAAAACAACAAAGCTGCTTCAGATGTAATGGGATCAGCGTGCTCTGAAAGACTGTTCAGAGTAAATCTGTATTCATATCATTTCATGTCACCTTGTGATAACATTTATTAAATGAAGTGCTAATATTGTCAGAAGACTCTCCCCTAAACTGTTTAGTGTATGTTTATGTTATCAGTTGATATTGTCATTTGAAACTGATGTTCTTATTGTGCTTTGACCCCCGTCTGTGTCCAGTGATTCTACGACAGGAAGTTTGGGGGTTGTAGTTTTCAGTCATGTGATATCTCTTAAAATATACTGATAAGATGCTGCCTTTTCTGAATAGTTGGATTAGTAAACATTGATTAATGCTGCTATAATGCTGAGCTTATAGGCATTTCTACATAGGAGAGAAAAATGATGTGGATATATTCCAGATTTTCCTTTCATCTCTAAATATTTTTTTAAACACTCTTCAGTGTATGCTTGACATTTTTATATAAATGTTGATGATGAATGATTTTATCGTTGTCATTATTATATATAATATTATTATATATAAAATATTAATGTTATCATTATTAGTAGTATATTATTTGTGGGTTTTGTAAAATTGATACTAAATATGAGGAAAATTTAATAGTGGGGCTATCTTTCTCACAAACTATATACACTATATTACCAAAAGTATTCGCTCACCCATTCAAATGATCAGAATCAGGTGTCCTAATCACTTGGCCTGGCCACAGGTGTATAAAATCAAGCACTCAGGCATGCAGACTGTGAAACAAGACATTTGTGAAAGAATGGGCCGCTCTCAGGAGCTCAGTGAATTCCAGCGTGGAACTGTCATAGGATGCCACCTGTGCAACGAATCCAGTCGTGAAATTTCCTCGCTCCTAAATATTCCACAGTCAACTGTCAGCTCTATTATAACAAAATGGAAGCGTTTGGGAACAACAGCAACTCAGCCACGAAGTGGTAGGCCACGTAAAGTGATGGAGAGGGGTCAGCGGATGCTGAAGCGCATAGTACAAAGAGGTCGCCGACTTTCTGCACAGTCAATTGCTACAGAGCTACAAACTTCATGTGACCTTCAGATTAGCCCAAGTACAGTACGCAGAGAGCTTCATGGAATGGGTTTCCATGGCCGAGCAGCTGCAGCCAAGCCACACATCACCAAGTGCAATGCAAAGCGTCAAATGCAATGGTGTAAAGCACGCCGCCACTGGCCTCTAGAGCAGTGGAGACGTGTTCTCTGGAGTGATGAATCACGCTTTTCCATCTGGCAATCTGATGGACGAGTCTGGGTTTGGAGGTTGCCAGGAGAACGGTACATTTCAGACTGCATTGTGCCGACTGTGAAATTTGGTGGAGGAGGAATTATGGTGTGGGGTTGTTTTTCAGGAGCTGGGCTTGGCCCCTTAGAACTTTGAATGCTTCAGGATACCAAAACATTTTGGACAATTCCATGCTCCCAACCTTGTGGGAACAGTTTGGAGCGGGCCCCTTCCTCTTTCAACATGACTGTGCACCAGTGCACAAAGCAAGGTCCATAAAGACATGGATGACAGAGTCTGGTGTGGATGAACTTGACTGGCCTGCACAGAGTCCTGACCTGAACCCGATAGAACACCTTTGGGATGAATTAGAGCGGAGACTGAGAGCCAGGCCTTCTCGACCAACATCAGTGTGTGACCTCACCAATGCGCTTTTGGAAGAATGGTCAAAAATTCCTATAAACACTCTCCTCAACCTTGTGGACAGTCTTCCCAGAAGAGTTGAAGCTGTAATAGCTGCAAAAGGTGGACCCACATCATATTGAACTCTATGGGTTAGGAATGGGATGGCACTTCAGTTCATAGTATGAGTAAAGGCAGGTGAGGGA
The DNA here is from genome assembly GCF_026936395.1 of Plectropomus leopardus. Lineage (NCBI taxonomy): Eukaryota > Metazoa > Chordata > Actinopteri > Perciformes > Serranidae > Plectropomus > Plectropomus leopardus. The sequence goes on along the minus strand of NC_142195.1, from coordinate 2,614,766 downwards.
ATACTTTTGGTAATATAGTGTATATATATATATACAAGGGCGTAACTTTGAGTTGAACATTGGGGGTTGGGGGGGGGGTTGAGTGACACAGGCTGCATGAGCCGCTCAGGTAGAGAGACAGATCACTAGTGAAAATAAAAAAAAAAAACAAAAAAAAAACAACTTCAAAGCCTTCTCTTTCATGTGAAAAAAACACATGTTTCTAACTTGTTCCAGTCTTGGGAAATTGGCTGTTGAATATAGGTGGGTTCAGCCCAAAGTGCCATTTCTGAACCAAAATCTTGAGAAAAAGAGGTTTTTGTGTCGGCTGTCATTTTCAGGTGTATACGTGCAATTTGCTCATTTATATCTTACTTTAGTGATACCTCAACATCTGTACAGTTGTTCTCTTGTAAAAAACAACATAATAAACACTGACAAATGACTTTTGATGACAAAAGATAAAAGATTTAGCCCCTAACCCTTTATTTAGTCACTTTTTTTTTTACTGCCATTGAGAAAATCTACCACATTGTCGTGACATTCATTTAAAATAATTATGATATGATATTGGGGGGAGGGGGTTGTGGTGGCTGGTTTAAATAAATTACGCCTATGTATATATATATATATATATATATATCACAGGATAAAAATATAAAGGTTCCACTGTAAAGCTGCATATAATTGTGAACAGTCTCTAATATGTGTCTGATTAATTTATTGGTTACAATTACAATTGGTGTAAACTTCAAAACTACCTTGATTCATCCTCTGGGGACCATGAATGCATGTAGCAACATTTAATCCTCACATTAAATTATGATATATTTTTGATGTACTTTGACCTGATGGTGGAATTACAGATAGCGCACAACTTCATTTTCCCCAGAGGATAAGTTACAGTTCATCCTCTTGGGAACATGAATATACATGACAAATTTCATAGAAATTAATTTCGAATGTTTTGGATACATGTACGTGATAGTGGTGCTAAAGAAACGATCAAGGAGTTCACCAACATCATTAGGATTCACCCTCAGGGTGCCATAAATATCTACAGCAAATCTACTTGTTTTTGACTAAACAGTTAGACCAAATGACCAATCATGATGATGTCTTCTCCATAATTACAGCTGCACAAATCTAACAACTGTAAGAAATCATCCACAAATTGCAAGAAATTAGTAGATTTAGAAAATTATCTTTTAAAAAGCTAGGGGAACATCTTGAAAAAACCATAAATATTGGGGAAAATGCATTTATAATTATCATAATATTTTTAAAACTATGTTACAAAACTATATAATTTTTAAAGCACTTTTCGACGTGTCTTTTTTTAAACTTTCCTCTTTTTTTCTTTTTCTTTCTTTTCCTTCTTTTTTTTAAACTATTTTCTGGGTCATTTTCTTGTATTTACTAATTTCTTGCAATTCTTTTAGGTTACTTTTTCTTTCACTGGTCATTTCCTTCTCTTGTTTTTTTAAAAATATATCAAGCCAATTTGCTCAGGGAAAAAACAAAAATGCTAGGAAAAAAAATGTTTCTAATTATTGGAATTAGGGCGGCACAGTGACTTTGTGGTTAGCACTGTTGCCTCACAGCGAGAGGGTCCCTGGTTCGAATCCCAGTTGGAACGGGGTTCTGTCTGGGCGGGGGCCCTTCTGTGCGGAGGGACTGGCTTGCATGTTCTCCCCGTGTCTGCGTGAGTTCTCTCCGGTGTCTCCGGCTTCCTCCCTCAGTCCAAAGACATGCAGCTCAGGTTGATTGGTGACTCTAAATTGCCCTTAGGTGTGACTGTGAGTGTGTATGGTTGTTTGTCTATATGTGTCTGGCAAACTGTCCGGGGTGTACCCCGCCTTCCGCCCAATGACAGCTGGGATTGGCTTCAGCCCCCCCCCGCAACCCTTACGAGGACAAGCGGTTACAGAAAATGACTGACTGGCTAATTATCGGAATTACATATTTGAAATTATGTTACAGAATCATATAATTTCTAAAGCACTTTTTGCCAAGTTTTTTTTAACTTTCTTTTTTCCCCCTTTTTTCTTTTCTTTCTTTTTTTTACTAAGTTTTGGGTAATTTTCTCCTTCTTTTTACTAATGTCTCACTGATTTTTGGGTCGCTTCTTCTTTCATAGCTCATCGACTTCTAGTGTTTTTAAAAGAAATCAAGCCAATTTGCTTAGGTGTAAAGGGTTAAGTATTTTCTCATTAAAAGATATAGCAAAAAGACTGCCACCGAAAGTGAGCGGCTCTGTTTCCTGTCGTGCCTCTGACAGACAGCTGCAGCTGCCCTGGACCAAAATACCACAGAAGGAACCACCCCAAACAAGGGGCCAACACCCATAGACTACCTCCACCTCTACTGCCTCCACCAACCCACTTTCACTTCCCACTGCTCACCCCTCTCCCCACTCTGGGAAGGTGGTATAACCCCTAGAGGGGGTGAATTTATTTTTGGCCATCACAGGGGTCGGGCTAAGGAGAGAGGGGGCAAGTGCTCCTGAGAAAATCCTGAGAACTCTGCACTCCCTCCCTGCAGCTTGTTTAGCCCTCGGCCGGTCCCACCCTCGGCAGCTCTCTCCCTCCTCTCTGTCTCCTCTGTTTTGTTTCACCAGTACAATGACTGTGGGGAACATGGAGAGCGCTCAGCTGTTTGATGCTGGGAAGAAAGGTCGAGGCCTGAAGGCCACCAAAGAGCTCAGTGCTGGGGAGGTGGTCTTCGCCGAGGCCAGTTTCTCCGCTGTGGTCTTCGACAGGTATGAGGCTCCTGGCTGTTGTGGTTTTATAGTTTAGATATTCAGGTAGGAGGACTGGTCTTTTCTCTCTGAGCATGTGTTTGCAGATCTTGCTGCAGGTGTGTTGTGGGCAGTTAGGTCAGGCTTCTCTGAGCTGTAAGCTCATTCCTAGGTGCCCAAATTCTCATGACACCAGCACTGAGAAAGCTGTCAAGGTGTCATGTGAGCTTGAGCATGACGTATTTTTGGATTCCATTTTCAAAAGCAAGGAGGCTCTTCCACCAAAGGATTGTGACAACTTGCAGGCTTTCAGATTAAATTAAGAGACTGCAGTGATCACATGCACTGTTGTGATGTGAGTCAAAAACTAAGGCTGTCTTGCCTCTACATGCAATAATTTAATCTCTATTGGCATTTTTTGTGCTTCGAGACATTGGTAATACCTTTATTTCTTTGAATTGTTCATATGTTACATGCTACACCTGGAATATTGTATACAGCTGTTAAAAGTTCAAGTCTTGTGGCAGTTTTTTATAGATATTTGGTGCATGGAAACTAAATGTTGCTCCTCCATGTTTTGACTCTGGGGTCAGACTGTAGACCTGAGAAGTTTGGACTGTTAATAATGTCAGTGCACATCAGAAACGTTGAAAACAAGAGAGATGACTGGTTGCTCGGTAGGCTATAATCAAACGTAGGTCAAAAACTTGTGTGTGTCATGGAAAATGGGAACCAACAGAATAAACAGGAACTTGAAAAATGTTTATAATAGCCTTTATAATGAAGCCATCATAACAGTGGCTAAATCGTTAAAAAAGCCAACATGTTTCAACCACTACCGGTCTATGTCAGGGCTTTAAAAACCATCAGAATTATATTGTGGCCCCCAAACCATTTAGTATCTTAAACTAATGAAGGTATTTAATGAATTTAAACTCAAAGGCAGACAATATAAAGATTGGAGAACTGGACTGACGTGGTCTTTCTTGGACTTTCTTTCTTGGAGTACCCCCTTTTCCACCAGGTTAGATCTAGTTCTTGAGCCAGTTTCGTTCAGCTATCTTGATGCTGTCTTGCGGACCAGTTTGGGTTTCTGCCAGTTTTGAGCAGAACCATTGTTATCAAAGATGTGTCGCCAGTGCAGGGTGTTGCACAATGCACCATGGAAGTAACTAATTGTAGCAAGAGTGGATAGTATTGTTTACCTGCAAGCTTTTGTCATTGTATGTATGTCCATAATGCCATAATGATAATATTTCTAACTATGTTTGCTGTCTTTAATTTTTGCGATCACAGGTGATTGCTCAATTTTAACCATTCAACCTAAAAAAAATTATCTATATTATCAATGTTTAAAAAGATTCTAGGAAATGCGCACATTCATTACATTAGATAACCAGCATGCTATTAGCTTAGCATAGCATAGAGACTGGAGGCAGGGTGAAACAGTGAGCCTGGCTATGTCTAAGTTAAATACACCAACTAAAGCTCATAAATTAAAAAAAAAAAAAAAAGCAATTAAAAAAATGCTGCTAAATGGCTCCAGCTCCACATTTACTGCACAGACATAACAGTGGTATCACCTTCTCATTTGCTCATTTTTAACTAACTATTGTAAGAAGCACCAACAATTAGTTTGGCTTTAATGCTCATTTTATTTTTCTCATGGGTCCCTTTAACTCGGATTTCTGTCCCCTGGGCTTTCGTGTCCTCAACAGGCATTTCTTTTAAAAGCTAGGGCATGCATATAATGCGAGTGATGCAGCTATTGCATTCTGCAACATGCACACAGTGCACATGATGTTCTGGACTGAATAGTTGGTTGGTATTAAAGCTGACTGCAGTCTGGTTCGTCTGTGTGCTGGAATGCCACACTGATCTGGTAGCATAGTGTTTAAGCCTTATAAGAGCCTCGCTGCAGGACGCTGGCTCACTAAAGGTGTCCAACACAGTAGGCATGCACTAATGGATCTGCCTAATGTAAGACAGGAGCTGTCCAAAACTACAATTACAAAACAGCTGCCAGTGACTGTGAGCCTGTGTGTGTGTGTGTGTGTGTGTGTGTGTGTGTGTGTGTGTGTGTGTGTGTGTGTGTGTGTGTGTGTTTGTGTGTGAAGCTGCACAGGGCCAACAATCATCAGAAGCATTAACAAGTCTGTTCTGTGTCCCTTAGGACTCTGCTGAATAAACTGTTTACACACACAGACACATGCTGCTGTTGCCTCAGACCTGTGTGTTCACAGTTTAGTGTGTCGCCGGCATCCAAACAGCTCAAACAGTGACGACAGAAAGGTTCTGTGTCATGTTTGCAAGTCTGGAGCTACGTTCCATAACTCTTCTCTTAAGTTAAAACAAACTGAGAGAGCTGTGATCATATTTTATTTATGATATTTATATACAAGGTATGTGTATATGTCTTATTCATGCATACTGTTTATTTAATAATAAAACACAGATATGGTATTTTGTAGTAAATAGAATGCATTTGATAAATGAAGTAGTGAATATGAGAATGGTAACGGTAGTTTATTTCCGTCCTTGTTAACAATTTTCCAAGATGAATGTCAATAACAACATCAAGGCATTAAGTCAAAGAGAATAGCAATAAAGAAAAACAAGTGAAAAAGTGAATGCAAATTCATGGAAGCCAGAATTGGTTATTAAACTATAATAACATCTCAAAATAGAGAGAAACTCTCAAAATCAAATCATGAGACTGTCACTGACTGCAATAAGCTTCATAAATCACTGACAAAAAAACCATTTACTATGTAGAGAAAAATGAATCAGAGTAGGTACTAATTAAATATTATTTTTTGGGTTTTTGAGACAATTGAACAAAAATTCCAATTTTTGATTAAGAGATTTTAGAATTTAGTCAAGACATGTCATGAAAAAGTGGTTCTCTTTGTCATGTGGTGTGGACAAAGGGACCGAAATGCAGGAGACAGATACTCAAAAAGATCACTCTTAATTCCAGGGAAAAAGCAACTGAACACCACACAACCAAATCAAAGATCCAACAAAGACTGAACTGAAAAAAAACTAAAAGTACCTAAAGCAACATTATACAACTTTTAGTTGACTGTTGAGTTTCGTTCCCAAATCCTCAAATACTGACATTTTGGGTTGACGCTTCAGGCTGACCATCAACCAAAAGCATCAGTATTTGTCGACCTGAGAATGAGATTTAGAAACCTACTAAAAGTTTCATAATGTTGCTTTAAATACAAACTAGACTGGAGAAAAAGGTGGAGAAGCACAGGTGATGGGAATAAGCTGATGAGGCAGAAGAACAGGCAGGTAGCTGATTGGCTAAGAGAAACTGAAGAGCAGGAAGGACTAATGAAGCTGATGCAGAACAGCTGTGTCACTGGTAAAAGAGGGAAAGGTAGCACAGAAACACAATAAACTGAAACCCAAAAACCAAGAAAACACAACCTTATAATAAACCAACTGAGTGAAAACCAAGTCGGGGGGGGGGCTAATATTATCACAAGACATAAAAAACTGTTTCCATTGCAGGTTTGCAAAATATGGCTTTTTTTTAGAAAATCATAATGTTCCCTTTTCTTTACAAAGTGTGAAAAAAATCTCTCCCAGGTTGTTTTTAAGGCTATAGTTTGTGATGTTTTATGGTGTTGCATTGAGTTTTTGTAAAATCATCTTGATTTCTTTCAAAAAGAAGTAGAAAAGAAATTACGCCAAAAACACATTAGTAAAAAGTTATAAGAAAATTCCCTGACAATCTTTTTTTTTTAAAAAAAAAAAGTAAAGTAAACAAAAAAATGAAAAAGAAATGACCTGAAAAATGTGTTAAAATATATATATTAAAAATAAAAAATATTCTGTTACATATTTTAAATACTTAATTCTAAGAATCATAAATATATTTGCTGGACATATTTCTCTTTTTCTTCTCCCTGTCCTGTTTTAAATATTAATTGTCAGGGTTTTTTTTCCTGTCACCCTTTACCATTTTCGTGCAATTTGCTCATTTTCCTTTTTCCATCCAGGTTTCAAAGGGTGGAGCATGCATTCATCTGTGGCAAATACATTTTGTGTGTGTTTGATGTTTCATGGAAAATGAAAAACACAATTGGCATTTAACAGTGAAGCCAAAACCTTAAACCTTAAACCTTTAAATCCCATAAACAGCAGAGAATGAGTGTTTTGTTTAGAGAAAGCTCAGGTGACTAACTTTAGCTCTCTCGTCTCTTTAAACACTTTAGTTTTCTTTGAGATGTCAGTGAAACATTTTTTTATGGGCAGCTGTAATATTTGTCTGTTTCCTCTGTTTTCCTCTCAGCTTGGCCTATCAGGTGTGCCACAGCTGTTTCCGGTGCCAGGCCAAACTGCACCGTTGTGCCCAGTGTAAGTTTGCTCATTACTGTGACCGTACCTGCCAGACTGCATGCTGGGACGAACACAAGCAGGAATGTGGAGCCATCAGGAAGCTCGGCAAGGCGCCCAGCGAGAACGTTCGGTAAGAAAAACAGACCCATCCTCACTGTTGCTCTAATACCATCAGGCCAAATTTTTTTCTTGAACAACACTTGGGTCCATGACAACAGGGGTGTAAATATAGACAGTGTGGTTCCACTGGGGCCCATAAGGTGGTGGGGCCCAGTAATGCATCGGCTGGAAAGAGGATGCTTGTGAGTGATTCAGATTGCCTCTCAAAATTTCACCTGTGTTGGAAAAAAGAACTTCTGTTAAATTTAAGAAGTCACCATTTATGTCATCAAACACCCCACATGCACCATAGTTTTCTTTTCTTTTTAAAAAAAAAGCATTTTTGTGAAATAGTTTGTTGTAATTGATAACAAAATGATGCTTATTTTACATAAACTATCAAAATATAAATAATTTCTTGTTTTCTTTGGTATTTTTGTCATGAACAGATATTCCATAATGATTGTTGGGTAGTATGTGTGATAATACTGTCCAGTGTTGGGTCTTTATTTGATCATGTGACGACACAATTAACTGGTTTGGGTGCAAAATCTGTCAGGAGGGCCCATCCTAGTATCGTGCACTGGAGCCCATTGTAACTACCTTTAAGCCACTGCATGACAAGGTGTCTCAAAGACTGAGGGTGAGGGCTGGATTTCAAGGATAATCATGTTCCCCAGAGGATGAATTCATATATTTTTTAATGACTTCTTTTTGGTCAGGTGGTCCATCACTTTTGGGTCCATCATTTTCTCCAGTGACACCACGAGGCTGACATTTGTGGTTTTGAGTGAAATGTCTAAACACATGTTTATCTCTCTGAATACAAGTTTATTGAAAACCTAGCACCCAAAAGTAGGATAAAATAAGATAACCCTTTATTAGTCCCACAACATTGAGATTTGCATTACAACAGCTAAGGAATATCAAAGTAAGGTACAGTATGTACAAGATAAATAAAGCAAATTATATATAGTATAAAGAATATGCAAAATTCAGTGCTTAAAAAAGACATTTACACCAATTGCACATTGCCATTATACATTACCTTCTACTAATGCATTTTATGGTGAGACTGCCCAGAAATGTATAACACATTCATGGTCTTCAGAGAATGAATCATTTTGATTTATGTGACGGCACAATCTTAGCTGGGATTCACGGTGGGGAGGCCATTCTGGGTTCAAACTTGCCGGCCCATTGGAGCCCTCCTGTGAGGAGTTTGCATGTTAGTGAAGTGAATGAGGGAATGCCAAACCCTTCTTTTAGTGCCAGAATATCATGTATAAAAAAATTAGTGACTGTTTTTTCATGACTTTTTGTTATTATTCCTGTTGCACAGAGAATTAATAATTTTGGAGATTATCCAGGCCAAATGATCATCTTTGCACCCACAGTAACACATCTTCCAATCTAATTGTCAGATTGTCATTTGACACGTGTCAGTTATGGCCAAATTACACACCAGCCACTTCATACAGACAGAAAGAGAGGGAGTCAAGGTACAGTAGTCAGGATGTCTGATCCGAGAAGTGAAGGTGATACAACATGTTGGCGTGTGCTGACCCTGGGAAATGGGACAGTGCTTTATCCTGACAAGTAGATACACATCTATCCACGATAGGACACTGTTGTCCTAGAAGAGAATAGAAAACATGTTGTAGTACTTTTCAGAATGCTGCAGACTCTAGGGGCCTTTAGTGGAGCTTGAGACACAATGCATTAGACACTTAATTTGTCTTGGTAGATGTACAAAGAAATTCTGTTTGGTTAATCTCACTGAAAGCTGTACACAAATAACATAAAAACATTGAAACTTTAAGACGAGGTGAAAACAAAGACAAAGATCCTGTTATACCTCCTGTGGAACAGCCTCCCTCTGAATATGAGGATGGGGGGACTTGAGAAAGAACATTTGACATTATGTTTTAAATATTTGGCATGGATGGGTATATTAACCCTTTGATACCTGAGAAGATTGGCTCAATTTCTTTTGAAATTATAGGGAGAGGGCAATAAGAAACTTATGAAAGAAATGAGCAAGAACTTAGCAAAAAGTACAAGAGAATTACCCAGAAATTAGCACAAATCCCTAAAACAAAACTATGACAACAGAAAGTTAATAAAAATTACAATAAATACATAAATAAAACAAAATCAAGTAACAGATGGTTAAGAATGTTTGGTGCATCTGACGCTGACTTCTCTTATTTTTTTACGAGAAAATATATATAAGAGAAATTTAAGAGGCTGGTGCTGCATGAGGCCCAATATCTCCTTGATATATGACGGTGATGTCTCTCTCCTCTACCCATAATCCCCCTGCCCAGTCTTGCTGCTCGTGTGCTGTGGCGTATGCAAAAGGACACAGGCATCGTATCAGACTCTCAGCTGATCTCAGTGGACCAGCTGGAGGACCATGTGGCCGATCTACCTGAACAAGGCCTCAAGAAGCTCAAGACGGACGTGCAAAGCTTCCTGGAGTACTGGTCCTGTGGAAGAAAGCAGCACTCCCCTGACTACATCTCACACATCTTTGGCATCGTAAGAATCTCATTCTGCATTATCATTCACCAGCAGCCAGTACTTTGTCTCTCCCACACCTGCTTCTTCTCTCCCTCCACTGTGTCTGTCTCTGCAGATCAAGTGTAATGGATTCACACTGAGTGACCAGAGAGGCCTGCAGGCAGTCGGTGTGGGTCTCTTCCCAAACCTTTGTCTGGTCAACCATGACTGTTGGCCCAACTGCACCGTCATCCTCAACCACGGCAAGTAGGTATCAAAGCTCCTGTGAAACCACAATGATGCAGCTGTCTAACAAGCTAATCATGGAGAAATGACGTATAAAACTTTATTCAGGAATATATAATATGCACAGCTCATATGCATGTTTATTAGATAAATTGACTTGCCTTTTTTTTTGCAGCCAGTCAGCAGTGAGTTCTGCTCTCCACTCTAAGAGGAGGTACGTAAAACAGCTGATCAACCATCTGCTTCTGTTATTAGCTGTGAAGTGGCTGAAAAATGTGCACTAAATCCATTTGATCTACTACAGTACCACTCAAACAACATTTACAGTAATGGCGTGTAGCTTAACATTCATTCATTCATTAAATCTCTTTGGCCATTAATTGAATTATCACATATAATGCTACAATTTAATGTGACTCTTACTGATAAACAAATGAAAGATAAAGTTACATTAGACTGAGGATAAAGAAGTGAATGAGTTAAACGAAAATCAACTTGAGATTTAGATGACAAGAATATCGCTCTCATGGTTGTATGCTAAGTATGACATAAGAGCCAGTAGACTCTCACGTAGAGGCAAAAAGCTGGGTAAATGACTAACCAAAACATCACATTTCCCAAAACACTTAAAAACTTCCCAAAACACTACAACATATCCAAAAACACTTCAAGACTTCCCAAAAAACTACACTTCCCAAAACAATACATTTCCCAAAAGAAAACATTTGCCAAAACAAAATATATTTCACAACACATTTCCCAAAACACTACAAGACTTGCCAAAAAAAAAATACATTTCCCAAAGCAAAACATGTCCTACGACAAAACATTTCCCAAATTACTACATCACTACAAATTACAGCATTTCACAAAACAAGACATTTACCTAAATAAAATAACATTTCCCAAAACACAACATTTTCCACAACAATACATTTCACAAAACAAAACTACATTTACCAAAACAAAACATTTCACAAAACAAAACAACATTTGGTGTGATTCAAGCCTCCTGTATTATTACGTCTTTTGATTTGTTCAGGGAAATATAATGTTTTGGGAAGTTTTGCAGTGTTTTCTAAATTGTTGTAATGTTCTGACCCTCAAGGGCCTCCATAATATAGTCTGTCTTTCAAACAGTCAAAGTGCTTTTACACTACATATCACACACTAACAGCAGTGACTACCATACATCCAGAAATTCTTCGAAACTTTGTTTTTATTTAAATTCAAGTTCAGTTCCAAACCTTTCCTAGAGCAATATAGCATGGTGTCATCAGCATGTATGTGTGTGTGTATATATATACACACACACATATAGTTTACGGCTGAGCACCAGAGGTGTAGTTGAGAAGATTAGCAGGTCACATTCATACTTATTTTTTAGTACATGTTGACAGTAAAAGCCAATATGCACACAATATTGGGATTTGATGCAAATATGCATTAGATATAAAAAAAACAGACCCCATCCGGTCCTCCTCTGTCTCAGGATCGAGCTGCGAGCTCTGGAGAAAATCCCAGAGGGGCAGGAGTTGACTGTCAGCTACGTGGACTTCCTCAGCCTGTCTGCTGACCGTCAGAAGAAGCTGCAGGACTGCTTCCACTTCGAGTGCACCTGCGAACACTGCAGCCAGCACATCAAGGATGACCTGATGATGGCTGCCTCAGAGAGCGAGGGGAAAAAAGTTGGGTTTATAAATGATAACAGTCCCACAAAACACAGTCTTTTTCATTTTTTATTTGACATGTGTGAAACTGAGAGCACTGTACATCCCTGTCAGCTGTGCTGTGGTTGTGTCTCCCTCTCAGCCGTCTGCTGATAAGGTCAAAGAGGTGACTGCCTTCAGTAAAGAGTGTCTGGAGAAGATCGAGAGGTTCCGCACTGAGAAGGATTACCAAGAGGTATGCACCAGTACTTTCTGCTTTTCTGCTTTCTCTTCTACTTAACCTTTAGGGTCCACTTTAATATTATACACACTCATATTGCTCTGCACACAAATGTGTTTTACAGAATCAAGCTTTAAAAAAATCATATAATAATATTATTTTCTACTTTCATCGAGTTATTTTTTTTAAACCAACATCAATCATAAATATCCTGTTACTTAATTTTCTGAATTTTAACCCTTGAAATGTCAGGTTTTTGACATGATGTCACTATGTTTATAGATGAAAAAAAGGTTTATTTTCAATATAATACATACAAAGTAGATTGTTATTATTTTTGATTATCACAGCTGAGGATATGTCAATAATTAGCATTAACATTGATTTTTTATTTTTTTTCTTCTGCAGTGTCAAATACTCACACAAAATGTGCTTTTCAAAATCAGGCTATAAAAGATATTATACATGAATATGATTTTACACTTTTATTGAGTTTATTTATTTTTTAACCAATAACAGTCCTAATTATGAATAATTATAAAAAGAATACAATATACTACATGCAAAGTAGATTTTATTCTTAGATTATCACAGTCTGGGATATGTCAATGATTAGCAGCAACATTGTGACAGTGCACCTAGTGGAAATAGCATGTATTTTCTCCATATGCCAAATATGGTAAAAACAAATGATGTTATTAGGTGGAAAATAGCAAAAATGACAAATTCTTAAGCAAAAGCCCAGAATAACACCCAGAAATAATACAATGCATGTTTTTATGCTTTGATGGCTGTGGGATCAAAAATGTCACTTTGAATGGGTTTCAGTGGAGCATTTCTTAACAGTCTGAATGTAACAATTTAGCTGGTAATTCTAAGATTTAACAAAAATACACACAATCTTGCCAAAATATATGCCATATGCATGAACACAGCCAAAATGATAAAACAAAAATAAAGAATGAAAAGAATGAAAATGAACCAAATGGTCCCTAAGGGTTCAAATGCTTCACTTTCTTCTTGTCTCGTCCCTGCGCTGTGTTCTGTCTGTCCTCTCTCAGGTGGTGAAGTTGTGCCGTGAGTGTCTGGAGAAGCAGGAGAACGTCTTAGCTGACACTCATCTGTATAAGCTGCGTGTGCTCAGCGTTGCCAGTGAGGTGCTCTCATACATGCAGTCCTTCGCTGAGGCTGCAAACTGCACCCGCAGGATGGTGGAGGGATACAGGTGAGTGCTGATGGAGTGCTTTGTTCTGGAGGAATACAGTAAAACAGCAACGATTACACTGAAGACACTGATATTCTGCATGAGATGAGAAAAAAACAAAAAGATTAGTTTGGAAATAATGGCTAAGACTGATGTAAGAACACCCCATTATTCATAAATTTTTACTTAGAAGCATCCTATAGGACTGATCATGCTGAGACGCATCCCTAAAAAAACATTGTTTTCCTGTGGTACAGCCTCTCTTGCTGCTGCACCAGGTGTTTTTCTGGCAGGTTTTGGGCGTGTATAAAAGTTAAAATATTTGTAACTTTTTAGCTTGATGTCACTTTTGGCCAAACACACGCAGCACACTGGTCGTGCCTGGCATGATAGTGTGATCAGCCCTAATGTCACCATAAGTTATCACTGAAACCTTTACTTACCTAAACACTTAATAGTTTGGTAGGAGAATCAAGCCCATTATCATTCTAAACTCATTAAATAGGCTACAGTTGCTTTGCGAGTTATTTTTGCATCAGACACCAAAGCCAAAACTCACTTTTCGCAGCAGGGTGATTCTCCAGCAGATGGTATCAGTTTATAATGCAGCCCGATGGCACCTTTCATGGCTAAGAAATGCAGTTGGTCAGCCAAAGGGCACCTGTTGTAGCTGTGCAATACGCCAGCCACTGGCGTCATTTTAAAATGCAGCCAGACAGAACCTATTGCGTCTGTATGCTGCTGGATGGAGTCAGTATGGAATGCTGATAAGGAGCCAGGAAGTCCTGATAGGGCAGACGGGGCAAGAGGGGAGGTGGGTTTATCCAACAAACCCTGGACTTTCACCTGTTGTTTGCTTCCAGTATGAACATTAAGCTAAACCTTTTTTTTAACCACATGCTTGTGTTGCACATGAAAAAAAAGTGAATATGAGGAATAGGTTTTTATAAAATCTAGATACTGGTGTCAGTGATTCATCATGTCACTGATTTTAAATCCCCTCTCTTGACTCCAGGGAAAATTTTACAAATATTGAACCTTTATCAATCAAAAATCCATAATAGAAATAGTCATAATTGACCTTGTTTGCAGTTTAGGGTGTCCTGGCAACAGTTTTACAGACATATCTTATATAATGGTGACCAAAGTGAAAAATGCCTTTTGGGCTGCAGGGATTTTTTTTTTGGTTGGAATATGAGTGGCCACTGGGAGAAATTGTAATTAAGGCTGAGCTGCTTTGCTTGGGGCGTATTTGAATTGCTAGTGATTTTGCATCCTTAGAAGTTGCCACTGGCTTCCCCAATATACAGCTGGGCTTTCCCCATCTAAATTTGACAGCTTTTGACATTCAGAAGTGTTGCATGACCATGGCAATTCCATGGAATGTGTGAAAAGGTGTGAGACGGAAATGTGCATGTGTGAAAAGTGCAAATCCTTGCCAGAAAGGATTTGCCAGTCATCTACTGGGAACTCAGTGTGAGTGGAAATGGTACATATGTTGGGGACGATTGTTTCAAGTGACTATTTCTGGCTCATTGTTTTAATAGTTTTTGGACAACAACTGAACTCTGTGGCATACAGGAATGACAATGATCAGGCTGTGATACACCAAAAACTGGTTAGTAGATACATTCAGTACTGGGTTGGGTCTCTTCATGTTTCTGCAGAAAGCTGTACCACCCCAACAATGCCCAACTGGGCATGGCCATCATGCGAGCAGGTGTCACCCACTGGCATGGGGGCCAGATAGAGGTGGGTCACAAAATGATCTGCAAGGCCTACCGCATCCTCATGGTCACCCATGGACCCAACCACGCCATCACCAGAGACCTGGAGGTACATTCTGCAGTACTTTAGTTTTATGGGTTAAGCTGTGACTTTAGAGCAACAACTACACATTGAAAATATAGTTGTATATATAGTAGTATACAAGCTGAGTGTAAAAAAAGTATGCATTATTTAAACCAGTATCACAAGAGCAATATCACTTTTCTCGTGCTGCTTTCAGACGCCTTTCACAAGTGTTTAAACTTTTGAACCCAGAGCAAATTAGTGTGATTTTCTCCAAAATAATGGAAAAAAAGTCAATGAGCAACTTTATAACAAATGTTTCACAAATTACATGAAATAAATATATTTAGAAAATTAGTCTTAAAATGTTTGGGAAATATGTCTAGGGAAAAAAAGAAAAACTATATTTATAGTGATCACAATTACATATTTTGAATTATGTTACAAAATTATTATTATTATAACTATTTTAAATTATTATAATTATTCTTTTTAAAAAATTCTGGTAATTTCCTTGTACTTTTCACTAATTTTGAGGTCATTTCTTCTTTTGTTGCTCATTGCCTTCTTCCCATTTATTTGGGAGATATCAAACCAATTTGCTCTTCTCTAAAAAGAAAAAGAAAAGGTAAATGTGTAGGGAAAAAAAAATAAAAAAAAAATAAGTAAAACTATATTATAATTATCATATGCAAATATTTCAAATTATGTTTCAGTGATAATTTTGTTAGTACACTACTCCCACTGATCTTGCTTTTTTATGCTCTTCAGTCCATGCGCGCACAGACTGAGGTGGAGCTGAAGATGTTCAAGCAGAATGAGCAGGTGTACCACAGCATGAGGGACGCTGCTCTGAAGATCCAGTCCTAAGATGATCTAAGGCCTCCTCTGCAGCAACAATCACCTTCATCACTGATGAACTTGTCAGACCTTCTATACTGCATGTCTTCATAAGCTCTGCACCCTGAGTCCCTGTGCCTGTGCTGAATGTCTGCATCACCAGTGTATCTGATCACACACTGTTCTGTTAAAATCACCATGTGCAGATGCAGCACAACATGTTGCATGTACAGTATCTACAATAAAAGTGAAGATACAACATGTGTTGTAATCACTTAAGCCTCTTTTCTATCAAAATTGGCGCCTGCAAGTAGGTTTTTCAAACATGGATAAACCTGCTAAAAATAGTCTATAGACAGCTTTCCAATTGCCAGTAGAGCAGAGCTGTGTACAAGGTGCTGCAGCAGACAAGTATGTCTTTCTGTGTTTGTGTGGGTTTCTTTGGTAAGTCACATTTAACAGACCACAGAAAGGGTAAAATGATAGAAAGTAATATGGACAGATGTCTCTTTATATATCTCTTACTTATTCTTAGTCATTCTGTTTCAGCATGACTTTGTCCCAGTGCACAAAGCAAGGTCCATAAAGTCACGGTTGGATGAGTTTTGTGTGGAGGAACTTGACTGGCCCACACAGAGCCCCGACCTCAACCCTATCCAACACCTTTGGGATGAACTAGAACAGAGATTGCGAGCCTGGCCCTCTCTTCCAACATCAGTGTCTGACCTCACTAATGCTCTTCTGGATGAATGGGTAAAAATTTCCACAGACACACTCCACAATCTTGCAGAAAGCCTACTTCATATTAATGCCTATGGATTAAGAATGGGATGTCATAAAAGCTCCTGTAGGTGTAATGTTTAGGTGGCCCAATATTTTTTTCCATGTAGTGTATGTCACAGAAATAAGAAGAAAAGTCATAGTACAGTAGGTCATAAAAATGAGTATGTAATAAAACATAATTGTATAGTTTGTTTTAAAACCAAAAAAAAAAAACTACATCACAGGACTGTTTGTCTTATGAATTTAAAATGTCCTCACAGCATAGAATGTCTTAAAAATGCAGAACAAAAAAAACTGTTGTATGTTATAACAATAAAAAAAGGGTCTTAGTATAATGGGGTGAAAAAAGGCGTATTACTGTATGTCTTCAATGCAACTCCCCCCAAAAAATCATAGTATAATAGGTCATAAAAATCAGGAAAAAAAATTCATAGCAAAGTCTGTCATAAAGATGCAAAAAATGTTGTAGTATTATATGTAATAGAAATCAGAAAAGTCATAGTCATAATATAGTGTGTCTTAAAAATGCTGAGAAAACGTAAAATGACATCATAGTAAAGTAAATCTTAGGAATGCAAAAAAAATCCTCATAGTATAGTATGACATAAAAATGGAGAAAGAATGTCAGTGTTAGTCAAAGTAATAACAAAAAAAAGAAGTCACAGTATGGTTGGCAAAATAAGTGATACTATAGTATGTTGTCCGAAATAGGATAAAAAAGTTAGTCATGCAAAATAACATAAAAAAGTAATACCATAGTATGTTATCTAAAACAGCATAAACAAGTCATAGTAAACTATGTCATACTTAGTAGCACCAAAAAATCCATAACATATGGTGTCATCTAAATGAGCATAAAAAAGTCATAAAAGAGTATGTTGTCTAATGTATGTAATGTCGTTTTCAGTCTTTTTTTTTTTTACGTCAAAATTTGCCATTTTTCGACATACTATACTATGTCATTATCAGCCTTTTTTTCAACATGCTATATTACGACGTTTTGGGCCTTGTTTTCAACATGGTATTCTATGAAGTGTCTCTACAAGCTATAATATTTTATTTTCAGCCATTTTTTCAACGTGCCATATTATGACTATAGAGACACTTCATAGTATACCATGTTGAGAAAAAGGCCCAAAATGTCATTATATAGCATGTTGAAAAAATGGCTTATAATGACATAGTAAAGTATGTCGAAAAGCTCAAATTTTGACATGTTGAAAAAATGGCAAAAAAAACGCATATTATAACTTGTAGAGTCATAGTAGTAATAGTATAGCATGTCAAAAAAAAGGCCAAAAACTGAGAAATTTTGACATGTTGAAAAAATGGTTGAAAACGAAATCCTAAAGCAGTAAGAGACACTTAATACTATACCATGTTGAAAGAAAGGCCCAAAATGACATAATATGGAATGTTGAAAAAATGGCTGAAAACCGCATATAGCTTGTAGAGACACACCATAGTATAGCACGTCAAAATAAATAGCTGAAAACATCATTATATAGCATGTCGAAAAAAATGGCTGAAAACGACACAGTATGTATAAAGATCTCACACCTTGACATGTTGAAAAAATGGCTGAAAACCACATATTATTGCTTGTAGAGGCACCTGATAGTAAAGCATGTCGAAAAAAGGCCAAAAACGTCATAATATAGTATAAATTACACAAAATGATACTATAGTATGTCTTCCGAAATTGCATAAAAATGTCATACTATAGTATGTCGTCAAAAAAAGCATAAATATGTCATACTATACAAGGTACAAGGTAGATTTATTTCTCATTTTTCTTCAATGTGGTTTAAGAAGAAATTAAATTGAAGGTGATCCTAAATCCTGCTACATCTTTTGTGTCAAAGGAGGAGTTGAGGAATCTCTCAGCCTGGGGAAAGAAGCTGCCCTGTAGTCTGGTGGTTCTGCAGCAGATAATTCTGTATCTTTTTCCACATAGCAGCAGGGCGAACAGACTGTGGCTGGGGCGGCTGCTGTCTTTCAGTATCCTTTGGGCTCTGTGCAGACACCTCACTTCACAGAGGTCACTGATGCTCTGTAGATGGGAACCAGTGATGTTCTGGGCAGTTTTAAATACCCGCTGTAGAGCCTTCCTGTCCCGTGCACGAACCATGCCAGTTGGTGATGTTTCCAGTTGGTATGCTTTCTATTGCTCCTCTGTAGAAGTTAACCAGGATCTTGCTCTGGAATTTAGCCTTCCTAATTTTCCGTAGGAAGTAGAGCCTTTTGTGTGCTTTTCTAACCTGGGTGGTGATGTGTGATGACCAAGATAGGTTCTCAGTGATCGTAATTCCAAGGAACCTATAGCTGTTCACCTGCTCCACCTCAGCTATAGTATGTAGTCTGAAATTGCACAAAAATGTCATACTATAGAATGTCATCCAAAATAGCATAAAAAAGTCATACTACCTCTCCTGGTTGGCCAACACCACTGCCATGGTAAAAAAAAAAGGCACAACAGAGGTTACACTTCCTGAGATTACTCAGGAAGAATAATCTAAATCAGGAACTTCTGATAGCCTTTTACCGAGCAACCATACAGAGTGTTCTAACTTTTGGCATCTCAGTGTGGTATGTAAGGTGCACAGCTACAGAGAAGAAGAGCCTCAAGAGGGTCAGGAAGTCTACACAGAAAATCATTGGCTGCCCCCTCTCCTCTCTGTATGACATTGCCAGTTTCCACTATCTCCACAGGGCGCAAAACATCATAAAAGACCCATGCACCCTGCACATCACCTGTTCAGCAAAAGGTCAGCAAAAGCACAGACATTTAGACTAAAGAAAATTTTCTTCTTTATAGCCATTAGATACACACGTGGACAAAATTGTTGGTACCCTTTGGTTAATGAAAGAAAAACTCACAATGGTCACAGAAATAACTTGAATCTGGCAAAAGTAATAATAAATAAAAATTCTATGAAATTTAACCAATGAAAGTCAGACATTGCTTTTCAACCATGCTTCAACAGAATTATTTAAGAAAATAAACTCATGAAACAGGCTTGGACTAAAATGATGGTACCCTTAACTTAATATTTTGTTGCACAACCTTTTGAGGCAATCACTGCAATCAAACAATTCCTGTAACTGTCAATGAGACTTCTGCACCTCTCAGCAGGTATTTTGGTCCACTCCTCATGAGCAAACTGCTCCAGTTGTCTCAGGTTTGAAGGGTGCCTTTTCCAGACGGCATGTTTCAGCTCCTTCCAAAGATGTTCAATAGGATTTAGGTCAGGGCTCATAGAAGGCCTCTTTAGAATAGTCCAATGTTTTCCTCTTAGCCATTCTTGGGTGTTTTTAGCTGTGTGTTTTGGGTCATTGTCCTGTTACAAGACCCATGACCTGCGACTGAGACCAAGCTTTCTGACACTGGCCAGCACATTTCTCTCTAGAATCCCTTGATAGTCTTGAGATTTCATTGTACCCTGCACAGATTCAAGACACCCTGTGCCAGATGCAGCAAAGCAGCCCCAGAACATAACAGAGCCTCCTCCATGTTTCACAGTAGGGACAGTGTTCTTTTCTTGATATGCTTCATTTTTCCGTCTGTGAACATAGAGCTGATGTGCCTTGGCAAAAAGTTCCATTTTTGTCTCATCTGTCCATAGGACATTCTCCCAGAAGCTTTGTGGCTTGTCAACATGTAGTTTGGCAAATTCCAGTCTGGCTTTTTTATGATTTGTTTTCAACAATGGTGTCCTCCTTGGTCGTCTCCCATTAAGTCCACTTTGGCTCAAACAACGACGGATGGTGCGATCTGACACTGATGTTCCTTGAGCTTGAAGTTCACCTTTAATCTCTTTAGAAGTTTTTCTGGGCTCTTTTGTTACCATTCTTATTATCTGTCTCTTTGATTTGTCATCAATTTTCCTCCTGCGGCCACGTCCAGGGAGGTTGGCTACAGTCCCATGGATCTTAAATTTCTGAATAATATGTGCAACTGTAGTCACAGGAACATCAAGCTGCTTGGAGATGGTCTTATAGCCTTTACCTTTAACATGCTTGTCTATAATTTTCTTTCTAATCTCCTGAGACAACTCTTTCCTTTGCTTCCTCTGGTCCATGTTGAGTGTGGTACACACCATGTCACCAAACAGCACAGTGACTACCTGTAGCCCTATATATAGGCCCACTGACTGATTACAAGATTGTAGATACCTGTGATGCTAATTAGTGGACACACCTTGGATTAACATGTCCCTTTGGTCACATTATTTTCAGTCTTTTCTAGGGGTACCATCATTTTTGTCCAGGCCTGTTTCATGAGTTTATTTTTTTAAATAATTCTGTTGAAGCATGGTTGAAAAGCAATGTCTGACTTTGATTGGTTAAATTTCATAGAATTTTTATTTATTATTACTTTTGTCAGATTCAAGTTATTTCTGTGACCATTGTGAGTTTTTCTTTCATTAACCAAAGGGTACCAACAATTTTGTCCATGTGTGTATGTGACCATGTAGTAATCCCTCCGCTATGTGTTATACGGGCAATATAAGTATGTATATATGTTCAATATTGATTATTCCAACCACATGTCTTACATTCTTACATACCTGTGAAACATTGAAGATATGAATAACACTTGCAGGTATGAACTTTGCAAGAACAAGATATAACACTTCCTCCTATTTAGGATAATCATGTTACCTATGTGTAATTTTAAAGCATTCTTCCATCGAGTCAATTTCTTTCCTACAAACAACTCTTATGGGCATTGCAATAACTTTTTACCATGTGCAATATCTAACTACCTTCCATATGCAACTAGTCTAGCTCTTGTATGGAAGATGGAACAGCAATGTAGCACTTTTTATTGTGTAAATCCTTTTTATTTATTTTTTTTTATTGTTGTATGCACCAAGTAGAGCTGCGCTCATAATTTCGTTGTATGCTCTGCCAACAATGAAAAATAAAGTATTCCCTAGTTCTCTAGTTTTGGACAATTTTTGGGCAACATTCTATACTATGTCTTTTTTGACGATTTCTGGACGACATACTATATTATGTATATGTAGTATATGTATATTTTTCAGGTTGCTGGCTTGCCATGACATGATGGAGCATTTATTGGCCTGACTCAAATATCCTCACTGCTGAGAGCCCTACTGAATTTTCCTTTTCAACACCATATGACCCTTGATATCAGCAGAGCAGACAGATATATCAGTCGATATTTTCTTTTATTTACGCCATCAAATATCATTTGGCTGTAGATTCATACAGTTTAGACACTGATTATGATATTGCAGAACAAATTAAGGCACGTAAAGTTGAGCGATATATTGTTTAGGCCGATAAATAAGGTGAAATTGTTCCGAAACCGGTAAAACCAGTATCAGCAGATGCATCTGTCGAAATCAAGGAGTATCGGTAAAGAAATGTCAAAGTAAAATCTGAGGTAATTTAGAAACTGTGATCTAATAACATACTTTGTCCATTAGAGAGTATTGACGTGTTTTTAAAAAGTCATACTATAACATGTTCTCAAAAAAAAGCATAAAAAAGTCATACTATAGTATGTTATCCAAAATTGCGTAAAAATGTCATATTATAGTAGGTATAGTCATAAGAAAGTCATGCTATAGTATATCGTACGAAACAGAAAAAAAAAGACAGTCTGGTGTGTCAGGCGAAATGGCATCAAAAAGTCATAGTGTAGTACATCTTCTAAACAACATGAGAAATTGCATGTTGTCCAAAACAACCAAACACCAAAATTTAAGTTCAGCCTTGAGTATTCGTGGACTATTGTGCCAAATCTGAAGAACTTCAGTTAAGGTTTACTGCAGACATCACATTCACGGGAACAGGACAGATATCCAAAGAACCCGAAAACATAACGTACCGGTGCAGAGGCTTAAAAATCACTCAGCTGAAATGTCGCAAACATGAAAAACCACACTTTATTTGAAGTATTGAAGCACGGCTTTGACAGACAAACCCTATTAAATAGGACCATAAGAATCCACAAAGACTTTTATATTATTGACTCAAAGTCTGAGAGAAGAAGGCAGAATCTAAGCAGGAAATCCAGGACACATCATACAAACAGTATCAAAAAGTTGAAAATAGAAGCTCTGTGTGTCACTGCTGCAGCATCAGGTAACAGTGAGCCCTGAGATGGGCGTCTGCATAGAGGTGAAAGGTCAACCACTACCAGTCTCTGCTCACTGCAGTAGTGCATATTGCTTTTAGCTGAAATCTCATCACCGAACACTCAGAGTATTTCATCTACTTCACTTTTTCCAAATTGTGTTGTGCTACAGTTTAAATCAGATGTTTGTGTGCGGCCGTGCACACAAAACACTACAAGAAGCAAGTTATAGGAGACTTTTTTTTTTGTAGTATTACAGAAATAGAAATGCAAAAATCCCTCAATAACCCTTTAAAACCTGGAGCAACACCACTTTTCTTGTGCTGCTTTCAGATTCCTTTCATAAGATTTTAACCTTTGAACCCCAAGCAAATTGGTGCCATTTCTTTCAAAAGGTTGGGGAAAATGCAACCAGCAACTTGCTAAGAAATATTCTGCGAATTGCAAGAAATTAGAAGATTTTTTTTTTTTTTTTAAGTGAAAAGCTATTTAAAAAATCTATTTATAAGGATCATAATCACATATTTAAAATGATGTTATAAAATTATTATAATATTGAAGTGCTTCTTCCTGGTCATTTCTTCTTTGTTGCTCATTGTCTCCTTCCCATGTTTTTGAAAGATATCAAACCAATTTGCTTGGATTTCAAAGGGTTGATTAAAAAAACAAATTAGATACAATTTTTAAATTAAGTCAATACATAGCAAAAGGAGAAAATGAAGAGGTCTGAATATTTTCCAAAGCCACTGCATACTGTAGAAGTTATATTAATACATTACTGTACATTAGTGTTTTCCAGTAAAAGTCAGTTTGAAATCACACATCAAAATGATTTAACCTCCAATGAGATTTCAGACTAACTCATACAAAGTACCAGATCTCAGATCAAAGGATAAAGTGACAGCCGTGTGTTTAGTGTCCTCCCCTGAGATGCTCCATCTCTTCCTCTGTCTCACTGGACAACACAGAGCTCAGTGCTGGACTGATTGAGAGAGTCCTCTGTCCCGTCTGCGTCTCTGTGAGTCCTGCTGTGCTCGTCCGACACTCCGTCCTGCTCGTATGACGAAGG
The DNA here is from genome assembly GCF_026936395.1 of Plectropomus leopardus. Classification (NCBI taxonomy): domain Eukaryota; kingdom Metazoa; phylum Chordata; class Actinopteri; order Perciformes; family Serranidae; genus Plectropomus; species Plectropomus leopardus. Next base: position 2,591,152 of record NC_142195.1, on the reverse strand, counting down.
CCCCAGACTCTGCCTCAGCTCCATGAGCAGCTCTTTGCCATCACTCGATGGCAGGTTTCCCAGGTAGTACTGAGGGGACAACTCCACCAGCCTGCAGCAGAGACAGGAACAAGACAAAGGATTATACAGGCATATATATATATATATATATATATATATATATATATATATATATATATATATATATATATATATATATCAGAGGGGATTAGCTTAGCTTAGTGCGGTGATACTCAACGTAAAGCTCATGGGCCAAATCTGGCCCCCACAGAGTACCCCCAAACATTTTATAATTAACAGTAAAAATAAAGTGATCCACAATGGGAATTGTTTTACTTTTAGTATATATAAGATGAGTGCATAAAACAACATCAAAATAGAGCTTGTTTATAAGAAACCTGCTAAAAAACTAGAAATGTCCTCCTAAAAGTGTCCTAAAATTTAAGGTATGTCCTAAAATCCTAGATGCCTGCTAAAATCCTAGAAATATCCTCTTAATAACACCCTAAATTCCTAGGAACGTGATCAAATTGTAGAAATGTGCTAAAATCCTAGAACCATGCTAAAAAACAAGAAATGTCCTAAAATCCTAGAAATGTCCTAACGTCCTAGAAAAATGCTAAAATCCAAGAAATCTGCTAAAAATCAAGGAATGTCCTGAAATTCCAGAAATGTCCTTAAATTCCGGAAATGTGCTAAAATCCTGGAGATAAGCTACAATCCTTGAAACATCCTAAAATCCTTGTAATGTGCTACAATCCTAGAACCATGGTAAAAAAATAGAAAAAGTCCTACAATCCTAGAAATATGCTAAAATCTGAGAAATATCCTTAAATCCACAAAATGCGCTAAAAATGCTAGAAATGTCCTACAAACATGTTAAAATCCAAGAAATGCCCTTAAATCCTACATATATCCTTAAGTCCGACACACATCCCAAAATCTGAAAACATGTCCTTAAATCCTAGAGACAATCCTTGATCCTTTAATCCTTGAAATGTGTTAAAATCTTAGAAATGTCCTAAAATCCTAGAAATGTGCTAAGATCCTAGAAACTTGCTAGAATCATAGAAATGTGCGAATTCCTAGAAAGGTACCCAAATCGCAAAAACATGCTAAAAAGCAAGAAATGTGCTAAAATCCTCGAAATTTCCTTAACTTCTAGAAATGTGCTACAATCTTTGAAATGTGCTAAAATTCTAGAAATGAATTAAAACCCTAGAAATGTGCTAAAATCCTAGAAACGTGTGGGGCTGCTGCAGCTGGCCCCTGGCCTCCTGTCATGTTGTATGGCAGGCTGAGTAATCCTGGTTTTAGCACACAGACTGGAATCTGGAGGAAACAGCTAGCTTGGCTCTGTTACAAGCTGCTGACTCTACACAGTAAAATCCAACAGACAGTAACTTGCACATTAATGATCTCATGGTGCGACTTACATCTGAGGGTGGACTTCAGAAGCGATGCGGATGCAGTTATCGCAGGAGATGGTGAATTCATGGTACAGGACCCAGCTGGGGGGGTTGGGGCACGGCTGCCGACACAGGTAGGACGAGAAGCGATGCAGGTGGGCCACGTGACGATGAGTTAGCAGGAGGTAGTTACCTGAGCCGTCCACATCATGAGCCACCTGAAGAGGATGGCAACATTTATCATCAAGAAACAGAGTTCTCTTTATGTGTTGCTTCTAGTTTTGAAGCAAATGAGTAACATGGTAAAAAAAGCTATGGAAGGTTTAATATGGGGAGTAGGACTGGACCACTGGATTTTAATATGAGGTTCTACATTTAAAAAAAGACAAGAATTACATATTCATCATAGTACATTCAATAAATTAAATAAATAAGGTGTATTCAGACACACTTATATAGCATAAATATAAGAGAGGAGACGGGTTACATTTGTGTCAGTGAGCTTGAAGAAAACAGGCTGTTTACTTTGAGGAAGAAGCCTGAGATGAGGGCACGCTTGATGTTGGTGCAGTTGTCTTGGCAACCAAAAGCAGGGGGAGAAACAGGAAGCTCTATCCGCTGCATCACCTCCAGCAACTCCGCCCTGATCACCACAGCCAATCGCAAGGCGGCGTGACTGAGGAAGTTTGTTGTGCACCACGCCTCATCCTGATTATCTGCAAACACCACACACACACCATTCAATATCTCAGAAACGTATATATGTTAGATATTAATGAAACCCTTAACAAATTGATAAGATTTCTTTTCATGGAAAGAAGTCAATGAGCAACTTGGTATGAATTGTTCTACCAACTGAAAGAAATTATGAGATAAAGATTTTTGTTTTTTAAAAGCTAGGGAAAAAATTTATTTCTAATTATTATAATAACACATTTAAAATTATGTTGCAGGATTATTATAACATTTAAGCACTTATTTAACTTTCTCTTCATTTTTTTGTTTGTCTTGTTTTGTGTTTTTTTGTTCTTTTTACTTGTGTTGCTTTCAGACACCCTTCACAAGTTTTTAACCTTTGAATCCCGAACAAATTGTGCAATTTCTTTCAAAAACTATGAGAAACTAATTAGGAAATGTTCCACAAATTACAAGAAATTAGTAGAATAAGAAAAAGAAGGAAAAAAGTTATTTTAAAAAAGGTTATTCATAAAGATCATGTTTACATATTTAAAATTATGCTACAAAATTATTATAATATTTTAAGTGCTTCTTCCAGGTAATTTTTTTTACTTGCCTTTTTCTTATTATTATTTTTAAACAAGTTTGCAGCTAATTTTCTTTGTACTTTTTACTAATTTCTTGCTAATTTTTGGGTCATTTCATCTTTCCTTGATCATTGCCATGTCTTTAAGAGAAATCAAACCATTTTGCTCAGGTTTCAAAGGGCTAAAACACTGTATTCCCTCTTGTGTTGCTAATGCTTGAACACTTTCCACAGTTCTATTATACAGTGAACCATTAGTGGGAGCATCTAATATTATGTGTCCAGTGATAATGTATAATCCAGTTGTTCTGAGATCAGTGGGAATCCTGTAACTAACAAAGTACTGATGTAATGCAGACTGAATTGTACGTACGCTCTATGAAGGTGTTATAGATATTAATGAGAGTCATGTGGTCTCCCTCTGCGTGCATCAGAGGTCTCCAGTGTGTGATTGCTGCCTCCTCCCTGCTGGGTTCTGCTGCCACAAAGCATGACGGAGCTGAAACAAGACAAAGATCACATCAAAGTTTCATTTTACAATAAACAATTACATACAAAAATGTGTTAAAGGGACAGTTTGGATTGGAACAGCTTCAGTTCCCCATTTATACTCTTGTCAAAACCACCAGACTCCATAGAGAAAAACAGTCATTTAAGCTCACTGAACACAGGAGCCACTAGTCCACCACTGCTTCAGTCAGTAAGCTTGATTTTGTCGTTGTGTGACTTTGGTCAATGAACTAACCCTTTTACGCGACAAAGTCACAAAATAACACAAACTAAGTGACTGAATGAGGCGGCTGTGGACCAGAGACTCCTTTGGTTTGTGATGCTAAATTACTGTTTTTGTCAAAGGAGTCTGGCTTTGGAGAAAGTCATATCACAGTTTCATTTTCCAGATGAAAATCATTAACATTAAGGTGAGGCAGTGAAAATACTCTCAGTATTAGTAATATTATTAATATTGTTTTGTTGCTGACCCCACAACAGCAGTAACTGAAATGAAATCTATTGTATGTAATATACTGACTATGGATAAGAACCCCATAAAACCCCACTACAAAAAATGTGTACAGAGTGTTTGGCACATTTTATCACTTTTCATTCTTAATTTTTTCGCTAATTTTGCCTGTGTTCATGCTTATGATATACATTTTAGCGAGACTGTGTATTTTTATTTAATTTAGGAATTTCCAGCTCAGCTCCTACAATAAGCCTAAAATACACTGTGGAAACTAAATTCAAAGCATAACAACATGCTGTGTATTTATATGTATTATATATATTTCTGGGTGTCATTCTGGGCTTTTGACAAATTCCAACCAAAAATACATGCTATTTACACTAGGTGCACTGTCACAATCAATTTTGCTGCAAATCCCTGACATATCCTAGGCTGTTAAACTACTATATTGAAAATAATTCATTTTTTGTGTTTTTTTTTATAGTGGCATCATGACAAAACCATGGTATTTAAAGGGTTACAATTCTGAAAATTAATGAAAATTTGACATTTCTGATTATGACTGATGTTGGTTAAAAAAAAATAACTCAATGAAAGTAGTAAATAATATTGACGTAAAATATTTTTTAAAGCTTGATTTTGAAAAGTGCATTTTGAGATACGAGTGTGTAATATAATAGCAGGCCCTAAGGATTACAGTAAACATTGATTAATAAAGATTGTCACACATTCTTTACACAGATATGGTGTTTGATTGTGTTATGGGGCATCATATCTTTGTGGATGTCAATGTCAATGTTATATTACCTGTGAGCATGGCAGCGATGGTGAGCAGCTCGTCAACACAGTCGTACTCGCAGGCAGCGATCAGGGCTTTAGCCAGCGGCGGCTCGAGTGGCAGCTCTGACATAATGATGCCCACTTCTGACAGGTTACCATCATCATCCAGCGCTGCCAGGTAGTCCAGGTCCTCCAGGGCCTGCATTAGAGCCTCGGGGGCTGGGAATGACGGAGACATGGAAGAAAGATGAATATGGAGAAGGAAAAGGGGAGGAGGCAATGATCTTAGGCTTGGAAGTGCAGACGAAACGCCAACTGCAAGGCAGCAGAGATATCCCTCTAATGTCAATGAACTGCAGTAGACAGAGCATAACCGCTCACCAAATGTTACACTTCAATTCTTAACCCTCTGATACCTGGGCTGACTTTACTTCTCTTTCAGTCGCCTGTCACATGTATTTAACCCTTTAAAAATTGAGAAAATTGGCTTGACTTCTTTTAAAAACAAGGGAAGAAGGCAGTGATCAACTTAAGAATCAATACAAAGAATATTAGCAATACATTTGTAAAAAGTACAAGAAAATTACCTGAAAATTGAAAAAAGAAGAAAGGAAAAACAAAGTTAAAAAATAAAAACAAACAAACGTAAACTTTCAACTGGTAATTATTATAATTATCTACCATTTTACAGCTGCAACAGGAGTGACGGAGTAGACTTCAACAGAGCCAATGATATAAGAACTAGTTTAACTAATCTGGTTGTGATTAGCCAATGAGCCCAATCTCAAAATGTGCACACTCTCATGTGCACCCGTAATCGGTGTATATTGCATACAGTAGCTGGCGGTCGGTGCGTTCCTGGTTTGCAGAAACAGACGGTGCATGCACTCCACAGCTCAGCATTATGCTGTACAGAGGCATGTATTTCCATCTCTGCATTTCACCCTTTCAGTCAGTCTTTAAACACGAAGAACAGAATGACTCAGGTTTTTTTGTATCCTTATGCATGAAAATGCTGCTGTTGGTTCTAATCCTTTATATGTCTAGTTGCCTGAACTTCACATTTCTTCAGACACAAGCAGGAATGAACAAAAGGCACTTTTAGTTCCTTAAGATCTCTCAACAGGCATATCACATGGAATCTCTCATTACCTTCAACTGATGGGTTAAGAGGGTTCAAGTTTATCAGTGCTTTTAAGTAACTCTGTCATTTTCTGTGATGCATCAGAGAAAATTCTCAGTAAGTGATAGATGTACCTGGTCTGTCCAGGAACTTGCACTGTCCCATGTCTGCAATATCGAGCCTTTTGAGCAACAGCACCAGGTGGCTGAGGTTTTCTTCCATCACTCCAGGACAATGAGCCTCCTCCATCCCATCCTCATACAGACACTGAGGGTACAGACGGAGACACAGCCCTGAGGAGCAACAACAACACATGTAGTAAACAGTCATAATACAGTTAATTACTGTAGTTGAACAATTAGATTTTTTGCCATGTAATCCGTCTTTTATCACCACTTATCATTTTGTTTCAGTAATGTTATTAATAACAAAAACTGATAAATCTCATTTAGTAGCTGACTGTAAAATGGGTATAAGCTGATGTTATGGCCACAGTCACCACCCTCTCCTCATGTTAACCCTTTCATGTAGCTCTGTTTATGCTAATTGCTAATTACAAAGTGTGGTCCCCTGTGCTGGACTGGCTTCTCCTCCGAAGGCGTCGGCTTTCCTCGGGGTGAAGATCATGATTGGAGCTGTATTCTATCTGGCGTCTTAATCCAAGGGTGCAGCACAGACCCACGTCTCTACATATGCCTGGTAACCCTTCGTCCCCCCCAGGGTGCTTTTCGCTACTTTGTTATGTGATATTGTTAAGAAGTACATTTGCAGCTCAGACCCACGACTCTACGTATGCCTGGAGACCCTCCATCCCCTCAGTGTGCTTTTTGCTACTGTGTTATGTGATATTGTTAAGAAGTACATTTGCACTTGTTCTAAATTGTTGTGAGACACTGCTGTAGCTGTTTTAGGGACTGGGCTGGGCATTAGATTCTAAAAACTGCCTACACTCATGCAGCATAATTTCTTTGTTAGAAACACTCTGTGCAGGTGTTTTTTTTGTCTTCACCAAAAATAAGTACAAAGCTAAAATCTGAAGTAGTTAGAAGGCATGCACTGATGTCTGCCACAGTAGGGGACAACACACAAGAGTGCATGGATGCTCAGCTTGCTTTGCTCGGGGGCCATTTTTGCAATCTGTAATTTCAGGACATCCTAGGTTTTTCGTATGTTTATAAGATTTCAGGAAATTTCAAGGATTTGGGGACTTTTCTAGGACTTAAGTATGTTTTAAGGATTTTAGGATGTTTCTAATATTTTAGGACACTTCTTGGATTTTACAACATTTCTAGGATTTCAGAACATTTTAAGGATTTTGGGACTTTTCTAGGATTTTAGGAAATTTCTAGAATTTTAGGACATTTCTAGGATTTTGGGACATTTCTGGGATTTTAGGACATTTCTAGGTTTTTCGCATGTTTCTAGGATTTTTATTACATTTTTAGTATTTCAGGACATGTCTAGGACTTTACGACATTTCCAGGATTTTAGGACATTTCTAGGACTTACAAGCAAGTAAGTCCGCCTTTGGAACATTTCTATGATATATAGATATATAGAATACATTTTTATATATATATATTTCTTTGATTTCAGGACATTTCAAAGATTTTGGGACTTTTCTAGGATTTTAGGAAATTTCTAGAATTTTAGGACATTTCTAAAATTTTAGGACATTTCTAGAATTTCAGGACATTTCTAGGATTTCAGGACATTTCTATGAGTTTTTAGGACATTTCCAGGATTTTAGGATATTTCTAGGATTTTAAGACATTTCGAGGATTTTACCTAATTTCTAAGATTTTAGGATTTAGATTTAGTCTGCCTTTGGAACATTTTTACGATATAGTAAAATTTTGGGGATTTTAGGACATTTATTTGATTTCAGGACATTTGGGGCTTAGATAGGACCTCTTTTGAGGGGTGCCGGGATACTCCACTAGTACTTGTTTATCAAAAAAGCGCTAGTTAATGCTGTTTTATGTTCTTTGGCACCTGATGTACACAAATAGTATAAAAACTATTCCCTGTGTGAACCACTTTTTTTGACTGTGAATAAGAAAATGGTTGGGGGGGGCAGATTTGGCCCACTGGCCCTGGGTTGAGTATCACTGCAATAGGGGCTTTTAATGAAATGTTAGCATTTAGGAAATATCTGCAATGCACGACATCATCTCATAACACAATAGCAGCCATGACCTTTGACCTACCTGGCAGGTGGCTGTTCACCCTTTGAGCTCTCATGTCGGCCTGGTGTTTGCTGATCGTCCTCACCACCTGAGAATTAGCTCGTATTTGTGGATTGTAAACCTGTGGCAGAATATGGGCATAAATGTCAGAAATGTAATGTTCATTTTTTTTGACAGCCTGAGTATGCTGATTTTGTTTTCATCATAAAACTTGTTGTCCCCTGTAATAATATACAGTTAAAATGTTTGATTTTATGCATGCACTTTGCACAGTCTCAAGTTTATATTAAATCTATACAGCCAAACATCAGAGATATTGAATCCAACAGAAACATGAGGGACAGGGATGGGCGGGATTATATGGTTTTTACAATCTGTTACTAAATGATGACTTCTTGTCCTGATTAAATTACAGAGAACAAACTCACAGTTTTGAGTTGAAGGCCTGTGTCTATGACATAGCGAATAGCAGGCAGGGAGAAGGAGGCTTCTGCCAGGGTGTCAGACAGGATGACCTTCCTTTTGACCCCCGGCCCTCCAGCTCCCAGCACTGAGCCATCCACAGCCTCGGAGCTGTCATTCTGCCTCAGTGCGGAAGCCTCAGGGTTTGAGTCGTAGACCCGCTGGGCCAGCCCCCCCAGTCCAGCATGGAGCGGGAGGATCCTGAGAGGACCGAGCTGAGGACTCAGAGCTACACACTCCCTCTCCAGCAGGGTCACACACTCCTCCGTCTCCTGCACAGAAAGGAGCCTCAGTTTGAATCCACTCTGATGCAACATCTGACACAAGGCAACTCTGTCAAATGTCTGTCTGTGCTTTTGTTTGTCGTGTCAGTACACTGTCAGTGTGTGTGTCTCACCGTGGATTACCCAGAACAGATCAGTATCATCAGGGAGGATTTTGACTTACAAATCTAGCCTCAGCTCACACGGCACACACGACAGGCTCAAAGTAAATGAAATGAGGACTGACAGCGAGCAGGGAGAGTGAGGTGTGGTGATGTTGACAGAAAGGGAGTTCAACATGCAGGAGAGAGTTTGATATTCAGTAGATCAATATGTACAGAGAGCACATGACCACTACATAGTGTCTGCATGTTGTATATGTAGACTGTGTGTTTAAGTGTGTGTGTGTGTGTGTGTGTGTGTGTGTGTGTGTGTGTGAGAGAGAGAGAGGGAGAGCGAGAGAAAGAGAGAAAGAGAGAGAGAGACACCTGTAACCGAGACTTCTCAGGCTGAGGTGTCCTTGATTCACTCCTCTACAAGACAAAGGTGGTGAAACTCTACAGCACACCCTGCAGTGAATATTGGTTTAACCAGTTGCCCTTTTGTTAAAAATACAAAAAGACTTGAACTTGATACAGTTTCTACGGCTAAACGAGCAGATCTACAGTATCTTTTTTTTCAGTTGTACTCATTAAATCAATCCTGCATTACTGACTTTTTTCATTTAGCACATAGAAATGTTGCTATCTTTTCATTCATTTGTAAGAGTCTACCACTCCTTCACAGGATTCGACATGCATACCGCTGCACAGGGGATTTAAAGGAAATGATGCATACGCAGTGAATGATGTGGAGGACAAGAGCTGGTGCCTACACATATTTGACATAATGCAAAAGACAACAGCTAGAGGCAGACAGAGCTACATCAGTGCAGGCCTTTGTACTTCTTTCTAGCCCTTTCTAGCATGCTTTAATGTAAATGATGAAGACGGAAGTGGCCTTGTTTTATCCTCCCAGAGTTTTGGATTACTTTAAGGTATTTGATGATGAGAGCTGTACCTGAGGACTGGCCAGAAACACCATCACATCTCCTTCCTCCCCCCTCCTGTGGAGATCCAGCACCATGTGACAGGCAGCAGCTGCCTGGTCCTTCCCTGGAGAGAGCTCCCGGTATAACGTCTCCACCCTGCTCAACTCCACAGCCTTCCTGTCCCCCTCTACCCCACCCCCCTCCTCCTGGTCTCTGCTAGGGGGGTCAGTGAGCACGCTGTCCAAGGAGAGGTGAGGGACTGATGGTCCCAAGAAGGTGGAAAGGCGAGGTGCCAGCGTTGGGTGAGTGAGCAGAACCACCCTGAAGTTGTCTGGCCTCTGCCGGCAGACGTCACACAGCAGTCCCAGCAGCACGTCGGTGGGCACCGTACGCTCCTGGAGTTCGTCCAAAACCACAACGCCATACTGATGCAGCAGAGGGTCTGACATCATTTCCTCTAACAGAAGAGTATCACTGACAAACCTGAGGGGATGGAAAGAAAGGCATGAGGAAAGAGCCTGTATACTTTAAATCAGGGATACTCAGCTTACTTTGCCAATTTTGCAATGACAGGAGGCCAGGGGCCAGTCACAGCAGTCTCATACATGTTTCTGAAATTTAGGACATTTCTAGTACTTTAGGACATTTCGAGGATTTAAGTACCTTTCCAGGATTTAGGTTGTTTCAAGGACTTAAGCACATTTCTAAGATTTTAATTCATTTCTAGGACTTCGGATTTTCAGAGGATTTTAGGATGCCTGTAGGATTTTAGAACATCTCTAGGATTATAGCACATTTCTAGGATTCTGGGACATTTCCAGGATTTAAGGACATTTCTAAGATTTTAGGATGAATCTGAGATTTTAGGAAAATTCAAGAATTTTAGCATATTTTTAGGATTTATGGATGCTTCTAGGATTTTAGGACATTTCCCAGATTTTAACATGTTTCCTGGATTTTAGGATGTTTTAGGATTTTAGGACTACTACATTATTTCTAGTATTTCAGGACATTTGTAGCGTTTTAGGACATTAGGGTCTTAGCAAGGACCTCTGTCTGGGAGTGTGTGGGATCTTCCTCTGGCACTTTTTTTGATAAACAAGCTCTATTTTGATGCTGTTTTATGTACTCTGGTACCTTTGCTATACTAAAAGTACAAAAACAGTTCCCAGTGTGAATCAATTTACTCCAAATCAGAAAATGGTTGGGGGGCCACCCAGCACCCTGGCCGCAAGTTGAGTATCACTTCTTTAAACAACTAAAGATGTTAAAGTAGTCAAAGTGAGTCAAACCTCATAGAAAGCATTATTATCTGTCACAGGCTCTGTCAAAGCATCCTTTGACACATAACTGAGAGATGAATGACATGCTCTAAACAGCTGAAAACTAAGACCTTTTATTGATGCACACTTATTTATATAATAATTCGAGAGTCCTGGAAAGGACACAGGGATCCATTTTCAGTGTAAAACTTTTACTGCCACCTTAGAAAGCGAGCTGCAGGGAATAGAGGACAAAGAATGAAGGTGTGGCTCTAAGCAAAAGAAAGACCATGCAATGATTTGATACAAAAGTAGTGAAATCCAATGAAGCCATCTACATTACCTCTGATACAGTTCAGCATTGTGCATGTAAAATAAAGCAGTGAATGATTTACAGGTTACAGTTTGGTAGAGCACATTTTCATATTAGTGCAGGGAACTCTGTCTTGGCTTGTGACCTGTTTATGGTAGAGTTTTCAAAGCTTATCAATCATAATCTTTTGATTAACACTTTGTTTCAGAGGGCGCACTGGGCAGAATTTTGTAAAATAATACCTGAGAAAAGTTGGGTTTTTTTTTTAAAGCATGCTCAGAAATACACTTATTTGCTTTCTTTCTTTGTTTTTGTTATCACATTTGTGAAATAAATCCTTGTCTTGAACATTCAAATCTTGGGATAGCTCCATCACTGCTCCTGTAAATGACTCAAGGGAAAAAATAGATTTCCATTTTGTTGGCGGGAGCCGTAACAGTGAAACTGAGAATTAGAGACATGACCCATATCAGACGTAATAAGACGTCATTTTCTAACGTGTAGTATCCATGCATCCTAACCTGAGCAAGGTGTCAGGTGTGCAGCTGTCGTCATGAGACACCCTGTAGCCCACCTCCAGACCCAGACTGAGGTCCATCTCATCAGCCACACGGAGGGCCAGGCTCGACGCTGTCACCGAATAGGGTTGGGAACAACACACCAGGCCCTGAGAAAATTCATAGGACAAAGCATACTCCACACACCACTGTGGCACCTGCAGGGACAACAGGAGGAGGGAGAGAAGAAGGACAGAGGTCAACAAGACAAGGAAGACGTAATGTAATACTTGGAACATGAGTGATTACACAACTACATTTTTCAGAAGCACACACACACACACTTTAAAAATAACCAAACAGTTGGTTTATCACGGTCTGTTTTTCTTCACATGGCTGACAAGCCCATACATACATTCTATGAACCTATTTCAGTAATGTGCAATGCATTAGAATGTTTTATTTATGGTAATTCACTTAAATAAGCATGGGAATTTTTTTATTTAATTATTTCATCTGCTCCTTGTGTGAGGCAATATGCATGGGACCACAAAAGGTACCACAGTACATCTTCACCCATGTATTGATCTCTCTGACGTACTGCTGATTACTGCTTGTTTCTGTCTGTCGCTTTGTGTTTGGTCCAGGAGCTGTAATCTGAACTGCCCTTCTGCGATAAATGAAGTTGTCTAAATCTGAATCTAAAAAATAAGTTCCATTTGTGGAACACAGAATACTTGAACGCTTTACTGGCATCTTGAAGTACAGCACCAAGTCCAAGTCAAGTCAATTTTATTTATAAAGCCCATTATCACAAATCACAGTTTGCCTCTGAGGACTCTACAGCATACAGCATCCCTCTGTCCTTAGACCCTCATATCAACTAAGAGAAAAAAACCCGTATAACGACCACATCATTTTGTGAGCAGAGCAGCAGGAGCGGCTCGGCTGTAGCTTGACTCGGAGACTTAGCTATGTTATTCATATGATGCACACCTTACAGTAAAATAGACACTGAAAATGATCTGTTGATCATCATATTGACATCATATCAGAGTGGTCTTTTTTGACAACTGCTGGGGGCAACCTTACAGGTGTTTTTATATGGATTTTTTATTGTCTTTTATGCTATTTTGTTGATTGGTGAGAGCTTGTGGCTGCAAGACAAATTTCCATGAAATTATAAATAAAGTATCATCTTATCTTAAGACTTGTCCAAAGTTAGAACTAAACACAAGGTACAGTTGAGGCTGATGGGAATGTCATTTTTTAGGTAAACTAAAAAAATTGGACCTGATGATGAATAAATGTGTACCAAATTTCATGGCAAATAGCTAAAAGTAAATCCTGGACAGAGCCATTCGACCAGGAGGAGAGCAGAGGAGGCGAGGCTTGTGCTTTCTGCTGAATAAGAATCATGGTGTGACAGTGGGAATGTGAGGCGCTGTCCTGTTCCTGCTGTGGATCATACAACATTCAGAGACAGCTGCACTGTGGCGCTGCCCGTGCTTGGATGGAGCAGCCACGCAGCCCTCTTGTTGAAGTTTGGATGTGCGGACAGTTTAATCATTCCACAATCAGAAACCATGGATCACCAGAACCAAAAACAATGGACTATGATAAAGCAGCAGCCAACGATGTAAGGAGACACACAAAAGGACAAAATTACAGAGGACATCTGCTCACATTTCAATAGAATTCTACCATATATACTGTATATATATATATATATATATATATATATATATATATATGACAAATAAGGGACTGATTGCTTGATTGACTGACTGACACAAAGCAACATAAGCAGGTTTCCATTACGGATCAACAATCACAGGATGACTGCATTTCCACTGAGTGATTTTCTGTGACTTCTCCTCTGGTGATAACATTCCAAAAAGCATGGTGATGGATGTTCAAAACATTAGCAGCTTTATTTCTATTGCAGCCATCGCACTAGCCGTCATTATTTCCAATCCAAGGCCACAAAGACATGTTATAGAGCCATAATGGAAAGGCAAGCCCCTCATACGTGGAAGCGGCCACCTATGAGGGATTTCTGGGAGGTGATAGTCCACAATTTCACAGAGGAATTGTGGATTCAAAAGTTCCTGATGATCCGCTCAATTTTTGAAGAGTTAAGTGATGCAATAACACCTCTTGTAGCTGCTGCATCATGAGGGAGCCAGTTCCTACTGACAGGCACATAGCTATAGCATCATGTGACTTAGAAAAGACAAAAAAGTGTTTCCATTGCAGTTTTGCCAAATAAGGCTTTTCCAAATCCCCTGAAATCCCAACCAATGCAAGCGTAAAAACTTTTTTGTGATAAATGAGTTTTTATTTTAAACTAACATGTTTCCAAATTCAATTTAAGCAATTTGAGGGTTAATGGAAACCTGCCTATAGGCAATCATTTGGAGTTGTGTTTGTGTCCACCGGATGAATGTTAGTTCCATATTATTCTGTATTTCTGGCTCTGCTTTGGTTTCCATCAACTTTTAAGGAAAATATCATAATACAAAGGTTGAAAAGAGTGCTCAGTCTAAACCAAAACGCCAAAAGTATCAGCTAAAATGAGCTCTAACACTGTGCGGGTACCTTTAAATCCAACATCTTGTAGCTAAAATACTGAGAGAAAAAAAACCTTTCATTGAAGATATGGCAATAAATTCAGTTCTTCCTCAAAACTGATCCATAATCTTAAAAACATCTTCAAGACTGGATCCACCACCATCAGCCATTTGTTCCTTGCTTTTATGCACTTGGCTAACAGGTGTGCACATGATCCAATAATACAAGAGCAAGCAACTGAAGTGCCATCCATGGAACAAATAAACAGGGCGCTACACCGGACCTTGAATAAATATTTAATCAAAGCCTGCATCAGATCTCATGATGAGGACATTGAAAACACAACAAGCACCAAACGAATTTGGCAAGGGAGAAGATCACTTTGTGGAGCTAACAAGGATTCAAATTGTTTTAGAATTTGCATCATGTCTGCGTCTGCTGTTAATGAATGTGTTTTGGCTTTCTTTCTATTTCTTTTTATTTGCAGTGCTTTTCGGTTGTTGTATTTGTTTTGGATTTTCATGTGCTTTTTAAATGTTTCTGAAGCTGCAGCACGTTTCTCCTGGTGGAATAGTTATGTTGCCATTTGCCCATGTCGACCACCATCTAAATCTGAACAACATTTTGAACAAGATATTAGTTATTCTTATTCAACTCTAAGTGACAGAAAATAGAGCAGAAATGACTGACATTACATGTGCAACAGTGAGAAGTGCAAAGGTCAAAGTGACAGTGTCCTAACAACAGCTGTAATGATCACAGGTGTAACCACAATGATAAAGATGCAGAAGATAAAAAGACAAAAGGAGAGAGTGTTTCCTTTCTCCTGAAAGACACGTGGAAGTATAGCATGAAGTGTGCATATAGAGAAGAAGGTGGTGGAAAGAAGAGCCCAGTGTGTTTCTTGATGAAATGAGAGTTCGGGTTACAGAAGACAGTGTAACTCTACTTAAGTGGTTTAACACTGTCATTCATTAGCCTGAGGGAAGCTGAGCCAAGGAGCACGTCACATGATAACCGGGCCGTCACACAAAACCAAAAATTTGCTTGAAAGAAATAGCCTGATGAGGTCCATGCCAATATAGTCAAAGAGAACTTCAAGTGGAGATAGATGTGATGTGAATAAGATACTACTGTATTTTGAATCAGTACTGACATCAGTATTTGGCACTTTTTACCAGCCCCTCTCAAACAGTATTATGGAAATGTTTAAATGGTATCAAAGACATGGCTGAGTATTACTCTTTATCATCACATCATCTTTTCTTTCCCGTGTATGTAACTTCAGCATCACAGTAAAAGTAACTAACTTTAAAAATGTAGTGTCCAGGCTGCCTTACATTTTTCAAATGAGTGAATTTGAGAATTTAAATGAAAACAAATACTTTATTTTTGCACTGTCTTAATTAGACTATAAAAAGTTGATGTTTAGAGTTTGACCTGAATGAATCCAGGTGATCAGATCCACTACATGTCGTTATTGTCCCTGTTGGTGTCTGTTACCTGGGTGCTTTTCCCAGCTCCGTTGGGTGCACTGAGCAGCACCATGTTGTGGCTCTCAAGGTGCTCCAACAGACTCTGCCTTAACCTCCAGATGGGAAACTGGCGCCGCTCCTCCAGCAGGGCGTAGTATCGTGAAGAAAAGGGCAAACCATCATATGGGTTCACTTCCAGGTCTCCCAGTCCCTCCTCCTCTCCTGAACCTTGTCCTCCGTCCCCTTCATCGTCTAAATCCCCAGACAGGAAGGAGGACATGGACAGGGAGTCCAGGGCAGCCAAGGGCCCCACCTGGGGCCCTGGGGAGAGGGAGGTGGCGGAGGGCTTTGCTGGTGGTGATGACATCATCAGCAGGGGGTTGGGTGAGGGTCTGGTCCACAGAGAGGCCTGAGATTACCTGCAGACACGAAGACAATAATGAGAGATCACATGAAGCAAAGGAAGGAGTCAGGACGTGTGACTTGAATAGGACTGTGTATTAACCCTCTGAAACCTGACGCGGCATCACTTTCCTTGTGCTGCTCTCACACGTGTTTCACAACTATTGCATTCCTCACAAAAGTTCTTTTAATTAATTCGATTTCTTTCAAAAACATGGGGAAGAAGGAAATGACCAACTTAGCAATAATTGGTTAACAAATTAACAGAAATTAGTAGATTTAGATTTTTTTTTTTAATGTAGGGAAAAATATTAAGGAAAAAAAAGAAAAACTAGGGAAAAAATAAAAAAGGGTACAAATGTTTATAATTATCATAGTTACATATTTAAAATTATATTACAGAATTAATATATAATTAATATATAATTCTATAATAATATTTTTAAGAACTTTTTTCTGTGTCCTGTTGGTTGTTTTTTTTCTTGGGTTTCATTTCATTTTCATTTTAAAGGTACTTTTAAAGGTAATTTTCGTGGATTTTTTATGAATTTCTTGCAAATTTTGGAGTAATTTCTGCTTTGGTTACTTATTGCCTTTTAATCTCTCATCTATGCTCCTCTGGAATACTGGTCCACACGTGACTCGCTCCAGTGATTACTTAGTTCTTCAGGTTCCCCATGCTCAAACTAATCTTTGACTGCTTTCTGTATTAGTGCAGCAGAATCATGAAATCTGTTACAAAGTGACCTAAATCTGGGCATTTTAGATCCTTACTTAATGATCGTCCACCGTCAACATGTAATTGTTTTAGGAACTATATTTATTCATTAATTTATTATTATTATCCTTTTGAATATGTTTTGGTGCTTGTTCTATTGTTTTTAAATGGATTGTGTGTGTACTGTCGATGAAATGCTATGTATACTCGGCACCACTGAAAATGAAGGTCTCCTTTAATGGCTTCTGAGTTTAAATAAAAGTGAATAAAGTAAGCTGTATAAAGTAAGTAAATAAATAAATAAATTTACATGATGGCTTGAGTCTAAAACAGGGAAAACGTACTGAGAAACTTAGTAATAAATGGTTCACAAATTAAAAGAGATTAACAGTTTTAGAAAAAAAATTAAAAGCTAGGGAAATATATTCTAAAAAAAAGAAAAAGCTTGGGAAAGACCATTTATAAATGACAAAACAAAAATAAAACAAAATTATTATAATTCTTAAGAACTTACTCTAGGTCATTCCCTGTTGTTATCATGTTTTATTGAATTGAATTGTATTTTATTACTAATTTTCAGGTTATTCTTGTACTTTTTACTAATTTCTTGCTAATTTCTGGGTCATTTCTTCATTCATTCCTCATTACCTTCTTCCCATGTTTTTGAAAAAAAAAATCAAGCCTATATGCTCAGGTTTCAAAAGGTGAAACAAATGTTTTTACTTAATGTTCCTGCTTAAAATGATTACAAAGCCTTTGATTGTGAAGTCATTCGACAACAGCTGAGAGGAGGGAAAAGCAACGTTACGCCGCTTGTATTTCAGGTACTACAAGCATGAATGCAAAGTAGGGACCACACTACTTCCTGTCTCTGCTAACTATTTTTTTCTATTCCTTCAAACAGGCCCTTCACTGAACCTGCAGCATGTCTGGTATTTAACTGTGGAATGTCTGTCTCCACCCAGATGCCACATGCCACAGAGTGTGTGTGTGTTGGACAGCTGCTACAGACAGGATTCGGGGAAGAGGACGCCCTGCAGGCACCTGACTGCTTTGCTCGCTGATCCATTTTTGGGGAAGACAGAGAGGCAGATGAAAGCAGAAGTATGTTTCAAAACTAGGTCCAGTCTTCTACTGCATTGGTTGCCCATCAACCAGGGGTGTGAAATATGGGCAGTCTTTGGGGCATGATTTTTATATCAGCATATTGACATATTTTTGTAAAACAGCTAGTATATTTCCTTTGATGAAATAAGCAGAAGTGACTGTGTTTTTGGCTAGTTCCTAAAAACAAAGGTACTTCATCACATTACTGTAAGACACACATTCTCATTGATTTTTGATATGGGTCAACCAATATTTATTTTTCAACGCTGATACTGATACCGATTATTAGTACTTAATGAGACCGATAACTGATATTTGGAAGCAATATGCATTTACAATAAAAATATGTCAAAATCTAGAATTTGGAACATAGTAAACTCTAAACAATACTAAACAGAAAATTATTTTTAAATGCCTACAGCAAATGTTTAATGCAAACTAAAACTTTTGTCATATACAGCAAGTTCCAAGCAACGTTTTTTATGAATTAGTTCAGTGAAAAATTTTAAGAAAATATGAACAAATTAAAATAGTTCCCTGAGGTTTAACAAAGTAAAAGTTCCTCCCATGCTGACACTTTCTTTGCATGTATTGCAGACTGCCTTCCCTGCTGTTGGATGAGTGTAGTATGCACACTTTTTCATGAATTCATTTTATCAGAAATCATTTTAAAAAAGCCTATACAGATAATTGGCAAAATGCCATATATCAGCTCTGATAATCAGCCAGTCCGATAATCTATTGATCCCTAATTTTTAACACTCTCCACGATAGCCTATAGATGCAGAAATGCTAAAGGGACAGATACAATTTTATAAATTGAGAATGCACCAATCCGATATCAGTATTTGTGTGATTTTGGCCAAAATCACTGGATGGGAAAAAAAATAAAGGTACAACCTGATATGATCCATTAGAACAAAACTGTCATGTAAATGCTTTACCATTAGAGATCTGAGCAAATTGGCTTGATTTAAAAGGTAATAAGCAACCAAAGGAGAAATTACTCCACAATTTGCAAGAAATTTATAAAAAGTACAAGAAAATTACCGGAAATTGGTTACAAAATAAAAAAAATAAAGTCAATAAAACAACAAAAAAAGGCAAACTTAGAAAAAGTGCTTAAAAATATATTCATTCTGTAACATAATTTTAAATATGAAATTATGACAATTATAGAGTTTTCCCTAGCTACTTCCCTAGATACTTTTCTCTAGTTTTTTTTTCCTTAACATTTTCCTCTAGCTTTTAAAAAAAAAATCAAAATCTACTAATTTCTTCAAATCTGTGGAACATTTCCTACCAAGTTTTTATTATAAATGCATATTGGTTCCAAATATCGGTAATTGGTCTCATTGACTCGGTATCAGTATTGGCCCAGAAAAAACTATTTTGGTTGACCCCTAATTCTTTACTCATCTTATTCGCACATTTCTCAATTAAAATTCAAGTTTTTTAAGAAGTTTTAATCAGCAAAGTATAATATGGGGATGTGTAAAATCAAAAATCCAGGTATCATAGATTTTTTGCTTTTTTAGACCTAAATACTATTTTGTATGACTGAAATGTGCCAGTAGCACTGATTATCATAAACTGTAAAGAATGTCTGGTCAGATTTTTAACATAAATTATATAATCTTTCATCTGAAATCTGGTCATTTGAAATCTATATTTTGCAAATTGTTATTATACATTAATTATTGATGCTTGAGTTTAAACCACATTTGCAAACAGGTTTTTAGGGAGAAGCATGGATATATTTTTCAAAGCAAGGGACTACAAAAGAATTTATTTGATAGCTGTAAGAAAACCTGGGTGTAATGGCACTAGCATTGTATGCTGGAGGCTGAAAGCATTGAAGCATGCAGTATTAAGTTGCATAGACAGATCACAACTGGGTAACAACAATAACAGATTAAACAGCAAACTAACAACAGCAGCTTCTTTGACAGCCCTGCAGGTTGCTCTCTCTTCATGTACACACACAAACAAAAAACAATAACGTGCATAATCTGCAATGTGACGTTAATTCCACTACAGAAATAGACTTGAGAGAGACTTGATGACCACTAAAATAAAGTGGGAAAATAAACTGATATATTGGTATCGGTTATCAGTTATCAGCCAAATTAGCTGATATATCGGCATACCGAGTATCAGAAAATTCCAATAATGTGCATCCTTGATATTAAGTGATGGAGATTATCTAATAGAAACCACCCATGGGTGGAGCCACAGTTTGTTTGTTTATACATTACTATGGACAAACAAAAGGATGCTGTGAAAGCCAATAGCTGTCTGTTTGTTTATCTCACAGCGCTTTCTTGTTAAAGGCACAGTGTATCATTACTACCAGAGCAAATACTAACACATAAAAGCTTATGGGCCAGAATAGTCCGGACTAATGTTGGACACTTGTCTTTTTTAGAGAGGAGGAAACATTAGCTCGCCGATTCCCTTTTCTTTCATCACAACAGACAGGTACTCTGTGTATGTCTTATCTGTGAGTGCCATTTAAATTCTGCCAGGAGCGACGTGTCAGCTGACAGTCACACAGCCGTGAACACAACAACGCTGAAACACACAAAAACTACACGGTGACGCTGCAATTATAACGTGTCATTGTAACCGTGTCTTACCTGAGAGACATCTCGACAGACAGGTGTACAAAGCCAGCAGAAACCCCCAGTCCGCCTTCGCTCTCTGTTGTTGTGTCACTCTCTGTCTGCGTCCACCGTGACTCACAAACCGCCTTCACATACCGGACACCGGCTCGGTACAAACCAGGAGAGGCGAAAAATGAGCGACAGTCGTTTACAGTTTCTCTGTGTGAATCCTCACCGGCTCTGGTTATTTCCCGAGAGCTGCCAATGATGATAAGAGACGAAGGTGTAGCCTGGTTGCTCTAACTAGCATCCGCCATGTTTGGCTGTCAAACCTCGTGTTGCGTTCATGGCGCCTGGGAAAACCGGAAAATGGTTTTGGGATTCATGGTCAATGGATGCTCTGTTTTCTTTTTTTACATCAAAGATATATTGCACATATTATTTAATATTTAAATTTAAAGATTGCTCTCAATGATCCATTGAGGCCAAATAAAGATTGAATGAATTTATTTATTTTGAATGTATTACATAACACAGATATTTGTTTGTACTGGAACAAACTGACTAAAAATACCCTTAAAAATAAAACAATTACAGTGTATTTAATGTATGACAAAGTAAAGGATTGACATTATTATCAGCTTATTACTATACATGCATGTTTGACGTGGTCGTGCACAAGCATCAACTAGTCATGACAACCAACAATTATGTAATCATTTCTGCCTGTGTGGGCTATGGCGCCACCCCAAGGCTGGAGCCTAGACTTCAAATGTAAAATCTAAAATAAGCCTGTTGAGGTAAATTCATAAATAATATAATAATAATTTATAATATAATACTACATGAAGGACTATATTCTGAGCAGGGCATATTTTTCTACACTGTACCATCAAGTTTCCGGTTGTGCTGATAGTTTGATAAATTGAACTCCAACCCCACAGATAATTTAGGTTAATAATTAACACAATCTCAGCATTGTGGAAGTACATCAGATCAGTGGGCCTGTTTTTGTCCAAATAATTTCCTCATATTCTTGCAAACTTACATAGATTTGCTTTTTATGTACTGTTATCGCTGCATTATTTGAAGTGTAATTTACACATAGTACATGTATACACAACAGACCTTGTTCACAGCACACATTTTGACATGTCACAACAGAATAAGCACAGAACGTTTATAATAGTGGCAGAAAGTAACTAAATATTGTATTTAACCCTTAGGGCTTGCTTTAATATTACACACTCACATCATTCTGCGCACAAAAGGCGCTTTTCGAAAGCAAGATTAAAAAAATATCATAGATTGATATTACTTTCGTCTTTTATTGAGTTTGTTTTTTAATCAACATCAGCTCTAATCATAAATATCAAATATTCATTAAATTTCAGTACAAGGTTTCTTTCATGATGCCACTGTGTTTTTAGATTAAAAAAAAAAAAAAAAGAATTATTTTCAATATGCTGCATGGCTGGTAGATTATTATCATTATTTTTGATTATGACAGCTTGAGATATGTCAGTGATTAGCAACAATGCAACTATGATCTTTAATCATTATTTTTTGTGCAGTGTCAAATACTTACACTCATACAGCTCTGCACACAAAGTGCGTTATATGTGCGTGATATTCAGAATTTTAACCCTTTTAAATGCCAGTTTTCTTACATATGTATGTATATATGAGTTAATTATTATATATTATTAAATTATATATTTATATGTTTACCACTTTTTAAAGCCATATCCATTTTTTTTGTTTTGTTTTCATTTCTTTTTTAGTGTGCTAATTTCCAGGTAATTTTTTGTAACTTGTCATTAATTCCTTGCTAATTTTCTTGAATGTCTTGTTAAATTCATTCCTTTAATCCTTCATGTTTTTGATTTGAGATTAAGCCGATTTGCTCAGGTTTCAAAGGGTTAAACTCACAGTTTGATTTTATTCTTCAACAGTCATTTACATCTGAGTTAAAGTTTTGAAAGACAGACTGAATATTGTGAAGAGTTGATTGTTTTTTGGTGTATGACATAACTGTACAAATACTCAGACACTACAGACCAAAGTCTATCAAAGAGGCAACACAAGGACTTTACCACCAACATCATTTACTACATCCAGATAAGGAAGTACAGAGATCAGGGACACGCTGCCACAGTCACCTGACTTCACCTGTACACTTTACTGTCCAATCAGGTTGCCTGAACTAAAACCCTATTTCACAATATTATAGCATCTTCTATAATCAGCTGTCATTTAGTCCTTTGTTTTTCCTGCCTGAACTCACAGACTGGATCTTCTCTCTCAGTCTGTCCTCCCAGTCTTTGACCCAGTTCTGGCTCCGTTCCAAGTTCTGGTAACAGGTGGCCAACTTGTCCAATGCCAGCACAGCCTTAGGTAGGTCAAAGGTCAGGCCCGCCTTCTGCACTGCTGCCTCAAACTTGGCTGGAGACGCTGTGGCAATGTAACACCTGCAGAAACAGTTTCAGTAATTATTACTTTCAAAGCTGCATGAAACCTTTGTTACAGTTAGCTGAGTAAAGACCAA
Organism: Plectropomus leopardus; assembly: GCF_026936395.1. Lineage (NCBI taxonomy): Eukaryota > Metazoa > Chordata > Actinopteri > Perciformes > Serranidae > Plectropomus > Plectropomus leopardus. The sequence continues at coordinate 2,568,166 of NC_142195.1, read as the reverse complement.
GTTTACTGTAAGAGACTGCATCAAATTATCAGAAAGTGGGGTTGTTGGAGTGGGACTTTCTTTTTTTTGGATGTTTGTTTGTTTGTTTTTTAATATCATAACCCTCTTCAGAGCTACAGATATATTTTTCCTTTAATTTCAGCAATTACTTTGAAAACTTTGTTACAGTTAGCTGAGTAAAAACCAAGTTTATTGTAAGAGACTGTACTTGTATGTACTGTTGATCAGAAGGTAGAGTGGTTGGGATGTGACTTTGTTTTTTATTTATTTATTTATTTTCAATATCATAACCCTCTCCAGAGCTACAGTTTCTGGCTATTTTTTTTTAAGGAAACATGTTTTCCAAACCCCCCTTGCTGCATCTGGGATTCTGAGGATATTTAACCCTCTGAAACCTGGATCACTTTTCTTCGCTTTCTGCTCTGCGACGCCGAGCAAATCGGTTAGATTTCTTTTGAAAGCTGGGGAATAGCAGCAATCAACAACTTGGCAAAAAATGGCCCGCAATTTGGAAAAATCATAGATTTAAAAAATCACTGTTTTTAAAATAATAAGCTAGAAAAATTGTCTGCATCTTTATGTTGATCATAATTATACACCAAAAATAATGTTCATTGAATTATTAGTTTTAAACTTTTTTCAAGTAATTTCCTTCTTTTTTTTTTCTTTTTTATTTTCCTTTGTTGGTTCGAATCCCAGTTGGAACGGGGTTCGGTCCAGGCGGGGGCCCTTCTGTGTGGAGTTTGCATGTTCTCCCCGTGTCTGCGTGGGTTCTCTCCGGGGTCTCCGGCTTCCTCCCACAGTCCAAAGACATGCAGCTCAGGTTAATTGGTGACTCTAAATTGCCCTTAGGAGTGACTGTGAGTGTGTATGGTTGTTCGTCTATATGTGTCAGCCCTGCGATAGCCTGGCGAACTGTCCAGGGTGTACCCCGCCTTCCGCCCGATGACAGCTGGGATTGGCTCCAGCCCCCCTGCGACCCTTATGAGGACAAGCGGTTACAGAAAATGACTGACTGACTGACTGACTTTCCTTTGTCTTTTCTTTCTTACTTTTTTTGTTTGTTTTTTTCTTCCCACACCTCTTCCTAATTTCCTGCTAATTTGGGGATAATTTCGTCTTGAGTTGCTCATTGCCCTCCTCTCATGTTTCTGAAAGAAATTAGGTTTCAAAGGGTTGAATGACTGGTTGTATTTTAGAGCTTTTCAGACAGACCCTTTGCTTCTATTGGTCCTTTGCTCTTGTTTATGTCTTCCTGTTGTCTTCCCGTGTGTCCTCCTTAAGACTGGACGACCTCTGAAACCCTGCTGCTTCACATCTTGCAGTGAAGTCAGAAATGTCTTTTGTATGTGGCTGAATAGGTGAACACAGCATGACTGACCTGTTGATTTTGGCGCTGTGAGGACAGTGGTAGTGATGCCATACAGCCACTGCTGTGTGTGGACACAGGACATACTGGTTCTCCTCCCAGCACCTCCTCATGGTCTCCAGGATCCCGTCATCACTCACTGTTCCAGTAGATAAAACTTGTGACAACTAGAAAGAGAACAGAAGGAAGCATCATGAATGGGCGGTGTAGTCGGTAAGCAAGGAAGTGTTAGTAAGTGTTAAATGTTTGGTACCAGTTCACGGTGGTTCTCCGGCAGAGAATGTCGATGTGATTGTTGGAACTCCTCCATCATGTTCTTCACTGCAGCTCCGTCTCTGCCCAGCAGCAGCCAGAACACTCGCTCCATGTTGTACGGGTCCTTGTACGCGACAGAAATCAAGGAGTGTGACAACAAATGACCAAATTTAAAACTATGTTTTAGTAGCTGCACTGCTTTGAATTTTAACTGAATAGCCCCGCTCTATTCTAGGTGTGCTCGAACACCACCAGGTCTATTTGCTATTTTTTACACAGGATATGTTATATGTATGTAAGTGTGTGTGTGTAGGTATTTGCATGGGTGTAAGCGCACGTACCTAAGTACACATGTGTGTATATATACGTATATATATGTATTTCTGTATAGGTATGTATATAGGTATATGTATGTATATATGTGTGTATGTATGGATGTATAGGTATGTATATACGTGTAAAAGGATGTGTGTGTGTGTTATATTTAAATTGCATTTTATATGAATGATGGTAATGATGGTATTGTACCTTGTTTTCTTATATTGTATGATGTGGTTTTGTGAAGCACTTTGTCACTCTGGTTTAGAAAAGCTCAATGGAAATAAAGTTTATTTATTATCACGTTACAGCATAACTGGGACATTGCCATGAAATTTGCTTAACATGTTCATTCACCTCTGGGGCTGTCAAAAAAATGTTAAAGTGTATATTTGCTCCTAAAAACAGATTTCAGATAGACTGAAAAACAAAACCACAACTATAAAAAAATATTTTTAAACAAGCGTTAATAAACAATGTTGTGATGTTCTCCACAGACTGATGTCTGAAAAAATCAGATTTTTATTAGCAGTAGTAACTAAAGGCTGTGGAACTGCGTGACCTACCTGGATGTCTATGGCAGGGGCCAAAGTTTGTGTGACATTATCCGCCATGGAAAAGTCACCGGTGGTTACCGTCCTGTGCACGATGTCATTAGAGTTCACCATGGCAACCAGCTTCAGGGGCAACCCCATCTGTTTCACTATGTAGCCAGCTGAGACATAAACAGACGGGCAGACAGAGAGATGGACAAACCTTCTCATTAGCCTTCTGTTATTGGAGCAGCATGTTGTGCTTATGACCATTTGAAAGAAAAAGGTTCCCTTTCTGATAAAATGAATAATGACTGCATTAAAGGGAAAGTTTACCCCAAAATCATACATATTTTTCCTCTTACCTGTAGTGCCGTTTAACAGTCTAAATAGTTTTTGTGTGAGTTGCCGAGTGTTGAAGATAATGGCTGTAGAAATGTCTGACTCCGCTCCAATAGAACCAGATGGCACCCGGCTTGTGGTGTTCAAAGTGAAAAAAAAAAACCAAAACTTCGAAAAACAGATTAGTTTAGACTTTATTGTAAGCAGTTTCATGAAGGACCTATTTTCTGTCTACTGAACTACACCCACAAACCATATCACTGTGCAGAAGGAAGAGTGCGTCTACTGCTAGCTCAGCTAGCACCACTGAGCTAGCTAACATTAAGGCGCAGCCGAGGAGGATATCTCTATGACATCTCTATGACTGATGTCTCCAACATTCGGCAACTCACACCAGAACAATATAGATTGATAAACAGCACTGCAGGTAAGAAGAAAAATATGGATTTTTGATTTGGTTTGAACTGTCCCTTTAAATTACACAGATTCACAATCTGAAAAAAACTCCTTTATTGTAGGAACTTTAAATCTAAGAAATTAAATAAGAAAAATTGATGCTTGAAACAACTAGTCAAAGACTTAGTTGCTTAAATTTGATAACAGATACAACAGATACTGTATATCTGTATGTATGTTGGCTAAAAAGTAACAAAGAAGTGCAGTGAAGAAATGCTTAAAGTATATTTGAGGTCATTTCAGAGGTCAGGTCAGACAACGGGTAAGTGTAAGACAACGGGTAAGTGTAAGACATTCATCATTTGAGCTTCAGTAACTTTTATTAGGAATTTGTAACACATTTTGACATTTGGAAAAATAAAGGGTGGACTGAAATAAGAATTCCTACATTAACAAAACATGACAGATAAAGAAAACTGAGAAAAAAATAGTCCATCAACTAAAAAATAAATAAATACATAAAGTCCTATAGGTGGCTCTGAAAAGGTGTTCTGATGATTCAGTTCATGTTTAACTATGACCAAGTTTTAGTTGGAATTCACTCTAACTGTTGTGATACTAAGGTGACTGTGACTGCCCCCCACAAGGGAGCATCTACTGTATGTTAGCCTATGGAGGCTTATGAGAGACACAAGTGTTTTAATTTTAACAGCCACTAAATTCTTTATATTGAAACATTAACACTGAATTCATAAAACTGAAAGACTTTATTTTGAAAGCTACGTATCTGAATTTGTTCTGGATCCACCTCTTTGAAAATAAAATATGAAAATTCTTGATTTGCAATTTTAAAAGCTGAATTCAATTTTTTTTTACAATGTTAACAAAAACTAAGCTCCAAAATTCATGTTTTCAGGATTTAACAAAAAAAAATTCAGGTTTCTCAGATTCAATTATTAAAATTCAGTTCCGTTATTGTTAAAATTAAAATATTTGTGTTTTTATTTGCTTCCATACAGCCACATTTTAACCCTGATTATTACACACTCAGCATAGTATTTATTAATCAAAGTAAAGATTTTTGGGGGGAGTAATCACTCAATCTAGTTCCCTACCAGCAGTAATAAACCTACCTGCGATGTTTCCCGCCCCTCCAGTAGGCACCACCACCTCCAGCTCTGGCAGGTCCTTGTCAGCCTGCTCCATCCCACTAAGCTCCAGGTAAGCGTAGATGAAGTGAGCGAGCTGGATCATGACTCTGGACCAGTTGACTGAGTTGAGGCTCATGAGGTTGTGAGACCTGACCAGCTGTGAGTCGGCAAAGAGACGGCGCAGAGGCTGATCTATGTCATCAGAGCTGCCGTCAGCTATAGAGGAAAAAAACACGTGTGAACTAAATGTAATTGTGTGATAGTGAAAGAGCAGCTGTTAGTCGTTTAGCCTCCTCACCTGCGAACACGTGGACGTTGTCCTCCAGGCAGGTGATCATGTGTTTCTCTTGGACCGGAGTGATGCGTCCTCGAGGATAAACCACCACCACTTCCAGCCCGCTGAGACCTTTGGCGCTGTGGATGGCCGAGCCTCCTGTGTCCCCTGATGTACCTGGAGAGGAAAAAACCAGCTGACTGATCCACATCCATCACATTTATCATCGATAATGACACAATCTATGAAGCTTTTTGTAGTCTTGGTGCTTTTTTCTCTTCTGGGGAGCAAAAATGTGCTTGTTCATGCCATGATAATGGCAGTGATGACTGTCAGTGTCAGAATAAAGGATCTTTACCTTCAGCTGACTAAACTTTGCATTTAAATCGCAGTTTTTCTACCTGGCCAGTAATTTTGAGCCTTTGAAGCCTGAACAAACTAGCTTCATTTCTTTAAAAACACGGGAAAAAGTTGACCTGAAAATGTATGTAAAGAACGAAAGAAAGAAAAAGAACATTTTAAAAATGACTTGGAAAAAGTTAAAAATAAATAAATAAAAAACTAAATTACATTTTTAAAATAATGTCATATATGTAATTATGATATCATAAATGTAGTCTTTTTTCCTAGCTTATTTCTCTTTTTCCTAGCTTTTTAAAAATAATTTTCTAAATTACTGACTTCTTGCAATTTGTGGAACATTTCTTGCCAAGTTTCTCATTGCCTTTTCCCCCTATCTTTTTGAAAGAAATCAGGGTTCAAGGGTTTACATGCTCGTGAAAGGTGTCTGAAAGCAGCACAACAAAACTGATATCACTCCAAATTTCAAAGGGTTAATAAAATGCATTCCTTAAGATAACAGGGAATGACCAGAGAGTGCTTCTAGTTAATCAGGACTCAAACAAATCAAAGCCCCTACAAAGACTCTAATAAACCAAACATATTTATGTCTGATATTTCCTTTAAAAGTGCAAAAACTAGTTCCTGCATTTGATCACATGGCGTGGTAGGTGCTGGGTCTTACCTACAAGAACAGTAGCTCTGCGATTCTGTTTTCGGAGGAAGTAGTCAAGGAAGCGCACAGTGCAGGTCATAGCCAGGTCCTTAAAGGCCAAGGTCTCTCCATGGAAGAGCTCGAGGACTGACAGACCGTTTTTCAGCCGGGCCGTTCTCACCACCTCGGGCACTGAGAATCCAGACAGGGCCTCACGCACGAGGACTGCAGGAAGGACAAGAGAGAGAAACAAATCATGTTCTTGGTGTTTGGAGCTTTGCTCTTATGGAACAGATTTTTGTTTTTAATCATTTTGTTTAACTTCTCTGTTTTAATTCTTTAATTATTATTCTTAAAGCTGCAGTTGTTAACTTTTATAAAAATACATTTTTGTTATATTTGCTGAAACTGTCACTGTCACTATCCTGATAGAAGTACATGTGACAGATACTTGGTGAAAACATCTTTTTCCTAGACTAGACAGTACTGTTGAAATATAAATCAAGATTCTGTTAATGCATTGCCTATAGCTCACATTTAATGCTTTCAGAAACATTTCAGTGTACTGTTCAGCTGTAACATGACAAAATAAGTGACTCTGCTGCCATGTTGAAAACCGTCAAGACAAAAACAAGCACTGCCCACCAGCATTCTCACCAATCATGTATGACTGGTTGTTTTTGTTCATGTGTGGTGGTTTCTTGTAAATGCCATTAGGAGCAGCATGAGAAGGCAGAGGAGAATTATTTATGTATATATATGTGTCCTCTCCGTGTTTCAACTCCAGCTGTCGCTTTGTCTGTGATTTTAAGATACCAACCCCAAAAGCCACCTTTCGCATTAGTATAATACACCACCGGGCAGCATCAGTTTGTAATTCGGTCAAATGGAACCACTCCAGGTGTTGTGATACGCTGCCAGTCAGCCGGATGTTACCTGTCGTGGCAGTGTGATACATCACTGGACAGCATCAAGTTAAAAAGCTGTGTGTGATATGAAGCTGGAAAGTCCCTCTGGGGCAAGTGGAAGGGGTGGTGGATGTGACCAACAAACCCCGGACTTTCACCAGCTGTTTGCTTCCTGTATGAAAGAAGCCAAACTTAAAAACATGCTTTTGTTACCTAAACTTAACCACCTGTGCCTTTGTAGCCTAATCCTAACCATGTGCTTTTGTTGACATCCCCGCGTTGGTTGCCATGTGCTTTTGTTCCCTAACCTAATAAAGTGCATGTGTTGCATAAAAAAACATGTGCTTTTGTTGACATCCCGGCACTGGTTGCGGCATCCTGGAACATCAACAGCAAATGCAGGAACATACCTTGAGCATAATATGTAGACACAAAAAGCAGCGATAAAGAGGCGATATGTAACATCTTGAGATTAGAATGTGTTGGATAGTTTCAGCAAATATGACAAAAAAGTTATTTTTTTTTAAAAATAAAAGTTACCAAGCATAGCTTCAAAATACCACATTTGTGTTTTTTCTAACTTCTATTGTTCCTCTTTCCTCAGTTCAATCATGCATGCTTTGGACACCAGTTTATACAGTTCACAATTCATATTTTGTTTTCCTTTCATTTAACTCTTTGACATGGAAACCAAACATCCCCTAATATCAAATGACATGTAGCGGCTCACCCTGCAGGTCCTCTCTGGGGATCAGCTGAGTGGGGATGAACAGTGAGGCGACCTCCACCACCAGCTGGGTGTAAGTCAGCCCCCTCCAGCCCCACAGGGTGTCCGGGCTGAGCACAGGCACACTCTCGGGCATGAACATCCCCCCATCTGAAGCATAACCTGAGAACAGCACATCCTGGAAGTCCAGTCCACGGACCCCACCCCGAGTACTGCAGTACTGCATCGCACTAACCTGTGAATGAAGACCACAATGTTACACACACGCTATACATTTTGTGTCCTATTTACCCCTCTGCATCTATTATTACATACGCCACATCTACATATTCTAACCCTTCATTTTCAAAACCCCCAGCGAGGCAGATGTACAGAATGGACGATATTTGAATAATCATATTTGAAGTTGACTTTTAAAACAATTTTGTGGCAGTTCAGATGGTGCTGGGGGCCTATGTCACTTGTCATTTCCTCTCTGTCTCTCTCTCTCTCCATTTCCTGTCATCCCTCTACTGTCAGCTCTCTCATAAGGCATTTGATGCTTAATTGCAAGTAGAATTTGTAACTGAAAATTTGTTTACAACACAAAAGTCTAATATTAGCTCAATCCTGCATTAACAGCTACTGTTAGTGGCCCTGTCTTTTACAGAACCCCTAAACCAAAAGGTAGTTTGAAGAGCTCCACAACTTTACGAATGTGGCGACGTGGTAGTGGGTACTTTTATATTATAAAGGGGCTGTAACAGAATGATACAAATTGCAAGCCAGACAACGCCACCTAGGGACTTTCACCCAAGGAGTTTTACCCAGTTCTAAGCAGTAAGGCAAACACAGGTTCAAGCACTACAAGAAAAATCAGAATTTATTTATTACTAATTATTTAAGCAAAAAAAAATAATCATTAAAACTGGAAGTGTCTGTGGAGGGAAAAGAAGGAATTAGTAGTGAGCAATGAATGCGGGTCAAAATTACGGGAGGAGGTATGAAAATTTATTACAATTTATGCTCTTAATAACTCTTTTCAATTAATAAAAACACTTCCAAAGTAAATTATTAAAACTATCAAAAAAACAAGGGAAAGGGGGAGTGAGTGGAAGCTAGCGAGGGGGAGGCAAACTACCAAAGGAAGTGTCCCAGGAGTGCACTTACCCACCACTCGTGAACTCACAGCAAACACACAGCAAACGGGTGCAAACTATCGTGTCCCAGTGCCCTTATCACTACAACAGAAAGGTGCTGGGAACCACCCTGAGTGCCTAGCCTCCACCGCTAGCCAGCAACCACTGCACTGTAAGGGTGACAAAAGGAAATATTACTAAAGAAACGGTTAAAACTGTATTAGACCAGTTGGTTCAAGCTAAAAAGGCAAATTTTAATAACACTTAAAAAACTACCTGAAACAAACACTCATCTCAACAGAGCAAACAGAACGAAAACAAAACAGCCCAAAACAAAACGGCAGCTGATTGTGTCTGAGCAGGTACTACAATTACCCTGATGTCCTTCAATCAGTCTGGAACAATTCACCACTACGAAAGAGGCAAACACGATGTTAACACATTTTGTGTGGTTTGTGGAAGTTAAACATTGTTGAAAAAGTTAACAAACCTCAAATCCGTTGTAATGGACACCACGACGACCAGGCCATCAGTGCACAACAGACAGTAAACTATTAAACACAAACACAATGTATACACACAATGCTTCTGTTAAAATAAAAATCACTACAAGATAAAAGTCTAAAATGACCTCCAGGCCACATTACCCACCTCAGAGACATGACCATGTGGCAGCCACCAGGCACAGACAAAGAGAAAGACAGCCTTCATGCCACAGGTGTCTTAAGTAGGCTGCCAATTTAAGGGGGTTGGGAAAGGGGAGGAGCTGACCTACTTTTTGGAGAGGCTGCAGTCTGCAGCCTCTAACTCAGATTCTCTCTGCTACAATCTCCCCCTACTTTTTGAATCGCCGACTCGGCGATTGTTTAATTATTGCCAAGGTCTAAAAATATTAGATACAGGTACCTGGGAGTTCGCAGCCCCAATCGCCCTGCTCCCCACAGCCTGGGGGAGGCGGTGAACATTTGTGTGCCTTCCAGCTGTCGACCTATTGGACCTCCTCACCGCCTCAGGCTCAGCTTCCTGTTGGTTCCCTGCCTGGTGAAGTGGGGGCCAAGCCTGTGACTGCCCACCTGAAGATGTAGAGGGCACTGAAGAATCAGGCTGAGGTATAGGGGCTGGAGCAACATCAATCTGTGGGCCTGAAAGATTCACAGGCTCATGAGTTTGAGTGGGTTCTGGCAGGATTACACACAAATCCTCGTCTAATGAGTCTTCTGCCAAGGGATGGGGTACCACGTCCTCAGGTGGGCAGGTATCGGTGCCTTTGTCCCCCACGGTACATTGAGGGCAACTTTTCAGTAAGGTGCGGTGAACATGCTTTACCTTGCTGGAGTCATCCAATGGAGCAATGGTGTATACAGATCCACCTCCCTGGGGGGCCTTTACAACCTCATACAATACAGAGCTCCACACATTCTGGATCTTATGGCGGCCCCTGATGCCCACATCCTTGAGGTACACCAGCTGTCCAACTTGCAGGGAGGAATCCTTCACCTTTTCATCAGGACGTGTTTTGCGGCGATTTGCAGCAGCTTGCCGATGCTCTGTGGCTCCTTCAAAAGCCAGCCGGAGCCTGGTTTGATGCTCCACAATCCAGTCTTGTATACTTCCTGCTACTGGGACTGGGGCTCTTCCTAGAAGAAAGTCGACAGGTAACAGGGGATCTTGACCAAACATCAAGAAGAATGGGGACTCACCAGTAGATTGATGGACTGTTGTGTTGTACGAAAACACCACTTGAGGCAGATGCGATGACCAGTCTCTCTTTTTCGTTGTAGGCAATGTGCGTAGAAGGTCGTGCAGGATCCTATTAAACCTCTCACACTGGCCATTTCCTTCAGGATGGTAAGGTGTAGTGTGAGTCTTTTTGATGCCATACAAGGTGCACAACTGTTGAATTAGGTCACTCTCAAAATTTCGACCCTGGTCGGAGTGAATACGGCTGGGCACACCAAACTTGCAGAACCACTCATTTACTAATGTTTTAGCCACAGTTGTCGCACGTTGGTCCTTGGTGGGGACCACGAGAGTGTATTTAGAAAAGACATCTGTCATGACCAACACATTTTCCATACCATTTTTAGAAGGCTCCAACAAGGTGAAGTCCACTGCCAGGATCTGGTTTGGACGAGCAGCGAGGAGGTGACCCATGAACGTGCGAATTGTTGGCTGAGTGTCCTTAGCGACCTGACACCTTTCACACTCTTGACACCAACGCTTGACATCCTGGTGCATGCCCGGCCAGTAGCACCTCTGCCACACTAAACTGGTGGTCCGATCCACCCCCTGGTGGCCATGCTCGTTGTGTAGCTGATGCAAGACCTGGGGCAGGACCAGCTGGAGTACCTCATCCCCATCAGGTTGGAAGACCTTACGGTATAACACTCCATCCGATCCGATCCCACTGTTTTACCAGTGCTAGGGCCTGTTTGGACAGCGCACGTCGCTCTGCTGCATCTGGGGCCCTCATGCGAGTCCAAAACATCAAAAAGTCACGGATTACAGAGTCAGCCGCCTGTAGAGCATGGAGATCAGTAACAGAATGACTTGGAAATACAGATATGGTATTCTGCGTTACCTCGGGTACTGGATTTGATACTCCCTGGATGGCCTGTGGAAGACGGGTGCCAGGTGCCAGATTGTCAGCTGTGACTGATGCAGGTAAGTACTGTCGTGAAAGGGCATCAGCATTTCCATTGCTTTTTCCAGGTCTGTACTTGATGACATAATCGAAGTTGGCGAGTTGTGATGCCCAATGTTGTTCCACAGCACCCAACTTTGCTGTTGAGAGGTGGCTTAAGGGGTTATTGTCAGTATAAACAATGCATTTCTGACCCAACAGATATTCTCTGAATTTTTCAGTCATGGCCCAAAAATTCAAGCTTCGCAGAACTGTAATTGTTCATATTACGTTCTGTTGGCCTAAGGCCACGGCTGGCATATGCTATTGGCCGGATCTTACCGTCCTGCTCCTGGGAAAGAACGGCTCCCAACCCGCTGTGGCTGGCATCCACTTCCAGGATGAAGGGCAGCGAGAAATTGGCATAGGCCAGCACTGGTGCTCCCACAAGGTAGCGCTTAAGACCTTCAAAGCTCTCTTCACACTCCTCAGTCCATGCAGCCATTAGAGGCTGCTCAGATTTTCTGCGGTTTTTGGTACCTCTCAGCTCAGCGACCAGCCTGTGAAGAGGGGCTGCCAGCTTAGCGAAACCACCGACGAAACGTCTATAGTAGCTGGCAAACCCCAAAAATGACTGCAACTCAGCGACATTAGTAGGCCTTTTCCAGTTGGAGACTGTTTCAATCTTACGAGGATCAGTAGCCACCCCCTCTTTCGAGATCACATGGCCTAGGTAACCAACCTCCTCCTTGAAGAAGCAGCATTTCTCCAGCTTTGCCTTGAGATTCTCTTGCTTCAGCCGTCCCAGCACTGAATCGAGACGCTCCATGTGCTGGGCTACAGTGGAAGAGAAAATAACAATGTCATCAAGGTACAATAAATAACAAGGACTGGTAATTTTGAGCTCCAAAAATCCTTTCCATGAGTCTCTGAAATGTACTTGGTGCATTGCAAAGTCCAAAAGGCATTCTATTCCACTCAAAAAGGCCAAATGGTGTACAAAAAGCAGTTTTCATTTTGTCCTCTTCAGTTACCGGCACTTGATTGTACCCACTAGCCAGGTCTAGGGTGGAGAACCAGCGAGCTCCAGAGAGGGCATCCAGGGACTCCTCGATCCTGGGCAGGGGGAAGGCATCCTTCCGCGTCTTGCTGTTAAGAAGCCTGTAGTCCACACACAGCTGAAGAGTGCCATCCTTCTTCCTGACGAGGTCTATGGGAGAGGCGAAGGGGCTGCTACTTTTCCTAATAACGTGTGACTCGAGAAGCTGGTGAATATGGGCTTTAACAGCATCATACTCTGAGGGAGGAATGCGCCTATACCCCTGTCGTATTGGTGTCTCATCCAGTAAAGGAATATCGTGAGAAATCAGGTTAGTACAGCCTAAGTCTCCATCATGAGCTGAAAATACACTGCTGTGTTCCTGCAAAAGGGCTCTAACCTGACACTGATCATGCTCTGACAAGGTCGACAAATCAACAGCATTAATTTTCTCCTGCACTGAGCCGGAGATTGTCTGAGAAGACACTCTAGCCGAGGTAAGTCCCTCCATCTCCGTAACCCCTGTGGGCAAACTCATTACCTTGGCATGACCTATCGTGCCTATCACAGTTCTTGGGTAAAGCACAACATCACTACCTCCTACATTGACAATCGGAACGTAAACTGTACCTCTTGTTGGTCGAACGAGAGCTGGAGAGGCCAGTAAACCTGCAGGTAACCCGTCACTCAGAGGTTCGAACAAGACATCATTACTCAAATGCTGCTGAAAGCAGGTGGCAGCTGCTAGCTTCATGCTGCTGCCAGGAATTCTAAAAACCCGCCTACCCTTCACTCTAACTCTGCCTGAGCGTTCAGGGGGTGCAGTGGCCTGGGCTTGGTGACACTGCACAGCTGACCTACTTTTTGGAGAGGCTGCAGTCTGCAGCCTCTAACTCAGATTCTCTCTGCTACACTTAGGTTATGCAGCATGTAAGAGTGTTGCTGCCATGCCAAAAAACAACAATCGACATCATTTAATAATGAAAAGTTTCTTCTTAAAACAAGATGTTTTTCACAATATTTTCATGCTTTACCGAAATGTTTTCATGTTATTATGTCATACAAACTTATCATGTTATAACAAGATAGTATTTATCTGTCACAACACGAAACTTTTCATGTTAAGACGTGATTGTTTATTGTTACAAGACGTGATAAGTTTGTATGACGTATTAACATGAAATTATATTATATAACAAAAAAGGTATTGTTACAACATGAAAATATCTTATTAGAACATGAAAGAAATCTTATTATAATACGAAAATATCTTTAAAAACATGAAAATATCTTGTAAAAACAAATATATCTTGTAAAACATGAAATATCTTCTTACAACATGAAAAACATCTTGTTTTAACATGAAAATATCTTGTTACAACATGATAATATCTTGATATAAGAAGATACTTTCCACATTATTGTCTGATAATGGTCATTTTGTTTTGTTTCTGGCGTGACAGCAACACTCTTCTGTAATATTTTGCCTTTAACAAGATGCATATCTCAAATAAATTTAAGTTACCACAAACTACAGAAATGATACATTATTCCAGCTCAAGAGTACTGGTTTCTGTGGCCTTAGTGGAAACATGGAGAATAAACAGGGTACATCCACACTGCACTGAGGGTGGGAGGTTGGGGTCAGTACACAGTGGTGAAAAGTAACTAAGTACATTTATTCAAGTACTGTACTTTGGTTGGCATTTACATTGTATGCTACTTATACTTCCATTCCACAAAATTTCAGAGGGAAATGTTATACTTTTTAACCCTCTACATTTACATTAGAGCTTCGGTTATTTTTCAGATAAAAATATTTGCATGTGGTTTATAAGTTTATGAGCATTTGCACATTTTGTCATGCTTGTTTGTCAAATTTTACATCTGTAAGCTGTCAGAATTTCAACCAAAAGACATTTTTCAAGAGTGAAAATCTCAGAAGTAAAATGCACTGTCCCTTTTTTTGTTTGTTTGTTTGTTTGTCTTGTGAATCTTTATCGTCTCCCATTATTTTATGTTCAGGAATACAGGAATTCTGATGTGGTTACTACCAATGCCGTCTTTTCCACCATGATTTAACCTTTGAACACACATTTGACCTTCTGGAGGCCTTTATATGTATATGAACATCTGAGATTTGGGATTTGTATGTTTTTTCATATAAAAAACCAATAAAAACAGTTGAAAAATAAAAAAAAATACAGTAAAATGCACTGCTGATCATTTTGCATAATCCTGTTAATGTTGAGCAGTGATAGTGGGTGGAACATGCTAGAAATGTGGATAGAGGCTAAATAAAGACTGTTTTAACTTTGATCTGTTGCTGATGAGCAGTCAATCCAAACGGTTCTTTTGCATAGTTCTGTTATTTAAAAAGCTGTGACATGTAAGGAGCCCAGCCTGATCACTGTAAAACTGCCTTTACACTTCATATTGTCTGTAAAGTTGCAAAAGTGCATGAATGTAGACCTTCCTAACTTAATTGATTTTCCTGAGCTGCATTCAGTTTAAAGAATGCTGCAACCTGTACGAGGTCTGTGCTGTAATGTGATATACACAACAGTGAGCCTGGAGTCACAATTCACGACAGTACATGAAGCTTCAACACTGTTAAAATGTCACTTTACAAGAGCCATGAGTCATGACAGCTACACCTACGGAGTCAGCACAGACTCTATATACTGCATTTACTACTCACCAAGCTGAGGTCAAATGGATTTAAACTCTTTCCTCTTCACTTTCTTTACTCTGCACACCTTCACATTCTGCACCCTGAGGAACGATCTGACACGCCGGGGACTGTCCAAAGAAAGATAACTTCAACTTGAACTTTGGAACAACTTACCCAAGCAGCTTTTCACTTACATAAAGTGGGCTTACTTATGAGGGATGGGAATCAAAAGAGGCCCCACGATACAATATAATCACTAACTATAAAATAGTTACTATAATCACTTACTTAGGTCGAAATTGACCGGGCACGCAAGACCCCCACAAAGCGCAGACCTGACGGAGATCTTCCACCGCGAGCCACCCTTGTCAGGTTCCTCAGGTTCAAGGACAGAGAGCGGGTCGTGGCAGCAGCCAGGAAGATAGGGAGAGTGACATGGAACGGCCATCAGATCATGGTATTCCCGAACTACTCGAGACCCATCACGGAGATGCACTCAAAGTTCAAAAAGAGCAAGCAGTTGCTGCACGAGCGGCGCATGAAATTCTCACTAGGGTATCCTGCGGTGCTGGTGATCAGGACAACCAATGGCCGACGTGAGTTTGAAGACCCAAAGAAAGCAATTTTTTTCATCTCCTTCAACGGGCAGCTCCCCATAGATCATTTAATTGACAGCCCGGTGAGGTCGCTATCATATTTTTTCTGTCTCCAAACAGAACTGTTCAACTGAACTCCTATTCACCCCTTTTTCAGCAAAATAGTATGATTCCCTCCCAATTTATATGTTGTGGAGAACGCAGCGTTACTGTCATTTACGGGAATCTGCACTATGAGTCAGTTTATACAGTGAATTTAAATCTTTGAGGGTCTTAAGATGCATGTGCATATATTTTTTTGGTTTTGCAAGTGGTTCGGGCCTGTCTTCTTTTTTCTCTCTTTCTTTCCTAACACACCTGCAAGCATTAGAGAGGCTTAATAATTTATCTTATTCTCACTCAGGTGTTATATTGCTTACTGCTAGCTGTCTCCTTCAAGGCTGTTACTGTCGGGAACCATGGACCCATGTAGTTTTTGTTTTGTCAATGTGGCGCAGGCTGGGCGTCTATGGGTGAAGTTCTGTTTTGATCACCCAGATTTTCTGTTCGCATTTTTCATGCACCCCTTTCTCAATGTTGGCGTGGTTTTTGTTTTGTTTAATTGCAATTTTATAATGGTACACACACTATTCTCTCAGCTCGACCTCAACTCGTCTTAAAAATCAAGGTTATCTAACTGTAGATCACAAAATGCAAAGAGACAGTAAAAGCACGCTAAATTTTATGTCATGGAACATTAAGGGAATGAATCCACCCCATTAAATTGTGATCACATGTCATGTGACTTGTTAAATCCCAGGGATGCTATGTAGTGTTTATGCAAGAGGGGGCTGAGTGGGTCATGCCTTTGCCTTCTGTGGGACTAATGGAAGCAGGGGCGTGCTAACCTTAATCAACAAACAATTGCAATTTAAAGGCCTCAATGAAGTCAGTGATGGAGCTGGACATTTTCTACTTATACTAACCGAAATTCAAGGTCAAACTGTCATATTAGCCATTGTATATGCTCCAAACCCTGATGAACCTGCCTTTTTCAGAAAAAATTGAGGCTAAACTAAGTGATCTAGGCAATTGTCCCGTTATTATGGGTGGCGATTTCAACCTGATTTTAGATCATATTCTAGATAGAAATCCACCTGCCTTTCAGATAAACAGATCAGCTAGGGTCCTAGGAGACATCTGCAGGTACTCAGGATTTCGATGTTTGGTGATTGCTTCACCCTGCCACTAGAGACTAACCTTTTACTCATCCCCTCACGGCACACTGTCAAGATTGAACTTCTTTCTCATTTCAAATTCTGTCACTTCCTCTGTAGTTTCCTCTAATGTTTGGTAACATACTAATTTCTGACCACGCCCCTGTATTTCTCAGCATGCGCCCCTTTAATAAACAGCTCGCTCCCCAAGATGGAGACTAAATTCCAGCCCCCTCTGTCAATTTCTGTTGTAGCCACTTGGTCTTCTGGCAGTCTTAGAAAAACTGTCATTCAGAATCTTGAATAAAGTGGATCTCTACGTGCGTAAATGGAGTAATTGGGACATCCACATTAAGGGTTCTAATGGAAGCCCGATTTGCCCGTAAACTCCCTTATCCCCTTTTTATTTTGTGTACCATTGTAAAATACTTATCCTTTTAAGGTTTCCTCCTTTTTTTCTTTTCTTTTTTCCCTGTTTGTTTGTTTGTTTTTGTTTTGTTTACATGTGTTTTGTTTGTTATTTGTCAGAATTTACAGTGTTAGTTTTGTAATTTATGTTGTTTATGTTACTGGCTTTGTGATTATTATGTATAATTCAATGCTCTATTCTTTAAAGGGATTGTTCCTTGGCACTGTTAGGTAATGTCCTTTTTTATGTTCCCTGCCTACATTGTATCCACTGTATGTCATTCTATGAAAAATAATAAAAACTATAAATCTAAAAAAAAAACTTATGTCAAAATGGACATGCTACACACATGGTTAGCTTAAAGATTAGAGACATTCTCAATGATTCCATCATTCAGTTCATCTCACTGAAACCATCAGCACCAGACAAGACGGTAATACCCGCATAGTAAACTAGAGATGCAAAAAGAAAGAGGTTTAAATATTGCACCCCCCATCTTTACAGAGCAACAGTTTTGTTCAAAGGGAAATAAAAGCCTGTCCCATAGAGACACCTGTTCCAAATGTAAGGCTGTTGAGGTCAGTCATTTCAGCAAATAATGGCTCTTAATTTAAGTTTTACGGTAGTGCCCACTCTTAAACCAGTCATTTGTCAACACTTACACATGTTAGGTCACCTTCTGTACTCCTTAATAGACATACGTTTTGAGTGAATGTGTTTACCTGTAGGGAGTAGGTAAGATCATTGGCTCAAACACTTGCAA
This sequence comes from Plectropomus leopardus, assembly GCF_026936395.1. Classification (NCBI taxonomy): domain Eukaryota; kingdom Metazoa; phylum Chordata; class Actinopteri; order Perciformes; family Serranidae; genus Plectropomus; species Plectropomus leopardus. Next base: position 2,550,481 of record NC_142195.1, on the reverse strand, counting down.
TACAGGTGTCAACCCCAGAAATCCCGACAGCAGAGTTCCACCTACCGAATACACATTAGCCTCGGAGCTAGCAGATACTGTTTGTTTACGCTGACTCCGAAAAACTTAAAATACACGATTCTGTGTCTCAGCGTGTCTCTGCAAATACTGAATGGTTAACTTTCATTAAAAGCCGGCCTTGTCATCATTTTGTCCTCTTTAGTCGATTTGTTTGTGGCTTGATTCATTATTTTTTGACTTATAATAGATCCATGCTGGTTTGTCCCGGTTTTTTGTTTTTTTTTTCAGACTTTATTAACAATGAAATACAGAGTTAGTGCAATTAACGGCTTAAAGATTACATTAACAACTGACAGACAAATAGAAGTAACAGAAAATAAATACATTAACAGAGATTAAGAATAGAGACAAAAATCAATTAATAAATAAAAAGATTTTTAAAAAAATAAATACATAAAATAGAAAAATAGATTATAATATAATGACAGTAGTAATAAGTAATTGAGGTACGCCAGGGGACACATGCAAATAAGTTAATTTGGATTAAAGATATTGAAGTGGGAGCAGAGATTCATAGTTTTAATAGCTTTCTTGTTTTTAGCAGAGGATATGGATTTGAAATGTAACTCCAGTTCTTTCATAAATATGGTTTGTCCCAGTTGCAGTGACAGCATGAATGTATTATACGCAAGTCGGATGCTGCACTAACACGGCCTCCCATTGGCTGCTCAAAACACTGTGGGCGGGATCATCAACAGCACACAATATAACGAACGACAGCATTTAAAACGTTTACATGAAAAAGAAAAGAAACAAAGAAAAAAAGTATAAGAGTATATAAGTATAGCAAAATGAGTAGGAAATATCTATATCTGTAAACTTAGCAATAAGACAATATGCAAGGTAAATTGTATGTAAAACTTTGAGATGTATGGCCTATTTCCTGAGCCTTATTCAAACAATATTGTGTCCTTAACATCATTTGAGCACTTCAGTGATACTTGCAAACAAATTTCTGTTTAATTAAACAGGTTTAAAATGTTTATTTAATGCAGCCCAAAATCACAGTCAAACTATCCTGGAAAAATAATTTTTTTCAGGAGGCACTTTTCCAAATATTTATTAAAACGACTAAGACATTTTTTTCTTCTCTATTTGTCTCACCTGCTAACTCATAATACAATTAAATAAGGCTAAGTACATGAGTTTGGTTATCCCGTGACATGAAATCATGAAATAATTTTAAGGATTTGCAAATTGCGAATAATTTATGAACACTCCTGAATGATATATTATTATGCATATATATTTATTTATTTTTGGTTTTTAATTCATGTTTTTTTCTTTGTCTTTTTTTTCCTTTCTTGTAGTAACTCACTTGATCACATCACTTCACAAAGAGAGACACTTGACTTATACCATCATTCATTTTAATGCACATCAGCAAACATGTAAAAACATCCTGTATGTACAAGTCTTAACACTGAGACATTACAAAAATGTGCTTACAAAAATGGAACCATGCAAATAACTGACATAAGACAAAGAGAAAAGTGGACATCACTCGCCCAACACACACACTCACACACTCACACAAACATCAGGATAGGAATAAATACACATTAAAAAGAGGAGCATGTGGATGCCATTAATTAGTAACAGTCCCTCAAAATATTCACAGAACACTTTTGCACCTGATAAAAAATGCTTTCAAATGCAAACTTCTGTTTTGGTCTATGAATGCTTGCTCTTTCATGCTCTCTGAAACTGAGCAGAATATTCTGGGCTTTTAAAAGTGGTTGATTATAGAAATCTTGTAGGCTGCTTTTTTTTTCTGATTATGTCACATAAGAGGGAAAGCTGTATTATTTGTGGGTTTAAGGTGGTTTTAGCTGCTTCTTGTTATATTGAAGTCTGTCCATTTGGTCTGTTTCACTGTAGGTTAAGGGTTCATTAAATTTTATTAAGATCAGAGAGTAGAAAACTGGTGTGAGCAGTCACCATTGAATTGACTATAATACACGACTGGAATATTAATAACCAATTTACTCTTTAACTCAATTTAATCTAAGCCACTTGGATGATTTACAGTATTAAATAAGGTCTGGTAGATACAATTCAATTCAATTTTTTAATATAATAAAAAGCAGTCCTTAAAACACAACAAGTTTCCAGGTGTTGCAAAGACGGACCAAATACACAGTAATTTACTGGTTTTAGATTCAAACGCAAAAAGTGATTATTTTCCTGACATCTCAGAGAAAAAACATAAATGCTTTCCAGTATATACACAGGAAAGTCAATGGGCAGGTTTCCATTAACCCTAAAACTGTGCAAATTGAAATTGCAAATCTAAAAAAACTCCCATTTATCGCAAAAAAAGTTTTTATGCTCGCATGAGGTGGTATTTCAGGCAATTCGAAAAAGCCATATTTTGCAAAACTGCAATGGAAACACTTTTTTTGGCTTTTCTAGGTCACATGATGCTACGGCTATGTGCTTGTCAGTAGGAACTGGCTCCCTCATGATGCAGCAGGAGCTACAAGAGGTGTTATTGCATCGCATAACTCTTCAAAAGTTGAGCGGATCATCCGGAAGTTTTGAATCCACAATTCCTCTGTGAAATCGTGGACTATCACCTCCCAGAAATCCCTCATACATGGCCGCTCCCACGTATTAGGGGCTCTCCTTTCCATTATGGCTCCATAACACGCCTACGTGACCTTGGATTGGAAATAATGACGGCTAGTGCGATGGCTGCATAGAAATAAAGCTGCTAATGTTTTGAACATCCATCGCCATGGTTACTGGAATGTTATCGCTGGAGGAGAAGTCGCATAACATCGCTCAATGGAAAGGCAGTCATCTCGCAATTGTGTTTTATCGACATATTGAAAATAATGGTTAGATTTTGCGCAAATCTGTACTGGAAACCCGCCTACTGATGGCTTATTTTGGCAATAGAGAATCACAACACGTCTGATCTGTTATGCGATGTATCTATTTTTTTAACCCCAAAAACCATTTCACTGTTTCCCAGTGTGTGACTGTAGTTTAGGACAGGGGGTGGGGGGGCAACGACAGAAAAGTTTTGTTATTGTCTTCTTTTTTTTCTTTAAATGTGGGTTCGTCCCTTTGTACAATTCCATGTTCCCTCTCTAAATTTGGAGATTTTTGCAGGTCGGTGGTGAATGCAGCCCAGGTGGAGATCTCCAGGAGTTCTTTTTTTCCTTAGCAGCAGTTTGTCACTCACAAACTGGATTGATTGATCTGTCAATTTGTTCGGAGCTGATCATATCAGATCGATAGATAAGAGGAGCAGCTGTTTGTGAGTGAAAGCAAACCTTTCGACCTGGCAGAATTAAGAGTTAAGTTCACTTTAAAATATGCCTGGTGTTCTGCTGCTCCATCTGTGCCCAGAGTATGCCCTGCGCAATGAATAACCAATTAGCACACACACGCACACACACACATACATTACACATACACATACATACACACACATACATTATACATTATATATATATATATACATATATATATATATATATATATATATATATATATATATATATATATATATATACACACACTGACACAGAGAATGTATTTATTTATTTCAACAGTGCTCCTAGTGTATTTGTAGCAACTTGTTTGAATGGTGGCAGGCTACCACAAATAAATGAAAGTGTGGGAAACCCTGAAATTAAAAAAATATTCTATTCAGTTCTAACAAAAGAGCACTTCTGACACAAATAACCATGTCCTTTGAGCAGCCTCTTATCACAAAATTCAAAGCACTGCATTGTTCCATACTGTTTGTTCAAAGTAAACAGCTTCCACACACACAAGCCTCAATATAATTAAAGACGACATTTGAATAGTGTGTTTTCATTAAGGTGGTCAAGTAAGATTTGAGTTTATCTTCTATAGCAGAAAAAGCAGACGGGGGAAAGAGCTGTTAATGCCCCATCAGACTTTTCAAGAGTGTCTATAAAGATTATTAAAAAATATAGATTACAGAAATACTTCAGTTGCCCTGGAAATGGTGTCGTTACCATGTGGGGCATGAAGGCTCATTTTTGAAAATCCTGTACTTTGTACAAGATGAGATGACACTGCGTGAGCTGCAATGACCTCTTCAGCAAAAAGTGTCTGCTTCAGCCTTATTCATATTCACATGGGGAAGCATCTCATCACTGAACTATACAGAGTGCCTTCATATGCATTAACTGCTTCAACAAGCCAACGAATCATTAAAATATTTGAGCTTTTCAACTGCTTTACAATGACTTCTCCTCCTACTGATTAACCCTTTAAACCTGGAGCGACATCATTTTTTGTGCTGCTTTCAGACGCCTTTCACAAGTATTTTAACCTTTAACCTCTGAGCAAATTAGTGCAATGAGCAACTTGGTTAGGAAGTTCCACAAATTGCAAGAAATTAGTAGATTTAGAAATTATTTTAAATTAAAAAAATCTTACATTTTAAGTAACTTTTCCACGTCATTTCCTTGTTGGCTTTTCTTTCTTTTTTTAAAAAACTAATTTTCAGGTAACCTTCTTGTACTTTTCACTAATTTCTTGCAAGTTTTTTTCTTTTGTTGCTTATTGCATTCTTTCCATGTTTTTGAAAGAATTTAATCATTTGCTCAGGTTTCACAGGGTTAACTTTGTATACCTGTTACATGCACGTGACTGACTGGATATTACAACAATGGCAGATTTCACTTAGCAGATACACATTTACATTCAAATTATAATGTAGACTTATAAAGCCATGACCCAAGTGTCACATAGATTATATAGTATGTGCACACAACATGTTATAAAAAAGGGGAATCACTGTGCTGGTGTTCACACTGAACATTATGAGGCTTAACCAAAGGTTAACCTGCACCATTAACCTTGGAGGAGTTTAGCTATTAACTCACAGTTAACAAGGCTTTTACTTACTTAAAGAACAATCAACTGTAGGCCTGTTCCCAGTGAGAAACACAAGTTTAGAACAACAGCTGCAATTTAGTTGCAATTTAGTTTTAGTTAGTAGTTCAGTCATGCACTTCATTTTGCTTGTCACTTAACTGTTTTAAGGGGAGATTACAGGAAAAGCATCAGCAACGATTGGGATTTTCATACTTTTTTTATAAGAGAGTTGACCATTACAGCAGCTGGACCTAAAAGCCTTAAAATAAGACATTTTCTTTTCTTCACTGTGCATTTTGCTGAAGCAAGCATACTAGAACATATACCAGTCCATGTGCCGCTTTAGTCAACAGTCATTTTTCTTACTTATATCCAAAATATCCCAAGAAATGCTGGCTGTTATAGCTGGTTTAATGTTAACTATCTATTTGTAGCTAATGTCACATCAAATGAGTATTAATTATGTAAAATAGTGGAGCTTCTCTGTCTCAGTTATGCAATTATGTGAACATAAGCTAGCCCTCAATACGCAAGCAAATATCGTGACATAATGCAAAAAAAAAGGCATTTCCACTCGAGTGGCTGTTTTTGAGGTGTTAAGATTTTAATAATTGAATTAAAATGAAATCTTTCAGGTTTCAACTGTGAGCACTGGAAGTCTGGTCAGAATCTTTTTAAACGTATTCTTTTATCACACAATTCCAATTAAATCAAACTCAAGACTTTTTTTAGGGCATAGTCCTGAGTCAGCTGCTTGTGTTTTTGTTTAAGATTATTTTTTTCATCATATTTTTATTACTAAAAGCACTAGAATTTGTTGACACATTGGTACTGAATGGCACTGCACTTATAATGGTACATTTCAAACAATATCCTGGCTAATTACTGCAGGCTACTAACAGCAGACAACAGCAACCTTCCAACTATGGTGAAGAGGTGTGGACTCAAGTCACATGACTTGGACTTGAGTCAGATTCTAGTCACAATTTTGATGACTTTCGATTTGACTTGACGAAGACTTGCAAATTAACTTAGACATAAACATCAGTGACTCATGACTTCATTTGGACTGCAGCCTTTTGAATAGATAATACTTGATATGTTCCACCAAGCCCAAAGAATTATTAAAAGTGTGTTATTTAAAATGTGTCATAAACCAATTTATTTCCCTTTATTTCCAGAATCAACTAACATTAACACTGTTCATTTCCAGCAAGTCAACACTTAATTCCCCTAGTGATTTATTTTGTTTGAACCACTCAGACAGCAGGAAGATTTAGTAATGGTATGTTACTGAGCAGCTGTTGAGAATACGGTACCAACAATGATTTTGTTTGGGTACAAAAAGGAAACAGAGTTTAACGAAAAACTAGTCGCAGAGTTGAAAATTACAGAAACACAAGAACTTCTAAAAAATGGTTTTAACAAATACGTACACATTCTAAAAAGTATTCATATTTTTGTATATTAAATATATTATTATTCTGTTGTTAAAATTGCATTATGATTGGTGAAGAGTGCATTACAACTTGTTTAGGACTCGAAACTTTAAAGTTTATGACATGCTGCTTTCACACTTGTAGTTTGATTCATTTGATCCGGACCAGGAAAGAAAAAATGTATACGTTGTTGCATTTTTGTTCTGGTTTAGTTCAATTTCACACAGACTTTTTACAAACCAACCAAGAGGAGTAAACATGAGGTTCTATACTGACTGACAGGTAACTCAGTGATTAGACAGTTTCGGCGTTTGTCTTCCTGCATGATCAGAGCATCATCTGGACCCCAATAGGGAATTCAAACTCAGCTGACTGACAGAAGTTCATGCAGCACTTTGATACTTGAGTTCATATTTATGTTCTTTGGTGTCACAAAGAGCTCACAGAGAAATGATTAAACTGATTGTAAGCATTATTAGGCGGCTATTAATAGACTGCAAATCGATCACGTTATCAGGGTCGCTGTAGTAATTGCTTCGTTGTTCTGCTCACACATTAAAGAAGAAAAATAAAAAAAACTTTATAAACTCTGCATAAATGTTCCACTACAGAAGAACCATAAACAGGCATTTTTCAGCATCTGCTGGAGGTTCTATGGAGACACACGTCTGCATCAACTGCTGAGAGACTGTTAATCAGGTCATTCTGTGACGGGCTCTGAGCCAGTTCTGCAGTGATACTGATGATCATTGCTGCAGGTATGTTTTAATAAGTATTGAAAAACTTCATTCAGCAGTGGTAACTGTTTTAATGTGTGACTGTTTTAATAACTAATAATAATGTAAAAGCGCACCTGTGCTGCTGCACGTGCCCGTAGTTGCAGAGCTGGCCTTTATAATGCTCAAGCATGAGAGTGTGGAGAGATTTCACGATCTGTATATGGATTTATTATTGGTTCAGCTATTAAAATCCTGCTAAAATCACATCTCCTATCATAAAATCCTGCTCCCTGTTTTGGAAAAACTGTTGCAAACAATCCAGGTATGAGAGAACCCTAACTTGTGACTTACAGGGTAGGTCACTAGGTCCCATCTTTGCAGGTATTATATAAAAAAAGTGTACAGCCTCTAGCCAATCACAATGACTGATTTACCAAAGGATATAGTTTTGTACTGAAGTTACTGTAGAGATACAGGCTGGACAAAAAGCTCAGCCAATAATGATCAGTGTGAAAAGCACCACAGGTTCCTCTGATGGTTCTTTCAACAGTACTTTCTTTCATTTCATTACATTTCCAATGGGGCTAAAGGCATCTCTGAGACATAATGCTTAAGAAATAATGATTTTCAGAGAGTGTCTATTTAAGTGTTCAGTAGGTCAGGGCCATCCCCTCAGATTAATTCCATCCAGACAGAAAATGTACCCAGGAATACTGTCTCCTGCTTCACATCATTAATAAACAAATAAGGCATACATGTTTCTTACATTAAAAACGTCAAAAAGTTAAAAAAACAAAAAACCCTTAAAGACCAAACATGCACTATTGCTCAACCCAATGAAACATTTGTTGGATCTGACGATGTCCAAGGTCGCAATGGGAATTCTTGCCTCAACTGTTAAACATTTCTTTTTCATGACAAACTATAATGTGTAGTGTCAGACTAACGTGGCTCCCTCTCCCTCACACGTTGAGTGCAATCATCCTGATCTGAGCACAAAAAGTCTCTATGGGAGAGATGGCTGTGAGAGGAGGACCACCCTGGTAGCCTTTTCCCATAATGCATTCAGAAGCAAGTGGCATCCCCTCCTCACTTCAAGAAAGGAATAGTTTGAGCATGTCCTCAAAGGTTTCACGGTAGTCCCCACAGACCAGTCATCAGGCGTCCAGTTAAAAAGCAGTTTGCTGGCTTTTCCCAACACATTTGTCCAAGCTCTTCATTGATCAAGTCCTTCCACAGTACATGTTTGACATGACAATGTTTTGTAATGTTTAAACTCTCACCTACCACATCTGAGCAGACAGGGCAGGAGGACAAGAGCAGACAGGTTAGGAGTTATCCTGCAGGTCTTTGGCCTTGGTCAGGATGGTGTGGACATCTGAGATGGGGTAATCCTGAAAAAAAAAAAAACTACATTTACCACCTTGCGGTTCTATGCCAACACGCATCAGTCAAGTTGCACTTACTGCTGACATCCATGTTTTTGAAAACACTGATGCTTCACACACATCTTCCCCCTGGCAGCTCAAAAGATCTATACATTTAGTTTCAAAGTGGACAACATGGATTAGTGTCACCGCTAGTATCACCAGTATCTGGCCAAATGTCTCAGCAGAGGATGATGAGGGATTCCTCTTCCAGGACGGACAGACGTGCAATAGACATCGTAAATAACAATTGAAATACAATATTACGTTCAAAAGAATGAGACAGAAGCAAGGTCAGACTGACCTTGACCTTTGACCACCATAATCTTAACAGTTTATCGTTGAGTCCAGGAGAACATCTGTGCCAAACCTGAAAAATCCCGCAAGGATTTTATGAGATTTTTACAAGAATGAGATAGAGAGGTCAAATTGACCTTGACCTTTGAACTCCATAATCTTAACAGTTCATCATTGAGTCCAAGAGAACGTTTGTGCCAAATTTTAGAAAATTACTGCAAGGTACTCATGAGATAAAGCGTTCTCAAGAATGAGAAAGAGGAGGTCACAAAGACCTTGACCTTTGACCACCAAAATCTAATGAGTGCATTTTTGAGTCCAAGTGAACATTTGTGCCACATTTGAAGAAATTCCCCACGTTCACGAGTATGGGACATATAAACATATGGGACATACAGAGGTATGGACATAGGGACATACAGACAGACAGACAACCCAAAAACCTTCTGCCTTCTGCCACGGCTACCTCCAGTGTGGAGGTGTAAAAATCACTGAGTGAGTCAGAAACAGCAGAAATATCATCTGCACTGTATGTCTACATATGAAGCTTTGGGGATTTTATGCAAAGCCTTACCTGCAGTAACCTCATGTTCACTGTGAAGTCTCCCGCCAGCAAGTTGTCCCGGATGAGTCTGTGAACAGAAGTCAACAGAGTCCATGATTCACATCCAGAGTCAGAGGTGTCAATGGTGTGGGAGGACAGGGAGAATAATCTGAAAAGCTCACATTAGCATGGCGCAGCAGACCAGGATAAGGAAGTGGAACCTATCCTGGTCAGAAAACAGGGTGTCCCAGATGCGGATGACGTCTGGCAGGAGGAACTCCTGAGATAACAACAAGGTCAGCCAGCGGAATGTGAAATACTGCGGTTTGATGTTCTGCTCTTCCTGTGTGGACAAATAAAAATAAGGGTAATACAAACAAACTGTCATCATTGTTTCAACACAGACTTGAAGAAAATGTGAATCTGTCCTTTAACAGGATCAGTTTGTCTCCAGATGTTACTAACTGCAGACAACAAACACAGTTTTCCTGTATACAGCAAAGTCAGTAACATTTAGCGTTTAATAATACTTGTGAAAGACAGTTAATTGCCAATAAATGCGGGGATTTATGTCATGTTTATGTTAAAACCACTGGTTAGTAAATAACATTAGGTGGGTTTCCATTACAGATTTGCATAAAACTTTAGCTATGTTTTTGAAATGTTGATAAAACACAACCTCAAGATAACTGTGTTTCTACTGAGTGATTCTCCTCTGGTGATAACATTAATGGAAAGGCAAGCCCCTCATATGTAGAAGCAGCAATACATGAGGGATTTCTGGGAGGTGATAGTCCATGATTTCACAGGGGAATTGTGGATTCAAAACTTCCAGATGATCAGCTCAACTTTTGAAGAGTTATGTGATGCAATAACACCTCTTGTAACTCCTGCTGCATCATGAGGGAGCCAGTTCCTACTGACAAGCACATAGCCATAGCATCATGTGACCTAGAAAAGCCAAAAAATGTTTCCATTGCAGTTTAAAATATGGCTTTTTTCGTAATCACTTGAAATACCACCTCATGCAAGCATAAAAAGTTTTTTGCAATACATGGGAGATTTTTCAGATTGATGTGTTTCCATTAGGCGTATTTTATATTCCCATTTTCAATTTGCGCAATATGAAGGTTAATGGAAACCCGCCTACTGATCATCTTGTTACAATGCAATGTTCTACGGAGAAACCTTTCCTGGCCTTTATGTGGATGCCACTTGACACGCTCCACCTTCCCAAACACTTTTGCAGACTTACCACCACCACCACTACCTTAGTCATGGCAATGGCATTGGTCCCCCAGCAGGAAAATGCACCATGCCAAACCACAAAAACTGCTCAGGAATGGCCTGACGAACACGACAAAAAGCTCAAGACACTGACCTGGCCTCCAAATTCCCTAGGTACCAATTTGATTGAGCATTCATGGGTGCTGATAGCCTACCTCACAACCCATAAGACTCAAAGGATCCACCATAGATGTATTAAAAAAGTCTAGATTTTACCATGGCAGCAGGGTCCCATTCATTCCTATGTGAACTGCTCATTGGCGCATTTCCACATATAAAATACAAAATACCCAGATCTACAGGCACATGAGGCATGTGCTTTAGTGCACACTTCTGCCAGCGGAGCTACTGACTTCAAGTTTAGTGCTTCACTCGCTTGAATGGTGGTCTAAAAAATTTAATCTTGAGGCTTTTAGACTTTTCAAATGTTATGGAACTGGAATGTTAAAATCTAGACAATGATAGTAGTTGTTTTGCAGGGATTTTGACATTCACAAAATTATACATTGATTTACAGACGTCTCTTCCCTGATGTAGGTCAAAGGGGAAAAGTCTTTCTGGCTCTGTGGGCATCACATGACAGACTAGGATGGTGAAATTGCACTCTAGGCCACTCTGTTAAATTTGCTTTAAAGCCTGACGCACTTCCTGGGGGCTTGGGATCTGCTGCTAACACCACAGTGCAATACATTACAGGACACCCGCAGAGGTCCTGTGTCCATGCCTCAACAGGTGAAAGCCAAGTCCAATCCAAGGAGGCCCCATTGTGGATTAAGGGTATCTCTGAGCTGCATGCATGTCCCAATAATGCTGGATCAGATAGGGTTTTTCAGAATCTGGAGGCCAGGTTGACACCTTGGGGTCTTTTATTATGTTGATGGGGCATGAGCAGCTTTTGTGGTGCAGCATGATGAATTGTCCTGATGGACAGCACCACCATCAGTGAGTACTGTTGCTCACTGTTGCTATGAGAGGGGGTAGAAGGTCTATAATCATTTTTGGGTGAGTGGTGCCTATAAAGTGGCATCCACTTTAATACCAATGCATTGTTACAAGATTATCAAGATTACCTGCATTGTAACAAGATGATCAATGTTATTCAACTCAGCTGCTGGTTTCACTGTTTTGGCTGACTGAGTTCTAGATTTACTTTTTGGACAAACCAAGCAATCTGAAGACATCTCATTGGACTCTGTTATGGTTAATTCACACCGTTTTCTGATGATTTATAGAACGAGCAATTAATAGATTAGTCAAAACATTCTCAAGTGAGTTTCACGCTTCACAGATGCTCAGGCCACACAGACCAGGAAAAGACTACAGAATGGAGAGAAGAGTCATGAGTGAGACACTCTGGTCACAGAGTCTGCAGCTGTGAGGATACAGAGGTAGTGTAGTCAATCACGTGGACATTTGCTGTTACAGTTATCATGTGGTTTTTAAAGGTGGCTCCTCAACTGCTGATTCAAATCATTGATTTCTAGAGTGGAGCCCTGAAGAGCAGCTCCCTAAAAGGACCAGAGAATGCACAGAAGGTGGAGATGTGGCCTTGACCATACCAGCTTGAGAAAGAGCTCCAGGTCCTTGTCTTTGAGCATGGAGTACACACTCTCCATCTTGTAGGTGATGCCGCACTGAGAGTCGTCCAGGCTCTTGATGAAGTTGTCTCTGTTCTCCGACATCAGGTTGGTGAAACAGAAGAACGTGTCTGCCTCAGCGTGCTCTGAACAATGAAGCAGACAGAAAGCACTGAGGGCTTCTACAGGTTGTCTACAGGATTGAACAAACTGAGAATTTTTTTAGACTTTTTTAAACACTTTAAATGAAATTTAAAACTAAACTTGAGATGGAAACAAAAATATTCTCGATCCAAGTAAACATATTGATGTCAATTAAACACGAGCAGTAAAATAAAATGAATCTTATGATACTCTCTGTGCTGACCACACAATTGTGTGATATGTGTAAAAAGGTAGAAAATGGCAGCATCTCACTTAAAAGTGCTGTGTCGAAGTCTATTGACCTGTAAAATAGTGTCTCCTTCATGTTAAAGTTATGCTTCTGCTAGAGCCAATACCAGAATTTCTTGCAGTGATGGGAATAAAAAACACATTTAAGACCTATACAATCTGAAGTTAGTATAATTTAATTCTTTTTAAGGCCTTTAAACAGGAATTGTGCATTTAAGACTTTTTAAGATTTTGCAAAAAAAAAATAATAATAATAAAAAAATATATATATATTAAAAGGTAATATGTCCAGAAACCAATATCTATGTCTATAATTTAATTTTCATCTATTTATTTATCTTTTTTTTTTTAAATAAATAAATGTCAGCATTTTGGGGAGGTCATTTTTTTCACTGTTTTTTTACCCTTTTTTGTTGTTTATTTTCAGATAATTTTTTTTGTAACTTTCTTTTTTTTTTATTTTTAACTAATTTCTTTGTTATTTTGTGACCCAGTCACCATGTTTTTGGGAGAAATCAAACCAATCTGCCCAAGTTTAAAAGGGTTAAGGACCTGCAGCCACCCTTTCTACAATTATCTCCTTTAACTGAAAAATCTAACAAAAAAAAGTTTAACTGTTAACCAACCTTTCCACTGGCTGTTGGGGTCCGTGGCGAAGGTATAGTAAATTGGCCCGACGATCTCATTCATGCCCTGTACGTAGGCAATCCCAGGGTTGAGTTTGGCATAGATGAAAAGGATTCGCTCCACCACCTCCCAGTGTGCTTCACTCCCATTAGGCAGAACCTCATATTCGTTAGATGGATACAGGTTCAACGCCTTTCCAGGGGAGCTGACCTGAGAGAGAAGGTTCAGTTTAATATAAAGTTGGACATTTGGAGCGAGACTCGCTTCTTCATGTGTAAATTTGGCAATAATACACAACACACAACAATAAACATACAGTGCATCCCAGCAGGTGGAGCCAACATTTTGACTCAGAATTACAGTAATTTGTCAATTCATCTGTATTTAAATCATAAAGAAATACACTATAAAAAGGAACAAAATCAATGAGTTAATCAACGAAATAACAAAATGTATCCTGGATGAATAAAAACACACATAAATTAAATCTCTTCATTTAACCCATTGAGACTGACGGTGTCAAGGTGATAATGCCAGCGATAATTTCTCCCTGTGGAGAAGGATTCTGTCTCTGTTGCCAGCTCTACGGGGCATCTTCACTGTCTCAGTGCCCATGTACTGCAATTCACTCAAGTTGTGTTTAATATTATTGAAGTATCTAGCAACAGATGATTTCTCATCCTAATTGTGAATGGAAGAAAAAAGTTATAATTGGAGTGCTGCCATTTTTAGGATTCAGCACCCAGCCTAAAAAAGTTTAATCACCAGTGAGCAGGTTGCATCTTATTTTGACTAAGAGTGGGGCCACTGCTCTGCAAACTTTACATAATAATGTTAAGTAGCACTAACCTGATATTGATCAATCTTAGGAGGACAGGAGCTCAGGGTGTTTTTTGAGAGAGTTTCTGATAATGCTCTTATGATGCTCTCTAGCACTTTTTACATGCAGAGTAGTCCTTCTGAGGGAGTGCTTGTACATGCAGTAAACGGCTTATTAATATTCACTTACATTGGTGACTCCACTTCGGTTGCGGTTTACAGTTTGTGCTTTCAGGGTGGTTTGTTCGACTCGTCTGCGCAACGTTTCATAATCATTCTGAGGATCCAAGATGAGTTGGCAGGGGTATTCTGTGGGACGCTGAAAGAACGCCATGTCCGGGTACAGCCGCCTGCAAACATGCAAACAAACACAGCTGTTATGTTTGACCTGACATGTACACAATGATAGACTGTGGCCCTTTTTACATTCATATACTATCAACAAACAGACAGATCTGGATTCCTTCTTTTTCCAAAGTCCTACCTTACATCCTTGTCAATTTGTAGTAGAATTTCATTATCTTTGAAGTAGGTATTCCACCTGCTGTCTGGGTTTGGATTTAGAGGCTAAAAAAAAGAAAAAAAAAACAAAAAACAGATAGTGACACATTAAATTACTGCCCCAGTTATGAGCGACTTGTTACTGTAAGCAAAGAGCCAGACAAGTAATATACTGTATAAACATGGGGGCTGCGTTGAATTTTTCGAGAAAATTTTAGTGCAATTCAGCAATTCCTTCACGTAGATTAGAAGGGCGTATCGCGCACGCTAATTGCATGCACACCAATGTCTCTTCGCACCAGGGTTGCCTTTTAATAGACATTTCAAACTGTGATAGATGTGAAATACCCACACAGGGCTTTCCTGTGTGCAGATATGTTATATATAACAGCTATATATACAGGTATATTTCCATCAAGGACAGCTTAGTGGCTTCTTCTTTGGCCTCACATTTGTTTAGGCAGTGTGAGAGCATGAGTGTGAGCACAAGTGTCACACACCACAACCCTGATTCTAAATATTTAAGTACACAGCTGGTCTGGAATCTGCTACTGAAGCCTCCTGCTGAACAGTTGATCCACATATACCATAATAACAGCTTTTAATTGTAGTTCTGATACAATATACTGCAATGTCTGGTTTTAAGGTATACAGTGGTGTGAAAATTGATATATTATTTTCAGAGGGGAGACTCTTTACACATAGTACTCAAGTTTAAATTATAAAAAGCATTTGTTCAAGAAACAAAAAAATGTCCTGTTTTCATTCCTGTCATTGTAACCAATGATTAGAATAAATGTGTCTGTGATATTTTCTGAAACTAAACAATTCCACACATGCAGATGTAGTCCCTAGTGGACATGGACAGATGAAAAAATTGACTTCACATGAAGACTGACAATATAATTTGAGCTTTATTTATCTGTTTGCCATGCCTCAATGACAAAGGGAAATTTCTTTTGGGTGACACTGATGCATGACTAATGATTTATTTGACTAAACAGGAGTTACTCCAAAAATTCCACCAGATCTGTCAATGCCGCGCTAGAGCATATCACGGCCTCCGGGGACAATCCCGCATGCTCTAAGCAATGATGGTGATTCTAGCAGGCATGCCTCAGAGCGTCTCAGCAGTGGCCGAGGCGCAACTTTCTCACTCTGCTTCACGCAAAATACTCAGCAAGTCTATTTTTTCACTGGCGGACAGCAATCGCGTCAAGCCGCACAGGGCAGATCGTAGCAGGCAGGAAGTCAAGCAGCAGCACATCCTGTCAATTTGAAAATAAAAGGCCTTGCATGGATTTGGGATCATTTTAACTAAACTAAAACATTTCATCAACAGTATCTGCTCCGTCTCCTTCCAGCAGCCCTCTGTATTCTCTCCAGCAGGCGAAGTAATGCTCCTGATAACAGTCACAGTGCATGAAATAGACAAAAAGTAGATAATAAAAAAGAGCAGCACTGTATTTTTAACAAAACAGTTAAAATCTTCTACATATCTAGGCCTATGTTGTTCATAATTGAATTATTAATCATTTATCTGTATAATTAATATAGATATGTTTTAACTACAACAGCCACAAATCTTCAATCTATTCCATGTATAACTGGATTTTTTTATACTGATCTGTATAATTATCAAGATGAGCATGTTTTTTTTTACTGAAACGCAGCCACAATTTTTTGATATACTTTGTTCGTGGCTAGACTGTTGTGGGTAAAAACATCAATAAACAGAATTTTAACAGATGGAAAAGAAAAGCATTTATATATACAGCCTACTCAGCCATGGTAGAATTACAAAAATCGAGGAGAAAATACCACAAAATCAAGGCAAAATACCACAAAATCAAAGGAAAATGGCAAAATAAGCTAAATTCCAGCAAGTCTACAGTATCAGCCGGCAGGACGCTCCACCTCTGAAACACTCATGGATGCTCCTGGTGGGATACAGAGCATGCGGAGCAAAACAATGTCGCAGGCGTAATGTCATTGTCACGCTCCTGGTGGAATTAAGGGGTTAAAATTTTGAATGCTTTATTACAAGAAAATATCTGGAAGTGACTTTTGTTGAAGGTGGCCTGTCCACGTTTTACAGTTTACAGTTTCTAACAGTTTTACTCTGTTAGAAACACTGTTTAACATTCACCCAAACAGAAGATTAAACAGTTAATCCTGCCAACTCATACAAATGTATGTTTGGACTTAAACCACAAAAACACAACTGGTCTGACAACCTATTTCTCCGCTCTGCTCTGTCTTTGCTAGAACTGAATGTTATTGATAAAATTGAAGGATAGTTTAACCAGATGTGCAACATGAGTGATGCACAACTTCAGACAGTCATGCAGTTACCAGTCACACTGCCTCTTTAAGGCTTCTCTGCATGCATTGCCTGCAGCTTTCTGCTTACTTCAGCAGGGAATGATAGCAGCCATTATGACTGTCGCCGAGGTGCCCTCTGCTTCACACAGCATGCAGCTCCACTGATCAGACCTCATTTCCTTTTAAAACTGCTGTGAAAAAAAGAACTCACATGATCCTCCATAGTCACGTCTTCTCTGGAAAGGCCCAAGTTGGCTTTGGCGATACCGGGCTGGATGATCATTTCCTTTAGAAACTGAGAGTACACCTCCCTGTGAGAGACAAGGCACAGAATGGAGGAAAGTGGTAATGCAAACCCTTAGGGCCAACTTTAATATTACTCACTCATATTGCTCTGCACACAAAATGCGCTTTTCAAAATCAAGCTTTAAAAATTATTATACATTAACATTTTCTACTGTAATGGAGTTAATTTTTTAACCAACATCAGCTGTAATCATAAATATCAAATATTTATTAATTTTTTAGAATTTTAACCCTTTTGATGCCAGGTTTTTGTCATGATGCCACTATGTTTTTAGATGAAAAAAAACCCCACAAAAATTAATTTTAATATACTACATGCTAAGTAGGTTATTATTTTTTTATTATCACAGCCTGGGATATGTTAGTGATTAGCAAAAGTAGTTTAATCTTAGTTTAATCTACATTTACACACACACACACACACACACACACACACACATATATACACACACACATACACACACATACATACACATATAAACACACGCACGCGCGCACGCACGCACACACGCACACGCGCACACACAATCAAGTTTCTTCACCACGAGTGACCACCATAATAAATAGCATCAGGCCTGCTGAGTCACAGCTGACATGTTTTTTTCTCTGTTTTTAGTCAGCTAAGGACATCAGCTAATGTCATCAGCTGTGCTGATAGATAACAGCTGACTCTGTGGTTGTTACGTGAGACCAAAAGAGAAATCTGTAAATAAAATATCCATGCTCTTCGATTAAGTTTGAACATGTTCTCCTTACCTCTGCTTTTTGAGGAAAGACTCCCATAATGTCTGATCGAGAGGTAGATAATTAAGAAGGATCTGTAAAGAGAATAAAACGATCATAAGTCAGCATCACAGGTCAGAACATTTTGCAAGTTCATATAATCATATTTGCAACAATCTGGTCCATCCTATTTTATGGTCTTGTGAAAAACTTGAAATGTCACATTTTATTTAGAATCCAGACCTCACCACTAACTACTGTTTTTGCCAAAGACAGATTTATTATAGAGTGAAGATGCAAATTAAAGTTATTGCTCAAATTTTCCATAATCATCTTGCACCCTGCTGGACGGAGCAGTAAGGCCTTCATTACCAACTCATGTGGTGTTCCAACCCACTAAACTTTATTTGAAACTATGGTCGAAATCACGGAATTGTGGATACCACATATGGGCATATAAGGCTGAATTTGGATAACACACTTTGAATGTTTCTATTTGATGTCAGGGCGCAGCTATAAAAAACCTGGGAGACCCACTTTGAAGATTTTCCTCAAGTGAGCATCAAACAGACCTGAGCGTAGTGTTGGAATGAGTAGACACAAAATCTATACGTGACATCAAAAAGTGTGGAAAAATGGCACGGCAGCTCCACTGCCATCAGTAACTGTGTGTGTGTGTGTGTGTGTGTGTGTGTGTGTGTGTGTGTGTGTGTGTGTGTGTGAGTGTGCGCGCGCGCATGTGTAGGTGGATGAAAAGCTTTGCAAAGCGCTGCGGGAGATTTTAAAGTACTAATTATACTAAAAGAATAAGCTGTTGTGTGCTGTGATCCCTCTTCATGTCTGAACTCATTAGGTGGGATTTTGGCCCAAGTTAAGTTTGGCACATATTCAGCCTCATGCAAGAACCAGGCATACAAATTTGACACATTAAAAAAAAAAATTCCCTTTTCAAATTTTCATATTAGGTCTGAGAGAAATTTGTAAGTCCAGACCTGCTGTACAAGCCTGTTAAACACGGTCTGACTCACTTGTTTGACTTACAAATTATTATGTCTTCATAATAATCATCTGACATAATTTGCAGTTTGAATATATTACACAAGTCTACTTTAACTTAACTGAGAGCTACACAATCCAGTAGCTGCTTGGAAAATTCTAACACTCAAACAGCTGCTTGAGGGTCTCTCTTTGCAGGTCAGGAGAACATCTGTTGTTATAACAACTGACAGAGTAATATCACCTCAAATGTGATCTGATATACTTTTAATAACAGTAGTTCATATTTTTGGGGTCCCCAGATATGATCTAACAATGAACAATAGCTGAATATTTATTTATTTACTTCATTTATTTTGTTCTTATCATTCCCCAAATATATGTATTACTGTTATTATTTTATTATTATTATTATTATTGTTATTGTTGTTGTTGTTGTTGTTGTTATTATTATTATTGGCATTATTATCTTTTTATTTGAAATAAACTCTCTTTCAGTGCAGGGGTGCCATTTCTGCCAATAATTTTTATTGTTAAACTGTAAAATATCCTGCCTACATTACATGTTTGCCAAAAGTGTTTGATAACCATTTTTGAGGGATAACTGCATTGTGTAGATACAAACATGTATAAAAATAGATAAATACATGGATAGAATATCAGCCGATACATCAATATATGGATTATTTTTTTCTCTAATATCAATATTGACATGTGCCCTGAAAATCAAGCATCGGTTGGCCTCTAACAGGTAGTTAGGCATGCTAATGATCAAATTCAAGTAGTTTACAACAAGTTTGTGCAGTTCAGTTGAGAGGGTTTGCTGAATCCCACACAAACCTCAAGAAAAAATCAGAAAGTAAAAAAAAGAGGTTTAGGAAAAAAATGTTCTTGCATGAGGCCCAATGTGTCACACACAAAGCTTTCACTAAAACAACACAGAGCCAGGGCTACTTACTTTCCAGCAGAGCGCTCGTATGCCTCCTTCAAACGGGATTCCTGAGTTGAATAAAGAAAAGGACTGTCAGATACACACCAGTGAAATGTCCTAACTAATTTTATTAGCACAGAAAAATGTCTAGTTGTGAAAATTACCATTGAAGCACAGCTCCCTCAGTGTCTTCAAGTTTATGTTTTCTTCACTCAAGGTTACTTTGAATTCCTGTATTCTGGAATAAGAAACAAGATGAGGTCAGAATTGCTTTCTTTTTTTAATGACTGCTCCGTATCTGAAAACCTTCTTTTATGAGCAATAAGGTAACTCCTTACTAGGCGAGAAAATAAAATGCCTCAAATGGAAACACATCAATGGCAAAAAAAAAAATTGATTTTATTTTAATTTATTGTAAAAAAGGTTTTGCGCTATGTGTGAATGTGAAGTGAATTGTGGTCCAGAAAGTGTTTTGCCTTACTCAGTACTGAAATGCTTTGTGACAGTTTTTGTTGTACATGTTTTATGTGAGATTTCCAACTTATTTTATCATCCCTCATCACACCAAGACACTTATTTTCCTAAACTCTGACAATGTGCACACCGTCTACCTGTACCTGAGTATTCCTTTTACAATTACCAAATAACATGATTTTAGTTTTACTTAGGTTTAATGATGATAATAAAAAAATTTTCTGTCAAACCACCTTTTTATTAAAGAAGGGTTTGACATTTTGGGAAATACGTTAATTTGTTTTCTTATCAAGGCTTAGATTAGAGGATGAATATGTCTGTGCGTGAAGTCTGAAGGAAGAGCCATGATTTTTTTTTTTTTCTATACTATGATTGAGTTCATGAGTGTTGCAGTACTAAATGTAAATGGTGTGTTAATGTGTGGACCAAAAAAACCAAAGCTAATTATTTTAAGTGGAAACCTAAATGGCAATAAATCATTTTCTGATTGAGAGTTATTTCTAGTATTTATTGATAGACTACCATTATTTTAATTACAACATTTCACCACCAAATAAGTCTTTTTTTCCTATTACAGAGTTATGTGGTTGTCAGTGAGGCTTTGTGGACCTGCCACTCACCTGCAGCATGTGTACATTCATTTTACATTAGGGCTGGAAATTAAGTATTTTGTACACCTGCCACTGTGGCTGGTGGATGAAAAATCCACCAGCCTCTCATTAGATTACCATTGTTTTTGTGTCTGGTGAGTTCAGTAAATCTAGCAGCCACCTGCAAATTTTACCAGCATTTTGCTGAAGGCCTGGTGCTAATTTCTAACCCTGTTTGCAATTCCTGTTAACCCTTTGAAACATGGAACATAATCACTTTTCCACACTTTCCAATGGTTATTTAAACCTTTGAACCCTGAGCAAATTGGTTTTATTTCTTTCAGAAACATGGGGAAAGAGGCAATGAGTAACTCGGCAAGAAATGCCCTACAAATTGTAATAAATTAGGTTAACTTAGATTTAGAAAAATATTTATAAAAAAAACTAGGGGAAAAATTTCCAGAGAACAATATTTCTTATTATTATAATCATATATTTTAAGAATTAAATATTGTTTAAAACTAAATATTGATGCTGCCTTTTCCTTGTTTTTGTTTGTTTGTTTGTTTTAACATCTCTGTTTGTTTGTTATGTTTTTTGTTTGTTTGTCTGTTTTGTTTACTTTTTGTGTTCATTTTCAGGTAGCCTAATTGAATTTTCCTATTATTTGCTTTTTTATTCCAGTTTCTTGCTAATTTCTGTCATTTCCTCTGAAGCTGCTTCCTGTTAAATATTTAGGTGAAACACATTTGTTGTTAGTTGTGAAGAAAATGGTATCATGTGATATTGGCGGAACGAATAATTGTCATGTTATTTAAAAATAACGAGATGTGAAGTGCACACAATCGACCAATGTTAAAGTTCTTACAACGGATAAGATTGACACTGGGTTAATTACATTAACGTAGAGAAAATTGTAATTACGTGGGAAAAAATGATGAAAGCAGTGTCTCTAAGCTCAGTCCAAAGCGTTTTCACAGGGAAGCATTATCTGGCGAATTTGTCATTAGTTAACTCAACGCCAGGACGACAGTTTAACTGGACATAAGTCACATATGTTAACACAGTTTTCCACTGTCAGCAAATACAGCTCTGATGCTAGCTAATTGTTAGCCAGTTCGGGCTTAAGGAAGTATGATGTGTCAGCTGATGTGCTAACAGGGAGCTAGCATAGCTACTAAAAACGATAAAGTTGCTTTATTAGTCAATTTCAAACGTTAACGCTCGCTGTTTTGACATTAAATATAAAGTCTGAACAGCATTTAAGAAGTCAGTGTTTTTGCAATCATTGCCTAAAAGCTAAAGTTAGCTCCTTTTTGATTAGCCGAGCTGCTGTTGCTGCTAGCTGAAACACTGAAGTTGATAGCAGTTTGCTGTTAGGATGCTAACCGCGACAATAAAAGATGAAGCACTGTTTTTTCGCTGTCTGTGTGTCCTGCATCTCATGCAAAAACAAAGATTTAATGTCTCCCACCTGTTTCTGTACGCGGTAGACATGTCTGAGCAGGCTGCGGTGTATTCCTTTAAGTGTTTCCAAAAAGGAATGAATTATTGGCCAGAGGGAAGTCCTCCTATCACTTCCGTCTTCACAACAACACTGTGGGCAGAGACAGCACGCTGCTGCTCGGATCCACAGCCAGCCTTTCTGTCACTGAGTGGGCTCATGTTGGGATTGCTGCCTTACCAAAACACCACCTAGGTCCTTATTTGTTTCCCAGTGCCCCTAAGTTTCATTTCAAGTCTGACTTGTTTGAAGGATTCTCTAAACATAACATTAGCAATTTATTAATCTTGACGACAGAATAAGAATCTCAATAAATATGTAGTTATGGATGGATCGTATCCGATGAACTTAATGTTTATTAAGTAATCGTACGTGTATTATTGTCACATCTGCTGCACTGCTGGACAGCATCACTGTTTGATCCTCACTGTGCTGGCTGTAGAAAGTGACATACCTCCTGACAACCACTAGAGGACAGAACAGCTCTGACTATTTAAATGAGCATAACATATAGCAAGTAAGTATACAGTATGTATGACAGACAGTCATACTCAACTTCCGAAATGCGGCCCCCAAACATTTTCTAATTCACAATAAAAATCAATTGATTCACACTGGGAATTGTTTTTGTACTTTTGGTGCCAGAGTGCATAAATATCATCAAAATGGAGCTTGTTTATTTAAGGGGGAAAAAATGCTAGTGAGTGATCCCCCACACCCCTTAACAGAGGTCCAAGCGAAGCTCCTAATATCCTAAAATCATCAAAATTCCTCGAAATGCTCAAAATACTAAATGTCTTAAGAATCATCCTAAAATCTTAGAAATGTTGTGAAATCCTGGAAATGTCCTAAAATCCTAGAAATGTGCTAAAATCTAGAAACATCCTATAATCCTAAACACATCCTAAAATCCTAGAAATGTCCTAAAAGACTAGAAACATCCTCAAATCCCAGAAATGTGCTAAAATCTTAGAAATGTCCTAAAATCCTAGGAACATTCTGAAATCCTAGAAAAATCCTAAAATTAAATAAAGAAATAAATCCTAAAATCCTAGAAATGTCCTAAAATCCTAGAAATGTCCAGAAATCCCAAAAACAACCTGAAATCCTAGAAACATCCAAAAATCTGACAAGTGTTCTAAAATCCTAAAAACATATATGGGGCTGATGCAACTGGCTCCTGGCCTCCTGTCATTGTGCAAGCCCCCAAGCAAAGCAAGTTGAGTATCGCTGCTGAAAGGTCAATTTATACGGAAAAGAATAAAAGACTATCTTGATACATACAGTGGTTTGCATTTGACACTTTGCGTTATTACCAGCTGCAGCAACAGGTGTTTTTATTTTGTCAACCACTGTGCAAAATAGTCAAATTCAGGTGTTTAGCTGAAGATAGAGTTCAAGGATGGATATGGTCTGAGCAAGGTTTGGAAAGGTGGGTAGGAAGTAGTGAGGATGCCATTGCCCCCCCAATTCTCTGCCCCTGGCCCACATTCATTTTAAGTCTCTGGATTGCTGTACCCCAGTTATAATCATTATTATCCACTGATCCACTGGCATATTAAATTAATCTTGCACAGTTCACCCGTTCCACCAAACTTATTTCATCGTGGTAGATCAGTACCGGCAGCGTTTCAACCTGATGGAATCACGACAGCGTATCACGCAGACACCAAATTTGCTTTTTGGGGTTGAGATCTTATACAGAAAGCACTGAAAAAGCGGCAGTATTTCAGAATCAGAATCAGGTTTTATTGCCAAGTACATTTACATATACAAGGAATTTGACTTGGTATTTTGGTGCAAAATAATAAATATAAAGGAAAAGTAAAATAGTAAATTTGAGTAGAATAAGAATAAGATAAAAATACAGAATCTCTACAAAAATAAAAAATGAAAAACTAGATTATAAAGAACACAAAATGTATGCACAAAAGTGCAATGTGCTAATTTGGCAATTTTGGAATGAAAACAGGCTGGATTATTCTGACTACCTGCAAACTTTTCTTCTGTTGTTTATTTTTATTCCAAAACAAGTGAAGAACAGCTATTAATGAGATCACTGCATGCTCTTTTTCTCCATGAATTCTTACTTAACCTCTCCATTGTTGCCTTCTCCATCCTCTCTTTCCAACCTGTAGAATGTGACATAGCCATTAGTGTCATCACAGTCCACATTTAAACACCTGTTATTTTTTTGTTCTAGCTAGGAACTTTTCAGGTTACAAACGTATTTATTTTTGGTCAAAATGCTCCAAATGGTTTAAAATTAGGAGTGGGAACCAGAACGGAACCTGTTCTGTGTTGTTTGAAAAGAGTTTCTGTGCCAGATTTTGGCACAGGGACCCTCTTCAGAGTAAACAGACATACTGATAATTTTGCTTCTGTTGAAATATCAAATTTGTCCTGGAATGGAGCTAGATGTCATGTCACTTTTGGAACAGTATATTTTGTTGCAATCTCTCCATTTATTTTGTGGTCAAGAGAAAATGTCTGCAGGTGCTAGATGAAAGGCCAGGAGGTCACCGAGAGGATGAAAGATTCACCCTTGAAGGCCATGAATACTGATATCAGATCCCTGGGAAATCTGGACAGAAGTTGAGATATTATGCAGTGGACCAAGTGTGAGTCACTCACTGTCCCCCCTCGACAGCTGCAGTACATGCCATGCTGCCTGAAGCGCATAGTGATGAATACACATACCCTATGTATGATATAACTGTCTGATGATTCTCTTATTGCAGTGCAGGCAGAGAGAAATCTAATATGTGTGCCTGCACAGCCATGAACAGTAGCTATTTCTATTCCCCTCTACCAAAGACATTCAGTAAGTCTTTGGTTGTTTGAAGGTTAGGGGAGGGATTATATTTCTTATCTGGCCTAGGAACGCCTCTGGACTCCCTAGGAGAAGCTGGAAAGTCTTGCTGGGAAGAGGGACATCTGGAGTGCTTTGCTCAGCTTGCTGGCCCCACAACCAAGTCCCAGTTGAAAATGGATGGATGGATGGATGGATGGATGGATGGATAAAGAACATTGGGCGTCTGTGGCTCAGAGGCAGAGTGGATTGTCCACTCATAATAGATGAGTGTATCGGCGGTTCGATCCTCGGCTTGTCCAGTCAACATGTTCAGATATCCTTGGGCAAGATACTGAGCCCCAAATTGCTCCTGGCATGGCTGTTCCATCAGTGTGTCAGTGTGTATGAATAGCTAAAAACTGAGTAGTAGGTGGCACCTTGTAGACTCGGCCACCAGTGTGAGAATGAGTGTGTGAATGGATGAAGGTGACATGTAGTGTAAAAGCACTTTGAGTAGTCTAAAGACTAGAAAATTGCTACGCAAGTGCAGTCCATTTATCACACAAGGTAGATTTATTAGTCATTTGACAAAGTTTAAGTCAACAGAGCATCAATGATGTTGGTGAGGTGAGATTCCTGCAGAGAGCACAAACGATACTGAAAGACCTCACCATCCTAGCACAGCCTGTCCACCGTCCTGCCGTCATCTAGCAAGAGACACAGAAATATCTGCTGTAGCCTACCATGAAACTACAGATCAGCTTCTTTCCTCACTCCACCATTAAAAAAATGTTTTTCTTTTCTTTGTACTGTAACCCTGTGGTGTATAATGACAATAAATTAACAATGAGCCTCATTCAGTGGGCCTACTCACTATTCTACAACTATTACTAAGTGATTACTACAGCTACTGTCAATAATAATTATATATAATGCAAAAGGTTAATAAGCACACGATATTTATTGGTTACACAACGAACAGGCTGACAACTACATAGACGAGTGATGGGAACAGAAGAAGAAGAGGAAGAGGAAGAACAGGAAGAGGAGATGGGAAAAAGGAGGAGGAGAAGAAGTAGGAGGAGGAGGAGCTTGTTTGTTGACATCGGACGAAAACGAAAATCAGATGGGTGAAGACTGATGATAATAACTTAATTTCTCGCCGTCATCAAGACATACAGCCTTGGCGAAAGCTAAGGTAAAGCAGAGGCTGGTGAGCCGTCCTCTCACATACAGCTGACCACTATTTGTAGCCTGCAGCTCCACACACAGCTCCAAGCTAGCGCTAGCCCCACTAGCGCTGCTAGCTAGCATCATAGCAGGGAAAGTCATCGTTAGCCACAAGCTAACTGAGACACTGAGATGCACTGGTGACACCGTATCGGCAAGTTGAGGCTTAACTTGGAATAACAAGTGTTGCTCTTTGGTATTTTGGGATGTTGTGAGTGAATAGTTTGATATTTATTCTATGTGTGTCAGCAGCTATCTAGCGTTAGCGTTGTTGAGGTAAATCATTTTAAAGTGTCGCTAGCTGGGAAGCTAGCTAACTTAGTAACAGACTGCTGCTGTGTCTCCCAGGATTCATTGCTATATGTGGTTTACTAAAACTAGTAACACCGACCAAAAAGACAGCACAAGCTAGGTTAGTAGCTTCAGCTTATCAGCAAGAACAACTCAACACAGTATAGCTAAGAATAAGATGTATGTATATGTTTTTTTAAAAACAGGAATGTTGAAACAAGTTCTCTCAAAGTAGCCAACATTAGTTGCTAACAGTAGCCTTCCATAGGTATGACGGTTAACTTTGCTTAGCATGATAAAGGTCTGCAACACCGGCAAAGAGGAGGTCTGAAATGTGAATAAAAATACGCAAAGTTCCCCTTTAATCCATTGAAAACGGAATCAACATAAGTTTTCTTGTGCTGCATTCAGACGCCTTTCACAAGTAAAGCAAGTCTTCAGCAAAGTAAATATATCATGTAAATATAAGTAAACCTTTTAACCCTCAGCAGCAAAAAAATGTACCACAAATTGCAAGAATTTAGTTATCTTATATTTTTTTAAAGCTATGAAAGCTATATATAAATAAATAAATATATATATATATATATATATAAATATATATATATATATATATATATATATATTTAATAAGTATTATAATTTTAAGCAGGTTTTAAAGGGCATTTGTTTTTTGTTTTTTTGCCTTTCTTTCTTGCTTGCTTGCTTTCTTTCTGTGCTTGCACATTTTCAAGCAATTTTCCTGCACTTTTTATACAGCCTTAGGTTAGTTTGGCATTAAGGTGTTTTGATTATAATATGTCAACCAACTCTTGTATTACACATGGAAAATACAGTAAGAATGTGTAAAATAGACGGTAATTTAAATGCATTGTATATGTCTTGACTTAGTTTTGCATTGTGTATCATTTACTTTAATTGCTTAATCGGTTACTCAGTCGTTACAAATTGTCTGTTTTTATAGTTGACACAGGTTCCCAGGCAAAAGGCACCAAACACAACATTTGTTGCATAAACTTAAAGCATTAAAGGGGTGTTGTGTTGAAGACTGTTTCTCAGTTGATATGTCTGTCCCCATCCACACCGACCCAAACCCTTTATCTTTTTTTATGGTTTGATACCTATAGCATTTATCACTTTATGGTTTTATTATTAACCTAAGTGTGTTTTAGTGTGTTTTAATTACTTTAGCACTTATTTTTTTATTTGAAACACTTACATTGTTCAATTTGAATTACTTGTATATTTTGTTCATATCTTTTAAGTATCTTTTCTCTCTCTATATATATTTTTTTTGCAGAATCAGAATCAGAAATTCTGATTCTGATAAATTATTTTTTTATTTCCTCTTCTATTTTGCCCCATAACCCCTCTTTTTATGAAATAAAATGCAATTGTATTAATGTTTATATATTTATATTTATATTATTCAAACAGTCATTTTAACTCTTCAACTTTGATCAATTCACCCAAACATTAATAAACCATAGGAGATACATAACTGATCATTTTCCTGCCCCTCCTGTGCATGTGGACCAAAACACAATAAAATGATTTTTAAAATATTTTATTTTATTCAAAAATAACCATCTATGGTTTTAATAAGGAGAACTTGAATTATTTTTTTCACTCACCTAGTCCTTGTCCACCTGTGCCCCTATCAAATGTAACCACTGAGGCAGAACCTATGCATTAACAGGGAGAAACACAGTTCGACAGGGGAACACACTTTGATACAACAGGGGAACAATGGAGAATTCCAATATGTTATTTCAATGGCTAAGGAAAGTTAAACCAATGTTTGTGAACATTAGCTGCTCTCTCTCAAAGCCACAAACCAGACAAACATGATGTCACAGTGTATAAAGTCTGGAGACAATGAATGGGATCCACTCAATGCATTAGCATTGTTGTTGGGTTTTTTTTGGATGGTGAGTTCAGCAAATCTAGCAGCCACTTGTTTAATTTACCAGCATTTGGCTGATGGCTGGTGCTAATTTCCAACCCTGCTTTATACCTCATGACATCACAAATTTGAGTTGTAGCACTCCAGTTTATGGATTTGGGAGAGAACTGATCATTTTGCTAATATTTTTAAACTGTATTAGACAATAAGAATAACATGTAGGAATTTTGAAAATTTGTGAAATTCCTGTTTAACCTTTTGAAAACCGGATCAACATCACTTTTCTTGTGCTACTTTCAGACGCCTTTCACAAATATTAAGTAAAGCAAGTCTTAAGTTAAGTAATTATATGCAAATATATATATTGTAAATCTAAGTAAACATTTGAATCTTCAGCAGCAAGAAATGTCCAGAAAATTGAAAGAATTTAATAGATTTAGATAATTTTTTTAAGTCAGGAAAATGTCCAGAGAACTATATATTTATAGTGAACATAATTATGTATATACAGTTATTTTTCATATGTATTAAAGATTTTTCCGTAGGTGATTTCCTTTTTTTTTACATTTATTTTTTCTCCATTGTTGTTTATTTATTTGGGGGGGGTTATGCTTTTTAATTTTCTTGCACTTTTTTGTTAATGTTTTTGCTAATTTCTGGATAATTTCTTCCTAAGTTGCTAATTGCCTTCTTCCCATGTTTTTAATTTGCCCAGGTTTCAACAGGTTAATGTTTAGCTGCAATGAAGGCCAAAGACAGTGGATAGATAGCAGCTTATTGTGGCACTTTTAAATAAAGTGACCATACACTATATTTTTTCACATATGCTTTTATTTAAACTTCACATTGGAAATATGAATTATTCCAGCCAGAATATTAAAGAGAATTTTTTGCTTTTTCCTGCCTGAAGCAGCCTCCTGTGAAAATGAATTTCACCTAACCTTGTCCTTTTTTTCCTAAGGTCCCCTGCACTGCCCTGTCTTTGATCTGAGCCAGAGAAGAAGAGGCTAACATGGCAGCCAAAGCAGGAGACAACCCCGACAGCCTCATGACTCTGGCAACAATCTTCTGCCTGAGGAACCTTAGGAAGACCATGTGCTACCAGGGATTCAGGAACAAGCTCTGTCTGCGCTCGGACATCTTCCTTCCCAGCGAAATCTGCGACAAGCTCGTCAACACGTACGTAATTTGTCATTTCTTAATTTTTATTCAATCAAAATATGTCAGTTTTTCAGAATCTCTGTTTAAGAGGGGCTTTTACTGCCTCGTTATACATTTTTTTTTCTGAAACAGATACATGGAGTTGGTCCACACAGACAGTAACTTTGAACCAGAGGAGAGCTTCTTCCAACTCTTCTCAGACCCTCGCAGCACCAGACTGACCAGGGTACAGCTGAGAGAGGACTTTGTAGGTGACAGAGATCTGGAAGCCATTAAAAAACAGGTGGGAGGTTTTCAGAATAAGCCGATGTTTCATTTTCATTTTTCACCTTTAGCCATTCACTTTTAAACTAAAATTAAAGTTAACAATTAACTATTGTTGTTTTTGTCCACCCCAATCTAATTTTTGCAGTTTTCATTTCCATCAGGGTTTAATAACATTCCACTTACCAACTTCATTATACAGACAAAGGCACAACGACACTAGTAGACCGTGTGTACGAAGCAGCATAATTCAAGCAACTGCTTTATTTAAACATTTAGTTTGGAAATGTAAACCAAGAACAACTTTAAATGTAACCAAACCGTCAGTTAGAAATGTTAATTTGATTTGAAAAAATACTAGCTTCCTTTGTTAGTTTTATCTACCTTACTGTTATTCCGCATGCATACAGTTTTTGAAAGCGATTGAAAATAATAATTAGAGCCTAACCAATATGGGATTTTTGAGACCGATACCAATACCAATTTTATAGTGGGAAAAATTCACAGATTACTGATATGGTAACTGATATAGTGAATTTTTGAGCTGCAAATGAAAATGGATCATTTCTATTTGGATTGCGCACTGATTTTGCATCAATATGACTATGCAAAAGTACTCAGAAGGATGTTATCTTATACAAACAACTTTTATTTAGCATTTTATTTATTTAACATTACACACAAACAAAGAGAATGAATAAAAAAATTAAACATCAGTACTTTATGTGTTCAGCATCAGTCTTCACTGACCACTCAAATAAAGAATATAAAAATAAAATACACATCAGTACTGTATGCTCTTTGCTAACCATTTAAATATGGAATCAAAACAATAAAATAAATCGCTAAATAAACATCAGTACTGTTCAGTATCAGTCAATTGCTGATCATTTCTAAACCACCCAAGCATCGTTTTCTGCATTATATGGACTGTACGCTGATGCTGATATGCTCCGATATTTCTGTGAAAGGCTCATATGGGCCGATTATATTGGTTGACCGATAATAGCGGTTGACTGATAAATCGGTCAGGGTTCATAGACAATTTTAAGGTTTTAGCTTCACCTGCAGAAGATAAAAAGTAACTTTGGTGTTTTTCAATTTCGATCATATTTTCCCATGTTTTTGTGTCAAAGTAACTGATGTAAACAACAGTTTTTGAAAATGGTTCGGTATTGAGCAACACCATTGTAGCTGGCAGCTGTGAAAAAAAGCTGCAATGTAACCACTCAGGACATAGTACACTGTTGACTTATGCCCACTAACTGCTTGTTTTCGCCACTTGCAGGCTCAGATTGTTATTCTAAATATCTGAAAACAATATGAAAAGCAGGGTTTCTCAAACATTCATTTATGTGTGGTGGCCCACAGCAATATTTATGAATACGACTGATGTTAGTTAAAAAATTAACTCAGTGAAAGTAGAAAATAATATTATCTAATATTTGTGATAGCCTGATTTTCAAAAGTGCTTTCTGTACGAAGAGTCTGGGTGTTTGACACTGCACAAAAAATGATTATGCATAAGATTAAATGTTGCTGCAAACCATTGACATATCCTAGGCTGTGATCATCAGAAAAATAATAATCTACTTGGCATGTAGTATTTTGAACATAATTCATTTTTTCTGGGGTTTTTTTCCATCTAAAAACATAGTGGCATCATGACAAAAACCTGGCATTTAAACAGGTAAAACTCTGAAAATAAATTTATATTTAATATATATGTTTAGGTCTAAAGTTAATTATAAAAAACCTCAATGAAAGGAGAAAATAATATTAACATATGATATTTTTTAAAGCTTGATTTTGGAAAGCACGTTTTGTGCGTGCGATATTAAAGCGGGGCCTAAGGGTTAAATGATTGCAGCATACTTAGGTCAGTATCATTGTATTTGAATGATTTACTAATATTTTACTTTGTGTGTTCTCCCAGGACCTGATCGAGCTCCACCTCACCTACTGCAACAGTCTGTCGTCCCGCAGCTTGAAAACACTGACCTGCTTCAGGGAGACCTTGGTGTCTCTTTGTCTCTTCGGCTGCAGCCACATCTTCTACAGGAAGGGTGGCGCCCCACTCGCCTGCAACGAAGACACTGAGGATGAGGAGGAGGAGAGCCCTGCTGCTAGGCAAGCATTAGAGACGGACTTTAACTTCCAGGGGTTCAACCGCCTCAGGTTGCTCAACTTAGGTGGCCTGCCTGATGAGGCGGATGCTGAGGCGCTGCTCAAACCCCTGAAGTCACTCACCTCACTGGATCTGTCAAATGTACAGTTGCTGGGAACAGCTTTTCTCACCCAGTGGAAAGACAGACTGGCATCTCTTGTTCTCTACAATGTGGACCTGTCAGAGGAGTTGGTCAATACAGTGGTGGAGATCGTCAGTCTCAGGTAAGAAGGGAGGAGGCTTGTATCTACAACTTGTCATTGTGTTCTTAACACACCCTGGTACTGCAGTCCTTTTATATATTGCAGTTTGATTGTGCCTGCTTAATATATGGTGATAGAGTTAAAATAGTTATCCACTAGGCTGAAGTTATAGACTTTAACCAAGCAGTAACCTCTGAGGCTGAAAAATTAAGCCAATGCTGAAGTGTCAAAAGCTGCAGTTCCTCTAATGGCCACTAGAGGCTGGCTCCAAAACAGACTCAATCCCTATAGTATCCTTTTTAAGATACTCAACTTGACAGCAGAAATAAACATGCTTACAGTCTGGTACAAAAAAAACAGTTAAGGTCTCTATAGCTAATTTCAACATTCAATTCATTCAAGTGTTCGGGAGATTAATTGAAAATTTGCTCATTTACATTTAATTAATGCCCAAAGTCACGCATATGTGGGGATGTGGTGCTTGAGTGACAGGCTGTTTGTGAGTCATCACTACAGTCTATGATTCAGGTCCACCCCTTGC
This sequence comes from Plectropomus leopardus, assembly GCF_026936395.1. NCBI lineage: Eukaryota > Metazoa > Chordata > Actinopteri > Perciformes > Serranidae > Plectropomus > Plectropomus leopardus. The sequence continues at coordinate 2,517,519 of NC_142195.1, read as the reverse complement.
TCCTTTATGGCTCCAACCTCTTGTCTGAAAATGGTCACCTCTGGCACTAAAAACCTTGATAGTGACAGCTAAAATATAAACTTGAGGCTTCAGAACAGCAGTCCATTAATACAGTCTGAGCAAAACAAGTTTATGAACTCATACAAGAGGACTTGTTGAGGATCTGCAGGTCTTGTAGGTGCTTAACAGTCAAATTACATTCATCCTTATTAACTAAAGGGCCAGACATAGGTTTGTGGTGGACAAATGAAAGAAAAGTTGCATCCCTGAAAATTTTGAGTTATCATGCATTATGTACTGTATGGTATTCCTGTTCAGAGATGTAAAATATGGCAGGAGGGAATGGAAATTTATATATGTAATCGCTGAGTTACTTTCCTGGAGCTCTCCACTCATCACTGCAACACAAGTTGTTAAATAATTATTTATCATTTACAGAAATGATTGAGTCAAAGGAGTTTGAAAGTTTACTGAAAGTCACACAGCCACGCTTTCAGCGTGAATGCACAATTGCAGATCTACAGTTGTTTTCGCTTCGATTTGAGCTGCAGAAAATGAGTCAAAGCAGCCAAGCAACAGCTTTTATTTAACAGTGATGTATGCAAATCACACCAAGCGCAGCTGGGTTCATTTGAGTTTGAATTAATTTTATTTGATAGGGACGATGAAATGTATGTTTTTCCAATAAAGAGCATGAAACTGATGTGCTGCACTGAGAGGTTATCACAAATTTTGAACTCTTGTCCCACTGCAGAATGTAGCATTTTTACAATAAAACATACATACTTTGACCAAAAGCTGAATGACTGGATCTAAATATTACACGATGAACACTACTGCAAAATGCTCTAAAAAAAAAACCCTCCAAAATAGGCAAATAGATAATATAACTGCCCTTTAAGTAATTATCCAGCAAATGATAGTGGGTCCCCAATTTTTTTTATTTGTCTTGTACATGGGGACACATGCACATGCGTTTTGATTTAGGTGTTAGTTGTTAACTTGTTACACTCACTTTATGTTCTTTCTTAGACCATATAAATAACATGTATGAATTTTGAAACTGGGTAAGATCAAACTTTGTCAGGTTATTAATTCTAGTCATGTATAAGGGGAATGCAGATATACTTTGTGTGCCGAAGAACAGGAAATATCTAATGTAATCTATTTACATCATTCTTTGATGATTGACTAATGGATGGAGACTTGTTAGAAGCATATGATCATTTTTTTAGTATGTCTGTAAAATCTCACACACCTTCATTTTCATTTTGATTGATTTACAACTTTGAATCGTAGTAAATTAAAAGATAAGTTCAGATTTTTACACTGTCCTTATATACTTGCTCCCATCACACTGTTATTCTTAGTATTTATAACATTTCTAATGACAGTAATTTTACTTTAATTAATTTTTTAAATGGCCACTTATTATATGAAAACAGTGTGTCGCTGTCATTAATAAAACTCCTCATTCTTCAGGCATCTTGACATCTCTCGGGAGAGCAGGCGGACCTCCAAATTTAAGATGACCAGGAAAATCCTGACGGCCATCGTACAGCGTCTGGTCAATCTGGTGTCACTGGATATCTCAGGTCACATCATGCTCGACAACTGCACAGTTCCACACTTTGAAGAAGCTATGGGTCGGCCAAGGTAGGTAACCTTATCAAGAGTATAAATTAGATTTGTTTTAAAAAGTCTAATTCAGAGAGGTTTTTTTTGTCATTTACTTATGAACAATTATTGTTACTTATTATTATGAACAGTAAACTTCTCTCTTTAAGCATCGAGCCATGCAAGAGCAGCATCTATCCTTTCCAGGAGCTGAAGAGGCCCCTGCAGTTCTTGGGCTTATATGACACCACCCTCTGTAATGTGACACACATCCCTGCTTATAAGGTACTGATGAGCTTATAGGGCCGAGCACACATTACAGTTTATAGCTGATGATAGTTATTTATATCTAAAGGGACAGTTTATTCAGACAAACTAGTTAAGAGCATTTCATGATTGAATGGGAAAATGAATTCTTTAGTACAGATCATGTGTGCATTTGAATAATGCTTAATAAAGGAAGACTTTGACAATTTTCAAACAGCTTTGTATCATAGCAGTTTGAATTGTTTCTGTAAGGCCTGTTTCAAACAGCACACGTCAGCAGTGCGTGAGCAGTGCCAAACGTGTTGTTTTTTTATTTCAGCGCCCCCTTGTTAACACATTACAGCATCCACTCTGCCCAACTGAGCAGCACTTGTCAGGTGCGTCTCAGCACATCTAGAGAAATAGTGGCTCGCCGATTTTTTTACGTGTGCCGCGCACGTTTGTCAGCAGAAATAGACAGTGAATTTGGTGTTTTGTTTTTTTATTGTTTTTTTTTTTAAAGATTATTTTTTGGGGATTTTCTCTTTATTTTATAGGACAGTTGTAGATTGATAGGAAATGTGGGAGAGAGAGGGTGAATGACATGCAACAAAGGGCCACAGGCTGGAATTGAACCCAGGCCACTGCAAAGGCCTCAGCATATGGGGCGCACGCTCGAGGTGAACTATAGGCCACCCCAAATATGGTGTTTTGATGATTATAACTCTATGCAACCTTTTACTGCAGTTTAAAAGTCTCTCTCTGTCACAGGGATGAGAAAATAGAAAGACGTCTGTTTTTCTCCAACTTCCCCGCTTCCCTTCAAAACAAAAGCCCTCTGACAGTGTCTCTGTGGACAGAATCCCATCAGTTGCTGACACAAGGCATTTTATTTTGAAACATTTACAGGACTGCGTTGTCGGCAATGCAGGACCTTGCACAACTTCATAAATAAGTCGAATTTGCTCCTATAAATGTGAAAATGCAGTACTCAAGGCTGTAGGCAGCGATGCAGCACCACCGCAGCAGTGATGCAGCAGCGACGTTGCACCAACACTGCATGTTTGAACACCACAAGCTTGGAACACGCTGCAGCTCGTGCCGTCACACACTGCTGACGCATGCTGTGTGGAATGGGCCTAAATGGATTGTAGGAGACTTCCCTTTATCTTACCAGTACCCACATCTGTATCCAGTGGCTTTTTGCTGGCTGTAGGGCTGTTGCTCAAACTTCAGATGGTGCTTCTGTATTTTCTTATGCCTGCCACCACAGACAGGAAGCATAAAGAAGCAGATCGGGAGAGAACACACACACACACACACACACACACACACACACACACACACACACACACACACACACACACACCTCTCTCTTTCTCAAACAAACTAACTATAGCACAAAGCACTGCTGCCTGTAATGTTTTCCTGTGGGTCTGAAGGTGACCTCAAGCAGGCAAGGGTAAAATAAAAAAAAAGCAAACAACAGGGAGCAAGAGAAAGAGAAGAGAGGATAAAACAAACAAACAAACAAACAACAACAACAACAAAATCAAAACAAAGCTAAACAAAAATAATTCCCTGGTAAAGCTGTCCTGACCAGTCCCAGATCCATCCAACCTCTCAGAGCTTGGGATGCTGCCAGAGATGCCCTCCAGGGACATTTTTTTTCTTTATTATTATTCTAATAATATTTTTTAGTGTTTTTGAGCTGTTCAGTAGAGCTGTGAGTTTGCTGGTAGTTTTTCAAGCTCTTCCGCAAGCTTCTCTATTGTTGTCGGTGGTGCAGCATCATCTGCCATTTCACCAACATTAGCACAATGGTTTTTGGCTTGAGTTGGTGTCTTAACGCCCATTTTTCTGATCTGCTCATTTTGCCTCTCCAGCAAAGTGAATGCTCTATGATAAAGGCACAATATGTGGTGATAAATGGTATTTTCTGGAAGGATTGTGCTCAGGTGATTCAGATCTTGGACAGTGTGCGTCTTAACACCATATTGCATAACATAACTGCAAGTGTCCCACAAAAAAAATTACTTAATAAAAAAAAAAAAGTAAAAATATTTTTAAAAAGAATTAATGCACTGTTTGGGCTGTAATATGAGAAAAACACAACAGTAAATCAAAGCTGTGCTGATCAAATATGAATTAAGATTGGGTCTATTTTTGTACAAAGACTATTGTCTGTTTTTATGTAGTTTGCTATGGACCTTTTTCTGTATCCTGAATAAAGTCATTGTTTTACTATTATCATTACTATTACTGATTTGCATACTTCTCAACTCAAATATTTTCTGAAACAGATTTTAGTGTACTGTTTGACTGTAATATGAGATTGTTTTTTGGTTTTTTTTTACCAGCCAGCTGCCATATTATTTACTGTATCAAAATGGCCAAGCTTGCATTTGATTGTCCACCAGCGGGGATTTTTATTGGTCCTGTGAGGCCCAGTGCATTCTGGTAGTTGTAGTTTTTCCTCATCTTGAGCAAAAGTGAATGCCACAGTCCTTTTTCTTAGTTTTCTCTGTTTTTAATGTAGCATCAAAAGTTTTTGCATCACAGTTTTATAAAACACCATCTTTCGAGCAGTGAAATACTCCCAGACCTTTTTTGTTTTGTGAGTAACAACTTTATTTTGCTGGCTGTTTTCAGGTGACTGGATCAAAGAATGAAGACCAGGTCCTGAACGCCATCGAGGCTTACACAGAGTTCCGCCCTGAGCTGGCCCACAGAGCCATCAATCAGCTGTTTGACATCGCCAGGATACAACACTGTAGCCAACTGCTCCGAGCTTTGCAAGTACGATGACTTTAAATCTTTGTAGGAGGTGACATCTTTGTGCCATGGTCCAACATATGATGCCTCTGCCACTCTCATCCCTCTCCTTTAAACTTTTATGTCCTTTCAGCTTGTCATAGCAGCACTGAAGTGCCATAAATATGATAAGAGCATCCAGGTGACGGGCAGCGCTGCTCTCTTCTACCTGACGAACACAGAGTACCGCAGTGACCAGAGTGTGCGGTTGCGCAGAGAGGTCATTCAGGTGGTGCTAAATGGAATGGAGCAGTACCAGGAGGTCACTGTAAGTGAACTCTATAGCCTCATCATCCTCTCTAATAAAATAGGTTCCACTTAAAATTTATACCAATACCAAGTTCAGTTATCTTTATTATTGTTATTATATTGAGGGTCAGATAACAATATACCAAAATTCAGGTAGCACGTCGTGAGGCAAAGAAATGTTTAAAACAAATATAAACAATATAGGACAAACAAAAACATTAATGCATTAAAGTGCAATATTAAATTCAGTACCAATACCAAATCATCATTTCTGATGAAATAGGTTTCACTTGAAATATACCAGTACCAAAGTTGATATAGATAAAAAAAAAACTATGTATAGAAATATTTGACCGCTTTGTAGAGATTTTGCTTTAAAGCTATTTTTTTTAGCCAGTTTTAAGCCCCCTCAATAATGTCCACAGTGATTAAATGTTTAAAAAAACTGTTAATAAAGAAGAAATTACACCAAAAGAAAGGCTTTTAGGCCTGTTGGCCTTTACATTATGTTCTTCAGGCTTGTATTGTTTTCAGTTCTGAGTAGTAAACCTTTCTGTGTCTCCCTCTCGTCCCTGCCCCACACCAGGTCCAGAGGAACTGCTGCCTGACTCTGTGTAACTTCAGTATTCCAGAGGAGCTGGAGTTCCAGTACAGTCGGGTCAACCAGCTGCTGCTGAAAATTCTGGAGCCAGCCAGGCAGGACGAGTCCATCCAGAGAATTGCTGTGCACCTCTGCAATGCTCTGGTCTGTCAGGTGGACAACCATCACAAGGAAGCTGTGGGGAAGATGGGATTTGTCAAGGTAACTTTTCTTAATTTGTTTATCTTATTCCAGTTCCAATGTCTGAATAATCTTTAAAATTAATTGAAAGGTTGTACTGGCCTTATTATTCTGTTAAATTATTGTTATAGTTATTATATTAGTGGAATGAAGTGGTCTCAAAATGACAATAACGTCGTTTATCGCAGTTATCTGTGGGACATTATAAAGTTCAACAAAAGTAGTTATTGTGACAGTCCTGCCAACGTGATAACTTTCCCACGTTTAACATACCTTTCTCAGACAAGTACAAACTCATTTAGAGCATCTTAAAACTGGAGTCATGATTTATTTTTCTTCTATTATCTTCTAAATACAACATTTAAACACAGCCACATCTCCATTGCACCTACAAAATACATACATAAGCTTTCATAGCTTTTTTTCATCCATCAGCATCTTCTTTTGTGGCGCTATATGGTGATTTTGGCAAATATTTTATCCTGTAAAAACATGCAGACACTTACACAACTCATTGTGTTGTTGTGAAATCGCCCTGACAGTTTTCAGCGGATTCTGTTTAAAGTTTTCTTTTCTCTGTTTCCTCCTCTACAGACGATGCTGAATTTAATACAGAAGAAGCTCCAGGACAGAATGGTGAGTCCCAGTTACTCCTCAGTCACTCCTCATTAATCTTTGCAACTTGAAATGTTATAGGCACACCTGACTCAGCAACTATTATAATCAGTAACCATGCCTGTATGTTTGTCTCACTCTTATATTCAAATGTAGTGGATGTTAGCTGTAAAGGCTGTGTGTTTGTTTCCCCTCAGTGTGACCAGGTGATGGAGTTTTCCTGGAGTGCTCTGTGGAACATCACCGATGAGACGCCCGACAACTGTCAGATGTTCCTCAACTGTCGGGGCATGAGCCTCTTTCTGGAGTGTCTACAGGTGAGTTTTGATTCTCTGCCCGAGCCTTATTGGGCCCTGCCCGACTCACCAGGTTTGGGCTGGGCTGTAATTTCTCACTATTCCCTCGGGCTTGTATTGGGTCTTGTTTCCGCCAAATTTATTTATTTGATTTTTAAATGAAACTGTGGTGAACTGTCTGAACTGTGGTGGACTTAATCAAGAGGGAAAGAGAAAGAAAGAGGAGTGGGAGAGAGGGAAAGAGAGAAAGAGGAGTGAGAGCGAGGGAAAGAGACGGAGCATGTGGAGAACAGGGGGAGAGAGAGAAAGGGGGGCTGCAAAGCGACTTGGTTGACAGTGTAAATAACACGCAGCGGAGGGCAGTGATCAAAATCTACATGCTGCATCACCATCGCCGTGCATACTAGACGCACCAAGGGTTGTTGCCTGTTATACACGAGATTATAGAAAAACATGAATACATGAAATGTAATATACTTAAGGTCTGTTTTTACAGTACAAATTCGGGTTTTTAATTGGGCTCGGGCCCTAAACTGCCGCCGTGGGTGGGGCTTGGACAGAAACTGTTCATGTAGGATCCTTCAGGATTTGTTCCAGACGTGATAGTTATACTGTATTGTGCTCTTTAATTATCATGCTTTTGAACTATTATAGCAGAAGTGTCTCGATATTTCCACTGTGTAATAACACACCTTTCCTCTTTCTGTGTGATCTTCCTCCAGGAGTTTCCAGACAAGCAGGAGCTTCACCGCAACATGTTGGGGCTTTTGGGAAATGTTGCTGAGGTCAAAGCACTGAGGCCACAGCTGCTCACCCCACAGTTCATCACTGTATTCAGGTGAGGGTACTTGAAAGCCTTTGGAGAATAAAACTTTTCTACAAGGATTTTGAGCTCTCCAGCTCATTAATACTAGATGGGCCAGAATTCCATACCTACTGGAAAAGCCATGAGTGGTCATTTTGACTGCCAGATTCCAAACTCTTGAATTTCTCATAAATACCTAATATAGAGAGGATTGTTTTCTGTCTCCCTTCACTGTGTGTTTTGTCTTTCTTGTCTAATTTTTTCAATTGAGCAAAAAATAAAACTAAATCCATCAAAGAACTTGTGTCAAAATTTAAGAGATAATAGCCAACACATTTTCAGCTAGTTATGGGTGCGGAAAGAGACAGTGTTACAACTGTCCCTAGTCTTCCCTACTTTTTGTCCCTTAAAGCATTGCAGCTCATGTTCGCAGCAACTCTCAAAGTTTACTTTTGACAGAGACGGTGATAGCTGCCAAGCATGCAAGATACAGCTGCCACCATGAAAAAATGTATTAATTTAACTGACACTGTACCCTTATTGTGACCACCTGTGGCTGAAAAAGGTCAAAATGATCACATTTTCTTTGCCTTTTGTGCAGTTTGTATGAATAACATTTTAAATGAGAATAGAATCATTTTTTAGGAAAAGTCATGCCCATTCTAGTGTTAATAAAACAATATGTGATATGAAGTGTACTCAAAATGTCTGAAATACAAATTTTTGAATGCAACTATTTATAGCGTTTGCAGTCAAATACAAAAATGTGTACGAGTGTTATTTCATAAAGACTATCAAATATGATAGTGATTGTTGTTTTCATCTGTTCTCACTGTTTGCTGCTATAACAGTAACCTGCTGGACAGTAAGGCTGATGGGATTGAGGTGTCATACAACGCGTGTGGCGTGCTCTCACACATCATGTTTGATGGGCCGGAGGTTTGGTCGATGGAAGATCCGCGAAGAGACACAGTGATGGACAAGATGTGGGACGCCATCCAGAGCTGGGACGTCAGCTCACGCCGCAACATCAACTACAGGTGATTATCTGTGCACTGTTCCCTTTTTAATCTCCACATGAGCCATCTTTTCATGTACTTAGTTTTTTGAAACCTGAGAAGATTGAGTTGATTTCCTTCAAAGCATTTGAAGAAGGCAATTAGCAGTGAAAAAATGAATGAACCAAAGATTATGAAGAAATTTGTAGAATGTATGAAAGAATTACCTTAAAATTAATGAAAAGCAAAAAGTAAAAAAAAAATATATATATGATATATAATAATAAACTAAGAAATGGCTTGGAAAAAGTGCTTAAAAATTACAATATTTTGTAACATATTTTGAAATATACATTATTATTATTATTATTATTGTTGTTATTGTTATTGTTATTGTTATTATTATTATTATTATTATTGTCCCTAGCTTTTTATTTTCTAAATGAATTACAAGTTCCAAATTTGAATACTTGTGACAAGCATCTGAAAGCAGCACAAGAAAAGTGGTGTTGCTCCAGATTTCAAAGGGTTAATGTACGCATGTCATATTTTATCTCAAAATGTTTACATGAAAAAGTGTCAGTATCCTAAATGGATTGTTAAAAAATAAATAAAAGTGGCAAAGACCAGGAGGAATAGTTCAGACTGAATATTATTTTATAGCAGTTGATTACACTAAATGTAACATCCCATTATGAGTCACAAATTGTTGTTGTAAATAGATGACCAAATAATGTCATGACATCGCATCTGTATATTGATCAGTAAATATAACCAAACTGGAGCTGCTGTTGACAATGCATCATGTTATACACACTGCAGTTAGGGCTTCATCATGTGTTTCATGTTAGCATAAATATTGTGGGACATCTGGAAATAACATTCAGATCATTGTTGGTCAGTAAAAACAAAAGTCACAGTGATGTCAATGCACATAAAGATAACTTCTTTAGATCTAAAAATATAAACATTTATGTTAGATGCTAAGCTGAGTAACAGCGACTCACTCAGTGCACACTGAGCTGAAGCTGTGGTCCAGCTCTGCAGCACAGCTGTTGGTGGGTTTTTCTGTCCTGTTTGAATTTTTAAATAAACTTTGGTCTCTCAGGTCATTTGAGCCCATCCTGCGCCTGCTGCCGCAGAGCATCTCCCCTGTCAGTCAGCACTGGGCCACCTGGGCTCTCTACAACCTGGTGTCAGTTTACCGTGAGTATCTGCTGCTCTGCACCCTTTCAAAGTACACACAACATTTAGTGATAACATCTTCAGAGGTGTTCTGAACTCTCGGGACAAACACTCACTCACAGCTAATACACCAGAATAATGTACTGGTACATAGTTCTGTTCTGAATAAATATAGTTTGGCATATCAAAGTATTACATCCTCATCTGCTGTGTTAACAGTAAAATTTATTTTTCATTTGATCTTTTATTCATGCACACACATTGCTGATCAGTGTAATTTATATTGTGTGCACAGTAATAAATTTCACAATCTGTCTTTATACATTCCTTTTCATTCTGCAGCAAGCAAGTATTGCCCCCTGCTGATAAAAGAAGGAGGGATAAGTCTTCTAGAGAAAGTTCTGGAACTGGAAAGCTCACAGCCAGAGACCAAGGACATGGCCAGGTAGGTCCTACAGCTCTGTCTATACGCTACGCTTCAAAGAATGCTTCTAACCTGATCTTTATGCACTGGTTGGAACTCTTAAGCTAGTTAGACGTTTTTTTGCTAAGAAAAATTCTACAGCTGGTGATTCAGTACCAGGACGAGCAGCAGCCAGAAGAACAAGTTTTCTGGTTCAACATCCTTTTCACCTAGTCACTAGTTGCACCGAATAAAGAGAATGATCAGATTTCTTTGGCCCAAATGTTTTTGTTGCCAACAATCGTGATGCTGCTAGAGGAGCCGCTGACTGAGTTTACTCTGAGCAGCATGTCGCTAAAAGGGTGTGAAAAGTCTGAGGCTGTTCAGTAACCTTTTAACATCTGGATTGACAGCAATTTTTTTATTGTTGCCTTCAGATGCCTTCACAAGCATTTAAACCCTTGAAATATGAGAGAATTAGTTTGATTTCTTTTGAAATAAAGAGCAACTTGACAAGAAATGTTCAGCAGAATGCTGAAAATTAGTAAAAGGTGACCAAAAAATGACCTAAAAATGTTAAATAGATATTATAAAGAAAAACCTGGGTAAAATAATGTACAGAAAACAATATTTATAATTCTTATGATAAGATATTAGGGGTTTTTTGCACTCCTCAGGCCTTTTTTTAAAAAATTCTCTTGTAACTTTTTAAAAATTTCTTACTAATTTGGGGCCATTTTCTGGTGAACTGCTTGTTTCTTTCTTCCCGTGTTATTAAAAAAAATCAAGCCAATTTGCTCAGGTTTTAAAGGGTTATACATTCGGGACATTCAGGCCTGCCGGCGCCACTGATAACACGCTTCTGAAGTTGCTCCCCTTTTGTGGAACTAACTACATAGAGGAGCTGGTAGCAATTTTGCCTAAGTAGTTTTTTAGTGTGCGTAATGATATGACATCATCATGTCATTAACGTTTATCATATAAGAAATTATACCAGTATCATTGTGAACAATATGACATGGCACAACCTTACTATATAGTAACTTTTTTTAATTTACTTATTTTGTTGCAGTAGTATGTAGAGGGTGTGGATGCACCCCAAATAGCATTTACAGCTAAAAATCCCAATGTGGACTGCATTGTTTAACAGAGAAATCATTTCAGGACAGGCATAGGATTTATTGCCTTTATTGCCGGTATTTAACATTCAGTTAACCTGTAAAATATCTTAATTTTTCAGCAAAGTAATGGAGCAGTGTGAGAACTTCAAAGAGGACCCCATGGAAACGAATCATGGACAGGAGGTAAACTATGGACAGAGAGGTTGACCCCACAGGAGCCATGATTTCCCAGCAAACATCAGTCAAACCAACCTAAGGCCCCTCCTACTGTCATCACCACAAGGGTCACTAGTGTGCATTCTTCTTATCATTCTTCTTATTTAGTAGAGCATAAATGTGTCTCTGACCCTTTTCACAGCAGTTTGGACAAAACCTTAATATATGACACATAGGACTTAAGACGTGGTGCATGGTGTTTTGTTGTGAGGGTGCTTAACTTTGCTACACATAAGCATCTCTTCTGTTGGGACGGGTTTGTGGGTGTGGGTGACTGTTATCTCTCACTGTGTTTGTGTGTGTGTCTGTGTGTCTGTGTGTCTGTGTGTGTGTGTGTGTATGCGCGCGCGTGAAAGATTTAACGACAGAACAAAACAGTTGGAGTGATGCTCGGTGGAAGGAAACAAAGCCCTCCCTAGCTCACTAGCTGTGTAACATTGAACAAAAGGCTAAAGGCTGCGTAGTGACCTGCACCGCCATCAGAGGTCTCAGCTCTCACACTGCTCTCGCACAGTCACTCATGCTTGTGGAGGCCACTGAGCTGTCGACACAGTGAATATTAGCCATTAACGGGTGTAGGCTGCAGAGACGCGTCACACTGATGTTGACTGGAGGAAAGTCTTCCCACACTTTGTGGCACAATGATGGACTTCTTTGTTATATATGTAAATATTCTCTGTTTGTCTCATCCTTTTACTGTGTGTATGTTTTATAATATAACTGTAAACACTCATGACTTTACTCTATATTTAAATATGTTTAGGTTTGACTGACATAAGGTCAGTGCTAAGAAACTATATACAGAGTACCCAATCGTTCAAATGTAGTCTGGCAATCCTGGATTCTCTTGGCTTAAAGAATTATTTAGTTTAACATCACTTCTGTTTTTAATTATCTGGCATTTTAACTTGATTCTGGCCATTCTTTGTCCTGGAAGCAGCAGTGACCTTCATCCATGAGGGAAGTCCAAACACCTGAAGTAAACACGCTTATGACCGAGCATCAGTGCTTGACCTCGCTAGGGTTGCCCCCTGAAAGTCGAAGATTTGAATAACCAGTCGGAGCCCTCTCAGTTGACTGAGATTCTTCAAGTCGAGCAGTCGTTTCTTGGAGGGACTTTGGTTTTTTTTTTTCAGTCATTGTGGAGTGTACTTTAGGAGACATATCAGTGGTAAACATAGCTGCAGAGTTAACGCTCCTTGCTCTTACGCTGTTAACTAACCTTAACCTCTAACCCTGGAATCTTAAGCCTCGTTCCCACTGCACAAACAACGTGCTAACACCTGCTAAGATCTGGCTTTTTAATGCAATGGTAAAGTTTACAATCTTTGTTCACACTCAGGTCAAATGACTCTGCATTAGGCAAGAGTATTTATCGCCTCCGGCTCCAATCAGCATTGATGGAAATAAAACACCAATGTGAACAAACTAAAATTAGCTCGACTGGCGAGATGCAAAGACATGCCAACACAAGATGCCGACACCATCCATCTCCTCTTAAGCAGCGCTCAAACATCGAACCAAATTGTTCCGCACCGAGTTTGAAAGAGAGACTAAATAAGTAAGAGATGTATAAAAAAAAGGAAACCTCTGAAAAATTATCAAAGATCTCTGTCCATGCTTCTGTCTACTGTTTACCTGCTCCGGTCTGTCCGTGATGTTGACCGAACACGCCAAATAACCCCCCCAACATACACAAACACAGAAAGCCATACTTGTCTGCTGCAGTGCCGTGTACACACCTCTGTTGTACTGGCAATGGGAAAGCACTCTAAAGGCTATTTTTAGCAGGTTTACCTATGTTTAAAAACCAGCGTGTATATGCTAATTTTGATGGAAAAGGGGTATTTGAGCTGTTTCCAGTGTTTTGCCCTCAAGCTCAGCAGTTGCTTTCAGCGGTCAAGTATGATGCCAGATAATGAGAAAGACCAGGTTGCAAGAAACTATTATCCTGAAACATCATCTAATGGCTCATTATTTTAATGGTTGGTCAACATGCTGCTAAGTAGCTGCTGCACTTAAACCAACGCTTCTTCTACTATGGGTAGTCCCACGCTACTCATACTGACATGAAACAGCAGACGAAGCAATAACTGATGGGAGAAAAATAACATGGTGCATTGACGTGTTTGTTTGAAGCAAGACCTGGGAAGTAATGACTGGCTCTCAGAGAATAAGGTATCATCACATGCACCATGGACCATTTCACTGCTTTGACTGTGAATACAGCAGAATCGAGTTTGATCCCCACCTCCGCAGAATGTGAAATTTCTGGTCAAGCTATCACAATTCTCACACTCACCTTAACCAACTTGCTTTGGTGTATTTTGACCTCATCTTTTTCTTTAACCCAAATCGTAGTCTGACTTCATTCGCATCATTTGCTGTTGGGACCTTAAAAAGTATCTTGTGGAGTTTTCTTGGATAGAAACACACCAAAACATATTGTGTGTATTCTTGATAACCGACACAAAGTCATTTCCTCATAAATATTTAAAAGCATACTTTCCAAAAAATATGCAACCCTAATTCTAAAAAAGTTGAGACGCTGTACAAGATGTAAAAACTGAATGCAATGATTTATAGATTGACCTATATCCAATTGATCACAGTCAAAAGACAAACTTTTTAATGTTTAAACTGATAAAGTTTTTTGTAAAACTACACAATCATTCTGAATTCAATGCCTAAGTGATAGAGAACAGAAAACACTAATTGCTAAAGTTCTGAAAGTGAAATGCTTTCCATTGTGACTTGATGTAATTCATTAGTTGCTCAACAGTTTGGCATCCCCATGGTCGCATTGTGTGCAGCAGGTCAGTCTAGAAGCTGCACTCTTTTTCTACGAAGCCACACTGTTGGAACAGGTGCAGAATGTGTCTCATTGTCTTGCAGGAATAAGCAGGGATGTTCCTGAAAAAGATGTTGTCTGGATGGCAGCATATGTTATACGTGTGTTTAACCTTGCCTCTTACGTACAGGAACTTTTATATTATAGATCACAGATGGTGAAATCCTAAATTCCCTGCAATCGTGCTTTGAGAAACATTGTTCTTAAACTGTTCAACTGTTTGCCCACATGTTTTTTCACAAAGTGGTGAACCTTATGCTATCCTTGCTTGTGAACAACTGAGCCCTTTAAGGATGCTGCTTTCATACCCAATCATGAGACTATCACCTGTTATCAATGAATCAATTTACCTGTGGAGTGTTGCAGGTGTTTTTTGAGCATTCCACAATTTCCAGTCTTTTGTTGCCCATGTCCTAATCTTTTTGGAACATGTAGCAAGCATCAAATTCAGAATGAGTGTATATTTAGAAAAAAAAGTTTTACCATAGACTGTATACAAAAATGACTGACACGCCCCCACTTACCCCGCTATGCTTAGGTGAGGTTAAAATATCCAAGATGTGGTGATTGTGATTGTGATGTCATTGAGAGCTGGATTCTATGCAGTAGCGATATACGCGATGGGGGAGTTCCTGCCAAAACACCTGTCCGACCAATCGCGAGCAGCTCCATTGAATGCGGGCACATGGATTGAACAAACATCAGGGTGATGAGAACTACCTTAAGTGACAGAAACCATCTTTAGAAAAAATTTACTTGGCGTGGACTTCAGGTTTTTATTTTGGCCTATGTCCATACACTTACATGGAGGGGCGGACTTTATGACCTATACTGCAGTCAGACACCAGGGGGCAATCCAGATAAAAAGGCTGCACTTGAGGAACTGTCATATTGTTTATCTTTATGTACAGTCTGTGGTTTGAACATCTTGTCTCTACTGGGTTTAATTAGTTGAAAACGATTTACAAATCATTGCATTCTGTTTTTATTTATAATTTTACATAGTGCCCCAACTCTTTTGGAATTGGGGTTGTACATTTTGCAGTCTGCATATGCTTGCTAGCTTACAGACTTCTTAGCACAGTTACATATGACTCTGCCCTCATCTTGTTGTATATGGGCCCCTCTGTGTGAATACAGACAGAACAGGGACCTGCTCATCACAACACAGCACTGCTAGTGGTTAAAACTCCCTGGGATACCTTTAAGATGAATCTCACTAACTGGTATTTTTCAAATCATTATGCTGATATCTTTTACACGAGATGTAGAATTAGGCTATTCCTCTGCTAACATTCACAGTAAGTGTACCACTCGAGCGTACACATGCCTCTTGAAGGCAATGTCTCAAATTTGGAACTAAAATATTAAAAATCTCAACAGCAGCTCTCTAAATTGGAAGAAATTGCTTTTAGTTCAGAGATTAGGTTACCTGTGGTATAAATTATTTTTTAATACCAGCAAGTCAAAGACACAGAATTTGACTGATCTTAATACCTTGTTTTAATACTTTAGGTTATTAACTGTGCATTTTAGTTCAGTTCACAAGTGTGAGAGACACAAGTAATTTTTATTCCATTTTTTAACAAATTTAAAGTAATGAAGGCCAGCAGTAACACACACCACACCTAAGACAGTTGCAATTTGTTGCCTTTATATCCTAAACCCAAATTTTGCCATTTAGATGACAGTTATTTCCTCAGAAATAGATTCACAGTGATATGCATTAAATACGGCAGGTTTCTTGTTTAAGTCTCCTTTGCTTTTAGTGTTGAGTGTAAAAATAATATATGGAGAAAAAGCTGAAATGAGATGAATGAAAATTCATAGTAGAATTCATTGTTTTATTGTATACCATTCACATTAAAATTGGTTAATGGTTTAATAGTTTAAATTTAATTTTTCCTTCGTTGGCTAGTGCCTCAATTAATAATAATATCCATAAGTTATTAACAACTATATCCGTAAGTGAAGAATTTTGAAACCTGGAGTGAAATCACTTTTCTTGTGCTGCTTTCAGACGCCTTTCACAAGTATTTAACCTTTGAACCTTGAACAAATTTGTTGCAATTTCTTTCATGGTAAAAATAAATAAATAAATAAAAAGGTAATGAGCAACTTGAAAAGAAAGGTTCCACAAATTGCAAGAAATTAGTAGATTTAGAAAATTATTTTAAAAAACAGGGAAAAACTTTATTTATAATAGTCATAATTATATATTTAAAATTAAGTTACGCAATTATTCTTAATTTTTAAGCACTTTTTCCATGTCATGTTTGCCCTGTTTGCTAATATATATATATATATATATGAAATAATGTTTTGATTTCCATTTTTTAATGCTTTTTAGGTAATTTGAGCACATGGGGGGGAAAGGCATTAAGCAACTTGGCAAGAAAAGTCCCACAAATTGCAAGAAATCAGTGAAAAATGAGAAGAAAAATACCTTAAAATGTGTTTTTAATGGGTAAATAAAAATTTTAAAAATCCTTGGAAAATCCAGTTCCTTTTTTTTTTAGCAATTTTTACGTCAGTCCTAGTTTGTTTGATTTTTACATTTCTTGTAACTTTTACTAGTTTCTTGCAATTTTGGGCCATGTCTTCTTAAACTACTCATTGCCTTCTCCCTGTGTTTTTGCAAGAAATCAAACCAATTTGTTCAAGATTTCAAAGGGTTAATTTAATGTCACTTTGGTAAATGAGCTGAATGGGGTTAAGTGAGCAGTTTGAGCAGTTTGAGCAGGGACTAAAGATTCACTTCACCTGCAGTGACAATAGGATTTGGTTGGTTAGTTAGAGCGTAAAGCTTTTAGGGATTGCCAGATCCGAAACATTCATGCCATCAACGCTCACGGTGCATATCCAGTGCAGAATGTGTTGGTGCCAGACATATTGCACAGTGGTCTCTCTGACGTAGCAAACTGGCCCGTCAGTTCCCAGGGTCAGCCTCTGTATAATGTGTCAGTCAGAAACTCCAGAGTGATGCCTAACTGATGGTTTTTAAGCTATTTCGTATCAGTCACGCAGGGTTGACCCGCTGACTAGATCTCCTGGTTCTCATGTACAGTTTTTCCGTGTGTGATTTATGGGATTGGTACAGCTCTGTTTCTATCGCCGTTTCACAGTCGTGGTGGAAATCAATGTTCAAGTAGGCAGTGGTGTGAGATGCATAGCTTTATTAGAGACTCACTTTCACTCGCTTTCACACATGATCAGAACAATCTGTTGCGAGTTATTAGTTTGTAAGAATCCCACTGTGTTTGATTTAACGCTTCGAAACCTGGATCCACATCACTTTTCTTGTGCTGCTTTCAGACAACTTTCACAAGAGTTTAAAACCTCTAAACCCAGAGCAAACTGGTGCCATTTCTTTTAAAAACATGGGGAAAAAAGGAAATAAGCAACTTGGTAAGAAATGTTTCACAAATTGCAAGAAATTGGTAGATCTAGAGAAAAAAAAAGAAAAAAGTTGGGAAAAATATATTCACAATTATCAGTTTGAAATATTTACAATTATGTTCCAAAGTTGTTATACTTTTTAAGCATTTTTTTCCCAATTTATTTGTTTTTTTCTAATTTTTTCACTATTTTCTTGTACTTTTTTCTAATTTCTTGCAATGAGCAACTTTGAAAAATATGTTCCACAAATGGCAAAAAAATTGATTTATGGAAAAAAGCTAGGAAAAAAATAAAACGATATTGAAAAATGTACAATTATGTTCCAAAACGATAAGACTTTTTAAGCACTTTTTTCAAGGTGATTTCCTCGTTTTTCTGTCTTTCTTTCTTTTCTTTTCTTTTTTTAAACTAATTTTCAGGTAATTTTCTTGCACTTTTTACGAATGTCTTGCATTAAGCAACTTGGTAAGAAATGTTCCGCAAATTGCAAAAGAATTGTTGACTTCGGAAAAATGTATAATTTTTAAAAAGCTAGGGAAAATATAATTAATATAACTATATTTATAATGACCATAATTACTCCTTCTAAATTATGTCACAGAAATTATTATAATTTTAAAGCACCTTTGTCAGGTCATTTCCTTGTTTGTTTAACTTTGTTTTTCTTTTTTTTTTGTTGCTAATTTTCTTGTACTTTTTTTTCTTACTAATTTCTTGTGAACTTTGGGTCATTTCTTAAGTTGCTTATTGCATTTTTTCCAATATTATTTTTAAAAGAAATGAAGCCAATTTGCTCAGGTGTCAAAGGGGTAATTATCATAGCGGAGGTATGATCTCCTCTGCAGAGGAAGGAGATGATCAGTTGCACACAGTCTTCATCACATATTTTCTGTAATTTAAAGTCATTGAATGTTTGAGTGTGTGCTTCCTAGGATATATCATGTCCAGAGCTGAAAAAATCTGTGGATGTCAGTGATGGCAGGTAGCTACTGTTGGGGGTTGACTGTTATTTATGAAGATGTATGTGGTGAAACTATATATAAAAAAAAAGGGGGGGGGGCTGCTGTGTCACAGATTGTTTCATATTCCATCTACTAAATTCACAATGTTTCTGAAGTCTGTCGACACTCTTATTGATCTCTTTTGTAACTGCTGATAAGTGTAATCGAAAATGGAGTGAAGAATATTTGATCCAAACATGATGGAATTCCAGTTTTTCCTGCTCTAAATAGTACCAGGCCATTAGTGTAAGGATATGAATAAGCAATAAAGATGGAGTGGTTAAAAAAAAGGAGTTCTGTGTTGTTTTTCTTTCTTTTGAAAGGTTATTAAATTGTGATAACTGGTTGATGGAGTAGTGATGGGCCTGGAAATTTTCAGTACAATTAAACCTTAGTTTTGTTTGGGGCATTTTACGCTCTTTTCATTCTTCATTTTTTGATCATTCTGGATGTGTTCAAGCATATGGCACACATTTTGGAAAGATAGTGTATTTTAGTCTAATCAGTGAATTTGCAGCTCAGCTCCTACGATAAGTCTAAAATACACTGTGGAAACTAAATTGATACATTCAGACTGTCAAGGTCAAAAAATGCTCCATTGAAACCCATTCAAATCAAGGCATAAAAACATGCATTGTATTATTTCTGGGTGTCATTTTGGGCTTTTGACTGATTTGTCATTGTGACTATTTGCCACCTGATGATGTCATTGTCAAAATCCAGCACATTTACCATATGGAGAAAATACATGCTATTTCCACCAGGTGCACTGTCACATTTTGATTTGAATTAATGAATATTTGATATTTATGATTAGGACTGTTGTAATGTAAAAATAATAATGTATAAAAATGAATGTTGCTGCTACTCATTGACATATCCCAGTCGGTGATAATGAAAAAATATCTACTTTGAAAGTAATATATTGAAAATAATGAATGTTTTATATATTTGTTTTATCTGTATATGGTGATATCATGACAAAAAAGACTGCATTTAAAGGCTTAAAATTCTAAAAATTAATGAGTAATTGATAGGTTTCCAGGTACTTTTCTCAACTATCGAGGAGATAAATCATGGAAAGCTACTATATGTAGTCGATGATCTTTGACTTTGTGTTGATTTTTGTGCGTTGCATTGGTATTGTGATGTGTTAACTCACACTCTGAGTCATGTCATGGATGTGCATTTATGTAATATTTTAAATGAGATATTGTTAATAAAAATAATGGGGACCCCCAGAAAGAGTAGCTACTGTTACTGTCTTCATTTAAGCCCACAGGCAACTATAGTTGCCAAAGTGTATGATTTTTCACTCCAAAAAATTTCTAAATGTTATTTTATGATTTTTATATCAATGAGATGTGAGTAGACAACTTAGAAAGTGGTCTTAAGAAAAAAAAATTCCAAGTGCTTCCTGTCACACGATGCAGTTGACTTCCTGACCCTCCTCCCTAAGCACAAGAAGGCAAACCCTCCCAAGAAAAAAGGTAAATTTCATATAATATTTATGTTTTTTTGGTACACACACACACACACACACACACACACACACATACATATATACTTAATTGTCCTATCTCTATTGATCTATCTCTAGAATCACCAAAAAAGCACAAATATTATATAGTTTTTTGTGTATGGGCTCATTTGTGCAAGCAGTGGGCACATTCCTTGTCAGTAACAATATGAAAAGTATAAAAAACACTGTCTGTGAGATTGCTCATATCTTACTCATTTTTAAGGTTAGATTGATGTACCGTGGCTTTTCTTATGTATTGAGCAAGCAAGTGTTCAAAGGCAGGCCTTCTCCAGTGTTTAACAGTTGGCCCTCCTTTGCTTGCTGGCTGGCTGCTTGCAAGCTGCTTTGAGATGTAGCCTAGAACATAACAATGCACTAATGCTAAGTTTGGGTCTAATGTTTGGTAACAACAGTTTTGGCAATGTTAGCTTTAACATTTGAAACCAACATTAGTGTGTAGTATATTTGGTAAGGAATATTATTATAGTGGTAGCTAGCTATATTGACTGTGTTGCACTGCACTGCGGTAGACCAGAATGATGCTCCACACCCAACCCCCCACCCACAACCCATCCCTCATTTTCTAGAAAAAGGAGAACAAAATGGGGAAAATAAATGCAGAAAATGTTCATAGGTGACTCAGTTGACATGATTATATTCATGAAAGCATTGAGAAAAATGTGGGTACAAATGGATTAATAAACAAAGAAACAAAAACTTTGAGATGAGGGAACCCCGAGTTACTGAAATCTAACTAATTCATAATGCATTATTCATTATCAGGGTTCTCTATAGCAGGCAATTCTAGATTTGTCTCTGTTCAACTACAAGACTAATGTTTATAAAAGAAAATTCTTAAATGTGTCAATAATATCCCATTGACTCTGCTTGTGGTCAGAGTCAGTAAACTCATTCAGTGTATCTGAATAATCCAGTTTTCATTAGAGCTAATTAACACAATAAGAATCGTGTTGTTTTTTTCCTTTTCTTATTACTGTGTGAATCTGTCTGTGTAACCGGAGGTCACGGTGGGGGTCATGGTGGGTGTAGAGCAGAACAGTAAAGCAGCCTGCATGCTGCAGGATAACAGCAGAGGGAGTCGTGACTGACTGCTGGTGTTGTGTTGAAGTGTGCTCCCCCGTCAAATAGTGCTTCACCCAGTAATGCATACTTCCCACCTCAGTGGTCAGGTTTGGTAGGGGCACAGAGAGAGTGCACAAGAACTAGGTGAGTAAAAAAATAATGTTCGGTGGTCCCTACAAAAACCATATATGTTTTTTAATAAAATAAATAAAATAAGGATTTGGTCCACATGCACAGGAGGGGCAGAGGAAGGATCAGTTACATAGCTCCTGGGATTTACCAGTGTTTGGGTGCATTTAATTGAAGTTCTAGTGTTAAAATCACAGTTTGAACAATATGAAATATAACATATAATGTAAAAGTGTGAAACTAATATTTCATAAAAAGAGGGAGTGGGGGTGAAATAAAATAAAATAGAAGAGGGAATAACAAAATATATTTAAAAAATAAAAATACAAAACAAGACATAAAAAGATATTCATAAAAGATATTAAGAAAAACCCCAGATATAATAACATTAAAATAGAGTTATGTTAGCGTTTCAAGTAAAACAAAAAGTGCTAACGTTATTAAAACACAGGTTCATAATAAAACCATAAAGTGATACGTGCTTTAAGTATCAAACCACAAAAAAATAAGGGTTTGGGTCGGGTTTAGACGGGGGACACATATGGACGCGGAAACAGTACTCGATGTTACACCGGTGTTGTGGTCTCTTTAAACGCAGGGCGGAGAGCAGATTTCCGATCGTCCTGAAGCGGATTACAGCTCGAGTCGTGCGTCTGCGGCTCAATCATCAGAGCCGATCCGGAGACTTCCCTCTGCGGGGAAACACTGCAGCTCTGCCTGCATGCTCAGCACCGCGCGGCACCATGGATTTCAACGTCAAGAAACTGGCTTCTGGAGCAGGGGTCTTCTTCACCCGGGCTGTGCAGGTAAACTGTGCTGTCACCGTGTAGTCGCGCGAGTAGCCTCCGGTAATCTGCGGATTGATTTACCGTCACAGTGAACCTGCAGTCTGCACGGATGAAAAATAGCCGCGGGGGCCGTTGCGCACTATTTCTGTAACGCTCACTTTGCAGATTCTGGTGTTTGAAATAATAACTGTGCAGATGAATTCAGCTTTTGCTCTGTCGTGTATTTCGATGAGCAGGGCCTGCGCTGTAAGCCGATAAAGGTTTGTCAAGCCTCGATCCATTATTGATGGCTGTGATCGAGTGCATTACCCATGTGACACCAGCAGACTCTGCGCCCCTCCGAGTCAACAACAGGACGAGCTTCTGCGGGGAACATATGCAGAGACATGGGGCTCTTAGTTGTGAAATATATTTAATGTTATTAATGCCTGCCTGCCGCAATTGAATCAAAAACCTATGTATCGGATGAAACCTGACACCAAATCCCCTTCAAACTATTGGCAATTTAAACATTCTTCTGTATTACGAGCTTCCCACAACCAGTACAATCAAAACCACTCCCATTCACGAATCAGTTATGCTCAGCAAGACGTTCGGCATCCATGTATCTAACCAAGAAGCAGTTATTTCAATTAATGATCGATTTTTATTATCAGTTTTCACTTGGCTCTATGCGGGCACTTCCATTCAAAACACATCCACGGAGGAAGCGCACAGTAAATCCCATAGCTACTAAATCCTAAATTTCCTCTTAAATTTAGGTTTTTTTTGGGACACTTTGTATGCCGAATGTATTTCAATAGCCTATTGATGAATAAACAATCTTAAAAGCTGTTGTATCATCAATCAATTACTGCCGATATTTAGGCAAGCTGTAAAAGTATTTTATACGGGAATTCTTGGAAGAGCATATATCTGGCAGCCTCCATTAACCCTTTGAAATCTGAGCAAAGTGACTCAAATTTATTACACGGGAAGATGGCAATGAAAAGAAATGACCCCAAAATCTGCAAGAAATTAGCCTTGTGAAAGGTACAAGAAAATTACCTGAAAATTGGCCAAAAAATGGCTGGGGGTGAAATAATATTGTAACATAATAATGATGATAATAATAATAATAATTGTGATAAACTGTTAACATTTTTTCTGGACATTTTTCCGTACTTATAAAGAAACAATTTTCTAAATGACTGATTTTTTTTAATTTTATTTTAAATTAACCTTATCAACATTATCAATATCAGTATCAATTCCTACAAATTTGCTTTAAATATGTCTGCAATGTGTCTGAATGCAGCACAAGTATCAATCAAGATTTGAAGGGTTAAATAAATGTGGCACTATTTTGACAGTTTTAAACACATTGGTCAAATCTGAAACAAGACCTGTGTGGACATGAAATACAATCCCATAATAACTGACAGTTACTAACTGCTCATTCCCGGGAATGTTTAATCCAGAAAACGTTTGTGCTCAAATCATCTCTCAAAGCTCACACACTGGTGTTGATGTTTTACTTGTGTATGAAGCATAAATGGTTGGTAATTTTTCATTTGAATTCATACAACCAAAAAACATCAAGATCCAGCACTGTGACAGCTTCAGTGTTTGCTAACAAGTGTTCATTAACTGTTGTAGCCTTGTTTCTGAACACATTCTGCTGTTTGACTGAATGGTTCCGTGAATGCAACAACTTCAGGTCGCTTTTCTGGAGGTTGTCCAAAAGCATTGTTGGAAACACAGGAAACCGCTGACTGCAGAGGAAGTAGGCAAGACATTCTGAGGGACGAAAAGGAACAGATGACAGCTCGGCATAGAATAAATCCTGGAATGCAATGAACAATTACAACAGTGGTTAATGATATTTACCGTCATTTATTTGTCCATACAACCAGCCAACGGAATGAGCCAGAGGAGGATAAACCTGACAGGGGGCTCGGGAGCAAAATAGAGCTGTGGGCCCATGTTGAGCCTTTCCCATGCTCTTTGAATCATTTTTTTTTAAATTTATATTCGTTTGCCTTTAAAGAGCACTTTAACAGCAGCTGAAAATGTTGGTTCTGCAGAGTTTTGTGGTTTAACTCTTTAACACCTTGCTATAGTAATGTCAGTGTACTCCATGGTGCGGTTTCAGCAAAGTGTGTATGTGCCAAAATTCGGGGGGACATTCATCCATAAGGTGCCAGTGTACATAAAACAGCATCAAAATAGAGCTTGTTTATTCCAAAAAAGGTGCCAGTGAAGGATCCCCTGCACCTCCCGACAGAGGTCCTAGCTCAGCACCTAATGTCCTAAAATCCTAACCCTGAAAACATACTCAAATCTTAAAAAAGCCTTAAATATCTCAGAAATGTTCTTGGATCCTAGAAATGATCTAAAATCCTGTAAACGTCCTAAAATCACAGAAAGGTCCTAAAATCTGAAAAATATCTGAAATATCTGAGAAATGTCCTAAAATCCTAGAAATGTCTAAAATCCTAGAAATGTCCTAAAATCCGAAAACGTCCTAAAATCTGAAAAATGTCTGACATATCAGAGAAATGTCCTAAAATTCTAGAAATATCTTAAAATTCTAGAAATGTGCTAAAATCCTGAAAACGTCCCAAAGTCATAGAAACATCCTAAAATTTGAAAAATGTCTGAAATATCTGAGAAATGTCCTAAATTCCTAGGAATGTCCCTAATATTCTAGAATTGTGCTCAAACCTGAGAAACATCCTAAAATCCTAGAAACATGTTCTGCGACTGGCCCCTGGCCTCCTCATTTTGCAAAAGTGGCCCTCAAGCAAAGCAGGTTGAGTATCGCTGATTTTAAGTTTGGTAGGTTCGAAGGTTTCAGTTTTTAACTCTTGTGTGTAGCTGGATTATTCTTTTTTAAATGACCACAGGGACAGAAAAGACAAGCATGAAATCTGTTTTTACAAGTTACATTCATGTAACTTTTTTAATTATTCTGTCAGTGAGTGAAGTTCTGCAAAGTGTTTGTGTCCCAGAGGACTGGACAGTCGGTAGTAAAAGGTTAATTAATCTAATTACTCCTCAGTGAATGTCAGACCTGCTGATCCAGCCTGTAACTGTCTGTCTGTCTCCCGCAGTCCCTTCTGAATGCTATTTTCCAGACCTGAGAAGATGTGACAGCTCGTTGGATCTCATTCATCGAGCTGCTGTCAGTCAGGGTTTCTGCCTGCTGTCATATCACCAAGTGATGGTGATATTTTTCTCCGTCATCTCTGTGTCCAGCTGGCTGCTGCGTTCTGCCAGTCAGACCTGGCAACCAGCAAAGACGGTCAAAGAAGTCAAACAGCATAAGTCATAAATCACAAAGTTTGCAGCCAAAGTAGGCATTTTCATAATTTACTGCAATATTCATATCTGGATATTGCAGTTGGTGAGAATAAAGAGCTGTTAATCAGCCAATAAACGTTTTGCATGCACATATGAATGCATGCTCGTTATTAAGGCTCTGTAGATGCACAGTGTCTGCACAGTATCAGTAGTCTGCAGTAGTGGAAGAAAGGTTCAGATCCTTTACTTAAATTAAAGTACTAATTCCACCCTGTGAAAATACTCTGTTACAAGTAAAAGTCCCACATCGAAGAAGGTACTTAATTAAAGTAAGTATGTATAATCAGTATGAAAAACAAAAGTACACAGTACACAAAAATCTTCAAAATAAATAAATGAAAAAGAACACCCTGCAAAAAAAAATCCAAAATTCTATAAAAAAAAGATGAAATTCACTCCAAACACCTATGTTATTACAAAAAAATCACCTCCAAGGAACCTCAATGTTATATAAAAGAAAAAACACTTCCAAACCTCAAAATCATTTAATTACCAACAAAAATGAAAATAACACCCCCCAAAACTCAAAATTATAAAATTATTTTAAAAGAAAATACAAAAAAGACTTAATTCTTTATTAAAATAGTTGGAAATGTATACATATAAATACAGCTCAGAGCTCAGTTTATTTAATGTCTACAATATCATAATTTTTTTTCTTTAAATTTCTTAAAGCTTGAAGCTCAGACACTATTCTTTCATTCACTTATAAATATGTGTACATATCTTGAAGTTACACGATGGACACTCAGGATCTCCACTGTGTCTCCCAGTTCACAGAGGAGAAGCTGGGCCAGGCTGAGAAGACGGAGCTGGATCCACACTTAGAGAACCTGATTACTCGGGCTGACTGCACCAAGAACTGGACTGAGAAGATCTTGAGACAAACAGAGGTGCTCCTGCAGCCCAACCCAAGTAAGAGAGGAACAAAAAGACATGCTGCCTCCTAAATACATGTTAGATGTCCTTATATGGAGTCCCAGAAGAAACAAATGACATTTATGTATATCTGCTTAGTCAAGAAAATCCTGAATTCAAATTCAAAGTCAGATTGAATAAAAATAATAACATATGTTTTAAAAGTAACTCTTAAATTTTAAATTGATTGTAGAATAAATTAAATGCGTTTTTTCATTTTCATTGCTCCGGGACTCCATAAACATTGTTCGAAACATATATTTCAAACTATTAGGAGCCAAAAACTTTTTCATTGTGGAAGGTCCAGTGGGTAGGATTTCAGGGGATATATTGGAAAAATGGAACATGATACAATGAGTGTGTTCTCTTATGTGTATAATCAGTTGCAAATAAGAATTGTCATATTTTTGTTACTTTAGAATTAGCTGTTGATATCTATTAGGGCGTGGCACTGCAGTATTTCTACAGTGGCCCAGAATGGACAAACCAAACCCTGTCTTTATATAGGGCCACTCGTGTTTTTGCATCAGCCACCATTGTTAAAAGCCTCTCTGTGACCAGCAGCATTTGTAAAACACAGATGAAAAAAATGTATGTGAAAGTGCTTTATTTAAGGTTTTAAATCAGCTGGTCTCTTTGTTTTAGAGATGAGGCAACCTCCGCAGATAATTCAGCTCCTGGTAAAAACCTCCTAACCATGAACACTGAAGAAATTCTAACTGGAAATTTCAGCTGGTTGCAGTTTGCAGTCTTCACCCTTAGATGTCACTAAACACCCCCTAAAGCTTACACATTGTTCTTTCAAATTTGTTGAGGAATTATCTGTGTAACTTGGCTGCTGTCTGTGCTGCAGTTTTAAAGAACTTGAACTTAAATGTCATATTGTAGTTGTGCTGCTTTAGCTCAGCAACACAATTTTATTACTAAGCAACTTTGAAATCACACTTCTAGGTTCTCATAGTCATTCATTAACCTGTTGTAGACCTAGACTGGATAGAACAGCAGGATGGACCTTGGCAGTCATGTCTAACTGTGTGTATTTTCTAACCCTCCATGCTCCAGTTGACCACACCGGTAAGTCATTTCCCAGGGTGCTGTGTGATTACTAACTATAGCTTCCTCTACATGAATGAGTGCAGAATGTAGTATACACAGACCTACAGTATGGCTGCATGCTTTCATTCCCAGTGTGAATCAGATAGATAGTACCACATGTTGAGAGCAGAGTGAGCACACACTCAGAGAGGAGACAGTCTGCTGTGAAGTGAGTGGACAGACTGTGAGGACAGAAACAGGGGTTGAATTACTAATGACCTCCCAAGCAGGAAGATGCCTGGAAGCACTTATTTGATTGGATATGGCCAGCGCTGCTCTCAGAGGTAAATCCTCAAATAAAAGCTGGTACAGTAATAGTAAGAATGATAGAGGCTCAAATAGCTGTCGGCATCATGAACATCAGAAGTGAGTTGCTGGAGCATTGGATGCACATTTTATCATTTATCATAATAAGCTTACTTGTATCATATCTAATATAGCCTTTATATTGTTCATACCTTATTAGTGTGTTTTCCAGCCAGATTCACGTGCATAAAAAATAGACCAGACACCAAAATTGTTGCTTCAGATTGTGAGCCATGGGGCCATGGCGCGTCCAGTGTGAACAGTCCCATTGCTCAACACAGGCGCCGAAAGGAAGCAGGTAGCACTCTATGGATAGAATGAACACGGTGCCACTGTGTTTTTAGTTCATGAAAGTCACATTTTGGCCGCCTGAAAATGACCTGTTACTCGATAAGTGTTTGGTTGTATTTAAAACACAACACAAAGCAGTTTCTCTGAGGTATAAAATTTACCTGGAATCATGGAAGCTGACTTGTAAGTGTACAGCCGGTATTCACAGCCGGGTCAAATGACTCTGCAGCAGTCAGGGGTTTTTATCACCTTCGACTCTGATTGGCATTGATGGAAACACAGCACCTCCTTAACCGGCTGGACATAAGTGAAGCGCCACCACTAAATATCCTCTGCCTCCTCCTAAGCAGCGCTAAAACACCGATCCAAATGAGCCTGCACCGAGTTTGAAAGAGAGACTGAATAAGTAAGAGATGTATAAAGAGAAGGAACCACATTAAGTTTCACAGACCTCTGTTCCTGCTGCTTTCTACTTTTTACCTGTTCTCCTGCCTGCCTGTGATGTTGAACTGACACAGCACAAAAAAAAGAAAACAAAAAAAACGCACACAACGGCGTGCTTGTCTGCTGCGGAGTTGTGTACACAGCTCTGCACTACTGGCAATAGGAAAGTCTATAGTCTTTTTTTGAATGGGTTAACCCGTATTTGAAAATGCATGCCCTAATTTTGGTGGAAAAGGGGGTATTTGCTTGCCCATATAGGTGGGCATGCGCTATGCCCTCAGGTTCTTAGCCAGATCTCTCCTCGCTCCTCTACAGCTCCACACACTCGCCCAGTTATGCTCATGTCTGACTCCAAAAAACCAAGATGGCAATGGCAAAAAATGCCAAACTCGAGGCTTCAAAGTAAGAGTCCACCAATGAACGGGTGACGCTTGGTGGATTCATCCATTATTTCACAACAGAGGTGGACAGAATCACACAAATTACTTTCAATCACTTTAATTAAGCAAACAGTAATTAGTTAAGCATATGGTGTTCTGTGCTAATGCACTTTGCCTCTATTTGCTGGGGATATCATTAGCATGCTACATTACAGGAATCATTCCAAAAAATCCGAGATGCAGTACTGTAGATAACAGATATGAAGTAGCTGCACAAATGAGTCATATTAGCAGCGTGCCAGCTTTAACAGACGCCTGGCAGCCAACATGTGCAAGAAATTTAATCTCAAAACAGCTTACAGAAATACAAGGAAGGTTTATTGTTGCTGCCTGGAGCATCAGTCACTGCTCAATGATGGAACCAGAAAGGACATGTGAACCAACATAGTGACCCGGAATAGGTGACTGTCACCTTCAGCTCATTGATGTTATCAGGCTTCATTAAAGCAAATGTGTTTGGTTATCATCATAAAAACTGAAGCTCAGTGCTCATTTGATGTTCCAAGATGATGTTCACTCTCTATATTTGTGTCTTATGCAGTTTGGCTCAGCACTGAAAATTTGAAATATGTGTACATATTCCTGTATGCAGCAGTACTTGAGAAACTGGGAAAAAAACAAATGTAAATTTGAGAATATTGCAAATAAAATGTTAGTAGCTGATTTAGCAGTTTTCCCCCAAAAAGTTATAATTTTTCCAGAATTTGAGGAACTGTCTTAACCCATTGAAATAGCAAGAAATTAGTAGATTTAAAAAAATTGTTGCTCATTGTTTAAAGAGCTAGGGGAAAATGTGTAGGGAAAAAAGCTAGGGAAGACCTATATTTATAATGATCATAATCGCATATTATTATTTTCAGTATTATTTTCCAGGTCATTTCGTTGTTTTTGTTTATTTTGTAGTTTTTTGTTTTTTTTTAACCTTTTGTTATTTTTTACTAATTTCTTGCATATTTTTGGGTTGTTTCTTTTTTTGTTGCTCATTGCCTTCTTCCCATGTTTTTGCAAGAAATCATGCTCATTTTGCTCAGGTTTCAAGGGGTTGAGATTATTATTAAAGTATAGAAATAAGGTTAATTAAAACTCGAATGGACACAACCAAACGTCTCCTCTGACCTGTTCTCCAGGCGCTCGAATAGAGGAGTTCATCTATGACAAGCTGGATAAGAAGCTTCCCTCGAGGACCACTAACCCTGAGCTGCTGGGCCAGTACATGCTGGAAGCCGCCAATGAATTTGGTCCAGCAACGCCATACGGTCAGTGGGCCCATACTAACGCTGAATGTTGCATCAGATGAGACTTTGCTTGTTCTCATGAAGTACTTGAGGGCAGGAGATGCTTTCCTGAGGCAGCTTTCCGTCTATTAGCGATAATAATGAAGTAGCTGATTGATCAGTGTGTTCAGTCTGATCCGTAATATGTGTGCTGTTTGCATGCGTGTATTTGTAGGCAGCACCCTGATCACAGTGGGAGAGTACCAGAAGAGACTGGGAGGAGCCGAGCGCGAGCTCCTGCAAACCTCGGCGGCCACCTTCCTCACTCCTCTACGCAACTTCCTGGAGGGAGACTGGAGGACCATATCAGTAAGACTGTTACAGCCACTCTAGACAAACAAAGGCTAGGTGAGACACTGAACATTTAAAAGATGTGGCACACACTTCTGCAGGGAGAAAAAGACCAATAAAGTTTATTTCTAATTGTAAATGAGAACATACTCACACTAAATGAAGAAACAAAAAGGGTTTGGAGATCCTGGGCGAAACAAACAAAAGACAGGGAGTGTCTGGGTCAGCCACTCACTGGGCCATCGAGCTCAGCTCGTCCCCCTAAACCTCCTAACTAAAAACCCTAACCCTAATGCTAGCTGCTAGCTCGCTTAGCATGCTGCATTTACAGCTATGCTTAACTGTAATAACCCAGATAGCAATTTTTAGTTCTAAAAATGTTCTAAGAATGGTACAATGCAATGTTTTAGTAACATTTTCAGCAGCATGTTTTCTTTAGTTCCCAGAATGTTCTTTTTAAAGTTAGGGTAACATTCTCTATAATCATAATTTTTTTTTGTTAACATATTATATTACATTTTCATGAAAAATGGTCTCTAATCTCAGGCCTCAATAACATGCTACGAATGTTACTTTGTTCTTCCTTCGTTCTCATGTACTCCTGTTTTGAAAAAACAAAAATCCTTAAAAGGTTCTTTGAACATTAGATTAAATATTATTATATTTTTTTAAAACATTGTTACACCTTATAGGTAACGTTAGCCAATGATGTGGGAACGTTCCCTGCTAGCTGGGAATGCTCATAGTATTTTTACAAGATAAAAAAACAGGCTTAAACTAGTAAAACAAAAGACTATACCTGGTGTCTCTGGGGTTAGGTCATGTTTATATTACCCAACCAACATTGTTAATAATGCATTACTTCAAGCCTTACTCAAATGTAAATAGGTGAGTTATATTAAAATTAACCCCCCGCACAGTTGTCATGAATGTTAAAATTAGCAATAGAGACCAAAACAGTTGTTTTGTTTCAGGCTGTAAACATGTTTATTTCTGCTGTTAAGTATGGCATTTTAACATGGGGGTCTGAGGAGACTGACTCACTCTTGGAGCCAGCCTCTGTTGGCCATTAGAGGAACTGCAGTTTTTGTGTTGGTTCCATTTTAAAGCCTCAGAAGTTGCCACTTGATGAACAAACACCAACACTAGTGCACTAAAACTGATTTTGTGCAGTTTTCTGTGGAGAGTCATCATATACAGAGCTGGCTGCTTTGATTCATTGTCAGCTGAATAGAAACGTGGTGTTGCAGAGTTTGTTCCCTGCATCAAATCTTCACTTTCTGATTGGATCCCTCCTGTCCTCTGCAGAAAGAGAGACGGCTTCTGGAGAATCGACGGCTGGATCTTGACATCTGCAAAGCACGCCTGAAAAAAGCCAAGCAGGCAGAGGCCAAAGCAGCAGTAAGTAAAAAAATTCATAATGTTACTTTGTTTTTACTGCTGATATTCTCCTTCCTCTTCCTCACTTCTGTTTTGAACTACAGTAATCATTAGACCCGCTGCAACAAAACTGTGCACATAGTCTATAGTCTCCCACCTCTCAGGCAACACTGATCAAACTGAACCTCCAGGTGGTGGCACTAAAACATCCACTTGTACTTAAAAATCTGTCATCTCTTAAAGAAGTATTGAATTCTTTTGTCTTCCTGGGGCAGCAGGAAAAGTTCTTAACACAACACTCAGTACGCTTACATGATGTTGGAAATATTATCTAAGTCCGACTAAAACTGGACCTTTAAAATACACGTAAACATGTTAATCCAACTGAAATCGGACAAATTCGATTTTTTTTTAAAATTGGAAATCTGACGTGCTCTTTGTTGCAGCGCCAGCCTCTTTCTTTGGTTAGGGATAGGGACTACTTGTTATTTATCGGAAGGGGCGCAAAAAGGATAAGGCACTAAAGAACTTCAAACATGAAGAGGGTTTTTAATTTTTGCTTAGGTTAGGGACATACAACTTGAAAAGGTAGTATTTTATATTTATTTAAATAAAAAGTTTAATTTCAGCTACCCCCTCCTTAGATACATAAAGTAGATGTCCTGCTGTGGACAGGGCCACAGCAAAACATATTTTAGACACCTAAAAAAAATCAGTATCATTTTTGAGTGTTCACCATATTTGAATCTTGTCTCCTCTTTAGCTTCCACAACAGCTGATGGAGGCAGCGGCAGAGCAGCAGCTCCACCATTCATTGTAAAATTTTTCTCAACGTCTGGTGGTTTTTATATAACAGTTTCAAATCTCCATCAGTAAGGGCTGTCTTACAGCAAAGTAAAGCAGTGAAAATATTCTAAATATAAATATATATATGGATATTGACTTTTTAAGCTGGCTTAAAACTAATCAGTGAAGGCAGAGTTTGCTTAGTGCCTCTTCATTATATGCACATGATGTGGCAGTTTTCCACCCCAAAGTTATTGTAAATGAACAGTTACGATTTTGATGCGGTCTGTAGCGCTGACTGTAATACAGGTTTATTGCAACTCTGCTGTGATGGAGTTGGACATATACTTTCATCAATAAATTGATTCGCCTTTTCTACTGGGACAAGAACAGTAGTCCACTTAAATGGCTTAATCAAGCTATGACCGTAGCTTGCCTAACTGCATGTAAGTGAACTGACTGACATATTGTCTCCCATCACTCAATGAAAAAGTCGGCATTGTACGTTTCTGCAAGCCCCAAAAACATTAGGTTTGCTTGTTTTGTCTGTATCGTATCAGTGTTAAGTGACATAGTATCTGAGCTGACCTTCATCATGTCATCAGGAGGTGGAGGTGATGGTGGATGGTGTGTCACTCAGGTGTGAAGCCTGCTAAGCGGCAGGACATTGCTCAAGACCAACAAACAACAAATCTGACAGTTTTTTAGTAAGTCATCTGTGTTCCCAGCAGCTTTTTAGGCACCAAACATGGGCTGGTGTTTTTCCCAGCGGGAATTGTGCCCCCAGTACTCTGTATTTTAAGTCTAAACAGGATCTTTTGAAATGCAAAGTTCCACTGTTTATACTGTGTGTAGTATAAATGTAGCGAACTTGGCTCTGCAGAAACATACAATGCCAGCATTCTTTTCTGGCAGTTGGGTTGTATCTATATTTAATGTTGTTGCTGCAATCATGTTAACAACCATGCAACAAACATTGCCTATTCATAAATCTAGCAGACACACAGGAATATAAACTGATAAATCCAGGCCAATATTGGTTCTGTTTTGCTCTCCACCAACTCCTGAGTTAAGAAATTTGTCTTTTCAGCTGCTAAATGCTCCACTAGGTTCATCAGCTTTTCACTTACTTTGTTAGTGAGCTGCTTAGTGCTGGCAGGTAGAGTACATTAACCTTATCAGAGCTTTTTGTCAGAAGATAGCTGCCTGCTGAACACAGTGTCTCACACAGTGAGAGGAACTGCACAGCAGGTGGTATGCCTCTTAAATCTGAGCAACCATCTTTATTTTACATGCAGCCCTTTAATCCTTTGTTAATGTAAAATGATTGTATTCTGCAGCTTTAACAGAAGTCAGATAAACAAATTAAATTTTTCTTAAGATTCTCTGTTACAGTTTTTACAATGTTAATATTATTAAAAAAGTCCCCATGTAATATAAAAGGGTCTCTCATGATACCACAGCTGCCGAGAGTTATAACCCAACTGTGCAGTTCTATGCTTTTCTTTTACTGGGTACAAGACAAAAAAAACGCCTGAAAAAGGGAGGTACTGCAAAAACTACAAGGAGCACAATGATGACGTAGCAACTAACTATATTTATATTTAAGTCACTTCATAATGTTTGTCTTTCTTCAGAATAACCTCTGCAGTCATTGTGTTTGTCTTGTGTTGCACTGATCTGGTTACTTCTTCAAATGGCATGTCTGCACTAAAAACACCTGCATCTTAACACTGAATATAAAAGCTTGTCGGATGCTATGCCGGCTGCCTCACGCCTGGAACACACTGTATGCATGAGCAGTGCGTGACAGCAACCTTGCCGAACTGCACTGCGTTGCACGCTCACGCTGTTCACACTGGCAGCATCGTTGCCCCAACACCTGCTGCTTGCTGCTACGAGTTCTGTATTTCCACATTTATAAGCACATATTCCACTTTTATGAAGTCGTGCAAGCTCTTGCATTGTCAACAACACGGTCCTGCAACTATTTCAAAATAAAATGGCTAGTGGTGTGGCATGCCAAAAAAATCGGCAAGTGATGAACTATCCAGGTTAAAAGTGTTCAAAGCTTGTGATACTAGAAAACCTAAGTGAAGCCTACAGACAGCTGAATAAAACTACAATGAGGTCTCTGATCAGTACAGAATAGAGACCAGCAGGGGGCGACCTTCTCACAGCAGGGGGCTGACAGCTGCTTTAGATTGATCAAATGAGCCTGTGAGCAATGTTCAAAGAAAAAAAAACATGTAAAAAATATTTAATTAAAAGCAAAATAGCAATAAGATGATAATTCAGATCATAAAAAAGGCAGTGGATCCATCAAGGTAAGAATGTCATTTGACTCCCAACCATTTATTGCTTTAACAGCAATCGGTAAATTATTCACAGTCATGAATAATTCATATATCACACACCAGCACCTCCTGTCTGCTCTGAACCACCTGCTGCTTTCAACATGTCAGTGTTGTGCACCAGCTGCATCTGATCTGATGTCTTTATGCTGGTTTGCTTCTGGCTAACGTCTTTTTGTTTCTCTGCTTAACGACTGTTGCCTGCATGACTGTGCCAACATGTCCTCCCTGCTCTTGTTTGTAGGCTGCACCTGATTTTCAGGAGACAAGGCCTCGAAATTATGTTCTGTCTGCCAGTGCATCAGCGGTAAGAGAACAATTAGTGGAGTGTTAGCAATACACCCATGGACCAACAAAATGTTTTTTCTTTTGTTCTTTCTTTTTCTTCTTTTTATTAGTGAAACAAAAGACAGGGTACCAACATTTTTTATTTATTTATTTTTGCTAATGATTTATGAGTCCCTTTTGAGTAGAATTCCACCATTGTAAATTCTTTTTGTGTGTTTGGAACATAATTTGACTTTATGACTCTTCTCTGCCAGAGCTACGCTGCTATGATTTGTTGCCTCTTGTAGCTGCAGCGGCTGCTTTTAAGCAAAGGGTAGACAGACTGCCTTTAACGTATGCAGGACTGAAACTGAAAATATAAAAAATAAATAAATGAAAATGACATGACAATATTTAGTTTCCCATTTAATTTTCCATTGTATTAATCAGTTGATTAAGTTTCATATTTACTCACTTATTAATTTATGTATTATTTCCCATTTTGCGTATAAATTCCCCTGTTTTTTTAATGTCACATTTTATCTTCCATTTTTCATATTTATTAATTCATTTTTTAATTTTTTGTGAGTTTTCATTTATTTATTTCATTTATTTATTTTAGATTTTGTCAGTTTCAGCCTCTTCTGTAGTCGTCTCCCTGTAAGTAAAGGTTTTATTTTAACATCTGTGGAGATGAGTTTAACAGCCAAATACATTTTTTAAAATATATATATTCCTATATAAAGTTATCCAAATTAAACCTGGAATAAGTTTACAGCAACACCCTCAGTGGGCTGTAATGTTGGCTACCTGTGGTTGTTTGGAGTTTTAATTTAAATTGAAAATCTTGAGTAAAGATAGGAATTACACTGTTATTTGCATGTTACACATTTTGAATGATTTGTTGTTTGAAAGTTAGTTAGACTGTTGCATGATCTTTGCAACATAAATATGATGTCAGCATGTTTGCGCATGTTTAATTATTGTTATGTTGGTTGAACTCTAAATGTTCATATTCTTTTTTTGACGCACAAACAATGTGAGAAAAACTGTATATTTTGAATGCATCAGACACAGCTATATGCTGCGCGATAACTCCATCCTGTTACGGTCTGAAATTATGATGTGTCTCTAAAAAACGTAATCAAGTTACAGCTGCCCTCGTCAACTGGCAACAAGCTGGGACGTTCCGTAAAATTTAAATCAAAGTAAAATCATACAAATAGTCATTATGAATCAATTTTTAAAAAAAGTATGGCTTGACTAGAGAAGTTCTGATACTATGTGGTTCTAGGTTATTTCGGTCAATACCTCAAAGATATCAATTGCCGACAACCAGCCCAAAGGTTTAAGTTGAATGCTGTCTGGTTTAGTTGGAGCTGTTGGGTCATTTAACCCTTTGAAACCTGGATAGACAATATTTTTCTTGAAATGTTTTAGGTAATTGTCTTGTAACATGTTGCTTATTTCTCATTTTTAGGTCATGTCTTGTTAAGTTGCTAATTTCACAAAATGCAAGAAATTTGTAAAAAAAAAAAAAAAAAAGTGAAAAATGAGAAAGAGGAAGAAAGAATTCTAAGTTGTTTTTTTTTAATTAGGGGAAAATCTATAGTTATCATGACCAGAAATTTACATTTAAAATGATTAAATGAAATAATTTAAAAATGTATTTTCTCTATTATTATTATTTTTATTATTATTATTATTATTATTATTATTATTATTATTATTATTATTATTATTATTTTAACAAGAATAGTAATAATTATAAAACTAATTTATTTTTGTTTTTTCCTCTTTTTTTTCCCCCTTAGTTTAAGATACAAAGTTACTGATTCCAAATTTCTCAGGTTTCAAAGGGTTAATCTATAACATTGTATCATATTTTTAAGTTAGTCGTATTACTGTATTTTTGTATGTGAACTGTTTATTTTAAGTATCTGGTGACAAACCAGAAACGGTGCAGAAGTATTAAGTAACAGAAAGTGGAATAAACTTTCTTTGATTTTGACAGTTCAAAGTATGCAGGTTCAGACTGAACCACTTGTGCAGTTTAATTTGGATTTTTTATATTATTTATTTATCCATTTAAATTTTTCTGTGATTAGCCCCCCCTGTATGTCAGACAGCGTTGTAGAGTAGCAAAGCGTTTGCGGCCTGTTGACTGTGAGTGTGTGTGTCTTTGTGTTGGCTGTGTAATGAACCAGTTGCAGAGTGGCTGGGAGAGCTGGGATGTTGCTACGGATCCCAGTGAATCGGAGCAGAGGAAGGTTGTGCACAGAAACATCTGTTAGCAACAATCAACTAGGATTAGAACCTTGTTATTTTGTGCTGTTTACCTGTGGTGGTAGTCAGTGGTCAGTCTCCAGTCATTTCGTTTTCTGTGGTCAAGACCTTGTTATCCCCCCCAACCCCCTGGAGTACCACCTGACATGGTTTCAGGGTCATAGTGCCAATTTGTGTTTTTTAATATGCGGGTGTTTGTGTTTCACTATGCGGGATTCCATTAAATCTCAAATTGTGCAAATTGAAATTGCAAATATAAAATACACTTAATGGAAACATGAAAATTGTGGAAAAAAAATCCCATTTATTGCAAAAAAAGTTTTTACACTGGCATCAAGTGTTTCTTGGAAGGTTATCTACAGAGGAGAAGTCACAGAACGTCACTCAGTGGAAACACAGTCATCTCACAGTTGTGTTTTACTGACATTTTGAAAATGTCGGTTAAGTTTTGTGCAAATCTGTAATGGAAATCAGCCTTCTGACAAGGAGCTAAGAGAGAGCTAAAGAGAGCTGCATGTGGCTCCAGAGTTGCAAGTTGCTTATGCCTGGCCTAGTTAGTCAGTTTGACCACAGTTCAATGACTGACATGATTTACAGCTGAGTCTCCTTGGGAGAGACTCCTTGGCTCTGGTTGGTAGTTTTTGGTGCACCGTGGCCAATTCTAGCAAAATTGAGGCAGTAGGAGGAGAAGGGACATGATTTCTTTCCTCTTTATGAGTATAGTGAACATTTCTGCAAACATGTCACAAAGTTCCACTCATAAAAATTACCAGCTGTAGTTTTAATGTTGCCAGGTAGTGACAAATAAATGGTGAGTTTACAGAAAATGAGGACAAACAGCATCATTAGCAATTTTTCTTGATTTTCCAGGCAGTTTGATGAAAAAGTCCTGTTCACATAAAGTTCATCAGTCACTTTCTAGCATATTAATACCCTGGAGTAACATGTCTGCGCAACGTGCACCTGTGTTACATCCAGAGGTTTGATACCTTAGCATCATGATCACTTGCCCCTTTGTCAGAGTTTATTCTTGTGAGATCTATTGTATACGTAACCCACCGCAAGAAGCAAAGCACAGAGATAAGAGAGGATAAAAGAAATGGGGTGGGGGTGGTGGGGGTACAAAATAAATAAATTAGAACACTGTATAAAAATTTCTATTCATTCTGTTTTTCACATGCAATGTCTAAAACATGTACACTAATGTTCTTATATCTTTTATACAATGGGAAAGATGCGTTCTCTTAATAAAACATGTTAAACACAGGGGGGCGCAGTACACCAACCTTTCATCACCTGCTGACTAGAGAGTCAGGTGGAGTTCAGCTGACACACACACACACACACTCGTCACTGAGCTAGGTTTGTGTATCATCTGTTCTTTCAATTCCATCTAGGAAACTAAAAAACAAAAATGAGTGAAAATTTTGTCTGTTTTTCTGTATAACCCAAATATTAAAAGAGGCATTTGTTTTTCTCATCATCTGCTTGAAAGGAAAATCAAATAAATAAGGACTTCAAAAATAACAAGTCAAAATACACCAAGGTCCTTATTTTTATTTATTTATTTTTCTCATTTCTCATGGTGTCATTCTGCTGCGGCTCCATGCTGCCAGGAGAGTGATGCTCATGACAGTGAAAAATATTTCAGGACGTATGGTAATCAGAGCCAACTGCAAAAACTGGACTTGTTATTTTGTTTTTGTTTGCTTATTTATTTGATTTTTCCTTTCAAGCAGATAATGAGAAAGGCAGATATCTTTTTGTAAAGATTTGGTTTAGAGGCTTACAGAGAAACAAGTTAACATTTTCACTCCTTTTTTGTTTTTTATTTTGTCAGATGGAATTGAATAATTTCATAGATGGATGATACATGGACCTGTATACTGTACGCTTAACGTCAAATCAATATTTTTGTTTATTTAGCAGCTCTAATTACACTTTTTTAAGGCAAAAAATTGGCTTATTTCAACAATATTACAGTTTCTCAAATGTATTAACACAGGCAAAAAACTTTACTACTGTGAGCCTGACTTAAAACCCTAGATATGCCCTAAAATCCAAAAAATGTTACAAAACCCTATGAATGTCCTAAAACCCTAGACACGTCCTAAAAAACCCTAGGAATGTCCAAAATCCCAGAAACTGTCCCAAAATCCTAGAAACATCTTAAAAAATCCCCGAAATGTCCTAAAATTCCAGAAACATCCTAAAATCCTATAAATGTCCTACAACCCTAGAGACATCCTAAAACCCTGGAATTGTCACAAAATCCCAGAACTATCCTAAAACCCTAGAAATTTCCTAAAACCATAGAAATGTCCTAAAATTCTAGAACTTGTACGGGGCTGCTGTGACTGGCCTTTGGCCTCCTGTTATTTTGGAAGAGTGGCCCTCCAGGCAAAGCACATTGAGCATTCTTGACCTGTGACCAAGGATGCACAGATGTGCGCTGACCGTGAAAATGAAAACTGCGTCATCGTGCACCTTATGCTGTGTGCTGCTTCATAGATTCAGCAGAGTTTCCCCTGTTAGCTCCCCTCTTAGGTTCAGATTGGCTGAAGCCCGGACATTGCTTATAGATCTTCATACTGTCTGCATCATTTGATGTTTGAGTCTGAGAAAAGATCCTGACTGCTTTTTTTCTGTTCTCCTGCTGCTTCTCTCAGCTGCTGAGTGAGGAAGTGGACAAAGTAAGTACCTTCACTGATGGACAGTGTGTGTCGGTCTGTGTTTGTGGGGGGGGGGGTGCACTCTGTTGTGCCACGTGTCTGCGCAGCCCTTTAAATGCTTCCTTCCTGTCCTGTCATTTCCACTTGCAGGCAGAGCACGAGCTGCGTGTGGCTCAGACGGAGTTTGACCGACAGGCGGAAGTGACCAGGCTGCTGCTGGAAGGCATCAGCAGCACACATGTGAGTGCATAACACCACCCAAGAGACTCCCTGTGTGAGCCAGCAGTAATGAAAAAGTATTAGTCAGAGTTGGCGTGGCATCCAGCCAGGAGGAGCATGGCAGAGGAAATGAGCAACATGAATGATTGTTTTGCACTGATTCAAAACATTACACAGATTTCCAGATGGTTCCAGGGTAAACATTATTTTTGTTATGTTGGACTTAAGTGAACTTTGACACACAAATTTGCAGCATCAATATTGCAGTAGCAGTCATGCTAACCTTGGAGGGATGGCAGAGATAAAGAAACTAATGTAACTTTGCACTAGAGCTAATGTAACTTCTCAATCGAGCTAATGTAACTTTGCAGTACAGCTAATGTAACATTGCAGTAGAGGTAATGTAACATTGCAGGCAGTTATGTAAAAGTCGATGGGACAAATACATCATTTGATTTGAACGTATCATCCCATTAAAGATTAGCTCTATTTAGCCAGTTAGACTGACTGTATGAGTTAAGTGTCTGTCAGCAGGCTGAAGGTTGAGTTTACAGAACAATGCAAAGAATAAAATGTTTGGAGAGTTAGTGTGTGATGCGGCAGCAGCATGTTCCTGGCTTTCTGAAGTATGAAATGTTCGCTTGCCAACCACAGGAGTTCAGTCACCAAGGCTCTAAAACAACATATTTCACAAAGGCACAACTTAGGGGCAGTTTACACGGGAACAGTTCTTGTACGAAACAGGTTTAATGTCTTTTACACAAAGCATTCACTCAGCAAAAATGAAAAATACAGGCAAATAACTTATTTAACCCTTTCAACCTAAATAAATCGCCTTTTTTTTTTTCAAAACATGGGAAGAAAGTAATGAGCAACAAAAGAAGAGATGACCCAGAAGTTAGCAA
The DNA here is from genome assembly GCF_026936395.1 of Plectropomus leopardus. Classification (NCBI taxonomy): domain Eukaryota; kingdom Metazoa; phylum Chordata; class Actinopteri; order Perciformes; family Serranidae; genus Plectropomus; species Plectropomus leopardus. The sequence continues at coordinate 2,476,127 of NC_142195.1, read as the reverse complement.
GAAATCTGTGAAAAATCAAAAAAATTCCAGCAAGGTAGGAGGGCACGCACATCCAAAGAACCTCTACAGATGCAGGATCAAGAAATGAAACCAAGGCAAGAGTCAAAAGTTCCCTGAAAATTTGCACCAAAAAAAAACCCTAGAAAGAAAAAAGAGAAAGTAAAACAAAAGAAAATGGAAAGCAGGAAATGACCTGAAAATAAAGCTTAAAAAAATCTAAAATAAAATAATTTTAAATATATAATTATGAATGTAGTTCATAGTCTTCTACATTTACTAATCTCTATTTTGCTCTCTTGTTTAATATGCCAATCCGTCGTCTTTGGTGCTCACAGTTTCAATCAAATTAACTGAATGATTGAATTGTAGAGAATCTTACCAAGCTAACATTGTGTGTAGCATGTCCATATTGACATGAGTTTAAACATATATACAAATTATATGCATGATCCAAGAAGCTAACTAACGTTATCTACCGCAGGGAGCCAACAAATTGGTTTTATACATCCAAAGAACTTCTAATAGCGTCTAATAGAGACAGGGCTTTTTTTGTCAAAATGTGTCGCCACACCAGGCTAATAAAAGGGACTGGGCGTTTAATTGGGACTAGGCTTTAATTTAAAGTGTTTTACAGCAAGCACAACTATACCAAAATACTTCTTTATTCCATAAAGCGTAAACAGAAAACACTAAATAACAGTGTTCGTACAGTTTCTTTGTGTAGTGTTTTGGGCACTCAGCCTTCAGCCACCTATGTATAACACGTCACCATTTAACTCACTGTGAACTCCAGAGAGAGTTGTTAGTAGCATTTATGATGACTTTTTGATGAAAATGGGGACATTAGAGTATTCTGATCCAACTGTTTCATATTTAGATATGTATGTATCATTGTGTTTATGGGTTTCCACTCATACTTAGTTTATCTTGTCCTCTCTCCCCTCAGCTCAACCACCTGCGTTGTTTGCAGGATTTTGCGGAGGCTCAGGCCACTTACTACGCCCAGTGTCATCACTACATGCAGGATCTGCAGAGGGAGCTCAACAAGTGAGGATTCACACAGTAGCTTCATCTGCAACATGACAGAGGCAGAGCAGATCATTTCTTTTGTAGCTCACTCACTCAAAGGGGAATGAGACTTTGTAGCATGGTAAAAAAAAGTTTGAAATGTTTTAAATGATACTGTAAAGGTAACATTGTAACACTTAAATTTCGTTGCTTGCACTTTTGCAAAATGGATTGGATTTTTGGGACATCTACGTATTGCAGGATCAAATCAATATTTTTGTTTATTTAGCAGCTCTAATTAAACTTTTTTTTAAGACAAAATAATGTTATTTCAACAATATTACAGTTTACCAAATGTGTTAACACAGGCAAAAATCTTTACTACTGTGGGCCTGACTTAAAACCCTAGATATGCCCTAAAATCCAAAAAATGTCATTTATAGATTTGGAGAAATGGAGATAACCACTGACTAACTGCACACCAGCCACTGTTGGCTTTGGCAAACACATTGCCTCAGCTGACACGGCTGGACGTGCGTAATATGCTTACACTGTTTCCCCAAAACATCTTCATTGAAGATGGCCACAGCAGCTGTTTCGTACATCGTAGTTTGTTTCCAAACGGCAGACAAGTGCTATCACATATCTACGAAAAAGTCATGCTGGTTCCAGTGAATTTATCTAAATCCTTTTGTTCTGCTCAAGGAGCTCTCGAATTTGTTTCAAGAACAGCACATGCATGAACCGATGACACTGCTCTTTGTTATGAAACATCAAGAAGTGTCACTCGAAGTCAAAATAAACTTTGAGAAAAAAAGGAATAGACATATTGATCAAAGCATGCTGGGTCTGTTTAATACACTAAACACATTTCTTTTGCGTAAAGCCCTTTTCCTGTATACGTTCATCTGTCTGTCTGTGGACGGATTTGATCAAAGTGATGACGTAAAAAATGGGCAAAATAAGTCATGCAATCATTTAGACAGATGTGGAGGGTGGGAGGAAAGGGGACATTGCTCAAATAATAATACTTTATGACAGTGTTTAAAGTATTTTTGGGATTATCTGTACTTTACTTTAGGTCTTTATATTTCTGTCAACTTTCCCTTTTACGCCACTATATTTTCTAAATAAAATGTATATTTTAACTTTACTACATTTCCCCTGAGCATCTTAGGAGCTGTTTATACAGCAACAGATCTTGTATGAAACGTTTAAATTTAGTTGTCTTTTGGCTTTTTGTTCACACAACAACAGCGTTTTAGGGGCCTGACAATGCAAACTTTTGAAACTGGATTCCAGAGTGCAATTTTTCAAAAAACGCTGCCCTCTCTGTTGCAGTGTTAACTGCCAATGTGCAGTTCATGTAAGAATGGTGACGTCCTTGTCGCACTGCTTGTGCACACTGCGTTTCAGACAAATAGCCAATCAACATTCTCCAGGAATTTGGAATCTTTTTAATCCAGCGTCAATCAAAGTTACAGTTCATCGCCCGTTTAGACCATGGATCTATAATAAATCGGTTTTGACAAAGCTGTCAGTTCTCATGAGCGTGTTTGCGTTGATGATTGCTGTTCTTCTGTGGTATTTCATTACAAAGTTACACCATCAACCACTGGGCTGGCATGCATACTACAGTGTCTTCGGTTGTTTTTGTGGATCCGTGTACATGAGGATCATTTTCACAATGTTATCATATGAAGATGGATTTTTTTTTTTAAATGCAAAGGAAAGACTTTTTTGTATTAGGTAAGGCTGTTCTCATCTAAACGTGACTTTAGTTACTTTCTACAAAATAGGGAGGAAGGATGGAGGAAGGAGGGAGTTAGGAACTGATGGAAGAATAAGCCATAGGAAGGAAGGGAAAAACTGGATTTTACTCTTTTAGTTGTGAAAAAGACCTAATTTTTCCTCTAGTGTAATGCACACTAAGTGGCGTATGTTACGAGAAATAAACTTTATAATCCTCTGACAGCTGGCATATTAATTATCGGCATTTACTTGTACTTTTACTTTCAGTACTAATTACATTTAATACAATAAAATGACTGTTGATACTTAAGCGCAGGAAATATCAGATACATGAAGACTAGAAATTTACGACATTTCTAGGTTTTTAGGACAGTTCTAGAATGTTTGGACATTTAGGATCTTAGGGCATTTCTAAGATTATAAGACATTTCCAGGATCTAATGATTTTTCTAGGATTTTAGGACATTTCTGGCATTTTAGGACATTTCAAGGATTTTAGGGCATTTCTAAGATTATTGGATATTTCTAGGACTTTCGGATGTTAGGATGTTTCTAGAATTTTAGGACATTTATAGGACTTTACAATGTTTCTAAGATTGAAGTCTAGTAATATTCTAAAGGTGACTTTAACTTAACTTTAACTCCCTGGTAAAAAGATAAGAAGTGTGGCTTTCGGGTACTTCTTCCACTGGATAAATCTGTAAAAGCACCACCACCAAACAGCAGTCAGGCTTTTGAATCTGTTTTCAGTATCAAAACAACACCTAAGCCAAAACAAGCAATCCAATCATTTTTCCATTCTCTGACCTGGAACACCATCACCATTTGGTTGTGACTGCTGCTTTGTTTTTTACAGAGTTATCGTAACAGCCTCAGTTAAACAAGCTGGTCTTAAACAATCAACTTAATCAGCTTAACTCTGTTATTGTCTTCCCATGTTGACACAGATGTGCTAATGCTGTCAGCGCCCCACACCACACTGCTGCTGTCTGCCCCGACCCTGTCTCCTCTGCTTTCCTGTCTGGACCATCATCTCCGGGCGCCACAGTCTCCTCCTCGTCTAGCCAGAAGCCCACTAAGCTGGCTATGGAGCAGACACAGCTTCCTGGAACAGGCAACAGAAAGGCTAAGGTCCTGTATGATTATGATGCCCATGATGCCAGTGAGCTGTCCCTCTTGGCTGATGAGGTACATTAGGATATTCTGTGTCTCACACACACACTAACACAAGAACAGCACAAGAACAATGTCTGGTCCACACATCAACAGGAAGCAGTTAGATGACTCTCAGCTGTGACGGTAAATGTTTATTGGATATTAACCTTTTGCAACCAAACTGGCTTGATGTCTTTCAAAAACGGGGGAAGAAGGCAATGAGATGAAGAAAGAAGAAATGACACAGAATATTAAGAAATTAGTGAAAATACAAGAAAAAAACAAAACAAGGAAATGAAAACTATATTTGCAATCAACTTTTTATGTAATTATAAGGTTTTGGGGACTTTTTTCAACACAGTGGCTTGGTCAAACTTTCTCATTTTACAGCTATGTGACATATGTTGTGGGTACACCTGGTGTTTTGTTTTCTCACCACATGAGCAGCTGAAGTGGAATTGAAATGGGGTGGAATTCCTGAGCGCCCATATCAGAGCACCACTGTGCCGGTTGTACATGTCCACGTGGTCCTGAGAAGAGCTTGAGTTAGGTGAGCACATCTGTACAGGACCAGGGGGCTTTTAAAGGGGAACTCAATCAATTTTACACATCAAAGTGTAGTTGGAGAGTATGACTGCATATGGGAAAACAGCTGTATGACACCTTTAGTGTCAACTGTGGCTCAGAGGTAGAGCGGGTTGTCCTGTAATCGTAAGGTCTGCGGTTGGATTTCAAGCTCCTCCATTTAACATGTCCAAGTATCCTTGGGCAAGATTCTGAACCCCAAATTTCTCCAGACGCTGCATTATCGGAGTATGTGTGCGTGTGAATGGTTACTGAGTAGCAGGTGGCACCTTGAAGTCTAATAAATGTCCTCAAGTGATCACTTGGTCAGTAAAGGCTGCAGACTAAAGCCCTCTAAATCGGTGGTCCTACGTCACACAGTGAGACGTTCAAGGATGGCTGTTGTCGCAGTTGTGTGATCAAAGTCAGCCAGGGATCAAATTTTGACAGTGCCAGAAATTTGGGATGAGAATTCTGCTTCTTTTTTCCTGGGTCATTTCACCTTTTTGTTGTTTTAATTTACTATTTTGGACTACTTTCAGGTAATGTCTTTTCTTTTTTTCTTTTTTTCTTTTTTTTAATTTTTTTTTTTACTAATTTCTTGCTATGTTTGGGGGTCATTTTTTAAAGCTGCTTTCTGTGTTTCTGAAAGAAATTAAGCCAGTTTGCCAAGTCAAAACATGCCAAGAGAAAAAAGCCATTATAGAACAGGTTGCTTAGAGTCACATGCATGTTTTAGCATGTGCTAACAGTTCATCAGCTAACTAGCCTCCAGTTTTTTTCGAAAAAGTTTATTGTGAAACATTTGCATGTAGGGTGATGCTGCCTTATGCAGAAATCAAGTGACTTCCAGTTTTTTGGAAGTATGTATTGTTTACATCCTTGTTTATGCAGTACCTGGCAAATACTGCAGGAGGCAGATCAGAAGGAAAGCTGCATGGTTGCCAGTAAATGGACGCACAGTTATTGGAGTCATTGACAATAAAGTGTCACAGTTATCAGCTAGTGGAACAATGATGTCAGCCTGCTTACTGTTATTATTATTAACCACTTATTGCTTGTGATCCGGCCCTTCTTATTTCTTGTCCTGCCTGCTGTGTGTGGTCACATCGTAGAGGAAGTAGAGACAGAAAAAGGAAGGAGAGGATGCAGACAAAAACCTTGAGGTCAGAAAAATTCCAAAACAAGAGTCTGATGAGTGGAAGGAAGGAGGTGATGTAGTGTCACCACATGATGTGAAATGCATAGCTTTTTATTTTAATAGTGGTAATCATCTGAAAATTAGAATACTTGTGTTTTCCTTATGTCAAAATAAGAAATGTATTTCTACATTGGGAGCAGGTCCTTGTCTACAGAGGTTGCCATGTTGCACTGTCATGTTTCTACAGTAGCCCAGAATGGACAAACCAAACACTGGCTCTTGACAGGGCCGTTCACGTTTTCGTGTTTTCACGTCTTTGCATCGGCCACTGTAGTTAGCAGCCCCTCTGTGACAAAACACAGATTTTTTCACATAAAAATTGTTTTATGCGGTCTTTTCACCAGTTTAATCTTTTGAAACCTGAACACATTGGCTTGATTTCTTTCAAAAACATGGGAAGAAGACAGTAAGTAACGAAAGAAGAACGAAGCCAAAAATTGGCAAGAAATTAGTTAAAAGTAAAAAGTTTTCTAAATCTACAAATTTCTGGCAATTTGTGAAACATTTCTTGCCAGGTGCTTAATGCCTTTTTCTCCATGTTTTTGATAGGAATCGCACAGATTAGCAAATCAGAAAATGTTTAAATAGTTGTGAAAGGCATCTGGAAGCAGCACGAGAAAAGTGATATAGCTCCAGGTTTCAAAGGGTTAAATCACCAGGTTCAGTTGTTTTGGAGAGGAAGAGACCTCTGGATAATTCAGCTCCCTGTGAAAACCTCCTGAACATCTAGATTTTAAGTTGTTAGAGGAGAAAAAAGGTGACTACACATTAGCAGGTGCTAAGTTAACAGCCTGTCTATGACATGCCAAACTGTGTTTAGAAAACCCTAATTTGTAATGTAAAACTGCTTTAATTTGTGTTTTTATACCATTTTAAATCACCTGGTCTGTTTGTTTTGGAGAAAAGGAGACCTCTGTGGATAATTCGGCTCCTGGTTAAAACCTCCTAAACAAGGAACATGAAAGGAATTTTAAGTGGCAGTCGTTTCAGCTGGTTGCAATTTTCAAGACTTGCATATTGGACCCTTGAATAGATTAATTTGGGTTAAAAAGAAAGAAAGAAAGAAAGAAACATACATGCCACATATGAGAATATCCTCTTTTGTGTGTTTTTGTTTCTCCAGCTCATTACAGTATACACAGTACCAGGAATGGACCCTGATTGGCTGATTGGAGAACGGGGGAACGAAAAGGGCAAAGTTCCTGTCACCTACCTTGAACTGCTGAGCTAATGCACCAAACAACAGGACATAGACAAAGACACACACACACGCACACACACACTTATGCAAAGCTGTCTGTTGGAAAGTTTCGATAAATACACTCATGACCCATGGGAGGAAATTGCTTCAAAACTTTTTAACTGTAAGTGCAACGGTTTTGTTTGATGTGGCCACATGGGTCATTCCTGACTTCTTCTTATTCCAGTAATGTGTGTGTTTGTGTGTGTGTGTGTGTGATGAGGCCACAGTTAAAGCTACATTCCATAATTTTGTTAATTTGGGTTTCTTTGTATGATTTCTTCTCAATCTCACGAATATGTATTCACCACAAAGCATCCATGAGGCATTCGGACCAAGATAGGGCTGCAAATAACTATTATTTCAATTGTCAGTCAATACAGGTTGGAAAGCTTGTAAGTTTCTTGTTTCAATATTCAAATCAAAGCTTGAATCATAAACTCACCATTTTTCCACTGTAATGGCACCAGCTGTTAGTTTACAGGGTGTGTGAGTGATCAGGCTCAGTTATCATCTTGTCTTAGTAGCTGTTTGGTACATAGTTTAGAGGCGAATTTCTAAAATGTTTGTGCAGAGACGTAATGGAAATGAACTTCCTGTTTGAGCAGCTACTCCACATTTAACGCTTTGAAACCTGATTCTACATCAATTTTCTTGAGTGTTCAAATTTTTAAACTCTTTAAAGCAAATTGGTTTGATTTCTTTAAAAAAAAAAAAGCATGGGAAAAAGGCAAAAAGTGGAGAAAACTAATTATCCTAATAATATACATAAAATTATTTTACAGAAATATGCATTTTAGGCAGTTTTATTTAAGTCATTTCCCTGTTGTCATTTTTTTTTACTTTTGTTTGGTTTTTTTTGTTTGGTTTTTTTTCGCTAATATTCAGGTAATTTTCTCCTTGAAAAAAAGAATAGAGTTTAAATTTTTCAAACAGAAGCATGTGCGATAAAATTGTGAAGGAAATATCAGTGACTTGACATTAGTAGTGTTGAAAACCTTTCCAGATGTGTCCTGTTTTGTTTAGTTGTATTCATCCTCTCTGTGATGGTGTAATGTGCTTAAACTGAAGCTCCCACACACTGTCAGCTGGCCAGTTTCCTGACGGAGCACATCCTCTCTATTACAGGTAGTGCTGTCAGGCACAGATATACCCTGCGAGGTGTTTGTGTAATGTCTTTGCAATAACAGCAGCAACAATAAGTTTCAGATTACTGGAAAGTTATCCAGTTTGCTGTGATCTAATCATCAGTCGAAAAGGTCACACTCATCAAATACATGATTCATCACTTGTTGGTTAGAAAGTGGAGTGTTGTGTGACTAATGCTGGATTATGTGTAACTTTAAAGATGATGTGAAGTCCCTCTGTGGATGGTTCACTTCACCAGCGACTGTGCAATAAGTGTGAGTCATCACTGTGTGTGAGGCATACAAAGGGAATCCCAGTGTGTGATGTCACATCCTGATGTGCTGTTAATAGAAGCTTGAGTATACGTTATCTGGCATGGGTACTCCTGTTTCCAGGGGATGATGCTGAATGTTTTTGTGACCCTGGACCTTTCCTCCAGAGACATCTGGACCTCCTATCATTTAAACTCAACTATCAGAATGCCATTAAATTAGCTACATCCATGCTTCCCTCAGGACTAAATTCATAGTTTCTGCTTTATTTCTGATGAGGCTATAACAACGGCAAAATTGTCAATATGTTGTTTGCTCTATTTGTCATTTTGAGTGTAATGAACATTTCAGCAATTCTTAAGAGATAGTTTGTACAGTGTAGTTGTCACAAGAAAATGTTGGCATTGAAGGTTCCTGCAAATCCTGAATATGTATAAGATTGGATTACCTTGAACTGATGGGTCATGAACAGTCTTGATTAAGGTGGTCTTGACTACAACACTGCCTAAACCTAACCAAACATTAACCACAGCATTTGTAAAACATAAACGTATCTGCTTCATAATAACACACAAATGTAAGACAACTATTGTTTGCAGAAAAGTACAACCAACATTGGGTTGGTTGATTGGGTTGGTTTTCTAACTTATTTTATGTTTAAGTGTTAAAATCTTACTTGACCTTTGTTATAGATCTAACCTCAAGGCCCAAGATTAATCTTTGTCATGAGCTTTCTGCCGAATTTCACAGTCTTCATCAGGAGTTTTCGAACTTGGATGACAACCAAGCAAACTCCAGAAAGTTTGTCAGTGGGATTAAGGGTTATTTTGTCAAACCCTTAAATATTCTAAGCCTGACTCGGACTGTAGGACACATTGTTTGGACCATGCAATTAGTAGAAATTAGTCTGCTCTAAACACCCCATTTACTCTGTGTGTGTGTGTGTGTGTGTGTGTGTGTGTGTGTGCGTGTGTGCGTGCGTGCGTGCGTGAGTAATTGAATTCAGAATTTCTAACCACAATTGTTTATACAGGCTGTGTTTCCTGTTGCTTTCATATTGTTATTTAGCGTGTTGTTACATGCCTGGGGGGGAAGACGGACTGTAAAATGTCCAGATATCTTAACTTCATCACATTCTTGACACTCTCCAAAACTGGTTTGATGTGCAATAAACATGCATGTGTGTCACACAAAGATGATTGTCTACTTCCTGAACATCCACAAACACAGCACAGCTGAGTATTTCACAGATGTGACAGAACCAGTGTTTAGGATAGTGTTTAGTTTCATGATTAACAGATTAAGCTGTCATAGGGTCATCAATTCTTGCTGTAACTTGGCAGAGAGATTGGCAGACAACATGTTGGACCCAGATTGCTTTTTCACATCTTCTATGACGTACAGAGGACATATAGCCAGAAACCAACTTCACTATTCACCATACAACACACTAATATTTACATATGTAATCATAGTTTTACGTAAAAGTGAGGCTGGAACTGTTCATTGTTTTGTCTTGTGCCATAAAATTGAAATGACTATTTGTGAAGCCCCATGGGGCTTTGTAATAGGCCTACACTGAACTTTGACTTACCTAATCTGTAAAGCACTTTGGGTTGTCTTTTGGTTATGAAATGTGCTATATGAATAAATTTCCCTTGCCTTGTCTGTCTGCAGTGAGGTGGAGCTTATTCCTCCTCAGTCATTAGAGAGAGGGTGCAGCATACAGTCTGTATGTGCACAGAGAGTGAGGTCATAGCCACTCGGGTGTGATTTACTTGGTGTGATCTCACCCAAAAGTGAGAGTCAGATGGTTACAGGTTCACTGAAATCAAATAAAACATCATTCCTCTTTTACTTTGCTTTTTTGACCTCAGTAGAAAACACCAGGAATAATGCATTCCATTCAAAGTCGGAGGTTGGAATTTACTTTAGGCTGGCCACAATAAAAGGCCACTGTGAAATGTACAGTTTTTGCTTTATTGGGTGGGTTGGGGGGGATCAGAAAAACAGTCAGTATCTGGTGTGACCACCATTTGCCTCACGCAGTACAACACATCTAATCAGGTTGTTGATTGTGGCCTGTGGAGTGTTGGTCCACTCATCTTCAAGTCAAGTCAAGTCAATTTTATTTATAAAGCCCATTATCACAAAACATGGTTTGCCTCAGAGGACTTTACAGTGTATGACATCCCTCTTCCCTTAGACCCTCACATCACCCAAGGAAAAACTCCCGAAAAAGAACCCGTGTAACGGGGGGAAAAAAAAGGGAAGAAATCTCAGAAAGAGCGGCAGAAGATGATGAGGGATCCCTCTTCCAGGACGAACAGACGTGCAATAGATGTCGTAAATAACAAATTAAATACAATTCTTGCAAACAGGAAAGAGAAACAGAAAGGAGAGAGGGGGAGAGAGGCACAGCAGTATTGGAAACAGACGCATGTCATATTACAATAACGACAGGTGTGAAATTATCAAATGCTCTCTATGATGATATTGTGGGTGTTGATAAGAGTCTCATGTATATATTGATAGGGAGGTGTCCAAAGGCATGATAACGGCATCGGCGCAACCAGGACCAAGACCACGATCAGGGTGAGTGGGGGGGGTACAGTATCAGTGCAACAACAGCACGAGCACAACCAAAGGCAGGGTCACAGTGCCAGCACAGTTATCACAACGATCAGGTGCAGCCAGCCAAAGAGAGAGGAAGCAGAGCCAGAGGCAGGTCTGAACAGACTCAAAACCACCCCCGCCGGATCAGGACAAAAGCTTTGCCACCTCCCCCTCCTCCCTGTCACATGTACGGGGATTTTCAACTGAGCACAAGAAACTTGTGCTCCAGGAATATACACACTAACGAAACTCGGGTCACTAATCAGCTATTATGGCTTAACTATAAAGGTCAGAGAGCAGTGTTAATCCCACTGCTCTCCGACCCCTATAGAAAGTCCCCTGGCAGGTTAAACCTATGTCAGCCTAACTATGGGCTGGTCTGGGCAACCTGAGCCAACCGTAATTATAAAATTTATCAAAGAAGAAGTTCTTAAGTCTACCCTTAAAAGTAAATTAATAAAATTGACTTGACTCTTCAAAGGCTGTGCAAAGTTGCTGGATATTGGCAGGAACTGGAAGACACTGTTGTATACACCGATCCAAAGCATCCCAAACATGCTCAGTGGGTGTCATGTCCGGTGAGTATGCTGGCCAAGCAAGAACTGGGATTTTTTCAGCTTCCAGGAATACTGTACAGATCCTTGCAACATGGGGCCGTGCATTATCATGCTGCAACATGAGGTGATGGTTGTGGATGAATGGCACAGCAACGGGCCTCAGGATCTCATCACGGTATCTCTGTGCATTCAAAATACCATCAATAAAATGCACCTGTGTTCATTGTCCATAACATACACCTGTCCATACCATAACCCCACTACTACCATGGACCACTCGATCCACAACATTGACATCAGCAAACCGCTCACCCACAGGACGCCACACACGCTGTCCGCCATCTGCCCTGAACAGTGAAAACTGGGATTCATCCGTGAAGAGAACACCTCTCAACGTGCCAGACGCCATCGAATGGGAGCATTTGCCCACTCAAGTCGGTTACGACGAACTGCAGTCAGGTCACCCCAAAGAGGATGATGAGCATGCAGATGAGCTTCCCTGAGATAGTTTCTGACAGTTTGTGCAGAAATTCTTTGGTTATACAAACTGATTGTTGCAGCAGCTGTCTAGGTGGCTGGTCTCAGACGATCTTGGAGGTGAACATGCTGGATATGGAGGTCCTGGGCTGGTGTGGTTACACGTGGTCGGAGGTTGTGATGCCGGTTGGATGTACTGCCAAATTGTCTGAAACGCCACCTGTGAGGTGGGATGGATTATCTCGCAAAGGAGAAGTGCTCACTAACACAGATTTAGACAGATTTATGAACAATATTTGAGAGAAAGTTGTCTTTTGTGTATATAGAAAATGTTTTAGATCTTTGAGTTCAGCTCATGAAAAATGTGAGCAAAAACAAAAGTGTTGTGTTTATATATATATATATATATATATATATATATATATATATATATATATATATATATATATATATATATTTATATATATATATATATATATATATATATTTATATATACACATACAGTATATATAATATGTGTACGTGTGTGATATCAAAGAAGGTGTGGACACCTGACTTGCTTTCTTTCTTTCTTTCTTTTTTGTTTGAATGATTGTCCACATTAGTCTGTATTAATTAGCCAACATAGTCATGTGATGTATACATATTTATGTCTCTGGTAGCCTGTAGCTCCTAGCGTGGGTGCCACGTTCACGTATGTGCGCTTGCACAAGACCAATGAGAGCTCGTGGCGTGGTATCTGCACTTACCTGGAAGCCACCTGTGCGCACCCGATTTACAATAGATCCATGGAACGCAATGACAAAGGAGTCTCAAAGTTAGCAGCAAGCTACAAGTCTCTTTGATGGATTTTGAACTCCTGTGCTACACGACGCCAGTGACGTTTTTAAAGATAACTTGGCATGTTGGGCCTTCAGGACACTCGGATTACTTCGGACAAGCAGTATGGAGACACTTTATGTTTTTATTATGTATTTTTTTAGCGATTTGCGTGGCTCAATTATTTAGGATTTGAATACAATGCCGTCCGGCAGTGTTTTGTGGACTACAACTTAACTTTCCATTGGTATGAGGGTGAGTAATGACTGAATTTTCATTTTTGGGTGAACTTTTTGTTACTCACTGTGCAGGTAGTATTTGGTTGACACTTCAGTACTCAAGCAATGATTTTGGTGACTACATGTAGATGTTAATACAGTATGAGGAAACTAGTATTACATGGGTACAGGTCTCTGTGCAGAGCTGATGTCATGGTGTTAAGGAAAGCAGGTCACTTGAGCTGTCATCAGTAACATCACAGGAATTACCCAGCAAAGTGAAGCTTTCTATGACTTTGTTAGGTCATTTTAGTGCAGATGTTGTTTTAGTGAGTTAACCAGTGAAAGTGAAATATGTGAGTCAGGGCTTTGTGATTTTCTAAAGAGAAACATCAGTGATTCCACCCAATATGCCTATAAATCAGTGATGTATTGTGCTATGAATTCTTCCTGTTATTTGTAATTACCAGTGGGTTGTGAGTGAGGGGGTCAGAGTAGTCATTTCAAGTGTAATATGTGTTTGGTAGTTTTAAGAATATTTTAGGTATTCCTTCTTTTTTTGATAGTGTTTGAGAAAAACAGGAATGACAGCGGAGAGAGAGAGAGGGGGGACGTGCAGCAAAAGGCCTGGGCCAGACTAGGTCCTGCTTGGAAGGACTAGAATGTCCAGAGTCAGTTTTACACATTATACACTGGTTAGAAGGGAGGGATGTTTCCTGTTGTATTGTAAATTAAGAAAGATGAAGCGCATGATGTTATGACATACCCTTTTATGGTGCATACTAGGCCTGGGCATTATGTAATCATCATACCTTCAGACAGGCTAACTGTTACCCATGAATTCTAAATCACCTACCCATAACAGCATGGTAAATTAATTAGTGAACAGTTACATACTATTGAAACATATTGGCCCATTATTTTGTATTTCAAGTGTACAGACATTCTTGTGAGTCAGAATGGATTGTTTTGTTCCTTTTCGAAGCAAGAGACTAATATATAATATATGAACCTGTCAACAATTTTTACTAATAGTTTAGTTTGCACTAGGCTTGATCACCAGGGTATTTAGAAATCCTGAAGGTATGTTTTTCAATACTTTTATAAATACAGGCACTCCTCTTTTTATTAAACTCATTGTTCATTGTATGTAGTGCACAGCACGCACCACCAAAGCTCAGTGTCTGATCTATACTTGTGGAACAGGCAGAAAGAGGAGCACTTGCACATATGTCATCAAATGCAATCATACCTTTGAATTTACAAATTCTACACTGTACACTGTAATACTGTGATAGCACCCAAGCTTAGTGCATACACTGCTATGCACTTAGCATAGCATAAAGGCTTTAGCTGATGCTCTTATTGTTTTATTTTGTTTTCATTTTCCGTATTGTTACTGAGACAAATACCAATAATGGTATTTTTGTTGTTATTGTACCTTATACTGAACTAAAAATGCTGAAGCCAACAAGAAGTTTTATTTTGTGTTTTTAATTTTTATTTTTTTTGCAGTATTGTAGAAAATTATAACTAACATATTCAAACAAGGCTTAACTGTAACTGGAATACTGTTACTGTACTTTATTATCATTTAAACTAAAGATTTTCACTGCTTGAACGCTTGTCTTTGTCTCTTTTGCCTGGGTGGAATGTGTCCCTTTGACAAAACCCTTGGCCCCAGCCTGGCCTCCCCAGTAAGATTGGACTAGAACTGCCACTGACCCCCAGGGAACTGTGTAGGCTTTACAGGCTGACCTTATTCTACAGTAAAAAAAAAAAAGAGAATGTTTATCAACATTATATTGAGAGATCAGTTCTTGAAAACTGAGAATACTATTTGCCCCATTAATATCTTGAAGGGGTGAAATACCTTTGTGCATAACATAATCTTGATTTATGTTCAGTCAGCGCTGCCCAGTTTTACCATTTGATCTAATTTTGTTCCAAATTTTAAATAGAGAGAGAGAGAGAGAGAGAGAGAGAGAGAGAGAGAGAATGCAGGTCAGTCTCTTTATTTTCTTCTAAAGAGTTCTAAACTCTTTGCATCAGCAGTGGTGTCATGGAGAGCGGGCAACACAAAAATGCAGAAGCCTACTCTCCCTGCTGTATCTGAGGACCAAAATACCAAATGAGTGCGGACATCTCAATTTCCGAAATTGTCACGGCTATAAAATCTATGCAAAATAACAAATCACCTGGCCCTGACGGGTTTACATGTGAATTTTATAAAAAAGTTTGCCCTGCAATTAGCACCAACACTTCAAGCAATGTTTAAGGAAGCACTCTCACTGGGGACTCTCCCTATGACGCTGAGACAAGCCTCAATCTCCCTACTGGCAAAGAAAGATAAAGATCCGCTTTTGTGCTCATCATATCGACCAATCTCTTTGCTAAATGTTGACTTTAAAGTATTATCTAAGGTCTTAGCTAAGCGCCTGGAGAGTGTAATTCCCAATATTGTCTCACCTGATCAAACAGGATTTATCCAGGGCCGTCACTCATATTCGAATTTGAGAAAGCTATTTAATGTAATCCACTCTGCTCAGTCAAAATATCCTGAGGCAGTAATTTCTCTCGACGCAGAAAAAGCTTTTGACCGGGTCGAATGGAACCACTTATTTTTCACCCTTCGCAAATTTGGCTTTAAAGAAGAGTTCATCGCTTGGGTCAAATTGCTTTACTCCTCTCCTCTGGTATCAGTAATTTCTAATAATACCCAGTCTGCTTATTTTCCTCTTGGAAGGGGGACAAGACAGGGATGTCCTCTGTCCCCCCTCCTGTTTGCAATTTCAATTGAACCTCTAGCAATAGCACTGCGACTTTGCAAGGATTTTAAAAGTATACAGCGGGTCGGCCTGGAGTTTAAAGTCTCATTATATGCAGATGACTTACTTCTATACGTATCCAAACCAGCTTCATCACTTCCTTCCATTGTAGACATTCTGAAACAATTTGGGAAAATTTCGGGATACAAGCTGAATTTGCAAAAGAGTGAAATGTTTTCCTTAAGAGCTGAAACAGATGCACCTCCTTCTAGCCCTCCCCCCTTTAAAAGGATTCAAAATGGCTTTAAATACCTGGGAATTGAGATTACCCGCACTTTATCTACTACTTTTACAAAAAATTTGACTGCTCTCCTCAACAATTGTAAACAGGACATGAATAGGTGGGCCTCTCTACCATTATCAGTAGCTGGACGTGTTAACGTTATCAAAATGATAGTATTACCTAAATTTCTATATCTCTTCCAAAACATCCCAATTTTGATTAAAAAATATTTCTTTAAAACACTTGATAAAATCATTGTTTCTTTCATATGGGGGAATAAACCCAGTTGTATCAGCAAGATCCACCTCCAAAGACCAAAACACTTTGGAGGGCTAGCCCTGCCAAATTTCCTTTTTTATTATTGGGCATGCAACTTTCAAAAATTAATCCACTGGCTTGAAGATAAACCAATCACAGGAAGGGCAGACTGGGTGCAATTAGAACTCTCATCATGCCGATATCACTTAGGCTCAGTGATTTGCACAGCCTTGCCTCTTGTCTGTAATAACAGACCCTATATTTACCCAATGGTTTGATAAAGGAATCAAATCAAACTGTAATTTATACATAGAAGACACATTTGCATCTTTCTCACAACTATCCCAAGCCTACAATCTACCTAAAAACCATTTCTTCCGTTACTTGCAGGTTAGAAGCTTCGTACAAAAGACGTTCCACTCATTTCCAGATAAGCCCACAAAATCATATATAGACTGTATTCTAGAATTGAAATCAGACAGTAGAGGACAGATTGCCCAGATCTATGACCTCATTCAGAAAGTTGACCCACACCCCACTGAAAACTTAAAGAAGGCCTGGGATTCTGACCTTGGAGTAGTTCTCAGAGATGATCAGTGGAAGTCCGTCTTAGATTTGATACATACATCATCTTCGTCTGCTAAACACGGTCTAATCCAACTGAAAGTCGTACACAGAGTTCACTTCACTAACGCTAGGTTGGCAAAGATTTATCTGAACCTTGACCCACTATGCTCCCAATGTAGAGGCCAACCTGCAGACTTAATACACATGTTCTGGCTATGTCCGAGCCTTTCTACTTTTTGGACAAGTATTTTTTTTTTTAAACTTTCTTTTTATTGATTTTTTCCAATAGAAAAAACAGAACAAACATGTAAATATACACACAAAACAGGTACAATAGACAGGGTCATCCATTGCAAAATACAATGGCAGGTTAACAACGGGCTGGCAGAAATCAGGCTGATGAATCATGTCTAGGGGCTAAGGCACCCATAGTTCTCCAGTCCCTCTCGGTCCACAGTGGATAAAATAAATTAGAAAAAAAAAAAAAAAATACAGATTTTCCCACACTGAGTATGCAATTACCTCTCATCTATGTAGTCCCTCCATTTTTTCCAGTATTGGTCACCTTTTTCAGTATTGTATCTCAGGGAAAATGACAACCTTTCCATGTTGTAGATTTCTTCAACTATTCCTGTCCAGTCTGAAATTGTTGGACACTCCTTGTTCAGCCAATTCCTGGTTATTGCCTTTTTGCTACTAGCCAATAATATTTGTAATAGATATCTGTCTTGTTTATTTATCTCAGTTGGTATATTTCCTAAATATATAACACTGAAACTGACATCTGGCTGCAGATTGATTATTGAATTGATTGCTGCTATAATGTTTTCCCAATAAGATGAAATTGTGGGACATTCCCAGAATATGTGAAAGTGGCCGGCTGACACATTACCACACCCTCTCCAGCAACGTCCCTGGGCTGGGTTATTGGTCTGTAAACTTTTAATTCTGGGAGTTATAAAGTATCTTAGGGTGTTTTTCCAAGTGAATTCCCGCCACAGATCTGAGCTAGTAGTAGTGGACATTGTCTTACAGATATTAAACCAATCATCTTCAGATATCTGTATGTTAGCTTCCTTTTCCCACCTTGATTTAATATACATTGTGGAGAAACCCCTGTCCTTCTGTAAAGCTAAATAAATCCTGGAGATCAGTTTTCTGCTCAAATTTCCTTTATAGGCTTTAGCGAATATCTCTATCAGATTCATTCCTTCTTCTCCAATTGTTTTGATGTTTTTATTAAAATAATCTCTCAATTGAAAATATCTGAAGAGATCCTGTTTTTCCAATTTGTGTTTTTTCCTGAGATAGTCAAAAGAAACCAAGACGGTATTAGTAGAAACTGTACAGTAAGAGGTAATACCAAGGTTTGTCCAATATGTAAATCTGCTGTCCAGTTTGGCTGGTGTGAAATCTGTATCGAATGCTACCCAGCGTAATAGTTTTGCATTTCTTTCAAATTTAGAGTCTTTAAGAATTTTGTACCATATGTTTAAAGGGTTTATAATCAAATTAGTTAGTTTATCTGTCGATAGGTATTTTTTCAAGAGGAATTTGTCTCCCAGCACAGATGGGAGGGGTTCACATATAAAACTTTGTTCTAACTCTTTCCATTTTGCATCACATTCCGGATCACACCAACCAACCAGGAAGCGCAACTGTGCCGCTCTGTAGTAATCCTCCAAACAGGGTAGAGCCCTACCGCCTTTATCTTTTGGCAACTGTAGTGTCTGAAGTCTAATCCGCGGTCTTTGTTTTGCCCAGATAAAAGTAGATATCATCCTATTCCATTCATTAAATTGCTTTGGTGGTATCTCAATTAACTAAACTAAACTACTAAACTACTAAACAACTAAACTACTCAACTAAAAAAAATTCAGAAAATCAATAAAACATATTTACAAAAAAAAAAATGCAGAAGCCTGGAGTTCTGTAGCAAAAGCCCCGAGAGCCGGCGAGTCTCTATCGGATGATGCTTTTTGCATGAATTTGCATTATCCAGTTTTGTCGTGGGGGGAGGAGGGATATCCAAGCACTGGTTAGATGGAGGAAGGTTTACCACAGTTGATCTACATTCACTACACTGTTTTAATACAAAGCTGAAGTATCCCTTAAAATTAAATTATCAAAGAATAATTTGGCAGCCTCCTTGCTGCAAGTCTCAGGACCCCTTAGGGACTGTGGACCCTCTATTGATGAACCAGAGTTGAAATCACATGTTGATATCACGAGTCATAGCTAAGTACAATTGGTACACAAGCCAAAAGCTATATATTTTTGTACACTGGGGACATACCAATCATTTTATTCTGAAGTATTCCTAAAAATACTTAACATTGATTGCTGTTGCAGAAGTCATTTTGTAATCTAATCACCATGTCATCATATTATGATGATATGGGGTGTGCGTGATGCAAAATAGTTCATCCAGTGTGTCGTCTGAACATGTCTGAAGGCAGAAGTGTTGGCAGCTGTTCCAAACAGCCACACTAGAAGGCAGTGTGAAAGGCCTACAGCCATTCAGTGGTGAGAAAAAAAATAAGAATATTTTCTTCAGTCTCTAGGGCAACTCAGGATTCATCAGTTATTACTCTTTGTTATTTTTATTCAAGAATATAATTAATCCCATACAGCTACTTTCAAGAACTAGTGTTTCCATTAAACAGAACAGATCCTGCGTCTGCAGTTGACACTCCAGGATGCAGCTACCATGATGTCAACACATGCACATGTGGTGGGATGATCCTGCACTTGGTTTTGTTTAGGTAACAAGAGCACATGGCAACCATCCGTGCACATGCTGGCACAGATGGTTAGGATTAGGGAAAGAGGCACCTGATAAGGAAAAAACAACTCGAAGCATTCTGTGGCGTATCATGCAGACACAACAGGTTCCACATTCCAGCAGGTGCCATCCTGCCAACCAGCTGCATATGATAACGTTGCAACTGGTACTTATCATCTGCATTCTCAGCTGATGTCCTCTGGTAGAGTCTCTGTGCTGCATCTACGACCGTTTCCCAGCTAATCTTCTGACTTGCTCCTTACTTTGGCTGCTTTTTATTTGTCTGTGACTGAAAACTCACATAAGTTTTACTCAATCACTCACAGCTGTCTTGTCCTCTCAGCAGTTTTTTTATTCTGTTTAATCACGCAGCCGCTCACTCACTGTGAGCCTGTTAGCTACTTTTGCATTAGCTGTGGTTAGCAATGGCTTCTCCCTGCTCTTCTCCCTCTTCTACTGCTCTCTCCTGCTCAGTGTATCAGATGTTTAGTTACTCTTCTGCCTCCTTTAGTGATAGTGGTACCTGTAACAAGTGTAGTTTTTTTGCTGCACTGGAGGCAAGGCTTAGGGATCCGGAAGTGCGGCTCCGCACCATGGAAAATCTCTCTTTAGCTGCGCTAGTTAGCAAGCCCCCTGTAGCCGGTGCAGACCGACATAGCATAGTCAAGTCAAGTCAAGTCAAGTCAGTTTTATTTATATAGCCCATTATCACAAAACAAGGTTTGCCTCAGAGGGCTTTACAGTGTACGACATCCCTCTGCCCTTAGACCCTCACATCACCCAAGGAAAAACTCCCCAAAAAGAACCCCTGTAACGGGGGAAAAAAAAAAGAGGAAGAAACCTCAGGAAGAGCGGTAGAGGATAGTGAGGGATCCCTCTTCCAGGACGGACAGACGAGCAATAGATGTCGTAAATAGCAAGTGAAATACAATCATGGCAAAAAAGGAAAGAGAAAGAGAGGGGGGGAGAGGGGGGGGGGGCACAGAACAATAGAAACAGATGCATGTCATATTACAATAATGGTAGGTGTGAAATTAGTAATTGCTCTCTATGATGATGTTGATAGAGATGATAACAGTCTCATGCATATGTGAAAGGGAGTTGTCCAAAGGCAAGATCACAGCATTGGCGCAACCAGGACCAGACCACGATCAGGGCGAGCAGGGGGCACAGAATCAGTACAGCCACAGCACGAGCACAACCAAAGGCAGGGTCGCAGCATCAGCACAGCTATCACCACGGTCAGGCACAGTCAAGGTTACGGCCAGGATCCAGGGAAACTAGGAAACAAGGGAGCAGGAACGCTCCCAAGAGGCAATGGGATTAGCGTAGTGCAGTTCAACAGACCCAGGCTCTGTAATCGCGAGCCCCAGGTGGTGAGAGTACCACATGGCTATCACAGAGCTAAGCTAAGCTTGCACATGGCAATGCAGTAAACAGACATGCATGATTTCTGATGGCAGCATTGAGAGAAGGAAAGGAGCTCAGCATATCAGAGGAAGTCCCCCGGCAGGTTAAACCTATGTCAGCCTAACTATGGGCTGGACCAGGCAACCTGAGCCAGCCCTAATTATAAGCTTTATCAAAGAGGAAGGTCTTAAGTCTACCCTTAAAAGTTGAAACGGTGTCTGCCTCCCTGACCGAAAATGGAAGATGGTTCCATAGGAGAGGAGCATGGTAGCTGAAGGCTCTGGTTCCTAACCTACTTTTGGAAATTTTGGGAATCACAAGTAACCCTGCGTTTTCAGAGCGCAGTGATCTTGAGGGTTGGTAAGGAACTATGAGCTGTGACAGATAGGATGGAGCCTGACCATTTAGAGCTTTATAAGTAAGGAGGAGGATTTTAAATTCAATCCTGGATTTCACAGGGAGCCAGTGCAAAGAAGCTAAAACAGGAGAAATATGATCCCTTTTCTTGCTTCCCGTTAAAACACGAGCAGCAGCGTTCTGCACCAGTTGGAGAGACCTAAGAGATTTGTTTGGGCAACCAAATAATAGGGAATTACAGTAATCCAGCCTAGAGGTGACAAATGCATGTACTAATTTTTCAGCATCTGTTTGTGATAGGATATGTCTAATTTTTGCGATGTTACGCAAGTGAAAGAAAGCCGTCCTTGAAGTTTGTTTTATATGGGAGGCAAAGGATAAATCCTGGTCAAATAAAACTCCGAGGTTCCTTACAGTTGTGCTAGAGGCCAAGGTAATGCCATCTAGAGAAATTAAATTGTTGGAAAAGGAGCTTCTGAGGTGTTTTGGGCCAAGAACAATAACTTCAGTTTTGTCTGAATTCAACATCAGGAAATTACGGCTCATCCAGGCTTTTACATCCTTAAGACATGTTTGAAGTCTAGATAGCTGATCAGTTTCATCTGGTTTCATAGATAGATATAATTGCGTATCATCAGCATAACAATGGAAATTTAAGGAATGTTTTCTAATTATGTTGCCTAAGCGGAAGCATATATAAAGTGAAAAGGATTGGTCCGAGCACCGAACCTTGTGGCACTCCAAAGCAGACCTTTGTATGTGCGGAGGGTTGATCATTGATGTGAACAAATTGGGAACGATCTGATAAGTATGACCTAAACCAGGCTAGTGACGTTCCTTTAAGGCCAATTGAGGTTTCAAGTCTGTGCAGTAAGATTTGATGGTCAATGGTGTCAAATGCAGCACTGAGATCTAATAGGATTAAAACAGAGACCAGACCTGTGTCAGAAGCGATAAATAAGTCGTTATTAATTTTACTAGTGCCGTCTCTGTGCTATGATGAACTCTAAAGCCTGACTGAAAGTCCTCGAATAAACTGTTGTCTCGGAGAAAGTCACAGAGCTGATGAGCAACCACTCTCTCAAGGATTTTAGAAATAAAGGGAGATTAGATATCGGTCTATAGTTAGCTAAAATCTCAGGATCGAGAGTGGGCTTCTTTAGAAGAGGTTTAATGACAGCTACTTTAAAAGACTGGGGTACATAACCTGTCAATAAAGACGAGTTGATTATATCTAATAAAAAGTTGTCTAATAAAGGTAAAACTTCCTTAAGGAGCTTAGTTGGGATGGGGTCTAGCAGGCATGTTGATGGCTTAGATGCAGAAACCAAAGTATAGAGTTGATGAAGGTCAATGGGGGAGAAATGGTCTAGATAAATTTCGGGTCTTGCTGCCATAATCAGGCTATCTGAGTCCGGGGTCAGGTCAGTTGAGGGTAAGAGGTGATGGATTTTATCTCGAATAGTTATGATTTTATTATTAAAGAAATTCATAAAGTCGTCACTGCTTAGGGCTGAAGGAATACAGGGCTCTATAGAGCTGTGACTCTGAGTCAACCTGGCTACAGTGTTGAAAAGAAACCTGGGATTGTTTTTGTTTTCCTCAATTAGTGATGAATAATAGTTTGCCCTGGCATGGCGGAGGGCCTTCTTATAGACTTTAAGACTGTCCAGCCAGACTAAACGGGACTCTTCCAGTTTGGTCGAACGCCAATGTCTTTCAAATTTTCGCGATGTTTGTTTCAATTTGCGAATCTGGAGGTTAAACCATGGGGCTAATTTTTTTTGTTTCATTATTTTCTTCTTGAAGGGTGCAACAGTGTCGAGAGCTGATCGCAGTGAGCCAGTAGCATTATCGATGAGACAGTCAATTTGGGAATGACTTAAGTTAGTAGTAGTGTGCTCAGGAGTTGTAAGACATGGTAATGATGTCACAGCAGAGGGAATTAGTTTCTTAAATTCAGCCACTGCTGAGTCAGATAGACATCTAGAAGAGTATAGCCTCTGCTAACTGTCCCCCAGCAACCCCCGTGCAGCCGGGAGGCTGGGTGACTGTCTGAGCGAAGCATAGTAAGCCGAAGCCCACAGTACACCACCCACCCTTCACGTTTCAAATAAGTACTCCCCGCTTAGTGACACACCGGCCGAGGACACAACCCTGGTCATTGGTAGCTCTGTTTTGCAAAATATGAAGTTAGTGACACCAGCGGCCGTAGTCAGATGTATCCCTGGAGGCAGAGCTGGCAACATCAAGTCAAATTTGAAGCTGCTGGCAAAGGCTAAACGTAAATACAGTAAGATTGTTATTCACATTGGCGGTAATGACACCCGGTTACGCCAATTGGAGGTCACTAAAATTAACATAGAGTCGGTGTGTGAGTACACAAAGACGATGTCAGACACCGTAATCTTCTCTGGACCCCTCCCCAATGTGACCAGTGATGACATGTTTAGCCGCATGTCATCACTCAACCACTGGTTGTCGAGGTGGTGTCCAGCAAATGATGTGGGCTTTGTTAATAATTGGCACTCTTTTTGGGGTAAACCTGGTCTTATCTGAAGGGACGGCATCCATCCCACTATGGATGGAGCTGCTCTCTTCTTTAGGAATCTGGCCGAGTTTATTAGAGGCCTAAAGCCACGACATCTCAGAGTTGGGACCAGGGTGCAGAGTCGCAGTCTTACACGTTTCTCTGAGCTTCCTCTAGCACAGTCACACACCCATAATGTAAATGTTATAAAAACGGTGTCTTTCCCCCAACCACTTCATTTGTTTAAAGCTAAAATAAACAAAAGGGGAGGTGTACAAGAAAATCTCATAAAAATTGATACATCTCCTGTCAAAGAGCATCATAACAGGAGACTTAAATGTGGACTCTTGAACGTTAGATCCTTATCAACCAAAGCTCTTTTAGTCACTGATTTAATATTGGATAACCATATTGATTTAGTCTGCCTCATTGAGACCTGGCTTTAGCCTGAATGAATCCACTCCTCCTGGTCATATAAATAGTCACATTGCGTGGGACACTGGCCAGGGATGGGGAGTCGCTGCTATTTTTGATTCAAGCTTAGCAATTCACACTAAGGCTAAGCTAAACTATAGTTCATTTGAAAGCCTTTTCCTTAGTCTTTCTCACCCATCCTGGAAAACTCTACAGCCAATTCTATTTGTCATAGTGTACCGCGCCCCCGGCCCATACTCTGAATTTCTATCTGAATTCTCTGAGCTTATATCAAGTTTAGTGCTTAAATCAGACAAAATTATTATCGTAGGGGATTTTAACATTCACATAGATGTTAATAGTGATAGCCTTAGTTCTGCTTTCTCCACGCTTTTGGATTCAATTAGCTTCAGTCAGTGTGTACATAAACCCACCCACCGCCACAACCACAACTTAGATCTTGTCCTTGCATACAGCATTAATATTATATTGTATTATTAGTATTATTATGTAGTGGTTATTAATAACTACGGTAGAATTTGGATTTTGCACTCGTTAAAGTAAAAGGGGCACCATTCTCCATTCAGGAGAAAATTAAATCTTAAATTGTGACAGTGTTAAAACATGTCATTACTTTAATCAATCTCACAATCTGTACCGTTTATCCTGTATACATTGATCTTGTTTATCTTTAGTCGAGTTGACTACTGTAACAGTATCTTCTCTGGTCTGCCTAAAAAGTCAATCAGACAATTGCAGCTGATCCAGAACGCTGCTGCTCGAGTCCTTACTAAGACCAAGAGAGCGGACCACATCACTCCAGTTCTGAGGTCTCTACACTGGCTCCCTGTCTCTCAGAGAATAGACTTTAAAATTCTCTTGCTAGCATATAAAGCACTGAATGGTTTAGGCCCAAAATACATCAAATACCTTCTAATCCAGTATGAACCATCAAGACCACTCAGGTCATCTGGTGCAGGTCTGCTCTGTGTTCCAAAAGTCAGAACTAAACATAGAGAATCAGCATTCAGTTTCTATGCTCCGTATATCTGGAACAAACTACCAGAAAATATCAGGTCTGCTGAGAGTCTGAGTTCTTTTAAGTCAAGGTTAAAGACTCACCTGTTCACTGCTGCCTTTGACTAAAAGGCTTTTTACTTTTTAAATTTTATATTTTACTTTGTGTTTTTATATTTTGGGGTTTTATCTGTTGTTTTCCTACTTGCTGTTTTTAATCACCTTTTACATGCTTCTTTTATAATGTTTTAAATGTGTTTCCTTTCCCCCTGTTGTTGTATTTCAATGTTCTGTGTGAAGCACCTTGAATTGCCTTGTTGCTGAAATGTGCTATACAAATAAACTTGCCTTGCCTTGTTTCTCTCATGAAATAATACCCAAAGACAACGACTTGGTGATAAATGAGAATAATTTATTTAGACTAATAAAATGATGAGTAAATAGAGGAAATAGTATGACGTATAAAGGACAGTGAACACATGAAAGGGAACCTACATGATGTATGTTCAGGTGATGTAAATAATTAATTATGGATGATAGTGGGGGAAATACGTGACCGTCTAAAGCGTGGATGCGCACTGAACGGTGAATTAGAATTTAGAAATTTGGCATTAAAGCTTCGCTATACGACATCAACTCTGATCACTAGAAAATGTTATTCTGCCTACTTTTGCTGACTTGATTAGACTTCTCCGGGGAGGTCCAGGTCCTCGCGTCACTCCAGGGGAGAGCTGCGGCGCGTCTTCCAGATGAGGTGACCCGCTGAAAGGCGGCGGCGGCCGGGCAGGTGGAGTCGGTGTGCGGCGGTCTTTAACTGGCCTCGGTGTTCGCCTCAGCGAACCGGTAAAAGTCTTTAAACAAAGTCCTTAAGGGCAGGCAACGGATGCTGATAGTTTGTGAAGCAGGTGTTGCTTCTAGATTCGTGGCAGAGTTGATGGCGAATCGCAGAGTGTCCTTCTCAATTAAAACTCGCAGAAATAATCAAAAGTAGTCCCATTGGTCTGAGGGAGTCACTTTAAATTATTAATTTGATTTTACTTAAAACGAATTACAAAAGTGTCTTTACTGACCAAAAACTGGTATAAAGAAAAGCGTCAAAGAGATTTCAAAAGAAAATGGCTTCAAAATTTAAAGTTCAGCAAAGCTCTGGTGAGCTGTTGCGGCTCCGCTTATAAAATTGAAGAGAAAGAAAAAGTTGCGAGCGCGGATGCACGAGACGCGCCGCAGTAAAAAGGAGCGAAAAGAAGCCTGAAGAGGCTTGAAGAAAAACTTCAGAAGAGAGAAGGAGAAGTTGAGAAGAGACCTTGAAGCTGAGCTCACTCAGTTTTTATCTTTCAATTTGGGGGTGCGGATGGAAGGCGGAGTTAGCGAACTTTTGCACCGAGATCGCACATCTGACATTAGTTTCTAGACCTAATGTACTTTAGGAGACATTTGTGTCTCTGTACTTTATGATGAATTACGCGATCTAACCCGTGGTGTATAAATTCACGTATCTTATCACCGCTATAGTCTCATCACAGTAACTTCAAATACATGTTAGGAGACCTAAAGGTAATTTATAACGTAACACATCATTCTGAAGATCCTTTGCTCAATTCTGTTAAATGACCACACATAACATAACATTGTACCATGGATCCTAACAAACTTGGTGATTACTTAGATATAGGAATACTTTTTAACATTATACAATGAATGCTAAATAAGATGTAATATAAAGTGGGTTACGAGATTAATGATAATTAAGGTCACTTAGATGGCAACAGGGCTCCATCACAAAAAGGGAATAAAACATGCTTTTACCTAAATCATTCAAATTAAATGATAAAAGAATGGGAGTTGGTCCTACTTCTTCATCAAAGTACATAGACAAACTCTTACCTACAAAGAGAAGGATTAGAGAATTAAGTTAAACTTTAACTCACAACCTAGGTCCAAGCGATAATGATAATGATTTATAATGACTTTACAACATGTTCTGCCAATGAATGATTGTTGCTTCATGTGCCTGAGTGACCCCAGGAGGTCATTCAGATGTCTTACATCCTGTGGTATGCTGGATGTGGCCTCAAGAGTGCCGATCTCCCACGCATCTTGTGCTGGAAAGGGCCAAGTACTTATACAAGTACTGACACTTTCTGTGGCTTAAAAGCAGAATGTGTTTGCAGATGCCTACATGGAGTATCAGTTAAGTTAATTAAAAACCCTCTGTTGGATGTTTTGGGTTGTAAAACAGTGTCTCTTGTCGTGTCCCCCACTTGCCCAGGGGACGTTGAGCTCTGGAGTAACTCTTAATAGTTAGAGCTTTTTCATTCATAAAAGAATCCCTGAGGACACAAAATATATGGAAACCGTTTTAATACTGTGTGAAACCCATATTTTTATGATTCATCTCAACACTGTCCTTACACTGCTGTAATGTTAGCATGCAGTACAATTCACTGAAAAGCGCTGACAGAGCTGTATGAATTATTTTGAGTAGCTGTGTTGAAATTGTCAAAATTTCACTTTACATGCTTTAAACACTTCAAACAAAATTACATTCATTCCTCTTTTGTATTGGGGCTTTTGCAGAAACTCAGCAATGAAAAATAGAGATCTCTCACACTTTGTGGAGATTCCACTGGTGGGTAAGCAGGTTTATGTTATTGTAATTTGGGTAAACCGACCAATAAAACTGACAGTTCACTTTGTCAGACCATTGTTAGCAACAGTTATTACAAATAGCAAATTAAAAAACAAAAGATTCACAAATAGGTTGTTAACCTCAGAAAAAAACAGAAAACAGCCTTAAAGGTCGTGTTTAGAGATTTATTGGCATCTGGCAGCTGAGGTAACAGATTGCAACCAGCTGAACTGAAACTGGATGTCACATGTTGTCATCCCAAGTCATGACATTCTGCTGCTTTGTAGTGGACTTCTCTGTATATTACGCTGTAGGTATCCTTGTGCGTCAGCAGTTTATGTTCCGGGATGCCGCAAACACGTTGTCAGCAAATGCTTGTGGTGGGATTACGCTGCACATGGTTTTGTTTAGACTACACAAACACATGGCAACCAACAACTGGACGTCAACAAACACACATGCTTGCACAGATGGTTGGGCATATGGGATAGAGGCACATGGTAAGGCGTAGAAAAAAACAAAACAAACAAAAGCCTGGGGTTTGTTGGGCTACCATAAAAACATGGCAGTGCAACTTAGTGGACACAATGAGAGAGGACCTGCTCCCCATGTAGATAAAAACAGCTCATCCTAAGATAACAAAAACAAAACAAATCTTATTTTTAGGTGATTATACACAATCAATTTCTGCCAATGTTTCCCCCCATAATCTTACTCACTGGACCTTTGTCACCAGTCTTGTATAAACTGTATATCTTTTCCAAACCTGAATACTCAGTAAGTTGAAGCCCCAACAGGAAGTGCTAACAACTAAGCGTAGAAATGAGTGATGATAAAAAGCCCCAAATAAACTCTTCAATAATAAAAAAAATATATTTTAAAGGAACATTATTAAGACACACATAAAAATGACATATTGTCATCAAGGCATATTCTCTATGTGAGATATGCACCAAAGGATGATGTAGTGATCAATTTGTAGCCCTCATCAATCCGCACCCTTAAATGATCTCCTTTGAACAAATTAAAAAGCTGTCCCATAAACACGCTCCTGAACTTTTGCGAAGTGCATGAGATACCATCGCGAGCGTACATCAGGGATATAGTCTCATTGTACGCTTCGTTCCACCTGCTCAGCCCTGCGTAGAACATCTTGAAGTTTGCTGTCCCATCGTTGTCATGGCAGCCTAATGCAATCCTCACGTAGACAAAATAGGTGCCTTCCTTAGGAATCACAATGGCACGCTCATCTTTGAGGTGTTTTTTACCAATCTCGGCATCCCATCTGATGTAGAGTCCATCGGTTATGTTGCATGCAGACCAAGTCTTGTTACATGGAGGCAGAGGCCCTAGAGTAAGAGAAACATGGGTCAAATGCTTTATTTAAACAAATAAATCTTGTTATTTTTTATGGAAGTGTAGAACCTCAAGGCCAGAACAAAATTTAAAAAAAACAACAGAACAAAAAAAAAAAAGGTAAGTGTCAGGTGATAACATGAAAAGTTTCTTGTTTTTCATGTTTTTCTAAACATTTTTCATGATACAAGATGTGTTCATATTATAACAAGATGCATTTATATAAGAACAAGATTTTTTAATGTTGTAACAAAATGTTTTTATGTAATAAGAAATGTTCATGTTATAGCAAGATATTTTAATGTTATAAAAAGATTTTTTTCATGAAATGCAGGAAGTTATTCCCATGTTATAACAAGATGTTTAATATTGTAACAAGATATTTCTGTGATAGAACACAATGTTTTTATGTTATAACAAGATAATTTCATGTTATAACAGATATTTTCACATTAAAACAAGATGTTTTAATGTTATAACAATAAACAATATATACATATACAATAACAATATACATCTTTTTATAAGAGCAAAAGTTTCTTGTTAAGTTAGAACACCCAAATATCAAAAGAAAATAGAACAATAAAACAAGAAAAGTTTCTTAGTATAACATTAAAATATTTTTTTAAAAATGTGAAAAGCATCTTGTTGTGACAAGAAACTTGTCATGTGTTACCTGATACTGATACTGCACTTCACTTCTGTAGTTGTTTTCTCATTGTAAGATTATAAAATGCTTAGGAATTGGAACTAGCGTTTTATCTAGAAAGATGAAGGCAGACTTTTTTATCAAAGCAAAGGGGCTCTGATGAAATCCAGCCAGTTTCCCAGGCTGCACAACTGTTGATGCTATGACACTTATTTGGCCTTCATGTGCAATCCTTTTTTTTCCAGAGGCTGAGTCACAGATTCATATCAAAGTTGGCTTTGCAACGTATGTGATGCAATAAGTTCTCTGAAAGGGCGTTTTTTAAGCCCGTGTTTCATGTTTATCCATCTTTACTCATGCAATTTACCACAAATGACTAAAATACACAGAATTCCAATTAGATATAAAACTAGCAACTTACACAAACATGCTTGTTTCAGTCTCTTATCAGCCAAAACAAATGCAAAAAGTAGTGAAATCTCAAAGGAAAGCACTTACTGAGATGAATGCGCGGTTTTCTTTCAGGATGATCTGTAAATAGATAAAGAGAGGTTTAAAACATTGCTCGCCCCCAATATTTCAGGTGTATATCACCATATGACATATATCATGCAATAAACACATGACAAGGCTGTATTATTTGTAACCTAGGCCACAAAACGTATCAACGTATCAACGTATTCATGGAGCTTTGGAAGTGGAAAGCAGAAAAGAAATCTAAAACTTGTAAACTTTAACTTGTAAATTAAAATCTTCAGACTTGCATCAACACTCATTTTCATTAGACATGAAGTGAATGACTCATACCTGCAGGGCAGTCTCTGTCTTGTTTGGAATAGGCTGGACTTGGCCCATCTGTGCTCTAGGAATAAAGAACACATTTTGAGTTTCATCATAATGTGAAATTTTCTCAAATTGTAGCCGTTATATGGATTCCATGAGCAGTTGTTTCGACACCAAGTCAGTCCAAATGCGGAAGGTTCTATGGGAGAATATTGCTTCATCATAGTGAGTGAGTAAATATCGGTGGTTGCTCTGTGTCTGTATGAGTGACCTGGAGGGTTTTCTGTCTGACACTGCTGAGAAAATAAAATGGAACTGTAAATGCAAATCTCACAAATTTTCACAAGTAAATAAATAAATGAATACAATTTAAAAATAATAATAAATAAATAAATAAGGAAAGTTAAAAAATAATAATTAAAGTTCAGAACTATAATTGTTAATAATAGTAATTCAAATCATTATAAATATAGTTTTCCCTAGCTCTTTTCTTTTTTCCTTGCTTTTTAAAAATAATTTGCTCATGCCTTTTTTTATATTTTCAAACTAAATCTAATTCCTTAGGTTTTGAAGGTTTAAATAACGAGAAAGGCATTTTAAAGCAGCACAAAACTGATGTTGCTCCAGGTTTCAAAGTGAAAGTACTTTTAAACTCCACTAATGTTACACCTCTCACCTCAGGGGTTTAGTGAAGCAGTGGTGCTGTTAGAGTTAAATATTTCCATTTTATAAGATTTTTTGAAAACTAAGCACATAAAGAAAAACTTTTTAAACGTACCCCTTGTGCACTGGATCCTGAGTTGGGATGTTTCCTTAAATCAGCCCAGATGGTAAAGATGTAGAGTGCTGTGCAGCTGAGCAGCAGGAGCAGAGTAATGAGCCTGAACCGCGTCTCCTGTTGCTTCATGTCCCTGCAGTGTTTGATGAGAATGAACACAGACTCATCCCGGCTCATATCTGTCATTACAACCCCACAGGCAGCCTGAGCTGGCACAGTGTTTCCAAACAGGTCCTGTCCCATACCGTCACACTGATCTCTGTCAAAGTGCTGATAAAGTGGCTGTTGTCTGTGAAAAGCAGTACACTGGTGAAACAGGCAGAGTCTTATATTTGCTGATGAACAGTAGGGCAGTAGCAAACCGCCTACACAGAAATCCTCAGCTTGGGATGACCTCATCTGTCCATTCATACAGATGGGAAGGGAGAGGACAGAGAGGAGGAGCACAGACCACACAGCCAATCTATGTGCACTGTCCAAAACATGTTAATAGGCTCTATTTCTCTACACTCCAGTCACAAAACTAAGCATCACTTTTTCTCACTCATCTTTTTTGATCCTTTAAAGAAAAACAAAATCTAAAATCACTATGATACTGTGCATGGTGCATACAGTATTGTTTTTGTGATCAAATTTATATTAAAATAATACACATTGATATTATTTTCAACTTTCATTGAGTTTTTTTAATAACATCAGTTCTAATCATAAAAATCAAATATTCATTCATTTTCAAGCCATTTTTTGTCGCGATGTCTTTGTGGTTTTAGATGGGGTAAAAAAAGAATTATTTTCAATATGCTACATGCAAACTAGATTTATTATTATTATAAGTATAATAATTATTTATTATTATTATTATTATCACAGCCTGGGATATGTCAGTGATTTGCAGCAACATTGATTATGATAGTGCACCAGGTGGTATTTTCTCCATATGCCAAATATGGTAACAAAAAAAATCATCAGGTGCAAAATAATAAAAATGACAAATTCCATGGCAAAAGCCCAGACTAACACCCAGAAATAAAACAATGTATATTTTTATGCTTTGATGGCCGTGGAATCAAAAAATTGCAGTTTGAATGGGTTTCAATGGAGCATTTTTTGCACAACAGTATGAGTGTAACAATTTAGTTTCCACGGTGTATTTTAGACTTATTGTAGGAGCTGAGCTGGAAATTCCAAGATTAAACAAAAATACACAATCTTGCCAAAATGTATGCCATATGCATGAAAACAGCCAAAAAGAAATGAGGAATGAAAAGCAAGTAAAATGGGCCAAACAGTCCCAAAGGGATAATATTATAAATATCACCTGCTTTTCCTGCTGTTATGACATGAGAAGTCCTTTATTTATTGTTTCAAAGACAAAAATGCAGGTGATGTTGTTTTTTACCTTGACATGTTTCGACTGACAACTGCAGTCTTTCTCAGAAGCGTCACCTGACCGCTGTGATGTGTCCTTATTAGCTGTTCTTCCCAGGCGTGGTCAGCGGCTGACCACAACCGCTGCCGTCTGATGGTTTCTGGAGGAGAGACTTCCAGGTGTGGGAACGCATGATTGCCCCCTCGTCCCAGCTAATAGTGTCCTTGCCCCGCTTTCTGATTTCAATAGCCTCTTTGAGCAAGCATTTGTGTTTGTTGGGCTCTGATCCAATAATCCTTGCGTTGTCCTAGTCCATGATGTGGTTATTTCTTTTCCAGTGGTCTGATTTTTATGTTCACATCTTTAATGGTAAGTAATGATGTGTAATAGTGATTTAAAAAATAAATACATAAATGAAGTAGCTGTACTGCAGTTGGATTCTTTTTTCAGAAGAACACATTCATTTCTCATTAGAAACTGTATTGTAACTGTAGATTATGTATTGTCAATATGTTGAAAGTAAATGAAAATAATGTATGTATGTAATGTAAATTAGCAGAAAAAGTACTGAACATTAAAATACTGTAATAATAGTGTAAAAACAAAACATCAAGAAAAAACCCACTTACTTGGCATTTCAGCTGCCAGTAAGTTACTGTAAAATTTATAGCAAGCTTTTTACAAGCAGAATCTTCCAACGACTCAAAAAATAGCATGTCTGCTCCAAAGTACCAAATATTTTCTCTGGAAAATAGTCCTACTTTTCATGAAATACGTACCTGAGCTACCACCTTATCATAGTGGAGGGGTTTGCATGTCCCAGTGATCCTAGGAGCTCAGTTGTCGGGGGCTTTATGCCCCTGCTAGGGTCACCCATGGCAAACAGGTCCTATGGGAGGGACCAGACAAAGTTTAGCTCACTGGACCCCTTATGATGAAAAAGAAAAATGGACCAAACTGGCCCTTGCCCAGCTGGACGAAATGGCCAGGGAGAGGTAAGTCTGGGCTTCCCTGCTTCCCTGCCCCCGCAAGACGACTCCGGATAACCGGAAGAAAACTGATAAATGGATGGATGTACCTGATAATGAAATTTTCATTTTGTTGTACAGTTATTTCTGGCCTATGTCTCTGTTTGGTTTGAAAGCAGAAAAATGTTCTGCTTTGTGCTGCAGACACAATAAGTTTTTTTAGATTGAAACAATTGGTGTTGAAGCAGCTGCCTGATCAGATGTTGAGAAGTGTGAGACAGAACTAGCCATAAAGCTGCAAGATGTTAAAACTGTTGAGGTTAAAAAGAGAAAATGAAGCCAACGCTGAGGAGCCAGAACTGCAGTTTCTCTAATATCCACCTGAGGCTGGCTCCAAAACAGAATCAGTTTTCATGGACCTCCATGTTAAAATGCCCAACCTTACAGCAGAAATAAACATGTTTACAGCGTGGTAAAAAAATATAATAAGAACAACCTTTTTGGTCTGTGCAGCTAATTTCAACATTCATGACAACTGTAGGGGTTGCATTTTTCTTTATAACTCGCATTATACTCTCTTATTAAAATTTTATTTAGGGGCAGGGGTGCTTGAATGACAGGATGTCTGTCAATAGTGTCTTCAGCCAGCCCATTCACTCCAAACTCGTAAAATACATCTGCTCTATCAGTGCTTTGGGTGTATGAGGGTGATGCCAAAGCCACCTTCCTCATCCAACCGCATGGCATCAAATGAGAATGTGAACAGAACTGGTGGCATTGTTATTATACGCTGGCTAACAGCCGGACAGCACTAGGAATGTCCACATGCAGCATGCACAGGCAGTGTCACTTGAGGATGAATGAATGTGCATGAAATGCTGAAGGACAGCGTCAGATAATAACACTGCTGATAACAACGTAACATAGGGAGTGCGAGTGCCTTTATAGGGAGGCTGGCTGGGGAGGTGTATGAGTCCCTCAAACAACCAATTTTCAAGCAGGGGTTCGGAGTTTGTTTCCTGTGTGGATGTGAGTTGTTTTTTTTCCTACACCTTACTATGTGCCTCTTTTGCCTAAACCTAACCCTCTGTGACTGTGGTGCCTAATCCTAAACATTGTGACAGTCCCGATTGCTTGCCATGTGCTGTTGTGTAAACATAAGAACTGTGCTGAATCCTCTCACCATTTGCATCTGCATCTGTCATTGATGTTATGGGCATCCCTGTACATGATAGGATGATGCTGCTGCTGGTTATGTTTAGACACCACAAGCACATGGCAACCAACATCAACACAAGCACATGCTGGGATTTAATACGAAAATGTAAACTTGAAAAAGAAGAACTCCATCTACTTCAATGGATAGCCTATGATGAACATTTCACCCCAGCTACTCTTGATCTAAGGTTCAAACAATGGATTCCACATGGTATAAAGGAACTATGCACTGTAATAAAAGATGGGAATGTAATGAGTTTCCACTGAGGGGCTATTTTGTTTATTTTGTAAATATTTTGTGTTGAAATAAAGAATAATGTAAATTTGGATGAAAAAGGGATAATTAGAACTATAATTGGAGTTTACAATTCAAGGAAATATAGGATAATATCTACATTATATAAGTACCTATTAGGGAGAAGAGGAAATAGAACACTGAATGTAAAACTGAAGTGGGAAAAAGAACTGGTATGAATTTGACAAAAGATGAATATTATATTGGAAAACACAACAGTCAACAACATCCTCACCTATTTGGAGAGAGCACTGTTAGAAAAATGTAATCAGATTCTTTATTACACCCCAGATTCAAAGCAAATATTTGTCTATAACACAACCATGTTGGAGAAGATGTGGGGCACTAAATGTTGATCATAGCCTGTCTTGAAATTGTCCAATTTTCGATAAATGTTCATAGGGCCATTATCCAAATCCTGGGCTATGCTATACAGAGAACGTGTAGTTCTGTATTTTTGTGTTGTTATAGTGGGCATTGTGTTAAGAGAAGACAGATATTTACTCAAAATCCTTTTGGCAGCATGTAAAAAAGCCATCACCAAGAGGTGATACAAGGCTGAGCCACCAACACAAGATAAATGACCAAGAGGAGCGGTGTCGAGAAAGTAGGAGAAATAGACAATGTTTACATGTCAACGACAAGATAATAGACTTAACCACTGAATATGAAATAGCAATTGATGTTTTTGGTGAGAAACGGCAATCCACAATTTTTTGTTCCTTCTTTGTTTTTTTTGTACGTCTTTGTTATGCTGTTTTTTTTGTGTGTTTTATTTTCTTCTTCTAACACTTATGTCAAACGAGTAAAAATAAAGTGTTAAAAAACACATGCTGGCGAGCATGGTTAGGAATCAGCGACAAAGTCATAGATGGTTAGGTTCAGGCAAAAGAGGCACATGGTTAATGGCAGAAAAAAACCCATATATAAAACCCATAATTCAGATGGGAAGCACATTATGCTGTTCTCTACACCCTCAGTCTAACTAATATAGACTAGTGCGTGAGTTGTAGAATTGCAGGATGTTTTTTCTGGGGATATATATATGTGTGTCTGTGTATGTGCGTGTGTGTGTGTGTGTGTGTGTGTGTGTGTATATATATATATATATATATTATTGTATTTGTTATTAAATATATTCCACATATTGTCTAGAATCCTCCCTCAAGTTTGAAAAGTATGGCGTTCTCATCTGACTCCTGCCTGTCTGCGTATCATTCTACTTCGCCAGATGCTGTCAGGCTGTCCACCACTAATGTGTCTGTCCAGCCGTGCTCTCACATGATGCCATCCAGCAGCATATAGTGTGGATGTGAAAGATAGCTTTAGGCACCAGGATCTTCCGCCAAAAGAAATGCAAATGCAGCAGTATTTGACAACTTTGATGAGTCCATATGAACAACCCCCTCCTTTAGTATTCACAACCTCTTAAGTGTAAATTTTTGGAGAACTTGGAGAGACTTTGTGTATATGACTTTCAATGTTGTAAACAGGAGCTCAAAAGTTTTATTCATAGATTTATTCCATTTTAGCACAGAATATGTCCATAGTTATACAGTCTATAGTTAAAACACAACAATTAGCTGTATACATTTCCTGTGGGTTTGTCACTACAATAAACAACTCTTACGGACGAGATGTTATTTATCCTGTTGTTAAAATTAAGACGACTTAGAGCCCACAGCCACACAGATTTGTGTTGGGCTAATAAAATATAGCTTCATACCAGTGCTTTGTAGCTCATGATTCGATGTGCAAATGTGTGAGAAAAAAATTAGGAGTGATTACTGAACATTCTTCATCCTTCACTTGTTATTCCTTTCTGTGGAGTGCACGTCTGCCCCCTGATTCATGAGCATATGATTGAGCTCGATGCCTACTGAAAGAAACACTTCCTCCTCATGAGTCAGAACATCCTGTCATAATTGTTTTACTTTTTACAGTCATGAATGCTCAATATATAATTATACCTCTTCCTGCAGTATTGTAATGTCATACTTAATAGACTTAATAGACTTAATATGTCAAAAAAAACACATTTAATTTATCAACTGTTTCGAGATGTTTTGCTATTATGTGAGTCATCAAGACTGAGCTGGAGGTGGACATGTGTAAGCTACTACAGGTTTCCTGAATCATGATCATGATTGTGACTGCTGGTCTGATCCTGCTTGACACCCACTTAGACTATTATTATTTTTATTATTATTATTATTATTATTTTTAGTCAAACTTCCATCATCATTAGTTATTTTTACCACTGTTAATATTACCCTATTACTTTCACTTCCCCTGTTACTATCATTAGTCATATTTCTGCTGAACTCTCAGTACACTTATGACTGATGCCAACAAGTTTGCCGACAGCACAGCTGATGACAAATAAAGATGAAAAGGTCAACCTAAAAGAAGTAGAGGTCCTGACACAGGAGGGTCAGGACAAGAACCTACTGCTGAACATCATCTACACTAATGACATGGTAGTGGAGTTTGGGATGAGGCAGAGAAGGAACTATACCTACTATCAACAGATCCTTGGTGTGTTTATCTTGGCTTGGGTGGTATGTAATATTTCATACCTTGCTGAAATTTCACTATGGTATATGGCATATGACAGTATATGTGTGTGGCGCTTACCAATGCCCCCAACAGTGAGTGTGCTACTTACTTGCAGCTTTTGAGACTAATAAATACAGAAGCCCCTAAAAATGGTGGGAAAACTAACATTCTCGGTGGCTCAGTGGATGGAGCGGGTGCCCCATGTATGGATACAACTGTACACCTTCTGACTTGACTTTCTCTCAGTGACAGAAGAGTGATGAGGCTAGATTGCCTTGTTAACTCATCATATAACACATTTTATTCAAATTTGACAGAAATAAATTAAAACTCACCCAAACCATCTTGGTTACTCTCATTAGTAAGCGAGTTAGTAAGTCCACTGTTCCATCAATCACCAGCTGTGGTTGATTAATCCTTAATTCACCAAATTAGATGTAAAAAAAAAATGCTGTAATTCCTTACAGTCTCTCTCTGCCTGTCGGCCGCCAGCTGTTTACAGTCCTGTAATTTCTCCCTCCATAGTTAGGTGTTGCGGTGTCTGTCAGCTCAGCTAACACATTCTCATCCCAAGTTGTCACATGTTACCGCTTTGCAGTGCACCTCCGCATCTACATAATTCTCTCTTTGTATTCTGCATCTGCCCTTTGTTTAGGCAACAACAGCACATGGCAGCCAATGCTGGGACGTCAACAAACACACATGCTGGCACGGATGGTTAGGATTAGGGGAAGGAGGCACATGGAAAGGTGTAGGAAAAAAAACATCACAATCAGACAGGAAATGAACACCAAACTCCTGCATGCAAGTCCAGGGTTTGTTGGATCCATCTACCGCCCCTCCCACCTGCCCTCACACTCGTTTCACAGCAAGAGAAAAGTGGCTTTTGGCGATGTTATGCCAAAAACTGATATGATATGCACTATGTACAATAAGTTTAATAAAAAATAATATTTATGTTGAGCTCAGGTCTAATATAGCATGACTCTTTAATGTTATTTTGGACAATGTACTATAGTGTGACATTAGTAAGTTATTTTGTACAACATACTATACTATGACATTTTTATGCTGTTTTGCATGACATACCATATTATGACTTTTTTGTGCCATTTTGCACAACATAATATAGTATAACTTTTTTATGCAATTTTGGATGACATACCACAGAATGCCATATTTTAAGCTATTTTGAACGACATACTATAGTATGACTTTTTTATGCTATTTTGGAGAACATGTCAGTACTCTCTAATGGACAAAGTATGTTGTGACATCACAGTGGGTGGCATGGTGGCATCATGGTTAGCACTGTTGAGAGTCCCTGGTTCGCTCCTGGGGTGGAACGGGGTTTGGTCCATGGGCGGGGGCCCTTCTGTGCGTAGTTTGCATGTTCTACCCTTGTCTGCGTGGGTTCTTTCCAGGGTCTCCAGTTTCTTCCCACATTCCAAAGACATGCAGGTCAGGTTGATTGGTGACTCTAACTTGCCCTTAGGTGTGACTGTGTGTGTGAAAGGTTGTCTGTCTATATGTGTCAGCCCTGCAATGGTCTTGCGACCTGTCCAGGGTGTACCCCACCTTCCGCACGATGACAGCTGGGATTGGCTCCAGCCCCCCTGTGACCCTTGCGAGGACAAGCGGTTATGGAAAATGAATGAATGAATGAAAATCACAGTTTCTAACCTCAGATTTTGCTTTGACATTTCTTTACCGATATTCCTTGATTTCGACAGACGCATCTGCCGATACTGGTTTTACCTGTCTCGGGACAACTTCAAACGATATATCATTATATATATGCATACATATATATATATATATATATATATATATATATATATATATATATATATATATATATATATATATATATATATATATATATATTAGAGAGAGAGAGAGAGTTAAAGATATAGATAGAGTATGTGGTGCAAAAATTGTCAAACACGACATACTACAGAATGTCCCCCAAAAATTGCCAAAAAACGACATAGTATGTTGCCAAAAAAATCCTAAAAAACAACAGTGTTGAATATTTGCCAAAAAAACATCAAAAATGACATAGTATAGTATAATGTCCAAAAATCATCAAAAACAACATAGTATAGTACATCGCCCAAAAATCGTGAAAGACAACATTGTATAGTAATTTGCCCAAAAATCATTTAAAAAAAGGAGATAGTATAAGGAAGCCCAGCTGGACCAGTGTATGACCATCGCCCACGAGCAATGTCTCCGGATCTCCTCGTATTCAGCGGCCCTCCAGGACACGGTGCCCTGGGATCCCACCGGTCCGTGGCCATCCTTCTGCTCCACCCCCCGCCTCCAGCGCTCATGGGCTGAGGTGGTTATCCGTGGCCGATCGAGGACCTTGGCTGGAACCACCTCGCCTCCACTCCTACTCTCCAACCGCTTTGAGGCTCTGTCGCAGTATGCTGGTGCTCCAGGCGATGGTCAGGGTCTGAGCTCCCCTCCAGAGGCTGCTGCACCGTCCCCGCCTCGGACCGACGCGGTGACCGCAGCTCACCACCCAGGAGACACTCCTCCCACCGGTCCCACAGGTCCCTCCTTATCGGCGGGCACCAAGGCAGCGGCGCCCCGCTGCCGCACCGGTCTGTCATCTCCGCTGCAGCCTCCGGGTGGGCCCCACCGCTGCGCCGCTGGAGTCCGGGACCGACAGCTGCCATCCCGGGCCACGTCTTTGGCCACGCGTCTGAGGCTGCTGAAGAACGCTGTCCGAAGACATCCCGCGACCACCCATAGCAGCCGGGTTCCGGATACCCTCAATGGGGCAGTGGCTGCCCCCGGCTCCCGCGACCGACACCACCCGGGTCCTAACGGGTCTGATTTGACCAGTGTTCGTGCTGCCGCACAACAACAGCGCTCCTCCGCTGGGGCTCACCTGGGGAATTCCTCCGTGAGGCACGGAGCCACACGGCCCCGCTCTCCACCATCCATGGCCCAGTCACAGAAATGCACTGGGGAGGCGCACCTGCCCCTCTGTGCTGGTGGTTGGGACCTCCATGGTCAGGCACGTGGCAGTGCATGGCGGCCGGACCTTCTGCCACCCTGGCGCACGGGTCAAGGACGTTGCATCCTCCGCTCTGCAGCTGAGTGCTCAGCATAGCTCAGCCTCTACGCTGGTCCTGGAGGCCGGCATCAACGACCTAAAATACCAGCAGTCGGAGCTTCTTAAACGGGACTTCGCCACCCTAATTGACCACCTGCTGGACACGGGGAAGCGGTTAATTATCTCAGGCCCGCTCCCCCCCCCTCGTTACGGTGACGTCACCACCTCCCGCCTTCGTCAGCTGCACGTGTGGTTGAAGGGATACTGCCTGGGAAAAGGTATCCCATTTGTTGACAACTTTGCAGCTTTTTTAAACAGGCCCCACCTTTTCAAACACGACGGCCTCCACCCAAACAAGAATGGTTCACATCTTTTATCTGTGAACATTGACTTGACTATCCGTTCATGCTCCACACCCTCCTCCTGACTCACTAATGACACACGCACTTACAGACCCCCTGCCTCCCAATTACCTTCACCTCCACCGTCACCCTCCACTATACAGGCGCAGGATAATATTCAGACAATCAAAACCAGAATTACAAACAACAGACAGGTAAGACCAGGGTCTGTTCATAGAAATAACTGTATTTTAAAAATCCCCCGAGTTGGAGGTGACAAGCACACGTCCAGTGCAGACACTAAAATAGCTGTCCTGAACGTGCGCTCCCTTTTAAACAAATCATTTATTATAAATGACATTATTGTTGACAACGACTTAGACATCATTCTACTGACAGAGACATGGCTTGGCACTGATGCACCTGTCGTTCTCACTGAGGCTTCCCCACCAAATTTTATCTTTTTATTTTCAACTCGAGAGGGCAAAAAAGGAGGCGGAACTGCTTAAATTACAAAGATTACCATGTGCTCAAATGAAGTATTTTTTAACAACTTCGTATCATTTGAGTATCATGCCTTTGTTTTTAGCAACCCCCCCATTCTTTGCTTAACCGTCTACAGACCAACCAGGTACTCATCATCTTTTATCAATGAGTTTTCCGAACTTTTATCAATTATCTATAGTAAATACAATAGAATTTTAATAACTGGTGATTTTAACTTGCACATGGACAATTCCTCAGACACAGTGTCCAGAGAATTTTTAAACCTTTTACACTGCCTAGATTTTAGACAGCATGTCACACAGCCAACTCACAGCAGGGGGCGCACCCTGGACCTGGTCATAACTTATGGCCTGTCCATTGGTGGGCCATCTGTTGTGGATCTGGCTGTGTCTGACCACTTTTGTGTGTTTTTTACAGTCACCAGTTTTAATCAACGGGAGGCCCCGGTGAGATCAGTGAGGAAACGCTACCTAACTTCTGAAGTGGCTGCAAAGTTTATCCGGATTTTACAGAGCACTCCAGCAGATATTTTACCAGCACCATGTGATCTCATTGTTGACAGTTTTAACAATAAATTAAAGACAACACTGGACTCAGTGGCCCCACTTCAATTGAAGACTGTTAAAACAAAACCTACACCGCCCTGGAGAAATATGAACATCAAAAAGCTGAAGAGAAACTGCAGGAGTGCTGAGAGGAGATGGCGAAAGTCAAAGTTAACAGTTCACTACGAAATATTCCGTGAACACCTCAAAACCTATAATAACACTGTCAAACAGGCAAGAATTTCTCACTTTCAAAAATTAATCAACGACCATAAAACCAACCCAAAATTCCTCTTCTCCACAATCGACCTTTTAACAAACGCAAATTTTAATAGACCCTCCAAGATACCAAGTGACGCCCTTTGTGAGGATTTTGCAGACCACTTCAGAAGTAAAATCAATGACATCAGATCGAGTCTTTTACCGCATCAGATTTTAAGTGTTTACTCACCCGAATCATTGATTTTACGGAGGAAACACTGGAGAGCTTTGCCCTGGTAGATGCGAGGACACTTGGTCGAGTTTTCTCCCAAGTAAAGCCCACAACCTGCCTCTTAGACCCAATTCCCACTCCATTTTTTAAAACGTTTCATGCATTCTTTGAGGAACAATTGTTATACATGGTGAATTGCTCTCTTCAGACGGGTGTCTTCCCCACCTCCTTTAAAACGGCGGTGGTGAAACCCCTTCTGAAGAAGAGCAATTTAGATCCCAACATTTTTAATAATTATCGGCCTGTATCGAACTTACCATTCTTAAGTAAAATCTTGGAAAAACTTGTGTTTAACCAAGTAAATGACTTTTTAACCACAAATAACATTTTAGAGAGGTGTCAGTCTGGTTTTAGGATGAATCACAGTACCGAGACGGCCCTTGTAAAGATTTTAAATGACATCAGGCTCAACTTAGATAACCATAAACTCACTGTCTTGGTACTACTGGATCTAACCACCGCCTTCGATACAGTAGACCATCACATTTTATTAAATAGACTGAGGAACCTGGTCGGCCTCTCTGGTACTGTTCTGAACTGGTTTGACTCCTACCTCACAGATCGACACTTCTTTGTAAGTATGGATACATGTTCCTCAGGAATCCATGAGATAAAGTGTGGGTTCCCCAAGGGTCAATTTTAGGCCCAACTCTTTTTAATCTGTACATGCTTCCCCTTGGGGACGTCATCAGGAGTCACGGCATCAGCTTTCATAGTTATGCTGACGATACTCAACTGTACATCGCTGTGTCTCCTGATGACACAGGGCCTATTGATGCCCTTTTTAACTGCATTTCAGACATAAATTCATGGATGGCAGCAAATTTCCTACAGCTCAACCAGGACAAAACAGAGGTTTTAGTCATCGGTCCTGAAGGCCAGAAAGAGAGACTTTTACCAAAGTTACAGGCTTTTAGAACATCACAATCTGTAACAAATCTGGGTGTGATTTTTGACTCTGAGCTTACTTTTATCCCACACATCAAAAACACAACAAAAATTGGTTTTTATCATCTAAAGAACATAGCCAGAGTCCGCCCGTTTCTCTCTCAGGCCAGCACGGAGGTACTGATGCATGCTTTTATCTCTTGTCGTCTAGATTATTGTAATGCCCTGCTCTCTGGTCTTCCCAAAAAGAGCATTTCCAATTTACTACTATTGCAGAACTTCGGCCGCACGAGTGCTGGACGAGGACCAGAGGGCGGGAGCACATTACACCGGTTTTAAAATCGCTTCATTGGCTCCCGGTGCGTTTCAGGATTGATTTTAAGGTTCTTT
The DNA here is from genome assembly GCF_026936395.1 of Plectropomus leopardus. NCBI lineage: Eukaryota > Metazoa > Chordata > Actinopteri > Perciformes > Serranidae > Plectropomus > Plectropomus leopardus. The sequence goes on along the minus strand of NC_142195.1, from coordinate 2,431,892 downwards.
TACTTGTTTTTAAGTGTCTCAAAGGTCTTGGGCCTTCTTACCTAACTGAGCTGCTTTTACCTTATCAACCCTCGCGGACCCTGAGGTCCTCCGGCACTGGCCTTTTAACCATACCACAAGTTAGCTCTAAAAGAAATGGGGAGGCGGCTTTCAGTTACTATGGCCCCCGTCTGTGGAACAGCCTCCCGGAGAACCTCAGGATCACAGACAGTGTTGAGGTTTTTAAAAGAGGCTCAAGACCCATCTTTTCAATCAGGCTTTTAACTAACTAACTAACTATTTATTTATTTATTCTACTTTTTTATTTTATCTTATCCCACTGTTTTAGTCTCCCATTTATTTATTTATCTAATTATTAGCGGTTATAACCTTTAAACTATTTTACTGTGCACTTGTATTCTTTGTCTTATTTTACTGTTTCAGTCCCTTACGTTCTTAGCTTTTATGTTCTTTACCTTATTTTATTGTGTTAGTTTTTAGCTCCAGTGTTTCCTCATCGGGGCCTACCGGACTGGGAGTGGTCTCTGGTCCACCATTGGGGGTGCTGTACCGTGGACTGTTTCGGCCTGGGTGGCTAGAGGGCTCGGCATCTTGGTGCGGGCACTCCTGTCCGCCCGGGTTGGGATGGTCTCTGTGGCGGCGCCCCGGCGGTGCTGGACCGTGACCTCTCTCAGTGAGGTTGGCCCCCAAAGGTAGCTTCTCCCTCGCCTCAGGTCTCAGTGCCTAGCCATGTCTCTTTAGTAACAATTGGTGTGTGTTGGTGTATGTGTGCGTGTGTGTGGGTGGTAAGGGTGGATGTTCGGGTGCCTTTGCGAATATGTGTGGGAATATCTACATGATTGTGTGTGTGTTGTTGCGTACGTTTATGTGGGGGTGGGAGGGTCAGGCTGTCTGTATTTTTCTTGATTTTCATTGATGTTTGTCATTTCTGTTATTGTTTTTAATCTCTGTGAGGCACTTTGTGTTACTCTTTGTATGAAAAGTGCCATACAAATAAAGATTTGATTTGATTTGATTTGATATAGTAAATCATCCAAAAATCATAAAAAAAAGACATAGTTTAGTATGTTGCCCCAAACTCATAAAAAATGAGAACATAGTATAGTATGTTGCCCCAAAACCATCAAAAAACTACACAGTATAGTATGTCACCCAAAAATCATCAAAAACAACATAATATAGCATGTAGCCCAAAAATCATCAAAAATCGTCAAAAAACAACATAGTATGGTATGTCACCAAAAAAATTATAAAAGACAACATAATTTAGTATGTTGCCCAAAAATGATCAAAAATGACATAATATACAGTAGTTTGTCACCAGAAAATTTGTAAAAACATCACATTATTGTATGTTGCCCAAAGACTGGGAAAAACAACAGAATTATATATTCTTTATCAGTATAGAATGTGCCCTAAGAATTGTCAAAAAACGTCATAGTACAGTAAGTCCCCCAAAAATCATCAAAAACAACAAAGCATAGGATGTCACTTAAAACTTCATAATTACCTCAGATTTTACTTTGACATTTACAGATATTCCTTGATTTCTACAAGATGCATCTCCTGATATTGGTTTTACCAGTTTCGGGACAACTTCACCTGATTTATCGGCCTAAACAATATATCACTCAACTTTACGTGCCTCATTTTGTTCTGCAATATCATAATCAGTGTCGAAACTGTATGAATCTACAACCAAATGATATTTGATGGCATAAATAAAATAAAATATCGGCTGATATATCTGTCTGCTCTGCTGATATTAAGGGCCATATGGTGTTGGAAAGATAAATTCAGTATCTGCAGTGACGTCTGTCGAAAACTCGACTGATATATGAGTCAGGCCGATAATCAACTAAGTTCTTGGCAGGAAAATTCAGTATCCCCAGAGACATTTCTTGCTTCTAATTGACAAAGTTATATATATTTTAAGATGATTTTTTTCTCACTTTATTTAACACTGAGAGCCACACATTTTAACCTAATGATTCCTCCTGTGGGGCTCATGTACTGTATGTATATTAAAATGTCCCCACAGTCTGTAATGAGGATGCTGATATGTTTCAGTTGCGATCTAAGTGATGTACTGCATGTATGTGAAATAAAGAGATCCAGTCTATTGTCTGACATTCAATGAAATGACTTCCATGTGTTTATTTCAAAATATTCATTTAAGGCATTTATTAGACACTGCATGAAGACAAAAAAGGACACTTGGAGGATGTCAGTACGAATCAATGTTCCATTGTGTCATGGTAAGTCTGCAACCTGAATAAATGACATAATATAGTGTGTCATTTTTCAAAAATCACCAAAAACGACATAGTATAGTATGTCGTCCCAAAAATCATCAGAAATGACATGGTATATTATGTCGACCAAAAATTGTCAAAACATAATAGTATGTCACCCAAAAATGGTCAAAAATCGTCAAAAAAACATGGTATAGGATGTCCCTCAAAGACCATCAAAAACGACATAGTATAGCATGTCACTCAAAAATCGTCAAACCAACATCGTATAGTATGTCGTCCAAAAATAATCAAAAACCACATGGTATACTATGTCGCCCAAAAATTGCCAAAAACAACATAATATAGTGTGTCGACCAAAAATCGTCAAAAACGACATAGTATAGTATGTCGCCCAAAAATCGTCAAAAATGACATAGTATTGTTTGTCACCCAAAAATCATCAAAAACATCATAGTATAGGAAGTCGCCCAAAATTCATCAAAAACGACAAAGTATAGTATGTAGCCCAAAAATAGTATAGTATGTCGACTACAATTGGCAAAAACATCATAGTAAAGTATGTCCAAAAATCATCCAAAACGACATAATATAGTATGTCACCTAAAAATCATCAAAAAGGAAGGAGTATAGTATGTCGCCCAAAGATCATAAAAAACTATATAGTATAGTATGTCGCCCAAAAATTAGCAAAAATGATGGAGTATAGTATGTCCTCCAAATATCGTCAAAAATGACATAGTATAGTTTGTCGCCCAAAAATCTATCTATATCTCTCGCTCTATCCATAGCATAGTGAATAAGTCGTTAACATTTGGTTAGGGTTGTTAAGGTTGTTTCTTCAGTTGACATGATGTTGGTGTGAGAAGGTGAAACACTGAAGGAAAACAACACCAGACAGCCAGCTCAGGTCTTACTCATCCTTTATCCATCAGGCAAAGGTTTCACCACATACCTTTCTCAGTATTTACAGAAATAGGGCAACACAATCTACTCTGTAGAAGTAAAACTGCATCGAAAGAGTGTCATCACATTTTTATCTTTGTATTAAGACAGTCATACATGAGCATATGAATCTAACTGGTCAGTAAAGCAAACAAAATAATATTTTTATACTGAGTGTGTTATTTTTTCGTAGTATTTCCAGGCTTATGGTGTTAATAGCATTATATTCTAAAGAGGCACTGCTGTATTTCAGAGGAAAATGCAGGTTTGACCATGAGATCATTTCAAAATGACAAATAATAATATTTTTTTTTTACCAAGACATAGTGTAAGCGCTAGTATTTACAGTTGTCGTTTCCAATTTTACTGTATAATCAACACACAAAAGGGTCAAATCAAGAACAAGTAAGAGAATAAAAGCTGACCTGGAATATTTGGCAGTAAAACATGTTGTCAGACAACATTGTAATTATTGCCTTTCTATTGCACAAAAATAAAAAAAATATGCTAAGAGGACTGCAAGATGACCTTATTTCATAGTGCTGGGAAATCTGGATTGGTGACATGTTTCAGCCATCTTATTGTTCATCCAGACTTTAAAAACTTCGAGAAAAAAGTCATGCAGCACTGCCAGTACTTTTGTTTTGCGATGCTCTTTGCTTGCAAAAAAAATTTAATTATTAAAAAAAAATAAAGTACAATATGAATAGCGCATGCAGGCAGACATCTACATGTAAAGCCCTCTGAAACCTATTTGGTGTTTTTAAGATTTTCTTTACAAAGGCACACCGGGAGCAATGTTTTTAAAGCTATCCATCTTCTTCATGATGCATCTCACTGAGCATGTTTGGAATCCAAAACCAATCCAAACCACTGATAGGAAAATATGGAATTATTTTTGGGCCAGATCTCTGAGTGCACAATGGAACATTTTAACGACCTTTTTTCGCTTTTTTTTTTGGTCAAACTTTTATATTGCTCTAAATTACAATCCTTAATAATCCTTTAATTTGAGCAAACAAAATGTAATTGCAAAAACTCACAATAATAATCTCTGGGGATGTCCCAGTCATGTTTTTTTGCCCCCGATCCCAGTCTGAGTCATTTAATATTGAGCATCTGCCAATACCAAGTCCCAATCCAATACTTCTATTTTCCTAGATTATACAGCTGCACAGTGGATACTTAAAGACAGCTTCTTTAAAAAATAAAATGAAATAATTGCTTTTAAAGCTGTTCCTTGGTGGTGTTTTTAAAATATTAGCTTACTATTATTTATTTATTTATCTATTTTACAAAACAAAGCTGAAAATGAAAAGGACTGCCCTTCTAAATAAAATCATCAGTCGGACACCCTAAGTCAACTAAGATTGTTTTAAGTCGAGCAGTTGTTTTTTTTCTGTGCAGTGCACTTTGACAACGTTTTGGTTCCCTGAGTTTGCTGTGAAGTAAGTGTTCTTGACTTTTGTGCAATTTTTTGATAGACAGGGTGCTGCATGCTGCAGACAATGAGAGAGGAAAGACTTTCTGCTTAGAAGTGGTGACTTTTAAGTCCACAGCAACTTAATATGATATACAGTACTTTCTGGCAACAACTGGGCCATTACTGAGACTCATTCGGTCAAGTCAAGTTATTTCTTTCAGACGCGCCCCCACTCGTAGTGACAAACTTAAACACTCGCATCTTCCAGCAGATAAAAAGCATACTTGGCTGACCAAACCATCTGGTACTTTTAAGTGTATGCATTACCCTCACTGTAGTGATGTTGTGCAGACAAAAGAGTTTACTGATGTTCATACAGACACGACTTATAAACAGGTTGATTTCATTAATTGTAACACAACTTTTGTTATATACCGCCCTACTTGCCCATTTTGAAAGTTTTTTTCTATGTAGGCTATACTAAAAGATGTCTTAAGGATTGCCTTGCATAAATATGCTTTCAGGACTAACAACCACGATAACCCCCTGGCTAGACATTTTCATGAATTTCATAACTCTAATGACACTCTGTTGCGCATCAAGGGCATTTAACACATCAAATCTTATATATATGTGTATGTATGTGTATATATATATATATGTATGCATATATGTTTTTGTGTGTGTGTCTATATATATATATATATATATATATATATATATATATATATATATACACTGTTACTGGGTCCTGCTGCTATATAGGTGGTGCTACATCCACAATGCAGAATTTTTTGAAGCCCTGACAAAGACAGGTGTTTAGTCGAAACAGCTTTTTTTAATGATTTAGCCACTATAATAAAGGCTTTTTAATGTAATTCCTCCTCATTTTTCATGTCCTGATACTCTTGGAGTGCCTAGATTTCCCTCTCGTTTTATCCTTTCTGGCTTTTGTTTGGTATCTAGTGTCTGCAAAAACCTTTGCACATGAATGACCAGTTGTTAGCGCCATTGGCTTGTTTACTTTATTACGTGGACATTACTGTCATAATGACATCTGTTCAGACTTTACAACTTTGTATGGAAAACAAAATGAATCGTCAAGTATTGGTATTGAATAGGCAATTTTGATTTGACTAACATATTTCTGATTACAGTACAGCCCTCCCTTTAATTTTGTTGGTCATGTCTCGAAGTAGTCTCTCTGTCCCTTTAAGAGTCCAGTGTTTGTTGCTCCTTCTCTTCTCTTCTCTCCTCCAAGCAGGGCAGATAAATACTGTGCACTACAGTCAAAGGCAAAATGCACGACTCTCACACTGAACTGAAATGAAACGCATACTCATAATTTTAGTAAATAACATTAAAGAAACAGTCTAATACTGTTTTTTAGTTTATGGTGTGGTGTTCTGCTGCTCTGACAAACACATGGGAATTCATAACAGTAAGAGTCAAAGACAGCTAAGTGGGGGACAAAGGCTGCACTTTGTCTTGCTGTACATTAAAAAAAAAAGTTTGACAGCTGACATTAAATGGATTAGATCAAATTAAATATAGAAAATCCTCATCAAAAAATGCCTTGATCAGTCCGAAGCTTAATCCTCAGGACATCCCAAGTAGTCTCTCTCACTTAGTTTCTCCTCTTTAAAATTCCCTCTCTATGCACTCTCAAACCCCTGGACACTCACAGAAGCCTTCTTGCTTGCTCAACATCCCTGTAACAGTATGCTCTAGTGGAGAAATGGAGTCAAGCATAATCTCTGCCAGGTATAAGTGTGGAGGAGATCATCCGTTTGGTTGCATCAGTGTTTCTGAGTGAGTGTGTATAAATGTGTGTGTGTGAGTGTGCCTGTCTGTCCACAGCTACTCTCAAAAACTACTGGTCCAATCAGCCTAATATTTTGTGTGCACATGTCTGACCGTATGCTCAAGGACGTCTCAAGGTTACAGAGAGTGGGAACTGGATGGAAGCTTGACACAAAGTGGGTTTAAACACATTTGCAGTTTGTCCTGTTTATTTAGCTGCTTTACAAAAGAGGCTACTAAGTTTATGTTGTAGCAAAGAAAATACACCAATACAGTCAGTGAGTACAGAAGCATTTTTTGTTTGTTCAAACTCAACATTTTTTTTTGGCCAATCATCAATCTCAGTATATTTTTATAGGCTTGTATTCAAACAATGAAAATCTTGGTCGAAATTTTACCTACCTCAACCAGTCAATTGGTGTATAGGGAAATATCTGCACGTTATCGCTAGATAAACGAAATCATCACCTCAGTGAGTCACTCTTCCTGATGGTGTTGTGTGTCCACCAAAGAGGTTTTTTTCTGTAACAGAGCTCGACTTTAATTTTTGCCCAGGGCAAGTAAACTTGACTACCAATGTTATATTATCTGGGGGAAAAAACTGCACACTGTAAAAAGCATGTTTCCCTCTGTACAGGGTCCTTTCTTGCTGCCAGGGCGTAATCTGCTTTTGACTTCGTTTGCTTGACATGCCATGTGTTCAACGTCCTACATCACGTCTGAGACTAGAGACAACTTGCCGATGTAAATAAGATGAAGCAAAGGCTCTGCGACAGGCAATGAAATAGAAGATGCTCCCTCCAGTTTCAAATCAGAGGTGTGGCAGCCATATAGCTTCATCAAGTCAGAAAGTAATGAAGGCGAGAAGATAACAGAAAAGATAAAAGCAGTCTGCAGATATTGCAAGAGGGTGTTGAACTACATAAATAGTACAACTTATATGATGCAGCATGTGATTCTGCATGACAGTGAGGAGCTACAGTCAACCCCGCCTACACACATTACTCCTTAATGATGACTACACAGACAAGCTGCAACCTCGTTCATCCAAACCAGTACAAGAGCCAAAGAGTGAGCCCAATTTATCACTCAGAGTGGGAAATGACCAACTTAGTTCTTCAAACTTGCCCTCTCTGCTTTCCCCTCTGACAAAAAGCAAACCATTCCACAAAGGTTTTTTTTTAACAGCAGGGGACATTGTGAATGTCCAGAAATGCATTCATTGCATAGTTTGTGTTTTGCATTTACATCCTACCTCAGAAATAATAAGGGATTATTTATTGTGATGAAGAAAAGAAGAAAATATGCAGTACTTTTTATAATTTTTGTTTGAAATAATTAACAGAATATTCTTCTGTGATCTCATTTTGTATTAAAAACAAATTGTGAGAAAATCATGTTGTGAACCCAGTATTGTGAATCGTATCGAATTGTGAGTTGAGTGAATCAAATAGTGCCGCTTTGTCAGTCCTTACGACGTTCAAGTGTGATGCCAAAAGACACTTTCCGCATCCAACTGTAATGCGACCGGATGGCGTCAGATGAGAACACACAAAGACATAACCAGCTAAGAGGGCACCGGGCCCATCCACATAAAATGTGAACGGGCGGCGTCATTTGAGAATGCAGCAAGACAGAACCGGTCGTGTGCACATGAAGGACTGTGTTGGATAATAATGCTGACGGTAACAACGAATATAAGGAGCGCGAGTGCGCTAATAGGGCGGGCAGGTTGGGAGGTGGATGGGTCCCACAAAAAACTGACGTCTGTGCAGCAGTTCTGAGTTCGATTCCTGTGTGAATACATATTCTTTTTTTCTACACCTTACCACAGTAACCCTTACCTAAACCTAACCATCCGTGACTTTTTTCACCTAACCATCATGATAGTTGGCACTCCTGTTAGACATAAGGTTCATGCTGCCTTTTCCCACCACATGTGCATTTATTTACATCACAGTAACAGCATCCTGGGGCGTAAACAGCTGACGCAAAAGGATACCCAAAACCTCATGAGTAGACACAGAAGGTCACTGACAGATTAGCACGAGTTGGCATAAGAACAGGATTATTTATCTCTTAAAAAATGAGCGTTGAAAAATGTTAAACTTTGGGTAAAGTCTGCACTTGGGAGAAATGCCACAGTGACCAAAAGAAACATTTTGGTGGACACACAGCCTTATTAAAGTAACACCAGTGATTGTCCCACCAATGAAAATACAGTCAGACAAGAGCATGCTGCCCAACCGTTCACCTATGATTTTAGAACCCTAATATTTTGCCTGCAGGAAATATTTTCTGTGTCCAAAGTGTCTACATGAGGACTTATTAATATGCCATTCATGTGTTTTGAGCATATTGAAAGATGAACGGAACCATGGAAGAGATGCAGATAAACTTTCATGTCTATGCATGTGTGAGAACTTTGGTTGAGCATTTAGTTGTTTGGACATGCAAGACTTTCCATTACTCATGCGGGTTCTACTTGGTATGGTCCTGTACCCAGTGACATAACCTGAGGCAGTAAGTCTGTGGACTGACCGTGGAGAAAGACCGGCCTGGATGTCTCAACCTCTTCCACAAGTGCTCCAGCCTCTTCCTAAAACTGTAAACTGTGAAAATGTCAATGATGCCGATGAAGTAGCGATGCTCGGGCCCATCGATGACATGCAGGGGATTCTTCAAGTTGGGCAGTAAACGTCGGTTCTGGGCCCTGAAGTCTGGAAGCTCAGCTGTGTCAGTTCCCGGTCTTGCATGCTCTGGGCACATCTGAGGAGTGCCACCGCTTGATGCAACTCCGGCACGTGATGGCTTCAAACAGCTGCCGTCTGTTTCTGACATGAGTAACACGGACTCATCTTCTGGGACTGCCCCGGGGACAGCAGCCATGCTTGCATGAACAGGGCTGGAGCCTGGATTCACAGATCTAAAAGGACAAAGTCAAAAGGGAGAGGATGGGTATGAGTCACAGAAACTCCTGTACGTAACCTTTCTCACAATTCAACCATGTTGTAAAATGTTCTGATGCGTCTTAACAGGCAGATAGTAGAACGTCACTAGTAGCCAGAAAAAGTAACTAGGATGTGCTTACAACGATTGTTCTGGATTTTTGAAGAGAGGCTGTATGAGATACTTATGTGCGTGCACCCCAAAAGTAAGCATTACATGGCAGTTGAGATCGGTGGACAAAAAAATGCCGGTGAGAGGTCGCGTGACGCGGTGAAGAAAATGGCTGCTTAGCTGAGTACTCCGTTGTGGCATCTTATACATTTATTCGTCAACACATAAGTAGTAGGCATCTCCCTACCCAGAAGTTATACAGGCTATAGTTGAAAAGCTCTGGGTGACGGAGTCCTAAAAATACTGCTGGCATGCCAGTAGCCTGTGCTAGCAACGATGCTAATTCACCAGCACTTCAGGAAGAAGACGGTGACTGTGCGTCAGGTAATGTTGCTGAAGATATTGTAAACATTTTCTCTATCCTGAAACAAATATCTGGAGAGTTAGCAGAGTTAGCTCTGCAGAGGAAATACGCAAAGCCACTTCATCGATGGAAGAGAAACTAACAACCAGCTGAAGGCAAACCCCCCAGCTACCAAAGCCGAAGTGGCAGCTCTCTGTGAGAGGCTGGATGACATCGAGGACCGCAGCAGACGAAATAATTTGCGCTTTGTGGGCTTTCCCTAGGGCTGCGAGTCAAGTGACCCGATCATGTTTTTGGAGAAGGTTTTACCCCAAATGCTGGCAATACCCACACCTGGGATGGTTTATTGAGCACGCTCACAGACTCGGTCCACGAGTCTCGAAAGACAAGTGCAACGGTCGGACACTGATAGCCAGGTTCATACGGTCTGGGGACAGAGACCGCATTTTGCATGCATCCCAGGGGAAAGGAGAACTTTGGTGGAACAGGAAGTGAGTCACGATTTTCCCAGATTTCTCCAGGGGTACTGTGGCCAAGCGAGACGCATTCAGAGAGTGCAAGAAAGTCCTGCACCAACGTGGAGTAAAGTTTGCACTTCAGTATCCAGCCACGCTCCACGTCGACACAAAAGAGGGATCCCACCGCTTCGATAATCCCAAGGCAGCCATGAACTTCATCAGAAGTGAACTGTCCTAGTCAGTTGGGGACCTGGAGTAATCCAGCATCTCTTGGTCCATCTCTATGGGAATTAACATATCCGTTTTCTGTTTTTTCTCCTCCATCCACGGGGTAAATTAAGTGCCCACTTAAATATCGATCCCCCCGCAGTCTGCAACTGCTGTTGAGAGTTGAAAATGACTTGAAGTATTATTTTCTCTACACAGTTAGCCTCACCAGATACCATATTGTATCTAAAAAAAAAAAAATGGATATTTGTGTAGTTCACACGTAAGGTACCTGCACTATTACTTTTGGTAGAGTTTTTCTGTTGGACTTAGTTTTGTCAGAGTTACTTTACTGACAGTTACGGACTATAAACTGCGCAGTGTTCAGGGTTTGCGCAGTTTATTAATGGTTATGTACTTCAGTTTAATTTGTGATTATTGTTATTATTATTTTTGTTTGCTTTTTGCTTTTCATTTTTGTATGTACAAGACAGTCTCACTTGCGAAAATAAGACATGGAACCTGCTCACTATCACAGTTATATATCTCCATGCAATATTACAATGTCTACTCATGATAATAATAATCTGCGCCTAGCCACCTGGAATGTCAATGGTTTAGGCAGCCCCGTCAAGAGGAATAAGGTTCTTTTTTGTTTGAAATCAATCGTGTATGACGTTGGTTTTTTTGCAAGAATGCCATATGTCTGTGAAGGACTCCAAAAAGTTACGTAAAGGATGGGTGGGATATGTTTTTTTGTAGTCCCCGAACAAGCCAAAGCAGAGGTGGTATCACTTTAGTGAATAAGTGTTTACAGTTTAAATGCCTGAAAGAGGTGAAGGATAGTGAGGGGTGGTGTCTTACCATTTTAGCTGAAGTCCAAGGGAAAAAATAATATTGGCTAATTCATATGCCCCAAATGTTGATGACCCTGTTTTTTGCTAACCTTGAATGGAGATTGACTGATATGGGAAGTTATCCAGTTATCTGGACTGGGGTCATGAATATTGTTATGGATGCAATTTTAGACAGAAGTGTCCCTAGTAAGACTAGACCCCCCAAATCACTCACGATTAAGAAACTATGCTCACCTGGGGTCTTGTGGATGTGTGGCGTCTGCTTAACCTCACTGGGAGCGATTATACAGTACCTTTTTTTCAGCAGTTCATGGTGTATTCACAAGAATAGATTATCTTTTCATTCCAAAAGAAATACTTCTATCTACAATGTCATGTGCAATTGGCAACATACTAATATCAGACCACCCAATAGTGAAGCTTGACCTGGTGTCTATTAATAATATGATGAAATCCCCGAGATGGAGATTCAACTCCTCCCTCTTGCAAGATGACGCCTTTAAGGCTATGTTGAAAACACAAATAGAGTTATTAATTGAAACATTACACAACACATTGCCTCCTTCTCATCAGTAGGCACAGTTTGGAAAGCCTTGAAAGCTGTTATAAGGGGACATTCAATTTTAATTGCACAGGAAAAAACATAACACAAGGAAACCTGCAGACTTAGAGAGTAAAACGGGAGAGGCAGAAGACAAATTAAAGCAGAACTATTCCCCACACAACTTAAAATCAGTCAGAAAGCTTAAATATGAATATAATCGGATAATATCACAGAAAGTCGAATTTGGACTTTTTAGAGCAAGACAGAGGTATTTTGAGTCTGGGGACAGGGCTGGGAAACTCTAGCACACTATATTAAGCAACAGGAATCCATGGCTAAGATAACTGCTGTCCAGTCTCAAAGTGGGGGCCTTGTGACAAAATCATCAGACATAAATGAGGCCTTTAGAAATTTTAACATGGAACTGTACACCTCCACATCGTCTTGCCAAAGGGAAGATATTCTTTCATTTTTGGTAGGGTTGGACCGCCCAGCTTTGAATATAGAACGCCGTGAGATGCTGGATGCTGCAATCACGGCGGAAGAAATAAAGGAAGTTATTCAAATGCTGCGATCCGGTAAATCAGCCGGACCCGACGGGTTGATGGCATAATTTTATAAATGCTTTACAGATGAGCTCACTCCACTTTTGTTAGAAATGTATAATGAAGCTTTTGAAAGAGGAGTCTCAGGCTCTAATATCTCTAATCTTAAATAAGGACAAAGAGCCCACAGATTGTAAAAACTATCGCCCAATGTCTTTAATATCAATAGACACTAAAATACTTTCCAAAATCCTTGCAAATCGTCTCAGTACTGTTATAACTACACTAATACATACAGATCAGGTTGGGTTTATATGTAATAGATTTGCCTCGGATAACATTCAATGTCTGATTAATGTTATGTGGGTGGTTAGAAACAATAATACAACTACCACAGCCATCTTACTCGATGCTGAAAAAGCATTCGATTGTGTAGAGTGGCAATATCTTTTTAAAGATCTGTAGATTTATGGTTTCAGGCAGACATTTCTAAAGTGGGTGAAACTGTTATATAATGAGCCCCAAGCATCTGTACAGACTAATGGTATAATTTCTTCGTATTTCAACCTAGGTCGCGGAACATTACAAGGTTCACCTCTCTCCCCATTACTGTTTTGTCTAGCATTGGAACCTTTAGCTGCAGCTATTCATAAAGACCCTAACATCCCCGGAGTCCCTGTTGCAGGGACCACACACAAACTTATGCTATATGCTGATAATATTTTAATATTCATTACGGACCCCGGCAAATCTGTTCCCGCATTTCTCAAAATTATAAAATCTTTTCTATTTTTTCAGGCTATAGAGTGAATTGGACAAAGTCTGAGGCTCTCCCTCTGACAACGTAAAACGCCCAAAAACATTATTTCAAGCCGAATCATTCCAGTGGCCCCCTAAGGGAATAAAATATCTAGGAATATTACTCCCTAGGAAATTAGACAAAACAGTGCAATGTAATTTTGAACCTTTCCTAGAAAAAAATAGCACAGATTTGGAAAGGTGGTCTCCACTTTATCCCTCATTATAGGAAAAAGTCAATATAATAAAAATAAACTGTTTTGCCAGAGTCAATTATCTACTTCAGTCTCTCCCACTAAATATCCCTATTAAATACTTCAAACAATTTGATGCTGAATGAAGTTTTTTGGAATGGTAAAAGGCCAAGAATACATCTGCGTAAATTGCAGAAGCCTGTGGTGAAAGGTGACCTAGGACTCCCAAATCTGTTGTTTTATCATTATGCATTCAACCTGAGGCATTTGGCACACTGGGCATTACCTCCGGAGAGAGTGGCACCTTGGTACGCAGTAGAGCGGTCAATATGTATTTCCTTACCTCCATTGCTATTCATATCGGCCAGAATGCATCCAAATGCTCGATCCCATCCTATTATCTCTCATTTACAGGGACTATGGAAAAAAGTGTCTTGTATATTTAAAATCAACCCCTTTTTAAGTTTATCCTCTGGTCTGTGGGACAACCCAAAACTCCTTATTGGAAAATCATCACCTATGTGGAAGGAGTGGGTGATTAAGGGGGTAAATACTCTGGGTGATCTGTATAAAGATAGTGTCCTTAAATCATTTGACAATCTGGTTGAACAATTCAAGTTAGCCAACAATCAATTTTGGAGATATCTTCAGCTGAGAGACCTCCTTGTCACTACTTTTGGCTCTATACACACACACACCACCCCAGGGCATGGACCTCATTAAAGAGATTTTGCGGACTGCAGAGATTGGGCATGAGGCCTCCCATTACTACTCTGTGCTTATGAGCAATTCTGGTTATCCGTCCAACACAGCTCTGAAAACCTTATGGGAGAGGGATCTGAAAATAACATTGGGTTACAATTGTTGGAATCACTAAACACATCTCCAGGGATATAAAAATAAGATTGATTCAATTCAAAATCCTTCATCGATTCTATTTGTACCCAAATAGGTTATTCAGGCTATGTATGAAGGAAACACTGGACTGCTGGAGGTGTGAAGGGGAGCTGGGTACCCTAACACATGCCCTATGGTCATGCCCAAAGATTCAGATATTTTGGAAAAGGGTTCATGAGATTATCACAAAGGTCATCAGAGTGGATTTTGAGTTCTGTCCCAGTCTTTACATATTAGGCAACCCTAAACCAATGGCCAATATTGTGAAACCCCTAACCAATTGGATTCAGACAAGTATAATGATTGGCAAATGGATGATAATGAGAAAGTAGAAAGATACAGAAGGCCCGGTATACTGAAAGAATATCCTATAGTATAATAAATGATATTGATAAATATAATGAGAAATGGGGAATGTTTTTAAGATTATATTCTTTTCAGGGTAGATAAAATGTATCTGCATACAGTCTGATCATTGTGGTCTGTTCTTGGGGGGCTGGCATGGAAATGAAGATGGAGGTGGACTGGGTGCAATACAGGGATCTGTTTACTGGAAGACTACCTGTGGACAGTGAACCTCACATGGGAAAATGAATAGAAACACAGCAGTGCTGTGGTTGTCTTCTGGAAAGACTGCTTTCATACATTGCATATCGAGCATGGACTAACTTTACCTGTCATGGACTGCAAATTTATTTAATTTTTATTTTATTTTATTTTTTATTTTTATTGTCACAATAAGATTGTGTATGTTGATTTTGCCTTATTTTCTTATTTCAGTTTGGTGTCGTAAAAACCGAAAACTCAGTAAAGTTTGAGTCATCAAAAAAAAAAAAATTAAATTACTTTGAAAAAGGCCTACCTTAAAAAATCAATATCACTGTAAGTGGACGTTGTATTTAGTGTTTTTTACTGCTTGACATCACCGTCACACATTCTCTAAACCATATAACATCTGTATTCCTGCGCAGAAGCCAATCTGTGCCGTGAACTGTATTACACTGACAGTCAGTGGTTTATGGAGGAGACAACAAATACAAGAAATTAAAACTACACATTCCCAAAAGGATTGTGCAGCTCTTGTGACTGCTTAACCTGCACAAAGAAGACAAAAAGCAAATGTCACACACATTCTGGCTCTGCTTCTTATTTTTTTAATTCTGGCCCAAAATATCTAACTGAAACTCAAAGGCCTATGAATAATGCATCCAGTTGGAAGCTGGACTTTCCATCTTCTTGTGCTTTCCTACAGCCATGCAACAGCCCTTGATGTTGGGGATGACTGTCACTAAAAGACTCATTTTAAAAAGGAATTGCAATCTATGTCTCGACTCACGATATCTGTGACCAATTTCTTGCTGTCTAGACGAAGATAGGGGAGGATGAATCACCCACACAACTAATTCCTCATGACCCTGGCTTAGGATTTAATGCATAGCACTCTTAGTTTGTACTCCATATAAACTAGCAGCCTGTGATTATTACTGTTATTTTTATTTATCTTACTTACAATGCATAATTTTTAAATTATTATTTATTTTATTTTTTCTATTTTCTGCAAATGTACGATCCAACCTGTTACTTCACTGTTGTTGCTGATTTTTCACAGTTGACACAGTTACATTCACATACACACAGTTATTCGCTCATTCATTTCCCATAACCGCTTGTCCTCGTAAGGGTCGCGGACAGGTGGCCAGACTATCACAGGGCCGACACATATAAACAGACAACCTTACATGCTCACAGTCACACCTAAGGGCAATTTAGAGTCACCAATCAACCTGAGCTGCATGTCTTTGGACTGTGGGAGGAAGCCGGAGACCCTGGAGAGAACCCACGCAGACACGGGGAGAACATGCAAACTCCACACAGAAGGGCCCCCGCCTACAGACCAAACCCTGTTCCAACCGGGTTGTGAACCAGGGACCCTCTTACATGATGTTAGAAAAAGTCAAATTATTGTGCTAGTCTGATCAAAACTGGACTTTCAAATACATGTAAACATGCTAGTCGGACTAAAATCGGACTAAATTGAATTTCTCAAAGTCAGATTCACACACCAACATAATGCCATTGAGAATCAAGCTACTCCTTTGTGTAAATGCCTCGGCCAGACCTGAACTGGCCTAGACTTTCTGTGCGTGTTCCTAGTTGCCGTGCAGGGCTTTGACCAGTCGATTTGCATAACTTCGTAAAAGACAGAGGGAAAATCAAAAGAAAAAGAATGGAAGAAAACGAAAGTTCAATGACGAAAGTATGTCCAGGTCTTCAGCCAACAGCATCAACAGCCATGCAAGCAGCTCTTTGGACAATTGACATGGGGGCCTGTATGGAACCCATGGACAAGCCCATATAGGGAGGCCCATTTACCATTCACATGGGCCCCACATACAAATGTTGGCCGGTGATACGCAGGCCACCCCACAGCCTGTGGGTCTCAAGGGTTGATCTGCAGGTCAGACAATTCAGTTTATACAGTGATGCAGCGTTCTGAGTAACTTTGTTATGATTTATAGGAATATTGTGCAATAATCCAGTTTAAACCTCAGCTTCCTGCCTCCTCTCTGTCTCTCTTTCACACAACAAGCAGGTTTCTTACCAGCACTGCTGTACTCAGGCTTTCTGATTTGGCTTTTGACCAAGAAAATCTGTTAAGGTCTAGACATAATAAAATCTCTCTGTCCACAAAGGATCCATTAAATGTGAACCTCTGAAATGTCATTTAAACTAAACACTGTACTGATCAGCCCTGCTCTATTGTAGCAAACCACGTAGATTATAAACTGTACGCTTGAGATCATAGGCTTAAGGGGTTAATCACACACAAGGTGGGTGAGCGCTTAATGTCTTTCTGTCCTTTTAAAAAAAGAAAACACACATTTTATATTGTGATATTTACTGGAAATAGGTCATTACCAGAAACTTTCAGCTCCGGTTTGTGGGTCTGCGGTTTGGGTTCGGGTCATTGATTGACAGGTCGAGCGGGTGGGTACATTTTATGCCATGTTCATGTTGTAAAGCCCTCTTAGGGAAATTGTGATTTATGATAATGGGCTTTATAAACAAAATTGACTTGACTACATCTTAAGGGAACTATGAACCATTTTTCCAATAAATGTTGAGGCAGTTGTCTTCAACCAAAAATGTTTCTAAAGTTGTTACAATTCATCCTCTGGGGGGCTTGAAATAATCCATTTTGGAGATGTTGAAAGGCAATCGCCAAAGTCAGTAGGCTTCATCCTCTGGGTACCTTGAATTTCTGTACAGAATGTTATGGCAACCCATCCAATCTCTGTCTGAATATTTTAGTCTAAACCAGAGCAGGGGACTGACAGACAGATCTGGTGACTCTACAAACAATTATTTTTCATCATTTGCTGATGTGTTACAGCTGCTGGGAAAAATGAACTGATGCAAGAATTAAACTTATCAGTCTCAGATTCAAAATAGCTGAGACAGGTGATGTAATATTAATAGTGGCTGTGTATATATGTTGTGGCTCCAGCTTACGCTGCTTCTGGGAGAAAGGTTGACTCAGTGTCTGCTAGAACCACTGCTTGTTTTGAACAGGATTGTGTTTCTCAACTGTCAGACGACTATGCATGACACGCACTCATCTGTTTTAACGCTGTGTGGCGAAACAGTTCTGTTTCTGTTTCTGTCTATTGATCAACAGCACAGTGTGTGTGTGTGTGTGCGTGTGTGTTTTTTGAGTGCATGAGTCATACTTGATTGGGAATCAAAATGTCAGGTTCAGAGTTGGGCTGCTGACATTTAAAATACATTTTTTTAAGGAGTTACCAATATTTGTACATTAAGAATATTCTGGGTCATATTTGACTGGTTTCCATCACAGATTTGCACAAAAATTAAATAATATTTTCGTTAAAACGGTTGATAAAGCACAAATGTGTGACTGTGTTTCCACTGAGTGATGTTATGTGACTTTTCTTGTGATGTTATGCACTTTTTCTTTTGCAGTACATTCCAAGAAGCAAAGCAATGGATGTTCAGCAGTTTTAGTGCTATTGCAGCCACTCATTAAAGCTGATCTAATATCGCCGTAATTTTTTTGTCTCATATCAGACTTAAGAGGTTCTCGCTCTCTTCCTCCGTCCACACATATCGCGTCATGTTTTGTAGAATGTCATGTGACTTTGTTGTAGTTTTTCTTCTCCTTTGGGTTTATGGCGGTTGGCACTCATAAAGGCGCATTACCACCACCTGCTGAAATACCACCTCATGTGAGCGTAAAACTTCCGTTTCCATTAGGCAGAAATTGTATTCACAATTTCAATTTGGGCAATCTAAGGGTTAATGGAAACCTGCCTACTGAGGTAATTAAAGAAACAATGAATTTATTCACAGGAAGTATAAAACATGTTTTCTGTGTTAAGAAATTAAGAAATCCCACTAAATTGTGAGGGAAATGTCAGTGTCATCAAAGCAGAGCTGAAAGGAGAGTGGCCAGAAACATGACTAAAAGGAATGCTAATGTTACTACTGTGTCTGCTGGATGTATACATTGGCAGCTATGAAATGAATATGTCACATATTATGCTGCATTGAACTTATTGAGTTATGAGTTTTTAGTTGAGTTATTTTTCCCTGACTGTTCTATATTTATCACAACCACTGTCTGTTTTGAACAGGATCATGTGTCTAAAATATCAGATGACTATGCGTGAGACAGTCCTCCCTTGTCTTTAAGCTGCATGCCTACGCAGTTCTGTTTTGTGCAGAATGCTGCTTGTCAGAGCCAAGGGAATAACGTGTGTGAGTGTGTGTTTTGGGACTGCATGAATCATACATGAGAGGAAATCACAATGTCACAATGTCTGCATGCGAAAGACGCCTGGTGCTTCCAGCCCAGCACGGTTCTAAATCTCTAGCCAGACTCTTCTCTTCTGTTGTTCCCAAATGGTGGAACAAACTTCCAAACTCTGTGCGTTCTGCTGAGTCCCTTTCTACTTTTAAGAGACAATTGAAAACTCAATTGTTCCGAGAACACCTTAACCTTAAGCACTTAACCTGACTCTTCTCCTCTTTGCCCTTTGGGGTAGAGTAAGTCAGATGGTCCAAACCCAACACTTAATGATTATCTAGCACTGACAAAAGTTGTGTGATGTTGTATGTTGATTGTCATCGTAAGAAGTGATACTGAGATTGTTGAATCTCAGATGCTGAGATCGCTACTGGTTATTACTTTGGTTTCCAAAAAACAAAGTAATAACCAGTCACAGGTATTGCCACTAGACGGCAATACCTGTGACCAATCACACCTGAAGCACTTTTTGCACTTACTAAGGGTTTTTTCCTTAAGTCTAAATTCTTGCTTATGTTGTACGTCGCTTTGGATAAAAGCGTCTGCTAAATGAAATTGTAGAATAGAATTGTGGAATTGTAGAATTGTAGAATGTGTTAGCAATGTTTGTACATTAAACATTTCTGAGTCAGTTCTGACTGGTTTCCATCACAGATTTGCACAAAAATTAAACAATATTTTCAATAAAACGACTGATAAAGCACAACTGTGTGACTGCGTTTCCACTAAGTGATGTTATGTGACTTTTCTTGCAATGTTATGCACTTTTTCTTTTGCAATACATTCCAAGAAGCAAAGCAATGGATATTCAGCAGTTTTAGTGCTATTGCAGCCACCGCACTAGCCATCATTATACCCAACTTGTTATGCAATAATGGAAAGGCAGGCCCTTCATACATGGGAGTGGTCATGTATGAAGGGTTTCTGGGAGGTGATAGTATACGATTTCACAGAGGAATTGTGGATTCAAAACGTAACTTTTGAAGAGTTATGCAATGCAATAACACCTCTTGTAGTGCCTGCAGCATCATGAGGGGGCCATTTCCTACTGACAAGCACATAGCCATAGCATCATGTGACCTAGAAAAAAAAAAAAAGTTTGGGTCGAATCAAAGAAAATGATGGTTTTAGGGAATATTGCACCTGTACATGCCATGTCTGTGCATAATTTTTTCTGGAGCAGCAGTGACAGAGGGGAACCTAGACACTCTTGCGGGAACTCTACCACATTGCCCCCAGTCCGCACTGACACAGACCCCTGTTGGTCATCCAGGCGTCATGTGGGAATCTTGGAACACTGACAGAGTAAAAGGATGAGGAACATATGGAACAGAGGTCAAGGGGTGCCTGAATGCTCTCCTGAGTTCTCACCTGCACACACAAGTACCTAAAATGTCATAAAATGAACTCAAAATGAATATTTTAAAACCCTTCAAATGAGTTAACCAGGAGAGGTCAGAAAAGGGATCAGGGGGTCATGAAACTACAAGAGACCTGAGCTGAAAAACATGGACAGCTTAGTATGGGAACAGCATGTACAAGGGTCACACAGGTAGTTTTCTTAAGACTAGTTTGCAAAAAAATCTTTTTAATTTTTGGATAAAATTTTAGTTAATGATGAATTAATAGTTAATAATTATACTTGGATTTTCTTTACATCAACATGTTTTATGATGTGCAGTAGCATTAAGGAAAGTGTTTGACGGTTGCAGTAATTCAAAAAAATGACATGTAATGAAACACACAGTTTTGGAATGTTCTTGCTATAAGTTTCATTGAATAATATTTAAATCATTATGTGGGCATGTCTTAGGTAAAATAGGGCATGATATTGTTTAATAGAACAACCCCAATTCCCCCAAAAATTGAGATGCTTTAAAACTTATATAAAAACAGAATGAAATAATTCCATTCTTACTTGATTTTCGGCTTCAGTTGTTCAACAGTCCAAGGTCTCTGCGTGAGGTTTCTGCATCACATCTGGACAGAAGCAGGTCACTCTAGTAGCTGCACTCTTTTATTACGGAGCCACATCCTTTGTACAATCATGTCAGTCTCTAATGCAGTGCAGCCTGAGGGGTAAGAGGTCACAGGCACTGAGGGTTGATTTTATTCTTACCCTTTTTGTGCAGAGATTTCTCTGGATTCTCTGAATTTCTTGTTGATATTATGGAGTAGACAGTGAAATCCCTAAATTCTTTGCAGTTGTGGTTTGAGAAATGCTGCTCTATTATTGTTGGACAGTTTTTTATAAAGAGACCATCCTTGCTTGTGAACAACTGAGCCTTGATATTATTGTGATGCTTTAATGTGACCTGTTAACCTGTGAAATGTTGCAAAGTGTTGTTTTCTGAACATTCCACAACTTTCCCTGACTTTCGTTGCCCTTGTCCATACTTTTTTTAAAAATTTGTTGCAGGTATCAATTTTAGAATGAGTATATATTTAACAGTAACATTTATTAGTTTGAGCATTAAATATCTTGTTTTTGTATTCTAAACAACTGAATATGGGTGTAAAAAAGATTTGCAAATCATGGAATTCTGATTTTATTTAGGTTTTACAAAGCGTCCCAATGTTTTTCTGAATTGGGATTATAAAGTTTCATTGCCCCATTTGTCCCATGTGCTGTCAAGGTAATGAATGATATGGGGGGCTTTGCTTGCGTTTTGCACAGCATGATAATTCTACAAGAATATTTATTATTGTAAATTATATCTGCGTGAATGTGTATCACCTATTTTTGTACTTTTTACATATAAGGTATTACTGTTGTTTTTATGTTCTTAGGGTATATCTTTTATGTATTTTATGGTGAAGCTGAAGGCAAATGTTCATATTTGTGGACATTTAAATTTTCGTACATCTCATAAATTGTAAAACCTGTATTCTCTTCCCCCTCTCTCAACATCAATTGACAATTATCAGTTATGAAGTTATTATTGTCAGATGGCCTTTTACTACATTATCAGATCTGTGGGTTAAAATTCAGCAACGGGGGGGGATTCTTGTGGCGGGTCAAAATTATACCATATTGTGGAGGTAAATAATATGAACAGAAAGTTGATACTGACTTTTTTGTTCTCATGATGAGAGTGGCGAAGGAGAGGCTCTGGTGGCGTTCATCGTGGTGCAAGGGCTGATGGGCCAGGAGGAGACTGTAGTCCAACACATTGAGCCTCCGCAAGAAGTGTGTGTCAATCTCCACCTGCCGTAGGAGCCAAGGACGCTGCTGGTCTGAACACACACACCACAACTCAATGATGGCTGTACAGAAATACACAGCAATTAAGTGCACCATGTTTAATATATTAGTATAAATACTGACATTCACACACAACATCTGTATTGGTTTTTTTTTTTATTTGAATGAAATGTTTCGACTCTAAGAATAAAGTTTTGTATGGAGCTGAACTGAATGACTGTGCTGAGAGTCATGCGAAGCTGTGGAATAGTAAATGTGGCATGATTGCGCCCCCCTCAGGCCAATCAGAACACTGTTTCTAACACTACTAAAATATATTATTAAGAACTTAGTCCATAGACATTAAAAAATAATAACAAAAAGGGAATAAAAGGGATATCCATATAGGGGGTATACAATGCTATCATGTTTTCATGATATTCTTGGGCAACATACAATATGATTGCTATTTCACCATATTTTTCATGACATACTAAACTATGACATTTTTAATGATGCAGTATGACATTTTAGTTATGACGTACTCTATACGGTTGTATTTTAATCACATTTTTTTGACAACACAATGCATTTTGACATTTTTATTGTGTTTTTCACAACATACCATACTATGACATTTTTGTGACATTTTGGACGACATACCATACTATGACGTTTTTAAGACATTTTAGACAACACATTACTCAATGACTTTTTTTGGGTCATTTTTGACAACATGCTATACAATGACGTTTATGACATTTTGGATGGCATAATATACTATGATGCTTTTGGACATTTTTGACAACATGCTGTACTATGACTTTTTGAAGACATACTATACTTATAC
Source organism: Plectropomus leopardus (assembly GCF_026936395.1). Taxonomy (NCBI): domain Eukaryota; kingdom Metazoa; phylum Chordata; class Actinopteri; order Perciformes; family Serranidae; genus Plectropomus; species Plectropomus leopardus. The sequence continues at coordinate 2,408,680 of NC_142195.1, read as the reverse complement.
ATACGTTTCTATGACATTTGAGAGGACATACTCTGTACTGTTGCTTTTTTATCAAATTTTTGACAACACATTATATACTATGACAATTTTTTGACATTTTTCTGTCTTTCAGTGCCCTTACCCAAAGTAATGTACTGGCCTTCAAAGTTGAGGTCTTTGAGAACCACAATAATCTGGCTTCCCTCTGGTGCAGGTTCTGTCCAGCGACTCACCTCACAGCCCTTGATGTCATACCTGCATTACAAAACACACACCAAACCACACAAAGAGGCTGCACTGTCTGTTTCTGTGTTGTTAACCTTAAAAAAATATATAACAGGAAAAGACCTGGAAATAGTGCTCAAAATATTATTCTATAATAATATATATGTAACATATATGATATGCTATGATATGATATGATATGATATGATATGATATGATATAAATAATAATGATAAAAATATGTTTCCTCCCGAGCTGTGTCCATGTTTTTGAAAGAATCTGCGACAGTTTGTTCAGTTTTAAATACTTCTGAAAGGCATGAAAATTAGCCCATTAAAAGTAACATTGCTCCAGGTTTTAAGGGGTTAACATGATATTATCAATATTTAAATCAAGCTTACCTGGCATTGATTCGATCATCTGGATAAAACACACTTTGCATAACGATGAAGTATTTCTGCAAAGGACAAGTGAAAACAGGAAATGTATTTTGTAATGCTTTTTAACATGCAAGTCATTTGAACGCCAACTAGAACCGTAAAAACATATGATCTGTACCTTTCGTCTGTGTGGGATCTTGATCCTGTGAACACCTGAAAAAAACAGAGAGAAATAACTCAATTCAATGCAACATGCTATCCGATTAACCCTCAAATATCACAAATTGAAATTGAGAATATAAAATACACCGAATGGAAACATGTTATTTTGGAAAACACTCTCATTTATCGCAAATTCCGCTCACATGAGGTGGTATTTCAGGCAATTAAAAAAAAAGCCCTGTTTTGTAAAACTGCGATGGAAACACTTTTTTTGGCTTTTCTAGGTCGCATGATGCTATGGCTATATGTTTGTCAGTAGGAACTGTAGTAGGTGTTATTGCATCACATAACTCTTATAAAGTTGAGCAGATCATCTCGAAGTTCTTATCTGACCCTGTCCAGTCACGTTCTGTCTGGATGCAGAAGGTTGCTTTTGGTGTCATACTCATACACTGAAAGCACTGACAGAGTGGCGCAATTTGATGACTCAGGACTGAGAGGACGCTTGATTGTGGTCGTTAGTTGTTTGTTGCCCCTGCAGCAGAGTGTCTAATGTCTGTCTATAGAAGTGGCATTAAAGTGATGCAAACACTGTTCATCTGCACACTCTGTGATGGCACAGAGCTGTAATGAGAAGCGCTCCACCCAGCCGCATGCCCTGTTTTCCATCAGTCTGTGGACTCACAAATTATCCCTGCCCTCTGGAAAATACAAAACATTTTCCAGCTCCAAAAAAACCCTTGCCTAGCTGTAAATAATTAGTATAGACTGGTGACTCTGATTTTGTTGATGGAATGCTTTGAAAAAGACATGGCATATTTACTTCTATTGAAGGTCATTTCTGTATTAGAACCATTCCATTATGCTTACAGTACATTAATGGGGAAGTCGTGAAGCCACTAACAGCATCACCCATTTGATTACTGAGCCAATGGAGGGCCCTGGGGGCTATGCATGCCTGCTAATATTGATTTTAGCGCTGCTTTTAACACACTTTGGCTAATCCCAAAACTGAAACTCATCTGCGTCAATCCTTTTGTAATTAAATGTTGTTTTTCCTTTTTCACCAGTTGAAATCAACATGTCAGTCAATCTATACAAAACCCTCTGTGTTCCCAGGTCGTGATTCATGATATGATGCAAGGAGTTGTGTAATAGATTGACAACATAATGGGTTGTGATAATAATATGTTGATGGCTCCAGTGCAGAGCAAATTTCCTATTTATATCCTATTTATATTCATAATTGTATTTATTAGTTCAATGCAGTATTCTTGGAATGTATTTCACTTAGTTTACTTTTTTCAATTTCTCCACGAGTTTTTGGGGCTCATTTTCTTGTTTGTTTTGTTTTTACTTTTCTCTTTTTTTGCTTATTTTCAGGTAATTTTCTTGTTAGTCTTGTTATTTCTAATTTCCTGATCATTTTTGGGCCACGTCTTATTAATTATTTTGCTCATTGTTTTCTAACTACATTTTTGCAAGAAGTCAAACCAATTTGCTTAAACATGGTCCCCAATTAAACAATAAATCAATATTAGGGCTGTTCTTGACGCTGAATTTTTCAAGTTGAATCAGATTTTTTCTTAAGAAAAATTAAAATGTTTTTTCTTTTTTTCACATACAGTTTTAATTTTTAAACGGGGCTCAGCAGGATGTTCAGTGTGACATTGCGTATTAAGTTGCTGTGAGCTGTAATTCTAAGCATAAGAATGATGATAACATTATCTCAAAGAGTTAATATCAAAGACTATCATAACAGCCAAGAGCACTCACTCCGTAGCAAAATCCAGGGACTAAAACATCCACAGAAGTTCGCTGCACAGGACACTGACCGGACAGATAATTTTTTAAAAAAAAAACTCTGCTCAACTTGAAGCCATCTTAGTTGCTTGAGGGGTCTTCAACTGATAATTTAAATCTCTTGACTTTCCAGGGGCTGCCCTAAACAATATGTTTGCTGTTTTTGCTGCAAAACAGTATTTTCTCCATAAATTCAAGGTAACGTGGCGTGACTAGCTGATTTACAGATGGATATTCTGTGGGTTTGTTCTTTTCTGTTGAGAATGTGAAAAGTTTAACTGTCCTTAAAAGGACACTTCACCAATTTTTGCTGTATCAAAATGTGGGTAGAATGTGTTATTGAACTATTGTAAACTTCCCTCCATACTACTGGTGCCTTGATATCCCCTCCTCAGCAAAACTCTGTACGTAAACTGATACAAAACATATTATCCAGTGTGTGTGTGTGTGTGTGTGTGTGTGTGTGTGTGTGTGTGTGTGTGTGTGTGTGCATGTGTGTGTGTGTGTGTGTGTGTGTGTGTGTGTGTGTGTGTGTGTGTGTGTGTGTGTGTGTGTGTGCATGATGTGTGTACCTAGAAACTTGACCAGCAGTGAGTGGGGGTATTTCCTCAGATGTTCCAAGTAGATCTTCAGGTTGGCCAGAAGGAATTTGATTTCCCTTTTGTTCTGGGTCTTCAAAAAGAAGCGTTTATCATTTCTAGAAGTTCAAAAGCACAGAGTAAGTAGATCTCTATCCTATCAATGATGTAACAAGCCACACTCTGACCCCTCTCCAATGAAAAGGTACTGTGATTTTTATGGTTTACCAATCGCTAGCACCAAATGTTGGACGTAGTCACAACATTTGTCATTGAGCTTTGAGCTGCAACAACTTGTTTTCTTAAATTGTGAGATAAAAGAAGCACCAGTAACACTTTCTGTGAAAACCACATTATAATGCATCCAAACTTAAGTCTTTTAAATGTTTTTTGAAAGTATTACAGTGTATGGTATTAATCACTTATTATGCAGCATAGATTCTTATTAATGCATGAAAATAATTAAACTTAAAATCAACAAAGAAACATTATGATGAAGCATAAATTGTTATAAATGCATCAATATGTACCTCACTTTGCTTAACACATACAATGATAACTTATGATACAGCATGGACAATTATACCACACTATGAGTAATTACTACAGCTGATTATTGATGTGTGTATATTGGTGTGTATATATGGTGAGCATAAATATTTATAATGCATTATAAGCAACATCAGTCAATCTCTAGTTTATATCAAGTCAAGAGCATCCATAAGAGCCTTGATATTTATAAATCACTGTAAGTCAAATCTATAATGTTGAATGACTGTTGATATAGTGTCTCAGTCATCAGTATTTGTGTCTTTGAGTATAGTCATAAAGCATTATGAACACATAATCCACTATGAATGTCTTCATAATGCATTAAAGATGTGGTCCTCATAGAAAGTGTTACTGAAGCAGCTTTTGCACACAACAGCACAACTCTGTCATTAAGCATGTCGTAAGTGCTGAAGTTATTTGGTTAAGAGTTCACGGTGGGGTTCAGATTACAGTCTTTGGCTGAGAGACACTGAAGTTTTGAGGTTAGGCAAATGAGATTTCAGTCCAAAATAAATGTTAATTTCATATAATAACAGAGGAACAATTGTGTGTATGTATGTGTGTGTGTGTCATGACTCACGTCAGGAAGAAGTCGGCCTTGCTCTTGGAGTTGCTGATGAACTGGAGGTAGCAGTTTTCCGAGCAGAGTGACTGCTGATACTCCTGCTCTGTCATCCCCAAAGAGCCACGCAGGCTGGCAAACACCGGGCCTGCAAACGTCTCCATTGTAAAGTCCTACACACACACACACACACACACACACACACACACACACACACACACACACGACATACACACATGCAACTTAATATGCCGGTTGCAGCATTCAGTATAATCATTAATAATTTCATTGTTGTTGGTTGTTGAGACACATCCACATACCTTATGAATCTGAGTGACCTCTAATCTGAAATCCTCATCTGACAGTTCATTCTAGAGCGGGAAAAAGCAAAGATGGAAAGATGTTATTGTCAACTGAGCTTACAAAGAAGTAAGCTCAGTATCACAAAGATGAAAGACAGAAATACATTATTCACATATGACACAAATTGAGCTGGAATGAGCTTGACACTTAAGCTTGAGTTTGAACATGTGGCTCATATGATTGGATGTAAAAATAAATCTGAAGCCAGTCAGTCAGTCAGTCATTTTCTGTAACTGCTTGCCCTCGTAAGGGCTGCAGGTCTCCAAACTATCGCAGGGCTGACACAAATAGACAGACAACCATACACACTCACAGTCACTCCTAAGGGCAATTTAGAGTCACCAATCAACCTGAGCTGCATGTCTTTGGATTGTGGGAGGAACCCGGAGACCCCGGAGAGAACCCACGCAGACACGGGGAGAACATGCAAACTCCGCACAGAAGGGCCCCCACTCATGGACCGAACCCTGTTCCAACTGGGTTTCGAACCTTAGGGTCTGTTGTCGACCTTAGGGTCTGTTTGGCTCATGTTACACACTTTTTATTCTTCATTTTTTTATCATTTTGGCTGTGCCCATGCATATGGCATACATTTTGGCAGAATTGCGTATTTTTGTTTAATCTTGGAATTTCCAGCTCATGTCCTACACTAAGTCTAAAATACACTGTGGGAACTAAATTGTTACATTCAGACTGTTAAGTGAAAAAATGCTCCATTGAAACCCATTCAAACTACAATATTTGATCCCACAGCCATCAAAGCAAAAAGAAAAAGAAAAAGGCATTGAACTGTTTCTAGTATAATGTTTCACTTTGGGCTTTTGCCTTGGAATTTGTATGTTCTACCATTTTCCACCTGATGTCATTTACCATATTAGGCATATTAAGAAAACACATATCATTTCCACTGGGTGGAGGGGTATCTCTAAAATTGATGTTATTTTTGGGATGTACTTCTGTTTTTCCTGTAGCTTCATCATCATGAAACTGTGTAAAATTAGGCTATTATTGGTGTATGATTCGTGCATGAGGGAATTAATCACTAATTCGCATCACTGAGACACTCAAAGATCAGAGACAAGCTTCCTTGGTGTCCACTCAGTCTGCATACAGAGTTGTCTTTTCTCACCCCCACACCCCCCACCCAGCCGCTGAAAGCCATGGTACAGTGTGCACACCGGTAAAAAATATATGCATATGTGTGTGTGTGTGTGTGTGTGTGTGTGTGTGTGTGTGTGTGTTATGTTGTGTTCTGGGGACTCTGCAGATATAACACAACAGGCAGGACAGTCATGCATCAGCCTGCTGAGTCAGCAGTGTGTTTGTCTGGGATTAGGCTGAAGCAGTACACACAGCTTTCTCTCTCTCTCTCTCTCTCCCTCTCTCTCTCTCTCTCTCTCTCTCTCTGTGTGTGTGTGTGTGTGTGTGTGTGTGTGTGTGTGTGTGTGTGTGTGTGTGTGTGTGTGTGTGTGTGTGTGTGTGTTGACTGGTCATTCAGCAGCAGCAGGGTGGACACTGCATACCACTCTGGTTTAAGGTCTTGTTTCAGAGTTGATCCCATTTCCGCTGTGGTTCCCATCAACACATGTTTTTTGTTAAAAACACAAACACTGACAAACATTATTGATAAGGATCCTTTAACACTGGCTGTTTACTCGTCAGTCCTCTCTGGTGTACATTTGACATCAAGTCAAGTCATGATGTGGGCTTCGTTAATAATTGGTGCTCCTTTTGGGGTAAACCTGGTCTTATCCGGAGGGATGGCATCCATCCCACTTTGGATGGAGCCGCTCTCCTCTCTAAGAATCTGGCTGATTTTATTAGAGGCCCAAAGCCATGACAAACCAGAGTTGGGACCAGGTTTCAGAGTCGCAGTCTTACACGCTTCTCTGAGCTTCCTCTAGCACAGTCACACACCCATAATGTAAATGTTATAAAAACAGTGTCTGTCCCCCGACCACTTCATTTGTTTAATACTAAAATAAACAAAAGGGGAGTTGTACATGAAAATCTCATAAAAATTAACTCATCTCCTGTCATACAGCATCATAACAGGAGAATTAAATGCGGACTCTTGAACGTTAGATCCTTATCAACCAAGGCTCATTTAGTCACTGATTTAATATTGGATAACCATATTGATTTATTATGCCTCACTGAGACCTGGCTTTGTCCTGAAGAGTACGTTAGCCTGAATGAATCCACTCCTCCTGGTCATATAAATAGTCACGTTGCGCGGGACACTGGCCGAGGAGGGGGAGTCGCTGCTATTTTTGATTCAAGCTTAGCAATTCACACTAAGGCCAAGTTAAACTATAATTCATTTGAAAGCCTTTTTCTTAGTCTTTCTCACCCATCCTGGAAAACTTTACAGCCAATTCTATTTGTCATAGTGTACCGCGCCCCCGGCCCATACTCTGAATTTCTATCTGAGTTCTCTGAGCTTATATCAAGTTTAGTGCTCAAATCAGACAAAATTATTATCGTAGGGGATTTTAACATTCACATGGATGTTAATAGTGATAGCCTTAGTTCTGCTTTCTCCACACTTTTGGATTCAATTAGCTTCAGTCAGTGTGTACATAAACCCACCCACCGCTACAATCACACCCTCGATTTAGTCCTTGCATACGGCATTGATATTGCAGATTTATTAGTCTTTCCTGAGATTCCTGCTCTGTCAGACCATTATTTGATAACTTTTAATTTTTTATTACTTGACTACAAGCCTCTCAGTAAGAGCTACTCTTCTAGATGTCTATCTGATTCAGCAGTGGCTAAATTTAAGAAACTAATTCCCTCTGCTTTGACATCATTACCATGTCTTACAACTCCTGAGCACACTACTACTAACTTAAGTCATTCCCAAATTGACTGTCTCATCGATAATGCTACTGGCTCACTGCGATCAGCTCTCGACACTGTTGCACCCTTCAAGAAGAAAATAATGAAACAAAAAAAATTAGACCTATGGTTTAACCTCCAGATTCGCAAATTGAAACAAACATCGCGAAAATTTGACAGACATTGGCGTTCGACCAAACTGGAAGAGTCCCGTTTAGTCTGGCTGGACAGTCTTAAAGTCTATAAGAAGGCCCTCCGCCATGCCAGGGCAAACTATTATTCATCACTAATTGAGGAAAACAAAAACAATCCCAGGTTTCTTTTCAACACTGTAGCCAGGTTGACTCAGAGTCACAGCTCTATAGAGCCCTGTATTCCTTCGGCCCTAAGCAGTGACGACTTTATGAATTTCTTTAATAATAAAATCATAACTATTGGAGATAAAATCCATCACCTCTTACCCTCAACTGACCTGACCCCGAACTCAGATAGCCTGATTATGGCAGCAAGGCCCGAAATTTATCTAGACCATTTCTCCCCCATTGACCTTCATCAACTCTATACTTTGGTTTCTGCATCTAAGCCATCAACATGCCTGCTAGACCCCATCCCAACTAAGCTCCTTAAGGAAGTTTTACCTTTATTAGACAACTTTTTATTAGATATAATCAATGCGTCTTTATTAACAGGTTATGTACCCCAATCTTTTAAAGTAGCTGTCATTAAACCTCTTCTAAAGAAGCCCACTCTCGATCCTGAGATTTTAGCTAACTATAGACCGATATCTAATCTCCCCTTTATTTCTAAAATCCTTGAGAGAGTGGTTGCTCATCAGCTCTGTGACTTTCTCCGAGACAACAGTTTATTCGAGGACTTTCAGTCAGGCTTTAGAGTTCATCATAGCACAGAGACGGCACTAGTAAAAATTAATAACGACTTATTTATCGCTTCTGACACAGGTCTGGTCTCTGTTTTAATCCTATTAGATCTCAGTGCTGCATTTGACACCACTGACCATCAAATCTTACTGCACAGACTTGAAACCTCAATTGGCCTTAAGGAACGTCACTAGCCTGGTTTAAGTCATACTTATCAGATCGTTCCCAATTTGTTCACATCAATGATCAACCCTCCGCACATACAAAGGTCTGCTTTGGAGTGCCACAAGGTTCGGTGCTTGGACCAATCCTTTTCACTTTAGATATGCTTCCTCTAGGCAACATAATTAGAAAACATTCCTTAAATTTCCATTGTTATGCTGATGATACGCAATTATATCTATCTATGAAACTAGATGAAACTGATCAGCTATCTAGACTTCAAACATGTCTTAAGGATGTAAAAGCCTGGATGAGCCGTAATTTCCTGATGTTGAATTCAGACAAAACTGAAGTTATTGTTCTTGGCCCAAAACACCTCAGAAACTCCTTTTCCAACAATTTAATTTCTCTAGATGGCATTACCTTGGCCTCTAGCACAACTGTAAGGAACCTCGGAGTTTTATTTGACCAGGATTTATCCTTTGCCTCCCATATAAAACAAACTTCAAGGACGGCTTTCTTTCACTTGCGTAACATCGCAAAAATTAGACATATCCTGTCCCAAACAGATGCTGAAAAATTAGTACATGCATTTGTCACTTCTAGGCTGGATTACTGTAATTCCCTATAATTTGGTTGCCCTAACAAATCTCTTAGGTCTCTCCAACTGGTGCAGAACGCTGCTGCACGTGTTTTAACGGGAAGCAAGAAAAGGGACCATATTTCTCCTGTTTTAGCTTCTTTGCACTGGCTCCCTGTGAAATCCAGGATTGAATTTAAAATCCTCCTCCTTACTTACAAAGCTCTAAATGGTCAGGCTCCATCCTATCTGTCACAGCTCATAGTTCCTTACCAACCCTCAAGATCACTGCGCTCTGAAAACGCAGGGTTACTTGTGGTTCCCAAAATTTCCAAAAGTAGGTTAGGAACCAGAGCCTTCAGTTACCATGCTCCTCTCCTATGGAACCATCTTCCATTTTCGGTCAGGGAGGCAGACACCGTTTCAACTTTTAAGGGTAGGCTTAAGACCTTCCTCTTTGATAAAGCTTATAATTAGGGCTGGCTCAGGCTGCCTGGACCAGCCCATAGTTAGGCTGACATAGGTTTAACCTGCCGGGGGACTTCCTCTGATACGCTGAGCTCCTTTCCTTCTCTCAATGCCGCCATCAGAAATCATGCATGTCTGTTAACTGCATTGCCATGTGCAAGCTTAGCTTAGCTCTGTGATAGCCATGTGGTACTCTCACTGCCTGGGGCTCGCGATTACAGAGCCTGGGTCTGTTGAACTGCACTACGCTAATCCTGTTGCCTCTCGGGAGCATTCCTGCTCCCTTGTTTCCTAGTTTCCCTGGATCCTGGCCGTAACCTTGACTGTGCCTGACCGTGGTGATAGCTGTGCTGATGCCGCGACCCTGCCTTTGGTTGTGCTTGTGCTGTGGCTGTACTGATTCTGTGCTCCCCGCTCGCCCTGATCGTGGTCTGGTCCTGGTTGCGCCGATGCTGTGATCTTGCCTTTGGACACCTCCCTTTCAACATATGCATGAGACTGTTATCATCTCTATCAACATCATCATAGAGAGCAATTACTAATTCCACACCTACCATTATTGTAAGACATGCATCTGTTTCTATTATTGCTGTGCCCCCCACCCCCCCTCCTCTCTCCCCACCCTCTCTCCCCTCTCTCTCTCTTTCCTTGTTGGCCATGATTGTATTTCATTTGCTATTTACGACATCTATTGCTCGTCTGTCCGTCCTGGAAGAGGGATCCCTCACTATCCTCTACCGCTCTTCCTGAGGTTTCTTCCTCTTTTTTTTTCCCCGTTACAGGGGTTCTTTTTGGGGAGTTTTTCCTTGGGTGATGTGAGGGTCTAAGGGCAGAGGGATGTCGTACACTGTAAAGCCCTCTGAGGCAAACCATGTTTTGTGATAATGGGCTATATAAATAAAACTGACTTGACTTGACTTGACAGATATCACAATGATCAGGCACAGCCAGGGTTACAGTCAGGATCAGGGAAAGCTAGGAAACAAGGGAGCAGGAATGCTCCGGAGAGGCAATGGGATTAGCGTAGTGCAGTTCAACAGACCCAAGGTGGTGATCAGTAAAAAGGATTAGCACTCAATGAGGATCCTAGAGTCACTGATCAGCAATTACAACTTAAATATGAATGCCAGAGAGCAGTAATAGAAAAGAAAGAAAGAGAGGAAGCAGAGCCAGAGTGGCAGGTCTGAACGGACTCAAAACCACCCCCGCTGGATCGGGACAAAAGCTCTGCCACCTCCCCCTCCTCCCCGTCACACGGACGGGAATTTCAACTGAGCACAAGAAACTTGTGTTCCAGGAATATACACAATAACGAATCTAGGATCACTAATTAGCTATTCTGGCTTAAATATAAAGGTCAGAGAGCAGTGTTAGTCCCACTGCTCTCTGACCTCTGGCAGGTTAAACCTATGTCAACCTCACTATGGGCATCACTGTGTACAACCCCAGGCAAAAATTATGGAATCACCAGTCTTGGAGGATGTTCATTCAGTTGTTTAATTTTGTAGAAAAAAAGCAGATCACAGACATGCCACAAAACTAGTCATTTAAAATGGCAACTTTCTGGCTTGTTTTCCAATGATCAATGGCTAGACATCTGTGACCACACAGAAAACAGACTGTGTGGGTTTGTGGAGAGCAGACAGTCATAATTCACCTCAATATACTGGCTCCATGCCTGGATTACTTGTTGTTGCCACTGACAAAGAAATTATGCAACCATCTAGACGCCATTTCCCAAACAGATGTATGTCATACCACATGCTTTCATTTACCCTGTCTCCACTTGTTAGTTTTCTGGAAATCTCACAAACATTTTAGTGTTGAAGCACTATTTCTAAGCCTAATGGGTATGACATTTGAATTTAAATAATACCTGAAACACAATACTTTGGGTTTATCCCGTCATTTTTCTGAACCTTTACCTTGACTGAAAGATAACACAAATGGTAATGACTTGGCTGCACTGTGTGGAGTGTGCTGGGATGCAGTACAAGGCAGGTGTCCATTACAGATTCGCACAGAACCTAAAAAATGTCGATAAACATAACTGCAAGATGACTGTGTTTCCACTGAGTGGACTGTGTTCTGCGTCTTCTCCTCTCGCGATAACATTCTAAGAAGCATGACAATGGATGATCAAAACGTCAGCAGCTTTATTTCTATTGCATGAAACATTAAACTTTTGTTGCGGTATGACCTTTCGTTCACACGACAACGACGATTTGGGCATCAGAAAACTTTTGAAACTGCGCACTAGCCATCATTATCCCCAATAACATAGGTGTGTTATCCGAGTGGTAATGGAAAGGCAAGCTCCTTGTACATGGGAGCAACCATGTACAGGGAAAATATCTGTATATATGGATAGAGTAATAATAATATCTAAAAAATATTGGTACTGCAACATGACATATATTATTGACTTTTGTCATGATTACAGAGGCAAGTGTCATTCTTAGCCTAAATTACATAAACATGAAAAATGTGGTTGTATGCTTCCCTAAACCAAGTTGCAGTTACAGTTGACTTTAATGTCTGTCCAGACTCATCTGTTGCCAGGAATGCTAACAATGCTTCAAATTTAGATGTTTCTGCAAACAAGCATCAAGCACAGTTTTGAAATTACTGTCTCTAATTCAGTTATGGTGTTGGATTCAGAAAAAAAAAATTATGATTTCACAGTTTATTCTATTAGAGGTTTTTTTTTTAGGTAACAGTGACCTTGACTTTTGACCACAAAAAAACTAATCAGTTCATCCTGGAGTCCAAGTGAACATTTGTGCCAAATTTGGGGAAATACTCTAAAGGCCTGTTTGAGATATCACATTAAAAGAATGAGAGAGAGGCAAGTTCACAGTGACCTTCACCTTTTGACCTTAGACCAGCAAATTCTAATCAGCTCATCTTTGAGTCCAAGCGGACGTTTGTGCCAAATTTGAAGAAATTCTGTCGAGGCATTCTTGAGATATTGCATTCACAAGAATAGAAAAGAAGGAGGCACAGAGGGACAGAGGGACGGAAGGACGGAGGTACAGACAGACAACATAATGCCTTCAGCCATGACTATTGCCGGCATAAAAAGACTTGTAATGATAAATATGAAAACCTAAAAATAGGCCAGCTTTTATGAGGCACAGAGTTATTCCTTTGTGACCACCAGTTGACCTTTGACCTTTTATATATAAATTTTCAACACATAATTTTTTTTTAGTAGATGTTTTTTTGTAAAATTTTGTCAGAATAAGTGTATGGATTCTTGAGTTATGGACAATACATGTTTTGTGAGGTCACAGGGACCTTTGACCACTAAATTCATTGAGCGCAAGTGGACGTTTATGCGGAATTTGAAGAAGATCCTCCCAAGGCCTTCTTGAGAAACCGCATTCGCAAGAATAAGAAAGACAGATGGACAGACTATCAGAAAACAGCCAAAGACATACCGATAATGAAACATGAAAAAAAAAGTTCATATAAATGACTTTTGTCACCCTTACAATTATTTTTTACAATATATTTTTGGAACACATTTCCTAGTTTGGTTTGTTGTCATGGGTTCAGTGAGCTCCAGTGTCAGCTGTGGAGTCATGAGACGCCTCTTTTCCATTTCAGAGCGGATTTACGGATCATGTATCAGAGATAATGATAACTCTGGGAAGCGTGAGTCACAAGGAAGGATGTGTGTATAATTTCTGTGTGTTCGGATATGACTAAGAATAGTTTTGGACACACCTTTCTGCAACCGGAGACTACGTTTTTTTTTGAAGTGTTGCAACCACCGCTGCAACTGCTGACTATTATAACTAACTTCCTTTTTTTCAGCACACCAGCATCACCTCATGCACTACTTTTGCCCCATGTCTCAACCTCCACTCGGTGCATATTTAACCAAAGTAGTATATATGTTCTCCATAAACATTTTCTGTAGCTCAGTTACTATGAAGTTTTTCACATCTCACAATGGTTTACTGATGAGAATTCACTCATTTTCCATTTGAAAAAAAACATTTTCAAACTAATTTTTCTGTACTCTAGTAATAAAAAAGACATGTCGAATCATTTGTCAGTAGGAGAGCGCTAATAGCACTAGAGGCAGTGTGCAGCAATATTTTCTCTGGCTAACCGGCTCAAGCCTGAACTAACACGATTAGGTCTAAGGATGATATACCACAACAAGACATATCATTAGTGTTCTCTAGTGCCACATGGTGGACACAGGAAGTGGTACAAAATTTGTGACCCCCGACATGCAAAGATGTGAGGGCTCATTTTATTCTTCTCTTTATCACTGGCGAGGGCTATTCATTTTCCACATATTAGATTTGGCCATATTTACTTTGAAACTTGCATAATTTTTTAACGCACAGACAGTGACAGTGAAGCCCTGCCTGTAATATCGTGACCCTAAACACTGTACTTCCATCCAAATACCACCTGGGGAGATTTAAAGTTTGTGCAAGTATGTGTAAGTGAATAAAATGGTGCCTCAGCTAACCCGTACTCACTGTAGGTGCATTGTCAATGGTGCTTTGGGTGGCTGCTGCCAATCCCTCCTTCATCATGCAGGTCAGGCCGTAGAACTCATGCTGCTGGTCGATCTCAAACAAGCCCAGAAGCTTCCACTGCTGCCTCAAACCTCCCCACCTCCTCCTCTTCACGGTGCCGGAGCCCTGACGGTGACCTGACATCCCCCGGCCACCTGCGGCTGCTGACATCTCCATCTGGGACACAGAAAAATACACAAATCCAGATTTTATGACTGCTGTACAATCACCTGACACAGCCAGTGTAAACACAGAGGAGGTTTTCAAAGCTGCGTCAAAAAGAAATCAAAGAGAAAGTCGAGGCCAGAGAGGCCAGCGGCAAGCACAAAGGACAGCTGACTGTCAGTTGAGTTCTTAACGGAGTAACTATGGAAACCAACACAAAGAGATAATAGCCTCATGGGCTGGTCTGGGGTTAATGGCATAACAACCACCACCTCTCTTTATTAAAACCAATTTTAAATGTTCAAAAAAGGCTAAGGAAGAAAAAAAAGCAAATAAAGTCGCAATAATTAGTGTTCTTATAAATTAGTATATACAGTATATGAACATAAAGCCAAATTGGTCATTTTGGAAGCTGCATAACCTTTAGTGCCCACTTTAATATCACACACACACGTATATGCGCACAAAATGCACTTTTCAAAATCAAGCTTTAAAAAATATGATACATTAAAATGAGTTTCTACTTTTATTGAGTTTATTTTTAACCAATTTGAATCCTAATCATTGATATCAAATATTCATACATAATCCTAATTTTAACCATTTAAATGCCAGGCTTTTGTCATATTGCGTTTTTAGATTAAAAAAAAAAAAAGAATTATTTCCAGTATACTACATGTTAAGTAGATTTTTTTTATGATGGCAGTCTGGGATATGTCAATGATTAGCAGCAACCTCCTTTAAAAAAATCAAACTTTTCCCCTTAAGGCCCTTTTATGTCACTGGATCATATCTAAAAATATTAAACATGAAACATTTAACATTTAACTCCAGTCCTCATCATGTATAGCAAATGTGAATTAATTTTCATAAATTTAACCCTCTAAATGCCAGTTCAGTAACATAAAGCTGTTTTTTTTTTACACAAAAATTAAATTATTTTCTATTTGATGAATGCAAAGTGGGTTTTTTTGTGCAGGGATTATCAGCCTGGGATATGTCAATGATTAGCAACAACACTGATTTTTATCAATTATTATTTTTTGTTCTATTACAAAAAATACAAAATCTCACTGTCCCTCCTGCAGCCCTAAAAGGTATACCATTAATAAATAGCCTTCATAAAAATATCACACATGAAAAACAAATAATACAAGCTGCAACAGGGGCAGTGACCATTTCTAAGGCTTGCTCTAAGTTGAAAAGCAGCTGGAAGCGTTGCTTCATGTTTGCAAACAGGTAGAAATTATGCCCCTGGCTAAATTTCTAACTTCTCAGCTGCACCTGTATAAACAAATTGAAGCACCTAGTTGCCTTATTTACATTTTGCTCTGCAGGTATTCACTGCTTTTTGGTTCCCAAACTTTTATTTTTATGCAGACATAGCTACAAAGGTCATGTTGACATAAGGGGATTTTTGCTCACTTTTTTAATCGTTTCACTTAAAACACTATAATCAAAGAAAAAGCCATGAGAGCCACTGATTTTAAAGACCACTTGGTTTTCATCAATACATTTATTTCAACACAGATTTCTGTGTGTGTTTTGGCTACACCTACACACTCACTCACACACAGACACACACACACACACACACACACACACTAATTTCTCAATACACATACACACCAGACTTTGACATCCATAGAACTCACAGAAAATCGTTTTAGTTGAAATAATTTATTCCACTGGCCTGCAGTCACTGTTACATCCTATCAGTTCAAACAAGGTAATTATCTCCCACAATGTATCTCTGCAAACATGGGGAAATGGTGACATCTGGTGGTGATTTTTTGTGCTTGCATTTTTTTTAGCCTCTGAATGACAGGGTTATAGAGGAATGAACAGGATTTCACATTTCTGTATTGCAATGGCTGTAGAATGAAAATAAGTGCCTTCAATGATAGTCAATGGGGACAAAAAGGGCTCCAGGGGGAAGACTGAGCTTTTTTTCAAAATTCATTCAATGAACATCTTTGTCAGATATCATTATCTCAACATAATAACTGCCAAAATGAGAGCAATACAATATAATTGAAAAGCCCTAAAAGAGTCGCAGGAGGGCCTGGGGGTTAAACAAAAGTACACAGTCTTGCTAAAATGTATTCCATATGCATGAACACAGTCAAAATTATCAAAAAAATGAAGAATGAAAAGCACGTAAAATAATCCAAACAGTCCATAAGCGTTAATCTGTACAGCATTTAAAAGCTGGTAGAGTCAGATGACCAAAATGCACGCAGCGCTCCACTGTTGCCCAAAAATGATTAAAAACACATTAATAAGCCACACTGTTGCACTGGGTGACAAGTTGCTTTGTTACCACGAACACACACGCACTGTACTTTTTTTGTTTTTTCTTGGACTCAATCACACATACATTGTCCTTTTGCCCAAAACACTTATAAGACTGCAAAATGTGGATTAATCCACCACTGAAAATAGTCCCCTGTAATTGTATTATTTTCCCTTGTTTGAGTAACATTTACTAAAATCCACAGACAACAGCTACATGGCAATGTGCAGATGATGTTATTGATTAAATCAACAGCCTATTTGATAGAGGCCATAAAGAGCACACCAGATATTGCATTCTGTTGTCATTCCAAAGTCATCATTTTTTAAATATTAATTAATTTATTTATTTTGATTTAATTACATATATGACTTAAGACATCATGGGCCATTCTAACTGGGGCTGGGGAGGGAAGGGGAGCATTCGACAAAAGGTTAACTTTCCTGGTGGAGTATCAATAAACGTAAAATTTAGAAAACATATGGCCACATATGGATAAGATAAGGCTATGTATTTATGATTTATTATTATACTCTTCACAAAAATAAATAAAAATTTGCTCACAAAAAGATTTTGTAATATTTATGCAAACTTTACAACCACCCATTGCAACTGCTTCAGTAAATGATTTGGGTAAAAAAAAAAAATAAATAAAAGCCATGTCCAAGTCGTTTATATTTTGTCCCTCTTCAGATAATTAAAAACTCCCATTTAAGAATCTTTTTGTGTGTGTGAGTCTAACTAAAACTTAACCTGCAGCCTGTAGCCTCCTCTCTTTCCTATTCCTTTAGCAGTCACATTACAACATTAACCTCCATTGTAAATTAGCCAGCTATGCTATTGGGTAGTTCCATAGCAACAAGCATGATGCAAAGCCTCTTGTTCCTTTTCAGCTCTTCTCTCTGTGACACTCACAGCTTCACTTTGCATTTGACTGTGAAACAAAAGCTGTGATTGTGTTTGATGGTCCGCCCGAGCGCTCAGGCTGTCGGGGTTTGGACTCATCTTTAAGAGAGCTGTTCAAACAGGCAGAGAGCATAACATAAATTCTTCATTAGAATCATTCTGATGTGAATCCTGCCTTGTGTTATTGATGGAGAATAGCTGACATTAAGGTGACTTTGTTGGGGTTGAAAAGGTTAAATATAAGCAAGAGTATCGAGGGTGGATACATAGTGGCATCACTTGTTCACTGAATCTGTTTCTGTTGCAATAAGTCACATACATATTTTTATTGAAACATCAAATTTCCAAAAGTATAAAAACATTTGATATATTTCAAGATTTGTATTTTCAATTTACAGCACACGTATATTTTTTTAATTGAAAATCCACTTACTGTTAACTTTCTGTAAAGGCTTTGAGCTGTGCCATCTTCATTGTATGATGAAGTATGTCTCCATGGGTGTAATGTCTACAGGTCTTTAGTATGTTCCTGCATTGCGTTTCTATATTTTAACATTTTTGCGTTGATAACTTAAATATGACAGAATCTAGGCTTTCTTTGGGTGGCATTTAAAAGGATAATTCACACAAAAATGAAAATTCAATCATTATCTCATTATATTAGGGTCAAAATGTAGCCTGCTACAGACAGTCAGGCTTGTTGTTTTTAGCCGAGCCGATTTCCAGAAAACTTGTGCCCCCTACTGCCAATTAAGAGGATTGCAGAGTTAGCAGTTAACGATGTACAAAACGGTCAATGAGGTAGTTTTCACATATGCTAGAGCGGTCCCTTGGTGCACACCAGAAACGAAAATTATACACTTTCATTTTTCAGCGAGTACAGCTCGCTTTCACACACCTTTGTTTTTACACTGGTCCAAAGGCCGCACCACTGGTGGAGCGGCATGTTTCAATGACTCCCAAGTCCTGACCGAAAAAGAAGTGCTGAGAAGTAAAGAGAAATAAATGATGTGCACAATGGAGCCACAACAACTACACATTAATATTGTGTCGATGCACTGGAAATGCCAAATGCGCATTTTAAGACAATCCAGGAGAAGATGTAAATTAATTAATGTTTTTGATTCTTTTAAGCTAAAACTTGTGGAGTACACCACATAGTTGGGGCAGATCGGGGTTGGGAGGTTTTACACCACAAAAGGACCAAACCAGAGTCGGCTGGTAGCCATACCGAGACCACCAGAGGACCAGAGTGCAACTGCTGTGTTCACACAGGCCAAGACATACCGCACTCGGACCCAAAGTTGGATTGGGAAGACCTAAACAATGCCTGTGTGAAAACACCCGAAAACCTTCAACCATGAGAGGACTTTGAGCACAGTCATACACAGAAAATTAGCCTGACTGGTCCAGTTGTATGCAAGATTAGCCAGACAGGTATAAACACTTTCACAAGTACATACACATGAACACACACCACCAAACATATGATCCCTCCAGACTTATGCCTGGAGGAGATAATTAAACCCACAGCCCTCTGTGAATCTCACAACAACCCAACACTAATTAAACCTGCAAGCAGCAATGAAAGGGCCCTCGCACCCCCACATATATCAGGGTTCCTTGCGGACTCCAACTGACACAGTTGCTTATTTCTGTAAAGGTCAGATAATGCACACAGAGTTTCGACCCTGGAGTGAGATATTTCACATGATGTAGTACTTCCAGCAGCCACTAGGCGGCAGTGGAGGGGACACAATTTCCATGTCATCTTGGTGTACAGAATTTTTAGAACAAACCATGTAAATATCATGTACAGTAAATCCAATGATAATTGTCCTTAAGGCTTACTCCCTGTTGCCAGTAGGTGGCGCTATTACAAATAGTGAAAATTGTCATACTGATGTGTTCAGGGTGGGACCCTTATCAGACCTATGAAGTTTCAGGCAGATCAGACAATGTACACCAAAGTTAAACAATTTCCTGTTTTATGGCAAGACATCATTTTTGAGCATGTTTAGACCTCCAAAAATTGCGATTCATTTGGCAGAAAAATAATAATAATTCCTTGCATTCCAAGAGGGTCCTCTCCCCGGTCAGTGCTCGGGCCCTAAATATAAGACACCTAGGGGGTATTCCATCAATGTAAGTTAAGACAAATTCCTTTTAAATAATGGGAAAAAATGTTGGAACAACTTTATTTTTACAAATGATTACCTGAAAATGTGTGTTTAACAAATAAATAAATTTGGTAAATAAGTATATACCATTTTATAATTTATTTTAAATAAAGTGGAAAACTTGGTTGGAACAAATTAACTTGTAAGGGTTATCACCAAAAAAACTTGTGTTCATAATTAATTAAATACTTACATATTTATGAAGGTTTTAAGGTTATTCCACATAAAAATAAGTTTTTCACATTATATAAAAATGAATTCATAAGTGTTATGTACTGTCACCATAATTCTGAACACGTTTCTAAGTTGAGAACTAGTAAAGATTTAATTTGTCCCAAAACATTTCCCTTATTATTTAAAAGGAATTTTAAAGCATTATGTGTTCAATTATATTAATTATGACCACAGTTGATTCCTCATAATATTATGTTATTGCAACTAATTTTTTTTACAATTAATTTAAAGGAATTTTTAAGAAAGCCAAGCTAACCTGGAAATGCTCAGTTTAAACTAAATTATATGCAGTATTACTTAGGAGAACTGACATACATACACTGCATTTGTTGTAAAAAAAAAAAACAAAACAAAAAACATCAAAAGACACGTTACAGAACCCTCTCTACTATCTGTAAACAAAAAGGAGAACGCCCAGTTATTACAGCGCTGAGCCTTCTCTGCCAACTCATTCAAGGTGTAAATTATAGTTTATCATTTATAAAGTAACAAAAAGATGACAATAACCATTATAAACCACTATGTTCTGAACAGACAAATCATCAACACTAACAAAAAAAGTGACATTTGCGTTTTGGAACATAAAATAGAAAACTTTACTGCAAACCACAATCTGCTCAGTCCATCACAAGGAATGATGGGAATTGGAATTTTAAAATCTTTAAAACGAGGGTTATTGTGAATAAAATGAGAATTAACTCTTTCACTCTCTCCCTCACTTAAACTAGCAAGACTGATGGAAATAAGCCAGGCTTTTTCTTTACCCACCTTGATGGAATACCCCTCAGGTTTTTATCATCCCAGCTACTTTACACTAGTTGCTTGGACAGACTGTTAGTTATTTGATGCTTTCAAATAGCTTCAAATTACTAATTTGATTTGGAATTTATCATCATGATCAACAGCTGTGCCAGTCGGTGTGTGCTCACAATCAATGGCAAAGGGTTTTTGTTATATATATATATACACACACATATATATATAAGGCATGGGAAAAAAAATAAACCACACGTGGGCAGGCAGCGGGTGAGAATATAATTATTTTTCAGTATTAAATGATGTGCAGAGTATGTGTAATATGACAACTAAATCACTATAATCAAGCCACAGTTCCTTTAATTTTGAAAGTCAACGACACAAGTTGAATGTTTGACCCCGTCATTACATTCATCACCAATCTGACAGCAGCGAAAGTCCCCTGTGACCTGCCCCAAAGAAGGCAGGGTCACCACAGAAGAGAAGAGACCCACTGCTCATGCCCCAAGTGCGGTTGTGACGTCACTGTTTTCAAAGGATCCGTGCATGTTGGGTCATAGGACTTCTATTAACAGGTCTGGGCGGGTGTGGTGTTGACTTGGACATAATAACAAGTGTACGTTGGTTCTGGTACCAACCTCTATAGCTTTGGGCGGGTGCGGGTTTTCACAAACGGACCCGTGCAGGACTGTCATCGGTTGTATCAGAGACATTTTGGCTTCCTGTTTGTACTGTGAGGGTAAGTGAGGACAATTTTTATATACAGTCTACGGATCACAGCAGCTGATGCTGGAAAGACAAATCAATCAGTCTGTTTTAGATTGTACTGGCTACCAGCTATCATTGGAACATGGTCAACATTGCACACTGTGGTAAATAATGAAAGCATTACGACTAATAGAGCGAAAGATGAGCTGAGTGAAATAATCGCTGTCACAATGAGACCGCCCACCTTATTTGACACTTTCCCATAAAGTATTTCTCATGTATATGCCTGTCTGTGACAACTGGAAACAACAGTTTATTGTCCTCCCAGATAATTCTCTCCTCAGTATATTGTGTCCTGCACTGTCTTTATGCTCATTTTGTACTGCATCTGTACCCCTGAGGGGCTCTACATACCAGTGGTGTAAAGTATTTTTGGGGAGTATCTTTACTTGACTTTTAAAATTTCTGTCAACTTTCTCTTTCAACTCTACAATATTTCTTAAATAAAATGTATACTTTTACGCCACTACATTTTCCCTAAGCATCTTAGTTACTTAGGAAGGGAAGGGATTTTGTTCATTAAATCCTTAAAGTTGTGATGAGGACTTTGTTTGAGGTGGTGCATCTTATCAGGAAAAAAACTGAACATTTCCAAATTCTCACCACTAGCTTTTTATTAACAGCAATTACTTGTACTTTTACTTGCAATACTACAGACTACAAGCACTTTACACTTTTACACTTTAGGCTAACTGTTCATATTGTTCTCTCTTATTCCTTCATACAACTTTAAGTGTATATGAGGAGTTAAAGACTCAATGACAAATTCTTGCCCTGGGGCCTCCTAACAGGCTGATCCGGCCCTGGTTGGCACCCTCTGACTTTGTATTTGTCTTTTGAACATTATTTGTAACGACTTAAAACAGTTGGCAAATTACTCAAAAGAGTGGCGGCACTATCACTACTGTCTGGCCCAGTTTGGCTGCTACAGGCCTTGTCTTCTCTTTTTCTTCATTTACAAGTATTGGGAATCGCCATGATCGCCTGATGCCTCCTAATTCTGCTATTATTATTATTATTATTATTATTATTATTATTATTATTATTATGCATACTTCTATTATTATTACACATATGATTATTATTGTCACAAACATATGCTGTAATATATGCATGTAATATATGTACTATCATAAACTACATTTAACCTTATATAATCTTTTAAAGCACCTGCTTTAATATTACACCCACTCTTATTGCTCTGTGCACAAAATGTGCTTTTCAAAATCAAGCTCTAAAAAATATTATACATTATTATTTTCTACTTTCATTTAGTTTATTTTTAACCATCATCAGTCCTAATCGTAAATAATAAATATAAATATTCATTAATTTACAGAATTTTGACCCTTCATATATATATATATGTGTGTGTGTGTGTGTGTGTGTGTACATATATATATATATAAACATAACATGTGCCAAACAGACCCTAAGGGTTCATAATATTCATATTTTTATTACTATTGTTGTAGTCATAATTGTTAGAATTGTTGTTGCTGTGCATCTCTTCCTCTCCTCTCTCTCTCTGCCTCCCTCTCTTTATCTTTCTTTCTTATGTCTTATTTGTCATATGGATTACTGTAATTCTATTAAGTTTATCTATTCTCCAAACACAGCTTCTATTGGACATTTGTCCATCCTGGAAAAGGGATTCCTCCTCAGCTACTTTTCCTGAGGTTTCTCTATTTTTGGGGGGGGGGCATTTCCTTATCTGCAGTGAACATCAAATGACGGAGGGACGCTGTAAAGCCCTCTGAGGCAAATTGCGATTTGTGATTATAACCCTTTTAAGCTAAATTGAATTGAACTGAATTGAACTGAACTGAAAATGTGACATTTGCATCATGCTGAGAGTTTGACATCAGGTCCAATAAACATGTTGTCGTGTCAACACTGTCCCCCTCACACCACCAACGTGTCAGTGCAGTGATGCTGAGTGTGCAGCTTGTTGACAACCAGCACAAAGGCTGTCTTTTTAACTCTTGGATCCCGGGTTACTATAGGTCACTAACCTCTTTACTCACCACTATAATGGAATTAATGCACCTTTACTCAGATTATCCATCACAACAAACTGAATTTGCTAATTTAAAGAATTATGATGACTGAAAATACATCATAGTTTCACCAATAACAAATCATTATATGCTGCAGGAGCTGTTTCACCATGTAGCATGATTGACTGGTATCAGATAATATTAGGCTACAGTAAAGGTTCAGAGGGTGAATTTCTGCTTTCAATAGGAGCCTTGTGAACTGCATCCAACTGATGAGGAACATACTTAGTCAAAACTAGATTGTGTTTAACCCTTTAGAACCTGGATTGAGATCACACCTTTCACAAGTATTTAAATATTTGAAACATGAACAAGGTGACAACGAATTTACTTGACACAAAAAAATCTTCTCTTTTTTTTGAAGGGAAAATGTCCAGAAAGTGTGTTTATAATTATAATAATTTTATATTAAAAATTGTTTTACAGAAAATATATAAAATACACTTTTTTTTTTATTCTCAGTACTCTGATAGGTAAATAAATAAATCAAACTAATTTGCTCAGGTTTTAAAGACATCCCAGCCTGTGACACAAAGTCACCAGCAAATTAATTTTTCATTTAAAATCATGTTACAGAAAATATGTGATAAAATATGTAAAATAAATAAATGTTTGTAATGTAAATGATTTTCTTTTTTCAGCATGTTGTAAGGTCATTTTTTTGTTTGTTTGTTTGTTTGTTTGTTTGTTTTACATTTTTTGTGTTTATTTTGAGGTAAAAAAATTTTAAACTTCTTTACAATTTTTTGCTAATATCTGGACAATGTCTTGTTAAGTTGTTCGTTACCTTCTCATGTTTTTGAAAGAAATCAAACCAGTTTGCTCAAGTTTAAAGACATCCCACACAGTAACAAAATACCCTCTATATGGACCCAGCAGTTACGCATCAGTAAATTAGGATTGTTGTCTGAGTTATGTTAAGAAGCAGGATATATAAAAGGATGCATGTCGAGCTCTCTTACACAGCAGTGATGGGAAAATGAAAGCATGATTAAATCGCGGAATTAACCCATCAAATGCAGCCTGCTGTTGCATATTCAAGTTGTCATTAAGCGGGTTACTTGCCTCGGTGCGGCTCCTGGACGCAGAGCAGAATAGGTCGTTGTGTGTGTCCGCTGGTTTTGGTCTGTCCGTGTCTGACTGTGTGTGAGTGTGTGTGACACCAGTGTGTCACATGTCAGCGTGCAGACTGATAGTGTGATGACACGGAGCCTCGCGCTGCCTTCCCTGCGGTCACACCCATCCACTGTCACCGGCTGCCAGCTGCACTGCAGCCTGCGCACTCCTCACCTCACCAACACGCACATCTGCAGGGAATCAGCTGATGAGACGAGAAACTCTGCAACTAATATTTAAACGATGCATAAATATATCATCACTAACAATGCAATCGAAAAAATTCATGTCTCATATGAGTTTTAAAAGACGATAGCAATCCCCGCTGACTCACGGGGTCATGGCTGTGGTCCAGCAGCTCTCTGGGCTCCAGATACATCCTGTCTCCTGGAGGCAGCAGTAAAAGCAGCAAACAAATGGTGCAGTCAGTGATGAAAACTCTGTCAGAAAGAAAATAAACCTTTTAACCATTTAAAATTTACACTGGTTTTCTTGTGCCACATTCAGATGCCTTTCACTAACATTTAAACCTCTGAAAACTGAGAAAATTGGTTTGATTTTTTTCAAAAAATAAAAAAATGATGAGCAACTTGGTAAGAGGCTGGGAGGTGACATGAATGTGTTTTTTTTTTTAATTATTCTAAACGCGCATGCAAATTACTTAATCGTGTGCACGTTTTAGTAGGCTATACCTGTTTCGCACAAATGTAAGAATTGAGATAGCGCTTAATGCCAGTAACCACAACTGGAAAATACATCAAACTTGCTCTTTGTACTACATTGCTTGAGCTTTTGCTAGACTTTTGGCCCTTTAAAGGTATTAAAACAGAATAAAAGGAACTGTGCGGGCTATAATCTGTCAAAGATGATCACTATGAATGAGATCAAGTTATTCTGAGGCAGAAACAGCCTGTCAGTGAGAATATAGAAGGTGCAATCACTTTTTGATAGGTTGGAAAAGTGCATTTTATGTGTTGTATTGTTGTGTTAATAATTAAACTGTCGTTCAACCAACTTGGAAGAGTCCCGTTTAGTCTGGCTGGACCTTCTTATACATTCTGGATGAATGTATAAGAAGGTCCTCCGCCATGCCTGGGCAAACTATGACTCATCATTAATTGAGGAAGATAAAAACAATCCCAGGTTTCTTTTCAACACTGTAGCCAGGCTGACTCAGAGTCACAGCTCCATAGAGCCTTGTACTCCTTAAGTTTCTTTAATAAAAAAATTATAACTATTCAAGAACAAAATCCATCACCTCTTGCCCTTAATTGACCTGACCCCTAACAGAGGTAGCCTGGATATGGCATCAAGGCCTGAAATTTATGTGGGCCACTTTTACCCCCATTGACCTTCACCGACTCTACACTTTGATCTCTGCATCTAAGCCATCAACATGTCTGCTAGACCACATCCTAACTAGGCTACCTAAGGAAGTTTTTCCCTTATTAGACAACTCTTTATTAGGTATAATCAATGCGTTTTTATTAGCGGGCCATGTACCACAGTCCTTTAAAGTAGCTGTCATTAAACCTCTTCTAAAGAAGCCCATTCTCGATCCTGAGATTTTAGCTAACTATAGACCGATATCTAATCTCCCCTTTATTTCTAAAATCCTTGAGAAAGTGGTTGATCATCAACTCTGTGACTTTCTCCAAGACAATAATTTATTCGAGGACTTTCACTTATTGATTGCTTCTGATTCAGGTCTGGTCTCTGTTTTAATCCTATTAGATCTCAGTGCCGCATTTGACACCATTGACCATCAAATCTTACTGCACAGACTGGAACAGTTAATTGGCATTAAAGGAATGGCACTAACCTGGTTTAAATCTTACTTATCAGATCGTTTCCAATTGGTTCACATCAATGATCAATCCTCCACGCACACTAAGGTCTGCTTCGGAGTGCCACAGGGTTCTGTGCTTGAAACAATCCTTTTTACTTTATATATGCTTCCTCTAGGCAACATAATTAGAAAACACTATAAATTTCCATTGTTATGCTGACGATACGCAAATATATCTATCTATGAAACCAGGTGAAACTGATCAGCTATCTAGACTTCAAACATGTCTTATGGACGTAAAAGCCTGGATAAGCTGTAATTTATTGATGCTGAATTCAGACAAAACTGAAGTTATTGTTCTTGGCCCCAAACACCTCAGAAACTCCTTTTCTAACGATGTAATTTCTCTAGATGGTATTACCTTGGCCTCTAGCACAACTGTAAGGAAACTTAGAGTTATATTTGATCAAGATCTATCTTTTGTCTCCCATATAAAACAAACTTCAAGGACAGCTTTCTTTCACTTGCGTAACATCACAAAAATTAGACATATCCTGTCCCAAACAGATGCTGAAAAATTAGTACATGCATTTGTCACCGCTAGACTGGATAACTGTAACTCCCTTTTATTCGGTTGCCCCAATAAATCTCTTAGGTCTCTCCAACTGGTGCAGAACGCTGCTGCACGTGTTCTAATGGGAACCAAGAAAAGGGACCATATTTCTCCTGTTTTAGCTTCTTTGCACTGGCTCGCTGTGAAATCCTGGATTGAATTTAAAATCCTCCTCCTTACTTGCAAAGCTCTAAATGGTCAGGCTCCATCCTATCTGTCGCAACTCATAGTTCCTTACCGACCCTCAAGATCACTGCGCTCTGAAAATGCAGGGTTACTTGTGGTTCCCAAAGTTTCCAAAAGTAGGATAGGAACCAGAGCCTTAAGTTACCTGCTCCTCTCCTATGGAACCATCTTCCAGTTTCGGTCAGGGAGGCAGACACCATTTCAACTTTTAAGGGTAGGCTTAAAACCTCCCTCTTGATAAAGCTTATAATTAGGGCTGGCTCAGGTTGCCTGGATCAGCCCCTAGTTAGGCTGACATAGGTTTAATCTGTCGGGGGACTTTCTACAATACGCTGAGCTCCTTTTCCTTCTCTTACTCCCGCTATCTGAAAATCATGCTTGTCTGTTTACTGCATTACCCTTACTGCTAAGCTTAGTCTTGTATCTGTGAGGGTGTTTGCAAGCTTAACTTAGCCTCAGTAGTTTAGCTTAGCCTTGCATCTGTAATAGCCATGTGGTACTGTCACTACCTGGGGCTCATAATTACAAAGCCTGGGTCTGTTCTGTTCTAGGTCTTCAGTCCTTCTCCATTGTTTCCCAGTTTTCCTGGATCCTGGCCGTAACCGTGACCTGCCTGACCGTGGTGATATCTGTGCTGGTGCTGTGACCCTGCCTTTGGTTGTGCTCGTGCTGTGGCTCCACTGATACTGTACCCCCCCACTCGCCCTGATCATGGTCTTGGTCATGGTTGCGCTGATGCCGTGATCTTGCCTTCGGACACTACCATATCAATATATACATGTGACTCTTTTCATCACCCTCAATGTCGTCATAGAGTGCATTTAAAAATTTCACACCAATCGTTATTGTAATATAACATGCGACTGTTTCCATTATTGCTGTGCCTCTCTCCCCCTCTCGCTTTCTCTTTTCTTTTTGCCATGATTGTATTTCATTTGTTATTTACGACATCTATTGCTCGTCTGTCCGTCCAGGAAGAGGGATTCCTCATCATCCTCTGCCGCTCTTCCTGAGGGTTCTTCCTTTTTTGTTGTGAGGGTCTAAGGGCAGAGGGATGTCGTACACTGCAGAGCCCTCTGAAACAAACCATGTTTAGTGATAATGGGCTCTAAAAATAAAATTTACTTGACTTGACTTAATAATTTACCGACATTTATACGTGACGCGTGTTAGGAAAGAAACTTACCCAGTGCTGAGGTGGCTTTGTGGTAGATTCTGTTGCTGATGCTGAGAAAATATTGCTGAAACTCTGAATTGTGGTCAAAACAACTCTTCCAACAGTCTCTGCTAATGCACTTAACATTTTGACAGCGGACCATCCCGCTAGCCTCCTGTAGGAGACAACAAGGGACTGGTTCTTTAGATTAGTACACTGAGCTCTTATTTTGGTACTTTCACTAAGCGGCGGTGTGAATTTGATTATTAGCTAAATATTTAGAATAGGGACATTTAGATGTAACATTTATATATAACATTTAATATTTAGATAAAATATTTAGATAAAAAATTTGTTTAGATATAACATTTAATGTTAATATCTAACATTTAGCATTTAGACTTCACATTTTACATTAATATTTAACATCACATCTACATGTAAGATTTAACATTAATATTTAAAATTTAGATATAACATTTAATATTTAGATACATGCTCAATATTTAGATATTTAGTAACGCATAACATTTATATATAACGCTTAACATTTAGATATAAATTTAAGAATAAACATTTAGATATAACATTTAACATTAAGATTTAATGTTTCAATTTAACTTTATTTTACAATGACATTATCTTTTATATATTTTTCACAAGATAAATCTGACAAAGGTAGCAAATATTGCTCTAAATGTGATTATAAAGTGACTGAAAAATTCTCACCTCTTTTTACAATCGGCACCCCACACTTAACCACTCGTAACATTTTCTTCTAAGAAAAAAACAAAAAATAAGAAAACACTGGCAGTGACCTTGCATTCTTCTCATTCTTGTGAAAGTGAAAAGTCAAGACCCCCTGAGTCAAGGTCACGATGACTTCATAAAACGTTTTATTGGCCATAACCCAAGAATAAATATGCTCAAATTTCACACAAATCTCAAGATATAATGATGAAGTTCTGACATTTATATCCAAGAGGTCAGAGGTCAAAGGTCAACTGTGCCATCATAGTGTTCTGCAAAAATACTTTTCTGACCATTACTCAGAAACAGAAGGGGAGATTATTTGATCAGATTCTGAACTGGTGATGCCAATCTTGGGTGCTCAACTTGAAATTGTGTTAATTTCTTTTTTTTTTTTAACCTTTATTCAAACAAGTTTGTCTCATGGGGATCAAAGAGCTCTTTTACAAGGGAAGCTTAGTCAAGAATAGCAGCAGCACAGAGTTTCAACAAGAAATAATCTTCACATAAGAGCACGTATCTGTTAAAACATATCTGTGCCAACTATTACTATCCTGCAGTGATAAGCAAATTAAAAGACAAATAGGCAAATAATAGGCAAAGATTCAAACCCTCAGACCCAGCTTGCACTACCCTGTACAACAGCAAACAGACACAGATAGAGACCAGCTGGTGAACAAAGCATTTAGCAGCTTAAGAGACAGATATGCTTCTCAGGAGTTGGTGGAGACACCCAAAAAAGGGTGAATACTGGAAGCTTGTATTGCTCTGTCTGCTATATGTGTGAATGAATGATTGTTTGCTAAAACTCTTACCATGACTAGGTGATTATATGGTTGTGTTGTGCCCCAAGTGGCCGAAAAATCAGCTAAATAGTTCTGAGTGCTTTTCCATGTGGTGTTTTGTAACACCATTATGCACATGTAAATGTAACCCGTCATAAATAATGCCACCCAGGGTACAGCCAGCACTGTACCAGGGCTGTCACACACAGCTCCACGCTTTGCATCAACCACCCAGTTTAACACCCACAAGCTTGTTTAGAGGACAAACAAGAGACAGCAGACAGGGTGGTGGTTTGTCTGAGAGTTTACTGTTCATCATACTTCCTAGATCATAGCAGAGAGCAAACAAGGAAACAGGATGAAGAGGTGACCTTTCTTCAGCAGGAGATAAGAAAAGGTGAGTGAGAAGGTGAAGGTGTACCAACTGGTTGGACAATCTTCTAAAGTGACCTCTCACTTCAAATCAAGACAAAGACTGTGTCCGACACCACTTATAGTTTACTAACGCATTACTGTATATAACACACATATAGTTTATTCTACAGTGAACAGTAAATTCAGATGTCGGACAATATTTGTGTCATTGTTTCCAGGTGTAGAGTGGCACAAGTTGTTTGCATTTATATAATGTGAAGAACTACATTGTGGGAATGAGAGCAACTTTGTTTCTTCGATCTTTAGTATTTTTGAGGACACTAAAGGCTAAAAAGCTAGGGGGAAATCTATGGGCAAAATGTGCAGGGAAACAAGAAAAATCAGGAGAAAAAAATATGTATTTCTAATGATCAAAATTATGTATTTAAAATTATGTTACAGAATTATTCTAATTTTTAAGCATGTTTTACAAGTTGCTTGCCTTGCTTGTTTGTTTTTAACTTAATTATTGCTACTTATTTATTTTACTCATTTCAGATATTTTTCTTGATTTTTCTAGAAATATACTCAATATTCACAGGTAGCAGTAATCCTCTGAGGTAGTCTACACATGGAGCTGCTCAAACTTCACATAGACAGCCACTGAAATGGAGCAGTTGTTTGACATAATCCTCAGAGTTTTGGAAATCCAGATATATAGAATAGTGGTTGTGCTTGCAGATTTGCACATCATAGAGGACTGGATCTCTCTGAGTGCCATTCTAGTTACTTATAAGACTCTTAACATACGTATTAGTCGCTAGGGTCACTATGACCATGACTATTGCTATTGCTATTACAGCTACTGCATCTCCTGCAAACACGAAGGCAAACAAAACAGTAAGTCATAAAATCACCACACATTTCTCTAAATCAACATTTTATTGTAGAGAGAAAAGGGGACCACTGCCATCATCATCAGCCTTAATGACAAAATGCTGGTTTGCATTAAAAACAATTTATAGTTACCATCATTCTTACTTGCACACACTACAAAAATGGACACACTGTCACAGTATTTACAGAATTTAAGAACCACAGTGCTTTCAATAAAGTCAGAATGCTGTCAATTTTTCCACACATTACCCACCTCCCTCCATCCTGCTATATTACTGAAAACTAGCGTATTGGCCCAAAAATAACACATTCCAAACATTTTAAACAGTGGAGTTTGGTTCACATTTGAGGACAACACATTTACATATTCACAAGAATGGAAAGAGTGCTGGTGTCAAACCAGCTCTGACAGAGAATGATGCATCGTGGGTTGTTTGAAGCCTTAAAGAAGTTTTTTACTGCTGAAAATATGGGCCTTTCATACAAGTTTCTGTCTATGCAGCAGAAAAACGCAATTACTTTTGATGCACATGACCAGAAGAAACTGAAAATACAGGCTGTGGCTTTTGCTTCTGCTCAAGAGGTAGAAAACCTACAACTACCAGAATGCAGTGTGTCAAAACAGACCAATAAACACTCCTGCTCCTGGATTACATAATGTGAGTTGATTTTTGCCGGCTCGTCCAAAAACAGTATGGCTGTTGGCTGGTAATAAACCAACTGGTATTACAGTGAAGCTAAAATATGTTTCTGCAAACATTTGAGGTGATGCAGTGACAGAAACTTGGTTCATATATACGTTGCTTAGTTTTACAGTGTGATCACGTTTTTCAGTCTCTGTTTTAACAATACAAGAAGCAGCATGGTGCCCATGCCTGTTCATAAACTCTTGTATTACAGCCAAACAGTGCACTAAAATATGACTCTGAAAACATTTTAGGAGAGAAATAGAAAATATAGTAACAAAATCTTGGTATCAACACGGCCTAGTTTTACAGTTTGACCAGAGTTTGGTCTGAGTTTAAGAGAAAGGAGTGGATCAAGAGAGAGATGCCTCTCTCTTGATCCATTTATGTACACTTTGTGTCTGTGGTAGAGGCAGGCATACAAAAATGAAGATGTACAATCTGCAGTTTGAGCAACAGCCCAAACGAGCAACAAGCTGGTTTGATGGATGCAAGTTTACCACAGCTCATTAAAACATACCAGCCCATTGTTATGATACAAAGCTGGTTCAAAATTGGCAAAATATTTTTTTATGTTGCTGGATGAGCGAGTTTCCTTCATTCAGTTTACAGTGCATCTTTTTTGAAAGCGAAACCTCCTCTGTTGCTGTGTAAACTGGCAATTTGTGTGGATACTTTGAGAATGGTGAAGTCATGACCGCACTTTGTGCATGAGCATTATGTTTCAGACAAATAGCCATGCACAAATACGAGCACTACAATATCAACAACGGCGGACTAGCGAGCTGTGTGAGGTTATTAATGCTGTCAGTTCTCTCACATGATTTTCTCATGGTCTTCGTTTTCACAATGTTATTATATGAACGCTGACCTTTTTAAAAACGCAAAGGAAAGACTTTTCCGTTTTTAGTAGAGCCGTTCTCTTCTAAACGTACATTCAAGAGTTAATTTCTTAGTATTCAGTTAGCCCAGTCAAACCTGCAGGAGTTTTTGGTGGCTAATGTACCATGTTAACCTGCCCTAGGGAGTCTTCTTATAATCAAGGTGGTCTTAAATTTCGGCCGATACGGTCTGAACAGATAAAAGTGACATCAGTCTACTGAGCTGAAGACACTGAACCAAACTCTCCCTTTGCAGTAGTTGGTCTGAGGGATCCTTTATTGGATCTTGATGAAATTGTATTGGTCTGTTAAATATGACATAACCCTTCAGATGATAAATTCCTGTTAACAGCATGAAATGCCCATGAGAGGAGAGAACACAGAGACTGATCTAAACACTACACAACAGGACCTCAAGTAAAAATATTACTCCCCTACGTCTGTGTTTCATGGGCACATTCGCATGGGATAAGGGATGTCTGTATTTTAACCAAATTAGTGACATTATTACCCTGCACATAAACAAACAAACAAAACAACCCAAAATTGCAGCTAAATCAAAGAGATGCCGATTCACATGGGACTAATATTATCCCATGACCTCTGTTTTTGCCAAGATATGGTAGGTAATTTCCCCCTGGAATTTTTACTTTACAAATTACGGACATGGCCGAATTGCACGAGATTAAAATCAAAGACATTCTCCACAATTATAACAAGTTACCAAAGGTCCCCACGTAATGCTACTCCCATGAGAATAGGGCTATTGGTGCCGTCTACTTTTTGTTTTACGCAAATTCATTCTCAATGTCTTGTTCTATACTGCTACCCAAGTCCAAGATATTCAAATATGACTCAGCTTTAAAACACAGTAGCTGATTTTTACTTATCAATTCAAACTGAAGCGATATAGAGCCAGAATACAGAATAAATTGCAGGAAACTTCCTTTTTTACAAAAAGAATTTTGTAACCATGAGCTGTCCAGTAACCAGAATTAGAGGATGGAGGTATGATTTTGTTTAGAGGGACGCCAGAGAGGGTTTAGCATCATGGCTATTTTCACACTTAAATCCACAACAGTCACTCAAACAGGCTGAGATTAGTCCACTTTCTTTGGCTTGCGATTCTTCCACATGATAACTGCAGTGAACGCTCCTGTGGAGACCATAAGAGCAGATAATTTTGGATTTGCCTTAATTGTATAGGACAGCTTCAGCGTGACAGGGTGAGAGAGAGAGAGGATGACATGCAACAAAGGGCTGCAGGCAGCGAGGACACAGTCTCTGCACATGGGGCGCCCGTTTTACCAGCTGAGCTAACAGGCGCCCCAAGAGGGGATTAACTGTGACGCATAGTACATAGGGTCATAGTACATTTACATGATGTTAGAAAAAGTCAAATTATTGTGTTAGTCCAACTAAAACTGGACTTTTAAGCAGAGCAGCAGCTAAAGTAGTAAAATAACTGTTTCTCTCAGCAGAGTCTGGTGTTTTTTGATAGAATGGCTTCAAATCTGCGCCGGTAAGAGCTTTCTGACAGCGAGGTAAAGCACTAAAAATATTCTAAATATAGTGTACACTTTAACCAATATAGATTTTTTTAGGTGACTTAAAACTAATCAATGAAGGCAGAGTTTGCTCAGCGCTGTTTGGTTATATGAACATAAATAATATATGTACGCATAATATAAATAATATAGGTCTATAGCAACTAGCTGAAAGAGGGCATATCTCTAACTGCCTTAGTGGAGTTGGACAAATCGAGCTGTAACCTTAGCACCACTAAACTGCACATGTAAATGTACTGTTACACCTCATTTAATTTGGAGGGGTCGTCTGTGGGGTGCATATTGTTTTTGGTTTGAGAATGCAGACAGTCTACTCACCTATACACAGGAGCAGTATCACCGCTGCAATGCCCGGCAGGATGACTGAGTACTCCCGAGGAAGAAAATACTTGTGCAGAACATGATCACTGTCCACAAAAGGCTGGAAAAGATCAACAGGTGCAATGTTGCATTTAACCCTCTGAAACCTGAACAGATTGGTTTGATTTCTTTCTAAAACATCTGGGAAAAAAGCCAGTTATCTACCTGGCACGAAATATCACACAAACTGCAAGTAATGAGTGAAAGATGACAAGAAATTACCTAAAAAATGTTTTTAAAAAACAGGGTCGGTTTATTAGAAAGTGATCCAAAACGTTTGAAAAAATATATATTTATAATTATAATGAGTTTATATTTCAAAAAATCATGTTACAAAAACATATTAAAATATATAAAATAAATACATCCAGTTTTATTTTCAGCACTCTTGAGGACATTTTAATGTTTTATTTATTTATTTATCTATTTATTATTTATTTTCAGGTAATTGTCTTGTAATTTTATTTTATTTTTTTAAAGATTTTTTTTGCTCATTTTTGGACCATATCTTGTTAAGGTGCCTTCTTCTCATGTTTTTGAAAGAAATCAAACCAATTTTGTGCCTACTTAAGAGAGACAGACAGGAGTGATGTAAACTCATGCAACAGTCTCCTCCCTTTGGTTGTTTTATGAACTGCACCGTGCTGTGTGAGGCTGTGAGAATTAGGCTGAATATAATAACTTTGATTACAGGCATTTCTCTGCTTTATTCTCTGCTGTTTAGTCTGATCATGTGCTGCTCATGTGGTGCAAGCAGACTTGGAATCTGATTGCAGGCTGTTAAAAGCATCAGCTTAATAAATACAATATAAAATTCTATGTAAGTTACTGGATGGACACAGTAGATTTTTTTTGGAAAACAAGCATTAAAGTCTAAAAGAACTGCATGTCATTAAAATGAAGTTCATTCTTGAGCTGAAACAAGCCTTCTGTTGAATAGAGGGTTACTAATTCAATCTTTGTTTAGTCTTGAGACTTAAAGATTTAAGAAAAAAAATTGTAATTAGATTTTTGGTAAATTCACTAAACCCAAGCAAGACAGCTTTATTTGTACAGCACATTTCACACAACAGGGAAATTCAAAAAAGCAGAGCAAAAAAATATAGATAATAATACATGATACAAATTTACAATAAGAGTAAAGGGATAAGATATCAAAAAACATAATAAATTATGAAATGATTTTTTAAAGTGCAGACAGGAGGTGCAAAACCTACCAGGATGATGACCCAGACAGAGTAGTATGTAAACAGCAGGAGGCTGAATATGACCAGACTCATGCCAGCTGCTTGATCCACTCCTGTGGCCTGAAAATAATGATGACAAACAAGTAAACAGTGAGCAGAGAAATCCGGCAGTGGCGGATGATGATGCATGACTGACCAAAATCCCAACCACACTGTTATTTTTTTCCCTCCTGTGCCAATGGCAGAATTCACAGGGTTTTCTTTTTTTTTTTAATTAACCCTTTGAAACCTTAGCAAATTGTCTTGAAAAACGAAATGAGCGACAAAAGAAGAAACAGCCCAGAAATTAGCAAGAAATGAGTCAAAGATCAAGTTAGTTAACCTCCCTACTTATATTTTCGAAATGTAATTAACGTGTAGCCACCCCTGTGTGTATATCATCTTTGTTATTGCAAAAAAAGTAAAACTTCAGTTAATGAATCAACAAAGCGTCACCGTAAATTCGACGTGAAATAAAAACATATAATCTTTCAAACAATTCCAATAAAACCTTTTATTTAACACAAATGACCGGCGTTGCAACATTTGACATAAGCCGTTTTAGATTTAAGAACAACGTTAAGGTCTTAAGTAGTTTTATACATGTAACGTTACACTTAAAGGAAAACAAAAAAGGCTGGTTATAATTGATTTTACTCAAACTGCCGAGCTAACATTAACGTGTCTGACATGTTTCTCTCAACCGGGAAGATCTCGGCTGTAGAGCAGCTATCTGCGCGTTAACCTGCGAGGCTTCATATCGCAGAAAACGGTTAAAAAATGCTGCTGTTTTATGAGTCATAGTTTGTTTCAAAGAGCTGACTTTTATTGGCTTGTTTAAGTTTAATCAGCTTATTTTCCTTACCATGTCTGTTGGCTGACGTTTCCTGCTGCTCTTCTTCCTGTTGAGAAATCCGGCTGAAAAAATGCTTCTGGGCCTCTGCTGCCCCCTGCTGGAGCACCTGCTAAATACATGTCCCAGAGCGCACGAGAATAAGAAGTAAAGTAAAAGAAAATTTCATCAACGTATTGCTTTGAGAAATGTGAAACTTTTTTCTTTTGTTCTGTAATATAATTTTAAATATATCACGATAAGAATTATAAATAAAATTGTTTGGCCTCCCACCTCATTTTTTGAAATCCTGGAGTTAAAATAATCCATGTTTTTCAGTCTTGTTGTGCATGCTGCCTAGTTCATGCAAATGGTTAAAAAAATTCAAAACTTTGTCATTTTTTTTAACAAAAAAAAAGGGGGGGGGTCCAGGAAATTGTATTTATAATTCCTTTAATTACATATTTAAAATTAGGTCATGAAAACATAAATAGCCTATATATTTTCAGTTGTTTTTAAGGTAATCTTTGGTTTTGGTTTGTTTGTTTTTACTCTTCTTTTTGTGGTTATTTTCAGACAATTTTCCTGTAATGTTTTACTATCCTGCTAATGTTTTGTTTGTTTGTTTGTTTGTTTGTTTATGGTTATTTACAGATAATTTTCTAGTAACTTTTTAATAACCTCTTGCAAATGTTTGCTCTTCGCCTTCTTTCAATGTTTTCGAAAGAAATTAAGCTCAGGTTTTAATGGGTTAAATGAGCCCCCTTTACCTGTCTTAGATAGTGACTTTTCATGTAAATGCATTTTTCCTGGTTTAATAAATTCTAATGAAAATTTACTAGTAATGCATCAGCGGCAGCCATGTGTCTAGGACAAATAATTAAATATACATCAAAGACAGAGTGATGATGATTCAGGCTTTTATTATTTATGCATTTTATTATGGTCAGCATGTTTATGCACATCATAATATGAACATGATAGGATGGATAATCTCTACTCCTGGTGTGACTTTGACATGTATTTCCTGCTATTTTAACACAAGGAGAGACAACATTTTTATCTGGGGAAAAAACATTTTTTTGAGGACAACAAAAAGGGTACCAAAAACGTGGACAGAATGGTATTTATTAAACAAAACGTTTTATATGCATTTAGAATCATTTCTTAAGTATAGCTCCAATCTGCTGAGCCTCATTTGAACCAAATAACTTACAAAAGTTAAAATAGCTTCTACATTCTCTTCACCAAAACATCTCTCTTATGCAAATGCATTCAGTATCACAGCTATATCATCCCACTGAAATTATAATGATTCTGTTTCATTTTAAATAATCAGGAAAGAAAAAACCCTTTTCACCACATGCAAAAATAAAAATAAATTGTTTTTCATATAAATGTCATTGATAAGGTGACAAGTTACACATATACAGGTTACAATAAGAATTATTTGTACAACAAATCACAGTAGAAGACAATTCACCAACTCAAAGTGTTCCCTTACTGTATGTGACCTCACCCTCCACTGTGAAAAATGACTGCTCATCTCTTGAGTCCCGTCTCACCACAGAATATTACAGTTTACATATTGTGTACAAATGTGCAGACCAGCCTGCTGGACTGAAAACCAAAGGAAAAGAGATCAGATGGTTACAAGAGTGAAGCCACACAGACTCCATGTTTACAGGCATGGATGGATTACTGAATGGGTCTACCAGGAACAGGCACAGGGGCCCAACATTTAAGGGGGCCCTTAGCCCACATACCAACCATCAAGAGATTCAAAGTGACCACAAAGAGACGCAAAATGACACAAAACAACAAGGAAACATGAAATTACTAAAAAGAGACACAAACCCCAAAAAAGATACAAGGAGACAAGGAGAATCACCACTAATACCCCCTTTCCAACAACATGGTTTCATTCTGGTTTCCTCACCTAATTTTGAACCGTTCAGAGGATTTCAACAAAAAAATTAATTGATTCAGAACCCAAGAAATTGTTTCTTCGGGGTTGTTTACTCGGCAACGGTTCTTGCATGAAACGTTATACTTTTGATGTGGTTTTTCCTGTGGTTTACAAGACAACGGCATTTTAGGGGCCTGAAAATGCAAACTGTAATCTTTTGAAAATGAAATATCTTCTGTTCTTCTGAATTTTATGTGCAGTATAACTACCCTCTTTCAACCTATTAATAGTTGGTCCATGATTTTTTTTGGGGGGCTAAAAACAAAAATTTGTAATAAGAGAACAAAAGTTTGCAGGTAATCAAAGCGATCTGCCATCTACTGTTTACTTCTGTTGTGCATTGTGCAACGCCCTCCTTGATTTACGGTGGTTCTGATCAAAACTGATGGAATCGCTGCTTTTCTAGACAGCACTTAATTTCCTAAATAGTCCTAAATAGAACCAGTTCAAGAACCAGAGCTGATTTGGTGGAAAGGGGGTAATAGTCTGTGTGTCTTGCTCCTATTCAGGAGAGGTGATGGGCCCTTTGCTTATCTGTGCCCAGGGGCCCACTGTTTTATAATTCACCCATGTGTACAAGAAGGAATTGGCCCCATGTGGACAGAACTATGAAGAGATCAATATAGACGTCTATTAGAACAGACATTTGTTCAAAGATACAAAATGACAATAGGAAAATTGGGCAATAAATACTTTTTATAGGAACTCTATGAAAATTTTTCGTTTTTGTGCTTAGTGTGAACG
The DNA here is from genome assembly GCF_026936395.1 of Plectropomus leopardus. Taxonomy (NCBI): domain Eukaryota; kingdom Metazoa; phylum Chordata; class Actinopteri; order Perciformes; family Serranidae; genus Plectropomus; species Plectropomus leopardus. The sequence goes on along the minus strand of NC_142195.1, from coordinate 2,369,323 downwards.
GCGATGGAAAACTGCCCACGTGACACCCCCCTATGTTCACCAGTATTTGCCTCCAGTCAATGTTGCAGTATTTCCCCAGTACAGATGGAGCAGAGAAAAGACAAAAGGTCAGTCAAACGTGCATGTCCCGCATGCACAGTGTGGCACATTCACACATACAGTACAGTATCAAAAAAGACAATAACACACACATACTGCAGACACAGAGTGGGTCGAGCGTCTATTGTATACTGTGAGTCCTGATCAACAGGCGCTTTGTGCTGCTGCTGCTGCAGCTGTGGCTCTAAGCTCAGCGTAGCCAACAGCGGCCTACACGTCACTGTCAGCGGCACACACACAGAGACAGAGTTCACACAATCTGCTCAATAGGGATGCATGATAATATCGGCATCAGTATCAGCCAATAGGACCATGCTTTCTCTTATTTTGCATAATAAACAAATCTTACACACATTGAAAAGCATTGTATTTTTTGTAGTGCTGGGCATAGATTAATTTTTTTTAATCTAGATTAATCTCACTGCAATCCTGTAGTTAATCTAGATTAATCTAGATTAAAATTATAGATCTGAATTTTGCCAAAGACATTCAAAATAATATCTATCTATCTAAATGATGAAAATGCATCACAAAATGCTTGAGAAAGCTGTTCTACTATAATATTTGGTAAAGAAAAATAATGTTCCATAAGATTTACTTTGGTGTTTAACTTTTTTTTATTTTGTTAAACACAGACATTTAGGAACACAGGTTCTGTCTCCATGTGGAAAAAGCTTTTTCCTGCTAACTGGAATGAACAGCAGAGGGCGCAGCCTCTGATAACATGACCCTAACTGAACTGTGGGCCTACATTAGAGGTCATGAAGAAGACCATTAACAGTCAGCAGCTTTGTGACACGGCTTGATTCACTCCAGTCACTCAGGCAGACCAGCTTCCGCCTTGTTCACGCCCCCTCCGCGTAATTCGACCAGGTATACATCCGCGCTTAAACAACAAAGTGAAATTGGTGCCTTGCTCACTGTATAGACCCAACTTAGTGAATAGTTTATCGCGCGATAATTTCCTTATCGCGCGATAAGAATCCCGCGTTAACGCAGCACGTTAACGCCGTTAACGGCCCAGCACTAATTTTTTGTCTCTGTGCTGGTGGGGCGTTAGGATAAGAGTATGCACAATATGATGTCAATTCCACTACAGAAGAGGCTTAATGATCAGGTGTGGGGGGGGCTAAACATAGGAGACTGATATTTTTCTCACAAGTTGGTGGAGACCAAAAACAGAGCTAAAAGAGAATGAATATGGGCTTTCATTCATCAGGAGGTCAGGGACAGCACTCCAAATCACCCTCATGCATGAATCATACACCAAGAAAAGCCTAATTTTACATGACTCATGATGATGAAGCTACAGAAAAACAAACATGGAAAAGTACATGGAAAAAATAACATACTAGGCAGGTTTCCATTACAGATTTACGCAAAACTTAAGCGATATTTTCAAAATGTCAATGTCAAAATGGCGATAACATTCCAAGAAGCATGGCAATGGATCTTTAAAACATTAGCAGCTTTATTTCTATTGCAGCCACCGCACTAGCCATCATTATTTCCAATCAAAGGCCACGTAGGCGTGTTATGGAGTGATAATGGAAAGGCAAGCCCCTTATACAAATCAAAATTTATAGTATAATTTATAGTTATACAATGCAATGAGACCTCTTGTAGCAACTCTTTGTTGTACATCATGTGACCTGTCAAAGTGAAAAAAGTGTTTCCATTGCAGATTCATGAAATATGGCTTTTTCGAATCGCCTGTAAGCGTAAAAACTTTTTTTGCGATAAATGGGAGTTTTTTTTGAAGATGACGTCTTTCCATATTTAATATTCACAATTTCATTTTGCATAGTTTGATGGTTAATAGAAACCTGCCTACAGATGGTGTTGACTTGTGACTACTAACACAGTAGCACCAACAACTTTATATGATAATATGTCATGTGTTGTGTCTTCTTCACAGCTAAAATCAATCAATGCAGTAACTTTTCTATGAAACAGGTTTTAATGTAACATGTTTTTGAGCCTGTCCTGCTCATAACATACCTGCAATCAAGGCTCAGCTATTCTGTGCATAATAATGTGCAGCTTAGTTTATAAGAGCATTCAAATTCAAAGTACCTGTAAGTGCAGAGAATGGACGGTTCCATATGGCCAGCCATATGAATGCATGCTGAGTGCTGCCTAATACGAGCAGCTCTGACAGATTCACCAAAATACATCTTATTATTTTAACAAGAGCTTTGAAACGAAATGTGGAAAAGAATAAAGAAAAACTGAACATGTCATATGTCGTTTCAGAAAACTGTGCAATCTCCATGTCCTTTTAGTGGTTCCTAACAATCCGCCTCACAGAGTACACGTGCAAAAACGTATATTAAGTACATATATATACAGTGATCAAATAGCATCAAATATAATAAAAAGATTAAAGCTTATGTTCCAGTTTCAGGCTGATTTTGAGTCAGTCTGTAAAGGACGTCTGTCCTCAGTCAGAGCCTCTGATGGCTCCTGTGCTGTGTTCAGTGGGTCCTCGTCAACTCGTAAAGTCAGATAATTATGACATGATAAAATCGAATTAACCAGTGGTTTGACATGTGTTCATTTTGCTGGAATAGTACCTTACATGATTTCACAACACGCTCTCATCCCAAGTTGTCAACACAAGCACATGTTGGGATAATGCTGCACGTGGTTAAGTTTAGACAACACAAGCACATGGCAACCAATGCCGGGACATCAACAACAGCACATGCTAGCACCGAAGGTTAGGATGGGGGCACATAGTTAAGTGTGGAAAAAAAACACTACATTCAGCCGGGAAGTGAATACCGGACTCCTACATGAAAGTCTTGGGTTTGTTGGACCTGCCCACCCCATAGGGACCTTCTTGCTCCTTATTTTATATGGTTACCTGCAGGGTTTCAACCTGACGCCAGCCAGCAGTGTACCATGCAGTCAAGTAGGTTCCATCCAGCCACATTCTCAACCGACCCTGACTGTCCATGTATCATGCTGCCATGACACGTGCCATCCGACCATCTGCCAGAGTATACTAACACCATGAATGGTTCTGTCTGGCCAGGTTTTGATGCTGTCCAGCGGCGTATCATACAGATGGTAAAAGTGGCTTTTGGTGTTGGGATCTTACTCCAAAAGCACCAAAAAAGTTGCACGATTTGACAACTTTAAAAATGAGAACAGGTTGGATTTCAAGTGACAAAAAATGGTTTAATTGACTGATCGGTGGTAAATAATGCAAGGTACCACTTCCAGCGGGTAATGTCAGAAATGTTCAGTTTTCCAAGTTGACGAGGCTCTCCTGACTGCACCTTTATTACAGTGTTGCACTACCATTCCCACAATGCAGTGGTGTTTAGGGTACTGTTCAAGTAATTTGTGCTCCTAGCACCGGTCAAAGTGTCTCTGGGTGTGTTTCGGACCGCTCCCAGGTTCAGCATTGCACACAGTGAAGCCCTAACACTGAAGAAGTCAGTGATTTGATTTGAAATGTAGGAAACTGATGAGTCAGTGAGCCGTCCCTGTTCTGATCCTCAGCAACATATCTGCTTGAATAGTTTAAAATAATCAATTGTACACCTGTACACCCAAACCTTAAATATGTATAGTGCATCATTTTATTGTGTTTTTGTGTCATAGCTTCCAGTCAGTGAGCAAAGATGCCAGAGACCGGTCTGACACACATCCAATGTTCTGTCGAGGAAATTATTTTTGTATTACCGTAAATTTTCAAATAGAATCTGACACTTAATTTACAGCCTAAAAAAAGCAAATTACTGGTATCTGTATCATACAGATAGTGAATTGAGCTGTCAAAGGTGGCAAGTATTGCTGAAATGTTACATCACAGTGTAACAAAAAAAAGGTGAAATGAGAGGACAACTGAAATTAATGTAATGCTGTCCAAACAATATCAATATGAGGGAATAAATTCAGTATTGTAGCAGCTCAAATTCCTGCTTTTAAAGTTACTTGACCGTAGTTCCAGAGTGCAAGTTTTTGATTTGTGCATCAAAGTAATTTTAAATGACTTACTGGTGTGCATGAGCATAAATACTGTGTACTCCTGATACCTGTCATGCCCTGCAATTCTCACTAGCTGTTGATTCATTCAGATTACTTTGTCAACATTATGCTGCTGTAACTAAAGTCAGCACTTCCTCTGTAGAACTGAGAATTATCACAGCAGCCAGGAGCAGATTAGAATATTTTCAGTTATGCGTATATGACAAAAGTAAAGGCCTGCATCTGTCTGTATTTGGGGCCCATCTGCTATTTGGGAAAATACAGTAATCACGTGTTACACACCTCCCACCACCTGATTAAATACACTTTAAAAAAGGCTCTGTATCTTTATCATAGAAGTCTTATTTCAAGCTGTGTGCACTGAGACAAAAATGCATGTACAGTCATCCGCTGTCACAGAATCACTAACCAGCTGACGAGGCTGGAGACGTGTTCACATGTCTGTCAGTGAGTCTCGATGACCACCGGCTCAAAAGTACCAGGTGTTCCTCTGAGAAAACACACAACAGTTAGAGGATCATGATCACTTAGATATAGAGCATGAGTTGGTAAAACGAAACAGGAAACGAGTGTACCTGTTGGCGAGATGCGTCCCGCTAAGGGCAGTGGTCCCGTCTTTGCTGACAAACAGTCTCAAGTTGCTGTCTGAAGGAAAACAAGGAAACCAGAGAAGTTAGCACTGTGATGCACAAATACTGAGCTGAAACTAAATTCCCAAAATTCAGTCCTACCAGGGTACCTACAGCTTATAGCAAGTGGAATTTAAGACTTTTTAAGACTTTTTCAATGGCAATCAGAATGAAATTTAAGACTGATTTCATTATAACCTACATTGGGGGGGTAGAGAGAGAAAAAAAAAGATCTGACACCAATTACTTAGGGTTAGGGAGAATTTTTGCCGAAATATTTATTGTAATATAAAACATGACTTTTGGGCAATGCAAGTGGTATTCTGTGATTTTTTTCTCTTTTAAAGTTACCTATTATTTTGAGATTTAACTATGCAAGGTCAGAAAAAACTGATTCATAAAATCTTACCTTTTCTGTTTTAGCACTTTTAAGACTCATGAAAAAAAGAATTTAAGGCATTCTAAGACCAATCAAGGCCCTGCTTTTTAATTAATTCAATGCTTTTTAAGATTTTGTAGGGATCCACAGGGAGCCTGCCTACCTTCATTGTTGCTGCTGTCAGAGAAGTTCTGACTCTGAACAATCTTCTCTACTATATCATCTGCATCGATGCGGGTGTCGTCCACGCAGCTGTGCTGCCTCTGCACCGTGTCCTTCTTTCTCCTGTTGTTGGGCAAAACACACACCGACAGAGGGACGAGTTAATACCTGGAATACAACAACACTGCCTCCTCACAAAGGAGTTCATCATATAAACCCTTTCAAAAACACGGGAAAAATAGTTACAAGTTAAGAGTTACAAAACAATTACCTGAAATTTTGCCCAAAAAAAGAGAGAGGAAAAGAGGTGGACACAAAAAAGGACAGAAAAATTATCATAAAACTACTTCTACTACTACTACTACTACAACTTCTACTAATAATTATAATATCTTAAATATAGTTCCTGGACATTCTCCCTATTTTTTTTACAGATACCATCATCTAATAATTCTCTTTCACTTTCTTTTTTTTTTCTGGATTTTATTGCCTTTATCTGACAGGACAGTGTGAGGGTGAAAGAGAGAGAGAGAGAGAGAGGGAATGACATGCAACAAAGGGCTGAGGCTGGAAGCAAATCCACGGCCACTGCAGCAAGGATGCAACCTCTGTATATGGGGCACCTGCTCTATCCACTGAGCCACCAGACACCTGTCTTTTGCTTTCTTTTGTAAAACTAATTTTCTGGTCATCTTTTTGTCATCTTTTCCTAATTTCTTGCAATTTGTGGGACAGTTCTTGCGTAACTGCTTGTTGCCTTTTTGGCCATGTTTAAAAAAAATATCACACCAAATTGCTGCTCATGTTTCTAAGATTTAAACGCATGAAAAAGACATTTGAACGCAGCGTAAGAAAACTGATGTCGTTCCAGGTTTCAGAGGGTTAAAGGAGAAGTGGTAGTATTACACATTTTTCTTACTAACAAATCCTATGTGCAGTTGAGCCAAATAAATGTGTGTGTGTATGTGTGAAACAGAGCCTGATATATCCTTCCTCTGTGCCATAGAGCTCCACTGTTGTCCAAAAACTATTAAAAACACATCAGTGAGCCACAATATTACACTAGGTGATATGTTTCTTCATTACCATGAACACACACACACACACACACACACACACACACACACACACACACACACACACTGACGTTTATTTTGACTCAGTCATACACACACACCTTGCTGCCACAAACACTCACTGATGTGTATTAATCCACAGTCAAAAATAGTTCCAGACAAATGCACATGGTCCTCCTGTTTGAGGAACGTCTGCTGTTCTACTGTAGTTTCCTGCTGTTTTAGGAAACTACTGAGCCTTTTTTATTAAAATAAATATTTGTGAGCTGTTTTTAAAGATTTATGTCTTCATTATAAAACCAGAAGGTTTGGGGTTGAATGCGGGCTAAGAAGTCCTGAGAGACCAACTAAAACAGTATTAATTTTGGCCTTTTTATGGGATTTGTTGCCACTTACAACAACTACAAAAAAAGAATTGCCACCTTTATCTGTTTATCTTTTTTTTCTCTTTATCTGTTTTCACGCAGATATGATAAAATGGGAAATAATCATGATTTGCTTTTGTTCAGTATGCTTTTGCTTATACTGTATGTTGAGCTGAAACTAAAACCGGCCTGTCCTCTTAAGTTTTTTATCCCTTTGGCCTTCTTTCTAGTGATGTCATCTTAACGTCCTGTCCCACTCACATGTGAACTGAACCTGAACTATAATTACTTTTGGAAATGTATTGTTTTGGTGTATGTGGTCATAGAGTGCTGGACACACTTATCTAAGGACTACGCATGTCGGTGAGATATAGAGAGATATACAGTATTTAGGTGTGGACTGTGGTGGACTGACTGATCCACCAACCAACCATATCCTACCAACATGGCTCGAATCATTATTTACTTGGGTTCCTTATATAAAAATTAAGAGCAAGGCGCTGGGAAGCAACAGACTCTCATTAGCCACTTATGTTTGCAAATGGAAACTGTGAATATAAAATATGCCTAATGGAGACATGTTAATTTTGAAAAAAAAAAAAAAAATTTTGTCGCAGAAAAAACGTTTTTTTCCACTCAAACAAGGTGGTATTTCAGGCAATTCCAAAAAGCCATATTTTGCAAAACTGCTATGTAAACAGTTTTTTTGTCTTTTCTAGGTCACATGATGCTATGACTATGTGCCTGTCAGTAGGAACTGGCTCCCTCATGATGCAGCAGGAGCTACAAGAGGTGTTATTGCATCACATAACTCTTAAAAGTTGAGCGGATTATCCAGAAATTTTGAATCCACAATTCCTCTGTGAAATTGTGGACTATCACCTCCCAGAAATCCCTCATACGTGGCCACTCCGACGTACAAGGGGCTTGCCTTTCCATTATTGTTCGCTCCAAAAGAAGCAGCAGGATTTCAGAAAAATGTCAGTGTCATTTTTTAAACCATATTTTAAAAAATGACAAATAAATCCACCTTGTACCTTGTCTAACACACTACATGAGCTTGTAACAGACATGACCACAGCACATTCCTGTTTTTGTGCTGGCTGACATTCAGTCTGAAGTCGTTCCATGTGACCCACAGAACACGCCACACACAATTCCTGGACAGTTTCTGACATGTCAGTTTACACATGCATGAGATTCAGCTTTAGACCTTTATCAGAGTGATGGAGTTCTGACATGCCTCACAGAGGGATCAATTCACGACCCTGCAGTTCCTCACCTCTCACACAAAGCTGTGGAGCACATGCAGGGGGAGTATGTGGGTTTCTGTGCAGGTGTGTGTTTGTGTGTGTACCTGGAGGATCTGTTGGACATGAGGGCTGCTGCAGAGGGCAGAGGAGGTCTCTCTGGTTTAGTGGGAGTTGCTTGTCGGTGCAGCTCGGTGGGGGTGGAGGGAGGTAGCTGGGTGGGCTGGGTGAGGCCACAGGAGACACTGCTGCTGGAGGAGGCGTTCCTCTGGTGACTGAGGTCAGTCAGGCTGGAGCTGCGAGAGTGAGCTGTGCTGTAGCCTGGAGGACAGGAGCAGAGGGGGGAACAGGTCAGGAGAGATGTGGGTTTAAGAGGTCCTTCTGTTCTGAAACATTTTTTCAAGGCACAGAAACAAAGTAATTTGTCAGTTCATATGTATGTATATTTTTACAGTGTAATAAAATAAAAAACAAACTCAAGATATACTCTAAATTATAGTCTAATTGAACTATTTATCTACTGACAATTTCTTTAAATATCTTGGTCTGTTTTACAGTTTTACTACTTTACATATTTACACATTTCATTATTTTCAAAATGTTTGATCATTATTTCACTTTGTGCTTTTAAACTTTCATTCACAGCTTGAGTATTTACTTTTTTACTCATGTATTTATTTTTATCATTATTTTTATTTTTTATTTTAATGATTAATCGATTTGTTTATTTATTCTTGTCTTTCTATTTACTGGTTTTAGTGTTTCCCTTAGTTCCTGGTTTTAATGAGTACTAGTTTTGTGTGTTTGTGTTTGTGTGTGTGTGTGTGTGTGTGTGTGTGTGTGTGTGTGTGTGTGTTTATTCACAGGCATACTGAATGAGTAAAAAATAATAAATAAAAAGCTAAGGATTTTTTTTTTTATTTCATCATTAATCATAACAGATTTTTCCTAACCTGATCATTTGATGAGATGGTCTTATGTTATATATATTGTGTAACTGCAGTGCAGATTCCAAACCAAATGTCCCCATGGGGACAAATAAAGTGGAACTGGATCTTGTTGTTTGTCATTAAGTCCTCCTCCTGCCCCTGCTCAGCTTTAGATTTGAAACATCTGCAGGACGTTTTTTTTTCAGTAACTGAATGAAAACATTATCTGTGCTAAAACAGAGCAACTCAGAGCAGCAGAGTAGCATCTATAACATGAGTACTGTCATGCTGATGGAATAATTCATTCATGATATGAACTATTATAATACAGCTAAATACAGCTCTGTTAATGGGTATTTATGTGAGAGGCCATTATTTGTTGGTGCTGTCAGCAGCTTGTGAAAACCGTTTTTTTAATGGAAGAATTTATTATTAGCACAAAGCTAAACTAGGGTGGCATGGAGGCCTTCTACATTCCACAGACATGCAGGTTAATTGGTGACTCTAAATTTGCTCGTAGATCTGAGCATGAATGGTTGTCTGTCTCTGTGTGTTAGCTCTACCCTTAAAAGGATACGCAGTTACAGCTAATGAATGAAGGAATGAGCAAAACTGACATTAAGAATGCCTTCGAACTAGATGTTGGCACAGGGCTCCTCTTTAAAACAGGACTTCAAGAACAGTGTTTCAGTCAGTACCCAAACGTATTATGTCATGATTTTGTGCTTCAGTGGTGCAAATCTTCAACTGAATTAGCACAAACCAGATGACACATAGTAAGACCTGGACATATGCAGACATATGCAGAGTAAAACCATTTGACTACATTCCCCTTCACCTCTTCTCATTTTTTAGTGCCCAGGGCTAATATTTTTTTCAAATTAATGTGATCACAGTAACACATTACTTTGTTTCTTTGTACCCCGTTACACCCAACACTGTTATTAACGAATAACAAACACTTAACATAGTCTTAAGCTGTTAAAATTACATGAATGATTGCATTACTAATTATTAGTCAACACTAATTTATCATATCTTGTGGTATTATTATTATTGCTTGTTGACAGTAAAATAACTCTTAACTAAAGTGTGTATTGTGTATTGATGATGGTTAGTGTAAAGGGTTACCTGAGGAAGCTCTCTGACCTGAGATCTTGCTGTGCTGGCTGGCATAGCTGGAGCTGCGGAAATGACCTGTGTGGAAGACATCATCTGGGCTGGGCACACCCTCTCCCTCCTCAGGAAGCCCTGCAGAACACACACAGTGAACATACACACACTGTGAACAAACACCATTAACACACTGTGAACACACAGTGAACACGCACACAGTAAACACACAGTGACACCTAGCTGCAGGATATCAATCAGAGAGATTATTTGCTCATCGCTGTTGTTTGTGGTATACACTGTATGTCATTTCATCATTGTCAATTGGACACTTTGAATAGCTTTGTTGTTTCATATTGATACTTCTTAAGTTTGGATGCCAAGAGGTGGCCTCTAGCTCACCTGCTAGAGTGTGTGCCCCATATGTTAAGGCCTTTGCAGCAGCCCAGGTTTCATTCTAGCCTGTGACCCTTTGCTGCATGTCAACACCCCTCTCTCTCCCACACTTCCTGACATTCTATAACTGTCCTGACAATAAAGGAAAAAATCCCCAAAAAATAATCATTAACAAAAACAACAAAAAATGCCAAATAGCAAATTAAGTGCTCAGTTTGTTTGAAAACACAAATTTAAGGGTTTAAGGGTTGTTTATCTAAATAAGAAAGCATATATATTTCCTTATTCACCTCTACTGATATCTTGCCATGCAGAGGTTTTTTTGGTTTTTTTGTTTTGTAATGAAACAAGAGCATCACAGTTCATACGTTACGATACGATACGATACAATTTAATAGTATGCTATAGGATATGATACAATTTGAATATGATACACGAATGCCAAACATAGGCATCTTTAGCCTCGAAAAATTCCTACTTTGAGTGGTTGTTGTCACTAAAGCAAGGATACTCAACTTGCCCATACATGTTTCTAGGATTTAGGAAATTTTAGGAAGTTTACTAAAATTCAAAAACAATTCCTATTGTGAATCGCTATTTTTAAATTATGAATTAGAAAATGGTTGAGGGGCTACCTGGCATCCTATGGGGGGCCAGATATGGTCCGGAATCATTTAGCTGGGTATCACTGCCTTAGTGCATAAAAAGGCACAAAATTTATTGACTGATTGCTTCTTTATCCAAAAACATAGAACAGTTCAATATGTGCCTAAAGAAAAACGTATTATTATGTATTATTATTTATATACATATTACCCACCAACATCACTTACTGCCCCCCATATAAAGCAGTCTAGAACCGGGTCTGTTTAAGAAGCTTATTATGTTGTGGGAAAAATAAACTATCACTGTGCTAATTGCTAAAACATGGGACTACAAAGCAAAAAGAGGTCAGACCAGATAAGAAGCAAGCAGTCATATGATCAGACAGGTTATAAACAAACCTCCAGGTATGAAAACTTTGAACCTGCCATCATTACCACAGTTATGCTCACACAGGTTTCCTGTGCAGTGAGGGATTATATCAGCAGGTCAGGTGCAATCACTTTCAGTCTGCCCTCCAAATAAAGTGGTTTAGATGACTTTATGCTTGTTTACAACCTGTAAACAAGCAAGTGGTTCGAATGCTAGTGTGTCTTCGCCATGACTTCACTGTTTGTTTTGTTTTTTTTAATGTCATCGTGTTCCCAAATCACATAATCGACAGAAAAACTACAAACACTGATAATGAGGTGGAATTACCCTTCAGTCTCAGCCGTCTAGAGGATACAGGGAACTGTAATGCTGAGTTGTTACCTGAGCTGCGTACTGATGACTGTCTGGGTTTGAAGGTGCGAGGACCCTCCATGATGCCTCCTCGCGGCGTCACTGTTGAGTCAGTGCTCTCACCCTTACAGTCCAGCTGCAGGGTGGGGTCCTCGTCCCCAACGGAGACTGATTTAGCTGTGCTGGGAGGCCTGATGGTAAAAACGCAGGCACAAAACAAAGAATGAGAGTTACAATCATTGTTTGTCACATTTACTTTTTTAGAGTCCAAAGTGGGCCAGAGGGAGGGAGATCTGAGGCAAAGATACTGTGTGAGGTGAAAAAAAAAGTGCATGAATGCGCTCTAAAAACAATGGAAGGTTAGATATTAAAGTTTGGCTGCTGATTTGACTGCTTATCAACAAGGTCAACAGCAGTTGAGGTACTTTTAAACCAAACGCAAACCTCTAAGGCTGGAAAATGGCCACTTGAGGCTTGAGGCTCAATCCCCAGTAACCCACATGTTAACCCTTTAAAACCTGGTGAGACAGAATTTTCCTTATGATGCCCTTCACAAGTATTTAAACCTCTGAATCCTGAGAAAATTTCTGTGACTTCTTTCAAAAACATGGGGAAGAGGCAGGGAGTAACTTAGTAATAAATGCTTCAGAAATTAGTAGGTTTAGAACATTATTTTTAAAAAGCTACGGGAAAAAAGTCTCAGTGATGTCTCAAGACAAAAGGGGGAGAAAGGGAGAAACTATATCTATACTTATCATGATATTTTTTTAAAGATTATGTTACTTAATTATTATAATTTTTAAGCACTTTTTCCAGGACAAAAAGGAACTCACGTTTTAAAGCAGGGATCCCCGGACAGGAGAGTCATCCCAATTATTACCTAAAAGAGAAAAAACAAAGACAGAGGTGCTACCAAACTTCAGTGGTATTCAGTGTGTGTGTGTGTGTGTGCATGCGTGCGTGTGTGCGTGCGTGCGTGCGTGCATACGTGCATGCGTGCATGCGTGTGTGTGTTTGTCCTACCTTTAGGATAGAGTTGTCCTGTCGAGTGTTTTTGGTGTCGTAACCCTCCAGGATGCAGCAGCGCACTGTGGAGCCTGAACCAGCAAACTCTGCAATGTTGAGATCAGCAAAACCTAACTGGAGACAGACAGACAGACAGACAGACAGACAGACAGACAGACAGACATGAGGAAAAAAAAGTAAAAGTAGAAACGGTACAAAAAACCTTTAAGGTGTAAAGTGGAAGGTGAAACATAGATTCAGAATAAAGTGGTCACGTCTGGTCCTCTTCTTTTTCTAGGAGGTGAATGAAGGAGAGTTTGACTTTTTGTAAAAGTCACTGACCTCCTTTAACCTCCTCATTTATGCGTTTCTGCCCAGTCAGCACTGCTTCTCACTCAAGGGGTCACAGTTTAAGGCAGTAGCAGTGTGTGTGTGTGTGTGTGTGTGTGTGTGTGTGTGAGAGCCTGTGTTTAAGTGTTCTTCATTGTCATTTTTGATCAAATAACATATTTGGTGCAAATTGGTTTTCACATGCGCTTCCAGTGAATCTGAAAACTCATAAAAATGCCTTTCTGAGGGGGCTGTCTGTTTTTCTGCAAAACAGATGCTGAAAATGTGAAGTTGTCTTGGACCAAGTCAGTCAACTCCTTAGTCACAGAGGGATTTGAAACACATTTCTCTCCACATAAAGATATATATTAACAGAACGCAGACCAGGTCATATTAAATGTGGCCAGAGCTGTGTGGATACAGCACTGAACGCGGGGCCCCGTTCAATTCTACGAGAGCTGCTCGATGGTTCATGAAGCCAAAACATTTCAGTTGCTGTGTACAAAATTACCAGGATGATCCGGGGATTATCGACACTACTTCCACACTGCCCATGCCCAGAATGTGCAGTGGAGACTTACTGTGGCCTAGTGCTGTCAAGTGCAACCGAGCGATTAACTTCCGCTGGCCAAATGGAGTAAAATGATTCAACCGTGTGGCTCATCTAGACTTTCTAAATGTTATCTGGACCAAATGGATCAAATCCCGTTAGGGAAATGGGTTACTTTGCAGGAGCTTTAACGCTAAAAAAAATTCATCCACCGATTATCAGACGTTTCTCTCCCAAATTGGCCTCAAAGTCCAGTGCACTGGCTGGGGGCTTGGTTGGACCCATAGACTACACACACATATATATATATATATATATATATATATATATATATATATATATATATATATATATATATATATATATATATATATACAGATGGACTACATGATAGCTCCCCCCTAAAAGTGTAACTTTTCAATCTGGATCGCCCCCTGGTGTCTGACTGTAGTATAGGTCTTGAATCCCGCCTCTCCATGTTAGTGAATCGGACATAGGCCAAACTTAAAAACTTGACAAGTACATGTCAAACAAAATTTTCCCAAAGATGGTTTCTGTCACTAAAGGTAGTTCTCATCATCCTGATGTTTGTTTTCATGATAAGTTCAGTTTTAGCAAGTTATTAAATTATACAAAAGGGGGATTTTCCACCATGATTGACAGCTGTGACAGCCAATCCATGTGCTCACGTTCAATGGAGCTGCTCGTGATTGGTTGGACGGGTGTTTTGGAGGGAACTCACCGTGGATAACGCTACTGCTCAGGCTCCGGCTATAATTAACATCATCCTTGCAAGATGGCAATGCCCGTATCTCAGATATTTTAACCTCATTCTATGGTTGTGCCCAAGACTAGATCGCAGATGCAAAAGACTCTTCTCTGACCAATCAGAGCATACTGGGCTTTTACAGGAGGGATATTTAATATGGAGGACAATACAGTTTTTTGTGTTTGTTTGTTTGTTTTTTTACATTAAAGCATGTAAACATGTTTTAGTAGATCCTGTAAATGAGCAGAATAGGTGCTCTTAAACTTTCAGCTGTGAAGCACTTTAAATTTATTTATTTAACAATGTAAGACTCTACTTTATCAATTATAACTTTAACTGATTGTCAAAGTCTAAACTGTCCTCTGACAAACACATGGTTCACACATTACTCATCATGCAGTGGCCCCTGTAATTAACCTGGAGAGATCAAATGATCCCTGTAATCAGGGCGTGACATGATATATTATCATAATATAATCCCACGTAGCTCACAGCTGATACCTTTAACTACTGCCTGTCTTCAGGTACAGCTGTTACCCCCCCACACATACACACATACACATGCACACACACGCAATAGTAAAGTGTGATGTGTTACTAGCCACTTCACGCAGTCATCCCCCTCTGTCTGCGTCCTGTCACATGTCTCTGTAACAAAGCCCTGTGATGTTAACACACAGATTTTACCATCAGTGACACTGTAAAAGTGTGTTCTATAAAGGAAGCAGGCTGCTCTTAACTTTATGAGCTCACAGGTCAAACAGGTAAGCTGAACTAGGCTGAGCTGGTTTAAAGACAAGTTTTAAGATCTTGTATATTTTTGTTGTTATTGTTCACATGATCAGAAAAATAATCTTACCTTTGAGAAGGTCTTTCCTCCTTTGAGCTCCTGCAGCGATAGAGAGCAAAACATACATCAGCCTGCTAACACTGTCTCTACAGTCATAAACATATTACATCACATCATATGGAAACTAATATAGAACCTGCTGTGAGACAGCAGCCCAGTCACCAGAAGAAAATGTTGGCATTGGACGTTTCTTCTATAACTATATTAAACAGGGTTGTCACAGTCATAGCAAACCTGTAAAAATCATGGAATCTCACAGTCACATTTTCCAGGCCTGAAAAAGTCATGAAATTAGTAAAAGATACTGAAAGTGTTACAAAAGTTATGGAATTTTGTAGCATTTGTGGATAACCTTCCAGATAATTTCCACAAAATGTTGTCTTCCGTGGCTATCAGTGTAACAGCTTTTATATCTGTAGATCACCTTTAGTTTGAAGAAAAAATGTGTTCACATTTTATATGAATCATATTAACTTTTCTTTAGTGACGTAATTTATCAAGGTCATAGTATATGAGCTGACTTTCTCATCTTGAGGTGTGTGGGGGGGTGGATGGATGGCTTGAAATGTTAGCGAGACACCTGTCAGGCTGCAGACTGCTGTTCAAGAGCAACAAACAACAAAAGTTGTTGCTTTTGAGCAGTTAGTCATTGGTCTTCAAGCTGCTTCTACGCACCAAATGAGGGTGTTTTTTCGTGCCATGAAAGGCAGTCGATTTTGACACAAACGTTGCTTTCTTTCCAGCAGGGATTGTGCCTCCAAAACCGGGTACTTTAAGCCAAACCATGATCTATTCCTACTGACCCATAACCAGTGTTTGGGACTAACTTATTAACTGGTTACAGTCAAAAAAATGACAAAATAAATTGTAATCAGTAAGTTACTGAGAAAAAAAAAAATCAATTAAATAACAGTTAGTAATCAAAATGTTGGTGATTACAAAAGGTTTACATATGAAAAAAATCTTTTCAGTAAAAAGTTAATATGTTTAATAAAAAAATTCCTGCTGTTGCTTTACATCTTTTTGCCATGTAGGAATATCTTCTTTTGGCAGATTTTTGGACAATACGGGTAGGCAAAGCTGTTGAGACAAATTTGTGCGCAATATTTGCAAACTTATGTTTTTAGGGTTTTTTTTCAGCTTTATTGCCCTGTTTAAACATTTGTTTAAAAAGTTACATTACTTTGATGAAGTAGTATAAAAAGTTACATAACTTAATACATTTTTACAGGGTAACTATTAATATGTGACATATTACATTTCAAATGTAAACTTCCCAGTGGTTTTTGCGCACAATCAACCCTTAACTACAGCATCGTTAAAACATAAAGAAACCTTAAGTTTTAAGGTATTTGCGACATAATAACATAAAAATGTAACGTATCTGCTATTTTCAGAATTGTACAATGCCAACTGGTCTTCTTTTGATGGACTAGAGAGCAAACAAGTATACTATGCATTACTTTCTTCATAAGCATATTGTCTGGAGAAATGGCACTGCCTTTAAATGTTGATTGAAAGGAGAGGTGGCTGCTGGGAACGGTAGTTTACCTTTCGTACAGAGACCCGGCAGATGCAGGGGTCCAACACTCCAGTGATTGGATTAGCACTCATTTTACATACGAAGGAGAACTTCTTCCTCCATCGAACACAGTTCTGCTGCACCTCCTCCCTACACACACAAACACACACAAACAGAGCTCTGGTTAGACTGTCTGGGAGACAAATATTTAACAAACCATGCTGTTTACAGTAGCCTAATATTACATGTGTATTTGTGTAAGCAGACAGCTTGAAAACACTGCAGGCACCATATTCTCTGTAATCCCTGACATATTCAGGTTGACTGTCTAGCTGGACCCTGGGGCCCCTAAACCTACACTCACAGCCCTTCTGGTTGCATCTTTTCATAGAGAATGCGCAAAATTTACAGACTTCCAACTATCACATTTACATATCATAGGAAACAATATGAGGTTGTGTGGATTATTTAAAGGGTCATGTGGTAAATATTGACTAAAATGATATGCAAGATGATTCCAGTATGATTTTACACCTGGAAGAGATCTAGCGTCTGATTAAAATGTTCTCACTTGTAGACAAACTGCTTTTCACCTGTGAACCTCTAGTAGGCTTTTACTGTGCAGTGGCTGTAGGACATTACAGGACATTATTGACACTAAAAGAGCAGCTGGCAGCTTGTGAGAAATGTCCAACACATTATCAGTTTAACCTTCTGAAACCTTGATTTCTTTAAAAAGGCAACGACCATTTTAAGATGAAATGACCCAGAGATTAGAAAGCTATTATAACAAAGTAACAAGAAAATTACCTGAAAACTAGCTAAAGAAAAAAAAAACACCCGCCAAAAAACACAAAACAAACAAAAAACAACCAAAAAAAAGGAAAGTTAAAAAAAACTGAATTAAAAAGGGGCCATGACATGAAAAATGATAATAATTCTGTTAAAAATAATAGCTTTTTTCAAAATAATTTTCCAAATCTACTAATTTCTTGCAATTTGTGGGGTGTGTCTTACTAAACTCCCCATTGCCTTTTTTCCTGTGATTCTGAAAGAAATCAAACTTGTTTGCAAAGGGTACAAAGGTTTAAATTGTTTTAAAATGTGTCTAAACACAGCACAAGAAAAGTGATTTTAATCCAGGTTTCAAAGGGTTAACAAGGCCTGAAAGATCTGGGATCCAGTGGTCATGACTGCTTATGGCAGCACAAGCGCATCCACACTGTAGAGACATGCTAAAAGTTTAATGTGATGTGTCTTGTTTTTTTGTCCCATTTGATGTTGAAAGCTTAATGTATGAAAGATCAAATGAAAGTGAATATGTTGTTAAACAAAGAAAATGATATTAGAAGCTACACTCTGCCTTTTCTCAGAAACATTAGGAGGACGAGGTCATGGCTCATGATGGTCCAGATGATCTCATCTGGTTCTGTTGAGGGGTTTTCCACTGACAGAGTGAAAACACATTCAGTGTTTATCTGTGTGTAGTTTAGTGTAGGACATTTACTGCTCTCCATGTCTCAGTCTAAGTTTCCAACAGTCTGCAATCAAATGATTCAGCTGTGGAGGGGAGATGGTCCCTGATATCTAGACTGCAGGGGGTTTATTAATGCATACGCATACGATGTAGTGTAAGAAATCAGTCTTTAATCTGATAAAATACAAGTGACTGATTGTGAGAAAGGCTAAAGTTATGTTACTCTCTTAGTTGTAACCAAGTAACCTTCAAGGACTAAAACAAATTGTGTATTTTTCAAGTAGTGGTTTAAAACAAGTCGAAATAAGTTGCAGTCTGACAGCCTTAATATTTCAGCCCGTTTCCACTCTGAACCTCGGCATGCAAATGTAACGCCAAAAGTCACCTTCTGTGTCCAACTGGTGCGCGGCTGGACTGCATCAGATGAGAAAGCCCTTGTTATTATATACTGACCGACGGCTAGATGGAGCTAGGCAAGTCCATGTGGCATCACATAGCCAGACGGAGCCAGTCACGTGTGCGAGAACCACTGAAGGACAACGCCAGGTAATAACGCTGCGGGTAACCACGTAATATAAGGAGCACCTGTGTGCCTGTAGGCCTTACCTCTTTTGCCTAATCCCGACCATCGTGCTGACCGTGCTGTTGTGTAAACAAAAAGACCATGCTGCGTCATCCCACCATGTGCATTTGTTGACATCACAATAACAGATGCGAACTGTGGCTTTGATTGTCCCACACATACGCCAAAAGCGCTGACAGCACATTTTGACGGGTTCAAAGTAAGAACAGGCTTGAGACACACACACACACACACACACACACAGACATATATATGTCCGGTGGAAAAACACTGCAAGGGATCACACATTCTAGGGCATTGTCTGCCACTCACTACAGGGCTATCGGAGTGTAATATTGAATAGTGATTCTATGTCTAGCTCACATATGATTGCAGTGATTCGTATTTACAGTGTAACAGTGTAAAGGTGATGGTGACCTGAAGGTTGTCTGTGTTTCTTCAATCAGTACAACTCCTGAGAAGTCAAAGGGTGTCTTCAAGAAATAAAGGTCTGAAGACAGCCTGGAATTTGGGAGGCCACGGAGGGAAATGAGGACTCATGGGATTGATCCAGTGTGTCCCTCCCTCAGTCTACAACAGGCTTTACACACTAAGCTGATGAATAAAGAGCAAAGGTGAGCTATAACAGCTGAGACCACAGCAGAGCATCTGGGAAATAATACTGAAGGGTTACTAAGTCCTCTACTCTGTATTCACACACACACACACACACACACACACACACACACACAGGCCATCAGCATGCTTGGCTTGTCCCAACTTGGCTGGTAAACTGATGTTATCTGTCCCTGGAAACACTACATGAGAACCATCCCACTCTCTTCATGATCAACTCTGCAGTTACACCACACACACACACACACACACACACACACACACACACACACACACTCAGCCCGCTGCCCTGCTAATAACATACTGCGCCGCATGCTTGTTCTTTGGAATGTGATGTCAGAATGTAGGAAGTGTAACCGATATGCAAATCTGACCAGCAGCATGAAACACCCTACTGACGCCTTTTATCATGTTTCACATTATTTATTCATGCACAACCACACGTACTGTTGCTGCAGCATGTCTGACAACTCTATTGTTGTTACCTCAAATTGTAAATACATTTCACAGATATAAATCTGCACAGTTAGCTACTGAAGGCATAATCTTGAAAATATCAAAACTGCAAAGCTATGGTTTATGCTTTCATTCAGGTTCTGAGGTGTCTCAGCCCTGCCAATAAAGCTCAGTTAAAGCTGCTTTGACTTGTTATTGGCACCAAAAGATAAAGTTGTTTCTTTTAACATCCATCAAACACAGAGAGATATTATTCATTTGGAGTGATGTTTGTGTCAACTTGATAAACTCTAGTATTCAGCATTGTGCATAATGTCCTTAAAGAGCACATTCATAGCACATGCTCGTGTTTATGTTTAACAGTCAACTGAGGATATGGATTAGCAACTACCGAATGTTTGCGTTATTCAATCTCATAAAAGTTAACTGAGTGCTGCATGGATGGCGTTTTTCTGTGGGCCGATGTGGTTGTAAGAGGAATATCTGAACTGATTGTGTGATAGTTGTCAGACTTTTGTCAGAGCTAGACAATTCTACACTATGATTGGCCAGTCTGCGTTGAGGGAGGGACTTAGCAAAGAGTCTGTTATGATGCGTTCTGCCAGACCTTTTCTCCAGAATTAGAAACAAACATCTTTTTCTGTTTTTACCACATACATCCGTTTAATTTATATGTGAAGCTGGGACAGAGAGAGTAATTTCTTATTTTAGCATTAACATCACAGCCAATCACAGTGCATGATGCTCAAAGGAGACAAAGATTTGTTTGATTTTAGTTTTCTCTTAAGAAATTACGCAACAAAAGAACAGATTTGCTGGCACAGGGAGATAGACCTCGCTATATGAGATTAGAAAAAATACAAGTCTAAACGTCAACATCAGCAACAAATTTGAAACAGCGCATTGAGTTGAAGCATCTGATGAGTCTGAGAAAATGAAACACCTGTCAACATAATAACAGCCCACAAACATAATACAAATCTGCAGCTATTACTGTAATAATCCCACAAAAGTAATACATTTCCCACAAATGTAATAGGAGTTGCCTACTACAAGCGTAATACGTAATACGGATTTGATAAATTTGTGGGAGGGTGAAAATCTTAAGCTTTAAAAATTGTAATAACCTCCCACAAATGTAATATAAAAATGAAAAATGATCTTCGCGTTCATTGTTGTATATTTATTTACTGATACACCTGCCAATGGCGTCCAGTCAGCTCATAAAAAAAAAAAAAAACACGTTCGAGCCGAGCGGGTCGAAACATGTTAAAGCAGCACTCTGAGTAAGTTATAAAAAATTATAGAAATGTTACCAGCAATATAGGCTGTGCATTCCACTTGGCACAGTGATCTTTGTTTAAAATTCATATTGTAAACTTTGAACATGAACTAGTTCATCTGAATCTGTGTGAGGGGAACTTTGAGCTTGAGTGTGAGCGTGCGCACCACTGCCTCTTATTTTAGCTCTGTTTTTGGTCTCCACCATCTTCTGACATAAATATCTGTCTCTTTAGCTGCTAAATGCTCCACTGTGTTTACCAGCTCGTCTCAAACTGTGTCTCTGGGCTGTTTGCTGAGCAGGTAGTGTTTTCTTTTCAATATTTGTTTTTCAATCATATGAGCTAAAGTCAGTATCTTCAGGCATTCTTTTCCAGCATTAACTTTATCAGCGCAGCTTTTCCCACTCGGCTTATCTGAAGGCTAACCTGAAGTTTACAGCTCTTGAAAACAACAGGCCTGGAGGCTGCCGGCAGCCTGGGAGAGGCAGAAACAGCCAGACAGGTTCTGCAACTTCTTTTCTTACAGCCCGGCCTGCTGCCTCCACAAACACACCATTGTACAGCAAGTACATACAAGCAACGCCGTCTCTCTGACTCGCTGGTCACAGCCTCCAAGGCACTGTTCAAAAATGTCTGACTTCATGACCAGTATAGGCTTAAAATGACATTTTTTGCTTATCAAAAAAATAGGTAATTACTAGGAGTGACTCCAAGTAGTCAATTATTTGATGATTCGATCTATGGAACCTGATCTCGCTGCTAATCTCACAGTTAAAATGTCAAACTGTAGATTCTAATTACTTAACCTTTCTTAGAACAAGCATGCAAACCCTCAACAAACTAAGTACAGTGCAAAAGGTACTGTATGCTGTACTGACAAATGCTTTTTATTGTAGTACACTTCCTCTAGAGTTTCAGTTATTTAAAAAGCAGTATGGAGAACTTGTAAATTTACTTTAGATGCACTCTTGTCTTAGTATAGACTACTAAGAATTACTATTTCTAACAACTTAATAATTTTAAGTAAAGTACATTGCGTTTGTATATCAAACAACTCATTTTTTAAAATTTGGGCTAACTAATATTACATTCTCTGCAACTTTGAATTTCTTTGTTGTATTTACTTGAACAGCAATATGATTTATTTGATAAAACCATGCAAATCAATTTCATTAAAAGACCTAGTTAAGTGGTACTTATGTAACTTTAGTGCTGCAAACATCCATAGATGAAAATGTCAAAGGATCAGTGCATTTGGATTATGAGGAGCTACTGAATGTCTATAGAGGCCAAATAAAAACAACATATTGGCCCTTTTTTCCACAAAGATTGTGCTATAGAGCCACTACAGAGTCCCTTCTTTACACCACCCGACACCGGAATATTTTTAAATAACCTATAGAAAAATGTTGAGGGGGCAAAGAAAAAAGCTAAAGAAAAGCTATATTTGTAATTATCATAATCATATCTAAAATTACATTACAGAATTATAACAGTATTTTAAACACTTTTCCAAGTCTTGTTTGCCTTGTTTTGTTTTGTTTTTAAACTTTTTTTCTTTTCTCTTTTTTTTTAACTAATTTTCAGGTTATTTACTTTTGGCTTTCTTCTTTTGATGATCATTGCCTTCTTCACATGTTTTTGAAAGAAATCAAGCCAATTTGCTCAGATCTCAAAGGGTTTACGCCAAGCTGACTTAATGAAGTGAAAGGAAAAGTTGATTAACTGACTACCACATAACCTGCTATAAATGTCACTGAGCACATCTTAGATAAAGTCAGACACTGCAGCTGCAAGAAGGAAAATCTATCCATCACACTTGACATCTTTTTGAAGCACATCTGTTCACGCTGGCCACGTATGCACGGCTGGCTTTAATCGCTTTGTTATAAGTTCTCCTCCACTCAAATATGTGTGCTGTTATTGTTCCCTCACTGTGATGTTCTAGTGCACAGAACAATGTCTGTCCACCACTCTGACTGTAGAGTACCACCTTAGCACCACACAGCCTCTGCTCTGCACTTGTCTTGCAGGAAAAACTCACTTGTGTTTTTTGTAAGTTAAGCTGCTTTCCGAGAACACTGAAGTGCTGCTACAAATGTGTTTGTGTTCAAAACTCCCACTTGACAAACTCTGCTCTCCTTTTTAGCAGTGTGCATCTTTTTTTCTGGTGGAAGAATCCGAGGAATGAGACAAAGTTGCAAATGAGCCTCACACACACACACACACACAGTTAAACCACATCACCCAGCTGTGACTTTTTTAATCATTCGAGACAATATGCTAGCTAGTGCCTGTGTGTCTCCTCTTTGGTTGCCGTGTGTGTTTGTATGCATGTTATTAACCCTTTGAAACCTGGATGGACATCAGTTTTTCCTGTGCTGCATTAAGATGCCTTTAATAGGTATTTCTATATTTGAACCCGAGCAAAAAGTTTTAATTCTCTTAAATAACACAGG
Source organism: Plectropomus leopardus (assembly GCF_026936395.1). Classification (NCBI taxonomy): domain Eukaryota; kingdom Metazoa; phylum Chordata; class Actinopteri; order Perciformes; family Serranidae; genus Plectropomus; species Plectropomus leopardus. The sequence goes on along the minus strand of NC_142195.1, from coordinate 2,345,698 downwards.
ACAAGGCAGAGAGCAAATGGACAGAAATTGATAAAAGGTGACAAGAAAACAACCTGAAAATTAATTATAAAAAAGGAGAGAGAGAGAGAGAGAACGAGAGAGAGAGAAATAGGTATTAGAAATTTACCCCCCCAAAATATAAGAAATACATATTCCAATTATGTTACTGAGTATGTTTTGGGGGGGGGGGGGTTCTTTTTCAGGTATTTCCTTGTTTGTTTTTGTTTTTTCGGTAGTTTTCTTGTAATTTTTACATTTTCTTTTTGCTAATTTTGGGTCATTTCTTGTTAAGTTGCTCATTGCCTTAATTCCTCCCATGCTTTTGAAAGGGAGCAAGCCTCTTTGCTCAGGTTTCAATGGGTTAAGTGTTAGAGTATGATGCATAGGTTCTTATGTAACAATGCGCTGGCTTTATTCTGCAGGTGTATGTCTAAGGTGGTGGTGGCTCAAAGGTTTACAGTGGGATTGAGACTGAGGGTGATGTATTTGGCTGCTCCCAAATATGCACATTTGTAATTGTAAGAAAGTGAATGTGAAACAAGTGTTAGCAGTCTGCAGAGAAGTATTATATGAGATGGACCTGTGTGTGAGCATGATGTCAGACTGCCAGTAAAAAGAGGGGTCAGTCAGCAGGAGGTCTCTTTGCTGTTGCAGCTCATTGAGTTGGGGTTTAGTTGCATTTTTACATGCAGAAAGTTCCTTTAAATGGGTATTGTAACTCCTGCTATAAAATATACTCTGATTTTTAAAGCTATAGTTAGGGAGCTGTAAACGGGAAGTGTTGTCATGGAATCAGTGAGTTGGTTGTGGGTAGATTAGCCTGGATTTTCACTATTTTGGTCAAATTAAAAACTTCTTGATGTGCTATCACAGCCTCCATGGGTTTTCATTAACCCCCAAGTTGCACAAATTGAAATTGCGAATATAAAAAGGAAACACATACATTAAAAAAAACAAAAAAAACTGATGAATGACAAAAAAGTTTTTGTGCTTGCTTGAGGTGGTATTTCAGACTATTCAAAAATTTCACAAAACTGCAATGGAAACACTTTTTTGGCTTTTCTAGCTCACATGGTACTATGGCTATGTGCTTGTCAGTAGGAACTGGCTCCCTTATGATGCAGCAGCTACAAGAGGTGTTATTGCATCACATAACTCTTCAAAAGTTGAGCGGATAATCCAGAACTTCTGAATCCACAATTCCTCTGTGAAATCGTGGACTATAACCCCTACAAATCCCTCATTGCTGCTCCTACGTTTAAGGGGCTTGCCTTTCCATTATGGCTCCATAACACGCCTACGTGGCCTTGGATTGGAAATAATGACGCCACTGAAGTGGTTGCAATAGAAATAAAGCTGCTAATGTTTTCAGCATCCATCACCATGCTTCTTGGAATACAGAATATTATTCAGTCATCTTGCAATTGTGTTTTATCAACATCTCGAAAATACTGCTTAAGATTTAAAATCAGATGTAAATCTGAAATGGAAATGTGCGTCTGGAGTTAAACATTACACCATAGAGCCACAAAACCACTACTTCTCTTAAACCTGAATGCAGTGCTCTAGAACACAAAACCTATAATTATTTGATATCTGTTTCTGAATATAAAACAGCCCTAAAGCAGAATTCTAGCACAGAGGTGAAGAACTTAAAGCTCTGGCCAAAAAAGGTTCCACTGAGACTTGAACTCGGAGCACTGGATTCAAAGTCCAGAGTGCTAACCATTACACCATGGAACCACAAATTATTCTCAATAGTAAATCTCTTTATTTCAACATAATAAAAAAGTTACACTACAACAACATAATGGTTTTCAGAAGGACTCAATATCAATTCAGTGTGACCACATGATACACATCTCCAGCATATCAAACTACCTAAGTGGGCAAAGCATTCATCAGCAGTACAAACACTGGTGACCTAACATATTCTTCTCTAATAAGGTTAAACTGAGACTTCAGAAATCAAATCGCTGGATTTAGAGTCCAGAGTGCTAACCATTACACTATGGAACCTCAACACAGGACTGGTAGACAGTTTCTTACATGATATCACTATGGCTGTTATCCAGAATGGACATGAAACTGTTAACAAAAAAGAAGACTAGATCACACCAGCAGTCACTTGTTCACATCATGTGCCAGAAATACTTTAATTCTGCTTTGACTGTCCCACTTGTAGTCAGGTTCCACTGAGACTTAACATCGGATCACTGGATTCAAAGTCCAGAGTGCTAACCATTACAACATGGACACACAAAAGTATTTGATACAATAAAATGTTTTTTTAATGTAAGGACTTTTTTTTAATGTGTGTCCTCTGACATTGAAAGAATTACCACAGTCAGTGTTTTCTTTCAACACATCATATACAAATAAGTGCAAATCAGTGAGGATTACAAACCATACAGTGCCTTTTACTACTCAGCCATCCAGAAAGGCTCCACTGAGATTTGAACTCAGATCACTGGATTCAAAGTCCAGAGTGCTAACCATTACACCATGGAACCTCAAAAGTATCCAACCACTTAGAAAATCATTATTTCAACATACTCAAAACAATACTTTGGAGTTATACTGTAAGATGGCTTTCAGATGGACTGAACTAAATGTCAATTCAGTGTGATAACATGATACAGCCCTCTGGCACATTAAGCTATGTAAGCTAGTACAACTGCTACCAACAGTACAAACATAGAAACCACTGGTTCCACTGATGACACATCATATGCCAGAAACACTTTCATTCAGCTTCTTCAGGATTGATTTAAAGTCAGGTTCCACCGAGATTTGAACTCGGATCACTGGATTCAAAGTCCAGAGTGCTAACCATTACACCATGGAACCAGACAACTGTCTGACACAATAGAAAATATCTTAATGTCAACTTACTGAAAACTGTATTTCTTACTTAAAGATGGCTTTCAGATGGACTCAACTAAATATCAAGTGTGACCACATGATACACACCTCTGGCATATCAAGCTACATAGCATAAAAACACAGCTACTTAATACAGCTTGTCCAAACAAGGTTCCACTAAGATTTGAACTCAAAGTCTAGAGTACTAACCATTACACCATGGAACAAGAAAAGCTGAAGAATATTCTCATTTACAGCCTGCCATAGCTTTTAGATGTACTATACTAAATAGCAATAGCCATATTTTTGCTATGCAACAGTTAAAAAAATATGCATGACTATTTTCATTCAATATATAATTATCTATTTTTGATTATAAAACAACACTGCTGCTGTATAAAAACATGCCAACTAATCACAGGTTGACGATGTATGACTCAGCTAAATATCAATACAATGTAACCATATCATAAATATCTCTGGCATATCAAACTCTTCAAGTAAGCACAGCATCCACCAACAGTACAAACACAGGTACGTAATATGGCCTTCTCTAAGAAGGTTCCAGTGAGACTTCAAATTCAGATCACTGGGTTCAGAGTCTAGAGTGCTAACCATTACACCATGGAACCTCTATAGAGGACTGGTAGACAGTTTTTTACATATCACCATGGATGCTATCCAGTGAAAGAACAGGGAAGGACAAACAACAAAGTAGACCAGATCACACCAGCAGTGACTTGGTTTGGTATATTACATGCTGGAAATCCTTGGATTCAGCTTTAAACAAGTCCAAATTGATTTCAGGTTCCACCGAGATTTGAACTCGGATCACTGGATTCAAAGTCCAGAGTGCTAACCATTACACCATGGAACCACAAAAACACATGATACAATAGAATCTTAAAAGCTATAAAAGCTATATACTCACAGCTATAGATCAAATCAGTACAGTGACCAAATCATACACACCTCTGGCATATCAAGCTAATGTTAAATTCACAACAAGAACAGCAGTAATGATCTTTACTCTCTCCTTTACTAAACAAGTTGATGTTTATCACACACAGTTTGCTGGAAACATTTCTTTGGTAACATGCTGTGGTTTAATTATAATAAGACATTTCTGATTGTAACATTATTCATTATCTTTAGGAGTCTTATCTTTCCAAAAGAGTAAAAACACCTGACCCTGAGTAGTGAAAGCAGACAGGAGACTGGGAGCAGACTCACTGGTTAGAGACCAGCCATTCTGACTGGTTACACTTCCCTTTTCTACAGCAGCACTAACTGTGACTACAAACGGCCTCTGAGCCAAAGCCAAACCACTATGCAAAGCTGACACACTACGGGACACAGTTCAGTCCAGCAATGTCAAATGGGTAATCCCTAGGGCTGCAACTAACAATTATTTTGATAATCGATTAATCAGTCGATTATTTTTTCGATTAATCGATGAATCAGATTTTTTAAAAATGCAAATAATAAAATAAGCATTTTCTGCCATCACTTTGTTCAAAAACAGATTATCATTGACAACAGTGCAAAAACAGGCAGTTGCTTGAACATCTTTGAGCTGTCAAAAATAATATTAAATTATAAATAATAAACCACTGCAAAATCAAATATGAAACAATTCAAAAACTAAATGTTGACAACTTTTAAAACACACGCTTCCTTACTTTAAAACTGAACATAAGGCGTTTTTTCTCAAACTTTTGAAGTTTTCAAACGATACGTTTTCTCTGCCTCCCATACCCCTTCTAAACACCGGCTTCTCCACCTCTGTTCCTGTCTGCATGGGACTTTAACAGTCCCGCTACACAGCGAGTGACGTAATAATCGCGTGACAAAACGAATCAATAATTTTATTATTATTATTTGTTGCCAACACATTTATTAATCAATTATTATAAATTTTATCGATTCATTGTTGCAGCCCCACTAATCCCACTATCCCATGCTGCAGAAAGAACATCAGCTAATGTCGGTGTAAACTAAGCTAGGTGGAAAGCAAATAAATGGCTGACTGTTTGGTCAGTGTGCTATATTATGTCCAAAATTATCAAGATAGTCTGTGGTAGCATTAGACAATCGGCTCCAGATACAGGTATGCAAAGGGCCCCAACACCTATCTTACATAGGAGCAAGACAGGCAGAATTTGTGATGGTTTGGCATCTCTTTGTAGTCCTTATAGTCCATCTTTTTGTGGTTTTGTGTCTCTTTGAGGTCATTCTGAGTTCCTTTTTGTCATTTTGTGTCCCATGTAGTCATTCTGACTCTCCTTGTGGTTGTTTTGTGTCTTTTTGTATTTTATGTCTTTTTTTTTTGTCACTTTGAGGTAATTTTGTGTTGTGTGTCATTTTGCATCATGTCATGTCTCCTTGTGGTTGTTTTGTGTCTCTTTGTTGTTCTTTTGTTTTCCTCTGTGGTTGTTTTGCCTTTGCCTGTCTTTCTGTAGTTATACTCTGTTTCTTTGGATTTCTTTTGTATTTCTTTGGATCAATCTGTGTTTCTTTGAGATTGTTTTGCCTATTTTCTAAACACAATGTTACAGACATTAAGTAGGAGGCTACTTGTCACTTTGCAGTAAATTTTGCTAACACTATGTTGCCTAACCTTAGAACAAATGACAAAGCTTTATCCAAAGGAGGCACTTTGCTCTGTTTATGTGAGGTTTAGGGACAAAATACACTCCATTCTCCAGTCTCTCAGGATAATTCATATCATTGTTGCATCAACCCCATGCACATTGTTTGACCATTTTTTACTTAAAACTGCAGAAATTTGAATATAACTACAGGAAAATCATGCTGTGTTGTCTCGTGTTGTGTTGTCTCGTGTTGTGTCGTGTCGTGTCGTGTTGTGTTGTGGGGCTGGAGGTCTTTATTATTGACCCTCTCTCAGTTGTTATTTGTCTATTGAACTAAGTAGGGGAGAGGATTTTTTTCAAGTGTTGCTGCAGAGCTGACTGTGCTGCTGGCGGCAGATGGAGGGTATCATGACTTTCAGGAAATCAGCCCCAGAACAAAAGGATAATCTTTTTGATTCTCCACAGAGCTGGTTTAAGAAATAGGGGGATGTTATGTGCGCAGATCTCTGCATTTTTATTATGTGTTGTATCTTTAGGTTAGTACATTGCCGAGCTGTAAATTTGATTGTAAAAATAGAGTGTTTAGATGCTGTGAGAAACAAAGCACTTAAAACAAGCCTTAACTTGACAATTCATAATCTTTATTTAGACTTTAACAGACTTCACTTCCCAATCTGTGCTTTTAAAATGCAAAAATAAAAGCCCTCACCACCAGTTGGGCTGAAACATTTGCCAAGCAGAGAAATCAGCCACTAGAGGTGAAGAGCATTAATGAATGTGCATTAAACTGACTTACCTTGAAGAAGAAAGAAATCAATCTTCCACTCCATGGCAAGGCCTACACATTTAATGATTATTCAAAAAATTATTATTATTATTTTTGGATGTACATCATAAACCATGCACTGACGCGAGAAAGCTTGCACAGGCCAATGCTTTCCTCCCTACATCTCAGCTCCAGCACCTCCAGCACCTCCAACAGGCCTTTATTTGGGGAGCGATGGTTTTTATAGCATGTTTAATACAAACAGGCCCTAAAGACCTACAGATGTCTAATAAAACGGTCCAATCTTGGCCGCATTCCATTATGACTATGTGCTTGGTTGGAATGTTGAATAACAGACTGATATTTGTCAGTATGACGGAGCATTAGCAGTGTTTGTATTCACCCAGAGGGCTCCTCATCCCTGTGTGCTTCCTGGATCTTATCAACTTCAGTCTCAATCTGCAATCACACACAACTCACTGCATCTAATATGAGACATAAACTGGACACACTACGTCAAAGCTCATAGAGAATTTAGCCAACGGTCAGCCTAAAACTATCTATTTACTGTGTAATGGAGTTATTTGCAAGCAGGATAATTAGCTGGTTGCTTGTTCATTTTAGCACTTTACCTGCAGACCCTGTTATCTGTCTGACCTTTGACCCCTACAGAAACCTGCTGACCACTCCTGTGTCCAGGTTAAAGGCTAAAGGTAAAAGAGCTTCCACTCTGCAGCCTGCCTGAGGACAGTCCGGGATAGCTTTATAGTCATTCTAGTCCTTTCCATTATTATTCTATATTATGAATTCGATATCTGATATTTATTCTGTATGTTTCAGCTGGCTGCATTTTTTTTTACATTTTTTGGTTCATCGATATATATTTCCAGCTGCTTATTTTTGTCCTCGCTTTGCAAAGTGTTGTTTTAAATATGGATTATTATGTAAAAAGGACTATAGCAGTGTTTTTGAGAGTTTTGGCCAATTTCCAACTCTTAACCCTTTGAAACATGGACTGACATCAGTTTTCTTTTGCTGCGCTCAAACATATTCACAAGTATTTCACTCTTTGAAAACTGCACAAATTGGTTCAATTTCTTCCTGCAACAAATTGCAAGTGATTAGTAAAAGGTAACAAAAGAAAATAATTTTAAATTGTTTTAAGAAAGAGGGGAAGATTATTAGAAAATAATCCAAATTTTAAGGTAATATTCTTGTAACTCTTTTTGCTCATTTTTTTGCAAATTTTTGGGCCAAGTGTTGTTAAGTTCTCTTTAAAGGCTTAACTATATTTCCCAGCTGGTTTCCATTCATTTCACTTCACTGATATGAAAATCAGCTTGCACTGGACTGGAGCCTGATTTTTTTAGGCAGTACTTCAGATCTCTTTAAATCCAGAGATTATTTTGGTAAATACACTGTTTCACTTTCTATTCGAGGGGGAGACCAATATGACTTTCATTTCTGTGCAGACGTGTGGCAGCTTACCAAGACTGAAGTGGAAACAAACAGCCTTGCTCTGTTTAACATTAGAAAAAGCTTACCAGTGCATGTAATTATTAATTATCAATGAACACTTTGTATTTCTTTATATCTGATATGTATGATATCCATACAAACAGAATCGTAAAAGAGACAATTTGTATTTTTAAGAAGCATTACTGGGTCTATTTCAGCAGCAGATCCTGCAGTCCTGTCCTGACAGTAGGATGGACAGGATTAGCTGAGTTTAAACAAAGACCTATAGACCAGGACCTGTGCTCATTAGCATTATCCAGAAACCCACTCTACTGCGGGGAAAAGAAAATTCAAAATATTGAAATCTCAAAATGTTTTTTCCCTCTCTGTCTGCACTGATCTTTATCTGTCTGAGCCTGTTTCAGAACTTTGTGTCAGGGATTAAATGTTGTCTCAACTCTGTGTCTTGTATCTGTTTAGATGTGTCTCACTTTGAGAAGCCTATGAGCACAGCAAAAGAAGTCATGCCGATTTATTCTTTTGAATTCACTAATCTCCAAATAAGAAGTCGATTCATTTCTGATGAGTAAAAGACACACACACATGTACTGGGCACATTCATAAACTGTAGTTTGTGAAGAACATGTCATTTCTAAATTTCTGTTTTATGCTAAATTATATATATATATATATATACATATGTATAAAATCAACCCTTTGAAACCTGGAACAACATCACTTTCATTTTGTGCAGCGTTCAGACACTTTTCACATGCATTTAAAACTTTGATGATGGCCCACAATGCAAGAAATGAGGAAAAAGAACATGACTGAAAAAATATATTTTTAAAAAGAGAAAAAGACAGCAACTACTGAAAGTTTATAATTAAAAAGTAGGGGAACATGTTCAGAAAATATCAAAAACTATATTTACAATTATAATTGTTATTAATATAATTATAATTAACTATTTTACCTGTTTTATATATTTATGTTTTTTTACCCTTTTTCTGTTTTGTTTTATTTTGTTTTGTTTTGTTTTGGGGTTTTTTGGCTTAATTTCAGGCATTTGTCTTGTAATTTTTTACTTCTTCCCATGTTTTTGAAAGAAATCAAGACAATTTACTCAGGTCTCAAGGGGTTAATATGCAAGCTGTAGAGATGTTGTTAAGTGTATTTTTTATCTTTGGACAGAACCAGGCAAATGATACCCAACAAAAAAGCTGAAATTCAATCTTCTAAAATGAGTTGTAAAACTTGAGTCAGAAATAGGCTCATTTCGAACAGTGTGTGCCTAACTTTACAGAAAGAAAGAAAATGTCCTTAAATATTGAGATGTTCTTATTTATCATTAAAGTAAAGCTGTAATTGAAAGGCACTTTGCATATTTGTCTGTCTCATGTAAGTCCCTGCAAGCTGATTTCTTAACTGCTCAGAAAAGGGAGGGAGAGAAAAAACATTCAAAAATTCAAAACATTATGGAATGCTTGAAATGAGTCAGAACATGCAAAATCTTTGGTGTGGTCCTTCAAGGCTTGTCTGTTATTCTTGAAGCTGCAGACCTGTCGCAGCACTTCCCCACAACACCTCCTTACAGCACCTCCTCACCACTCACTGCTGCTGAGCCACCAACAGAATCACACTGAGTCTGACTCAAGTCCTGCCAGTCAGGAGAATCAGGGGTTTAGTCAAGTCAAGTCCATTTTATTTATAAAGGCCATTATCACAAATCACAGTTTGTCTCAGAGGGCTTTTCAGCATACGACGTCGCTCTGTCCTCAGACCCTCACATCAACTAAGGACACCAAAACACCATAACAAACAGCTGATTTCTTGAGCAAAATGCAAATTCAATTGAATTGAATGTTTTTTTGTTTTTGTTTGTTTGATTTTTCTTCCTAAGATGTGGTTTATTTTTTGGCAAAAATTTAAAATGAGACATAAAATAATTTCATGAAATATCACTATTTTAAGCATACATGTGCTTATGTTTCCAGTCAGAAGCATTCAGCACGTACGGTCTGTTCAAGGATCATTGAAAACAGTTCCTATATGGTGTAATTTTGCCAGTTTTTTAATGAAAGCATGCTGTTCAATCTCACTGGCAGAGTAAGCTTGGGCGATATCTAAATCCTTTATACCTTTCTGAAATTTTAGCAGGGTATACAGTAGGATACATGACGGTATGAGTGTGCTGACACTTACACTTTCATTCAAACTTGACAGAAACAAAATAAAACTCACCCAAACCATCTTACTCTTATTCAGGACTGATAAAACAGTAACGATATCTATTGCGAAATAACTTTTTCTCTTTTGAAATATGAGACGTAGTCGATAGACTATCGATCACGCATTCAAGCCATGTTTTGACAGACAACAAGAACAGCCATTGATAATAAGAATAGCACCATGGCGAACTAAATCCAGTGAATGACTGTGACTCTAGAACAGCTGAGTGTTTTATTACCAAGTCGTGTGTGCTTCCGCAGCGTTTCATCATCGTGGATCAAACAGATGATGGTCCAACAGCAGCGCAGTGAGACAGACAAACAGAGCGGAGCTTCTTCTCAGAACACCAAAGTGTCTGAAACCGTCACATTTGGTGGAAAGTGACTTCTTTAGACATCTACAGACTACTTTGTGTCAGTTTCAGGTTTAATCAGACTTTGGATGGAATTAATTAAGAAACAGCAGGACGCATCGCTGTCTCATCCAGCCGCTCGTGCTGAGCTCTCATTAGTATTACCAGGGGCAGATGTAATGTTTTGGGGGCCTGGTTCCACAGGCACATTACCTTATTTTCACCCTTTCTCTGACTGGGAATGTTGGCAGGCTGTTGGCAGCTATAGGAGAAGTAGGCCTACTCAAAAGTTTTTAATTCCTGAGTAAAATGATAAATAGCACAGAAGTTTCACAGAAGTTGAAGTCAGAGTCCTGCAGTCAGGAGAGGTTGGCCTATTATCAGCACAATGTGCTTAAATTTACCTGAAGTTTGTTTAAGATGGAGCTTTTAATTTGTATATAATGCTGGAAAGTTTAATAAATAATAATAAATCATATGTTTATTACACTCCAACATACCATGGTCAAATGAAAATGTCAGTGAACTATGAGGGCAAAAAACAAACCACAAAAAGAAGAGAAAAAGCTAAATAATCGTTCATTCATCATAATCAAAGTAAAATGTTAAAGTAATGGTGATACTGATTTTGGTTATGAGGTTCAGACCTTTGCTGAGAGGTAATTTTAGTAACTGGGCCGCCAGTCGGTGATGCCTGTTCTACAGTATATTTGTCATGTTCAATGTTCAACAGAACAAAAACTTTAAACCAAAATTAACCTTATGATATCTTCATGTCTCACTTAGGAGTAAAAGGGAACCTTTAAGCTTAACAGAAATAGTGATTTGATGTATCGTGACATATATCGATATTGACTGATATAAAAAAAATACTGTGATAAGACTTTTTTCCATATCGCCCAGCCCTTCTTTTATTTATAATCTAGTTAAATCCACTGTTCCAACAATCACCAGCTCCAGTTTGGATCAAATAAATCCTTAATTCACCAGTTTAGATTAAAAAAAAACAACATGTTGTTATTCCCCACAGTCTCCCTCCACCACTAGGTGTCACTGTGTCTTTCAGCTCAGCTGCCTGTTCCACCAGCAGAGACTGGAGACTGAATTCTGAAGGTGCGTGCTGTGCACTACAAACAATGACTGTAATAAAAAGAGGAGCACCTGTATTTATGACTTTATTGAAAAACATACCAAAAATACCCGGGTTATATCGTAATACTGTGGTAATGCCTAAACATAGCTCAGGGATTATTTAAAATACATTGAAATACAACCATTTAAAGGTTTATGTTCCTCCCCTAAGCCAAAATAAAAATGTAAGTCCCTCCCAAGTGCTTTATAAAATTATTTGACATGCCTCCTCCGTTTTGCACCACCCACCTGCCTGTCATAAATAAAAAAACATCCCTTAGTGATATAAGTTAAGTTTCATTGTTTGGGTTTTGAGATATGTGTCGCTGAGATTTCTGGCCCCATTGACATTAAGACACATTGTCCTTCGAACTTGAAATAATCCACCAAGCTCAGAGTAAATACCTTTTAATGGAATTACTTTCTGCTAAAAAAAATAGCCCTCATGTTTTTATGGTTTTGGTGAAACAGTCTAGACATGAACAGAGGTTGGCCTGTATGAAGCCTAGCAGGAGGGTAGATGATTTTTGTTCCAGCAGCAACTTTACCCAGGAGCCCTTGAGCAAACCAGCTAAACTCAACATATTCCCACAGAGAGGCAAGCAGCAGAGGCCTGTGTTCAAGATGGGCAGCTCCCAGTGTGAGTGCACCTCAGGGTGGAGCTGAAAACAGCACAAAGGCAACTTTCCCAGGAGACATGAGGGTGAAATCACAAATGCTGTGGTGCACTACAGGCTGAACTGCAAGACATGCAGTTTCATACCAGTTTTACAGCTGGAACCATCCTTTATCTGAGCTGGGAAACTAACAACAGAGTCATCCACTCCTTTGTAGCAGAGTCTATTTACACAATCTAACCCTGCTGTTTCTGTACAACAGCAATGGCAACTATGAAAATGGATATAAATCACATACAACATAACATATGACATGACATACATGGAGAAAGGCAAGTGAGTGTAAAACCTTGAGCGACATCACTTTTCTTGTGCTACTTCATGATGCCTTTCTCAAGTATTTTAGACTTTTGAATCCTGAGCACTTTTGAATCCTCAGCGATTTCTTTCAAAAACATGGGAAAAAGGCAATAAGCAATTTGGTAAGACATGTTCTACAAATTGCAAGAAATCAGAAGATTTAGATTTTTTTTTTTTTAAAAAAAAGGTGAGGAAAAATACCTAGGGAAGAAAGCTATGACAAAAATGTATTTAGATTAATCACAATTACATATTTAAAATTGTTATACTAATTGTAACATGTTAAAATTATGTTCCACAGATTGCAAGAAATAAGTAGATTTGGAAAAATTCAGTTTAAAATAAGCTTGGGGGAAATGGCTAAGGAAAAAAAGACAAAAACCTAAGGAAAATGTCTAGTGAAAAATTAAAAAGCTGGGGGAAAACTGTATGTATAATAATCACAATAACGTATTTAAATTGGGTTACACTAACTGTAACATGGTAAAATTATGTCCCAAAAATTGCACAAAATTAGTAGATCTGGAAAATTATTTATTCAAAAAATGGGGCAGGAATGGCTGGGAGGGGGGGGTTAGGGTAAAGCTGTCTTTGTAATTATCATTAAACTTATGTTACAAAATTACTATAATTTTTTCAGTACCATTTCTAAATATTGTTTGCTTTTTTACTTTCTTTTTTTTCTGTTCTTTTGTTTGTTTGCTTTGTTATACAAATTTTCAGCAAATTTTCTTGTACTTTTTATGTTTCTTGCAAATTTGGGGGTCATTTCTTCTTTCATTGCTCACTGGCTTAATTCTTCACATACACTATATGGACAAAAGTACTGGGTCACACTACTTAATTGTTGAATTCAGGTGTTTCATTCAATCCCATTGCCACAGGTGTATAAAATCGAGCAACTAGCCATGCAGTCTCCCACAGACACACTAAAATCTTGTAGAAAGCCTTCCCACAAGAGTGGAAACGGTTATAGCTATAAAGGGGGAGGGGAGGGGTGCAACTCCATATAGATGCCTATGGATTCATAAAAGCTGTTGTAAGTGTAATGTGTAGCTTCATGTGTTGATTGCATGCAGCAGAGGTTTCAGTGGGTTACAACAAGGAAGTGACAGGCTCTTGTAAATACCTGGATGAGAGAATGGCAAAGTCCCCTCCATCAATCAGCCGGATCTTGCAGAAAAGCACTCCGTTGACAAAAGGCACTGCTGTCAGCTCCTCCAATGTAAAGTGCACTTGAAACTTAAACTTCTTCTTTTTGATCAGAAAAGACATGGTTCCCAGCTGCTGGGGTGTGCTCACGGTGTGATGGACACCAATGAATTAGAACAAAATCAAATAAATAAACTGTATTTGGCTTTAAAATGGGGGCTGAAAGTCCTTCTTTGCTTCAGTCATCTCTGAAGAACAGTCTGGACCTGGAAATGAAAAAACACGCTTGTTGAAGTTATCTACAACAAGATGAACTTGGTTTCATTTGCAGCTGCGTGTTAGGGGTCTTCGCAGCAGTGACAGCTGTGATAATCATGTGGACAGCCAAACTGTGAATATAACACAACACCTACACACTGGGACAGTTTGGACTCATGCAGTTGGTGTTTTCTGATAGTTTTACACACGCTCCCTGAAAAAATCAAATGTTTGTTCTAACAATAACAGACTCTCCCAGTGCAGATAGCAGCTGCCACGCAAACACCGAAACCACTCGGCGGATCACTACAACAGCCTGTTCCAAAATCTTACCGTTGCGTCGGTCTCGTGTTCCTCATACTTGGTGTAACAGTAAAGCCTGTGTTCCGCCGCAGAGGACTGGAGTCTGGTTACTGCTCAGTTTTCTAGGTTTCAGTGCATCTTTAGCAACTTTTCCCTCTGTGTCTCTGCTAGAGTTCAACAGTCAGTCAGAGCGGCTCCGTGAACGTCTCGGAGCTCCTGAGGCCAGTTAGGGACCGTCCACAAAGTCTCACCAGAGAGAGGTGTGGAAGGAGGAGGATCACCCATATGGAATGTCGTTGCATTACATTTATCAAAAAAATAAAACACCAATGCAAAATCAATACACCAATACACATAAACAACAAAATGTCAAATATCAGCCACAATGATCAGCCAGGTTGTTAATCTGTTGACCCCTACTATGAACATCAAAAAAATGTTAAGTTTGTTTTGTTTTGTTTTGTTTTTGTTTTATGTTGTAATTTTTTTGTATGTGTGTGTGTGTCTGTTCTGTAACCAACATGACATGATTTACAAATATAAAAATGAAATTTGGCATATATCTCAATAAGTAGGGTTTAAGTCAGGTCATTTTGGACATTAAATAAAACTGGGACAAATTTGTTCTTTAAATATTAGCAACCAGGCACCAAATATGTAACTGCATAGGTTACTACAACTACTATATGAAACAATATTTTAAATTGGTCTGAGATCACTAGAACTGGCAAAACAAAGAGTGAAAAACTTATCCATCCCTTAACTTCCAAGGACAACCATTGTCTTTTTGGTATAAAGAGAATTGCTGCTTAAAAAGTAAGGGTATAACAAATTGGTTGTAGGGTGCAGCATTTTATTAAATTTTTGACTTAAAATCTAACTATATACAGAAAACACTTTACTTCTTTTATGAAAGGGTTTTGATTGAGTATTTACTGAATTACGGTAAAATGGGACCCAAAAAAAAAGCAAAAATTGGACACTTTTTCTGAAGTAAAACCAACATGTTTTTAGACTACCAAGTGCCTTAAAATCCCAACTTACACTATTGTGTGTCATGTTTTTGGTATTTTGTCACTTAAACAATTATTAAGGTGATGCAGTGAGTCACTGACAACAGTAATTAATAATAGTTAACCACATTTAAGCACACACATGTCAACTGTAGACAATTTGGCACAAAGGAAACACATCAAAAGATCAAGGGAGAATGCATGGCAGAAAGTTGGATGATCTTTTTAGTGAATAGCCACAGGTTACATTAATGATTTCATAAATGAATGAATCACCTGATAAATGGATCTAACCATTTAAATAACAGTAAAATCTTTGAGATGTAGTGGGTGTTCCTCATGTGTTCAAAGTTCCAAAGTTTCTAAAATAATTTGCATGGCAACATATTATCCTCATAGGAATATAACAGAGAACCATAAGGCATAGATGTGACAGATCAGCTGCACATATGTGGAATAAATACACACTTCTATGTAACATGCAAGTATACATTAGTGTCACATGTCACCGTTCAAACCAGATTTGATATGGAAACTCTTTTCTAAGTAAGAGCTGGCCAATTAGGGCTTTCAGTGTTTTATAAAACAGATAGAGTTCATGGGAACGGGAACAAACATGTAATTTGATCTAATTCAATGAAATTGTCATTTAAAGAAGGATATTTATAATTGTTTATTCACATAAAACTGCCGTGTTTTTAGCAGCTGATGGCCAAATTGGCTGTAATATGAGCGTGATCTTTACAACATTGTGAAATGAAACAACACATCGTTGTCAGTTGACCCAGCTTTGTTTTCAGCCAGTGAAATTCCTGGATTTGGTTTTTAAATGCCAAAAAGAGCTAGTCAGTGGAGCTATGTAAAAGAGCCATCCACGTCCACAGGCTAGGTCCTTGGTGTTGGTACTTGGAGAGTCACATATTCAATATGTAGCGACTATCTTCTATACTATCAAATGTTAAGTAAGGCATTCACAAATCAGCAAACATGTTTGCTTTTTTTTTTTTACCTAAAATCTCAAACCCTTGATTACATGAATTGTTAAAATACATTTTTTCATCATATCTCCAGTCATCTTCAGTGTTATCTCCAGCATCAGGAAGCTCCCGTCACACCTCATTTAGGTCACAGGGAGAGAGAGAGTTAAGAGGCATTAGCACTGTTAGTAAACACAGAATACCAGGGAAAAGCCTTGTCTTAAGCATATCACACCCAGGTCTGAGTGAGTTGTCTTAATAAAATCCATGATCTGGCTGCCACTGAGATTAAAAAAAAATATGTATATTTCTTATCAACATGCCTGTGTGCTCGCCTGCTACAGTTCTTGTGTTTATGGAGATGCTAGCAGAAGTCACGATTCTTGAGTAAAGATTGAGTAATGTTTCAAAAGTTGATGTATTTTTACAATAGGATTCAAACTTAGTAGGTATTACACCAAAAGCATTCAGTTTGTACTATTTTAATATTTGTGATCGATTGCTTAGAATTACGCAGTTTGTTGAACTGTTTGACAAGACTTAATCCTCAGAGCTCAGAGTAAAGCTGCTGCTCTTTGGTATCAAAAGGAGCGAGTTGAGACAAGTCGCCAAAAACAGCCCAGAGGCCAACCATGTCCAGAGCCTTCAGCATCACAAGCCGGATCTCATCCACGCCTGGTGCCTTCCCACTCAGAAGCTTATTAATTACCTCAGAAACCTTTGCCAGGCACGGGGTGAGGCTTCCACCGAGTCTTCAAACTCTGCCTCCTCCACAAAGAACGTGTTGGTTGGAATCAGGAGATCTTGATCCAGTGCTGGACAATGTCCCACTCAGGGTCAGCAGTTCTCCTGCTGCTGAAAACACCCTGAGCAAAGTCCTTGAACAAGTCATTGAAGTCAATGAAGTCTTCAAAGTCATCGAACAGTTTACCAGTCTTTGCAACCCACCAAAAGTGCTTTTCCACAGCCACACAGAATTCGTCTACTACACCTGGGTTTTTGTTTTTCCGTAAAGTCCATTCTGGCCTCCTGGTACCTGCCTGCTGCTTTAGGAGACCTTGTTAGTCATCTTCAGCCCTGGTGTCCACCAGCAGGTTCCCACCACAACAGGCACCACTGACTTTTTGACAGCAACTCCTCACAGTGAGCTCCACAATAGAGACATGGTCCCGTGGGATTCCCTAACCCCAGCCTCTGTGAGATGGATTAGAAATCCTTCAGGAGTCAGGAGTTAAAGACCTTGAAGCGAGACGTTCCTAGGACACTCCTGACTACATGTTTGGGTTTACCATATCTGTCCAACAGCCTACCACGCCATCTTATACTACTCACAACCAGGCAGTGATCATTTCACAGCTCCTCACCTGAGAATCCAACACATATGGCTGCAGATCTGATTATACTACCACAAAAACCACTGAAGACTCATCTTGGGCCAAAGCTACTCTGGTATGAGGAACACTTGAATCAAGGCAAACAATCTAAGCTCCAACATGGTGTTTGTTTGGTCAATCTGTGAAAAGCACAGAAGGTCAATAATAAAGCACCACTCAAGTTCACTTTGAACTAGCCATTTCTTCCCATCACCTCCCTTCCAGGTTTTTTCCATCATTACCCACGTAAGTGTCCCCCAAGAGAACTGTAGAGTCCCCAGGTGGTGTCCTTTCCAAGACATCACCCAGAAAGCCCAGTTCTCCAACCTGCTGTTCAGTGCAGAGGAACAAACAATAATCAGTCTTCCTCTCTGCAACTCATAGTCCAGCCTGTTTTCTTTCTGAACTTGTCAAATATGTCTGTTCTGTCATTGCTTTTGGCATATAAGAACATATGGAACGCAACTGGATGGCGTCAGCTGAGAGCGCGACATGACAGAACTGGTGGCATTGTTATCATATGCTGGTGGATGGCCAGATGGCACCAGCCATGTCCATGTGATACATGCACAGGTGGCGTCATTTGAGAGCACGGCAAGACAGAACCAGTCGCATGCGCATGAAACGCAGAAGGATGGTGTCAGGTAATAACGTTGCCAGTGATGATGTAATATATAGAGCACAAGTGGAGGATGGGTCCCACAAAAAACTGACTTTCATGTGGAAGTCTGGTATTCACTTCCTTCGTGGATGTGGGTTTTTTCTACACCTTACCATGTTCCTATTTTGCCTGAATCTAACCGTCCAAGACTTTGTTGCCTAATCCTAATCATTGCGACGGTCCTCATTGGTTGTCATGCGCTCTTGTTATGTAAACATAACGATGTGCTGCATCCTCCCTCCATGTGCAAAAACGTCATAAGTAGACATAGATGGTCACTGAGAGAGTGGCACCATGTGACCAATTGGGATGAGTCGTGTTGCACAGTCACATAGAGACTGCCCTGTCACTCTGGAAATGCAAGCTGGCATGTGAGAAACGTATTTTGCCATGGTTTTTCAACTACTACAGGACTGCAAGTATTAAATATTTACTAAAGTATAGTACTAAATTTTACTAAGGTGCTATTGACTAAACCACGTGTTTACCAACATAGAGATCCCAACCTCTACAAGGGGATTCACAAGGGGTCACACGAGGCCTTCCCAATTTTAATGGGTGTAAGAAAATGTTTTATAAAAATATAAAGTAGGCCTGTGTCTCAACATTTCATTTATTTCTGTTAAAAAAACTAATTGAACTTATTATTTTTAAAGTGTAAATTATTATTAAAAATATAAAGTTAAATAATAATCTCAGAGGCTCTGTGAAAACCTGAAAAAAATAAACATAATGCAGATACAAAGTCTGCATTATGAACATTCCTTAAAAATACCAGGAAAACTCTTCTCTGATAAAAAATTAAATGTGCTCAACATTCATCCTAATTGCTTGTCTTACACAAATTTCCTGTAGTTATTGCGTTCATTTTTTTTGGTTAACTGTAGTTTATAAGTTGTTCTGACTGTAATTGTTATGCATATAATATGAAATATCAATTTCAATTATTTAGAGATAATCTTTTTACTTAATGACAGATGATGGCAGAAGTTGGTACCGTGTAAGGCAATTTTAATTTTACTTTCCTGATTTTTACTGTGGACCTCTAAGTCACTTATTTCACCAAAAATACAAAATACATAACTGTGATATTCCAATGCTGCATGTCACATTACACAGATTTTATCCAAGTTAATAGATGCTATAAAACTACACTGCTGCTCTGCCAGTGATGATACCTGCTAACACACACTGACCTCTTGTGGTTGAATAATAGTGATGCACCCTGTAGGAAAACACAAGAGCTGATGAATTTCCTTCAAAGTTTTATTCAGATGTGAAGTGCACACTAGCTGAAGACCCCAGCTGACTCTGATGTAAAAGACAAGTCCCCTAACCCTGTCCTTCATTCAGGGAAAACTGCATAATGACTTCATGAAACTAAGTGTTCAGCCCACATCAGTGTTACCACTGCCTACAACTGCATTAAAAGCATCATTTCAATATCAAAAAATGATATTGAAAAATATAAAATCCAATGTATTAAATTACATAAAGTCACTGCTTATCATCAACAGAAAGCAAAAAAGTCAAAATAATGTTCAACATAACCTTTTCACTGCTTCCATGACTCTCTTTCCAAATCATAAAATATAAGTTAAATTCTGTACATGCTCACCCCCAAGGCAACTTTTGACAAGCTTTTCTTTGTTCACTGAAGTCTGTGTGCATGGATGCCACTATGTACAATGCGTGCACACGCGTACACACACACACACACACACACACACACACACACACACACACACACACACACACACACACACACACACACACACACAGAGTCTATTGTGTCTCCTCGGGCTGCTGTGGAGGAGGTGGAGGTGTTTTGGGCCTGCTCTGCTCCTCTGCTCCTGCCCCGTCAGCTGTCGCTCCTGCTGCTGAGCTGCTGGAATTTGCAACCTCAATCCCACTCTGCAAGAATTTACGCAGGTCTTTCAGAGCGGGCCTGAGCATCTGCACTAACGCCAGCAGGGCAGCCTGGGTCCCCTCCAGCGCCTGGGCCTGTCTCTCCTGGGCGAACGCCTGCGCCTCCTGGGAGCGCCGCATCATCTGCAGCAGCTCGTTCTGGCCCTCCAGGTGCTGGGCGATCTGTCGGATGTGGACGTTGGTGACTCTCTGCTCCTGCAGCAGGCGGGCTGAGTTGAGGGCGATGCGGCTCTTCAGCTCCTGAGGTTTGGCCTGAGCCTGAGGCGGAGGTGGGGAAGCTGAAGATGAGGCGAGCATCTCCACCGGAGTCTCGACGGCCGCCACCACAGTGGGAGTGGAGTCGCTGACTGTGGTGGTGCAGTACTCCACCACGCCTCCATCCTCCAGGGTGTGGTACGTTGTTTCAGCTGGAAACAGGACAGAACTAGAATTACCACTACATGGTTGTATGCCTCCAAACATGGACGCTTCACACATCTTTCCCCAGGCAGCATAGAAATCTGTACAATCAGCAAAGTTTCTAGATAAATGTCACCAATTCCGCATCTGAGCAAATATTAGGGGTCGACGGATTATCGATTATTAGGGCCAATATTTGGCATTTCACAGTGATTAGACCTCATAACACAACACATATCACTGGAAAAACAATCAGCTCTGCAAAAAACAAAAACAAAACAAAAAATCAGCTCTGCAAAAAAAAAAAACTTGTAACAATTTGATAAAATATTGTCAACAGTTCAGCTCATAATACAGGTATAAATGTAAACAACTGTGTAGCGGGGGAAGGAAGGGGAGGGAAGCAGGAAAGGAAAAGATAAAAGGGGTTTTAAAAATAAAAAGTGTATGCGTGTAGACATGAACAGACAGAATGAATAATGCCAAACTAAACCCATCCTGCAAAACTCTTAAATATACTGTGTTTATGTTGTTTTTTTGAAGTATCTTTATGTTCATTATTGATGTTGCTTTCTTACGTTTATCCAATATCCAATTAAATATCATCGCTCTGTTGACTTTGTATTCCGTTATATGCATGCACTAAATGGTGAATAAAGGGTTAAAAAAAACATCCAAGAAAAGAAAAAAAATGACGTTCACAAAAATGAGACAGACGAGGTCACAGTAACCTTAACCTTTGACCTTTGACCAACAAATATTAATCTGTGCATTGTTGAGTCCACGTGGATGTTTGTGCTAAATTTGAAGAAACAGCTTAATGACGTTTCTGAGTTATAATATTCGAGAGAATGGGACAGACAGAAGGACAGAAATATGGACGTATGGACAGGCAACCTGAGAAAAAAATACCTCCAGCCATGGCTACTGAGCTGACAGTGCGGAGGCATTAAAACTGTTTTTCAGTTATAAGCTACTTCTGTTGAAGAGTCTGCAAGTTTCCATTCAAACCCCAAAATTAAAAATATAGTTGTGATCTACAAATTCTTTGGTCACTAAAAGCACCAGTTAAAGGAGTAGTTCAACATTTAATTATCCTGATGTAGCATACTACAACTGACAGTAATATTATTGGCATTTCGTTTAGTTTATTCCTGATTATGATTGCATAGTGCCTCATGTATCTGATATCACTGCTTATTATTATTCAGAATCTTTATTAATATTCAGTTCTATGTGCAGACACCTTTGTACCTTGTGACCTTTCAACTAAAAACAAAGCTGACTGATCTGCCTGTGTCAGGTATAGAGTATACAGAATATAGTATCACGCAGGTATGGAGGGATATTGTACAAAAAGTTTTTAAAATCTTACCATTCAGGGGCTTTGCTTCGTCACAGATTGTACCGGAGCCAGCTGGAAGAGCTGGAAAAAAAAAGACAGAAAACGATGCTAAAACCCCAACAAAAACAACCAGCAATCAGAGACAAAGAATAAAGAAAGCCATCAATTATTGGGGTAAAACCTGCAAAAATACTTCTATGATCCTTTAATATCCTCTCCTAAAAGTCCAAAACTACTGGAGTTACCTTTTAAATTAGTCATTAACCCTTTGAAACCTGGAACATCACTTTCCTTGTGCTGCTTTCAGACACTTTCCACAAGTACTGAAACCTCTGAAACCGGAGCAAATTCATTTCTTTCAAAAATATAGGGAAAAATGCTATAAGATAAGAAACGTTCAGCAAGTTGCCAGAAATTTATAAAATTTAGAAAATAGTTTTTTAAAAAGCTAGTGAAAAATGTCTCGGGAAAAATAAATAAAAGGAAAAACAGAATCATAATTACATATTTAAAATTATGTTACAAATTATCATTTGTAATTTTTGAAGCACTTATTTCCAGGGATTTTCTCTGTTGTTTTTAACTTTCTTTTTTTCTTTTTTCTTTTCTTCATCTTCTTTTTTTTAAAACAAATTTTCAGGTAATTTATTTGTACTAAAATTCTTGCAATTTTTTGGGTCATTCTTCTTTTATTGCTCATTGCCTTCTCCCCATCTTTTGTAAAGGAACCAAACCTATTCGCTCAGGTTTCAAACATTAATTTTGGGTTCCCAAAGTAAAGAAGGATGATAGAGAGGAGATCTATCTCTCTCTCTCTTTTCAATAATAAAACATTTTTCTTTACAATCAAATGTTGATTTAACTGGGTTTGCTTTAATTTATCATGAAGTAAATGTAAATGTTGATTGCACAACATAATGGCTGGATTGTTTTGGGTTTTTTTTGTTAACATATCTCATTAAATTACATTTTTATTAGAAAAATGGTCTGTAATCTCAGTACTCAATAACATCTCATGTTCCGAATGTTGCTTTGAAAATGTTCTTCCTTTGTTCTCATGTAACATTGTGGGAACCTTTTATATAAAAAAACATTCTATGATCTGTCACCTCTCAACATCACCAAAACATCCTCAGAATGTTGCAGTAAGAACATTACGCTTTAGTCAGCATTTAACCTTAAAGGGACATTTTTTTTGTAACGACAAACATCCTTAAAGGGGTCTTTGAACATTACATTTAAATGTTTTCTTTAAAAAATTACTGCAACTTGCAGGTAACATTAGCCAATGTTGGGGAATGTTCCCTGCTAGCTTAATGTAGTGTTCAGCTGAATGTAATCTACAACAATCTACAACACAAATTGAGTTTTGCACACACAGTGTGTCTCAGCCTCTCAGATCGCTTTCTGAGCAACATTTCTCACCGAGCTCTGAAGATAAATCCACCAAAGGAAAACACATGACCTTTCTTGCTTATTATAGCTGCATCCATCCCCTCTGACTCTGCTGGTGAATCTGTGGTGTTCAGACAGAAAAACTTTGCCAACTTACTCTCACAGTGTGACCGTGGCGGCCGTGTTGACTGCAGTTAAGACATTTCTAGGATTTGGGGACATCTGTGGGATTTTAGGGCATTCCTAGGATTATAGGACATATCTAGAATTGTAGGACGTTTCTAGGATTTTAGGACGTTTCTAGGATTATAGGACGTTTCTTGGATTTTAGGACGTCTCTTGGATTTTAGGACATCTCTAGGATTTTAGGACATCTCTAAGATTTTAGGACGTTTGTAGGATTTCGGACATTTGTAGGATTTTAGAACATCTCTAGGATTTTAGGATATTTGCAGGATTTTAGGACGTTTCTAGGATTTTATTTCATTGGCCCCCAGGCCATGAGTATCACTGTCATATTGCATAAAAAAGCACAAAACTGAGCTTGTTCAGCAGTTCAGCACACAGTACTAAAAAAATCACTCAGTTGAAGGTAATCTACAACAATCCACAACACAACTTGAGTTTTGCACACATAGTGTGTCTCAGCCTGAGCAACATTTCTCACCGAGCTCTGAAGATAAATCCACCAGAACACATGAACTTTTCTTGCTTATTATAGCTGCATCCATCCCCTCTGACTCTGCTGGTGAATCTGTGGTGCGCAGGGAGAAAAACTTTTGCCAACTTACTCTCAGCCAGTGTGACCGTGGCGGCGGTGTTGACGGTAACGGGCAAAGTGATCTCAGCATCCGAGTCTCCTGAAGGTAAGCTGATGATGGTGGCCTCCCCCAGCAAGTTACAGATCCGCTGCTGCATCGCGGTGAGGATGACGGGAACTGGAGTGCAGTCCGCGGAGGTCGCCTCGATGGCAGCCCGCGCCTGGGCGACTTTCCGCCGGACCTCCGTCTTCATGTCCGACCACTTCTTCTTCACCTCGGGCAACTCTCTGGGACAGGTGGTGACAGCGTTCACCTTTTTCAGGATATCCGCCCACGCGTTATTCTTTGCCATGTGGGTGACTCCAGCATTGAAGTGGTTAACCAGTGTGTGCTTTTGTTTCTCTATTTCTTCCACTATAATTTCCACCTCCCTCTCCGAGAAATTCATTTTTCTCTTTTTCGCGACCGATGCCATGATTGAATAAATTGCTCTTTTGGTGAGGTAATTGTGCGTATAGTACGCAAAAATAGTAGGATTTACTCAATTGATGTGCGCAACGTAATGGCTTCCAGAATCGGCTTCTTCTTCCTACTAACAACGCTTACGTTAGCTGGGTGTGTAGTCCCGCCCACTAATTTCCTATTGGCTGGATGTCTTGCAGTCACGCTAAATTCTCTGTGACTATTGGCTTAACCAAACGTCAATATTCAACCAGCCCAATAAAATCAAAATAAAAACTCTCACTTTTATCTCACTGTATATTATAAGAGAAGTTGGTGAATTGAGTTTTTTGTTGTTGTTGTTGTTATATAAAGGCAATAGCAATAATAAACAGCAGTAACTTAGAAAATGAACAAGAAATAAAATGTTTTAAACTTTTTTTGAATGACATACATCTATAAATAAAGAAAAATACACGGTATGTGCCATTGTGTGTGTGTGTGTGTGTGTGTGTGTGTGTGTGTGTGTGTGTGTGTGTGTGTGTGTGTGTGCGTGCGTGTGCGTGTGTGTGTGTGTGTATCTCATCTAAAAACATAGTGGCATCATGACAAAAACCTGGCATTTAAAGGGTTACAATTCAGCAAATTAATAAATATTTGATGTTTATAAGTAGAACTGATGTTGGTTAAAAAATAAATTTAATGAAAGAAGAAAATGATGTTAATGTAAAATATTTTTTCAAGCCTGAATCTGAGAAGCGCATTTTGTGTGCAGAGTGGTATGAGTGTGAGTATTGAACATGGGACAAAAAATAATAGTTTATAAAAATCAATGTTGTTGCCAATAATTAGTATATCTTAGGCTATGATAATAATAATAGCATGTAGTATATCAAAAATAATTTTGTCTTTTTTTAATCATGTTAAAAACATAGTGGCATTCTGTCGAAAACCCGACAGTTAAAGTGCTGAAATTCTGAAAATTAATGAAAATTTGATATTTATTATTAGGACTGATGTTGGTTTAAAAAAGTGAAAGTAGAAAATAATATTAATGTATAATATATTTTAAAGCTTAATGTTGAAAAACAAAAAGGGATAAAAGTGTGTGCAATATTAAAGTGGGCTCTAAGGGTTAATAGTAATCAGTGTTTCTCACCAAAGCATATTGTGTGCATCCCCGAGGCCTAATAAATCTGTTGAATTTGCTTTTGATGTTGTAAAACCTTCCCTGTTTTATAGCCATGTTCATAGTGTGTTCCCCCTTTTTTTTACTACATTACCATCACTAACTGTCAGTCAGTGTAACAGTAAACTGTCAGCAGGAATGTGTATCTCATACTTTTGTCCTTATCGACACAAGACAGAAACAAAACAGGAAGACAGTCATCAAAACATTTCCCCACCAGTTATCTAAATCTCTACAGGGTACCTCCAATGGATGATCATTGAAAACTGTGCACTGCTGAGCTTAAAGCAGTTTTTTTCCTCCTCCTCTATTTTGCATGAGATAAAAACATATGTTCAAAATAAATTTTTAGGCTCATACCCATTAAGAGTGCATTCTTTTAAAAAAAAAAAAAGGAATTATATATTTGGACAGGACATTGCCAAAGGACTCAGGCCCACTCAGAATTTGTATGTGGGGTCAGTGTGGGTAGTGGCCTAAATGGACTAAAAACCTTTGCCCCATGTGGGTTATGTAGGGCAGCCTGGGTACTAAGTGGGCCCATCTTATCTCAGGCCTACTTTGGTTAACCCATACATGTGGGCAGTTGGCATTCAGTCATTATGGAACCCATGGACAATCCCATAGGGCCCATTTTCAGCCTATTTACTCTCCACATGGGCTCCATATACAAATGTTTGCTGGCAGTGAGGGACAATCAGACACCCTTCTAATTATTTCTTTCTGTAACTGAGTCCCTTGAGCAAGTTCATGGTTTAGCCTAATTTTTGAAACAGGTCAGAAACAGTAGGCTAGCTGTCTGAGACATCCTCACTCCTTCTCACCCCTTATGTTGGTTACACACTTTCCTGTCTGTTATTTTAAAGAAAGTTTGTTTGTTTATTTGTTTTTTAAATACTATTAACAAATCAGGTTCTTTGAGAAGATGGGCCTATTTTACTCACTACCTGTATAAAACAAGGTCGTACCCACAGACTGTAAATAAAGATAAATATAGATAAATCTTTATATACAGTCCATGGCCGTACCCCTGAAATGTGAGGTTGGCTAATACACATCTAGAACAAAAGATGGCGCCATCAGCAAGCTGGAGTAAATAGGTTACACTCCATTTTCTGAGATGTGAATTCAGTATTCTCAGATTTTATTCCACTTTCTCAAAAGTGCATCGAAAATTCTCACTTTTCCAGGTATCTCTCCTAAAGAGCAGGTCCTGTTTTAGAAACATGTCAGTAGTCTGGCCTGGATGGTAAATACCATGCTACCATGGTAACCCTTACCGTTCATGCAAGTCACGCTGTAATCTCGCGATGTACAGTGAGACTTCTGGCGCACACGGTTCCCCTCACCAAATATGCTTCTCTTCTTGACAGTCGGCAAGTTAACGGCACCGAAATATCGGAAAAAATCATCTTTTCCATAACGGTTTGTGAACAAGAGTATTTATGTTCGTGCTGGGCGATGCACGGGCTCCGTGTAAACTCTAACCCTCGACGCTGTGAAGGCTTTTGAATAGATAGAAAAGGCGCTGACAGCTCATCCTCATCTTATCGTTTCACCGGTACCTCATTTAGGTTAGTGTAACGTTAAAAATGCTAGCTAACTGAGATAATTTATCAAGTGAAGTTATAGAGAAGAACCGTTTTCGTACCGAGTGAACTCGACGAATGTGTTGGTGGTGAAAAGTCGGGTTTGTAAGCTAACCGGCTTCTGGTAGCGTTTGCTTTCATACCGGCTGAAATGGAGGGACATGTGACGTGGTAGTCAGGGCTCGAGATAACCGGTGGAGTCAAGTGCTCTTCGACTGAGTTCTCTGTCTGTTAACTGTGGAGCTAGTAGCACTGAGTGTGAGGCTATTCAGGAGGCGAATAGTATTGGACACCCATGATGCACCAGCAGGGCTCGTTGATGCCCCCGCTTCTTGGTGATGTATTCTGCCAGTGCCGAGCGGGTGAGACCCACCGAGGGGTCGACCCAGGCGGCGGAGGCGGGCGCGCCGCAGACCCGTCCTCAGCTGCCCCGTCTAAACCAGTGCCTGTGGCTGGGGACTGGCACTCGGATTCCGGTCAGTCAGCGCATCCGTGTGACATATGTGGAGGACCTGAGCAGGAGCACAGACTCAAAGTGTTGTTCCAGGTCCTGGATGTGAACGGTGATGGAGGAATCTGTATCAACGACCTCACCATCGGGCTGAAGAAGTTAGGAGTACACCGCACCGAGCATGAGCTCATGGTAAGTGGACATATTCAGCTCAATTTGTTGAGTCCATAATCGTCCATATTTCTTTCTGTTTTAGTATTTCCATGTAAAGACATAAACACATTTTCCAATTTGAAAAAAGTCAAGTGAATAAATATATAAGAAAAACAATCCCAGCTAGCAGGGAGCGTCCCTACGACATTAGTCAACAAGTTGCAATAATGTGTTAAAGAAAACATTTTAGTCTAATGTTAAAATAACGTTTTAACGATGTTTATCATTTAAAATAATGCCCCTGTAAGGATAAATGCTAACTAAAATGTAACGTTATAACTGTAATATTCAAAGGATGTTTTGGTGATGTATAGAGGTGACAGGTCATACAATGTTCTTTTATAAAACGTTCCCACAATGTTACATGAGAACAAAGGAAAGACCATTTTCAAAGTAACATTCAAAATATGTTATTGAGGACTCAGATTACAGACCCTTTGTTATGAAAATGTAATGTAATGTGATATGTTAACAAAAACATTTTCCACATTTTTTGATGTTTATAGAGAATTTTATCCAAAGTTTAAGAAGAGCATTCTGGTAACTAAAAGAAAACTTGCCACTGAAAGCGTGACTGAAATATTGCAGTGGTTCGCATTGTACCATTCCCAGAACGTTTTTAGAACTAAAACTTGCTAGCTGGGATGATCCACGCAGAGGGTGTTATGTTGAGGACTGTTTTCCCATCGATATGTGTTTCCCACTATGTAAACCCGAACTAAACCCTTAGATTTTAATGGTTAATACTTATAGCAGTTTTGTATTTATGGTTTTATTTGAGCCTAAGTGTGCTTTAGTGTGTTTTGATGATCTCAGCACTTATTTTTACTTGAGACACTCACATAATTTAATTTTTTTCTATTTCAATTTATTTATATCGTTTATTTATTCTTATTCTTATATTTTTCATATTCCCCCCTTTTTATGAAATATTAATATTAAATATATTATATTACGTACTATTTTTTTGGCTATTTTATTTAAATGGTCATTTTAACACTGCAACTTTGATCAATGCGACTAAACAATGGTGAGCCCTTGGGGCGCTCCATAAGTGATCCCTCCTCTGTCCCTTCTGACTATTTGGACCAAAACGTTCATTTTAATATTAGAAACTTTTTTTTTTTTTAAGAAATAAATAAATGTTTGTTTGTTGTATTTAATCAGGAAAAAATTGAAGTATTTTTTTACGCACTTACTCCTCATGCCCTGGTGCCCCTCCCAAACCTAACACTGAGGGGAGCGCTACGCATTAACAGTAGGGAAACACTATTTGTTGGGGGAACACACTTTGATACAACAGGGGCAGACAATTAGAAACACATAGCAGTTGTGTTTGTCAGCAAACCAGATTAAGTATCAGTAAGGAACAATGGCACAAGGCAACAAGGAAAACAACACAACAGCAGGGAAAGTGGCAAAAGAGAAAGCAAAAGTAGAAATGGACAAATGTTCTGTGTAATGAAACACAGTTTACATTTTTTTAAGGGAAACTCATGAGTGAATTTTTTAAGGGGGTCACGATAATATGGCAAGTCATCTAGATATTGACTTTAAAATGAAATATCGCAATGGTCAACATGCTGATTTCTGTCAGTATGACAAACTGTTTTTTTGTTTGTTTGTTTAATTGACAAAGAGCATATACAAAACTTCAACTCTAAGTTGAAGTATTTTTCTTACTTTACACTATGAATTAATATTACATACATCAAAAAGCATTATATTTTATGGTGTCCATCCGCTCTCATCATGATAGGAGTATGCACAATTTAATGTTGAGTCCACTACAGAGAGAGACTTGAGACTTAAGTGGGACCCTTGTTTCTGCAGTCAAATTGCAATAAGTTCCACAAAAGGTTCCTCGTTCCTGAAGATAGTTAAAAATGGGTTTAAGGTATCAATGTTATAAGGTATTTAGTAGTTATCTGGACACAGGCTTTGATGAGGTCATTATACTTTGACAGGGTTACTACTAGTCTTTATTTTTTCTATAGGATTTCTTGCTGAAATGATGCATATTTTATTTTATACACATCATGCTGCAATTATAGCAGCAACTTTGCAGAAGTAGTAACTGAGTAATGGAGTCTCCCTTTACCTCATATGACTGACTGGACTGGAAGCAGACTAAAGTTGTGGAAATCCCTGCTTCTGTGGAAATGTCACATTGTTTGTTGAGGATAGTCACATAATCCTGAATAAAAGGTACCTTCTATATGCCATTAAACATTGTGGCAAATGTCCAAGACCACACAGTTCACAGGATTAATCCTAATAACAATTCACTGGTTTAAGCTCCTCTACCTACGCAATTTAAAAAGTGTTGGTGATTAGTATATCTCAAAACAATATCATTTGAACTCTAGAGCTTCTCTTTAAGCAAATTTGTGTGTGTGTGTGTTTGTGTGTGTGTGTGTGTGTGTGCGTGTGTACGTTTGCAGTTCCTTCTAACAGTAAGTCATAACCTTGAGTCAGTAAAAAGCCTGCAGGCAAAGTCAAAAGGGTTCAATTACTGTTTGACTAAACATTAGACTGGGTAAAAAAGAAGCAATGTCTCAGTGCCTGAACATGGTGTTAGTTCCAGTCATAGTGTCAGCATCTGAATAATGCATTTCCCTCCTGGTATTTTCAGTCAGTGTGTATTTAACAGTGAGTGACATTAGAAGAAAATGGACACACATTTTGAGTTAAACTGGAAAGTCTCAGGAAGGGAAATAACTGCTTTGAACAGCCGTGGCGTAGTAGTAAACCTTTGAACACACACGGTTAAATTAGGAAGATGCATAAAGATGGCATGGATCAATGAATCCGTCCTGCTCTGTATGACAGGTGGTTATAACATGGTGGAGGGAATGGCACACTTTAGCTCTGTTTAATATTGTGTGTTGTACATTTTGTTCCAGGTTACGCAGGCTGAAAAAATCTATCTATGTGATGTAGTAGATTTGTTTGCTGCTCTTGTGACTGTCCCTCTGAACACACAGGCATTTAGTGGGATATAACCAGGTCCAAATGGAAAACTAAACATCAGCCTTGTGTCAAGGCTTGAGAATCCCTACTGCCTACTGTCTTTGTTTTGGTTCAAAATAGACTATATTTGGATCCAATGCTGTTTTTATCCTTGACTGAGTCTTAGACACGTGTTTTTAAACTGTTACTGCAGTGTGAAGACCGTCAACATAACATAACCAAGGATCTTGCTAAATTGCCTTAAATGCTAAGTTGCATTTTGTCATTTGGTTCATTTGTGTTTTGTATTAGTAAAATAATCAATCAGTCATCATTTGTAGTTTAGTAATGGACCAAAACACATTCACAGTTGCCTGATATCAGACAGAATTGTGAACTCGTTACACTTCATTTCAGTCAACTCATTGGAATGGGTAGTTTCAAAGGTCTCGACCCAGGAAACATTCCCACAACACATTGTAAAACTTCAAGATGTTTGCAATGACCATTTAAAAATAGAGCACATAGATGTCTGCTTTATAGGTCTCATACTTTACAATGGAAGTTAAAATATATCCATCTTCTGCAATACTTACTTATATCTAAAACCTGATACAAAACCCAGTATGAAAGAGATTTGGCTATTGAAATGAAAAACTATAGAATAATTAATTTTCATATCAGACTGTAAAACTCAAGGAGATTTAGTTTTAATGCACAAAGTGACAGCTTTAAAAAATGATTCTAGTTTGTGTACGTAGACTTAGTATCATAAAAGAAGTGGTGGTTGCCTCCGTGCCTGAAAAATAAAGCCACAGTGAAAGTGCATGAGGGCCTGGTGCTATTCTGTGCCAGTGTTCAAGAGCACAGAGAGAGACGAGCATTATTAGATTTCCTTTAAAGCTTCATCCTGGTTTAACATTGATGTACTTGTGTTGTTGTGGTCACACATACATAGACAACTGCAGTGGACATTTTGAGTGAGCTCCCTTAGTGTCTACTTTTAAATAATGAGAACTAGATAATTTTATAAACCTGTTTATAACCTGTCTGATCACCTGAACACTGTGTACTCACCCTGCTGGACTGTTGCAGCACCCCTAGATTACAGTAATTAAATTGGTGATTGAAATACTGCTGTCACATAACTAATAGGAGCGGAGACCAAACCTCAGGTTGTTAAAACAACAGAAAACAATGAATTAACTTTGCATAGTGACCTGCTGTTTCAAGAAAATTTAAGTGATTTAAAAAACAAACAAACAATGAAACTGCATTTGTGAGCTGTTTTTAAAGATTTAAGTTTTCATTGGGAACCAGTTGGGGTAGTGCAACTGACAGGGTAGAGAACTCAGAAAGTCTTGGGTGATGGGTTGACAAATTGTTGCTTTTCTCATGAGATTTGTTAATAATAAGAAAAAATGAATAATGTAGGACTTAGAATTTGAAAAATAAAGGCTTTTCTTTTCTAAAATGTGAAAATCCCTCATGCTGGTGGAGAGAGGCTTTTTGCTGGACTTCTTCCAGGTTATATAGTGGACAGGCTATAATTAAGAGAGCTCCTGTTTCTGTCAACAATCAGTTAATCAGGGATCAATGAACTCTGTAAGCAGTGCAGACAGAAAAAACAGGTCTGCAGAGAGAAACTGGACGTCATGAAGATTTTAGAAAGACTGAACACTGTAGTTTTCCCAGCAGAAGGATCTCAGTACGTGTTGTGAATTAAAATACAGCAGAGCTCAGTTTTCAGATGAATGGAATCTCCTGCTGGATGCTGACGGCGTGCTTGGAATGACTCAGTAAGCGAGCAGGAGGAGACGAAGGAGGGAGGCGGGAGGCATCACTCAGCAGATTTTCTCCTGTGAGGGAGGTGCAACCGAGGGGAAACCCTGCTCGTCACCCCTCCCCCTCCTTCTACTCCGACTGACGCTTGAAGCATAAATTAATTTCCTCCCTGCTATCCTGTCCTCCATTGGCTGAGGGGCTCGCTCCATGGCTCGACATTCGCACCTGCCAGTATGAGCTGCAGTGATTGGTCGGGCTCAGCTGCAGTGAGGATGCAGGTTTCTGGAAGCTCTCTTTGCTGCATTTCTCCGGCTGCTGATGCTGAAGCTTGCTAAGTGGCAAATCCTGATCGTCTGCTGCTGCTTTTATTTGATCATTCTTAACATGAGATGCTTCCAGTGTGAAAATCTACATTTAATAAATGGAGAACTCATGCCTCAGAAGTTCCCTGGCAAGAGTTAAATAGGAGTATTTCATTCTTGCCCTGCTGCTCATGACCTGGATGTCTCTCAACGGAGGGATTTTTAATGAGAAACGACCCAGCAAGCAGCTGAGACTCTGAGCTGGAGCAGTGAAGTGGAAGAAAGTGGAGACGTTATCCTCAGCCGACCTTTCTACACACTGCCAGTTCAACTCTTTGATTTCGCTGTTTGAGTAGAGGGCAGTCACTCAGACACAGGGAGCCCTGGGCTAAGGATGCAGGACATGCTGACTTTCCTGCGCCAAAGCCTTTTTGGCAGGACGCAGTGTAAGCCTGTTGAAACTCAGTCACCTGCTGAGAAAGAGACTGAGGGTACTGGGAGGTGCAGAGAGCTGCAAGCTTGTCTCCAGGAAAACACTGCAAACTCATTGGAGAGTAAAGAATTCAGCAGAAGTGATGTTACTCCAAAGAAGACCAAGATATTAATAATGGTGGCACCTCCTCCGGATCTTAAACAGGTAGGATACAGCAGGAAGCTGTACTCCTGACCCACCACTGTGTCAGAATTTTAAAATATTCCAACATTAACTGCTTGGGTTGGCACAAAGGTTTCCTCTAAACACCACTGTGTTACACCACTGTGTACAGCCTTATAGAGCTGCTTAACATTGCTGTAGACCATCGTTTCTCAAAGTGCAGCCCACAGGTCAATGACAGCTTTCAAAAACATTTTGTGTGGCCCCTGAACATGGTGCAACATGCATGCATTGTAATTGTAATCATCATATTCTGTCCATTTCAAAACTGTTCCTTTATACAGCCAACATTTACTACACTACTCTGCTACTGTGTCAAATTGCATAAAGGTCTGTCAGGTTAGGAATGACAACCTGTATGACAACCTGTAGAAAGCAACTGGTTGCATGGCAACTAATGGTACCTCGTGGGAAAGAACAATGCAAACATGTTGCAAGAACCAGGTTCAGTCATCATTGCTAGTGCTGTTAGCTAAAGTCAGCAATTTTTGGTAGAAAAACGTTGCTCGAAAAGCGTTGCTAGAAAACCATTGTTTTCCTTGGTACAGCACACCTGTCAGGCACTCTTGCTGCTGTGCGTCTCATTTTTGGAGCAGTCACACCTGGTGGAATGAGCCTTGGTGTGATCGGGCCCTTTAATACTACCAAATCCTGAACAAGACCTCTTTAGGTGACCGCAATGTTACGATTGTCTTTGAACTGGAAACACACTGATATAACAATAATTATGGCTACGCCCATACCCTGTGAAATTGGGGTTAGGCCAATTTCATCCCCTGTACAGTTGTCATGGACAGGGAAATTAATTAGAGACCAAAAGCGTTTTTTGGGTGTGAACATGTTTATTTCTGTTGTAAAGTTGCACATTTTAACATGGGGGTCTATCGGGATTGACTCAAGGCAGCCTCATGTGGCCATTAGAGGAACTGCAGGTTTGGCATTTCTGCATTCATTTTTCAGCCATTGAGGCTGCCACTTGCTGCTTTCTCAGTGTTAAGCTCACAGTATCAAGTCATTTATTGATAGCAGTATTCTACCCTGCGTTCATTGCTGGTCATTGCAGTGTCATATCTAAGAAAAGTAAAGTAATACTTTCAACTGAGACTGGAACACATTACAAAGATAAAATGTAACATATTACAAAGATACAACATAAATATAATTGGTTAAGGTATTAGCAGATAATTGATTAGATTTGTTTATGATGAGGGCTGTGAAGTTAATATCATCTCACAGAAAAGAAAGTTGCAAAATTGCAGTCATCAGTATCACTGTTGCATTTTGTGTGGAGTCAGGACTGAGTAAGCAATGAACTGTAAGTCAAACAAAGGCAAGCTGCTGCATCAACTACTTCTCTGCCTTAAAGGTCACTTTTCTTCATTGCATTGAAAAAGTTCATGTTCCAATAGATGTTTTTTTGTGTATATTGAAATGTATACCAATTTTTAAGAGATTTCCTCATGAAATCAGTTCATCTATGTGAGCTCAGTCTACCATATTAACATAATGATCCAGTAGGAGGAGGGTGCTGTTTAATCTTTGTGAATGGATCCAATGACAGGCGGGCTGGTGTCCAAGTGGGCGAGTGTGGAGCTCTGTGTTTTATATCGCTGCTCTAATGACTCTGCAGGATTATGCCACAAAGCGCAGTCTGTCTTCGACATAGCTCATTGACATCTTAATACTTTCAGTGAGACGGTAGAGGAAACCTGATGTGTCTGTGTCTCTATGTCCCAGTGTCTGGCGGGGACCACAATGAGTTTGAGTATTTTGAATCAAATGGATTACCATGTGAAATAAAATCAGTGTTCAAGCTGAGTTTGTTTCTCCCGTCGCATG
This sequence comes from Plectropomus leopardus, assembly GCF_026936395.1. Classification (NCBI taxonomy): domain Eukaryota; kingdom Metazoa; phylum Chordata; class Actinopteri; order Perciformes; family Serranidae; genus Plectropomus; species Plectropomus leopardus. The sequence continues at coordinate 2,310,341 of NC_142195.1, read as the reverse complement.
AACTGATGACGTATCGTACATGGAAGAAGGTATGAGTGAAAACATGCCTTGCTCTCATTCTGATGCTGTAAGATTTTTTTACTGTCATCTGCTGGATTGGTGACAGAGATAACTTTATTTTTGTGTTGTTTGGATAATCCGTCTCAGTGTAATAATGGCCTGTCTTCTCTGATGGCCTTTAACAAATGAGAACCTCTTATATAGTGTTTATTAAAGATGGTTCTTCAGTATCTGACTAATGTTTTTACAAATGACAGTATTACGTAATATAGACAGAAGTAAACTGTGTCTGTAAAGTATCTAGGTTTATAAACTGTGTGTTGTTGTATGCCTTAAGGCTCTTTTCTGGACTATCACCAGATGGCTCCATGGTGTGAAATGATCCTATAAATATTGTCTCTATGTGTACTTTTGTAGCTTGGTTGCTAAGTTGGTAATAGGAAGTTTGTATCCTCTGTGCCGGTGACAGCCGTGGCCGGAGGCATTATGTTTTCGGGTTGTTTATTCGTAGAACCGTATGTCTGTCCGTTCATCTGTCCATATGTACATACACAGATTCTCAATATAACAATAATGTTGTAAGGGAATTTCTTTAAATTTACCGCAAATAGTCAAATTTGACACAAACATTCACTTCGACTCAACAATGAGATGATTAAAATTTGGTGTTCAAAGGTCAAAGTCAATGTGACTGTCTCATTTTCGTGAATGCAATATGTGAAGATGGCCTCCTGGGAGTTTCCTTAAATTTGGCACAAATGTCCACTTACTCAATTATGAACTGATTAGAATCTGGTGGTAGAGGGTCAAAGTTCAAGGTTACAGTGACTTCATACAACACGTTTTTGGCCATAACTCAAGAACCCCCTTTAAACTGTGCTGATTGTATAGATCTTCTGTGAGAAAAGCATACATGTACTACAGACCTGGACTTGACTGGTGCATGGAGGTGCATAGCCACATGGTGTTATATCTAGTTTTTTAGTGAAATGATCTTCACAGTGGCCTGTGGACTGTTCTCTGACCTATGAGTCCAGTGATGCACATGGTTAAGTTTTCTTTTCTTTTCTTTTCTTTTTTTTTTGGCATGCTTAGTCCATTTTTGCCTCCCTGCTAGCAGAGCAAATCATTGAATGTAGTATTGTTCAGGTGCTTTCTGTGAGAGCAAACATGGGGCTTGACTTCCTCTCTGACCTGCACAGCCAGCTGTTCCTTCCCTTAGGTAGACTTTTCTTGCTGATAAGTGTAGTCTATATTCATGCTCCAGCTAGCTCTAATTCCTTGTAGAAATCTTTCCAGTTGGCTTGGCAGGCTATATTGGCACAAAGTGCTGTGGACTGTCTAAGATTACTAATAACCCAGTATGTGTGATGGCTGTAAAGTGGTCTAAACTGCAGCCCGAGTCAACAGTGCACAGATGGCAAGAGACGGGGAGAGCTCTGACCTTCTGTTTGTCACATCTCTCTGTCCACAAAGCTCTATGGCTGACTTTAATGAAAGTGGTGAATTAGTTCAAGTTAATGTCCTGTACAGATAATGTTACAGCTAATGCATCGTGCTCACTGAAACATCTTGACATTGTTTAAATATAAAAATGGGCAGAGAAATCAGTCTCTCAAAGGTTTCTCCTGTGTCCTCTCTCCTTACAGAAAATAGTAAAAGCAGGAGACAAAGACCTGGATGGACAGTTAGACTTTGAGGAGTTTGTCCATTATCTGAGAGACCACGAGAAGAAGCTCCGGCTGGTCTTCAAGAGTCTGGACAAGAAGAACGATGGTGAGGAATCTTGTTACATCTAATGACTTTTACAGTTTGCTGTGTGGTAATGAGAAATTAGAGGATCAGTGCATTAACACAAACATATAAAAGTGTTGTTCTAGTGATTAAGTATTATTGCATACATGTTCAAAAATGAGGCAGCAGTGTGTAATCCCAGTATGGATCAAGCTCCAGAAAGTTACAATAGGCAATAAGCATCTTTTCATAAGACCTTTAGAGCTTTGATCAGGCCAAAAAAATTCAGGTCTGACCTTACATGAACCCACATAGTTTCTTTCCAAGATCCACCCGACCTGAGCCTGAACTACAGCAACAGTTTAGGGCCCGGACCTGCTTGATATTGTCACTGTAAAAAAATATCAGGGCTATCAGATCAGTTTTTGAAAACGTGATCGATCACAGAATTTCAGTAGTTAATCACAAATAATGATTTTTTTTATTACATATTTGAAATTCCATTATTTTGCTTTTTTAAAATAGTTTTGAAGTCCATATTAATAAGGTAACTTGACTTGACTTTTAGATTTAAGTTACTCCGAGATCTGATCTGCAGTCAGTTTTCACCCATTTAGCAACTTAGTTAAATTTAGTTAACTTATTTGATTTAGTTTCTTTCACATGTCTGTGGTGATTCACAGACTCCAAAATAGTTCTTTGCTGTCTTTGGCGATGTGGTTGCCTGCTGACATCAGTCTCAATCGCTGTACCTGTGTACTCAGCTAGTAAGTAGGAGCTCAAACTCAAAGTAATTTAGAGAAAGATTAATTGACACAAGGTGCTTTAGACGTGTCAACTGACCTGACTCTTTTAAAAAAAAATGAAATGGCCATTCAGAAGTGAAGTGGTGTTGTTATTTTCCTTACTCATGTTGCCATTCATGTTTCACCCATCAATGTATTTCCATCTTCAAGTGGGTACGGTTTTCCACAGTGATGCAGCGCTGATGATGATGACTACCACTCTCTGCTGCATTTTATGCACATCTCTCCCTCTGCTGGGGAAGCAGAGAAAAACACTGTCAACCAAGTTGCCTTGCAGCCCCTCTCTCTATCTAGTTTTCCTTCCAATCCAGCGCAATTCTTGCCATTTACGCTGGAGAATTGCCAGTTTCCTGTCTCCTGTGCAGTACACTGGAGTTGGTGTATGTAATGTGAGCAAAAGACCCCCTATTCTAATGATTTGTTAGTTTAAATCTAAATCTTAATTTCAGCATCTTCAGAATGGGTTGATTGCAGCATAACCGATACATTATTCATGACATTACACAGAGTATAAGCTCTGCAGCAAAAATTTAAAGACACAGGGAAATACTGGGTATAAATACAGGGATAAATCCGATCTGATTCAAGCTAGAGGGAATTCTTTTTTAAAAAAAGAATTATGAAAAGTCAGGCCTTAACCCAGTGGGTCGGGATGGGCCCATATAGGTTTGGGTGGAAAATGAAAGCTCTTAAACCATCCCCATGTGTTGAATGTCCACACCTGTAAAACTCCTCAGCTCCAGTGTGTGACGCAGGCTTGTTGTTATTGATCTTTATACTTCAAGATCAAGCTGAGATAACCCTAATTTTATCATCAGGGTTGTCTTCTCAGACTTTACAAAGCTCATCCAGGGACTCAAAAGACATCTGCTTATACAGGCCAAGAATCAGTCACTCTGAATAGTTATCTGACCTCTATGTGTAAAATCAGTAGAGTTCATCTTTAATGAATAAGTAATCATTTCTTTCCGTGGTGCAGGCCGGATTGACTCTCAAGAAATCATGCAGTCCCTGCGTGACCTGGGAGTGAACATCTCTGAGGAGCAGGCTGAGCAGATTCTCAAAAGGTGAGAGTGATGCTGTGATTCACAGTCTTAATGGATTCACTAATCTGTTCAGCCCCTGTCTGTGTGTGTGTGTGTGTGTGTGTGTGTGTGTGTGTGTGTGTGTGTGTGTGTGTGTGTGTGTGTGTGTGATGTTTCCCCTCTTATAGTATATGTCACATTTTACGCATGTGATCTTTTCAAAGGAGCTCCCTCCTAACAACGACAGACAACAGCTAGTTGACAGTCACACTGGTTTTGGTCATATGTGTTAATAAATTTAAAGTGCCAGTCTTTTCTTGTGCCTCTCTCACATTAACGTCAAGTCTGCAGCAGCACATTGCAAAATACAGGGAGAGATTATCTGCACGTCACATTCTACCTTTTAAGGATTGTTTTAAAGAACACTGTAGCAAATGTATCACTTAAAGTGTAAATTCAGTATTTTTCAACATGGACCCTATTTTACTATGTTTTGTGTCTTAGAGACTAATGGGAACTGTTTTTAAAATTAGTCCAGTATTGAGAGAAAACACTGCATCTGGCAGCTGAGAAAGAGACTGCAATGTCACCACTGTGGGCATACAGCACAGTCAATTTACACCCACTAAAAGTGCTTGTTTTTTCCACTAAGAGGCTCAGATTATTATTCTCAGTGTGTAAAAACATAATGGAATTGATCCCTACAGAGACAGACCTTTTTGTTTTACAGTAAGATTCTTTTTATGTAACCAGAAACAGTCCTGAAATCACCATCACCAAACCCACCAGACTCCATTTACAGAAACACTTATCAACCTCTAACTCTCTTCATTCAAAGTCGAAAGAAACAGAATAAGAAAAACTGTCTTGATTTTGTCTTTCCACTCTTTTAACAATCACCACCACTGGTTTGGTTAGAATTAACCCTTAACTCACCCAGTAATATGTAAATTAATGCCACTCCATACACACTAAAATCACTCTGTTTAAATTTAGTCTGGTGAAACTGGCTATTTTGGGCCTTTTTCTGGTTAAACCAGGATCTTATTCTTAAACCTTTTAAAACCTGGAGCAACTACAATTTCTTGTGCTGCTTTCAGATGCCTTTGATAAGTATTTAAACCTTTGAAGCCAGAAAACATTGCTGCAATTTCTTTAAAAAACATGGGAGAAAAGTCAATGAGCAACTTGGTAAGAAAGGTTCCACACATTGCATTGTAGATTTAGAAAATATTTTCAAAAGAGCTCAGGAAAAACGGTCAAGGGGAAAAAAGAAAAATGTGAAGGAAAACTATATTATAATGACCACATTTCCATATTTAAAATTGTGTTACAGAATTGTTATGATTTTTAAGCACTGTATTCAGGTTGTGTTTGCTTTGCCTTGTTTGCTTGTTTTACTGTCTTTTTACTTAATTATTTTGTTTTTATTTATTTATTGGTTGTTTTGTTTATTTGTTTCACTAATTTTCAGGTAATTTTTGGGTAATTTCTTCTTGAGCTGCTCATTGGCCTCTTATCTTGTTTTTAGAAATCAAGCCAGTTTGCTCAGGTTCCAAAGAGTTAATAAAAAGAACTATCTCTGTAACCTGTTTTGCAGCTGCAGCCCTCTCACTCAATACTGGACCAATTTCAAAATCTGTTTCCATTAGTAATTGAGATACAAATCATAGGGAAAAGGGTCTGCGTTGAAAAATACTGAACTTATCCTTTGAATATCAAGTCCTATCCACACAGAAAATAAAATCAGTATGGTGAACCAGTTTGGGGCCTGTCACCTCTCGTGTGAACTATCAAGCTGTTCTGTTCATCTAGCCGCAGTATTTGTCTAGTCCCTATAACCTCCTGTTTGTCTGTCTGTGTGTCTCTTCTCTCTGGCTGGTCTCAGAATAAGGAGGGGTCATATCTGGGCCCCTATCTTGTAGTAAGTAGCAGCTTTTATAGTCTGCCTGCTCAGCCGGTGCTCCCTTGATCCCTGCAGTCTGTCTGTTTCAGTTACCTGCTGCTATTTTGTTTTTATTTCAGATTTTTTCAGATGAGAAATGCTGTGTGATCATATAGTGTCTCAGTTGTAGGACAGATTGCTCAAGCAAAGCACCCTGCTACAACTGAATGCACTTGAACTCATGAAGGAAGCCATGAGACCAAGTGATAGCATTGTTAAAAAGTGCATGTGAGTAGATAGCTTGTTCTTTTTGCTCTCCAAAATGTTTGTAACATTCTGTTTTTCACTCCCAGTATGGATAAAAATGGCACAATGACGATTGACTGGAATGAGTGGCGGGATTACCACCTCCTGCATCCAGCTGACAACATTCCTGAGATCATCCTCTACTGGAAACACTCCACGGTACACACTCCTCTCTGCTACATGGGCAACAAACATTAGGAGCAGACCCTAAGTCAGAGTCAAATCTTTCTCTCTAAAATGTTTATGTGTAGGTAATGCGTCAGACAGAGAGGTCAAAATGTTCAACATGTTAACTATGTTGTTGTGAGTTTATAATCATCTAAAAATAAAGATTGCTCTTTGTTTGTTACTTTAAACTGAGACGTTTATATCTATATACAAAGCAGGCTCTCTTCCAAAAAAGAAGCCCAGAAGGGACAAACTAAATACTGACTCCTACACAGTTGGCTTTCAGGAGAACTTTCAGTTATAATCTGCACCTTCAGCACTAGATGCCACTAAGTCCTTAACACTAGACTTTCAGTAAAAAGGCACTTATAAATTTGAGATGGGTCTCTTTTTTTTTCTTTGTAAGTTGAAGGTGTTATATCAAAGTCGAAATGGCCCCGTTGTAACATTGGGCTAGGGATCAGGAGCTCCGATACAGCCGATTAGCTCAGAGAGTCGACTGTTAATTTATTCTACAGTAACACTGACCATATTTGCCGGGTCTGTACAGTACTATATTCTCCTATCACACATGAACATATCATAGACAACATAACCTCGTTAGTGTTGAGAGTCCTCTCGTGTGGATGTCAGTGTGAGTAGAGTGGCTATACTGTGTTGTGTTCTCAACTCTATTATAGAAGGGAAAGCACCCATTTGTGATGCTAATTGGCATTGCACTGATACCACAACTCTGTTACATCGTCGCCCAAGGTCCTCCTCCACCTACCAACCACAAAAAAAGACTAAGATTTGAATAAGAAGTCCTGTGATAACTCAAGATTCACAAAGTGACTGCAAAACGTTTAGAAGGAGCAAAAGATGGACCTTTTACCTGTTTTCTACCTGAAAGGAATTTCTTTTGTGACAACATACAACTTGTTAACTTATTGTAGATTTGCTGGTTTTGTGTAGTTTTAAAAAGGATTTGTTACACACAGTGACATGATAACAACATGATAAAGTGTATGTTATCACAACAAAAAAGATACCTGTAAAAACAGAATAATTTAGTGTCAAGTATAAACAAGACATTATATAATAATATGTGAAAAATTATGTGTTGTAATGTGAAAAGGATCTTGTAAAAAATTTGATGAATTTCTCATTTCTGCATAATGAGCGACATATATTATATACCAGTCTCTTTGTAACTGTAAAAACACATCGACATTCAGAGAACGCAATTTGAGTAGTTTGTAACTGTGTGTGTAAGTAATTAGATTATGGATACATTTTTAAATACCATTGCTATTATTAATAATAGTACTGAATAATTTGATAAGCCCAATGGAGGAAGGAATACATCGTATGTACCTCACACATATTCTTATAACACTTTCCCCTGTGTCACACCAAATCTGCAGCACTTATGATTAGTGTTATACTCCGCAGCACTTATGATTAGTGTTATACTCCGCAGCACTTATGATTAGTGTTATACTCTGATATTCACCTGTCATGAAGTCTTACTGTCTAACTGAAACCCTCTGCTTCGTCCTCAGATCTTTGATGTTGGAGAGAGTTTGATGGTGCCTGATGAGTTCACAGAAGAAGAGAAGAAAACAGGAATGTTGTGGCGACACCTTGTGGCCGGAGGAGGAGCTGGTGCTGTGTCACGAACCTGCACAGCACCACTGGACCGGCTTAAAGTACTCATGCAGGTAAAACACAGCACAACTGATGACTGAGGGAGTACTCTCATAGAGGGACAGTTTCATTAATCCATAACTTTTTACAGTGGAAACACTAAATAATGTGTACCAAACTGTGCTGAATTGAATTGACCTGCTGGCGGAAACACTGCATATGTTCTGTTCCTAGGTTCACTCCTCTAAGAGCAACAGCATGCAGATCACTGGAGGTTTTGTCCAGATGATCCGGGAGGGTGGTGTTAGGTCACTATGGCGAGGCAACGGCATTAATGTCATCAAAATCGCCCCTGAGTCTGCTATTAAGTTCATGGCCTACGAACAGGTACGCTCCAGTAAAGCTCTGACTCCAGTTACTGTCACATTTTGTGTTGCTGCCTAACAAAAAAAGCACATCCTGTCTGTTAGATAAAACGATTAATAGGAAGTAACCATGAGACGCTGGGCATCACAGAGAGACTTGTGGCGGGCTCTCTGGCCGGAGTCATCGCTCAGAGTAGCATCTATCCCATGGAGGTGAGACACCAGTGAACTCAGACAACAAAAAACATTTTTCAAGTAAGACATACAAGCTTAAAAGTAGTCTAAGTGGCTATAAGGATTGTATTAATTTTGTAAAGTTACGTAGCAGCTCATGACTCAGTATGTTTGTATGAAGAAATATCCGAGTGGATTCTTTTTGTCATGTGACTGACTGCCCATTTTAACTTTTAGCCTTGAACCCATCATGTGAAACTGTACTGTGACCTCTGATCTGGAGGAAATCAGATCTTCAGACTCACAGACCTGAGGTTCATGACACTCAACGTATTTTAATATAAAAGATAATGCACGGCATATATATGTTAGTCTGTGTTTGTTCAAGTATTTTCTCTTGGACGACAAAGTGGTGGTTTTCTGTCATTTGTTATAAGGCATGACATCACTTCCTGTCCCGTCAGGTGTTGAAGACACGGTTAGCGCTGAGGAAGACGGGCCAGTACTCTGGCATCTTGGATTGTGCCAAACAAATCTGTCAAAAAGAGGGCATAGCTGCTTTCTACAAGGGCTACGTGCCCAACATGCTGGGCATCATCCCGTATGCTGGCATCGACCTGGCTGTCTACGAGGTGTGTGCTAGCTGGACGGGGATAACTTGTCTTTTTGTGTATTGCTGTCTTAGTTGACTCTGACATGTTTCGTCTCCTCTTCTCTGTCAGACTCTAAAGAATTCCTGGCTGCAGCGCTTCGCCATAGACAGCCCTGATCCGGGAGTGTTTGTGCTCCTGGCTTGTGGCACCACTTCCAGCACGTGTGGCCAGCTGGCCAGCTACCCACTGGCGCTGGTCAGGACTCGGATGCAGGCACAAGGTCAGTCTTTGCAGAACTCTACTGCACTCTGCAGCTGCTGTCTAAGTAGAAGCAGGGGTGGGTGATGTATCAGTAATACAATATGTATCATATCTTGTTCCAAGTGGTATGTATAAAGTGAATATATCACAAATATTAAGTATAAATTGTCACATCATTTTTTTCAGTCACTGGCATGAGACTTGCTGCAGCATTTCAAAATAAAAGTCCTGTAATTATATAAGTTATTATATAACAGTAGCTTCTTTACTTAACTTGACTGTAACTGTCATCAATAAGTTTAATATAGTCTACAGAAGTTTAGAGAAGATTTCAAAATATCAAGACATATATATAATGTGCCTAAATATTGCAATAATATTTATAGCCCATAATGCCCAGCCCTAATTAGAAGAATATAGTGTCCTGGGGATAGCATTTTTCTGTAGGCCAACCCGGAAGCTAACACCACCCTGTATACCTTGTCAAAGCTCTGTGATAAACAAATGTTTGTAATACTTGCACGTTTTGTTCAATAAGATAATCCTGACTAATGAATGCCACTTTCAGGATTTTTGAAGCCTAAATGCAATCGCCAGAAAAAAGATATAAACAAACTAAACAACGGTCACGTCACCACTGCTACAAGGCTGTAAAGCCATGTTCCCAGCTGGTTTGATGACGTTCTGTAGTCATTTGACCACTTTAAGCAACCGGCTCTTAAAGACACATAAGAGTTTCAGTGTTCATAGAACAAAATGTGAAAGTCTCTTCAGCTAGCGTTAACCACAGACCTGATTTCAGACACTAAACCAAAAACACATTCAAAAAACTAATTTGAGACGAGGAAACTGGAGGTGCTGAAATACTAACTCATTTCCAGGTTCCTGGGGTTCTCTGTAAAGGTATGATTATGAGCTTCAGGAGTACCCCAGTGGATTTATGAGCCATTAAGCGGACGTTTTTTTAGAATGATCGTACCTCATATAAGAGAACATTTTGTACTTTTATTCTAAACTTCTCAGACTTTTTCTGGAGGGGAGCTTGTTTGTGTGAGTGTTGAAAGTTGCATCCTGTACACGCCTCTGTTTGCACAAACTAGTTTTTAAGGAATATTTCACCTGCAAAATGACCATTTGTTATCACTTACTCACCTCTTGTTACCTTGAGCTTGTGAAGAAAACTTTGAGGAGTAAAGAACATTCCTCATGTACTGAAGTCATTGGGGGCCACGTTGAAGAACAGCCAAACTATATCTAAACATCAGATTACAAAGTCTCACACATGTCATGTATTGTAACCCAAGTCTCATTAATTCAGACATATGCTCAGTTTTTCCTAAACACATTCATTGTGACAAAAACTTTACAATATATAACATTTCCTCAGATGAGAAGCACACCCTGAGTGTGCCTAAGCATGCGTGTGTGTGTATGTGCTCCGCCTGCGCCAGCTTTAAACGCATGTGCGTTCCAGGCATGTTGCTGGTCTGTGCATGAAACTGTTTGTACTGACATGTTTTCAATTGGGGATTTTCTGTTACATGTACAGATTTGTATCTTAAAAAAAGGGAAATGCTGAAGAATTTGACACCATTAATACTGCATGTTTAACTAACATAAACATTGCTTTCTTTGCCCAGACCACATAATCAAACCATAAAGCTGATGTTATGTTTTAAAAAAAAAAGGATGTGTTTGAGGTTTATGCGTCTGACAGTAAAATTAGGACATGCATCAGTTTCCTCTGTGTGGGTTCTCTGGTTGCCATGGTGACATTATTTCCATCATTAATGACGGCAGCAGCAAGTAGCCATGTAAGGTCACAGGAGCAGCTGCTGTTCTGTTCACCTGGAAACAATCGAGGTCATAACGATAACTGCTTGTATTGAAGTGTTTTATTGTGACTTTAAACTCTAGCTTGGATCAGATCAGACACCATTGTTGTGGTGTATGATGTTCATGGACTTATTCATATGTTTAGATTCACGTGTCTGGCACTCAAGAATTCAGCAAGCGAATAGCTCTGTGTGTGGTGTAGTGTTGGATGAGCCTTTCTGCCTCTGTGTTCCTTAGCTACCCTGGAAGGGGGCCCTCAGATGAACATGACAGCCCTGTTCAGACACATCATCAGGACTGAGGGACCCAAGGGACTCTACCGAGGCCTGGCACCCAACTTCATGAAGGTGATTCCATCTGTCAGCATCAGCTACGTGGTCTACGAGTACCTCAAGATCGCTCTGGGGGTCCAGTCAAAGTGAGGAGGGAAATCAAGAGGCCAAAGGGTTGTTTTTGTTCTTCTTCTTTCTTTTGAGCTAAAGATTGACTGAGTTGGGCTCTAAGAAACAAGCAGCTGACATTCAACATATTGACATCAAATAATGAAATTCCAGGGTTTAAAGGATAACCATGAGATGATGTGAATGATGAGGAATGAGAGCTCGAAAGCAGAGAGGCTGATGAAGACTTTCTAGATGCAGGGAAACTTGACTGAAGTTGCTCTTATTCAAGTATGTCTATAGGCAATCCAGGAGTGCTTCAACACCCGTTGATCTTGGATTAGAAAGACAAAAGTTTACATTGAATTCATTGAGGTAGCTCACTGGGGGACCAGTAAAATGACAATGAATGAATCTTTATCTTGAAGGGCTTTGCTAATGCAGATCACAAATCCTCTCAACCTGATTCATGGTCTCGATTTGATACTGTGTTGGCTTTTAAGCTTTGTCTCTTGCTGTCTTGCCGCTGAAACAAAGCCAAAATGTTGCTGCTCAATGAAAAATATACAGTCACTGTATAGACTAACTAGGATCATTTAATTTATGTGTACAAATTCTGAAATCATACTGAAATCGAGACCATGAATTAGTAAAAGGGTTTCTTTTTCTCCATGATACCTCCTGCACTCCATAAATGTGGCAACTACAGGATAATAACTTTCATTTTGTTTCACTGCTTGTTCAGCTGCTTTAAAGACATTTGGTTTTATTCAGTCATTTGCTCAAAGAAGCGAGATGTGACCACAAGCAGAAGACAAGGAAGATGTCCCCTGATGATGGGAATCAACATCACTTTATGTTTAAAGGCATAGTTTTGATTTTTTAAAGCTGGGTTGTATGAAGTACTTATCCATATATATCCACTTATCAGTTTCGTACCTTCAGTACATGATGGTCAGCTTCCTTTTATTTGGAGACAGAAGCTCAGCAATGTAGTACTGCTGATGAGGTGGTCAGCAAAACCTTTTTAGTCTTTTAAAAAACACCTACCTAAAACAACCAGAATCAGTCAAAGGGGGTGTTATATTGAGAATATTTTTATTGCTTTGCCTTGCTGTCAGACAGTCCTTTCCTTTGGCACTACATTTTCTCAACTGTTGAACTTCTGTATTGAAACGCAAAAGTGAAACTGTGCTGCGCAATGTGTCTCATGGCAAGTCAGCTGTTTGGGTCAGACTTTCAACCATTTATGGAAAAGACAACAAATACAAGAAAATAAAAAATGAGGGATTATGACAGCAACAACGTGTGAAGACAAAAGAATACCTTAATGTACCAAAGTATACAGACGAACTTTGCAGTGAGAGACTGAGCGGGCCAACAGAGAGTGATGCATTTGAATATGATAGTTTTGCAGCTGGCGAAATGTATTGCCAACAGAAAGCGCTGTTGGACGGCTGCTAAGGTGGTGAAAATATTCCAATATAATGTGCACTTGATGCACTGATGTTGATTTTTTTTTTAAGTGATACATTTCTTTTTAGTTGGCTAAAATATATTTTGTTGCTGTCCCCATCTACAGCAGTATATTTCTTAACTTCCATGGTGGTACTTATGTGTGCTCTTCCAAACTGGAGGTTAACTGTTATCTACTGTAGTCTTGGGCAATATGAATATTTCACACCTTCCTTAAATTTCTCTAGGGTATAACCCGATGCTACTTAATTTCAGCTTGTAAGATTAACAAATACGCAATAGAAACCCACAAAATGTTAAGAAAAGGAACATTTGCACAGCTATTTCCTTGATTAAACAGAGAAATACAATAGTACAATTGAATTCAACTTTCTCTCTGTCACAGAAGACTGATGAGGCCTAATTGCCTTCATGAGTTCAATAGAAAGACAAGCACCTGTATTTATTATGGTATTGAAAAACATACCTTCAGGATTTCTAAATACCCTAGTATACTGTAATACTGTGGTACCTCCCAAGTCTAATCTGCTGTATGCAATACACTGACCGTGGATAAATACCTCATACAACCCCACTTCAAATCATCTGAACTATTCCTTTAACAACACAGAGGCAGTATTATCAAGGGAAACTGAATATGGGCTGTCACAAATATCTGATCCCTAAACTTGTCAGATTAGCAACATCTTAAATTGACACAGCATATTCTGTCAGAGTCTATGACATGTATCAGTGCTTAAATATATCTTTTCAGAATTAACAGAGTACAGTTTGGAGGTTAGTGTCCCTCCTAAAACTGTGCACAGAGGTCTCTGTGCAATACACCTCCTTAATTTCTGTAGTGTTCAGTATATCAGTTTTCATGCGTTCACCTTTAAACCAGTTTTCCCTCTCTGCAGATCTGACACGAGTCACCAGGAAAATGTAACTGTATTATCTGGATCTCACATTTTCCATTCTTGTTCGATGTCAATAAGTATTCCTTTAAGTCACATGGCAGGACATCGGAGCAGAGGCGGCACTCTCAGCCTGACTGATGCCTGTGTCACATGAGACACAGATTCCCATGAGTGCCTCTCTTACTTAAATGCACTTAAACACTAGAAGAGGTGGATTCTGTGGAGCGTCGAATGCACTTTAAGGTACTCTGCTTTAATTCCTGTTTTTTTTTTTTTTGTTGTTGTTTTTTATTTTATTTTATTGACGTATTTATGTATTTATTTTACAAAAGAGGATTCATGACTGAATATGTTATCCATTGGTTATGCTGAATATATAATATTAGGTGTCTTTTAATTTCAGAGTCATCTGTGGTCTTAGTGAATAACTGAGGCAAAGAACTGGTTTGTTTTGAGTGATAGACACAACTAATATGGTTTAAAATTCAAAAAGCCTCAAATATATGGAAGCCCAAAGTGGCCAGTACTAAATGAAACAATCATATGAGTAAACTGTCAAATATTTAAATGAACCAACATTTTGTGAAATAATTGAAGAAATTATTAAAACACAACTCATTATCATGAAATGTTTTGTCATCATTTTTATTTTAGACATTTAAAAAATGCCAATTTTCACAGGTGTGTTTTTACTGTAGTGTTAGGTAACTGTTTTTACTTTCCTGTGTTTGTTTACAGCAGCAGCTCTAGAGGAAGAATAGAGGATGTGATTGGCTGAACGGTGAGAAGGGGGTGGTTCCATATTGATAAAAAAAATAAATAATAATTTTAATTATGTTTCATAATAACAAGTTGAGATTTTAATAAATCTTTCTATCTTTTCATTCATATATATTTGACGAATTTATTCATATTAGTATTTATTTTATTCTCATTTATTTATGGTTGAATTCTTTGGGTTCCCATACAAGATTCCTCTAATGTCATTGTCTTATTTCTCATCAGCAGCAGTTTGTTATGTGATAAACAGAGAGCTAACACTATTGTTCTAATTTTATTATTTTTTGTTTGTCAATATAATGATGAAGATTAGAAAAAAGACTTCAAAATCTTGATTCTACATTGATTTGACAAACGAAAAATACAATTTTAGAAAACTTTTTTTACTTTTGAAATGGAAAACTGATATGATAAGTGTTACACGGACCCCCCTGCTGTGAAATCACAGTGTCCCTATTAAAGAGATGACAGGTTTGAAGGCAGATGTCTCAGGCCATCCCTCTGCTTTGCTCCTGTTCTGGCACAAGTCTGTGTGTGACACCTCACTTTGATATCACAGATTCACATTCAGACAACTTTATTTATCCCAGAGGGCCAATTCAGGTTTACAATCTACCTGGGATAAATTAAATACTTGCTTAATATATTAATATGTATGGCACTGTCAGCCATGTGAAGAAAAATAAAACATTTTGTTATGTCATTTTGATAGTAGTCATTTGAAGATACTACTGTCAACATTTAAAACATAAAAGACAAAGTATATTTGAAAATGAAATCTCTAAAGATGGTGTTTTGGGGGGTTTGAGTAAAGTACTTGAATATGATTTAAAAAGGATGAAAAACTAGGGATGGAAAGAGGGCGACAAGCAGCTTAACAAGAAACCAAAAATTTGTAAGAAATTTGTGAAACATTATGAGAAAATAACTTCACAAATTAACAACAAAAAAAGGAAAAAAGATAATGACCTCAAAAGGGACTAAAAATGTCTTTCTGTAATAAAATGTTAAATACCTAACGGAATTAGAAATAAAATTTTCTCCTTGTTTTTTTTAATCATATCAATTCTCTGTACTAAATGCAAAGTGGGCAAACTCTTCAATGATTATTTTGTAAAAAGGAATAATACCTTGTTGCTTCAGGGATTTCACCACATATATCCTGTACTCGACATGGAAGGAGGTTCAGAGTGGATCCAAAGATCCACACAGGTCTCAGTTTAAATACTACCAGAACTAACTCTGAGGGAGACCGTCAGGATTGAAGTGTACCTGCTATATACGGGTCCCCAAGTACTAAAATGACAACAGCAAAGATTGACTCCCCCACCTGTAATTTACAGTAAAGGTACAAGGAGGAAGAATGAAGAAGAAATAAAGCCTCCTGCTGATCTTTCTTCAGTATCTTGCAAATGTTATATGATGATGAAAATGTTTAAAACCCAACATCTGAGTCAGGCCCTTTGGAGGCCTTTGCTCTGGTGACTCAGTAGGCAGAAAGCCAAAACCAACAAGCAGCCAACTCATGTGACAGGCAGCGTTCACAACAAAGGTACAGTAACGGCACCAGCAGACACTCAGGTGGAAGTGAAAGTGTGGAAGTTATTTACTAAAATGCAAAAATAGTGAAACTGTAAGGTCGCAGAGTGTAAAAGTCATCTGGTACTTTAACTGATGAAGCAGTAAGATCAGACAGTGATGGAGAACTTCCTAAAATACTTCCCATTTTGTATGTGCGGATGTATTTGCATAATACTTAATAATCACGAGGTAACTAAATGTAACTACATGTATTACGTGACTCACAGGTCATCCTCTTGGTGAAAATGGCACCACACTGCTTTCACAAGCAAGCAGTGGTGTACTGTAACCACGTATTTTTACTTTTTTTAACAGTATTTTCATATTTTTCAGAGTATCTGCACTTAGAATTTTATATTTTTGTCGAATTAAACCTTTACTCTTCCTCTCAACATCTTAGTTACTAAAAAAGGGAGGAATAAAGGAATGGGAGGGAAGGGAAATATAGTTTTTTTTTTCTTTAAATTGAAAATGAATAAAATTAAATTAAAAAAGAAGACATTGTTTCTCATCATGCGTAATGTATGCTCCATTTTTTAGGTGGTGTACATGTTCAGAAGACAAACTCCTAATCCTCAGAATTCTGACTGTTTGCTTAAGAAAACCCTCAGCATTTACTTGTATGCTATTTTTACTTTCAATACTTACATATTTTTGACTTTCGATACTTAAGTATAGTATATAAGGCTTTTACTAAAATAATATTCTTATAGGAGATTTTAATTTTTTTAAGTCATTTTCTGGAAAGAAAGCTGTACTTTTTGCTCAAGCATGGCTTGCAGGTACTTCATCCACCACTGGTTACAACTATACCTGGTACAAATAGCAAATAAATGCTTAAAAATGCCACTTTGTTACTTTCTTCATCTGACGTTACATTTGGCGGTAAGTGTAGTTGTAGTGGATGTCGCAAAATGTGTTAATTTGTATTCATCTATCAATCATATATCAAATTAAACATGAGCCTAGAGTATATTTACTACCAACTGTAAATGCTGGTGTGCAATTTGGAGACGGTCCCTAAGCAACTCAATATTGCAAGAAACCATAGAAGAAGAAGTAGGCTCGGGTTTGTCCTGTAAAGCGCAGAGTACGTTATTAAACTACATTTAGATAAAAGCTCCATAATAAAGTGTGGGTGCTGTCAGCTGATGAGACGCTGACTCAGCACAGCCTGTCCTCGGTCCTGCAGCCTCTCCGGTCTCGTGGCTCGCTGCTGACCGACAGGAAGTTGTCCTCGCGTCGGTTTGCAGGAGTTATTTCCAACATGTTGGTCCGCCTGTGTCAACCTGCAGCTGCATAAAGACTCCTTTCACTGCGGTGTATCCGGTTCTATCTGACTTTTTACCACAGTCAGGATCCTGTCCGGGTCCGCGAGCTGCTGTCACGAGGTGTTCAGGACGCTCACTCACTTCCTACAAACTGCCAGCGCTCGTGCAGCTGCTGTAACTGACAGAGAGAAGTCGGAGGTGTCTGTCTTTGTCCCCGAGAGTCAGAATGCTGTCTGTGGAGCAGCTGAGACAGAGTCTGGACGCCGCGGGACAGGCTCACATCCTGCACTTCTGGCAGGAGCTGTGTGAGGCTGAGAGGGACTCCTTCCTCCAGGAGCTGTCTCAGCTGGACCTGCAGGGGCTGAAGGAGCACTGTGAGGGGGCAGCCAGGGCCGCAGCCTCCCCGCCGGACAGCCTGGACCAGCACATAGAGCCTGTCCCCCCTGAGGCCATCGGCAGCGTGAGGAGAAGTGACAAAAAGTCCCTGCAAGAGTGGGAAAATGAAGGTGAATGTTTTTGCAGGGCTTTGAAACCCGAGCAAACTGTTTGATTTCTTTCTGAAACATACAGTCGACAGTAGAAGGAAGCCTGTGAGCAACTTAACCTTTAGGGACCGTTTGGCACATTTTACGTGTTTTTCATTCTTCTTTTAAAAAAAAAAAGGGGAAAAAAAGGCTGTGTTCATGCATACAGCATACATTTAGGCAAGATTGTGTATTTTTGTTTAATCTTAAATTTTCCAGCTCAGCTCCTACTGTAAGTGTAAAATACACTGTGGAAACTAAATTTCAACACCCAGACTGTTAAATGCAAAAATTGCACCATTGAAACCCATTCAAACAGACATTTTTGATCCCACAGCCATCAAAGCATTAAAACACATTGTATTATTTCTGGGTGTCATTCTGTGCTTTTTGGAATTTGTCATGTTTACTATTTTCCACCTCATTTTTTTTGCAGTGCACCCTAAGGGGTCAAAGGTCACAGACATTTATTATTGTTTTTTTTTTAGCTTTGTCCCTTACATAAAGAGCTTTCTCAAGATTCTCTGAAATAAATCTGAAGAATTTGCAAATCATTACATTTGGTTTTTATTTACATTTTACACAGCGTCCCAACTGGAATTAGAGTTGAACTTATTGTTTTTCAAAATTAAGATTCACATAAAGCATATGTTTAATTTATGAGATTTAAAGCAATGCAAAATTCATTCATTTCCCCCAAGGATCCTTGAAACTAGCTTGAGATGAACCCATTCATCCTGAAATCCTTCAAAGACTGTTCTGGCTGTCTCTATTTGTTATCAGCATTGTTGCATGGTCTTCAGATCAATCTAGGTTTAAATATACAGCATTGCATAATGACAACTTGTGCAACACATACAGACACAATGTTACTATGATGGATTATCTCACTCTTTTTCTGGCATTATTTGTATTAAGCTTTTTTAACACATAAACACAAACAGCTGCAAACAACACAGACTACACACAGTGGCCTCAAGAACTAAACATTCAAGTACATCTAAAGTACATCACTAGTATGGAGGCAGCTGTGGATTAGGAGGTACAGCAGGTCGTACACCAGAGGGGAGATCATTTCTCATCCACTGTGCATGTCAAAGTATCCTTGAGCCTGTGAGCTGACAGGCTGCATATTGCTCCTCAGAGCTGATCAGAGCCAAAGAGTTTGGTGATATTTCTCTGTGCACTCAACCCTACGAGAGACAAATTTTCCTTGCAAGTAAAAATATTCCTGTTATTTCATCTGTGAGATTGAAATCATTGAAATCATAGATGATCAGACCACAGTGACATCAGCGTTGCAGTGTAAAGGAGCAAAGAAGGAACAAACAAGGAGTTTTGAGTCTTTCAGAGTGGCCGGGAAATCTGGAAGAACGACTATGCCATGCTTTTCAAAATACATTTTTTTTAAAAAAGGACAGTATCTGCACACTCCCAAACCTTCATTAGACTGACGATGTTTGTCTCTTTAATGTGGTGGACACAAGGTAAATCTAAGGCGTCACGAGAAGAAAAAAACATTTCTGCTATAGAATCTTTTCCCCTATTTTTCTCAAATGTCTGCTTTTCCTTGTGAAATACAAGCAATTTACCTCTTCATAACTCTAAGGGGGAAATGTAATTTTTTGGAGGGGTTGAACTTGGCTCATATGATATTAGGGGTCATGAGTAAGGTCACAAGCCAAAAAGATTTGGAAACACCAGTCTAAAAAACTCACTGGTGATCTCTGTAACTGCTGAATAACTCTTCCACAGCTCTATGAAAGTATGTTAAAGGTTAAATACCATCTTGTAAATCTTTATTAAAGTATACACAAAAAATAATATGTGGTGTCTGAGCCAGCATTTGTAAAGTGTAAAGGCCTCTCACTTCCATGCTGCTGCTGCTCATGTCACAACTTTGTCTCAACAGGATTGTTGCAAATCTCAGGAGCCCGAGTTGGAGTCCTGCTGTTGGCTGGTGGTCAGGGGACCCGTCTTGGTGTTGCGTACCCCAAAGGCATGTATAACGTCGGGCTACCAAGCGGAAAAACCTTGTATCAAATCCAGGCGGAGCGCATTCACAAAATCCAGGAGCTGGCTGACAGAAAATATGGCACAAAATGCACCGTTCCATGGTAAGACTGATAAATCTGCCTCCACACACGATCATGTGTAAGCTTTTGCTGACACAAGGTCCATTTTAACCCTTTAAAGTTCTCAGCAGGAAAAAATAAATAAATAAAAATAAAATAAAAATGTGCATTTTTTTATGTCCTTTATGCTATAATACTAAGAAACAATGTTTTTATTTTTTTTTAACATACCCCATCATTTTTTAAATATAGGCCTCTATCAAATGGTTGAGATGGCTGTTCGTGGTAATGGTAAAACAGAGAGAAAAAAACAAAGCAAAATTACAATTCATTTACTGTTATAATGCTTGAAAATGTTATTACACCAACACATATTCATTCATGACGATGGAATTTCTAGTATTACCAGCACTAATATTATTTCTACACATATTTACCATTGCAGGACTTTGAAAATATCTCAGATCTGGTGAAAAAATCACCAAATATATAATGGACTAATATTAAAGATATGGTATTTACAACATGAATATTCATAATTTTTTTATTTCATAAAAAATGCCAATTTTTTTGTCTTCACATCACTACTTTTACCATAAAAGGCCACCCCAACCATTTGGTAAAACATGGTTTTAGACGGTCAAAAAAAATCAATACTTACAATTTTTTTCACCGTAGATGTAATGGACAAAACTAAATGTTTCATAAAATTTCACAAAAGCGAATGATCAGAAGTTCATGTATATCTTAGCAAATAGTCAATATTAATTATCTTAACTTTACTACCTTTACCACAGAAGGCCAAATCCATTTGGTAGAGCATTATTTTTTTTTTAAAAAAAGACCCTTTTTCATTTTTATTCAAAAAGTATCAAGTTACATAAATCTGTTCATTGAGATCTCTGAAACTATAATATGTTCAATAAATATTTCTAGCTTTGAAAATTCCACCACACAGAGCGCTCATGTCTGATGTGATTTTTATCATTCCTAACTTCCTGTAGGAGGCGAGCTGAAAAGGCAGACTGTTTAACGACACAGCGACATCTAGTGGATTTTTTAAACATAACAAACCTAAACCGAACAGTAGAGGTGGCCCAAACAGTTCAGTTCAACACAGTTTTTATTACAATATGGTGACTCAGAATGTGCTCTACCAAACAAGTGAGCAGGACGTCAAAGGGTTAAAGAAAGATTTGTCTTGTCTGTACTTTTGCGACTCTTCAGGTACATAATGACCAGTGAATTCACTCTGGCTCCCACTGAGAAGTTCTTCAAGGAGAACAACTACTTTGGTCTGGAGCCGTCAGACATTGTTTTGTTTGAGCAGAGGATGATCCCAGCAGTGACCTTTGATGGAAAGGTCATCCTGCAGGACAAAGGGAAGATAGCGATGGCTCCAGGTCAGTGTACATCAGCTCCTTCACAAGAATCCAGAGTCAGAAATCAGTGAAATCACGCGGCTGTGTTTGGTAGTTTCTGCTGTGTTTTCAGGACAGTTTGAGGTCATGTGTCATGTTTTAAAAGCTCTCCACTCTGTGTCAGATGGGAACGGTGGTCTGTACCAGGCGCTGGTGGACAACAAGGTGCTGGAGGACATGAGGAAGAGGGGAGTGGAGTTCCTGCATGTGTACTGTGTCGACAACATCCTGGTCAAAATGGCCGACCCGGTGTTCATCGGGTTCTGTGTTAGCAAAGGGGCCGATTGCGGAGCCAAGGTAGAGTTATATCATACAGCAGATGGCGTATTACATATTTGTTTTTATTTTTTTTTTTTATTAAAGTCCATTAAAAGAATAGCTGAAAAAGTGTGAGTGCAGCCACAGCGCACCACTGGTGAGCTCACGCTGCCATGGCAACCAAAGTTCAACCTGTGTGATCTTTGCGTGCAGAGCTGCACTGTGTGTGCTGAACACAGCAGCAGGTCCAGCTCAGACCAAGCTTGGTCAAACAAACCCTGGACAAACCCAATACGTCAGTGTGCTGGAAAAGGACTGCGATTGATTGTTGCACCTCAGATCCAGGAGGAACAATTCACATCTCTTCTAATGAGAAAACGTATAAACTAGAATTACTGCCCAGCAGTTATTTGACTGTAATTACACTTACAGTCTACATTAGGGATTTCAAATCGTGCGCACAATCAATTACTGGTCAAATTAATGACTGATTAATCGTTATTTGAAAAAAAAAACAAAGCTCACAGCGACATGTTGCATATACTGTGAAAGAATTGCACAGAATTAATTATTTGATTAAATTTCACATTTGATTATTCTTACCAACTGATTAATCAATTGTTAATCGTTATCATCCCTAGTCTGCATTATGATGCCACAGTGAAGTTGACCTTTCACCTTTTCGATATAAAAGCTTATCACTTCACCATCATATCCTGTTGGACATCTGTGACAAATTTTGTCATAATTTCTGTATGAATTCATGAGTTATGGCCAAAACATGTTTTATGAGGTCACAGTGACCTTGACCTTTGACCATCAAATTCTTCTCAGTTCTGTGCTGAGTCCAAGTTGATGTGTGTGCCAGAGTTAAAGAAGTTCCCTCGAGGTGTTCTTGAGATACTGCGTTCACAAGAATGCGACAGACAAGGTTATAGTAACCGTGAATTTTGACTTTTGACTACCAAAATCTAACTAGTTCACTACTGAGTCCACTATTGAGTCCAAGATTTAAAAATCCCTCCTATAGGTAAAGTAGAAAGCTCAGACATCCAGGGGGCGCTGCTGCGTCAGGTTGAAAAAAGCAAGTTGTGGTGGTTTGGACCTAATCAGGATGCCTCCTGGGCATCTTCTTGTGGAGGTTATCCGGGTACATCCAACTTGTAGAAGACCTTGGGGATAGACCCAGAACTTTCTAGTGAGAATATATATATCTAACCTGGCTTCAGAGCACCTTGGGATCGTCCAGATTGAGCTGGAAGACATTGCCAATGGAAGGGGACGTCTGCCCTACCTCGCTAAGTCTGCTGCCACTGTGCCCTGGCCCCAGATTAGCAACAGAGAATGGATGGATGGCACTCAAAAGCCATCTTTTTAAGTATTTAATCCTTTTTGTAACAATAAAGGGTAGAATGAAATTAAAAAAAATACATACCTGGGATGAAAGCAGTCAAAATGGTCCTGTTTCATATCTATCTCTGTCCTGTGTCAGGTGGTGCAGAAGGCCTACCCTGCTGAGCCAGTGGGCGTGGTTTGCAGGGTGCGAGGTGTCTCTCAGGTGGTGGAGTACAGCGAGATCCAGCCAGAGACTGCCGAGCTCCGAGGACCTGAAGGGGAGTTGGTGTACAGTGCTGGAAACATCTGCAATCACTTCTTTACCAGGGCTTTTCTGCAGGATGTAGCACAGTAAGAGGCTTTACTGTCACATGTGTAGGATTCCTCTGACAGCTCAGTTATGGGAAACACAGCAAGTGAAATCAGTGTGAAAAAATCTACAGACTAGAGGGTGAACGGCAGTTTATGGAAGAACATAGAAGACATACTGACTAACGCAGTTCAGCAGGAAACGCCATATCAGGATATTAGGCTCATGTTTTCTCATTTCTCATTTGCTGTAACACAACATTTTGTGCATATGCACTTGTCACCTTTCAAAGTTGAAACTGTTAACAATCAATTGCCCTTTTACAAATACAAGAACTTTCATTGATAGCCCAGTTTCTGACTTCCCGATGGATGTCACATATTCACTCCCTCTTAGCAGTTAAAAGCTCCACTATGTCCACCAGCGAGTCTCTAAAGCTTCTTTTCCACTATACAACAACCCGCTAACATCTGGCTTTTTAATGGAATGGGAGAGGTTATAATTGGCATTCACACCTGAAAATGACTCTGCAGAAGTCGCAGGTTTTTATTACCTCTGATTCCGATCGGCATTAGTCGAAAAACAACACATGGGTGAAGATGCTAATTTTAGCCCCTTAACCAGCAAGATGGAATTACGCATCAACATAAGTCACCATCAGTCTCCATACAAAGCAGTGCTCAAACATCGATTCAAATGATACCGCACAAGTTTGACAAAGAGACTAAAAAAGGATTAGATTAAAAAGAAAGAAAGAAGAAACCACCTTAAAGTTTTCACAGGCTTTCATGCTGCTTTCTACTGCTTTCCTGTTCTCTGGCCTGTTTGTGAGGAACAGACTCACACAGATGCTTACACAAAAGAGTCTAAAGCTTATTTTTAGCAGTTTTATCCGTGTTAAAATCCTGCATACACACACTCAATTTGGTGGAAAGGGGGTATAACTGTGTCTAAGAAGGTTAATTTCATTTTATTTAATTTCATGTTTATTTAAAATGGACACAGCATATTAGTACATTAACATTACATTACATTAGTACGTTAACATTAGTATTAGTGTTAGTAACTTTAGTATAAAATACAAATGTAGAGATGTAAATTGGCAGGACTGCTAATAAACCCTATATAATCTTTATTTGCATATTATTATGAAAAAAATATTTCCTATTATTTTTTCATGTGGTAGGACTTTTAAAGACCAACTGAAACAACATGTTGCTCTCAAGAAAGTGCCCCATGTGGACATGTGTGGGAATCCAGTCAAACCAACGAAACCCAATGGCATAAAGATGGAGAAATTTGTTTTTGATGTCTTTCCGTTCTCAAGGTATTGTTGATTGTTATATTGCGTCTTCCTTCACTATTGACATCTGTTGTTTTACTCGATTTAAAATGACACAACTCATGTCTCCACAGCTAATTAAGACATGTTCTGTGTGTCTTTGGAAGGAAATTTGTTGTCTTTGAGGTTGTAAGGGAGGATGAGTTTTCACCACTGAAAAACGCAGATGGAGCAGCCACAGACAGCCCGACCACGGCGAGGAACTCTTTGCTGGCTCAACACTGCCGCTGGGTGTCGGCTGCAGGAGCAACGCTGGTGGACGAACATGGGAATACCCTCCCACCTACAGCCAGGTCAGAGAAAAATACTGTAATTACACTCTGCAGCAACAGATACTTTCAGAACTCTGTCACATTTAATGGCAGACATTTGAACTTGTCTTAGCAGGAAAGTACAGGTGGAATCACTAACATTAATAGTGGCTATATATTTATTATGATAAATAATCTGCGAGGATTACAGTACCCTTTATCCTTAGACCTTTATAGAAATGTTCATCTGATTTGTTCCCAAATGCTACAAAATAATTTCTCATCAAATTATTATATAAAAAAGTCATTTTTGAGTCATTGTAAGTCAACAGGTAAAGAAGAAAATGGTTGCCAATTTCATGCTAAATATAAAGCTGGAGCCAGCTGGCGATTAGATTAATGCAGACACTAGAAACTAGCTAGCCTGACTCTGGTCATAGTTTCTTTGTAAGAGTAATAAACCCCAACACCACTTTTTTCAGTTGAAAAGTAACACATGTGGGAATTTATTAGTGTCTATTGATTCAGGTCCAACTCTTGCAATTTGAGTGCAAAGTAATAAAGTTGTACTTATTTTGTATAAATATGCATAGTGACTGGGGGGCAGGGAGGTGCTGTGGACCTAGAGGCTGCACGATTTGGTCTTAGGCCCCCTCTCTGCCCTGCCCATTTTTTAAAATACTTTATTCATATTCCTGGGAGGAGGCACTCAAGCCAAAAGTGGGTGATTTAGTTATCCTACCATTACCTCCAAACTTTGCTAATTTAAGGTATATTCTGCAGGGTTTTCCTAAAAAACATTCTATAGACTTGAAGTAATCCCTCTCAGTTTTCACTTCTGACCCACACTAATACCCCTCTTCCACTAACATGGAACTTGTTTCGTTCCTGCACTAAATTTGAACCATTCAGAATTTCGGCCCAAAACCCCGCCCCAAAAAAACAAACTGAATCAGAACCAGAAAGATTGGTTCTCAGCTGGAAACGAAAAATAGCAATTTATCTCTTGCCCTCAAGTGAGAACCAAGGTGATGTCAAGTGAGAAATCCACAGAAAAAATGGCAGTGCTCTCATTAATAGTTGGTCTATGCTTGTTTTTGGGGTAAAAAAAGAATCTATTAACAGATTAAAAGTTTGCAGGTAAACAGCATAATTGCAATTTTACTTCTACAGTTTGTTTCGATTGTGCATCGTACAGCTCCTGCAGTTGATGACACATCCTTGATTGAATGGTTCCATTCAAAACTTTTGGAAACATGGACTAGTTCTGCAGATAGCACCAAGGTTCCAATAATCCTGAACTGAGGGACTCTGCCCTCTGCCCTTTTTGATGTTCTTCTTATGTTGGTGTGTTGGGAATGATCTTGGGCACAGTGCTCAGGTGAAGTCAGGACTTTATAAAAAGGTTGTGACCAGGCACCAGACCATACACTGCTAACATTCAAGAGGAAGCTTCCAAAATAACTAGGTGAAAAACAGAGTGCGGAAATTTTGTTCCAAAATTAGAGAGAATCTGGGGTTGGCTTTCACGATTGCTGGTGATGCTGCTTACAAACAGATTCTATACAGGCTACTTGTGTTTGTTTACTCTGCACACAAACAGAAATGTAAAAATGACGAGCTGTGGTTTCACGGGGAGTTTTGTGCTAAAAGTGTTTCATGGCAGGGCACAGTGACCTCCTTGAGTTGGCAGTGATGTTAAGACTCCTGGAACTCACTGTGCTGAGTCAAGATTGTTCCTGTTCATGTCAGCCTTAAAGAGATC
Source organism: Plectropomus leopardus (assembly GCF_026936395.1). Classification (NCBI taxonomy): domain Eukaryota; kingdom Metazoa; phylum Chordata; class Actinopteri; order Perciformes; family Serranidae; genus Plectropomus; species Plectropomus leopardus. The sequence goes on along the minus strand of NC_142195.1, from coordinate 2,283,891 downwards.
CCAAACTGACAACAATGCAAACACTGTAAGAAGTGATTCCAAAATGTTCATTCTGTGAAAAAACATTGTGAAAGTAAGCCCCAGCTAATAACAAAATCTGTTTTGTTGGACAAGTATGTGAACACATAACAAGGAATGTGTCTCTTTTATGACAAAAGACAACAGATCAGGTCAGATCAGATGAAGTCATACTAAAATATGTCCGCAAAAAAGTGGTAGTATACTGTGTCATAATAATGCAAAAAGTCATAGTATATATTTCATAAAAATCTGAAAAAAAAGTTGCAGTGTAGTATGTCAACAAATAAAATTAATTGTCATAGTATAGTATTGTAAAAATGCAACAAAAAAGTCATAGTATAGTATAAAAATGCAAAAAATGCTTATTTTATTATGTCATAAAGATTAGGGGGAAAAAGGCATAGTGAAGTATGTCTTAACAAATTAAGGTCATAGTATAGTATCTCAAAAATGCAAGTCATTGTATTATTTATCCTAGGTCATTAAATGCAAAAAACCATAATATTATAGTATAAAAAATCCAAAAAAGCCACATTAAGAATGTCAGCTAAGATAAGATAAAAGTTTATTGTCGTTTTTCACAGAAATTTGTTTCGTATCCACAAGCTCTAAACAATCAACAGAACTGCATAAAAACAAAACACATTAAAAAACACGTGTTAGGTCACCTTCCAACAATCATCAAAAAGACTCGACAAAAAGCAACCAAATGTGACAAGCACATCCAAATAATACATTCTACATTCAGAGAAACCCAGTCACAGTCTGTGACATGAAGGTAATAGTAAATGTAAAGGATAGACAGGACTATTATGTACACAAGTATGTGGGAAAATATGTGTATAAATATATATATAGCCTACAAAGCAGCAAATGTCACATCAAGTGGGTTTCTTACAAATTCACAGTCTTTTCAGTATGAAATTCCCTCTGTGGAGAGGAGAGATTACCACGGGGTCCGATAACTCTTGAATGTGCACATGGATTTATGAGTGTTGCATTTAGATAGATTGGAAATAATCTGAACCTAACCTTAAAATCTGAAAACTGTTTGGGTTTTTTTTCCTCACAGTGTATCAGCAGGGGGCGCTCCTCCAGCACAGTGTGAGATCTCACCATTGGTCTCCTACTTTGGAGAGGTAAGGTCATGAAAATGCTCACAGATCCATTTAAAATGTTAATAGAGAAAAGATTCACTTTATACACTTAGGCCAAATCTAGTTGTTGGGTTGCAGTTACATGTTGTCCCTTGAGTAACTTTTTTTAAAAAAATTTTAGCTTGCGTATGCACACAGCTTTTGAAATGAGAATGATCCCTTCCTGATGGACTAAACACAGTGGTGTAAATGAACATCCCTCTCTCTTCCTCTGTCAGGGCCTGGAGCAGCTGCTGAAGGGGAGGATGCTGCCAACTCCCTTCATTCTGGATGGAAAAAGGGCCAAAGAGCTTCAGGCTCAGTAACGTTACTCTGAGTGATGGAGAGATGTGAGACGGCAGCAGATGGTCCACCACAGAGGAGTACAGAATGGAGAGGGCCGCCCTCGATGGATGTGTTTGGGCAGTTTCAGCCCAAGAATGCATATTTTTTAAATGAATTTTTGAATTTTACATGAAAATAATCATCAAACTGTCAATCCTGTAAAATGTCTCTTTGTTCAGGAAGAGCTGCAACTTTAAAATGGATAAGGAAGGGATTACTAATGAGTTTTTGAAATTAGTTTGAGCTTTGTTTTGTTTTATATGTAATCAAAAATATAATCCTAATACCTCAACCAGTGTCCTATTCCATTCTTTCTGATTTATTTTTTTATTCATTTTTTTGTAAAACCACTCTACCCAAGTTTGTTATTAACTTCTTCAAAACGCAAGGAAAACATGTCTTCATATGTCATCAAATAGTATAGTCATACTATGTTGTTTCATAAAAATCAGAAAAAAATCAGAAAAACATAACAGTATAGTGTTTTCAAAATGAAAAAAAAAATCATAGTATGCCATGTCTTGAAAATAAAAAAGGAAGTAGTATAGTATGTCATTAAAACTGCAAAAAGTCCTAGTATAATGTGTCATAAAAATCAGAAAAGGTTACTTTGCTGTGACTCTTAAATGACAAAAGGGTCTTAGAAATGAAAAAAAACAAAAGCTATAGTGTATTATGTCGGCCACAATAGCTTAAGAAAGTAATATCGTATAATAATGTCGTCCATAACATCATAAAAAAAAGTCAGAATATAGTAAGTCGCTCAAAATAGCATAAGACACTTGTACTATAGCATGTCATCCAAAACAACATGACATAATCATAGTATAGTATGTCATCCAAAGTGTAATAAAAAAACAGCATGCTTTATTATGTCATCAAAAATAGCACAAAAAGACATGATAAAAATATGTTGTCCAAAAAAACATGACGTAGTCGTAGTAAATTATGTTATCAAAAATAGCATCAAAGAGGCATACTATACTATGTTGTCAAAAATACCATAAAATGGTCATATTATAGTATGTCATCCAAAATGACATAAAAAAAAGTCATATTGTAGTATGTTGTCCAAAATAGCACAAAAAAGATATAGTACAGTATGTTTTCCAAAATACCATGAAAGATGCAAACTATATTAGTTCATAAAAAAGATACCACAAAAAAGTCATGTCATAGTATGTCATCCAAAATAACATAAAACTGACATACTATAGTATATCCTCCAAAATAGCATAAAAAACTTATACGATACTATGTTGTCTAAAATGTCATAAAAATGTCATGGTAAAGTATGTTATCCAAAATTGCATTAAAAAAATCATACAATCATATGTCATCCAAATTACCATTAAAATGTCATTCAATATTATGTCATCCAAAATAACAAGAAAATGTCATACTATCATATGTCATCCGAAAATATCATAAAAATGTTATGGTTTTATGCTGAGGAGCTCTAGCAAAAAGGATGGAATTATCTGGCAGAGCCGTGGAGTGAAGACCACGCTTAAATGGAGGAGTAGATATAGATGATTGAGGCCAGGTATGCCTCCCTGCCAACTGAAGAGAGTGTGCCAGCCAGGCCTCCTGCCACACACACACTGCAGGAAGATGTACAGGACAGGAAAGGGAATGGAAAGAGAAAACACAAGAAAAGACAAAAGCCCAAACAGAAAAAACCCAAACCATGACTTAAATTACCATCAAATAGTAACAGTGTTGTATGTCTTCAAAAATGGCATAAAACAGTCAAACTATACTATGTTGTCCGATATAGCATTAAAATGTCAAAAGATAGCATGTTGTCCAAACTAGCATAAAAATGTAATACAATAGTGCATCGTCCGAAATACCATAAAATGTCATACTATAGTATGATGCCCCAAATAACTTGAAAATGTCATACTATAGTATTTCCTCCCAAATTAAATAAAAAGGTCGTACTACAGTATGTCGTCCCGTATAACAAGAAAAAGCCATACTATTGGAATGTCATCCTAAAAAGCATAAAAAAGTTATACTATACTTCAAAATAACATAAAAATTTCATACTATAGTATGTCATCCAAAACAACATAAAAATGTCAAAAGATAGTATGTTGTCCAAAAAAGCATGAAATATGTCATACTATAATATGACAACCAAAATGCTTAAAAAAGTCATACTAATATATGTCGTTTAAATAACATCGATAAAGTCATACTACAGCGTGTTTTCCAAAATGGCATTAGATCTGTCATAATATAGTATGTCATCCCAAAAGGCATAAAAAAGTTATACTATACCATGCCATCCAAAATGTTGTAAAAAAGTCATATTATAGTATGTTGTCCAACATGGCATAAAAAGTCTTATTGTAGCATGTCTTCATAATTAGCAACACAAATCAAACTATAGTATGTCCTCCAAAATAACACTAAAATGTCATGGTATAGTATATCTTCCAAAAGTCTTAGGACTATATGAAATAGAAATGGAAAGAAAATCAGAGTATCATATGTCATAAAAATAAAAAATAAAAAGTAAAATATGTCACAAAATTGCAAAATAAATAAATAAATAAATATGGAAAAAAAACATACTATAGTATGTCTTTCTTTTTTTTTTAAATGTGATAGTATAGTATGTCATGAAAAAAATCAAAAAAAAATCATAGTGGTATATGTCATCAAAATCAGAGAAAAAGGTCATAGCATATTTTGTCATAAAAATCAGAAAAAAGTCAGAAATCAGAAAAGAACCAGAATGTCTTAACAAGAAAAAGGTCACTGTGTAGTATGTCATAAATATCAGATAAAACTTATCATATGTCTTCATAATGCAATAAATAAGTCATAGTATAGTATTTCATAAAAATGCAAAAGAAAAGGAAGTATAGCATGTCATTAAAATGTAAAAAGTAATAGTATTATACGTCATAAAAATCAGAAAAGTTTCACTGCAGTATGTCTTCACAAATGAAAAGCGAGTCATCGTACAGTATCTTGAAAATGCAAAAAGCTCATTGTATGGTATGACATAAAAATGCAAAAAAAACAAAAACAAAAAAGAGTACAGTGTCTTAAAAATACAAAAAAGACATAGTAAGGTATATCATTAAAAAGAAAAACTCATAGCACGTTAGGAAAAAAAAAATCAAATAAATAAATAAATAATCATTTTGTAGTATGTCAAAAAAAAACCTCATCGTATACTGTCATAAAAATACCAAAACAAAGTTAAACGTCGGTGTGTGTGTGTGTGTGTGTGTGTGTGTTTAATCCGCAGCTGCCATTCTCTTACCAGTTAGCCTATTTACGTGAAAATAAACCGTTTATTTACATGCCAGAGGTCAAACGAGACATTAGCATTTGTTTGATACAGTCATAGATTAATAATATACAATATAATGCAGTGGGTTAGTACGTCATCCTTGGCTGCACATTCTGGGGGCCGTCCTCGCGCTGAATGTCCCTCCCGGCCACTCTATCCTGGACTGTCCTGTCTCGTGACCGACGTCAGCCAATCACAGCGGAGGCTGCACAGGGACGACAACAAAAAACAAATTCGCTAGAGCGATGTGTAAATTCAAATATTATGTTTATCGACCTACATTTAATTTAGTATTTGGTTCAGGCACGCGAAACAAATACCGCGAACGAGCAGTGTAGCGCCGACGGTCCCGTTAAAGCCGTTAATACCCTGGCGACATTAACGTTAGCTAGTGCTAGCTCTCTGAAAGGACGCTTTTTTACGCTTTTTGATGTTTGAGGAATATTAACGTTGGTTGTGTTTTGTCCTCGCGCGCTGGATATCATTTAGCAAACGTTTGTCCACACTGCCTGTCCTGTCCTGTCCTGTCCTGTCTCTGACCGTCCCGCCGTCTGCTCAGCCCCTGAAGATAACGATGGACGCTTTAACATGCTAGGACCATGTTCAAAAATGTTTTTGGCTCAGGGTTTCTGGTGAGAACAGCTCATGTGATTCTAACATGGGTCATAACCTTAATACTCTTCCTACATGATACAGGTGAGCCCATCACACCTCTGCACGAGGTCACGCCATAACACCACACTGTGTGCAGCTTGAGGCTTTAAGTCATATTTGTTATGCGGAATGAATGACAAACTATAGCGGTATGATGTGTTACCGTACATACTGATGTTATCTGAGGAAGAGGGCTACTGTCTACATCAGCATTTATAATATTAGCATCTACCCCAAAGCCACGAGGATACTCTAAAATCCTCCTGTCAATCCTAAACATTGACATTTATTTATTACTGCTTTTACTACAACTGATGAAATTGACAACATTTTACTGGAATCACACTGGAATCATACTTTGTTTTTTTGTAACAAATACATTTACTTTATGATTTCATGTAACAAATAAATTTGTGACATAAACCTGCCTGTGTAGGTTTTAATTTTTACAAACTATGGCCTTTTTTTTAACTAGTTTAGACATACTATACTATGACTTTTTCCTGATTTTTATGATAAATGATAAAGTGGATTTTTTTTAACTTCTTTTTTGGGTGGGATTGGGGGGGCATTATAGGATATACTATTCTGTGATTTTTTCTGGGTTTTATAGCTTAATTTACTATGACTTTGTTTGCATTTTTATGACATACTTTACTATGACATTTTGACATTTGACTTTTTTCCCATTGTTGACATACTATACCATAACCTTTTTTCATTTGCCAAGACATGCTATACTGTGACTTGTTTTCCTGATTTTTATGACATACCGTATTGTGTTTTTTGTTTGCTTTTTTGTGCTTTTTTGGGCATAGTATTATTTCTATTTCCTGACATTTATTACATAATTTTTCTACGACTTTGTTTGCATTTTCATGACATACATTGCTATGACTTTTCCCCCTGTTTTTATGACACACTATACTATGACTTTTTTGTTGTTGCATTGTTTTAGGACATACTACAGTATTATTTTTATGACCTTATGTACTATGATTTTTTTTTTCATTTTTAATGACATTTGTGCAGTTTCCATTTAAGAGCCAGCCTGTCAGCCTGGCAGGACTCTTGGCAGGACTTTACAGTGTTTTATTGAGTTAAATTATGCTTTCCCGTCTGTTTTGGTTTTCAGAGCTGAGGAAGCAGGAGGAGACAGGCCAGCTGGTCCAGCCTGTCCTCTTTGTCCTGCTGGTGTTGGTGTCAGTGTTGCTCTATTTCGCTGTCTCTCTGATGGACCCAGGCTTCATCTTGTCTGATGACAGTGATTTACAGGTGATTAAAATATATTTTTGTCAAAATGATTGGTATCATTAGTAAAAGCAGCAGCTATAATGGTTTGACTGGGAGCCTGTTGTGTTTAAAGGCAGTTAAGGAGATAATGCTGGTTAAAAAAGGCTGATAATGTCTGACACGTGTTTAGGGTTGCTGTGTAAAATAGTGTTGTCTTTCATTCACATTTGTTCACATTTATCCTTGAAAGGATTGGCCCTGACCTGAGAAACATGTATTGATTTTAGCTGACAGTATCTCTTACTGCTCCCTCGTGCCATTGCAGATGTATTATGTTACAGTGCAGGTGTTACATGCATTTGATGCGTATTACAGTCACTATATCTTTATGGCAGGAAGGGGATGCATGGGATATTAGAAGTAGTTTTACACTTTCAGAGGTTTGTGTTGGTTAATGCATTGCATAGTACCTGGGAGAAAGGAATGTGCAGTAATGTTTGGCTACTTAACCCTTAAAAACCTGAATAAGAGAGAGGGAAATGAGCAAGGAAACAAGATATGGCCCAAAAATTAACAAGAATTTAGTAAAAGGTTACAAGAAAATGACCTAAAGATGTGTGTGTTTGTTTTTTGTGAATATGTGTATATATATATATATATATATATATATATATATATATATATATATATCTGTGTTTGTGTATATGTCGTCTGTAACATCATTTAATGATATAATTTTAATAATTATAAACATAATTCTCTGAACATTTTCTCTAGGTTTTAAATGGGGTATTAAATGGGGATGCAAATAACCATCACAAAACAACAGGTCATGATGAATGCTTAAAAAGAAAATAGGCAGTGGCTTCCCTGACCAGTTTGTCGTTTGTGTTGTTCCAGTTCACGCTGGGAGTGACTGAGGAGCAGCAGGACATGATCCCACCCACCACCAAATCCCTGCGCCAGCGCCGCTGTGGCCACTGTCTGCTGCAGGTACGCTGCACACCGTGTCATCGCTCCGTTGCGGGCTCATGTGGCATGTGGTGGTTATTTCAGGATGAGAACACTTTCATATGGATTAACACGATCAGAAAAAATATGGCAAGGTGCTGAAGCGAAAGTGTGAAAGAGTGTCAACGGATGCTGTTATTTTAGTCGCCACATGTACTGCCATGGCTTATTTTGATTAGCAGTTTCTCACGCACAAAAAAATTGTTTTCGGTCCATTTCTATGTTTTTTTTCATACCTATATATTGTTGTATGAGTGCGAAAGTTCAGTCTTGGCTTAGGCAAGAGTAGTTTAATAAGAAAGCTCTTGCTCAGTTGTCAGGTATGAAACTTTGGTCATTTGTTGCAACATAAACGATGAATGAGACAGATTTGTCTCAGACAGATTTGGAGTCGAGGACCTTATGTTAAGATTGGATTTGTTGTAAAAACAGTTTTTCTGAGCCTGTGGGATGGATGGATTGTCTGTGGACGTGGAGTCAGTCATTTGTCATCTCTCCGTGGTGACGGTGTAGCTCTCAGGCTGAAAGGTGACACTTGAAGTTCTACAGTACCTCTAGGATCCCTCAGTGGTATAGAATAACAGATGGGTTGCTAAGCAGCACAGTTCTATGTTACACACCTGTACTATCTGCGGTGAACACAAAACATCTTATGATACAGGCACAGGCAGGTCACTGTGTACAGCTGTGTACAGGAAATGGATTGTATGTCTGTATTTGGTCTTTAGCCTTCCGTCTGTAACATCCAAACTGATAAAAAGCGCAATCCATAATCCAAATATTAACCTAGTTCAACCCTACTATGGAAAATAAATACTTCAAAAAAATGAAAAAGATAAAATAAATAAGATTAAAATGACATAAAATAAATAAACACAAGGTTGGAACCTGGTATCAGTCAAATCAATTGACAGGTCTTTAGCACAGACTAACACAAGACAACAACCATCTCAAAGATGAGCGGGTGTCCCATGTGCAGAGGCTGTGTCCTCCAACCTGTGGCCCTTTGCTGCATGTCATCCCCTCTCTCTCCTCCTTTCATGCTTACACTGTCCTATCCAAATAAAGTAAAAAGTCCAAACAATAATAAATCAAAAATATATCAGCAATAATAATAATTTATGCACAGGTTATTCTTTCAACCTAAACCTATCATCAGGAATCGATGGACATTCATGATTCAGAGAGGGAAAGTTGTTTCTATTGTCATACTTAAAAACAAAATAAATAAATCACCAGATGTTACAGCAGCCAAAAAAAATTACCATTTAAGTTCATTTTTATGTTTTTTTTCTCATCATGCGGAGATAAACTATTATATACATCTATTGGGATCCATGTCGCAGAGTGTAGCTGCGCTAAACTTAAAAGATTACAGAAACCTCACAGTCTGCAGGAGGCTTTAAGCAAAGAAATATGAAGACATTTTGATCCACATTTAAAAATACGAAAGTTAGCCTTTAAATAGCTGTTGTACTAAGACAGGGAGCACTGGGAAGGAAAGCAGTGTCACACAGTCCCACACACTTTGGGACATGGTGTGTGCTGTGGCTCACTGAATCTCATTGCAACTTATTTTTTCCAGGCTGAGGAGCAACAGCAGCTATTTTTTCTGCACCAATGGCTCCACACAGAAGCCTGAGCGGGTCGAGTGTGGAGGCTCAAATCAAGCCTGCCTGTTTAACTGTTAAAACAGGATACAGAAGTTCTGGAGAGAAGTTAAGGAGGAGATGGTAGCTTTGATTGGGTATGACTTTGATCTATCGCCTCTTCAGTGTATTTTAGCCACTAAAGTGGACAGTGCAAGGAACATTCACAATAGCAAGTTGACACATGTAGCAAGAAAGACTATTCTCAAGTTCTGGATCTCCAAGGAAACACCAGCACTGACTGATTGGTACAAGGAACTTTGAGGATACTTCCCTTGGAAAGGCTAACCTCTACCCTTCGGGGCAATTTTGAGGGTTTCGTTAAAATATGGGAGCCTGTTTTGAACATGGTGGACTCCTTTGGATTGGACTTGGCCTAATAAGAAAACATGAGAACTGACCACGGCATATTCTAACAATATGAATGTAACCGTACCAATGTGGTGGTATTTGTGTTTCCTTTTTTTTCTTCGTTGTTTGTTTTGTTTTGTTTTGTTTGTCTTATGTGTGTTGTGTGTGTGAGATATAACTCCTGCTGTCTTTTGTTCGTGTTTCCTTAAGGTAATCTAAAATGATGACAAAAATGGTTCTGTACACACATGGGAATGTAAACGTGCAATTGCGAGCAGAACCTCAATAAATAAAATTATTTTAAAAAACTGTTAAAACAACAGTGTTGAACTTCATGCTTCCAGTTTAAACTGCATGAATGTTTGTTTTTTTAATACACCTTTTAAATTCATGTCTAAACACAACAACCTTTGTTTAAAGCAGCAGCCAATGAGATCGAAGCACTGCCAGACCTGTCAGCACTGTGTGCGGCGTTACGACCATCACTGCCCCTGGATTGAGAACTGTGTCGGTGAGAGGAACCACCGCTGGTTTGTGCTGTACCTCGCTGTCCAGCTGCTGGTGCTGCTGTGGGGGCTGCACATCGCCTGGTGAGTACAACACTGTCACGTCCAATCACGTCTGCCGGCAGATCAATGCTGCAGCCGCAGAGCCTTAACAGACTGCTTCTGTCCTGCTTTGTTTCATCAGGTCGGGTTTCAGCTACGCGCCCACCTGGCAGCTGTGGCTGCGCACTAACGGCATGCTGCTGGCCGTGGCTGTGCTGGTGGCTCTGCTGTCGCTGATCGTGCTGCTGCTGCTCGGCTCTCACCTCTACCTGGTTTCTCTCAACACCACCACCTGGGAGTTCATGTCTCGCCACCGCATCTCCTACCTGAAACACTGCGGCGCCGATGAGAACCCCTTCGACCGCGGAACCTTCCACAACCTTTGGGGTTTTTTCTGCATGTGGGACACGGTGGTGTGGGAGCAGGTCTACTTCAGGGAGGGCAGCGACCAAGTCTAGGACATAAAGACACCGAAAGGGGCTTCACTCATGAACAGGCTCTCTGGATTTGGGATCAGAAACTTGAGCATGAAGTTGGGAGTTAAACTTCATTCCTTGTGTGCAGTTTACCTTTATATATACGAATATACACTTGTGTTGTTGTCCCATCACTCGGCAACATTTACCCTCTTTAACATCTGCAGTGTTGTTATTGTTGCCCATATTTCCTGTTTTTTTCCTCCTCTCCCTAAGTGACTGTCAGCAGACGAGGAAGATGTTCGGTATATCCACAGAATGATGAACCTGGTAATCATGTCTGTGTGGACAACAGCTAACCAGCACTACAGTCCTTACTCTAATAACCATTTACAACCATTCAAGTATACAGTACCATTCCCCTAAAAAACACGCTTTACGGTCCAATTTTAAAGGAATAGTTCACCCAGAAACAATAGAAAGTCAAGGGAGGTCATCACTATACACCTTTTATATAAAAACATTTTCTATTGATTGGCATTAGGGAGAGCAGAGCGCCTGAAAAATGAAAGCATATCAGTGCAAAGAGACAGAGGCAAAAAGAAAGACGGGTTATGAAATGTCCGAAAAACCTTTGTGGCTGGACTACAGGGGTAAAGCTGCACAGCCTCCACCGGCCACATGTGGACCTACATTCCTGACCAGAGCAGGAGAGTTTTGCTAAACTCAGCAACAAGAAACCGTTGAGTGGGTACAGCTCCAGAGAAAGTGATGAGTGGGTACAGCTCCAGAGAAAGTGATGAGTGGGTACAGCTCCAGAAAAAAGCACTGAGTGGGTACAGCTCCAGAGAAAGCGATGAGTGGGTACAGCTCCAGAGAAAGCGATGAGTGGGTACAGCTCCAGAGAAAGCGATGAGTGGGTACAGCTCCAGAGAAAGCGATGAGTGGGTACAGCTCCAGAGAAAGCGATGAGTGGGTACAGCTCCAGAGAAAGCGATGAGTGGGTACAGCTCCAGAGAAAGCGATGAGTGGGTACAGCTCCAGAGAAAGCAGCTGCCTTCTGCTATGCGACTGTATCTGTTCATCATTTTAGCAAGTGTTTACATGAAAGCCACTACTCTTTTTAAATTTAAAGTCCTCTTTTCAAATTGGAAGACCTCCAGCAAGCTTTTCATACAAGGTCCAGCCATATATTAGGTTTTGCTCTTTGTTCCGCCTTTTTTTAAGTCTGTTTGCACTGATAATGCTTTTAATTTTTCAGGTGCTCTGATCTCCTTAACATCCATTCAATGGAATACGTTTTTTTCTGGGATCAGTGGTGGGTCGAGCCAGATTTTATTTGGGTAGTCCAGCTGGGGCACTGGCTTTTGCTGGGGCGGTGAAGTAAATCTACGTGAATTACTGACAGTTTGTGACTTTCCTGTTTTTAGAATTGTAACTTAAAAGATAAATGGACCTGCGAGTCACACGCACAACAGAGTGTCACCAGATATAAATGTAATATACGTTTTCATGTCACTCTTTAAGTCAAGGGGTCTTCAGCTGCAAAAAGAAACTGTATCTCCAAAAGTAGGCCATACATAAGTGAAACAAAGCACATGCAGAAATACATTCACAGTGTAAAGTACAGACAAAAATAAATAAATAAATAAATAAATAAGCTTTAGGTCCTGCCTCTGACCAGGCAGACAGCCAATCATAGTATAGGATAAAGAGTGGACACCCCGAGTACACGCTCCTGTTTGGGGTGAAATGCTCCTTTAAAGCTCTGGGTGAAGCTCTTCTTTGCTGACACAAGCGTGTTTTTCGTTTTTGCACTCACATCCCACTTGACCCTTGCTCTGCATCCTGCACTTCATTCTTCATGCGAGCAGTAAAAACATGTTTGCTTTTGGTGTTACCGTGACACACAGTAAACCCGACTGACGGACTGTTATTTATTTCTGAAGTTTACTTTTAATACATGTCAGATATTGCATAAAGTTTTGATTAATAATAGACTTGTTTTAGGTGCATGTGTAGACAATCCAGATCTATGGTTGCTATGGTTTCTCTATTTACACCCTCCTGAGGAACAAGTGGGAGAATTCTTTCAAATATGGTACATTTGTTGTTTTTAGTGTAGAAAATTTTATTGTCTTTTATGTGATAAATTGGTGTAACCGCTGAGTGGTATTTATTCTGCAGAGGTTTCACAGGGTCCATTCAGCAGCTTTTGTCTGAAATAATAAAAAGCTGTTAGTTTGAAGTGAGCAGAGGACAAACTACAATCATTTCTATTGCAAACCTCAGCTGATTATAAATCCAAACATAATAAAAACTGCTGTATTGTTCCAAGCATTTAATCCAACCATGATGTACAGAATGCTCTGAATTTCAATGGACAGCATTTCAAGCTATTTTATACTGTATATAGTTTTTAAACCATTTTGAAGCAAAATATGTCTTTAGATTTTTGTATGACTATTGTAATGGAGGAAGTATGAATACTGTGGAACAGTAAGAGTACATAGAGAGCTTTGAGTAGAGAGTACATTATGGTGTGGTATTTCCATTTGAACATTTCCTTGTGCAATAGTATCCCTGTAAGACAGCAATAAATGTGGTGTAGAGTTCAATGTACAGCAGTAGTGTTGGACAAAACTGTCTCCAGTTGGACTGAGTCATAATCAGGGAGAGCTCTGGTTTTTATGAATTAACATTTAATTCATGTTGTGTACTGAATAATATGCAACACTGTCATGCAATGTTTTTTACTACTTTGAAATGAATATACGTCGATAAATAAATGTTTCATGAAGAATTTCTCGGTCAGTGGCATCAAATGTTTTAAAACTAGCCCCGAGTCTTCTTTTTTTTAAGTTTCTGCCTATGGTAAAAGGTGTGATTCAGCATGTTTTCTTTTAAAAATCACCCAAAAATTTGTAAAGAAAAGAAAGAAAAATTTAAATAATCTTTTTTTTTAATGAAAAAGAAAAACAAAAAAATGTTTTTTTAATCATCAAAAACATTAAAGAGGAAAAAAAATCGCATTGCAATTGAATTTTTATTGAATTTGAAATCTTTTTTTTTTTTAAATCAAGACTTTTAAGTTGTAAGGCTGTAAAATAAACACAAGATACAGCCATTAAAAGTTGGATGTCCCTCCCACAACCCAAAATACCACCCCCTCCACTTTCATGAATAACAAATACTGTAGTTTTAAATATTTTTAAAAGCACTGGATCTAATTAACTGTTTGTCTGTCCATACTTGTAATTGACTAAACGTACTTAGATACTTACGTAGATTTAGCCACTTTCAACAAAATACTATTTTTAACTCTAGACAATACATTTTTGATGAAAGTAATTAGTAGAGTAGAAACAGAATACTTTTTTAACTGACGTAATATTTTTTATCATCACGTCATAATTTAAGTTAAAAATAAATTTTGAGGTGCACAAAAAAGGCACCAAAATAAGAGCTTATTCATAAAAAAACTCCAATGTCCTAAAAGCCTAAAAAAACGCAGCTGTTCCTGGTCATTCAGAGTCCAGCAGATATCAGTTTATTCATTCATATTTTTCTTCATGAAGTTTAAACTTTACATATAGGCTGGTTTGATCATAATCTTCAAGATAGCATTACTTTAAAATAACAATTGTACTGACTGAGAAATCTACAAAAGAACTCACAGTATAATACACCCCAACAACATAATAAGAGGATAACAGCAGATGGACGTATAATGGCTATATTAAATAGAAAAAGGTGCATTCGATGCTTTGGCCTTCAGAGTCAATTTTCTTCATTAAGATTACAAATATTTACAGTGTAGTACTTTGGATAGAGAGGGCAGTTCTGTGCTGAATTTCGGAACATCACTGAACAATGTCCGGTGGTAAAAATATTGCACTGGTGATATTTCATAATTTAAGAGCACATGTTCAGCTGTTTGATCCTACAGCTTGATGATAGAAACAGTTGGCATAGAATACTTCAAAATCAGTTTGGCATAAACAAAAAAAAAATCTTAAAAAGTTAGCTAACTGAGCCAGTCCAGCAAAGTGAGCGTGGCTGCAGCCTGTCGCTCCTCTCTGAGGGTCTGAAGGACTTTGTGGTGTGTCGCAGTTACCACAGAGACGATGTGAACCTGAAAGATGTGGGACTGTGTGGACATGAAAAAGGCAGGACTGTTGTTTCTGGTCATCTCATGAAAGAGAAGTCAAAGTCAGCAAAGATTTCTTGTTGCTCGGCGGTGAGGACGCAAGGCGTCCGGGGGAGGGTGAGGACCGGCTTCAGACGGGTGAACTCTTCGTCGAAGTTGCTGACGTCCTTCAGCGCTTTGATTACCGGCAGGAAGGGAGGCTTGATCTTTTTGGCCAGGAGAGCGCCCCAGTCCATTCCCTGTTGACAGACAAAGGGTTAAAAAGATTATGAGATAACTATCCAAAAAGGAGATTATTATTGCTATAATTCTATATATTGAAATTATATAACAAAACAAAAATGTATATATATATTTGATTTTCATCATTTTTTCAGGTCATTCTATTGTAACTTTTTGCTAATTTCTTGCTAATTTTACAGCCATATCCTGTCACGTTGCTTATTGCCTTTTCCCCATGATTTCGGAAGAAATCAACCCAATTTCTCAGGTTCATCTCAGATTTCAAAGAGTTAATAAAGAGTGGGAATAACAAAAAGATCATACTGACAACAGCTGCTGTTTACTATGCAGACTGCGCTGTGGGATGTTTTTCATGTTGATGTGCAATAAAATATATTTGACTGGTTCATAATGTATGTTTGTATTAATGTGATCTTTATCAATTCTGTGCTTGAACTTCTAAAACAAATCAGCATATCTGCTGTGAAAACGTTTGTTCTGAGAACGTCAGAGAGGAATAACAGCACCTTTTCAAATACAGACACAGAAGACAAAGTTATCTCTTATGCTTTATCTGATATTTCAACTCTGACTTCATCAAATGACAACTCACATGTTTACAGTGTTTACACATCAATTGACATTTCAACTGTTTTCATCTCTTACAGACGTGTTTTTTAGTTATCCATCTCACTCTCGGCCTACAGAGCAAATTCACTTCCATTTGAATCAATCCAGCAATATTAAAATGAGCTGCAGCTGGCCCCTGATGAAGTGTCACCATAGTAATTTGCCTGATGTGTGTCCAAATTAGACATGTCTTGCCACCTGTCCACCACACATATATATCTAGCCCGTGTGTAAGATCCCTGGTTTAAATATACATTAAGACGTGTGTTTCTGTGCGTCTGTGTACAGACTGTGACTACATGTCCTTCCTGCTTAGGTCTTCAATAGCCCAATACACTGGACATCAGCAACTACCTTTTTTTCCCCACATTATTTCTGCTTATTCTTAGACTCTTACACTAACTTTTCTGATGTTCTGTCTGGGATTATTCTATTTGATTTAATTTTCTGTTATTTTCGAATTTCTACTGCTTCATAATTCCACTGGACACTTGCTTCCCATGGATGATGGTCTGTGGGATGGGATGGGGTTAGATTATGGTTAGGGTTGAGCTTCTTATAAGTCTTTGTAAAAAAAAAAAAAAAAAAGCTCTATGTGCCATCAATGTTTCAATAAAAAAATGAAATATAAAATGAGCTGTATTGTGAAAAAGTGTGAATTTTCAAGAAAATCTTACAAGCATCCTAAAAACTTTGCTAATTCATCTCTGCAGGACAATCAGAGCTCTGACAGTTTGAGCTAAAGAGCTAAACAAAGCTGTGCAGCTGTTTGTCTACAGATCAGTCTGACACTTGTACTGTGATGTTTTGCAGTAAAGAGGTTACAGTGTAAGTGGTCAGCGGTGCCGGGCTAACCTGAAAGAATTTGTGTCTTTTGATCGCCGAGGCGTCTTCCTCTCCTCCTCCAAGTCTCGTCTCAGGATTTTTCTGCAGCAGCTAAAACACAATGAGAAGGAAGTATCATTCAGAGCGCTGACATCAAATCTGGACAAGGATTTTGACATCCAAGAAGATGAAAGAAAACTCCTGCAAGACTTCAGACCCTGTTGACAGGAGGCAGACCTTTTGAATGAGGGACACAGCCTCGGGGGAGAGAAAGCGAGGGTAGCGTACGTCATCGTTGACGATGCTGTCAAACACCTCTTCTTCATCATCACCTGGGAAAGGAGACTGAAAAAGAAAAGAGAGAAACAAAAACGTAACACTCTTTGAAAAGATTCTGGTCCTTCTGTGGATAACATAAAGCTTCAAACAAAAGCCTAGTCCCAACTAAACATCCAGTCCCTTGTACTTGGCCGGTGTAGCCTCACATTTCAATTAGAGGCCCGGTTACCATGCAGTAGATTTTTATACAAGTTCTTTGGCTACCTGCTGGAGCTAATGTTAGTCAGCTGCTTAAACGTTTAGGCCTAACAGACACTTTAAAAAAATGAACACTGGAGGAAGATCAGCTGAGTTGCATTTTCCTTGTTCAGTTCGGCAGCTACCTGTCATGTTTGTACTGACCTCGCCCACCAGCATCTCATAGATGAGGACCCCAAACCCCCACCAGTCCACACAGCGGGTGTAGTTGTTGTCCGTCAGCACCTCCGGGGCCAAAAACTCTGGTGTGCCACAGAATGTTGAGGTGCGGTCCCCGTGGCCCATACCTACACACACAGCACAGCCGTCCTTAGAAACCACTACACACTCATTCAAAAGTGATTACACACTCTATCCATCAGTTACACTATAACACATACATATCGGATCTTTGCTCCTCACCAATGTCAACAGGTTAATATGACTGAAAACTTTTGAAATAACTTACTATGTACCATAACAACAGAAGGTGTTAGCATTACTAACAAACACTTATTATTATTACACACACTCACTACACACACACTATTCCATCTGCGTACATGTTTTGCTGTATCTGTTTTGTTTTTTATACCACATTTCCTATACTCATCAGTTCTAGCCTGTGCTGTTATTCCCTGTTTGGTTTTGTATTATTTGGTTTTGCTGTCTTTAGTTTCGTTGTATGTGTCAGTGTATGCCTCTCTTGACTGTTTACATGTCGTTGCACATGTTTTATTACTTGTTCTGTTATCACTTCATTTCACAATAAAAAAAATTATCATACCAAGTATTGTAGCTAAAATATTTACATCGCACACCAGAGTTTGACTTTTACAGAACCTTCAATGACATTAAATGTATTTTTCCTACCTTCTTTGCACAAGCCGAAGTCTGCTATCCTGACATAACCATCTGCATCCATTAACAGGTTATCCAGCTTCAGATCCCTGACACACAGACACAAGCCAAATAATGACCAACATGCTCCCAACATGCAGCGAGTTATGATGTAATGCCGTTGTGAAAGTAGCGTTCTACCTATAAACTATTTTGTTTTGGTGCAGAAACTCCAGGCCGAGCAGCACACAGGACGAATAAAACCTGAAAAGAGAGAGAAAAGGGTGGAAATAAGAGCGTCGTGTAATTTTGCAGCGTGTCAGTGGAGCGTACACAGAGAGGAGGTGCTAACCAGGCCTGTTTCTCAGTGAAGATGCTGGTGTGAATGTGCGTCATGAGGTCTCCTCCGGGGGAGTAGGCCATCACAAAGCACACGTGGTCTGCACTCTGGAAGCAGCCGTACAGGTTCACCAGGAAAGGATGCTGCGAGGTGTTGATCACTTCAAAGATCCTCTTCTCACACATGAGGCTGAACACAAACACAGAGACATTTGTAAAGATTAGCATATTTAGCCCAAAAATATATTTGATCGTGCTTTGTTTTACCCGAACATAAATGCTGTATTCTATAATTCTGTACACATTTTTTTTGTGAAATTTGTAACCATTATTTTATTTAAAAAAACAAACAAAAAAACACTTTCCCTTGTTTAGGTATGTAGTGATTAGCCAATAATGGCCGGAACAGTCAATCAACATAAAACTAACAATCAATTTTTTTTAAGCAAAAACATTTGCTGGTAGGGTGCTTGTTAAATGCAAGAATTTGATGCTTTTCTTTGTCATACATGATAATAAATTGAACAGTTTTAGATTTTTGGACTGCTGGTCAGATAAAACATATCATTTGGATATGTCACATTACATAGGGCATGTTTCACTGTGTTTTGACATTTTATTGACAAAATGATTCAGCAAGAAAATAATGGGCAAATTGATCGATAATGAAAATCATTGATCGTTGAAATCCTAGACTTGTTAGAGCAGTTTTTTATTATCACTTCATCATTTTATCCTGTTGGACTCTTTTTGAGAAATGCCGTCATACTTAGCATGTGAATTCTTGAGTTATAGCCAAAAATATTTTTTTTGTCAGTTCGCAGTGACCTTTACCTTCAAACCTTTACCACCAAATTCAAATCAGTTTATCATTGGGTTAGGTGGATTTTTGTGCCGAAAACTGAAGATATCTCGTCAAGGCTTTCTTGAGACATGGCGTTCATGAGATAGGGACAGAGTTCCAATTACACAGCGATTTTCGAGGGAGGCCAATTTGTGCACGCACATCCATGGATGTACACAGCAGGACGAGGTAGTGGAGGTAGAAGTCCATTCTGATGTTTGTACTGACAGAATGACCTACTCCACATCAATACTGGTAGACGTCCCTTCTGGTAGAGATTTGAACATGAAAAAATATTCTTAAAAACTAATAAAAAGACAAAAATAGCCACAACGCAGATCCCACTGACTCAAGTGCAGCAGACATCGACGCATGCGCATTAAAAATATATCAAACACAAACACATCCTTGTTCGGTTATTCACTGCAACACATTCCCGGAGCACAGAGCATAACCTGGGCACAGGCGGAGCAGCAGTGGCAGACACAATGACAGAACACTTAATAATAGATTGAGCTGGTTCTCAAAGTTTGCATTACTTGGCTTTTGTTCCTTTAATCCATTGATAAGCTCTGATCGGATCAACTGCTCACTTATCCAATCCGGGACTCAAACTCTACAAACTGCAGAATTCACTGACCTGAAAAAGCATCCAAATTTAGAGAGAGGACAGAAAATGATAAAAAAAAAGACAGGCAGGCACACACACACACACACACGCTACCCCCACCCACCATGGTAGCTGAGCAATGTACTGCTGTGGATGGGGTAAGCAACAACATGTATTTTTGCCCAAAAAAGGCCCGATTCCTAAGACAGATCATCTTACAGAATGGTGATCTGTGCAAGATTTACATTTACAAATTATCTTCTGGCCTCACTGCTCACAGATTTAACTCACTACACAGTCATCTGTTTGTGTTCAGCATTTTTCTCCATCCTTCTGCATCCAGACAGCCAGTGTCTGTTTGCATGTAAACAAAAACTATTCGAGATCACAGGAGGCCATTGTGAAAGTCCATGGGTGTATGCAGCAGTGGTAAAACGTGATCTGGAGGATGTGCAGCTGCCAGGTGGAAACACTTCCCTGCGGTGTGCTGATGACCTGTTGAGAACTTCTCCATCAGAGGAAACTCGTCAAACTGACTATTCTACTCATGCAAAGACTGGCTGAGTGTGAGCTGCTGTTTTGTCTGTCTGAAGTGACATGTTTGAAGAATGGATCGCTTCTGTTGTCACCAAAAAGGTGAAACCTTTGGCCATTATGTTCTCTCCAAACACTACAAAGGACTCATTTTTGGGGATTGCAAATAACTGCAGACATTAACTCAGCTGCTATGGAGAGTTTCATCCACCATCATCTCTGACACACATCTGCTGTGTGGCTCTTCCAATTGTGCACTGGATTGACATGATGCACAAGGTATTTCAGGATCTAAAAAAATGCACCAATCTCCACCCCTGCTGGACTATCATCAGCCATTTCATCTCCATGTACTTGAATAGGACAGCTTTGCTAGACGCATCCTGCTGCAGGATCACATTAGCGACCTGTTGCGTGCTACTCTTGGCTTTTACCTGTTGGTATGCAGAGCTGTCTATGCACAGTGGCACCATTGTTATTGATGAATCTTTCTCTTTTGTACTGGCCAATGAATGTGTGCTGTATGTTCTCTCGTAGTGCAGCATATCCTAAATGGCCCTCTTACACAGCACACGTCAGCTGCTTGTCACTTTTGTTATGAGGCTATCATTCTTTATAGTCCCCACTTGACTCTGAAACGCTCAACCCAGCCACTCTTATTTCTTCACACGAGGAAGAAAGTGCTCATGATTCAATAAATGCCATTGAAATGAGCACATCTACAAGGCCAGACTTATTGCAGACACTGATATTTGATCCTCAACACTAGGAAGGTTTGACCCGCAAGTAGTGCAACATCAATATAAAATATGCCTAATGTAAACATGTCAGTTTTTAAAAAAACTCCCATTTATCAAAAAAACGTTTTTACGCTTGCATGAGGTGGTGTTTAAGGTGATTCCGAAAAGCCATATTTGACAAAACTGCAACGGAAACATTTTTCTTGCTTTTCTAGGTCACATGATGCTATGGCTATGTGCTTGTCAGTAGGAACTGGCTCCCTCATGATGCAGCAGCTACAAGAGGTGTTATTGCATCACATAACTCTCCAAAAGTTAAGCAGATCATCCACCTGTGTTAAAAGGAGGGGCTTGCCTTTCTTTTTTTTTGCCTGAAAAGCCAGCCAGTGGCAAGCGGTTCATCCATGGACCGACAGGTCTTGTAGCCAATGATACTCCTGATCCACGGAGCTTTTTTTAATCCGCTTACTGTCATTTTAGGGCTATATTAATGTACGTTAGTAACAAACAAATGAAAACAGTAAATCTTATTAATAAAGGTTTTCTAGAAGTGTTTTTATAAAGTAAGCTACTAAAAATATATTTCTGTCTTTGGTGATTTGTCTTTTACTTATAATCACACATTTAGTTAATTGTTTTAATCTCTTTTAATAAAAAGCTCCAAACATAACCTTCAAAAATATTTAAAAAGTTTATTTTCTGTAATATTGTTGCCTACTACTAAATTTGTTTTTTTTCAGCTAATAAGTCTCAGTTGTAATCATCTGCAGCATTTTTTTTTTCAAGAAAATATTAATGCGGAGATTAAAAAATATCAATCAACAATAAGATGTTCCTGTTTACCCGCAGAGCTCAGGCCAGGCTCAAAACAATGAACTCCAATATCAAAGAGAAGCTGACCAGATATATAATGACAGCAGCACTCAAGTGGCCTGATGCCTTACACATTGTACTCTATTCCATTCGAAGCGCGCCTGATGATGGAAGAAGGCAATGAGCAACTTCAAAAGACATAGCCCAAAAATTAGCAAAAATTAGTTAGAGGTTAGAAGAAAAATACCTGAAAATAAGCCAAAAAAAGTCAAAAGTTGGTTAAGTTAGCAGTTAGTTAAAGAGTTAAAGAGACCAATAGAATCTTCAAACACTCAAAGATTGGTACAGAACAACCATATCTGGGGACACGTAATGATTCCTGAGGGGAAACTGTAAGAGTGAGAAATGAGCACAGACATAAACACCTCTCGTGGTATGTAGTCCTGCACATATTCTCTGGTTTATGTGCTTACGTAATTTACTTGCTCTTGGTGGGAATTGGTTTGACTTATTGGGTTTCTATAATTAAGAGAGTTTGGTCTCGACCTTTTTGCTATGATTGGGCATTATATAAATGAAAACAGCCTTCATGATACCACTTAGCTGGGACGTTAGGCTCAGTGAAGCCAGGTTACCCAAAGAGAACCAGTCTAAGCTAACCTTGCTTCATGATACGGACCCCTGGTGCAGTCACAGATTTACATGCTGTCCACTGGGAGCAGGGCAGAGTGAAAAGAAGCAATGACACCATAATAAAGTTTAAAGTTAACTATTTGAGAGATTGCTTACCTGTCAACTTCGTCCCGTGTCACGATGTCTCCTTTCTTCAGGGCTTTGATGGCGTACAGTTTGCCAGACTTCTTGTACTCTGCTAGCAGCACCTGTGGTCAGTCACAAGGTACAGGACAAATGTTTGATTCAGATTAACTGTCACATCTGCTCTTAAAACATTTATTATAGAGTTTATTATAGAGTTCATTGTAGAGATGTGACAGGAGATAAGGGAGGCGAGATGGGGGACAGACTTGGACTGGGGAAGATGTGATTGCATGGTAAACCTCCAGCTCACCGGGACACCTCTCCACCTTCATTTTTTATTAACTGAGGACTCGGGTGCTCGTGGCTCCTGACGTGTTTACAGGTAGAACAAGTGGATGCGTACCTTACCAAAGTGACCTCTCCCCAGGACTGAAATGCAGTTGAAGTCTTCCAACTTTAGTAGTTCGTTGCTAACATGCATGAAAGGACAAAAGACCACAAACGATAGAAACAGAATGACACAAATTATTTTCATATGGCACAAAAGTTTGCAAATGAAAAAATTTCTTACCCATTTTTATTATTTTATTTCTTTTTTTAAACTGTGTTCTCTGTACTCCTAATATGAGTGAAAGTCAGCCACTAAATGTACATTCTTCAGGAAGAATTCAGAATTTAAATATTATCCAGCGACGCAAAGAAAAAGGAACATGTCTTGTTTCAGAATTATTGAGCAGCTAAATTCTGCTGTGTTGTGTTATAATTTTTGATGTGCTACTGAGGGAAGCCTTCCCTCTGGCTGCACAGTGACAATGTTTCCACAGTGGTTGAAAATAACAAAAATACAGTATGCAGAGGGTCTGCAGTATTTTGTAGATTACTTAAATGTGTTAACTTTAGTTAAGTTAGCGAGGTAAAAGTATATGTTTATGTCGTTTTAGCTTCATCATCAAAAATCTACAAAAGATGAAAAGTTAAAAATCTCAGAAACTTTATAATCAATAATTCTAAAAAAAAAATACAAAACATCCGCATTCCTGCTCAGTATGACTTACAGTGGGGGTGTATGGGTCGAGGGCTGTCGTTTGGGCTTTGGGCTCTTGTTCTCAGCAGGACTCTGGTTTAATCAGACAACACACATAAACTGACACATTAACAGAATCACTCAAACAAAGACATATGAAAAATGAAAAAAAAAAAAGTGATTTGGAGAGCAGCAGAAACTAGAGATGGAACAAGGCCAGTGCTCTAGATAATGACCTAAGTTTTAATGTTACACAAAGTGAATCTTCTCAGCCATTAACCCTTTTTCCCCCACTGGCATTAAGTTTTGTAAAACTATTCTCCCTGTTGGAGCATCTGTCACTGAGACGGCCCACCTAACTGGCTTACCAGTGGAGAGTCTTTAGTGTTCTTTCTCGTGCGCTGTGGAGATCTGCCGGGTTGTTCTTCTGTAAGATTTAGATTCACTGCGGCAGGTTCTCTGAAAAACCAAGAGGAAAACAAATTAGACTGACACTGTTGTGGTTTAAGAGCTATCTTGTGGTTATAATGGTTTCAGTATTGTAGCCTCAGTCATGCACCCTGATTCCCTAAATTCCTTTGAGCAGTATCTTTATAACAAGTTACTGTCTCAAAACCATTTAGACATTGCCATTTTATGAAATACAGGTCTTCCTACATGTTTATCTATGACGAAATGACCCCCAAAACACATACTAGTCCATATTAAGAAACATAATAATAAATACATATCAAAACCCTCTGTGTTTTTGCTTTTTTTAGGGTTTCTTTTTGCAGTTGGTACCTCCTAAACCATGGTGTGAAATTTACCTCACGTTTTCCCCATGATCCCATTGTGATACCACACTGTTAAACACACTTTAAAATGTTTGATTCATTGCTTTGTCTTTATGTCTACAACATTAAAATGATGTTTTTTTTCTTTGTCGCTCATTCAAAAGCTCCTATTTTTATCTAATTTCAAATTATCGATTTTTATGATAACCAGTTCACTTTGTTTACTTTGTGCTGTTGCCTTTGAAAGGATTTTAAGTGTGTAGTAAGAAGGAAAGTGGGAGGTAAACGAGGTAAACGTGTTTATTTCTCCTATGCACCAATTTTTAACACTGTCACTGTCAATATATATGTGGGTAAATATGCATTCACACCCTATTTTTTTCGATTTTGTGTGTATTTCTTGTGTATGAAGCACATTGAGCTTACATTGTATGAAAAGTGCTATATAAATAAAGTTGACTTGACTATTGATTCTTCATCTTTATTTATATAGTTTTGTTGTCTTTCTTCTAAACTGTTATGTCAATCTCTGTGTAAGTACATTGAGAGCAACGAAAAAACAGAACAAAGTCAAAATCCTGTAACGTGTTCACAGACTCAGCCATTAAAGCTGTTTCTGATTATTGAGAACGATTTTCAGTGGCAAATGAATCCACATTTGCTGCTCTACTGAGTATATGGGGCAGCAGGACAGTGTGTGTGAGACTAAGTCTGAATAAAGTACAGTGAGTGTGTCACTGTGTCATGTCACCCAGTGAGACAGTGTGACTCATTTCTGTGTTCTTAAAAGTGTTTGAATAACAGTGGAGTTACAAGGGAAGAAGATAAACCAGGCTGAAGATAAACATACAATGCATATTAGTAGACACATTTAGTGTTGGTTTGGGTCGGCACATGGGATTTGTTGGCAATAAGATAAACAAACTATTACTTCCATTCTGCTTTAATAATGCCTATTATAACCTCACATATTTTTATTATACAACCACTGCGCCTTACTTCTGTTAACTGTGAATGCAGGTCAGTGATAATGTAGCTATCAGACCTCCACTGAAGTCACATTCTCTCTAGTCTCAGATATCATGAGTGGGCGGAAGAACAGCCTCAAGTCACCATGGAGAGCTAAGCAGAGAAGTTAATAGCTGACTTTTGTAACAGCTCTTTCATAGACGTGACAAAGAGATGTTTCTGGGTCACAGTGTGTCCAGACACCACAAAGCCTTACCGTAGCGGGGAAGTGGTGGATGATGGGGGGCTAGTGTTAGGGCCCGTTAATGGAGGGCTCATGGGTTCCAGGGAGCTGCAGGGAGGCAGGATGCTCATCATCAAACGGCCCCAAGTGGCAAAGTTCATGTTCATCTGGGCAGCACGCAGGAAGTCCTTCCCTGAGAGGAGACAGGGAGACAATCTGAAATTTATACTAAAAGACTTTAATACGAAAATAGTGAGAGAAGAAAAATACTTTTGAAACGATTTGATGTCTGATTCACCTTTTTGTGTGTTACAGAAGTATTTCACTACTGGAAAGATAGCCTTTTAATAAAACTAGTTGGTCTCTGCAGTAGAAACACGCAAGTACTTTTGAAATTGGTGCTACTTGACCAGAGAAATGAATACAATTTAATTAAATGTTATTATTTGTCCCAGAGGGCAATTTGTTTTGCTGCACATGTAAAATCACAGAAAACCCCCAGAAAGCACAAACAATATGACACAGAAACATACAACAGTTGACATTAATCTAAACACAGGGTGACTTGCACTTGTGCACATTCAAGCTTCACAGGAGCAGATTAATAAGTATCTACTAAAACTCCATAGGGCCTCTAATAATTCAGTGAGCATTAAATATGACAAACATCTCCTGATAAAATAACAGTTTCCATTGTAGTATGCAACACCATCAACAGGTCACTACAGTCACAATAATGCAGCATCAGGACAGGCACTATAAAGACCGATACTGCATTTTAGCACACAAGTATAAGTACTGTTACTGGTAGGTACTGTCATTCTCACATCAACATTGTCAATACTACAATTACAATATGAAAAGCTACATTCATCCAATCATCATTATCAACATCATAATCATAAACATTGCTGCTGGTGGGTGACTGATACATTCCCATCCTTGTGAAACAATGGGGTCAGCTGCCAAAAACAAGCTCATATTACAGTTAAACAGTGAGCTAAAACATGTTTCTGAAAACATTTGAGGAGAGGAAAATCCAACTCAGTAATGTAATCTTGGTTTATATTCGATCAGCACTGCTTAGTTTTACTGTATGACTTTTTTTTCCGGGAGGGTTTTCAGACTCGTTTTCACTATGCAGGAAACAGTGTGGCGCACCTGTTTCCTATTTGCAAACTCTCATTATTACAGCTAAAACAGCACTAAAATAGGTTTCTGAAAACACTGTAGGTGAGAAAAATGCAGTGCTGTAACATTATCTCTTGGGAGCAAGAGAGAGAGGAAGAGAGGGGGGCTGTTCTGTCTCTTAATTTGTTTCTATCTTCTGTATCCACGGTGATGGCACAGGTGGCGGATGATGTGAAAATGAGCTGGCTGAATATCTGCAAAGAATTTCTTTGACTACAACCTACTAAAATGTAATGGTCATTGTTTTAAATGTCTGGCTTTGGGATATTCAACTGCTGTTAAAATTGATTCATTATGGGATAATGTCACCTGGACACAACTCCTGAAACGAGCATTAATAATAATACCCTTCATATTAAGAAATAAATAACATCTATAGCAATAACTGATAAAATACTATATGATTTTTTTAATGGTTATTTTTTGGCATTTTAGCCTTTCTTAGATAGGACAGATCAGTAGTGTGAAAGGGGGAGAGAGAGTGGGGACGACATGCAGCAAAGGGCCTTGAACGGGAGTTGAACCTTAGGGTGCTGCGGCAAGGACACTGCCTTTATTCATGTGGCACCTGCTTTATCCACTCAGCCACCGACGCCCCTGAATAAGTATTTTTACCTTTTGCTTTAGGAAATATCCTCCTCTGCCTCTGGAGTTTGGAGCGCCGCTCAATGACAGGATTGATAAATGTCACCTGAAAATGAACAGAGGAGTTGATTATAATTTATGTTTACAGTAGGACTGATGAATGAGACATACAGGTACAATATGTGTGTGAAAAACTATGTTACAGCAGGCACTAAAATGATATCATTATATAGTTTTGTCCAGTGACGATTTGAAGTTATATTATAGAGACATGCAGCTGTCCCTGGAGTAACTGTAACTAAAACTGTATGCAGGTCAAAAATAAAATGAAGAACCTCGATGAAGAGGATGCCCTGAGGCTCCAGCTGCAGACACATGCCGTGTCGATGGTTATCCAGGAAATCCTCAAGCCGCAGGAACTTCAATCCACTTAGCGCTCGCCAGTCTCTCCAGTACACAGCAATTTCCAGCTCCCTGGACTAGATTAACACACACATTACAAATATTAATTACGTGTTGACAATTTCATTTTCAGACTGGAGTCTTTGGACCAGAATGACCCTCTTTATTACTAAAAAACAATAAAAACATGTTTTCTGACCTCTTCAGTGACATGAAAAATCAGATTTTCAAGAGTAAGTCAAACTCATTTATAGGGTAACTCTGGTGATACTGTATTAGT
Organism: Plectropomus leopardus; assembly: GCF_026936395.1. NCBI lineage: Eukaryota > Metazoa > Chordata > Actinopteri > Perciformes > Serranidae > Plectropomus > Plectropomus leopardus. The sequence continues at coordinate 2,255,939 of NC_142195.1, read as the reverse complement.
ACTGCACATTTATAACGCTGATGGACTCACAGTACAGAATCCTAAATGCAGCAGAGGCTGAGATATCCTGACGTCAATTCACATAAAAAAATCAAGCTTTAAAAAGGTCAACAATGCAGCTAATAGCATCTTTAGGTTAGACCCTGCCTTCCTGTTTAAGTCCAACCCTTTCTAAGTTAGGGTAGTGAGCTTAAATGGATCATGGGTCTGTTTTTGTTGGGCTGCCAGTTGGCAGAGTAAAATGCATAACAATGCTAAATTACAAGAAGAGATTAAGTCACTGCTCTAAGACACAAAATCAGGCCAAAAAAACCCTGTGCTTTAAATTCCATTTTTAACATGTACTACTCAAATGTTCACATTTATCTGCTGTTCTGTTCAGCGCAGATGTGGTTTGTCATGCTATGTAAAAATGTTACAAAATTCTATGTATTTATTTTATGAGGTGGTGGCAATCTTAATATTACATACTTCAGCACATTTCATGACTGCTGTGATGTACTTTATAAATCTGACTGCACTCCACTCCAGCTGACACAGTGAGTGTCATACACAGCAGCAGCAATGAGGTGGTGAGAAACATATCATTGTACTCAGCTACTTTTACTATTGCTGTGATGAACCTTTATTATGAAATAAACATTTCATAAACATCGTGTATTCATGATTCCTTGTGATTTTATCCGTACTTTATAAATGTAGATGTTGTTGCAATTCTTGACATATTTTTGTAAGTTTGGGTACCAGGGAGAAACCAAACTTCACTTTTGGGTGTCGAGCTAAAATGGTTGGCGAACCCCTTCCTTATGGTTCCACTTTGAAAGGCAGGCTTTCTATAAAATCTCCAAACTTTTCTCAGACTCGATCTAGCTCCTCTGGAGCCAAAAAAGATGCGACACTACTGTTTTTACAGGCTGTGCAGTCATCCCTGTGATTAGTAAACTGACCTGTGCGTTCACATCAGTGACTCCCCCTCTGAAAGTTAAAGGCTCACTGTTAAACAGAGAATTAGAGCCGGGAAGCTGGTTGCAACATCAAGACCCGAGTTCTTAAGCAGAGATGCTGGGCGTGTAAAACGGGTAAAACCAGATTAGAGCAAATGTCAGAGGATTAGCAGAGGGATTACATGAGTGCAGTAGGAGACTGACAGGGTATCAAAGACATACTTGGCCATTATGACTCACTGGGGGACAAGATGTCAGGACTCTGTGGGCTTGTTCTTGGGCTGTTAACATATGTCCCATGTTATGGGGGACTGAGATGACATTTTGCAATAAACTATTTAGCCAAGAGGGCGAGCAACACTGGAAGAGGGAGGCCGAAATTCAAGAAAGTCACTGAAACTATTGTACTTCCCACATTTAAATATGGAAAATAAACAGTAGATGAACTGAATAATGTTCTTGTGGCAAATATAACACTGCCATTATTCTTTATAATACTTTATAGTCAGCATTAAGCAAACAGACAGCAAGTGAAATGTAGTTTTCTGATGCACAATATAACTAGAAGTGGGGACTGCGCAAGGACCATTTAGAAAACCGTGACAGCTTAAGAAAAACTGTAATCAAATGCCACGTGTGGGTTTAATGATAAAGTTTAGTAATTATTTTAAAACAAGGGAGAGGGATCTGTCAGCTGGCAGAGGATCAGCAGTGTGATGCACAGATGCATGAATTGCTGTATTAAAGTCACCACCCAAAAGCAAGACTAGATTTGTGTCTTAAAGGAATATTTCAGTCACAAAATGACTTTTTGTGTATCAATTATTTATCGATATATACTTTAAAATTGTAAAGAAAACACTTTCCTTGCATGTCCCTGTGGTGAAAGGATAATCTGAGCATAGACATGTGTATGAGCTCCTCGAGTGACGTTCAAACATACATACATACTCAGTCACACTCAGGAGGCAAAAGTGTTTATATTGTAACATTCGAGCAAAAATTTCTGTTTGTAAAGTACTGAGCATACCACTAAATTAATGTGTCTTGGATTACATTACACATGTTGTGTGACAGTTTGTGAGCAAATGTTTTGTTGCTGTTAATCGTGGACCCTTAATTCCTAAAGAATGGTGATCTTTTTTGGATTCTCTGTTCACTGTGGAGGCATGTGGCAATTTTTTTTTCCCCCGCAAATTCAATGTTACCGGCAGTGAGTTACTGATATAAAATTGGTCATTTCGCTGTATTGTATGTAGTATTCCTTTAACCCTCTGAAACCTGGATTGACATCAGTTTTATTGTGCTGAGTTCAGATGCCTTTCACAAACATTTCATTCTTTTAAATTTGAGCACAGTGGTTTGATTTCTTTCAAAAACATGGAAAAAAGCAATCAGAAACTTGGCATAAAATGCCTGCAAATTGCTAAAAAAAACTGTGAAAGGTATTGAGAAAATTACCTGAAAAATATCTTTAAGAAACAAGAGAGAGGAACCATTATAAAATTATCACATAACTAGGAAAAATCTCAAGAAAACTACATTTATTATTATGATAATTATATATTTAAAATTGGGTTGCATAAGAAATATATTATTATTTCTATTTTATCACTTTTGAGGTCATTTCCTGTTTTGTTCTTTTAACTTTTGTGTATGTGCTAATTTTCAGGTAATTTTCATGAAGATTTTTACTAATTTCTTACTCATTTTTAGGTCATTTCTTCTTCACTTACTCATTGCTTTTTTTCCCATGTTTTTGTGAGATATCAATGTGCTTAATTTTTAAAGGCTTTAGCGAGCAGGACCAGCAATGATGACAAAAAGTTATATTTACTTTGGAAACTTTCTTTCCTATGAAATACTGTTCTTTAGAAATCCATTTTTCCCAATTCCCAATTTTTCTAGCACTGCTATATGGCAGTCTAGGCACACTAATTCAGTTTTGATGCAGTATTGTTGAGGGTTTTGTAGGGTTTTTTAGGCCTTTGTTTATTCTGAAAGCATGTTAATGAAGTAACCATTTGAAAAATGCAGTTTTGGCTCAGTTGTTATGTGAGTTGCTTGTTGGAGTTGAAGGGAAAGCCACTGACCCGTTCCAGTTCGATGCTGAAGCTCTGCCCCCAGGCCTCTTTGCCCAGCTGTCTCCAGTGTGTGCGCCCCACGATCCTGTTGTCCACCTTCAGCACAGCACTTATCTCCGCTGAGGCACAAACAAAGAGATACAAACTGGTATAGGCACTGACTCATAAAGAGTACTATAAGGTCAAAACAGGATATATGTGGACATTTTTAAAGGAACCTCACAGATCCAAATTCCATCTACAGAAAGTCTTACAAACCATGAGAAGACTAACAAGTTGACTAATTACAATGTCTGCAGAGCTACACTTTACTTAAAGTGAGGGAAAATGGCCAAACATGAAGAAAATGTTAGTTGGAATGTTGACTTACAGGACAGCTCATCAGCCTTGGTTGTCTTGCCATTGGTGCTACGTCCTGATAGGCCGGCTCTCACCTTCAGAGACTTTCCATCTGAGTCACTGGGCACACGACCACGGCCCGGAACCGACTCCAAAAGGTCCTGGCAGCCCATCAAACACACCTCCAAGCGACCTGAGCAAAGGCAATTCAGTATTCAGGAAAGTATTCAGAGTATTCAGAGTCAGTTCAGAGTCCAAAAGAGAAGTTATTCAGTGGTGGAAGAGGTACTCAGATGTCTTACATAAGTTATAGTACATGTACAACAATATAAGAATACTTACAAGTAAAATTAATTTATTTTAAAACCAACTTAAAGGCCTAATGTGTTGGATTTAGTGGCATCTACCGTGAGGCTGCAGAATAGAAACTTCTGTGTGCCGAGCTTGTGGGAGAACTATGGTGGTTGACATGAAAATGTGAAAATGTGGAAACACAAATACATGAATGCCCCTATCTAGAGCCAGTGTTTGTTTTGTCCACTCTGGGTTACTGAAGAAGACAGTGGATTCCTAGAAGAGGATCTGCTCTGTATGTAGATACAAACATCTCATTCTAAGGTAACAAAAACACAAGGGTCTCAATTTCAGGTGATTACAAACGAACAAAAAAACAGTTATTAATATCATATACCACTTCTGCCAATAGATGCTTCTCAATTCTACACACTGGACCTTAAAGTAATAGTGAAGAAATATCATGAGTAAAATGTATTTAGAGTATCAACATTAGCTCTACAAATTCTAATACTAATGGTACTTGTTGTGCATTAAATTATGGCCCATATGACTGATATAATATTATCATATATGATATTATTGTCTTTTTAATACTAATGCATCAACGCATGAGCAGCATTTCACAGTTGGTGGCTGTGGAGGAGCTAGTTTAATTACTTTTAATATAATTACTCTGTTTAATCCAGTGGTTCCCAACATAAGGGCCACACCCACCAAGAGGTTCACCAGATAAGTCTGAGGGGCCGTGGGATGATTAACTGGAGAGAGAAAAAACCCTTATAAATCTGTTGGGGATTTTCTCTAAATTTAATTTTTTAATGAAATATTAACTACACTGACCTCTTTGGGCCTTGGAAAGGTTTATTAAATTACACCATCTGAGAAATACAGGGGATTAAAATCTCTGTGGTAGAACACCTGCAACCCAAGAAGGGGCCCAATTCAGACCTCACTTTTATGTTAGTGGCAACAAGCAAAAAAGATTGGGGACCACTAGTTTAATCTAAAATGATGTGTTGAATTTCATGTGTGTTCAAATGTTTTTCATGTAAAATCTTGATCTGAAAAATAACTTAAGCTGTAAAACAAATGTAGTGGAGAAAATCTGAAATGTAGTTATGTTTAAGTATAAAGTGATATAAAATAATACATTGTATCTAAAATTGTACTTGGGGACTTGAGAGTAAATGGTCTTTGTTACATTCTACCTCTGAAGTTATATAACAGAGAAATGAAATGAATATGTATTGGAATACATTGGTAGTACCTGTTAGACTGGCTGGTTTGAGGAGGAAGGAAGAAGAAGGAGATGGATTGTTTGATTGCTTCTTTGGTATCCCGTAGGAGGGTGAGCTTCTTAACATGAGCGCCTCCTTGATGGCAGCATATTTGGGATGATCCTGAGGCAGCTCACTTAAACGCCTCTCCAGAGAAAGGCTTAACAATTCCACCTTCTGAGAGGACTCTTGCATCCGTGCTTGGGCCTGAGAGACATACAACACTCCTTAAGTGTACAGCCATGTGACATTACAAAAAAAAACAAGTCCATGGAAACTTGGCATCACAGGAAGTGTCCTAGCATCTTGCCCAACACGGCACAATGCAGCCTGCATGACTGCAAGAAATCTGCTGTCAAGCTTCTTACTCCATGATCTAACACATTATAGAAAATGTAGAGATTTATTACTTGTTTAGCTTGACGGGAGAGACAAACTGATAGTTATTGCTTTTTTTTTTTTTACTGTTCAGTAATCTTTTTTTCCCCCCAAATTTTACAATCAATAGTAAATAAGGCCGAACAATTCAGGTCATAAGGGCTCAAACAAAGATACTGTCTCAGGTTAGTTTTTGATTCAGTCCTCCTCTAACTTCAACAGTTATACTCAGTCCTAATAGGAAAAAAGGTTCACCTCTGAAGAGAAAGAATGAGTCAGTGAGATTCAGGGCTCTATCTTACATCCCGCGCTAAAAGTTTAGTTCTGTGTCCTCTGTCCAGTTTAGAACTACAAGCTTTTAGTTTTGCTGCTTAAATGTCCCACAATATTTGCTGCAGTGACATCACTGCTCTTACTACATTACTCTCAGCAGAAAACCACTTTTTGCTCCAATTCACCAAATCCACCATGTAAACAGAATGCCCCAGGGATAACTTTTTCCTGTAGGCCATCCCGGAAGTTAATGTCACCCTGGTTCCCTTGTCAAAAGCCTATGAGATTTTTCCATTGGATTTTGGATTAGTACAGAAAATTTGTTATATGAAAAACAACTGTTTAAGATATCTACACGTTTTGTTCAGCCAGATAATCTTAATAAATGAACGAAAATGAACTACACTTCAGTGGCGTCGCTTCAGCTATGAGGCTGTAAAGGCGTGTTTGGCACGATGACTATATATAATTTTATTTAGCTACTTGTTAGCAACCGTCTTTTTAAAGACACAAAAGCCTCAGAGTTCACAGTGGCTAATTACTGATGTACTTGTTTTGTCGTAGAACAAAACATAAAATTTTCTCCAGCTTGTTCAACCACAGACCTTATTTCAGGCTCCTAACCCAAATCACATTGAAAAAACCCATTGATTTTGAGACGAGGGACATGAGGTGCTGAAATACCATGTAATTTCTGTGTTTTAGGACTCATAACTGGGGTACTCTATAGCAGCCTGCCAGGTACAGGCACACCTGGCTTTTAAAGAGAATGGAAGATGACAGTCTGATTTGGTGAATTCATGTTATACAAAACACAAAACACATCAAAGATAACTAAAGAAGGAAGTAGAACCCCTTTGCTTCTTGCATCTTATTTGTGCAATGTCTGTGCACCATTTAACCAGCGAAGTGAAGCTGGACATGCCCTAAATGCAATAATAAAATGGATCCAAGCTCCTCTGATACCTGTTGAAATCAGTGCCTGCCTCAATTTTTCAAAAAAAAAAAATTCCTATCTTTGAGCTTGTTGGGTTCAGCCACCTCTGCAAGGATGCGTCGGTCCTGGACTTTATGTCCGCTCAGCTGCTTCACCACATTTTTGGCACCTTCTGCAACAGCGGATTCAATCCTCATGTGGTGCTTGAGGTCAGCCACCCGCAGCTCCAGAGGACTGATCATATCTCCAGGGTTACCTGAGGGCATGTAGAGGATGGCAGACTTAGGCATCATCAGCAGATTTGAGTACAGATGCAATAATCGCCGCCTCTAAGACCTTTATGTACTGAACTGAACTATTAAAATCATTTATTCACAGTTAGTTTGACCAAACTATCTGACTGACAGCTTTGTCTGTGTTTAAGTACAACGGCTTAAATATCATCAATTTGACAAATCTCTGTTGTTAAAATTTTGGATTTGATGAGCAAAAAAATTAGCAGAATTTTTAAAACTGAGTTTTTCCCTCCTTCTTTATCAAAAAAAATCTTTAAGGGAACTGCTTTCATAGAAATGCAAAAACACAGTCAAAGCACACACAGTCAACTGCATGCCAAATTGACCCTATTACCAGAAGGCTACCTGGCTGTAATGGTGCATCATTGTACATCCTGATGCCTCTGCTACTCAATATAAAGGAAGAGTAACTGCATATCTATATGTAAACAGTCCTGTAAGCTATGCAGAAACCAGCACTATTTTGGCCACGTGTTTTTACACAAAATTACAGCACGTTTGTGACGCCTCTCAAAGGAAATAATGCCCAAGTCCTCATGCACACTGATATTTTTTTAAAAATGTATTTTTTGGTGTATTTTAGCCCTTCGTGCACATAAAAACTGCATTTTAGTTGACTGAAAATGAACAAGATGTAAAACTCCTTCCAGGTTGAAGATGTTCAGACATTCTTTATTAGCGATTAAAGATTTTGGGGGCTTTTTTGCCTTTATTAGACAGAACAGGTTGAGCGTGAAAGGGGGAGAGAGACGGGATGACATGCAGCAAAGGTTCATGGGTTGTAGTTGAACTCGCAGCTGCTGTGGCAAAAACACAGCCTTTGTGCATGAGGTGTCCGCTCTTTTTTGCTAGTAATGTCCGATTCTGCACTATTTCTTGTTTTTGAGGTTACACAAATTAGACGATGAGAGGGGTTTTCTTTGAGAAAGAAGGAGAAAAAAAACACTGTTTTTGAAAATAGATCTGTGTCTCTGTGGATAAGGCCTTTGCCTGAAAATCAACAAAATAAATTATTGCAGTTTTTAAATATGTCAATTCATTGCTGACCTTACAATTTCTTTTTTAAACTTAAATCCACCGTGACTTTTCCAGGACTTTCAATAACGTCTCACAACCTTCATCACCGAATTATGTTTGCTCAGTTGTCATGAAGATAGTTCGGCTGTTATTACTAATCACAGCTCTTTTTTTCCGTTAAATGTGAGCACAGTCCATGAGATGAGATTTTGTCTTTTTGATATTTGATCAAAGTGTGTAAAAATGTGTTGTCTTTGGTGTAATGCTAAATAATAGCACTGATTATCAATTGTAATATTCAATGTAATTTAGACAGATTTTTCATTTTGCCAATATTTTTTATTACAATCATAAACAGGGTGCCTCAATCTGTCAGTATGAGACTGCTGCAGTGATTCACTTCAGTGCATTCAACATAAAACATATGATGAGTATCTAATATGGGATTTGTCACCGTTAACATTTTCAGTAATGGGTGTTTTATACATTGCTGGTGGAGATTATGAAGCCAGGACGAGACCTGTTTATGTATGTGTGGTCAACTTTACCGTGTGAGCCGTCCATCACGTCTCTGCCTTGACTGACTTTGATAATCTGCATGCGCAGGAGCTCAATCTTAGTGCGACTGTCCTGTAACATCTGCTGGGCTGTAGACATCATCTTCCTGTCCTGGAAAATGAGCTTATGGAGCTTAATGCATGTCCAGTGCAGACACATCATGATACAATGAGTGTTACAAGACTAGGCTGAAACCTGGTGTACGGCTGGAGCATGTGTGTGATAAGGGTGCTAGATTGTGGAAAATTGTTACACAGAAAGTCAGTGGTGTCCACAATGTGAATTCCTGGATAATAAACGTTCATGTGAATTTTTTTTAGTCGTCCCAGTAATATATTCACTTACAGTGTACTGCAATTGCATATCATCTGAAATAAGTTCAACCAAGGCTTGAACCCTGAGGCCAATATGGGTCCCATCTCAACTGCCTGAGTTTGGAGGGTTTATGAGGGCTTGTCTCATCTTTCTCTCTTTGCTCTGTCCTCTCCTCCCCTGCTGGGGATTGCTCCATAACACTCATGTTTGATACCATCAGATCAGCACATCCTTATCCCCCTGCTCTCTAACTCAAACAGTATTCTAAAAAAGGCTTGTTTTTCCACATGATCTTGCCAAAATTACGCTAAACAATGTGTGAGGTCATCACCTTACACAATCTTACAGTATCATTGGAGAACTTAAGTATGATGAATGATGCTGTGATATTTACTGCATTTACATAAAGTAACAGTACCAGAAGCTGTGGATGTTTTGTTACTGGTTTCCTGTAACAATGGTAATTTTCTATTTGGCACTTAAAAACTCTAGATAGTTTTGATAGGAGCTGCAGGAGTGTTTTAGGGATATCAGCTGTAGAAATGTCTGCCTTCTCTCCAGGAAGTATAATGGAACTCGATGGCACTCGGCCTGTGGTGCTCCAAGTTGCAAAAACAAAAAAAAACTTTTTTGAAATTACTCAACAGCAATGCCCTTCCTAAAAATCTTGACTCGGTTACTCAAAATAATCCACAGACCTTGTTGTGAGCAGTTTTATGTAGGAACCATTTAATTTTTTACTAAACTACACCCACAAACCGTATCACTGCACAAGTGTGCATTTAATGCCAGCTCACCCAGCACCACTGAGCTAGCTAACGTTACAGCTCACCCGAGGAGGACGCCATTAATGTTTACATCTCACGCTGTCACGAGCACAAGCCTCTCGTCCATGAGTAGATGCACACTTCCTTCTGCGTAGTGATATGGATGGAATCAATTCAGCTCCTAAATTAAACTGCTCACAACAAGCTCTGTGGATTATCTTGAGTAAGCGGGTCATGATATTTAGGAAGGAGACATTGCTGTTGAGTTTTTCAAATGTATTTTTTGGCACTTTATAGTCTTAGGTGGAATCGAGGTATTATGGTTTATGAGGCTATTTATACATCCATGATGTATGATTTTCAACACCGTCAAAAAAACAGATCCACCTCTTTCTAATATACTGATAAAATGCAGCATCGAAGAAATGTAGTGCACAACATAAACCACCAGAGGTCAGTCACTGCTGGTAGAGCAGACAGTTGAGATGAGAAAGAAAATAAAGAGAAAAAAAAATAGCTCCTCCATGAAACTGCTAACAAGTTCTGCTGATTATTTAGAGTAACCAGGTCATGATTTCTGGAAAGAGACATTGCTGTTGAGTTTTTTTAATGTAATTTTTTTGTGCTTTGATCACCAAAAGCCATGTGCCATCTAGTTCTATTAATTGGAGAGAAGGCAGACATCTCTACGGCCGATACCTCCAACACTCTGCAACTCACACAAAAACTATCTGGACTGATAAACAGCACTACAAGTTAGAGGGAAAATATGAATTTTTGATTATGAAGTGTACTGTCCTTTTAATTCATTTACACAACTCTAAAAATAAAGGCTACTCTGTGGTGCAATCTATCCCACAATGAAGTCATCCTGCTGGCACATTAATAAAAAAATCCTCACTTATCCTCTCATTGTTCACATGGTTAAATACAAACACAACGTGGACAGTGTTGCCTCTTTTGTGACTTACTGCTTTACTTTACTGATTTACTTATTCTTTGTATCAGCTTCCAACAAAGCTTCTAACCCATGGATATAAATGAGAGTTCCTTTAAGGCCACAGTAAAGTTATCTATACTTTAAGAATTCCCTTACGATGCCATCATCATATTAATCTCTGTGTTACCTTACGTTTATTCCAGCTTTTTGAATACGACCCTACTAGTTTTGCAGACATAAAGAACACTTTAAAAAAGCATTGAAATAAAATCATAAAAAACTAAGATGATGATAAAATTGAAATAAATAGTAAGAGGGCGTTCGGGATGGAAATTAAAACAGTCTAAGACAGCAGAGTTCATGTTAGTATCGTGCTCCACCCACTGAAAGAACAGCTCTGTCCCCAACTCCTCTCTTCTCTCTGCTGTCCAATCCTCTGTCCTTTCTTAAATGTCAGAGACACTTTCTGCTGCTGCCAGCAATTTACCAAATGAGTCAGTGTCAACCCCATGCTACAGACAGACTATGGAGGAAAACCATTTCAATCCACAAACTGACAAAGTGTGTGATGTGAATATTTGCATGCTGTACCTTGACTGAGCTGTTGGTGTAAGTCTGGATCATGTTCTCAGCACCCTGTTTGACTTTGGTCTCCATGGTGAGCTGTTTCTTCAGGGTTCTGACTCGACTGGCCACTGGTGATGTGGCCTCTTCCCACTGACACGACTCTGTCGACAGGTTGTCTTCCTGCTCCGAGCAACCTGCAGAAAAACAATCGCGTGCCGGGTTCAGCTTTAAATATCACGGGACAATCTGTGGCACTTTATTTAAGAAGGTTTTGAAGGTGGGATAGGAGGTTCAATTTTGGCATAACACGGCAAAAATCCCATAATAAACTTTGAGCCTGTGGCAATTAAAGAGGACTAAGAGAGAAACAGACTCCTGCACCTCCATTTGGCTCTTTTTTCAGGCTTTAGGACATCTAGCTTATGACATAAAGGCTGGCCAATCACAGGTCATTTCAGAGAGGACAGCTGTCAATCATGTCAATCACTGCGGTCAAACTGTCAAAGAAGGCAATGCTGATCAAATATGAATTAAAATGCTGTTATTACATTGCCTATTTTTTTTTCCTCAAATGTTTTCAGAAATATCTTTTAATGTCCTGCTTAGCTATAAAATAAGAAAGTTTGTGACCTGTTCACCATGCTGAAAACATGCAATATGCAACATTACTACTTGCAATATGTAAAAAAATATATATATTTTAAATAAAAAAGTATGTATATTATGCTGAGCATGTAAGTGAGCAAAGACATAATGTAAAGAAATACAGTAATAGACAATAATATGAGAATATTTAAATTTTAATATGGATAATGTGCTGAGTGTGTAAAGAGTGTGAAATATAAAATGTGGCCTAAAATGTGTAAAACTAGCAATTAAGTTAAAGATATAAAAATATAAATATGTGTGCAATGCTACAATAAACAGAGATATACATAAATAAAAATATATACAATATGAGTCACACGTTAAACATAGCCTACATTCAAGAGTGGATGAGTATATTGCACATTTTAATAATTGCTCTGAGGGCTGTTGTAGTTAAAATATTGCACCAAACATTGCAGTTATTTCACAGTTACAGTGATATAAAGAATTGTTCCACCTTAAAAAACCCTATTGCTCTTTGGCGTATAATAAATAAATTACGGAATTTCAAGCAACATGAGGGGGCAGAGAAACATTATACTTTATCTGTACTACTGTCAATATATACTGATAACAGTTATAAAAAATAACTTCTTAAAAACAATTACCTACTGTACCTTTAATGACCTTTTGTAATTGTGCTGTCTTTCAGTTATTCAGAGGGCAGATGTTTTGGTACCCTGACAGATTCCTGGGGGAGCAGTGTGCATTGCTGTCATCCACAGAGTGATTTTGATGCCACTGTTTAGACAAACCAAGTCTAAAATGTTCAAATCCTACTGCCTGAGAGTAACAAACCCACAGGCTCGACACGTACACATATCCATCTTGAAACAAAATGAGGGAACGTGGAGATGCAAGTCAACTACCAAATTTTGTCTGATAGTTGCTCACAAAAAGCACTGTTGTTGTCTCTTGGAAAATATAATATGATGGTCACAATCACTATAGAGAAGACATTTGCTTTAAATATAATACAATATAATATCATCCAATTTACTACCATAGGTGCATAAAGTTTGCTTCACTACTGTTCTTGTAAAGGAGGGTATTTACTAAGATTACAGATGTATGGCCCCAGCTGCTGGTCAGACCTCAGGGCCTGTTCTGAGATGTTACACATATCTGTAAAGCAACAGAGTGCAAAAGAGTGTGTTTTCAGATGCTGAGTTCGGAGCGTAAATCATCCTGCAAAAGGAAGGCTGCATCCTAAATAAATAGCCTGATATCATCAGCTCAACAAAAAGATTCAGTGACTGAGAATGAATGTGAGAGATTGTTTTTTTTTTACAACCATTACATTTGTAAACTTTTTATATTGTGGTCTTAAACAATACTGCTTTTAATTCACATTACAGTGTGTTGCTTAATTTGCAGGAGTGTTTTCATTGTCTCACTGTTCCTCTGCTGCAGTGATCAGTCAGCAGTGTTCAATCAGGTGCAGCAGATATTTGTATACATTTCCATTCCTTCCTCCCTTATTTTGCATTTCAAATAAAAAATATATTGCATGAGTCAAAACAAGCAATTTTGCATGTGCAAAGCCATAGCATGGTACTTTGGAGTTTTAGGGGAATAAATACCAAAGATTTGCGGGCCTCAATTAAATCTTTTTTTTTCTCAAAAGTCTGGTAATAAAAGCATGCAGCCTTAACTAGCCTCCCTCCACTGTCCTGTGAAAGAAAGCTCCTGGAGGGTCCAAAATAAGAAGGCTTAATGCTCAATATATTTTCACAGTTATCTACTTTGGGTATGAGTGTAAATTTGCCCTGATGATGCTTCTTCAGCAGAGGTCATGGATTATCAAGCAGCAAGAACCTGAGTATCCATCAAGTTCATAAAAATTTGCCCACTTGCTTTCACAATACAACATAACTGACCAAAGAGAGGACATGCAGACCTGATGGAGGCACTAGTCGTCAGGTTTGGACGTCACTGAACAAAAGGACAGACAGTCTATGTTGGGACGATGAGCTCACAAATTGCAATTTTATCAATGTGCATTTCAGGACAATGATCTCTTTGAGTTACCTGTGGTGCTGTCCTTCTCTGTGGCCATAGACCTGGCATTGAGCTCCTGCAGCTCCCAGTGCAACTTGTCCAGCTTGCGACTCGAGGCCTTGAGTTGGCCCTCCACGTCAGCTGCGCTCTTGCGATTGGTGACGGCCCTCCGTAGTCTCTCGGCGGCCTCCTTGATCTTCAGCTCCCGCTGGATCTCCTGCCTGAGCAGGGTGCGAGCGTCTTCCAAACGCTGCTGAAACTCTGGGTCCAGAATATCCGCCTCATCCAGACCCTGCAGGCTGCCACTCTGAAGGACACACCACACAACTGCTTCAATATCTGATCACACCTGTTATTTTTATATTTCTTTATACATTACATATGTATCATGTTACATACTAAAACATAATATTATAATTTCCCAGAATATCTACATTGTTTCACACCTGCTAAAGACACTAACAATAGGGTCTATGTATGACTTATGTCTCAGAACAGATTTTTAAGTATTATGAATACATATGGATTTTTGGAACTGAAATTTGAGTAGTTTGCAATTAACATCCACCTTGACTCTGTAGATTCTCAAAATATCTGAAATTAAAGGGAGACTATTTAAATGTATACAGCTGCAAGATTACAAAGACCAGCACAAAGACAGATCAACAGAGTTCAACACTACTGAGATGAAGTGAAACCACCACCTACATTCAATACAAAGGACAGCCATCACTCACATTTACAACCATGTGAGGACAACAGCTACATCCAACACTAAAAGCTGCACTTCAGATTTCTAAATGGAAATGAAGAACAGGTTAAGGCCACTGTTTGATGGAACAAAAAAAAGAAAAGAAGAACCAGCTGATTAGGTGGGAACAACTGCTGAGGAAGTGCAGTGCAGACCAGTTAAACCAAACTGTGCCAGTCAACAACAATAAATGGGACCATGCCTCCCTCTTGTGGATAAAGATCTGTTCAGCTTTCCAATAAAGCTTCAACCCAGCCTTCTCTCATACCCCATACATGTCACAAATGTAATACTCTGAAAAGAAAAAGGGAAAAAAGAAGAAATTGCTACACCAAAAAGAAAAAGAAATAGAGCAGCAGACAGCAGCACAGAGGAGGAGAGACATTCTGCTTAGAGGTGAATTTACAGCTCAAAGCAACTTAATACAATACAGCCTCAGGCTTTTGTTTGAATTCTCGTGCTGGCAAAAAAATGTTGTTGCATATTTACAACCTGTTGTTAGCGCTGTTAGCTTGTTTACTTTATTACATGAATGCTGCTGCCACACTGAACCTCCCGCTGAGCCCCAACTTTACATGTAAAAAAAGAATCAAATTAAATATTTGTATTGAACTTCCAAATCTGATATAACTCACATAATTATCAGTCTGGTACAGCCCTAGTAAAAAAAATATCTGTAATAAAAGAACAAAAGTTAACAGTGTAATTCATGATTTTGCTCCTACTATTTTCTTCTGTTGTGCATTTTGTAATATCCTCCACTGACGACACGTCCTTGATTACAATGGTTCTGCTTAAAACTGTAGGGAACACAGGCTGGTTCACTAGATAGCACCAAAGTTCCAGGAATCACGAACAGAACCAGTTTAAGAAACAGAGCTCATTTGGTGCAAAAGGGGTATCAGCGTGAGGAAATCATGTGCTGTGTCAAGATTAGAGCTGAAACTAATTATCATTTTCAGTATCAATTAATCTGTCAATCTGTTTTTGATCAATGATTTTAGTCTGTTTCACAGTTTTACTACTTCATATATAATTTTATTATTTTTTTATTATTATACTTTGTGCTGTTATTCCATCATTCACCTCTTATTTACAGTTTTAGTCTTTAACTTCTTTAGCTTTTATTTTTACTATTATCATTTTATCTATTTGTTGGGTTGGGGGGTTTCAGTTGATTCAACAACTGAAATTGTATATCGATCATATAATTTTTGCAGATTGCAGAATCAAGTTATGGTTTCAGTTTTAGTCGAATGACAGTCTTTTATCTCATTAAACTTGTCTTGCATCACCGTCAAACACCTCCGCCCTGTTGTGACACAATGAACACTTTTCATAGGGGTTAATCTGTTCTGCAAAAGTCACAAGTATCAAACACTTAGACAGGTTCTGCGTGAAAGCCGAAACCTCAGAGACAGATGAAATTACAACACAAGCCAGCATTCACCCATTCACACCCATTCATAAACTGATGACAGAGGCGGCAACCATGCAAGGTGCTCATCAGGATCAATAACCATTCCCGCCCACATTCACACATCAATGGCACAGACATTAGGAGCAATTTAAAGAGACTTTGACATGTAGACTGCAGGAGTCATGGATCCAACAACAACACAACTGCTCTACATCCTGTGACACAGCCCTTTAAAGTGTTTTAAAGTGTTTTTTAATGTGATGTCACCTTCATTTATTCATTTTATCTCTCTTCCTCTATTAATTTTGCTGCTCTTACTCTATTTACTCTATCACCATCTTTTCATGTTTTAATTTATTTACTTGTTCATCTATCTTGTTTTATTCCCACTGATGTGATGGCATCTTCTTATATTACTATATTATTTCTTACATTATTTTTTATCATCTTTTATTGCATTTACTCTTATATTTTCTAAAATGTTTCATTTAACACTTTAACTGCCCTTGAAGATCATGTTGACCTTTTGTGTTCTCATTCTGTTCTTGCCTTTTTGTTTGACTCTTCTAGATCTTTCTCTGTTTGGCATGTTTGCTGATGTTTATTTAATTATTATTTATTTTATTATTCCCTGTTTTTAAAGGTGCTTTATAAAAAAAGTTATTATTATTATGATGATTATTATTATCTTAACATTTTGGGCACATTTCAAGCACAAGATTAAGATCTTTGCAATTAGTAGAAGTGTAAATCGGCAGACGCCCCATGATACTATATTATCACAATACTATAATCAAAATACAATTTTATTGTGTTTTTAAACGCTTTGCAATACAGTGAGCATTGCAATAACATAAACTGCAATTTATTACATTTCTTCAACTTCAAATTATGTTCCCAAACTTTGCCAACATCTGTTTTTATCTAATAAGATAAATTTTCAGTCTGATCATCTCACTTCAGTCATTTTTATTGAAGCAACATGTATGTAGTGGACTGATAAAGAAATTGATTTTATTAATCTAGCAGGCCATCAAAAGTTAATTTGTATTTGCAATATTAATAATTTATATCATAAAAATATATATCATAAATATAAAATATGTATCATATCATATGATATTAATATATATCAGAAACTAATTATATAATAACATTTGGTGTCAGTGTATTGATACAGTATTGCCACAAAATACCGAGATACTATGCTGTATCAATTTTTTCCCCACCCTTAGTAGTTGGGCCATCTACGTACAAATCAGGTGTCCCTCATTTTCATTTATTTAGGCTATTTATTGTTTGTTTGTTCTATTGTCAAATATTCAAGAAAATAATTTGAGGAATATTCAGTTAAAGAAATAATAGCCCTACTTGAATTCATAAGACATGCTATATCACAGTCGGCAATGACAAGAATGAATTAAGTTAAATGAAAACATGCTATTTGGGAACAGTGAAACAGTGTTTTTTGATGATGTGGTTGGATTTGTTTAAGATAGGAATAGAAGAGCTTTGAGGTCATGCTTTTTTGCCTTTACAGCATTTAACCCTACAATTATGTTTTTATGCTACCAGTGAATACAGAGCACAGACACATAAACAAACTATTAACCCACACTAATTATTAGACCATCATTCTTGTGTTACTGGTGAGCGGCTTTGCTACAAGCCAAACAAAAGGCAGGCTGGCTTTTGTACTGGTTATTGCTGGTATCTATTCATGTTTATGGCTATTATCTACTGTTGGACACACCTCCTGCCAATCAAAACAAGTGCACCTTTTTTGTGTCCTAGGAAATGGTGTTAAGTTTGGGTCCCATTACAAGTCATTGAAACTAGCAGTTTTACAGCATAGTGACCAATAAATGATGTAGTTTTAAATGTATTCATTTTAACTATAGGCTTGCCATAGAGGAAATGATACGTTGGATATTTTGTATTTTTACAAAATAAATAAATTAAAATAAAACATAAAAATAAGATGTCCAATTATAGGGTAAAACTCTACTAAGCAACTAACTTTCTTTCAACAAGATGAAAAAAAATATCGAAATTGTAAGCTAACGTTCGCCTTTTTTGGAATGAACCATTTTGGTTAACGAATGGGTGTTCGTTAAAATAAAAAAACTTACTAGACCGACTCTAGGTGGTAGCTTCGCTAGCTCCTACCAGATTTTCTTTTCTTAATGAAGCTGAGTCGTTAAAATAGTAAGCAACAGTTAAACGTTAGAGGTATTTATCTGACAAGCACAAAGACAGAGGAACTGTGAGGAGAGGCAAACAAGACAAACAGGAAAATCCAGTGCCTCTGACTGAAGTAGCAACTAGCGTTATTTAACTAAACTCAGCGTCGGATAATATTAACTAGCGTAATGTTTTCACTACATGTTTCCATGATAATTGAGCTTCATTTGACGAATTGAGGCAACCTGTGGCATTAAATTTACCTGTTGTGTTAGACCTGACATGGTGGCTGTCAGTTGTATATGCTGGACATTCACACAGCGTCAGCGTCTGCTCCGCTCCAGCCGCCGACGGGCGGACGGGTCTCCCTCTCTCTTTTTCGGCTCAGAAAGTGGTGAAAGAGCTCCGGGTGGACTGGCACAACTAGCTTAGGTCAACTGACAGCGGCATGTGAAATTCAACGTCTGCTCGGGTTGTTCTCAGGAGCTCCGGAGGGCTGTGCTGCTGCTCATTATGGAAACAAATCTGAGGAAAAAGTTTGAATTGAGCTCAAGTGAGGTTCGACGCAAAAGTGACGTCAGGAGACGGCGGCTGGATTGGTTGGCAGTCGATATTGACCGAGATGCTGCGGCGACCAATCAGATTCGGTTATTCAGTGCACCTGCCGAGGTAACCAAATGATGCATTCACGTGGGCTGAGATCTTCTCTATACCTGATTTATATAGTTATGCAGCTGATAGATGTTTTTTGGTGCACATAAAGTATGTATTTCTTTTTTTTCTCTTTGGCTATAATGTGTTACAAATTGACACATTATGGCACATATTTTTATATTTCTCACACACTTAATCACACAACTAAATAAATACTCACCGTATTACACACATTTTATTCTTACATACTAGTGTGAAAATTGAAGAATAATGCACGATTCAAACACACACACAAACACACACACACACACACACACACATATATATATAATTAGTAGCATATTACTCATATTTTTAAAATATATTTCTAAACCTTTCCAACTAGTTTTGCACATTGTAATGCACTTATTTTGAGATTTCTTACTCACTTCACATACTCAGCATATTGCACATATTTAGTATTTGTTTTTAATGTTTTAGGTACTGGTGTGACAAATGTAGCATCTTGCACATATTTTGAAAGCATATTTCTAAACCTTTAAATAGCAGTTTTGCATGTTGTAAACTAGCAAAGGGCACATTGTTTTGTATGTCTTACACACTTTAAACCAATATGGTGTGAAAATTGTAGCATATTCAATAACATATTTTTAAAATGTGCTCATTGTAATGCACAATGTCTTACAGACTTCACATACTCACCATATTATATATTTTTTTAATATTTTACATACTGGTGTGGAAATTGTAGCATTTTGCACACATTTTTAAAATATATTTCTAAATCTTCACATACTAGTTCTGCAAATTGTAATGTAATATAAGGCAAATATTTTTATATTTCCTATACACTTTACATACCACAATTTTCCCCCCAGCGAAAAAGTATTCTGATTCTGAATCATTAGTGAAACCAAACAGAGTCCCATTTTTAGATAGAAGGAAAGCTGTCAAAATGTTGTTGCTCACATAATTAAGTTTACATAGTGAAGTCGGGGGGAAAAAAACTTCTCAGAGAGCCGTTAAATCTGCTTTAACACAGCTTGTTGCTGTAGCCTGTGGTGAACTGAAACATGGAAAACCTGCATCTGCTCACAGAGGCTCCTTTTTCCATGAGAGGCGCTTTCAGTGAAACTTGTTGAGAAGCACTTGTTCGGTGGCTCACACACAGAAGGCAGGGCTGGAAATTGTTGTACTTTGGGTATTACATGTAAATCAAATATGCTTGGGTCTTTTGCTCCATGAGGTGACAGTGCTGGCAGAGTTTATGCTCTTTAGGAAGGCCTAAACATGAGTTTAAGTGCTCCCCATGTTTCTATGTAACGCTGAGAAATAAGGATTGGGATTTTAAAAAGCAGTGTGAGGCTAGAAACTGAATGAGCAACTGCTGGTCCCTTGGACGTAAATTCAATGCTTTTAAGGACCTTTACAAAATTATATTTAACCAAATATATGACTGATTGTTGGATAAATAATCTTTTCCGTACTTAGGTATTTCAGCTAATTATAAAGGTTAGCAGTTCATATGTGGTCCCCTGCAGACAAAGGTTTTAAGTAGGGTTAATCATTGAACATTTTCCCAACAGGTAAGTGTAAGCATGAAGTAAAAACAGGTTCAGTGGTAGGTTTAAAGAGTAGTAACATCAGGTATGTGGATTTTCAAACTGAAGACCTTGACCCATTTTGACAAAAATATAATTTAAGGTGGAAAAAAATGAAGTTATTCGTGGCAATGGAGACTTTAAAAGTTAAAATTTTAGACAATTTAATTATTTTTATGCCTAATATTCATTAAAAAATTATTTAATTTCATTGAACTTTATTTATCTATTGACTATTTATTTATACATTTTAGCGTGTTTCACAGTTTTAATACTTCATATATCATTGTATTATTTTTACATATTTATTTATTATGCTGTTGTTCTTTCATTTACCTCTTATTTACAGTTTGAGTATTTTACTTTTTTTATTATTACTATTATTTCTATTTTTTTTTTAAATTTATTTTGCTATTGTTTATTTATTTGTTTATTTATTTATTTATTTATTTATGATTAGTTTTATCTATCTATTTAGATTTTATCCTGCCTCTGGTGTTTCCTCCCTTATGGTAGTGTTCCCTCAGTTCCTGGTTTTACTGAGCACTATTTCTGTTTTTTTGTGTGTGTGTTTTTATTCACATGTTTGTGTGTTGTGCAATACAATAAAGACATAAATAGATTTTGTGTTTATTGTATGAAGTAATATGTTTTACAGTTTGTTTGTATGTAAAGTGGCATGCACATTAAATCTCGTCAGAGCTCGTCAGAGAGAGTACTACCTAACAGAGAGTGGGTGTGTTAAAGTGGAGGGTTTGGATTGAAGCCAGCTGTGGTTATCTCTACGCTGTGTATTTGATTTGCTATTGTTTGTCCAGTGGTTGTGATTTGCAATAATGGATCTTAACATTTCAATTTCCCACGCACTGCATATGAACAATGTAGTTTGTCTCAACCAAAAGGTTCAGTTTTTACATATTATAAACAGCTGATATAGTTCCTGAAACAGAATACAGAAACACTATTTTAGACTACACAATAGTCCTATAAAGCCTAATGTAAAGCTTACAATAACCAAATGTCTGAGCACCATAGACTCACTGGGTCTAGTTCTGTAAATGCTTTACTAAATTTAACAAGAAGTCAACAATATTATTTGTAAATACATCTATAGGTCCAGTGTGTATGATTTAGGGGGATATGCTGGCAGATATTGAATATAATATAATGTACTCTTTAGTATATTATTATCTGAAAGTAAGAATCAAGTTTGTATCCCCATAGCAGGTCCTTGTCTACACAGATCACCAGACAACCAGTTCTAGCAAAAAGCTCTATTACTGTTTTTGCTTTTTCTTTCTTTTTTTAAAATTAGCATTTTTTATTACTGAAAAATGGTTAGAAAAGATAACAAAGATCATATATATTATGGCAAGAAGAATTGTAAATATTTAGATATAGGAATGAGTATGTGTATGTTGGCACATATATGACAAGCCTATAATTTATATAGGGGATTTTTTTTTAAACAGATGAATTATCTTATAGGTGATAGGATTGAATAAGTCTATTCCTCTTCCTATACTCCCTTTCGCAAATTGATGCAGTCTGCGGATGGAATTCATAATGTGCTTTTTTGCTTCCTGTTTTTACAAGTTCAAAATCAATAAAATCAATCAATCAATCAATCAATCAATACTTCTTTGTAACATGCGCACTTTAAAAATCGAGCCCACATTACATTTAAGGAAAAAAATGCCCCCGCCCTCCTTTGCATCTGTTTTGTAGTAAGTACCTAAGATGCGTAGGAGTTGAGTAAAAGCATACATTTTGACTTAGGAAATGTCGTGGAGTAAAAATGAAAGTTGACCGAAATGCCAAAAATCAGGCACAGATACTCGAAAAAAATACGTAAGTACTGTAATGAAGTATTAATACTTCATTACAGTGCTTATATACTAATACTTAACCCTCTATGGTACGCACTATGATCCCAGTTGGTAAAAAAATGTTTGGGGTGTTTTTTTGTCTTAAAATAGACCAAGTAAACATAATGAAGAGACATTTTCAAAAAATATTATTTTTTTAGTAGTTTTTAGGGTTCGTTGCCATATGGCAACACCGTACCATAATGGAAAGTAATGAAAACATGAGAGTTTTGTTTAAAATTGTATGTAACATTTATTTTAAAACTCATGTTATAGTATAAACAATCCCCAGTAGCTTGAACAGGCGTCAAGTAAAGTGTTACCCATTTTACACTCTCTTACTGGTTATACCTGTCACTTCACTTTCATCCTCACTGTCCTCCCTCTCCTCACTGTCTCCATTGCCCTCACTGTCTCTGTCCTCACTGTCTCCACTGTCCTCATTCTCTGGCTCATAATCTTCATCCGTCTCACTGTCTTCATCACTCTCACTCTGTGTTTCCAGCAGCTCATTTTCCTCGTCACTGAATTCTTTGTCATCTTCACTATCATCTAGTGGGAGGGCTAGTTCAGCCTTTTTCCGCGATGTACCATAAAAAAAATTTGCATTCATTCTGTAAATGGAAGAAAGATGTGTCAAATATCATCATATGCAATGTGGAAAGGACTCACAAAGTGCATTATTATAGTTTATAGACTATAGAAGATCAGTGTACACCAATGCAATTGCAAAGTAGGCCTATAACTAAATACAAAATGTTATCAACATGCCAGGCTAGCAATCCATAATGGTACGGTGTTGCCATATGGCAACGTACACATTTTTAACATTTTCTATTATTTATTGATCGACTACAGTGCAAGAAACTACATGATAATGAACTTAACTCACCTATTGTTGAGTGTATATTTTTTTCCGTTGAAAAACTTCAAAAAAACACTTTTTTTGTTGAATTTTTAGGCGTCAAATGGTGAGGCTCCTCCCGTCGATGATGTCTGCAGAAAAGGGTTTCAAAATGGCCTCCAGAAAGTTATGTGACAAATTTAAACACTGCTATTGGTTTACTTAGAACCCCACCTCTTTTTTAATGCATTGCATCATAACTTGGAATGTATTATCTGTGTGTAGAAGGCTTAAATTGGGGTTGTTGCCATGTGGCAACGCTGTACCATAGAGGGTTAAATACTACCTGACACCACTGCCACTTGAGGACATTAGTACACTGCCTGTAGCTTTAAGCTGCAGTGTTGCACTCCGGCCGGCTGGGGGCAGTAGAGCACCATAAATATGTTCACCGACCGAGCGCCCGAAGAGAAACAAGCGTGCGAAGCTGCGCTCACTCCTCCTCCTCATCGTGGGCTTCAAGACACGCACTCTATGTAAGGTGGAAGTAACTTTTATTCTCCACAGAAGAGTTACGAACCAGACGGAATAACATTATACTTTTGGTGAAAAGTGTCACGGCAAACGATAACCATGTCGGCCACCTCGGCAAAAGTCAACAGAAAGGAGAATTCAAATCACGACGGAGCGGACGAGACCTCTGGTAACGTTAAGGAATGGCGGTTATCCTGTACAACGCCATTTTCATTTGTTTTTCGTCATTTTGTTATTTTCAGCCTTGTTTGTTGTGTCGTATTGAATGATATATTTTTGCGAATGAGCAGCTTGACTTACCTTTTCCTGCATATAACGGTTCACACTGGTGCAAAAAGCTGTTGTGCAGGACTGTGCAGTAATGTAGCATGCTAGGCTAGGTGTTTAGCCAGCGTGAGGGGTTAGCTAGCCATTAGCTTAGATTAGCTACGAGTTCATATGAAGGAGGCCGGTATTTGTATTGCATAAGCTGCATATAGCGTGATTTGCACTTATTGATCATGCAGATAGCATGTAGAGGTTTGTCGTAGAGAGGTTACGTTATTGATGAAATCGCGTGCAGCTGCGCGTTTCCTCGTGCACGCTTGTAGCTCGAGCTTCTCCAACGATTGTTTGCTCGCATTATTAGCAAGTGCAACAGTCACCGTATCCCATTTATCATCGGTGAAGAGAGGCCGAGCATTGATATCGTTAACATTAGCTGTTCAGTTAATCATATGCACGCTCGCGAGCCTAGCTTTTGTCTTAGTAGTTACCTGAGCAAAATGTAAACAAGTGCTCCGTGTTCTTTTACATGGCCACAGTGTCGGTCTGAGGTGGTATTATGAATGTTGGTGGATATTAAACATGCGCAAAGCGGCTTTGGAGGAGCTCGCGGTGTGGTAATATCAGTATGGAGCAGATGGCATTTTGCAGCGAGACGCCGTTAAGCCCCTCATTCAAACCAGGCCGCCTTTAGCAGCAACAGGAAGCTCCAGAGGCAGAGGGTCTGTCTGCCATGGATCCACCACACACACATATACACACACACACACACACACACACCAGCCAAACACATTATGGCTGGCGTCCCGCGTTATTTCACACACTGTGCATGCAGTGGAGAAATGGCTGGAAATCGAGTTCTCTTTTTATAATGATCAAATACGATATTGTTCGATTGAAATCAGATGCTGTAATGATGTTAGTTAGTTAGTTAGGTAGTTAGTTAGTTAGATCTTTATTTCGAACTTGCCAAATAGAGAACAAAATAAAAATGAAAGCAAGAAAAACAACACCAGAGTGCCCATCGGATATAATTGAAACAAGACAAACGTAGGTATTTCATGTTAGAAAAGGAGTAGGAGGATGTAAATACTTAACAAATCACACCCCCTATTTTGAAAACATTTTATAATACAACTTCATTGTTAATATACACATCTTGATATAATCAAACAAGAATTAAGACACTAACAAGAACAGATCAATCTGAATAAACACACATAAAAAAAACCGCTAGTCACGCTTTCAGAAGCAGCCTAGCTGTCTTGTATATCATATTGCCTGTTTCCCTCTCTGTTCCACCAGCTCATATATATAAAATTCATTTTAACGGCATTCATTTTTTCATCACGTGATTAACGCACGTTCTGTAATTATGACCCTCCGAAATCGTGAAGTAATACAACAGTAATGTTGTGGATGGCCGCAGAAACAACCCTCCGTGCGCAGAAATGGATAAGGAAAGGGTTTTTCATTTAATGACAAATTCTGCTATAAAGCCCAGCCAGATGGTTCTCTTGACACGACCAAAGTTATGTGCCTTTACTGTCGATGCGAACTGAGTTACCACGGGAATAAGTCGAGTCTGCAGACAGATGTCTTATCTAATTTGGCAGTAAAATTGGCTTTATGTTGGAGTGAAGTTGCTACAACCTTCTACATTAAAAAGATTTAAGTGTCCATGGCTCAAGTATATGCCAGATGCATGTTAGGAAGTAATTTATTACTTTATTGAACTAAACAGCTATTAATTTCCACATCCTACCTAAAAGTGATGTTTTTGTGTTATTTCATGGAGTTCTGTTTGCCATAAAACTTCTAGCCCAACTGACACTGGATCTTTGAGGCAGATTAGTTATGGCCAGTCTTAAAAAAATCTTCTATTTATTTAAATTATTTTTATATTTTCGTAATTATAATATAATTTTGTTTACATGAAATCATAGCATACAGTGTAAAATGGACTTGCATACCATTTAATACCACACTGAGAGCGCAGATGATGAGGTCAGAATTCCCAACAGGTGGCTTCCACGGAGTTTTCAGTGTGTTTCTGAATCTAGCATCTTGTGTATCAACACTCTGGCCTTCTGGCAATATGACTCTTCACTCTGGCTGTCCACATTAAAATCTTGAGTGGTTAATTTCAGCAGAAGGCATCAATGGATCTGCTTGACTCCATCATGATCTTTCAGCTGTGGGGCTGTAACCCAATGCAACTGTAGTGATTTCATATCTAGCACAATGCAATGTCGGAGTGTGTTGATGTCTATTGGGATATTGATTATCATAATTTCTTGTCTTGGTATTGCATGATGGTATGTACTGTTTTTATTCCAAACTCCAAAATTAAATATATGTTCCTTTTCTATGTAGAAAAAGAGCAGCAGGAAGCAATCGAACACATCGACGAAGTACAGAATGAAATTGACAGGTGAGTGTCTCTTGTTTAGGCGGAATGAAAGATGGGTTCCCAGAGAAAGTTTTCTTAATCGCACGTTTTTTATGTTCTTTCTCCCCAGACTGAACGAACAAGCCAGTGAAGAAATTCTAAAAGTAGAGCAGAAGTACAACAAATTACGCCAGCCCTTCTTTCAGAAGCGATCAGAACTCATAGCCAAAATCCCCAACTTCTGGGTCACAACATTCGTCAACCATCCACAAGGTAAACGTATTACTTTTGTTGTCACTATGCTAGCTTTTTTTAATTGTGACGAACCAAGACTGTCTGTGATTGTGACAGAAATGATCCTCCCTTGAATAAATGTTGATGTATTTCTCATCAGCACACTTTAAGTTGTATGATCAGCAGCTCACAGCGTTTGTGTGTGTGTGTGTGTGTGTGTGTGTGTGTGTGTGTGTGTGTGTGTGTGTGATGTGTGATGTGTGATGTGTGATGTGTAGTTTCAGCTCTTCTGGGGGAGGAGGATGAGGAAGCACTTCACTACTTATCGAGGGTGGAGGTCACTGAGTTCGAGGATATCAAGTCGGGATATAGAATAGATTTTGTGAGTTGTCAAATTTACGTTGTATTAGTCCAGTATGAATAACAGACGTGGCACTTACTGACCCAGATGTGATTACTTTTCTGCAGTATTTTGATGAGAACCCGTACTTCGAGAACAAAGCCCTCTCCAAAGAGTTTAATGTAAATGAGAGCGGAGATCCTGTTTCCAAATCAACTGAAATCAAATGGAAAGCTGGAAAGGTTGGTTTGCATTTTATTTCATATTAGTTTTTTACTTTTTATTTTTTTATTTAATCTATTGCTGCACAAAACGAATCAACTCAAGGAGTAGGAAAGGTAAAAAGTCAACTTCGTGCTATACTTTCCATTGCATTTCTTTCTTCGACCTTTCTCCAGTAGTCCCAGTGTTGGGCATTCTCTGTATTTTTCAGGTTTATTCACATGTAACACTGATTACAATTATTACTTTCTTATTAATATCATAACCTCCATCCCCAGGACCTGACAAAGCGTACGGGCCAGACACCAAACAAAGCTGGGAAGAAACGACAGCACGAGGAGCCAGAGAGCTTCTTCACCTGGTTTACTGACCACTCAGACGCAGGAGCTGACGAGCTGGGAGAGGTCATCAAGGACGACATCTGGCCTAATCCGCTGCAGTACTACTTGGTAGGCCTATCACTCCTCAACTTGACTTTATTTCTGGTCTTAATTCTCTGACACTTGAGCGAAGTGACTTGATGTCTTTCAAAAACATCAGAAGAAGAAAAAGAAATTACCCCAAATTAGCAAGAAATTTGAAAAGAAAAAAGGTGTAAGAAAGTTGCCTCAAAATTACCAAAAATAAATTAATGAAGGAATTACGTGTGGAAAAAATGTCTAAAATAATACTAATTTTGTATCACAATTTTAAATGCATTAGAAGTTTTTGGATGCTTTCCCAAACTTATTTTTTAAATAATTCTCTAAATCACTTAATTTTTTTCAGGATATTTCTTGCCAAGTTTCTCATTGTTTTTTTTCACATGATTTTTAAAGAAATCAAACCATTTGCTCAGGGTTCAAAGGTTTAAATAGTTGTGATGGGTGTCTGAAAGCAGCACATTACAGATTAATTCAATCCAGGGTTCAAAGGGTTAAAGAGAGTTTTGACAGAAAACAGCCCTGTGGTAAAACAATGCAAGGCGGTTACTTTGGTAGAGGCATATTGTTTGATATACTGGTGACATGATGGTCTGATATGATTTTTACAACTCAGTGGAGTTCTCACAGTGACGGTTAGTATTCCACCAGTAGTTCAGTGTCAGGGAAAGGCCATTTACATAGTTTTTTCTTAAATAGTTTTTACTCATTTCACAGTCTTTGTCAGAGGGGAATCTTTGACATGCATGACCTGCAGCTTTTCATGCTATATCTACAGTACATCAAAAAAAAATTCAAAAATTGATACAGCTTAATATTGGTATATTTTTTGTAACAATATTGTGTCGATACACAGACAGCAAGGTATTGACTTCTATGTCATATAAATAATAAATATTGCAAAAACTTTTGGGAGCCAATTGAATAATTCATTGTATCAGTAAGTTACTGTTAAATAGATACATTTTGTTTCAATAAAAATAATTGAAGTGAGAAACACATAACATGACATATTTTCAGTTGAAAAAAGGCAATAAATCATGATATGTTGCAATAGTAGTATGTTGTATTGTGATAAATCATACTGTGGAGCCTCTAGCAAAGATGCACTGTTGCAGGGCTATAAAAACGTTATGTTTTGAACCCCTGTTCAACATGATGTGGAGTTAGTTTGATATATTGGCATAACAGGTAGCAATTAATTGCAGTACAGAAATTCTCCATTGACATCAGTTATCCACAAGAGAACACTTACAAAGTTATATTCTGACTAAAATGTCCAGCTCTCTTCGTATGATGGCCACAAGAATTAAATTTGAAGAATTCTCAGGAAATGTTCTGTAAAGTTGAGTGTTTGTATATATATTTAAAAAAGGACCTGGTCATTTTTTCAAAACTAGAATATTTGTTATCTCCCTCAAAAACTGTGTATTGGTGTGGCTCTAGTGTACCGCGTAGATTTCAGTCTTATACTAGTCTGGAAGACGGCTACATTAGTTTAAGTGAGGGTCAGACTCGCCAGTTCACCTTATAGGGATGAGCTGTCTCCGCTGCATCACACTCATGCTTATACTGTTAAAGAAGAGCCCTCCAAAATGACCATTTGTATATGAATTACTCACTTTAATTGAACTTGTGAAGACAACATTTTTCTCGCATGCTTCCACAGTGAACGCAGCAACACTATACCAAAAAATCCATTTACAAACTTACAACACTCATCTAATATAACCCAGGTTTCGTGAATCCAGGCGTACGTTCAGTCCTTCCTAAGCAGACAGCCTTTGATAACAGGGAACTGAACTAAAAGTGAAGTGTAGTCCTCAATGCCAGACTCCATCGACAAAAGTCATTTTATTTTGCTAAACATGGCAGCTGCTTGCCTACTACAGCCTTGATTGGCAGTTTGTTTTTGTACGTTTGTGACTTAAGTGATTTCAAATCAAAGGCACACAATAGGACAAACTAACTAACTAATGGAGGCTGTGAGAGACCAGCAGCTCCTGTGTTCAGCGATGTAAAATTACTGTTTTTGTCAGTGGAGTCTGGCAATGATGGGAGCATAGATACGTTTCACTTTCTGTTCAGTTCCCCCTCAGAACTGAGCATGCGACTGTATAAATGAGACTTGGATCATACTGCACGAGTTACGCAAGAGTTTGTAAACAGATATTTTTGATATAGTTTTGCAGTTGTTTAAATGAAGACCCCTATGATTCTTCATTCACCACGAAGGCATGTGCATAAAACAAAATTTTCCTCACACATTCAACACAACACTGGATGAGTAATTGATCCACAAATTATCATTTGGAAGGTTGAAGTATTCTTGTAGGAATAAAATATGAAGGCTTTTAAACTAAGTAGTTAATATCTCAATGTTCCAAAGGTTCCCGACATGGAGGATGAGGAAGGCGATGGCGATGATGATGACGATGAGGAGGAGGGTCTGGAAGATATTGATGAGGGAGAGGAAGACGAAGGGGAAGATGATGATGAGGATGGTGATGGTGAAGATGGAGAGGTAAGTACACTGTTATGGAAGTTGAGGATTACAAACGCACACTTAACCATACTGTGCTGAAGCAGTTATTGTAACCAGAGTCATTCTTTGTCTTTGTTTCAGGACGACGGTGAGGATGATTAAACATTTCAGCCAACACCTTTTTCCCAGTCCTCCCTCTGTGATCATCCCACAACCCACGGGAGCAAGATATTTTCTTTGTTTGGGGAGGGGGGAGGGTTTGTAAAAAAACATTTTCTTTCCTGTGTGTCGTCAGCCTGTCCGTCCTCTTCCTCTGCAGCCACGGCCTGTCCATAATCCATAATGCCATGTCTAAAGACCAGCTCCATACACTGCAGGTCTTCATCGGGTGGGACGGGTGTGTCTCCTGAAGTCTCACCTGTCATTGTTTCTCTACATCTCCCAAAGACATGCAAAAGAATAAAAAAAAATTTGTAGCATTCTGCACGTCATCTTACGTAGATTTGAAATACGTACCATAGCAATTTCTTTGTAAAATATGACAGTTTCTGTTGAAGTTGTGAGTTCAATAAAAATAAGCCATGGTGCAGTGATAACTTAATCAGAGCATCCTTAGCCACTTTTATATATATAAATGTATATTATAATATATCCAGTGGTGGGGGATCCTAAGGCTCATTAGAAGTTGCATTTTCCTTTGTGACTTATTGTACTAATGGAACTGATTGAAAGCACCAGCTTGTTCCTTTCAACTGTTGTAAATGTTTTTGGGATATCCATGTATCTTGGTAAGACAGTTGTTCATTGTACACAGCTTAATGGGGAGGTGTGGTGGGGCAGCGGGGCTTTGACAACAACTCTGGACTTCTGTTCAATAAATTTTCATGAATTTTGTTTTTCAGGCACCCACAACAAGGTTTGAAATGTACATTTTTTTATAGAAACAACTTTAAAAAAAATCTAATTTTGAGCTTGACCTAACATTTTGAGATGGGAGAGAAAATGTTTTCTGTGGAGTCCTCTGTGGAGTCTGCAGTGTTTCTCCTGTTCCACTGGAAACCTGTTCACATTAAATTAAGTGTACCAGTTGCTTTGTTACAATAAATGTATACATGATGTTTGGAGTAGTCTGATTACATTTGAGTATTTCAGCTGCAGTTGTTAGACAAACCTGCACCATTCTTTGTTCATTGTGTACTCTGATGTCAGGTCAGTCCAGGAGTTAGGCAGGTGATTACACTTTTGAAATGTAATACAGCAAAATAATTATTTTGCCAAAGTTAATGCATTTATCATACCAAATGATGTAAAAGACAGATGTATTTGTGGATATTTGAAGGACTTCTTTGCCATGGCAAGTTTAAACACAACCTTTTAGTAAATCAGACACTTCTGACAGAAAGCTGTATTGAAACAGGAAGTTGGTGCAGTCTGCCCTGAGACCAGTGAAAGCTAATAATCTGATAAGATTTATTGAAAGAAACATTATTGGAAGCCTCAGTGTTTTGGTTTTGTTCTAACCTTTAGGGAATGTTTGGTGCAATTAACATGCTTTTCATTAATTTTTGATAGTTTTGGCTCTGTCCTTACATATGGCAAGGATTTTGGCAAGATTGTGTATTTTTTATTTAATCTTGGAATTTCCAGCTCAGCTCCTACAATAAGTCTAAAATACACTGTGGAAACTAAATTGCTACATTCAGACTGTTAAGGGAAAAAATGCTCCATTGAAACCCATTCAGACTGACATTTTTGATCCCACAGCCATCAAAGCATAAAAACATGCATTGTATTATTTCTGGGGGTCATTCTGGACTTTTGCCTTGGAATTTGTCATTTTGACTATTTTTCATTGGATGATGTCATTTTCTACCCCATTTGGCATAAGGAGAAAATACATGCTATTTCCACCAGGCGCTCTGTCACAATGTTTCTGCTAATTAACATATCCCAGGCTGTGATTTAAAAACAAAAAAAATCTACTTCTCAGGTAGCATATTGAAAAAGTTTTTTTTTTTCATCTAAAAGCATAGTGGCATCATGACAAAAGCCTGGCACTTAGAGGGTTAAAATTCTAAAAATAAATGAATATTTGATATTTATGATTAGGTCTGATGTTAGTTAAAAGACGGAAACTGTGACAGTATCAAATAATATTAATATTTTTAAAGCTTGATTTAGAAAAGCACATTTTGTGCACAGAGCGATTGGAGTGTGTGTCACATTAAAGTGGGCCCTAAAAGGTTGATAACCCTTTGAAATCTGGGAAAATTGGCTTGATTGCTTAAAACAAAAACACGGGAAGAGGGCAATGGAGCAATGACTGGAGAAATTAGTCAAATTCTAACGATTTTTGAAGTGCAAAAAAGAAATCCTAAAATTAGTTTGATAAAAGAAAATTGTCAAAGTAATTACTTATATAATAGGGGCATATAATCTTCAATATACAATTATGATCATTACAAATATAGAGTATAGTTTCCCCCTAACTTTTCAAAACTAATTTTCTCAATCTTAACATTTCTTATCAATTTTCTTGTTGCCTTTTTTCTTCGATGTTTTTGAAAGAAAATTGCACCAATTTGCCCACAGAAGAAGAAAGAAGAAATAAATATAATTCTTAAAATATTTACCAACATTCCTCCGTTCCCTCTGTGATCAATCACATCATTTACGATATATCTCTCTAATCATATTGTTGAAATAAAACATGTCATGCAGTTCTCCCACCAAAAGATGGCAGACATCACATATACATCAACGTAGGAAAATGTAAGGCTGCAAACAGTGTTTCAGCGCACAAGGCCCCAAACAAGCAGACACTCCAATGTCAGCTAACAGTCAGCAGCACCTCGATTATACTGGCGAGGTTTCAGACAAATGTCTCATTGAATCTTACTAATATATTACACCAGTTCTCTCTCTCCCATAAAACGTCAGTTTGGTGGTTTGCATCCATAATAAATGCAAAACATGGACCACTGTTGACAAGTAAGGCCAGAGTTTCAGCCTCCTCATCGTGTCTGCAGTTCAGTGGCTCCTGCTAATCTCAAAAGGACTGTTTGGTGACTCGAAATTTGTGTCCTACGTGTAACATGTCATATATTTTAAGGAAAGCATGTTGTAAAATAAGACGGACACTCAATTCACGGAGCAGGCGACACGTTTAAACTGTAGCTTTCATTTATTTTATTCTAATACTCAGTAAAGACGAAAGTCTAAAGCCTACGGCCTATACAGGAAGTATATTATTACAACACCGTTAGCTACGACTTAAAATATGCTGGAAACGGAATAATTTGCTTAATTTAAATACAATAATTTGACTGGTCTATGTCAAAACTCTACTTTAATAATTAAAGGTAATACTTTTTTTCCTGGATAAAGACAAGAAACCTATAAAATATGTTATAAGTTCCTTGGATAAAAGGCGGAAGTGGATAGGGGATTTCTCTCTTGCCTCTAGGTCTCTCCGTAACCAAGGTAACGCAAGCTTTGTGGGAAATGGCTAATGCTAAAAACGTTCAAATGCTGGAAACCAGCTAATTGAGCTAGCTCGCTGCGTGAGAAGAGCCACGCATGAATGTATTGTTAATCGGTGCCACGCTGTTTCTCTTCTGTCAAAAATGTCCGAATGCGGTTAACGACGGGCAAGATAATTAATGGTACTGTCGTTTATTTTGTCTTTAGCCTGAGCAAGTTACTAGCATTAGCATGTTTACTGACGAGTCTCTGGATCCAGTGAGTGTCCAATCTCTGTGGAGGATTTCTCAGCAGTCTGTGCAGGAGTCGGTATGTTTGAGCAACCTTAGCTCCCAAAGTTCTCTGTTAACATGAGTCGCAATGATGCATATAGCTGCTGAAAATTTAGTTAGTGGATAAATGTAACGTTCAGGTGTTGCTCGGGAATGTAACCACAATACTAAGTGTAAGTTTACACTGCGTTAATCCTCGGAGACCTACATTGATCAATTTCTGCCCTTTTTGGGGTGGACATTCGATGCTTAGAAGGAAATATTAAGTCAAGTGCTATACATCAACTAAAGCTGGGACCCCGAGGGTTAATTAGAGAGGCAGCTCAGCACTGAGTTTCAGGCTGTTGTAGTCATAAATCTGTAACGCACTGTGTTGGGTTAGGTCTCCATTCTAAATACAAAGTTTAGAGTGTACAGAAGCTTGGAACATCATGATGAGAGTTTATGAAAGTCATTATCATGCTCAGTTTTGTCTCATGAGTAGTTAAATCTAAAAATCTATTTGTTACACAGATTTTGTGCAAAATTTATGCAATTGTCCATCTCAAGAGTTGATAAAAATGGTCAGCAACTCCAACCCCCAAAATACCACATAAAGATACCAAGACCTTGAGGAACACTGCTGACAATCCCCTTATTGTTAACCCTGTGAAACCTTCATGTGCATCAGGTATTTTGTGCTGCATTCAGACGCCCTTCACAAGTACTGAAACCTAAGCAAAAATGTTTAATTATCTTCAAAAACATTGGAAAAGGCAATAAGCAAATTGCAAGAAATTGGAAGTGAACCTGAAAAGTAATGTTTAAATGTAAGGATAGAGAGCGAAATATTACAAAATTGGCAAAAAAAAAGTGCATTAAAAATGTACAGATTCACTCACCTATAACATGTTTTAAAAATGTAAGTGATGACACATGTAGCCTCTGTTAAAGCACAAACCATGAACACTACACCTGTTTAATTCATTGTGGAGTTCAAATTTATTGAAAGTACTATATGATTGATGTGCATCCCTGAGTTGAAGGGTCTTTATATCTGCTGGTCTTTCAGAGAGGCTGTCAGACACGAGCGCTGCTCAGTGCTGACGCTGAGGTCCAGACTGTGTCAGCCTCCATCAGCTGGACCCAGACGGAGCCACAGCAGCAGGACACAGAGCAGCTCCTCCAGCAAAACCACGACAAGCCGGAGCCGCCCGGCCTGAAAGACTTCATCCTGCGGGTTGAGGACATGGTCATCAGAGAGCTGGTGAAAAATGCCAGGAGTCACGCCTTCGATGAGTTCCAGGTGAACTGGGAAGATCACAGTCAGCTGGTGAGAAATGTTTCAAACATCAAATTTTGTGATTTCTGAGGCAGGTAACAGATTTGTAAACCAAGGAAGAATCCGAGAGTGTTTCTGATGATGTTTGAATAATTTAGAGTCGGTCTCTGAACACAGGCTGGGGTTGATCCTCTTGAAGAGTCCCATGTATGACACTGTCCTGTCCCTCCATGCCTGCAGGTGTCTTGCCTGCACTGTCTCCAACATCCCAGCGCACAGGACAGAGGTCTTCATGTGACCGCTGTGTCCTGGAGCTGCACAGGTTCAGTTATTGCCTGTGCCTATGGACGGTATGTTGGTGTTTATCTAATGTCTAAATACACAGTATGTACTGTATATTATGTTAACCCTTTGAGCCCTGAGCATATTGGTTTGATTTCTTCAAAAAGTAAGGGGAAAAAGGCAATGAGCAACTTGGTAAGAAATGTGCCGTAAATGACAAGAATTTTGCAGATTTAGCAATTTCTTTCTTTTTTTTTTTAAAGCTAGGTAAATATTTCCAGAAAACTATATTAAGAAACTTAGATTTTCCCTGGAATGTTCCCTTTATTCCTTTGAAAAACATTGGAGACCTCTCCTGAATTATATTGATTCTTTGACATCCCTGCCTGGTTGTAACAACTGTGCCTCCTTGTTTGTTTCTTTGTTTTTTGTGTGTGTTTTTTTTTTGTTTGTTTGTTATTTTCTCGTTTTCCTTTGTTTCTTTATTTTTTTGTTTTCCATTTGTTTGCTTTTTTTTTTTAAGTTAAAGTAATTTACATCCAAATATTTATTTATTTTTTCTTATTTTAAGTGTGTAAGGTATTGGTAAGTTTGGTGTCATTGCAACCCATAAGGTTTGTCATGATTGTTTTCTCTTTGGAGGGTTGGCGAGTAAGGGGAGAAAAAACAGAAAACATAACATAAGTATATACATATACACACACATATATATTTATATATATATATATTGTATATATATGTGTGTATATATATATATATATATATATATATATATATATATATATATAGTATATTATTTTTCTCTTTTAACATAATTAAATTAATTTTCAAGCATTTTTAAGACAATTTATTTTGTTTGTTTGGGTTTGCTAATTTTCGGGTACTTTTTCTGTGCTTTTTTTTAATAACGTCTTGCTAATATTTTGGTCATTTCTTCTTAAGATGCTTCTTGCCTCTTTGAGAAAAATTAAGTAAATTTGCCTAGTTATTAAAGGGTTAAAGAAGCTGAAACTCTTCTACAAATGCACTGTAGTATGCATAATGCAACATTTTCCCCTGGCATCAGTCTCTTATTCAGTAATGACACACATCAGTAGGAAACAGCTGGAGGAGCTCAGCATGTGGTCAGATGGTTTCAGTGTGTGTTTGTTGGGCAGGATTGATGATGGGGACTGGAGCACCGAGAGGTCATGTGTTTGTACGTGGAACCTGGACCGCCGAGGCCTGAACCCCAAACAGGCTGATCTGGTCATTGATGTTCCCACCGCAGTCAGCGCCCTGTGCTGTCACCCCGAGCAGCCCGCCCTCATCGCAGGTACGCTCACATCACCATCCGATTAACCCTTCCCTCCCTACATGGCAACTGTACGTCTTTCAAACTCTACACCTCCAGTGTGTAACGTGGGCTTCCTCTGCTAAATTTAAAGTCTCCTAGTCCAAGTTCAGACTTGACAGAGCTGCTCCAGAGCCACAGAGGACAGTGAAGGTATAACATGCTGGAATTGTGGGTGACGGTTTGTAAACAGTATCATGAGGGGAAATGTGAAAAACAACCCCGGCTTTGTTCACGTGGCGTTTTGCATCACATTATGTGTGTTTTTTAAAACGCTGTAACTGTGATTTTTTAGTGTACTGTTGGATGCTGCTTACAGTCAGTGGTGGATGAAGTACCTGAAAGTCATACTTGAGTAAAAGTACAGATTTCACCAGAAGATGACTTTGGTAGAAGTTAAACTCACCTCTCAGAATATTACTTGAGTAAAAGTACTAAAGTATCTGACATTTACTGTTTTTATGTAACAAAAGTCATTTGATGATATTACATGTATTTGATTTCACTAGGAGATAAACAGGTCTGGAAGGATTCAAAGAACAAAATATAGTTTTTCTTTCTCTCCCATTCCTTCATTCATCCATCCTTCACCTCCTCCCTTCCTTCCTTATTTTGTACAAGTCAAATATAATGCAGTAAAAGTACACATTTTATTTAGGAAATTCAGTGGAGTAAAAGCACACATTTTATTTAGGAATGTCGTGCATTAAAAGTACACATTTTATTTAGGAATGTCATGCAGTAAAAGTACACATTTTAAATGTGTAATTGGACTTGTTTTCAAATGTTGTTTTTAAATGTAAAAAGTCAATTGAAGCACAGATACTCCCAAAAAATACTAATGCACTGAAACAAAGTATTATTACAAAGTATTATTACTTTGTTACACTACAACACTGGTTATGGTCTGACACCTGGTTGCTCCCTGTTTATAAAGTCCCGTCTTCCCCTGAGAGCTGTGCCCAGGAACGTCCCGTACACAGCAACATCAGAAGAAAATAAAGGAAAATCATGCATCATCAGTGATGATAGAGAAGGATTATTTTGTTTGAGACTGTTCATTGTTTTTTAGTCAAGTCAAGTCAAGCCTCAGAGGGCTTTACAGTGTACCACATCCCTCTGCCCTTAGACCCTCACATCACCCAAGGAAAAACTCCTGAAAAAGAACCCCTGTAATGGGGGAAAAAAGGCAACCTCAGGAAGAGCGGTAGAGGATGATGAGGGATCCCTTTTCCAGGACGGACAGATGTGCAATAGATGTTGTAAATAACAAATAATAAATGTTGTAAATAACAAATCCTAGGGAAATCCTTTAGAGTATAAGCAACTGTTTTCACAAGCCGAGTAGAGAAAATGGTGAGATGAGCAAATGAGCCTTTAAAAACTGCTCTGAGTCGTGCAGAGAGCAGAATATACCTGATTTTAAAGTTGTCCTGTTTTTCACTGAGGTGTGTTTGAGCACGCTTGTTAAGTAGAGATCAGTGTAAAGTCTGTGTGTGTGTGTGTGTGTGTGTGTTAATGTCTCTGCAGGGGGTCTGTACAGCGGAGAGGTGGTGGTCTGGGACACAAGTCGGACTCAGGACCCTGTGCTGGTCCAAACAGGGATGTCAGCAGACAGCCACAGAGAGCCTGTTTACCAGGTGAGAGGACACAGTCTGTTTGCTTCCTGCTTCCTGTCTCCCAGTCAGCGCGCTGCACCTCTGACAGCACTGATCACGGAGAGCAGATTAGAGATGTGGGCTGCTGGAGAGCTTTACTGGCCTGCACATGATTTAGCACAGCTACCAGAACAAAATGGAACAGCTTCAGTTCAAAACTACAGGTACTTGTATGAACGTTTAAAAATCCAGATCAGTCTAATGTCGTCTGCTGCTGTCTTGATTTGTCTCCCAGGCATCTGCACTGCGAAGGAGAAGGAGAATAAAGAACTACTTGCCAGCACTTTTTTTTGCCAGCAAATTTTATTTGATTTATTTAACTAGAAACAAATTCATCCTCAAGAGTGTTCTGGCTATGACAGACACTAATATAAGTTACACAGACAACATGGAATAAAAATACAAAATATACAGCTCTAAAACAAACAATGTAAAACACAAAAAGTACAGAAAATACAGTTACTACAAGGAAGGACTAAAAAGTATGTTAAAATACGTAAACCATAAAACCAAGACAATTAAAAGAGCACCTTACATACACCCTGACGGTGGCATGTAGAAGATGACATACAAGAGTCTTGCAGCGGAGCAGCAGGAACAGTCTTGAGGAGCCAAAGAGTGCAACTTCGAGTCTTTCTGCAGAAGATTCCAGATATATGGAGCATCATACATAAAGGCTCTTTTACCAAACTCCATACAAACTCTAGCTATGGACAATGAGGACAAGTTCTGTGAAAGGAGAGCTGAGCTAGTTTAATTTTTGTGCTTAATTTAGACACACAAATATGCTGGCCGAGAGGCCGAGAATGGTTTTGTAAATTAGATAATGCCGATGAAAAAGTTGAAATTTTCAAACCCAAGCAGATGGGATACAGTGATGAGTGAGGGGCTTGCAATTAGTAATCTCTCTTCTCTGTCTCTCTCTTTCCTATATATCATTTTGTCATCTTCTGTAATTTAATTGTTATTTATGACATCTATTTCACGTCTGTCCATCCTGGAAGAGTGATCCTTCCTCAGTCGCTCCTCCTGAGGTTTCTGCCATTTTTTCCTCCGTTACAGCTTTTTTTGGGTAGTTTTTCCTTAGATAATGTGAGGGTCTAAGGACAGAGGGACATCGTATGCTGTAAAGCCCTCTGAGGCAAACTGTGATTTGTGATAATGGGCTTTATAAATAAAATTGACCTGACTTAATGAATCTCAAAGCACCGTGAGTATCACACAGATGGACTCAAAGAGCCACACTGTACTGCAAACTGCTCTTTGATTTATTAGTCTGATTGGTGGATTAAAGTCGTGTGTGTTTGTTTGCAGGTTGCCTGGGTGCCCCTGCAGAAGAAAGGAGAGTTTGGGGTGCTCAGTGCTGGTTCAGGAGGACGGCTGCTGTTGTGGACAGTGGACTCCGATCAGGGCAGGTTTGTCCTGAATGCGGCCTACGCCTTAGTCCAGCAGCAGGTTCCCCACAGCAGTTACAGCAGCTACAAGGTAAGCGTCATGATGAAGACACCCACTGAAACCCAACTGTTCATCTACAGCATCAGTCAGAGATGAGGACAGGGACTCAACATACTGTGTCACAGCTTAAGGGAGTCCAGATTCAGTCTTTTAGTTATTACTATGGAAATTAAACTTGTAACATGGACTCAAAACGTATTCTCCTAGGCATCTGTCTGAATTGTTGTGTAGAAAGATAACTTTTTGTACACTCACTGGCCACTTTAATAGGCGCACCTTGCTCATACTGAGTTTGAAGCCCTCTTGCCTTCAGAACTTCCTTAATTCTTGATGGCATAGATTCAGCAAGGTGCTGGAAACATTCCTCAGAGATTCTGATCCATATGGACATGATAGCATCGCACAGTTTCTGCAGATTTGTCGGCTGCGCATCCATGACGTGAATCTCCCGTTCCACCAAATCCCAGAGGTGCTCTATTGGATCAAGATCTGGTAACTGTGGAGGCCGTTTGAGTCCAAAGAAACCAGTTTGAGATGATTTGTATCTTTGTACACTGCGGTCATAAAGGGATGGACTCGGTCAGCAGCGATACTCAGGCAGGATGTGGCCTTTAGACGATGCTCAGTTGGTACTAAGAGGCCCAAAGTGTGCCAGAAAAATAATCTCCCCAACACCATTACACCACCACCAGCCTGAACCGTTGATACAAGGCAGGATGGATCCATGCTTTCATGTTGTTTATTCCACAGTCTGACTCTAACATCTAAATGTCGTAGCAGGAATAAATCCAATCAGATCCACTTTATTTATATAGCACAATTTTAACAAACACAGGGTTTCCAAAGTGCTGCACAACAGGGCAAAAAGCACAATAAATAACACAGCAGAAGCACACTAAAACGATAAACACAATAGGATAAAATAAAATCAGATAAAATCAAATAAAATAAGAATCAAAACTCATCTGGCTCTGGTGAGCCTGTGTGAATGTTAGCCTCAGTTTTTCTGCTCTTAGCTGACAGCAGTGGCCCCCCGCTGTGGCCCTCTGCTGCTGCAGCTCATCTGCTTCAAGATTTGATGTGTTGTGGGTTGAGAGATGCTCTTCTGCAGACCTGTATCAGCTGTTCTGAAACCCAAAACTCTGAGTTGTCCCTCTCAGGGTTAGTCAAGTCAGAGTTTAGGGTTACACTCAGACTTTGTTAAACCTGCTCTCTGGGAGAGACCCACTTGTGTCTGAGTGGTTTTAATGGCTCCTTCCCACAGAGGAAAAGGAGAGGCGTTCTGCTCATACACAGGGCACACACAGTATAATGGCACCGCTATTTAGATCAGATTCTGACAACTTTATTGTGACGGAAAATCGTCTTACATGCGGCTCAACATACAGTGCAAAACAAACTCGGACAATAAACGTACAGCATGTATTCCTTAAAAAACAGAATAAATACCAAATACAGTAATTTAGACAGAACAAAAATTATAATACACAATTGTGTGCAAAGTGACACAGTGTTTATGTAGGTTTATGTAACATTCCCTTTTCTTTAAAATGTTTATGGCAGTTGAAATGAAGGAGTTTTGAAGTGTTTTTCTTGGCTGCGGGGGCTTCACAGAGGCAGCCTGATGGTAGTGAAGAGCTTAAAGCAGCTTTAAAGACTTCTGCAGAGGCTAAGTGGGATCTTTTGTAATGTGATTAACTTTCCCTTGGGTATGAGGTACTCACAATGTAGTTGGGGTTTTACCAGCTGTTTCACTTGCTTGGTTAATGATTTAGGAAAGCTTTGTTTTATTCTTAACATCGATGAAGTTGAACCAGAATGACATGTTAAAAGAAAGAAATGTGAGCACAGATTCAATGAATGATTTATATACAGCTGTTAAAATG
Source organism: Plectropomus leopardus (assembly GCF_026936395.1). Lineage (NCBI taxonomy): Eukaryota > Metazoa > Chordata > Actinopteri > Perciformes > Serranidae > Plectropomus > Plectropomus leopardus. The sequence continues at coordinate 2,214,456 of NC_142195.1, read as the reverse complement.
TGAGATTCCTCTGCAGGAGCAGGTGCTGTTGTGCCTTGTTGTACACTGACTTAAGATTCGAAAAGAGCTATACAAGTACAGTCCATATACCATTTACTGAGTCAGTATGTTGGAACAAAGACAGAAGTTCAATCTGAACAGTTATGGTGTTTTTTGTAATGAATGGATTTCTTCAGTCAATCAGACTTCATTTTTGTAGCACTTTTTATATAAACGAACGGTAACACAAAGTGCTTCATGCAGTAAAAACAAAATACTCAAACTGTAAATGAGAGGTAAATGAAAGGATGATAGCACAAAGTAAAATGATAAATGTGTTAAAATTTAAAAAATGATATGCAGTAAGAGTAGTAAAACTGAAACAGACTAAAATGTATAAATAAATGGTCGAAAGATATATTAAGTTTAATTAAAAGCCAAACTGAAAAGGTAGGTTATGAGTTTGCTTTTTAAATGATCAATCAATCCATCCTTAAAATAAGTCTGTTTTCTTACTTCCTGATGTGTTGGCATTTTAGCCAACAGCACAGATACGAATGAATGGAAATAAAGCTCAATAAACTGAACAAAAAAACCAAAAGAGTCAAATTTTAAACATTTTCTAATTATTGCGGAGCTCCTTGTGTGTGCTGCATTGTTGGTACAGAGTGAGAAACGTGTCCTGGTGTCCCCCTCAGGCCCGAGGCAGCAGCACTGTGGGTGTCACCTCCCTGGCTCTGTCTCCCTGGGACTCTGACACCTTCCTGGTGGGCTCTGAGGGCGGCCTGTTGCTCCGCTGCTCCTTCTCCTCCCAGACACCGGCTGTCGTGTCCTCCGAAGGCCACAGTTTGACGCTGAGAGCCCCGGCCGTCTTCTCATTCAGGCCCCGCAGCGGCCCCGTCCACTCCATACACTGCTCCCCTTTCCACAGGTCACTGCTCTCAGACACACGATCATACGGGAGAGATGAGCAGCTGTTTGACTCATCAGTGTGTGTTGTTGTGTGCAGGAACCTGTTTGTGAGCGCAGGGACTGACGGTCTGGTCCACCTGCACTCTCTGCTGCAGACCAACCCGCTGCTGTCCCTCAGGGTGGCAGACTCCTACGTCTTTCAGGTGCAGTGGTCTCCAAGCAGACCGCTGGTTTTTGCAGCAGCCACCGGACAAGGTACAGCATGAGCACTTTGTGTATGTATCAATAACTGTGGCTTCACAGCTGGGTCATCAGATTCAGACCAGGAAGAAGACATTGGTAGAACTGGAGTTGGAGCCATGTATGAGTCCATCAGTCTGTCCATCACACACAAATCTCACAAACTCACTCATCACATCTTAATGAAACCTCAAAAAGATGTGCCATCACTCTGTTCTGTGCTTTACTCAGTGAAGATGTTTAGGGTTCACACGTTTTTACCTGTATATTTCCATGATGTTTCCAGGACTTTTCCAGGACTTTAAGGCAAAATTTGAAAGACCATACATTCTCTGAAACAGAGATCGATACTCGATACTGTATAAGAATATTTATAATTTTGGATTAGAAAAGAATATTTAAAAGGAATTAAGGGAATGTTTGTTATTTATAAAGTTCAAAAAATAGTTTAAGCTCCATGGAGGGACTTATGTTTTTTATTCTGGCTTAGGTGAGGGGCATACAAATTTAAATGGCTGTTTTTTTTTTTTAATTGGCTTTTTGTTTCTTGAAATGTTTTGGTGATTTTTAAAGAAAACTTTTTTAAAATCTTTTTTGAAGAAAATGTTTTGGCAATATTTGTTGTCTTTAAAACATGTCCTCTGAGGCGCCTGGTGGCTCAGTGGATAGAGCAGCGCCCCATATACAGAGGTTGTATCCTCGCCACAGCGGCCGTGGATTCAATTCTGGCTTCAACCCTTTTTATTCTTATTATTTTGGTTTAGGGTAGGGTCATACGACATTAAATGGCCGTATTTTTTATTAATTTTACTGCCTAATAAACCCACAGGCCAGTATGTTTGGAAGGCATGTTTTTTTCTTAAAAAAAAGAACAGGATTAGAACTGAATATTTATATATAATCTAGGGCCTGTTCATTATTTATAAGAGGGTAGGGGATGCAAAAAAGGGGAGGCATGTAAAATACATTTTTTGGTCACCATGGAGGGATTTATGCTTTTTATTTTGGTTTGGGGATTCATTGAAGGAAAGACAATTAGCAACACGACAAGAAATGTCCCACAAACTGCAAGAAATTAGTAAAAGGTGACAAGAAAATGACTTGAAAATTAGTTTAGAAAAATGGTGAAAACTAAAAAAAACAAAAAAAACAAAAAACAAATGAGGGGACATGTTTTCAAGAAAACCCTTTGTAAGTTCTATTTTTTTTTTTTTTTTTGCCAATTTTGGGCTACGTCTTGTTAAGTTGCTATTTGCTGTGTTTTTGCAAGAAGAAAACAACGGGCCTGCAGGTTTGGAGGGCATGTTCTAATTTAAAAATCACCAAAACTGATACCATTTATCACAGCCAGAAACTGTAAAAACAGAAATTATCTTTGGAGTTTCATATTCTGACAGGCCCTGACATCTTGTGTTAATACACAGGTTTGTGAAACAAAAGTCCATGACCTTTCCAAAACGTTCAGGGTATATTTAGTTTTCTAAAACTTATCCAGGTCTGGAAATTGCTATTTGCAAATGCCATGATTTCTCCAGGTTTTTCATGACCGCAGTCATGTCTCCGGCTATGAAAAAGTCTATTAGAGAGCTCTGAATCTGATGAGGCAGCAGTACCTGAAGGTGTCCCACAGATGTGTCCTACAGATGTGTCTTAGTTGACTCTCCCCTCTGTGCGTCCCTCTCTAAGGCGCGGTGCAGATATTCGACCTGGGCCGCAGGGCTCTGAGGCCGGCAGCTACCATCGAGCAGGGAGCTGCGGACCAAGTTGCAACATGTTTGTCCTTCAACCGTCAGAACCCTCACCTGCTGGCGGTGGGGAGGACAGACGGGACGGTTGGCGTGTGGCAGCTGAGCCACGATCTGACGGAGCAGAGCCCCAGAGAGAGCAGCCAGCTGGAGCAGATAGCCAATCAGGTGTCAGAATGAGACAGGTTAACCTTGGGTGATTAAACACTGCTGCACTGGACTGCTTTATGTTAGCCGTGTTTTGTAAGATTACAGGTGGATTTTTTCCGTTATTGTTTTTTTTCCTTCACTGGTATTTAATCTGGTTATGTTTTAAAAGGTGTTTTAGACCCAGTTTCTCATGAATCTTTGTTCTGCCTCTAACTTCACATATTTTTGAAAGCAGTGGCTGTAGTGATATATGGGATGATGTGTTTTGATAAAAGAAATTCATTATTTAAGATAAATATTTGATATTTTATACTTCTTTTTCACTCTTGCTCTGTTTTTAATGTACTTTTTCTGTGTATCTTAAATAGTTTGTCATAAAAAGGGGGCCATTTGGTGTGTTTAAAATATTGGTATTACTATAGCTTTACTTTTTGTAATATTTTGGACGACATCATATAGTATTTTTTTCATATATTTGATTGCATTCTGTACTATGACCCTTTTGTCACATTTTAAATGATAAACCATAGAATGACTTTTTGCCATATTTTGGACAACAAACTATATTTGATTTTTTCGTACTATTCTGAACAACATACTATAGTATGATTTTTTTTTATCCTATTTTGGATGTCATATTATTGTATGACTTTTTTCTAACTTTTTGACACCATACTATAATATGACTTTTTTGTCATGTTTTGCAGGAGATACTTTACTATGCCTTTTTTGTGCTATTTTGGACAACATAGTTTATTAGGACTTTTTTTTGTCATATTTTGGACAAAATACTATACTATGACTTTTTTTGCTATTTTAGACGACATACTGAAATATGACTTTTTTGCAATATTTTGGACGACCTACTATACTGTGATTGTTTTGTGCTATTTTGGGTGACATACCATAGTATGACTTTTTTGTCATATTCTTGGTCGACATACTGTACTATGTTTCTTTTGATGATCCTTGGGCATAATATACATACATACATAACATACATACTATTACATGTCATTTAGATGATTTCTGACAATTTTTGCGTAACATACTATGTTGTTTTTGGCGATTTTTGGGCGACATACTATACTATGTCATTTTTTAAAAATTTTTTTTTTGAGGTTTCTTTTTCTTGTCTTTTCAGGCCTTTATTATGGCGCAGTTTTAGAGTGACAGAAAGGGTGAGAGAGAATGGGGATGACACGCAGCAAAGGGCCTCAAGCCGGAATTGAACCTGGGCCGCTGCAAAGGACTCAGCCTACACGGGGCGGACGCTCTGCTCACCCCATAGTTTGTCATTTACGACAACAGACTGGATCTCTTTATCTCACACACATGCAGTACATCACTTTGATCACGACTGGAACATATCAGCGTCCTCTATACAGACTGTGGGGACATTTTCAATGTACATTCAGTACATGAGCCCCACAGGAGGAATCATATAGAAGCCACAATTAGGTTGAGGTGGGGTGCAGGTGAAGTTGTCCTGAAACATGTAAAATCAGTATCGGCAGATGCGTCTGTCGAAATCAACGAATATCGGTAAAGTAATGTCAAAGTAAAGATGACATACTAAACTATGACTTTTTTTTGTCATATTTTGCAGGATATACTATAATATGACTTTTTTGTGCTATTTTGGACAAAATACTATAGTTTGACTTTTTTGTCATATTTCGGACGACATACTATAACATTATCTTGTTTTCATAATTTTGGAAGACACTGACTTTTTTTTAATCATTTCAAATGACATACTATACTATGATGTTTTTTTCATGATTTCAGAGATAATACTATACTGTGACATTTTTTTCATAGTTTTAGACGACACACTATAACATTACCTTCTTTTCATAATTTCAGATAACAAACTATAATATTACCTTCTTGTCATAATTCCGGAAGACATACTATGATGGTTTTTTTTTAACTTTATTTTAGACGTTTCTTTACGTTTTTCTGTTTTTTTGGACAACACACTATACCATGATATTTTCTTCATGAGATCATACTATATCCGGGCCTTTTTTAAAAAAATCATTTAATATTTAGGACGACACACTGTACTATTAGTTTTTTTTTTCATGATTTCGGCTTAGATACTATAACCCACTACACCATTTTTTCATCATTTTGGATGACACACTATAACATGACCTTTTTCTCATACTTTCAGATGACATACTGTACTATGACATTTTTTCATAATTTGTGTTGACGCACAATAATATTACCTTTTTTCGTACTTTGGGACTATGAGGACTATACTCTGACATTTTTTCATCATTTTGAATGCCATGCTTTACTGTACTATGATGTTTTTTTCATGATTTTGGTTCACATGCTATGAAATTCTTTCATCATTTTGATGTTGTTTCATCATTTAGGATGACAAACTACACTGATGTTTTTTTCATGAGTTCATAACAACATACCATGCTATAACGTTTTTTCATCATTTCGGATGACATTTTATACCATGACGTTTTTTCATCATTGTTGATGACATACTATGATTTGACGTTTTTCCAAAATTTTGGACAACATACTGTACTATGACTTATTTCTCATGTTTTCGGTTTACATGTTATACAGTGACTTTTTTTTGTAATGGGAGTTTTAATCAAAATTGACTATATCCATTAGACGCATTTTATATTAGCAATTTCAATTTGCACAATTATAGAGTAAATGCAACCCTGCTATTATCTTTAATTATTCTATTATACTATTATTTTTTACTTTTGTGGCCTGAAGTGAGTGACCAATGTTACTTTCTTCCTCAGTGTTGTTTTTTTTAGACAGCCTTGAGCCATGTTGTGTATAATTATACTCCCTCAACTGTGAAGAAAAAAAGCTCAAACACCAACATAAAATAATAGAAGAATAGAGGTGAAATAAAACCAAGAGTCGAGGTTTCCAGTTCTAACCAGTAGCGTTTATTAAAGCACACTCAGTTGTTAAGGTGTTGTTAACAACATTATTGTTAATATTTAGTTCTTTAATTCATTGAAAGCACAAGCTAAAACAGCTAAAACAATCACATTCAAATGTAGACAGATCCACTATGCTATCATGAGAAGCACAAAGAGTTAAGGGTAGAGCGAGATAAATAGAGAGTACAGATAGTTGTTATTAGTGAGTATTCCTAGTGCCACAATCATGCAGTTTCAGCCGTGTGTTCGTGTCAAAGTGTGTGTGGGGAAAAACGCGTCCCGATTGGTCCCTGGCGGGCGGGGGGGATCAGTTGACGAAGAGCGAGCGGGTGAATTCCACAAAGTCGAAAGCTGACGGCAGCTCGCGGCCCTTGCTGTCAAGATAGGGCTTCATGTGTGAGAGGCAGTAGTCGGCCTGCTCCTTGGTCAGGTTCTGAAGGACAGAAGGGGACAGTTAGACCTCCACACGAACCCGACACTCCCACTGAACCCACAGAGTGAAACACGTCTCACCTGGTAGAGCTCCTCTTTAGTGACGTAGGGTTTGTTCTCGGTGCTGAGAGCTCGGAAGGCGCTCTCTATCTCCTCACTAGACTTGACGTTCTCTGTCTCGCGGCTGATCATGAACGCCATGTACTCCTGCAATGACACGTTGCCATCCCTGCACACACACATTCCACACAGTTAAAAAAAAAATACAACCGTGTGTTAAATAACAAACAGTCATTCTGAAGTTAACGTTCAATGTCATTTCCTGACAGACCTGTTGGGATCCACAGTGTCCAGTATGGACTCAAACTCAGGATCAGGTTCACCCTCTTCCACCATGGGCAGGTCGTAGCCTAGCGAACGCAGACATGACTTGAACTCCTGGTGGTTCAGACGGCCAGACTTCTCCTTGTCGAAGTGCCTGCAAAGAAACAAGTGTAGACCAGGATTTGATTTGATCAGAGCAGGTTCATACACTTTTTTTTAACAATACATTTCCATGACTTTGAGCCAAATTTTAAAGACCATACATTCTCTGAGACGCCGGCGATACTCATCTGTTTGTTGTCATTACTATATAATAGCTTTTTAAGTTAGAAATATATTTAAAAAAAGAAGAAGAATTCAGAACAGATTTAGGACTGAATATATGAATATAACTTTGGTTTTTTGTTCATTCAATTAATATGTCATCAGTAAGCAGGACAGTAAACAAAACATTTTTAAAAATGTGGGTGATTTTTGAAGAAAACATTTTGGCAGTTTTCTTTTTCTTTTAAACATCCTTCCAATCTTGCATGTCCCCCCCCCCCCAAAATTACATTATTTATCACAGCTAGAAATGTATGGTTTATTTTGGCTTAGGGTAGGGGCATACAACTTTAAATGGGTGTATTTTTTAAAGAAACTTTTCTTTGCTAATTTCTGGCGATTTTTGAGGAAAACATTTCGTCAACATTTTTTTTCTTTAAAAGGAAAATATTTGCCTTTGACGTTTGCCTTCCAAAGCTGCACGTTTTCTTCGTTAATCCCCAAAATTACATAATTTGTCACAGCAATGTTATTTTTTTTAAATTTTGGTTTAGGCTTAGGGTCATACGACTTTAAATGGTTATATTTTTAAATTATTTTTACCACAGAGTTTTAATGAAAACATGCCTTCTAAACCCACAGCACAACAAAAAAGACAGCATTTATTGTAGCCCAATCATCACCATATTTTCACATTTATGATGGTCCTGGTCATGTGACGACATACAATACTATGTGTTATACAGGTTTGTGCAACAAATCGTTCCACCACTTTTGGGGTATATTTAGTTTTGGAAATTTCTATCTGCAAATTCCCTGACTTTTCCAGGTTTTTCATAAACCCTGGATGAAGAAATGTGCCAGGATGAAGTCAGGTAAAAGCCACTTACTTGAACATCATGCTGAACTCCTTCAGAGCCTCCTCTGTCACTCCGGTGGTGTTCCTGAGGGAGAAACGCAGGAACGTGAGCTCAAAGCTGCTGCAGCGCTTTGCTGACATTTGGCAACACTAAACTAAAGGTGTAACTAACTGTTACTGTGTAACTGTTGGAATGTGTTGGTGTGTGTACCTGGCCTGTATCTGTTGCTCCAGGTTGTGCTGCATCCTCATTCCCAGTTGGTCCAGTTGGTCCCACTGCTGGGCCAGGCCCACTGTGCTGTGCTCTGTGTACTTGTTGTCCAGGATCAACGCTTCCTCCATAGCTGCACCCAAGTCCTCGATCTTCTTCAGCTGGCTGCGCATGGCCCGGATCTCCTGGTGCTTACGCTACATACACACACACACACACACACACACACACACACACACACACACACACACACACCATTCATTAACAAAACCTGCCACCTCAGTGATTTAAACGTTTTCCCTTTTTTTAAATCATTGAGTTAAGCAATGACCTCTGACCAAATGACATATTTTATAGAAATATCATATTATATTTAATGCATAACAACAACAATTCAGAACTAAAAAACTACACTTGACCCAAATACTGAATGCAATAACTGCAGGAAGTTGGGTTTAAATAAGTGATTTGGATGAATTTTGAGCAGATTATTTCCTGTGAATAATGAATCAGAGGCCCTTTTGTGCTGCCTGTTCAGGGAAGGAATACTGAGTTGTTTCGCTGCCTCACTGTTCTGTAGAAAAGGTACGACTGCAGAATGGGGGACAGAGTTGTTTTGCTTTAAGCCGACAGTGGAGGTCATAACAGCGTTGAATCAACGCATGTGTAATAGCTGGCAGGACGGGAAAATGGACAGGATGGGTGTGATGTTTTTACAACATGAAAAAGCAGCCAGCAGTTAGCGGCTTACTCAAAGAAAATGTACAGCAAATTGGAAAAAAAGATAAGGTCCAGGAGCTCCTTACCCCTCGAGTGTCATCATGTAACAGTGAGTGATATTTACCTTGGTGGCCTCCAGCTGGGACTCCAGGGTACCGGATTCTTCCACCATACAAGACCTGACGCCAACAGAGAGAGAAGTTAGACAGGAAGCAGCTGAGTGTGATGAAGCCACTGCACTCACTCTGACACACACTGTTACTCTCTACTACACACAGTCATCTCACATTCAGCATTGAACATTAAAGTGGTTCTGGGGTGTATAATTTGACATTAATATTTGACAGTGGAGCTGTTCTACTGTTTCTACAGCCACAGAGTGGAGCTGCATTCATGCCACAGATCTGCTGCTGAGCCAAACCATGCAGGTTAGGGCTCCTGCACACAGGACTGGAAACTGCTGCACGTCATTAGTGATTCATGAACATGAAAGTCAGTGTTCTGTTACAGATGATGAAGTCACTGCACACATGCTGGACCACAAGGTGCCAATGGGACCAGAGTCCACTAAAAGTTGCTTTTATGTTGTTTGCAGTGGCCCTCATTTACAAAAAGAGCGTACGACACAATACTGGGTAGGGCTGGGCCATGTGGGCTGAAAATTATATTGCGATATTTTTAGGCTGTATCTCGATACATGATTTATATCTCGATATTTTTAAAATCTCTTCAAAAGCACGTCATTAATGCTGTAACTGTGAGACAGAATCGAACATTACATTCTTTAGTATGACAATATTGCAAGAATGATTATTGGTACTTTGAAAAAATATCAACACAATACCATTTTGATGAATAATCATTAGTACTACATTAGTATTAGTACTAGATATAATGACTTGTTTCGGTAAAGACAAGTATTAAAACAAGTAGAACTGTCTGATAAGTGAAGAAAAGTACATCACTTAACTGTGATGCAATAACAATATCCAAATATCTAAGATGATATATAGTCTCATATGTAGATACAATATGATATCTTTACATTGCCCAGCCCTAATACTGGGCGTGCGGTTATTTCCACGCAGAGCTCGGCATTTATTGATATGGACGTGAGCGGAGGCTGTGATTAAATCTCACGTCAGGTCTCAGCTCGTGCGAGCAGGTTAAGGTCAGGGTGGACTGACAGGTGCAGCAGGACATCTGGCCAGTTGGAGAATTGTTATTAGACCATATTCTGACTGGCATTGAAGTATTTACAGCCTCATATTAATCACTAAAAAATGTATAGCAGCCAGATGGATGCGTATGCTCAGTGACCTCTTTTATCATTTGGCCTTTTCTTAACTGATGGTATGTATTTTTAATTTTTTCATTATTTTACCTTTTATTTAATATATTTTATATAATTTAATATCTACATTTTTTAGCTCTCGCCAGAGTGACCCCCACAAATAATACATATTTTATGCTTTGCTAGCTGTGCAATCAAAATCTACAGTTTGAATGGGTTTCAATGATGCTTTTTTTTTGCACTTATCAATGTTAATGTAACAATTTAGATTCCACAGTGTGTTTTTGTCTTATTGTCGGAGCTAAGCCGGAAAATGCACAACAAAACCCAAACACAATCTTGTGAAAATGTATGCCATATGCATGAACACAGCAAAAAATATAAAAAACAAATAAGAATGAAAAGCACGTAAAATGCACCATATATAAGATAATATATATGCAAATAATAATAATATTTGCAGGCTGTAGGTTGGTGCATATCATAGCTCTTTAAATAAAATATTGTCCCACTGTAATGCTGTGGACCAAGACACTGATTTTTTTCCATACTGCATTATTTTGACTTCCTTTGATGACAATTTTCAGGCTGACAAACAGAAGCAGACGGTTAAATTGGAGCTGGGACATCTGTGTTTCCAGTTCAAGGCCAGAGGAGTTTCTCCTTTTGGTCATATAACGCCTCTACATGTCGTAAATTCTCTGGGCGAGGCATCTGAACCCAGAATATTTTGGAGCAGGATGCGTAAAGGATGATTTACATTTATCAACAGCCGCTCATTCCAACGCAGAGATAAAAACATTTCATGAATCATGCATGCACCTTATTGTGAGATGATTTCAACGCTTGGATGTGCGCTGGTTTTCATGTTAGATTGATAAATGAGGGCCACTGTGCATACATGTTTCCATTTCCAGTTTCCATCCCTGAAGTACACAAAGTAAACACGGTGTGTCCGCTGGTATGGAGCAGTGCTGACTGCAGCCTGGCGCTCTGAGTCTGAGGTCTGGGTGAATGTTAGTGCAGCGGGGGGGTACTGAGCACACCAGAGCCTGACGTGTTTAGACTGAGGTGCATGAGGTCACACAGCCCTGAGGCCCTGCGTGGGTCAGAGGAAGCAAAAAGAAAAAAAGCAAGGCTCGAAAGAGGTTGACCTTCCAGAAAGATCATCAGCAACTTGGTACTGATAGACACAGATAACCCGTCGATAGGCTATGCTATTCAGAGAGAGGGAGGGAGGGAGGGAGGGGCAGAGATTAAACATCAGAGAAGAGAATGAAGCCAAAAACACAGGGAATATTCCAGAAAAAAACTCAACCAAGGAGGAATACGGGGAGTACATGGCTGTAGACTGGCCCTACAAGACACCTTTGAGATCATCACATCCTACAGTGTTCACACACACACACACACACACACGCACACTGAATCAAACACAAAGCACACACAAATAATCAAAAAGGAAAAGTGATATTAACCCATCCAGAAGATACGTCCTGATTAGCAAAGCAGTCCCAAGCACCAGCGAGGAAGCAGTGAAGAGGAGGGAGGGGAGAGAGAGAGATACACGTTAACATGAACCAATGACACAGCGCTCACTGCAAACACCTCTGCAAACATTACACACCAGTGTGGACAGTGATGAAGGTGTTTGATGACTTGCCTTTAAATAGAGACATGTTCTAATGTGACGTTCGTGCAAGAAACCAAACAGTTCACCAGTGAGAAAGCATGCTTTGTGCTGAACTTATTTAGTGATTTAACAGAGAGACGGACACCGCAGAGAGTATATAACGTAGTGAGACAACAACGGTGAGTTAAAGGGAAACGTTGCTGATTTTCAACTGTGTGCAGATGAACAGTGTTTGATGAGCTAGGACTTCTGGGAGTCGGCACAGTTTCCCTATAAACATTGTGTGTGCAGCTGAAGAACATCATGCAACTGTCATCTTTAAAGCTAAACATTCATGCTGAGCACCTGGCCCGAATGTGGATGTTTAACTGTATGAAAACAAGAGCTGACATCTGTGTCACACTGTGAAAACACGAGCCCAGCAGTATGAAGGCTCAGCAGGAAGAACACGTCCTGTACCTGGTCTCCTGCAGCCACTGGTGGAAAGCGTTTGCGTGCTGCGCAAACTCCTGACGCAGCTTGTCGTTCTCCTCCTGCCTCCTCTGCTCCTTCTGCAGCTCCAGCTCTCGCTCCTGCACTCAGAGTTACAGACATGAAGAAGCAGAAGCAGTGAGGTAAGCTTCCATCTGTAAATAAGAACAAGCGTGTGTGTGTGTGTGTGTGTGTGTGTGTGTGTGCGTGTACTGCATTTTTAATCTTCCATGTGCAGACCTTGATGATCTTCTGCAGGTTTCTCCAGGTCTCCTCCAGAGCCTCCATGGTGAACCAGGTGTAGGGGTTGGACACAACCTGGTAGCTCTTGATCTGCTGGTCCAGCTCGGCCAGCTGGTTGAAGTCGGCCTGAGCTGAGCTCAGCGAGGAGCGGAAGGCCTCGTGGGCTTCACGCAGCGCCCGGATCTCCTCCAGAGAGTTGCACCTCACCGGGTCTGTCAGATCCTCCTCTGCATTCTCAAACCAGCTGTTGAAGGCGGACGCCTTCTTGGCGAACGTCAGGAACAAGTCCTCAACCTGTGGAGAAGATATGATACTTAAAACAAGTCCAACACACTTATGTTACCTTAGGTTTACTAAAATACTTTACTGCAGCTGTATCTTAATCTTTGGACAATTTTAGAGATTTCACGGTTATTTTTGGAGGTCTAAATGCTCTCCTGGCCTCTTTACCTTTCTGAAGTGCTCTTGAGCCTCCAGAAGCTTCTTCTTGCGAGCGGCTGAGTTGGACAGCAGCTGGTTCCAGCGCTTAATCAAGGCAGCGTGACGAGCTTCGATGGCTTTTGACTGGACATGTTTGGCGGCCAGCAGTTGGTCCTTAAGAGCTGTAATGTTGGTGATGCCCTCCTGCTGGAAGGCCTGGAGACCCGCATCAAATGTCTCCTGCAGACAGACACAGACAAAAGCTGTTGCCATAAAGAGTAACCAGGTACAGAGGACAAACAAAACAATGTTTGGGAAGATGGCGCACCTGCTTGGTGAGCAGAGTCTGGACGGAGGACAGGTCTCTGCCGTAGTCGTCAGTCTTCAGGCTGTTCTCTTTCTCACCTAAACACAAACCACAACAACAGGCTCAGACATGATGGAGATAAAGCCACAAGTCCATAAAGACAAATCTGACTCAATAAAGTTACACTTAGGTCAGACTTCCCAAACGATTATTGTGGGAATATTTTCACATTTGGGGAAATATGCTTATTTGCTGTCTTATATGCACAATGGTTTCAAACCTGTGGCGGCATAAGCTTCTGTTTCAGCACCTAACTCTCTCCATAAGGCTGACTAGGGTCAATATTAGAGGCCATCTTTGCTGATTTTTGCTTTACTCTACCGGACTAGACTTATCTTTGCTTATAATTAGGGCTGGGCGATGTGGCTATTTTTAGACCGCGATATACAATATTTGTCTTAATATTCTGAAACCTTCTCCTAACTTGTGCTAAACAAAATAACCTACTGTTACAATTCAGTTAAATTTAGTACTCATATAATGAAGGTAAATAAAGCACTGTTATATTTATGATAATAAAGTACTGTTATAATATGGTTACATAAAGTACTGTTATAAAAAAGTTAAAGTACTGTTATATTAAAGTTAAATAAAGCACAGTCATACTAAAATTAAATAAAGTACTGACATAATAAGGTTACATAAAGCAGTTATACTAAAATTAAATAAAGTACTGTTATAAGGTGAAATCACTTATTGTTATAATCACGTTACACAAAGCACAATTAGAAAAAAGTTACATAAAGTACTGTTAATTTACTGCTCTCATAATAACGTTAAATGTAGTACTGTTATAATAATGTTGACTAAAGTACTAGTTTATAAAAAAGTTAAATAAAGAACTGTTACACAAAGTTAAGTAAGGTACTGCTATAATTAAGTTAAATAATGTAATAATAAAAAGCCAAAAAAAACAGGATAGCTTCTTGGAACTAGTAAAAGTACAAAAAAGTACAAAAAAGATAGTGCTCTTTGGTGAAGGGCATGAACAAATTAGAAAAAACAAGAAGGAGCCAAGGCACTGGTCTTAAAAGAGAAAGATAACATGCCTTTATTACACTGGCAAGTTGTAAAAGTAGAACAAGATTAAAAAACAGTGGATACTTTGCATTTCAGCATCTAAAAATTCTACTTTTACAACCTGCCAATGTAATAAAGGCATTTTAATTTTCTTCTTTAAGACCAGTGCCTTGGTTCCTTCCTGTTTTTTCTTAAGTAAAGCACTGTTATAAAAAAAAAGTTACATAAAGTACTGTTAAAATAAATTTAAATTGTTTCAATCAAATTTTGGTACAATTTAGACTCAGTGTTTGCGATACAGTCAATGTAAAAATCCTCTGTGGAACCAGCTGCGATACACTGAAAATAATCAATACATTTCCCATTATTACTTGCTATCGATGCTTGATGATCTCATCAGGTGTCTAATGACTGTATGCGAGTGGTCACATGGTAATAAAAAAAAGGAAGCCAGAGGTCTTCCTGTGTTCGTACCGATCCAGGACTCCACCACGTCGGCCTTCCAGTTGAACTGCAGGAAGGCGGAGTTTTCATCCAGCTTGGCCTTCCTCTGAGCCGCTGCCCTCTCCAGCTCAGACACTTTGCCTCGCAGAGCCGACATCTTGGCACTGATGTTGTCTACGTGGTGGTTGTTCTGTTGGTAACACACAATCTCAATCTCATCATCTCGATAAACCTGTTTCTGTATTCGTAGCGCACAAATCAACATTAATGAATGTTGTACTGCTATTAAAAGTTGGTTTTCTTAATGTTAAATAATCAGTACCTTCTTGATGAGCTCCTCTCCATTGGTGCACACATCATTGACTCTGTCCCTGTGCACAGTGAAGTCCGTCTCAAATGCTTCATGCTTTTTCAACAAGCCCTGTTGAAAAGAAAGGTTTCCTTGACATTCAGTAAAACTTATCATCACTTGTTACAGTTGAAAACGCTTCTGACATGTTATGTCGTGTGATGTGTTGTGTGACTGAAAGGCACCTGCACAGCAGCCAGTGTATCTCCGTAGTCCTCGCTTCCCACTAGATTCAACTTTTCATTAATCCAAGCTTCTTCCTCTTCCACGTTCGCCACAAACTGCTGGTACTCCAGCGACTCCTCCAGCCTCTTTCCCCTGGGAGCAGACACACACATTACTCACATTTACACCCCTATTTCCACCTGAGTGTGTGTGTCTAAAGCGGCGCTTGCCTGGCAGCTTGGGTGTAGCTCAGCAGGCTTACCTTGCTCCTGATAAGTCTTTGAGTTCCTTCCAGTGGTCGACAAACTGGGCCAGCCTCTGCTGGATCTCCTCCTGGCCGATGGTGTTGTCATCAGACAGCTTCCTCCCAGTATCCAGCACCGACTGGGAGCACACACAACAAAGATTTAAACACTGCGCACAAAAGCTGCAATATTCTCCACTCTGGCTGCAGACTGTCAGCACTTTCTTTACTCCATTAATTGATAAAATAAATAACTGATCAATCATTATTAAAAAACATAGAAACACTGCTTATTTCAAACAACACCAAATTTGTTTTATTCCCAGTCAAAGCCACCATAATGCATTTTGACATCATTTCATTGCCATCAATTAACTGATTACATTTCACATGTTGAATTCAATCCTTAACGACTGATTTATCGATCCCTGATTAATTGTTATCATCTCTGCTCTCCATAATATTTCCCAAAATACAGAGAAATTCAGAATGAGGAGCCAATGCAAAGATCTAACACCAGTTCAGTTTTATGTATAAGTCAGTTATTCAATAATCAGAATAATGCAACTTTGAAGAGCAAACAGCAAGGCTCAGTCTGATTTACACAAACTCTGCGGCAGCTGTTGCTCAGAGCAGGTTGTCCACTAAGTAAAAAATCTGCAATTATGATCCCCGGCTCCTTCAGTTGGCATGTTAAAGTATCCTTTGGAAAGATACTGAATCCCAAATTGTGCATGCATTTGAGAGTTTAAAAAAAACTGAACAGCAAGCGGCACCTTGTATGGTCGCCACAGCCACTAGTGCGTAACACAAGTAGTGTGAAAGCACTTCAAGTGGTTAAAAGCTCTGTACAAATGAAATATAAAAGTCCATTTACCATCTATTGAAATTAACTGAAGAAAGGCACAACTCTCTCACCTGAATGGCCGGCTCGTGGGCTCCCAGCTCGGCCTCCAGCCTCTTGTGTTTCTTCCTCAGATTCTGTACTCCTGTCAAATCACGTCCGTAGTCCTCCGAACTCACAAGCAACTTCTTTTCTCTGTGTGGAGTCGGGAAAGAAATGTGTATATTAAGTACATTTTGGTGGCATCTAGACGTCCCATATATGGAAGTTTTTAATGATTTACAACAAAAAGGCTTTGTTATGTAATTCCTCCTCGTTTTTCACATTTTTGGAGTGCCTGGATTTCCTTCCTGTTTAACAGCTGACCGTGTATTAAGGAGGTGGATCGGATGATTGATGTAGATTTTTGTTTTCTTTTGTGTATGTGGTGTTTTTTTTGTTTTTCGTTTTCACTGTGGCAATAACAACTTTGCTACCATTACAAAAACTGTTGTGCATGTTGATTTTGAAAGAGCAGCAGCCGGTGAGGCACTCCAACACTCCACAGGCCTGTGGTATAACTCCTCACTTCCTCCGTAAGGCAGCGACAGACTTTTGCGTTAATACAGCGTGTGCAGTGAAAAAAAGGATCAGTTTGTCTCTTCCCACCTTCCCTCTCACTGCCTTGCACATAATTATCCCAAGATCAAACTCCCTTACTTGATCCAAGACTCTTCATCATCCAGGTCCCTGAAGAACTGATGCAGGCGGTGGGACTCGTTGAGTTTGGCCCGACGGCCGGCAGCCATGCTCTTGATCTTGGTGAAGCGGCCGTTGACGGCATCACGCTTGTCCTTCACCTGTGAGGTGTCGAAGGCATTGCTGGCCATCAGGCTGTCAGCCTGGCCGTTCAGGTCCTTCAGACGGTCCTGTGAGGAGGGAGACAGTCAGAGATTCTTTCAATAATGGAAAATGCTTAATTCAGTTCAGACTTATCTCACTCCTCCCAAACATGGGTTTAACTCCAATCTCTCATCTTTGTTTTAGATGTGGCCTAGTTGAGGATACTTTTCTTCATTCCACCTGGCGTCGTAGTAACTACAAGGCCTTTGGCAGACGATCTGTGATGCTCTGTCAACAATGTGACACCATGGAGTCACTTTCACAGTGGATCCTAAATATGCCTTCTGGGCAGCCTCTCACATTCCAATATCAGGCATAGCCACTCCATCATGCTAACAGAAATCCTACTGGCAATCGCCAAAAAATGTATTGCAATAAGATGGAAGTCAGATCTCCCATTGCCTGTTGAACTGTGGCTCTCAGAGGTGAACAGCTGTTTTTCTCTAGAGAAGATAACTTACTCACTAAGGAGTAAGATCCATTATTTCTATAAAACATAGCAACCTTTTATTAACTACATAGAGAATCTTCCCTCCCATATGATTGAATAATGGCCTACAAGGTCTCCCTATTTATCACAACACTAGTGTTATAATAGACCATGCTATTATGGTGTGCGGTATGCTACTGTGTTATTATTAGTTACATTTTAACGTGAAACATTATATGCAAATTTATTTAATTGTCAGTTCATTTATTTTTGAGTCACTAGTAATGTAAATTGGTGTTTTTATTCAGTCAATTTGTGATTGTGTTGTTTGTATATTTTGGAAAATAAATGAAATAAAATTAAATATTAAAAAAAGGCAAATATTCTGAAAGAAAGTCTTGTGTGCTAACTGAGGTACAGCTGACTAACAGGCAGGACTGTTTGTGATAATATACCTCATGGGCAGAAATATCAGCCTCCAGCAGCTGGTGTTTCTTCAGCAGGTTGTTGACTGAGGCCAGATCTTTGCCATAATCCTCAGAGGCGAGAAGAGCTTCCACCTGAGAAAACACAAACCATAAAATGCACCAGATTTTTAGTTGATGTTGTTTTCATTGGTCTATCTGATTTTTCACACACGTGTCTGATGCAGATTCTCACCTCAGAGAGCCAGAAATCAAAGTCCTTGATGCCAGTGTTGAAATTCTGCTGCTTGTTGGCCTCCTTTAGTTTCTGGCTCTTTTCTGCAGATTTGTTGACGAGGAATTGCCACTGTTCATCCAGAGCGTTGAGGCGAGCCTGAGGAACACACAAGTCATGTTTGAACAAAGAGATCTTCACTTTTTCATTTAAAATGTTTAAAATGTTCTCACACATAACTTTTGGAGTGCTAACAGACTTAGTTTATTTTTAAGAGAAGCTGTATCTTGTGCTGAACCTTTTGAAGAATATATATCCAATTGGGATTTTTCTGGCATATCTTGGTATTTAAAATGCAATTATTCACTATCAACAGAATCCAAATAGCTGATGCAGTTATTAAGTGTGACTGAGTGTCTGCTGAATTCTCACTAATGACTAACTATTATCTCATATGTTGCTAAAGGTGTTATGAGTGAAGAGGTTGGGGTGCTCTTTTATTTTTCCCTCTTCCTTGTTTCCTTTTTGTGTGTCTAACCGTAGGTTCAGCCCTCACACTCCTTACGGTGGTGAGTGTTGAGTAGACCTGCGTCTAATCACTTATCAAGATTGCAGTGGTTAAAAAGCCTAAAGAGCCAGTAGTCATGGTCAGTGTGACAGCTTAGTTGCTGTGTGCTGGTTGCAGTTTGTTCCAGTGAGTTACAGTGTGCCAGGGTCGCTGATCTTCACTCCCTTCTTGAGGGAGGATGGAGAACTTTTTGTTGAATTATTAAATTAGTTATTCAGTCGCTAAAATGCTGATTCAGTATCACTTTGTTTTCAAAGAAAGTCATTTTGTGATAACACTTTGAAGACTTTTTGTAAAAAGTTCTGTTTGTTTGTAAGATAAATGTCAACTTTTAATCTTTGGCTCATCTTTTTTCTTTTGTCCCTGGGTTGCATTTTATTGTTGCTTCCCTCATCCCCTGAGCCTGATTGGGGAACATAACAATTTAGGGGCTTGTCTGGGACATTATAAAAGGAAACTGTTGTATAAACAATGTTGTGTTATATTATCCTTGGTGACGGGTGTGATAAGTTTTGCCATCTGCATGTGCCGTTTTTTAGCTTTCACTTGTAATATAACTTATACATGATGAATATACCTTGACGGCGTCCTCGCTGCCGGCACAGGCTCCTCTCTGGATCAGGGCGTTGCCGGTATCAATGACCCCGCGGATTCGGTCTGCGTTGGCGTGCAGCTCGGCCTCAAACGCCTGATGTTTCTGATGCTTACTCTGACAGGACACAGAGGCAGGAGGAAACATGGACACAGCATGAGAATCACAGGGTGAACAAGCTCCAATTTAAACCTCTTCTTAAATTGAGATTCACACTTTACATCTATAACACTGCTTTCATACTTACATTCTGCACAACAGCTGAAATGAAAAGTAAGTTTGAATAATAAACCTAAAATCCAAAGCATTATGAGGCTGATATTAAAGTCAAATAAAATATTAGTTTCTTTCAGCCTCATAATGCTTATAACATTGTATTTGTTACTGAAAATCTAGATGGTGGAATTAAAAAAATTACTTCAAGACAGGACGTTGACCATGACAGATATATCGGACATCGACAGCCACACAGACAAACAAGTGAAGAACACAAAATGGCAATGTAGAGAAAAACATCTGCAACAGCTAACTTTGGAAGAAAAAAAAAAACTACTGAGGGAAGAGTAACTTCAAAGTCGCTTCATGTTTATATCTTTCTAAATTTACATTACCTTCTCAGCTGGCCAAAACTGCTTTTCAAAACTTAGAATTTGTCCAATTGACATTAGTGTCATGCTGACAGCCTGCTGTGCTGTTAGTGACAAGGTCTAATTTGATAATCAAACATCAGAAGCAAGTTTTAAGATACCCTCCCTCAAGAATTAAAAAAATAAAAATGGAAGCCACAACCAACAACTAGTAGCCTTCGATGACAAAAACAAACCTAGAATAAAATATAAAAATGACAACATTTAAGCCTTTTTTTAAATTAACAGAATTAAAACCAGGTGGAAAAGAAGCCGGCACTCAACAGTGCTGATGAGGGACAAACTCAAGATGGACGAAGTGCTTATTCTACGTCGTGTCTACACACACAGCAAAGACATGGACACATGGAGGACAACCTGCTCGGCTGTTAGTCTGCTGACACACTACTCAAACTTACCAGCAGCTTGGACAGCTATGAAAAAAATAAGACAGTGGGAGAAATATTCAGTCTCACTTCAGACAGGACACAGTGAGGGATTTCACAATGTTAAGAGTATCGTCAATAAAACAAGACAAAACAGATTAGCAATTTTAATTTAGCTGAGGACACATGGCTGAATTCCCTGCCAATCATTTACCATCTATTTCCTCATTTTAAGGTTTCTTTTAAAAAGAAACAAGTGCTTTCTTTTCTTTTCACTAAATTCATGTGTGGAATTTACACAGACAATTCTGAAGGGATTCCTTGAACTCCCTTCAGACTAGCTGCACTGCTCTGAACTTTTGTGTGTTGGCCCTGTGCTTGTAGAAGCTATATCTGTACCTGGATGTTGGTGGGGTCCTTGTAGGACTCATCAGTTGCTGTTTGCAGTTTCTCGCTGATCCAAGCCTCAATCTCGTCCACATCCCTGCTGAACTGCTGCAAGGTTTGGGATTCACCCAGCTTGGAACGCTTTTCGATCATCTGGGCCTTCAGCCGGCGCCACCTTTCAAACATCAGAAATTTAAGTTTAAGAGTGAGCTCAAACACAAGCATTTGCAATTTAAACTTTTTTTTATTACCCAATGACTATGTTAGTCCCTACTATATAAAAAAAGCTTCTGATGTCTTTAAGACAGGTCCTGTTAGAGTGGAAACTGCAAAGGAATGTCCTCATTATTAACAAAGCAACTGGCTTGGATCTAGTCCCACTTAGTTTTGCAAGGAGTAGTGCCAGTGTGGTTTCTAGTATTTTCACTCATACTGACAATCTGTCCATGAATCAGGGTAGAGTTCAAAGTGAGATGAAAGGTTACTCCACTGTTTGAGAAGAATGTCTAGTCAGATGTAGGTAGTTAAAGGCCAGTGCCAATGTTAACAATTATATCTAAGGTTTTTGAAAAATTGGCGTTTAGTCAGAAGAAGAAGAACCATTTGATGTACGCGTTTCTATCTGTCTTACAGCAGCATTGTATTGGCAATGGTCATTGTTTTACAATTTAAGCTGGTTATATAAAATGACATTTTTTCAAGGTTTTACTTAAGTTTTGGAAAGCTTTTGACACAGTGGACAAATCTTTACTGTTGTCAAGGTTATGGTGTAAAGGTTTGATTATATTGCTGAAAAATCTTATCAGACAAGGAACAGTGTGCCATGTGTGTCAAAACCAAAGGATGTGAAATGTGGGGTTCTCCGAGGCTCCACATTAGGGCCTCTTTAATTCCTTATAAATGATATGCCAGCTGCTGTGAGAAGAAAATGTCTGATGTATGCTGATGATTCTGTATTACTGTAATATGGAAAAGACATCTGTGAGATTGAGATCACTTTCACTAAATATCTAGGACAATAGGACAATATCTAGGACTCAACTTATGGCCCGTTGGCCAAATCTGGCCCCCCATAGAGTGCCTGGTGGCCCCTCAGCCACTTTCTAATTCACAATAAAAATGAAGTGATTTACACTGGGAATTGTGTTTTATACTTAATGTATACATAAGGTGCCAGAGTGCATAAACCAGCATCAAAGTAGAGCTTGTTCATCAAAAACTGCTGGTGGATGATCCTGGTGGATGTCCTTAAATCCTAGAAATTTCCTAAAATCCTAGAAATTTCCTACAGTTTGAGAAAAGTCCTAAAATCCTCAACACATGCTAAAATCCTGTAAAAGTACTAAAATCTGAGATATGTCCTAAAATCCGAGAGATGTCCTGAAATACTAGAAACATCCATAAATCCTAAAAAGATCGTAAGATCCTAAAAATGTCCTAAAATCCTAGAAATGGCATAAAATCCTAGAAACATGTCTAAGGCTGCTGTGACTGGCCCCTGACCTCCAGTCATTTTGCTAAAGCAAGTTGAGCATCTCCTGAGCATCATCTGAAAAAAATCTAATGATGACACTCAATCCAGTTTGGAACTGAAAGACAGTTGCTGAAAACAAACAGAATGGGAGTTGTGTGTAATGATACTGAATGTTTCCTACCTGTCAAGGACTTCATTACAACGACTGAAGATCTCAGGTTTGGCGTAATGGTCAGCTCCAATAAGCTGGTCAGCAAAGGACTGCAGGGCAGCAATCTTCTCCTCCTGTGCAGCCGAATAACATTTAATCATATAAGAACACCACTACATACCCAATAATTTTAAAAGATTGCACTAAGCTGCAAAACCTCTCACTGACCTGCACATTAATGGCCTTGTCAAAGTCTTCATGTTTCTTGATGAGGGCCTCCACGCTGTCCAGGGAGTCACCCTTGTCGTCACTAGCGAGGAAGGCTTCACGAGCTGCCATCCAGTTCTCAGCCTGCTCACAGTCCCTGTTGAAGAGCTGCAGGGGGACAAGGACAACATTTAGTCAGTGGAGGGAGAAAGACAACCATCAGAGACGTCATAACAGTTTCTAACCGATAATGTCTCAACAACTCGATACCTGAAGCTCGAGGCACTGGTCCAACATCATGCGACGCTGCACCCAGGCCTTCTCAAGGTCGGCACGCTCACGATCCAGGGCCTCCAGTTTCTGCTGAATCTCGGGACTAGCATAGTGGCCTCTAACCAGCAGCTGCTGACCAAACTGTTCAAAGGCCTGGAATGTACCGGCACGAGCATCAATCTCTGTGCGGTGCTCCTAGAAAATGGAAAAGAAAAAAGATGGATGAGCAGTGTTAGCTGGCTAAAACCCTGCGCTGACGATGCAATTTTGTGCATTAAAATGGAGGAGTTCAATACCTGGTGTCTTTCCAGAAGGGCCTCAGCTCCGGTCACATCTTTGGCCAGCTCCTCGGAGGACACAAGCCCTCGGATGCCATTAATCCAGGACATCAGATCTCTGTGAACAAATGAAGACTTATAGCTCAAAATACCAAACAATAACTGCTTAAAACTGGAAAATCTCAAAAAAAACAACATCATTATCAATCCAGTTCTTCACTCAACTGACAAATATGATTGGCTGCACTCTCCTCACCTGAAGTCAGAGAGGAAGCGCTGCAGGTCGTGCGAGTTGCCCAGCTTGTCTTTGCGCTGGTCAGCCCGTCCCACCAGGCTGCTCCAGGCAGTGTTCAGCTCAGTGCACTTCTCCTGGATGTCATCCACGGCCTCAGGATGGGACTGGATCAGACGCTCCGCTGTCTCCCCAAGAGAGTTCACCTGAGCAGGGGAGCAGGAAGAATGAGTAAAAGCCTCTTCTGCCAGAGGTTTGGCTGTGGATCCGCTATAATGTCATATAAATGACAAAAAGACGATCTGACCTTATCACCCAGGGCTGCCAGGTCTCTCTCAAAGCCTTCGTGTTTGCGCTGCAGAGCCTGGACGCTGGCCAAGTCATGACCATAGTTGTCAGTGTTTAGGGCCTGGTTCTTTTCCTCAATCCACTCTTTGGTTTCATCGGCATCCCTGAGGAGGCACAAACAAGACTTTCGTCAAATGTTGTGAAGGGAAATGTCTGGAGGGGGTGCATGTGAGAGGGACTGACCGTTTCTCACTGATTCCATTTATTCACTTGGAAACACTGTATTATACAAAATATATATTTACACTTCAAGTTTCTTTAACTGTTGATCAGTATAAAGGTTTTGATTGGAATGTTTTCTGTTAAAGGTAAAAATGTCCTTAATTCAACCAAAACTTTAGGAATTAGCTTGTACAACTCTGTGTATAACCAAAGCTATCCTAATGTAGTGATTTTTTTAAGTTATGCAAGCAGCAACCACCAAATTGCCGACCATAAGGAAAAGTGGTTTATTATTTCATAAACCTTTTAAACCTAAGCAGTTTAAGTTTTATTTTTTTTAAAGGATGAGTTTGCACATTCTTTCTTACAAATGAAAAGTTGAATTCAATAGCAATAAAAACCCTGTTGCTCATTTCAATACATTCTGGGCTTTTGCTGCTACAGCCTTTTTTGTTCTGGTATGACCACGAGCGTGTGATGGCTTATGTTTGCAAACTTAATATAGATGTTGCTTTGTTACTGACATCACTAATGCAGTTTTCTGATTCTATTAACCTTCTCAACGTGTGCTTCTGTTCTTAAATCCAATCCAATTTTGTCCAGAAGAGGTGTAAATCTTACTTTTTGTAATAAAAACTTTGTTATAATCTCAAATGTGTTCGATAAGAAGGTTTTGTACAAAATGTATGTTTTGAACTGGATGTTCTTGACTGTCATGGCTGTTTGCCACTTTCTCAGGTCACCCCAGCTCCACCCTTCTTACCTACATTTCAATTTTATGGCTCGGGTAACTAGCAAAGATGGAAGTGTCATACAATAACAAACTGGAGCTTCCGAAAAGCTATCGCATGGACGACATGTGTCCTTCAGTCTTTAGTTGGTACCTGTGGAATCGCTGCACCTCGTGGGCACTGCCCAGCATGTTGCTCCTATCTTCAGCCAGCTGCTGCAGGGACCGCCAGCGATTATTCAGCTCCTATACATCAAAGAATCAACATTAGACAGCAATATACACTCTATGGAGTTCGCTCAGCACTTCTGCAGGATGGTTCTTTGTTTTTGCAATGATTTGCAGTTTGATAACTCAACACACCCTCAATTAAAGAGGGACACAGAGAGTGATTTAGTCATTAAGCATTCAAGTTGTAGATGTCAACTTTTTTGAATATTTTTTTTCATATTTGCTGAAAATGTCACTATATTTACACAGCACTACATGAGATAGATAGTATGTTCGGAAAATAATACTCTTATAGCTACTTCATTGCCTTGCAGTGCTTCTAATGGCATTACTGCATGTGAACAAAAACAACCAATCAGAGCAGAGGAGTCTCTAAAGCAGCTGTCAATCATGTCGATCACTGCTGTGAACTGCAGTCAAACTGTCAAACTAGTCAGCGCTGATCAAATATGAATAAGGACTCTGTTACTGCCGGAGAGCTGTGCTTTTTGGCTCAACTGTTTCCAACCAATTTGCGATTATATCGCATTACATGTAAGGTTATCCACAAAAGATAACTGCAACAATTTCATTACACACAACAAAATTTCCAAACCTGGAAAATTAGAATTTGAAATTCCTTGACTTTTTTGGGTTTTCCATGACCGTGTGGACCCTGCAGATCATTCATATGGTATCTAATATATTCTTTATATTGTTCATAATAGAGTTTTTAGCGTGTTGTCCAGCAAGATTCATTCACAGCTCGTGTAATTGGTTTGATTGGTTTAACATGAACACCAAAAGGAAGCCACCGGCAGAGAAAACTAGCATGCTTCGCTGTTTGAACCCGGCATCATGTACGTCTTTCAGAATATAGTGACAGTTTCACAAAAATGAAGCAAAGGTTTTTTGTTTTCTTAAAGTTAACAATTGTAGCTTTAAACTGCGTCATCAGATAAACTTGGAGATAATAATTTAAGGTGAGGAATGCCAAATCAAACATTTAACATGAATAAAAAAAAAAAAAAATGCAAATACAATGTGTACTTATAGCGTGGTAATTTGCATAGTGTGTCTGTTGGGCACAAACAGTAATGGACAAATACAGGCACACAGATAATGGGTTTGAAGTGCACAGGACTGGGTGCATGTTAGGGACATTACTTAATATGTGGACAATAACAGGATGTATGAAAGGATGCTGAGGACATAACTCATGTAGCATGCCAGCATTCATTCACACTACAGTCAACTAAATGGATGATTACAGGACAAACAAATGCAATGGGAAACAGGATGAAACCAACCAAAACTGAACACTCGCGTCAGGTTTCAGGGAACAGGAAGAGACAGGTCACATGACACCAAAAGGAGACCATGACGATGGGGTTAGTTTTCTGATCACGATGCAGGACGGGAGAGCTACGGCAGGAACGATTCAAGGTGCGGTCGGGTTGGACTAATTAATCTTACCTTGATAGTATTAAAGTTAGCCGTTGTTTGAACAGCCATGCGTATATTCTATAGTCAAAGGTGAATAAAACATGGCAGAAAGAAAGGAGGAGAGGAAGAGGACAAAAACAGAAAAACACCACACCAGTCAAGAGTGTTATGGAAACTCCCAGGGTTTGTGTTGGTCTTCACCCAAGATCAATCACCACTTTACACCAATCAGGACACAGTACGCACTGCAACCATGGCTCGAGCAGAACCAGCCCCAAACACTGAATTATGATGAATCAAACAAAATTACTGTAATGATTGAGACATCTTGAGACATCTTTTTAAATCAAAGGGATATTAAAAAAAGGCTTAGGAGTTCCCAGGCTCCCAGGTTGTCTCCTCAATGTCTCATCATATTCACATGTAACATTGAGTCCCATTCCAGTAGGATGTCTTTGGGCATGTTTGCAGCAAATTCCATTGGTATCAAACATCAAACCCCAATGCTGAACAGTCATGCACAGTTACAGTATCAGATCAAGATTGACAAGCTGTCAAATCTTTGCAGCTGATGCAGTTTGTCTAAAAATACTGAAAGCAAATAAATGTTTGAATGAATTTTCTGGAGACAGACTGAACAGTGTTGGATGAAGCTTACCTTCCATGGAGAGGCAGTCTTGGAGTCAGCTTCATCCTGTTGAATGAAATGTAAGCGTTACACCAGGCTTTTTTCTCGTTGTGATATTTTAAATGTTTTTTAAATGTTAAGCGAGAAGTGTGAAAAGTACAGAAATGATCCAACCTTGCCAGGAGCAGCACCCTGCAGCTCTTGTTGCTGTATGAAAAAAACAAAACATGATGTCCGTTGAGTGGCAGGTAAAACAGGGGAGATTGCTCATAATGTGAAGCTAAGTTTGCAGAACACACCTGAGCCTGAACCATGGGGGCCTCCTCAGCCATGAGGCCTTCAGACTCCAGCTCAGAAGCCACTTTGTTGATGTCCCTCAGGCGAGACTCGTTGGCCTTCAGGTCCTGGACCAAACGAAGATCAAAATATACTTTTGTGAGACATGAGACATACAAACAATTGAAAAAATACACTCAGCAACCAAGAGAGTAATTATATTCAAGATGAAACAGCATTTTTAAAAATGTCAGTATTGTGATTTATTTCCTAATGAAAAGGGGAGGCAGGCCGCAGATAACGTTGGGAGGATTTTGACTTGATAGTTGAAAACTGGGCATGTCATAACAGTGAGGCTCTGACAGTGTATGCTGATGGGATGATGGGAATTTTATATGATGTACCATTTCACAGGAATTTGTGAAAACATTTGAGAAGAAAAAAAGAAGCCAAAGGAAAAACACAAAGGTTTCAGCCTTTTGGGCTTGAACACCTAAAAACGATAGTTGGATTACAACTTATTGCACATTGGTATCTGTTAATATATGTCTCTGCAGTTTGTAATTAACTTTATTCTGTAGAAGAGAAGCTTTTGAAACATGCGTGGACATTACCTTCTGGAAGTCGTCAAACTTCTTCTGCAGGACCTCGACCTGCTCCAGGTCGGAGCCCACCTCCTCATTAGTGAGGGCGCTCTCCTTCTCGTTGATCCACTGCTGCAGCTCGTTGGCCTCACGGAACAACATGAACTTCTTGCAGCTCTTCTCCAGCATGTCCTTGCGTTTCTCTCCCAGCTCCAACAGGGTGCCATATCTGGAAGACGGGCAACCATAAAATTAAATCATGTTATGTGCCTTCAAAAGCTTATCCCTCCTTACCATGGCTCATTTTTTAACATTTAAAATGATTGGTCATTTTCTGGAAGAATGAGTTCTTTTGAGAATATTGTATCTATTTCTAGTGATCACTGTATTTCATTGCAAAAAAATCATGATTGTTAAAATCTGAATTGTAACACTGATCCTGCAGCGCTGAAATGAGTCAATAAAGTGGCTGAAAATGTTGTCAGTCATTCATTAAGCAGAGATGGAGAACAGTTGCTGGGTTTAGCTTCTCCCTAATGTAAGGATTTGCTCCTTTTATCCATTTAAAAAATGTAAAATGGGCATTTTGTTTGAATTGTTGCTCAAACAAAACTAGTAATTCAAAGATATCTTCCTATTTGGGATTATGTCTCTTAAATGTTATACACAAAATGAGATATCGTAAAAACAAAATAATGATTGCTGAATTATGAAGATTATTATTATGAGTGAGGCGAGTGTTTATACCAATCTTGGAATCAGTCTGATTGAGCTCAACAGGTAATGGACTGATTACATCACATTTGCTTCACAATAATCACAGCTGCCTTTTGTCTGGAAAAAGGAAACCTTCAGAGCTTTTACAAGTTGAAAAAAGTAAAGACAAACAGTCCAAAGAAAAAGCCAAGCTGTCCTTTACTTTATTTCAGAATAATGAGCGACATGTTTTAACTTCGGGCTCCTTCAGCTTAAGGCAAGTTAGATTTAAGGCTTTTTATGAACTGTTGGTCAGAATAATTTAAAGACAAAATGAATAATGACCAAAATTTAAGAAAAAAAGCCATGAAGCAACAGTTTTTGTCTTGTGGCAGAGACTGTGGGGTAGAAGAGTTCTGGTGTTTGTTGATGGGTTTTCTTGGCAATTTTGTGTCTCTCATTCATGGGATTCAACTGCCTTGATTCCCACTGCACAGAGACCGAAAAAATTTGTGCATAAAAACATAAAGTCTCCTATGCATTGTCTTGTACAAGACTCAGCCATGCTGGGAAATCCTGGTTAAATAGTTAACTTTCATTGAATTTGCACAATGTTGTCCAGGGTACAGACACAGTGGATCCTCTGCATTGTTCGTCATGCTATCCTGATATATGACATCAATGCCAGAGGCATTCAGTCATTTTTTTTTAATTTTTAATGATATTAGCAATTTTTGAAAATTTACAATTCAACGTGAAAAAAAGCCCAGTTATTAAAATTTTACTTCCCGTTTTTCCCGCTTCAAGTCTTGAAAGTTGATTTAAGACATTTGACACCAATAAGGCAGGTTTTTTTCAGATGAATGAATTCAATGTTATTTAAGACTTTTTAAGGATCTGCAGGAAAACTGCAACCAATAACATCTGCAAGTAGTTGAAGTAAAGTTTAGACTTATAAAGACCTGAGGTTTTTTTTTAATTCAGTTTTTTTTGTTGACCTGGCATCTTGCTTTTTTATGGGTTCCTTCCTTTTATTTTATCCTATCATTTATTTTCTTCGCTCCGTTTTGTAATGTGATCACTCTGAGCGTTGGACAGTGAGGTAACCTTTCCAATAATGAATCAAAGCCCAAAATGTGAGGAACAGAACAGCTTATGACATGACAGAAATCAGAACTCAACATCCAAAGACAAGCCTGGGATGAGAGGGAAGAGGAAGGTGTGAATCAGTCTTCTATCCCTCTACTGAATAGAAGATGAGCATGAGGAAGACTCAGTGTCACAACATGAGGGGCTTTTGGGGGTTGGGAGGGATGTAAAAACTGCGCTGATATTTATCACGATCACAAGAACACGCAGAGGGACGCTGGTTCCTACTCACAGCTCTTCCACCTGCTTCATGCGCACAGACACGCTGCAGGCCTCCTTGGTGACAAGCCTGCTCAGCGGCAAGGCAAGGCGAACGCACAGCAAGACAAGATTAAGGTGTTAAATACAGCGAGAGGACAGCAGAGGAGACAAGAGAAAGATGCCAGGGGAAAGGTCATTAGTGTTAAAGAACTGAGCAGAAATTATGATTTGATGAAAGTAAAGAAAGGTTCCACAGCAGAGAAAAGACGGAATAGTTGACACATCCAGTAGGAGAGGAGAAAAGAGTTAGTTCAGTACATTCCACTGCAGGATTTAAGAGTTAAGGTGCGAGTTTCTTACTGATTCTCAATCTGGTCCTGGCGCAGTGCGATACTGCCATGCTCATCCAGCAGGTTCTCCCTGGAGGAGGACTGGGTGGGGTCCAGCTTCTTCACATAGGCAGCAGGAACAAATCCCTGACGATCGTTCACCTCCACTTTCCACCAATCCTGCAGCAGGGAGGACATGTTGATATTGATGAAATCATTTATAATATACAGCATCTTATTGCAAATGTTTGCTCCATTTTCATTAGACTTCTCAACAGGACGGAAAAATAACAACCCGCACTGATCTGACCTGTGTGAGTTTGAGCCTGAACCCGGCCCGACATCATCACAGAAAATACTTTCCTGAGCCCGACCAAGCCCTTCCCCCCAAAGAAAAAAACGATAATTGGCTTCTAACAACTGTGACACACCGGCTGTTTGGCTGCATGAGCCATGCGCATCTCTGGCGGAAATAGAGCAACATGTAACTTCATAAAATACAGTCTCTGACTTTGGTTTGATATCTAGTGTTGGCGGAAAGTTATTGCACATTTGCGATCTGTTGTTAGCACCTTTAGCTTGTTTAGTACATGACATGAATGCTGCTGTCACACTGAACGTCCTGCTGTGCCCCGTTCAAAGTATTGAAAAAAAATATTCAATTGCACAGCCATATCTGATTTGACTGAGATAACTCGGAATCAGTAGTTGCACAGTTATTATCTTTAATCCCTTGAATGGCTTTATGGTGAAGATTGACAATTGATTATTAATAGTTTACTGATCATTACAGGTACAAACAAATAAATAAATAAATCACTTAAGATTTGCATCCCTAATGTTAATGTACCCAAACACTAAACAACCTAATCACTGCATTATTACAAGTAACATGCAGATTACTGCTGGTTCAGTTTTCATTTAAAGTGGTTAGTTGGAGCCTGATGTTCAGTTCATGGTACAGTCACGCTGAGCCACTGTTATCTGTACCTTGTTAGTGCTGTTGAGCAGTGTGAGGATGTCCCCCTTCTTCATGGTAACTTCACGAGGACTCTTCTCTTGGTAGTCGTACAAGGCCAGTACCAGCTCTTTCCCGGTCTCATCATCAGTTGGTGCCACTTGTTGCTGTTGGATTACAACAAACAATGTAATCTCTGTTTAAACTGAAGACAAATGGATTATTTTACAATTCCCAAACAGCTGAGAATGGAATCGACTTTTACCCTGCAGGACTGGGCCTGTTCCTTCAGGCCTTGGATGCTGCTGCCATAGGCACTCAGGTCAGACATCAGGGCCTCATGCTTCTTCAGCAGAGCCTGTGGAGGACAAACTATTCAGTAAAACTGCATTTGTCACAAAGGGATATAAACTTAAGGCTTCTGCAACACATGTAACATGATCAAAGACAGATCTTAAGGTGGAAACACTGAGAGATTAACGAATGACAAACTTTATACTTAAATAGAAAGAAGTTTAAAAAAACTAACATTTGAATTACTGATATTTTGTTAAAATCCTCTGCTCATATACCTCAGCAGAGTCCTCGTCTTTGCCGTAGTCTGTGCTCCCCACGATGGGCTCTTTCTCCCTCATCCAAGACTCAGCCTCGTTGGCATCAGCAAAGTACTGCTGGGCTTGCAGAGAGTCCTCCAGATCCTGTCTCCTCTGGGATGCTTTAGCCTTCAGGGTGTCCCAGCGTCCATGCAGCTCAGTCAGCTTAGCTTTCACATCCTCTCCAGCAAAGTGGCCTGAGAAGCGCACACTTGAATGATCAGCATTTTGAAAACTGGGACAATATTTCCATTGCTTAAAGGGTTACAAGCACTTCATAGGAGACACCAAACAACACTTGGCTTTAAATACAGACCTTCCTCCACCATGGCCTCTCCTTTCTGGGTGACAGCCTTGATGCGAGGCTCATGACCGGTGATCTCGGCCTGCAGGGCCTGGTGCTTCTTCAGCAAGTTCTGGACACCAATCAGGTCTTTGCCTGAGGAAAACACCAAGAGAGACTTTCTTCAGAACTTCATCATTCATCAGAAATATCTGAGGGTGCTTGTCCATGTAAACTGACCATCTGAAGGACACTACATTTTTGACCATCATCTTTTATATCACAAGCAAATACAGCCAAGCAGTTTTACCTCTGTTAGTCGAGGCAGCAATGGGCTCTTTCTCACGGATCCAGGTCTCCTCATCCTCCACATCTCTGAACAGCTGCTGGAGCCTGAGAGAGTCTGACAGTTTCTGTTTGCGTGCAGCCATGGGCTCGCGCAGAGCTTCATAGCGCACAACCAAAGCCTCCTGTTTTTTGCGGATGTTGTCAGCATCAAAGTGTCCAGCCTCTTGGAACTGGCGAGCCTGGATTGTTATGCCATCAATGCGATCCTGAGAGAGATTAATTCACATATTAACTATTCAAGTATTGTGTACAAAAAAAGAGCTTCAAATAGTATCAGAGGTCCTTCATGATGTTAGTCTATCATTCGGTACCTGGTGAGCGGCTACATCAGCCTCCAGCAGTGCATGTTTCTTCTGCAGGTTCTGGACACTGGTCAGGTCTTTTCCATAGTCGTCTGAAGCCAGGTGGCCCTCAACCTCATAGAGCCACAGCTCAATGTCCTCTACGTTCCTGTTGAACTGCTGCTGCTGGTTGGCCTCACGCAGCTTGATGCCTAAAGTAAAAAGGCAGAAATGAAATTTACAATCAAAATTCAGCTCAGACTGTTCTCATCACTAAAGGGTTGCTGCAGGGGTCTATACTTGGTCCATTGCTTTTTACATTATACAAAAATAACATTATTCTTCCAAATCAGTACTATAGTGAGATTTTATGCAGGTGATACAATTTTATATGTCCCTGGTTCCACTCCGACCAAGATTCTGACTTATCTCTAGTCTGTTTTTGATGCCTTTGTTGTGCCTTGTGCAGACAGCCATTCAAGACTCATATTAAATATATGGACCAAACTACCTTAAACCCTACTGTTTAAGTCCAAACCACTTCATATTTCTTTTCTTTTCTAAGTGAAATGCTTCACCTACCAGTATATAATCCTTAAATATCCCATATATTTCATCTTGGCAAAACTAGTTTGAGGTACGATGCACCTTTCAAATTAAAACAACAAAAAAAACCCTCCAAACTACTCTCAAGTTGGATCCTTTCATTTCCCTCTGAGATTTTAAACCTTTATTCTGTTTTTTTTAAGACTCTTGTAGTTGTCCTTGTAGATTGCACTTGCTGCGTGATTAAAGCAGTTGTCTGGTTTTATTTGTGTTGTTCTTGTATGCTGGTTGTGCGGTTGTTTGACTGTAAATGTTTCCTGTCTTTAGGTCTGTTGTGAAAAAGAGATCTCAGTGCCTGAGTAAATAAAATGAGTAAAGCTTATACTCGACTATAAACAGAAGAACCACCATGTTTGATTAAGGATGTCACATTTGACAATATTAACTGAGCTGAATCTATCCACATACTGTAGCACCTCCATTATCTTCAATTCTGTTTTAAAACTGGTCAGCCCCAGCTTTCCCATAACCAGTACCTTTGAGCTCGGTGGCCTCCAGCAGTTTCTTCCACTGGGAGCTGACCTCCTCCATGCGGCCGGCCACCTCAGTGGAGGCGTAATGCTTTCCATCCAGCAGCTCCTGGCCAGACTTCTGCAGGGCATCGATGCGGCTCTGGTTAGCTGACAGCTCAGCCTCAAAGGCCTGGTGTTTCTGTACCTTTCCTTGCAGGTTGGAGGGGTCCTATTGTCAACAGAGTAGAGGCACACAGGGCAGAGAATGGGAAGGTCAGAAACAGGGAGCATAGTACAGGGATTTACAAACTTTTGAAAATGGAGGACAAAAGATCTCCTTAGGGCTTTTTGATGGACTACCTTGTAAGCCTCATCTGTGGCGGTCTTCATCTTCTCGTTGATCCAGCTCTTGAGCTCATCGGAGTCCCTGAAGAACTGCTGCAGGTGGAAAGAGTCCTCCAGGGCAGCACGGCGAGACTGAGCACGCTCATGCAGGGCGTTGCGGCGGCTGAGCAGCTAGAAATGTGCAAAGGAAGAGAAAACATATTGCTTTTAAGTACACAGTAAGAAAAGTGACAAAATTCAGCCAGTTGCTTTAGCATTTTGAGATAGATTGGGCATTTAAATTAATAATACTTACAGCATCTCTGCGGGTAGCCACGTCCTCTTTGGCATAGTGGTTGTTCTGGATTAGCTTAGTAGCAAACTCATCCAGGGCCTAGAGATATACAACACAAAGAGATTGTTACAGTTGCTCTGATGCCAGCATATTATAGCGAGTAGAAATAAGTACGAGCACAAGTATATAAAAATACAAAATAGAAATACAGTAATAGTCAACAATAAGCACTAGTCTGTAAATATTTAAAAATAAAATTATTTAGAATATGCTACGTATGTAAAGTTTGTAAAACATACAAAGAATGTCGAAGAATGTAAATTAATTATCTGTGCAATGCTACAATGAACAACAGATATACACAGGTAAAAATAACAATAATAATATATACAGTATATTCAATATGTGTCACATACAGTAGTAATGGTATTCTCGCACAAAACCTGGAAAGTGGAATGTGAATTGTACAAGTGGATAAACTGGAGCAACTTACAGTGATCTTCTCTTCCTGGGCACTGAGGGACTTCTCAAAGTCCTCATGTTTCTTCAGCAGAGCCTCTACACTGTCCAGGGAGTCACCAAGGTCTTCATTCAGGAGGAAAGCCTAAATCATGGACATACAACTTTAAAAAGTAGCACATCATATCAACTACACAATAGTCACTTTTTTTCTTGAACAGAAGTTTCGGTGTTTCAGGTTACCTCTTGCTTGCTCATCCAGTTGTCAACTTGCTCAGTATCCCTGTAGAAGAGCTGCAGGTCCATGCACTGCTCATACTGCTGCCTGCGAACCTCCCACAGCTGCAGCAGAGACTCCTTCTCCTCAGACAGGATGCCCAGCTACACACAGACAACACACCATGAGTTTGATGTTAAATGTCTCAATATGGTATATGCTAGTGTGCTGTTATAGCTGCAGTAAGATATACTGCAATCCATTGCGGATCCAAGTCAATAATTCTGACTTGCTTTTCCCCACGTCTAATCTAAAAGCATCCCGGTGCTTCTACTCGGGAAAACATGGACGCTCGCAGCAAACTGATGTTTGTATGTCAAGTCCCTGTGCTTCACAAACATCTGCAGAGGACCTACATCCATTCCAACAGTGCCATTAGTGAAGTGAAACGGTGTATGAAATAGGTCAAATGTCTTGTTCATCCACGCTCATTTAATAAAATTCAACAGCTCAAAACTGTGTAAGCAGTTGCAGAGCATAGTAATGTAAACCACCAA
Source organism: Plectropomus leopardus (assembly GCF_026936395.1). Lineage (NCBI taxonomy): Eukaryota > Metazoa > Chordata > Actinopteri > Perciformes > Serranidae > Plectropomus > Plectropomus leopardus. The sequence continues at coordinate 2,178,927 of NC_142195.1, read as the reverse complement.
AGCTAAAAGCATAAAGTTATAGAACTGATGTGCATTTGTTTTGCTGTGGAGGGAGACAGATTCAGAGATGCTTGCTAATACTCCTATCAAGCACAAATCAACTTTATGGAAACGGCAGCTACAAAACTTCTACAGCACGCTGTACAACACAAACACTACGTATGGCGGAAACTGACAGGGTCATTCTGTTTGGTTCACGTTGTGCCCTGCCATGCTGCTGTGATGTCATGTGTGTTTATGTTGGCAAACTATGACTGTGGGAGGTCGTTCTTCTATAGAGTGGCTAATTCAAGGAAGAAGAAAAGCGGCTGTAAATGTTTGCAAACAGGGAAACAATGAGATTCAGCAGCTCTTTACCCTCCAAGCAGAGGACGAGATCAGCTGTCATATAACAGAGGAGGTAAATGATTGTGACTGGCATGTTATGCCGTTATTATTGTTTAGAAAGTGCTGCCAACGCATATGTTTTATATCACGTTCAAGGCGGACGCTCACGTGTTAAACATCACACCAGTCACGCCTCGTTTGATCGCAGGATGCTGTGATGCAGTGTATAATCACACACAGGAGCGGAATGATGCCGCCATCATTTGGATCTGTGTAAACATGTAGGGGCTGTATAAAGGACAGACATCGTTGCGGCCCTATAGCGCCATCTCTGTGTAAAAGCAGCTTGTGACTTCCAAGTATAATATATTGCAATAATAATATCACACAAAAGAAAGAAAGTACGATGTGGATGTTGTCATAGTCTTACCTTTTCCTTGACCTCGTCAGAGGCGTAGTGTCCTGTGTTGAGCAGGGCCTGGCCGGCTTCATCAGTGGCTCTAAAGCTGTCTTCATGGGCGTCAATCTCTCCCTGGGAAAGACAAAGGACAACCCTGCATTACCTCCTTTATAAATGTTGCACAATTGTTTGTATTCAAGCTTTTAAAGAATAAAGCTAAACTGTTTGACTAATTCCAAGACCCGATGACTTGATGTGTTTTCAGATATCTTACCTTATGCTCCTGGTGGCGGTCTAGCAGAGCCTCAGCTCCAGCCACATCATTGGCCAATTCGTCAGCATTGATCAGAGCTTTCATCTCTGTCACCCAGCTGGTCAGATCCCTGAAGTCAGCAGTGAAACGCTGCAGCCTAAAAAGAGATTAACACAAGAGGGCAGGAGTGAGCAGAGTTCTGTGGAGAAATGTTTAACAGAGCGGCACCGAGGAAATATCTGCCCTAGGAAAGCAGTTTTTGTATTCTAATTTAAAAAAAAAAAAATGAAACAAAAGAAAACCATATGCGACAAATTTGATGTGTCAGATGACAGTGACATGACTCAGCAAAAAAATCTGACGCCAAACTGTCTGTTATCTCACCGGTAGGAGTCATTGAGTCGGGCGTGGCGCTCAGCAGCCAGGGTACGAATCTGTTCCCAGTTGGTGATGAGCTCGTCCTTCTTCAGATGGATTTGGGAGGCGTTCTGTGGATGGGTCTGCTGTAGGCGCTCTGCATCACCACCAAGTGTGTTGACCTGATAGAAAAACAAAGGAAAAAGGGGAAAGACTAAGGAGTTTAGACCAAGTTTTTAAACTTCATGGCTGTGCTGTAGATACATATATTGATATTCTGTAAATCATCTTCTTGCCTTATCTTCCAGGGCAGCCAGGTCTCTCTCCAGACCCTCGTGTTTGCGAAGCAGAGCCTGCACACTGGCTAGGTCACGACCAAAATCATCAGAGGCCATCAGTTGCTCCTTCTCCTTGATCCAGCTGATGGTCTCATCTACATCCCTGTTGTTGGATTTGAACACATAGGTTTGTATTTACACCGTGACAAAATACCATTTCTTACTGGAACCTGTCACAAATCACAAAGACAGTTTAGTCCATATGTTGCTCTGCTGCTGTTTACCTGTTGAAGCGCTGCACCTCAGCAGCCCCAAACAGCTTGCCCTGCCTCTGCTGAGCCAGACCCTTCAGGCGCTGCCAGGCTGTGTTGACCTCGTCCTGCTTGCGGACTATGAGCTCGGCCTCTGGATGGGCTTCCTGTATCAGTTTGGCTGCAAGCTGGTTCACCTCGTTCACACGCTCCTCGTGAGCAGCCAGGTCAGTCTGGAACTCCTCAAACTTCTTCTGCAGAAGCTCCACATGCTCCAGGTCCTGGCCCAGCTCCTCGGAGGTGGCCATGGCCTCCTAGACGTGGAAGCGGACAAACAACGTTAAGGCAAATATTACATCTGCGTTGAAGCTTTATCAATTTATTATTAATCATTACATTTCATTTAGGGTGTGAATTAGGTAATTTCTAACAAAGTCAAGTAATCATTTGAGGAGGTACGTCTTGACAGTGAATATTTGTAACATCTGAGCAACAAGCACCAAGTTACCCCTCCTACTGCACACTGAACTGCATCACCAAACATTTCAGTCAGCTTTAAGGATCTCTGAGCCCCTGCAGCCACAGCTTCTTATGGCTCTTGCATTTTATTTATTTTTTGGTTTTATGGCATAATATTCTTCACTTGCAAATGGTGAATCAAAAGTTTACCTCATGGCATGCTGTTGCCTGACAAAACTGGGTTTCATTCCTCATTCAGAATAATAGATACCTTTGGACTCAGGCAGTCTTATTAACTTTTAACTCCCAACTGACGTTTCCTTTAAATGAGCACAGCTCTCTCTTAAACTCTTTTATTAGAGCAGCTAAAAAGGAAACACTGAGACGGCATTTCGTTTCTTCTGCCAAATGACTACAAGACTAAAAGAGAAGTTTAGGAAGACTTAAACTTAAAACGCCAAGAATGCCTCTAAATGAAAACACGAAATATTTGTTCACTCCAGGTTTAACATTTTTCACATAATCCATTTTTATTGGCTGTGAATAGAGACGCACCGATTGATCAGCTGGTGACTGGATTCAGTCTCAGATAGCTGATTCTTTGTCGATCAAATTAACATGCATGCGCTGAGTACGATGGTTCACTTCACTGCAGCACACTGTAAAGACTTTTGACAGAGCTGCTGAAACCTGTTTTCAAAATGTATCACTCATTCCCATACATGCTGCAGAAGCTTCTGTGTTAAGCTATCTAGCAAACTCGGGTATGCCATCAAAATCTGTAATTATCATGGAAAAAGTGTAGCACAACAAAGCTGATGCTAACTTTTTAATGTGAGTAGATGGAAGAAGCTGAAAAACGTTGCTTCTAAGTCCAGGAGATATAACTCAATAAAAACCACAAATATGATGTTCTTCCCTCACTGGCTAGTTAGCTGATTAGACAAGATAGACAGTTGATGATAAGCTTAAAAGATTCACACAGAAAAGTTCATGCTAACTATTCAATTCAAGTCAACTATTCAAGTCACTTATCATTAGTGCCATATGCTGGTGTTGTATTTGAATAAAGACACAGATTTGGGTGGTCTAACCTAGTTTGCTAGTTAGTCTAGTTAACTTTCTTACCAAGTAGGGTCCATTTAATAGATTTGGTAATGTTACTTTATTCAAGTAGTGCTTAATGAGACACTCATGTTTGATATTATATATGCATTTTTTACTTCTTCAGGTCAAGTTTCCAGTGACTGAGGAAAACTTCTGACAAAATCGATGTTGACTTGGCCAAGAAAACTGCAATCGGTGCATCTCTAATGGTACACATTTACCAACGAGAATCTGACCTTGTCACTGATCCAGTCCAGGGCATCTTCACACTCACGCAGGTACTGGACCAGTTTCTGAGCCTGCAGGAGACGCATGCCCTTTTCCTTGGTCTTCTGCAGCAGAAGGTCCCAGAGGCGATGCAGCTCCTCAAGACGAGTCTAAGGCACAGGAAGGAAGGATTTTAAAATGTAATGCAAAGAGCAGAGGAATGTAAACGGAAATACGAAAATAAGAAGGATAAAAGACTAACATCCCCACTCTGACATGAGACGTATCACTGTAGTTTTTAACTCTATAATGATTTTGAAAATTTCCATCTGTATCTAAAATACAAAAGTAAGTTTTAGTGCTATTTACAACACAGAGTAATCTGTTTAAAATTGCCACCTGAAAGCAAACAAATTTCCCTCAGCATCATTCCTTTGTAAGACAAGCCATATGAAACAACAGTGCATGCAACCAAATGTCACGACAGAATGACAAGAAGGGATAGCTTTAGGTGAAGAGCCTAATCTGGAAGAATTTCCACAGCAGTCACTCAGTCCACAGCAGGTCAGCACCTACTTTTATATATTCTCCAATATTGACACTTGTAACTATAGGTCTTTGTTGTGTCCGGTAAGGCGTGTAGGACTGAATCACATGGAGCAGGTTAACAGTGGACAGGATTTTCAGGAAAAATGCACATTTTGGACCAAACACATCTTCAGCACTATGTGACATACTCGAATGGTCTCAGAGGAGAAGTGGCCCTCGCTGATCATAAGGTTTCCGGTCTCGTCCAGTTTGATAATGGCCCCAGCGTTGGCCTGAACTTCAGCTTCAAAGGCCTGATGTTTCTGCAGCTTACCCTGTGTACAAGAAAAGACGTAAGAAAGATATATAAAAATCTGTATTGCATCTTACAGTCCCAGTCTGTGAATACACTATATATCAAAAGAAAATGGGAGAAAGACATTTAAGTATTTCAGATGAGAGCCGGGGAAGAATATGTCAAGCACAGTGATTGCAATACATGGTGTGAGTTCTGTTGGAAAAATGTTGTGGCATAAAAAAATGTGGCATAAATGACGCTGACCTTTTTCATATCTTCTGGAACTGCCAGACCATTGTGCCCTATTGGCAGGAAATTCAAATTAAACATATCAATGTTTTTGGGGTCAACATCTCGTTCAGGTGTGATACTGTATACATGGGTGACATTTTATTTACAGGGATGGAACATGAATAAGAAATTAGTGCAAATACTTCTAGCAGCAAGCAAACAGGTTGTCACGAGGAAATGGTTAAAATCAGAACCACCACACACTGAGGAATGGACAGGAATAATATATGGAACACATACAACGGAAATGATGTAAAGTTCCCTATAACTCCAGAAATTATTTTTTTCCAGATTAGGACCAAGTAGACTGAGTATATCAATCCTTTGAAACCTGAGAAAATCTGTTTGATTTGTTTCAAAAACATGGGAAGAAGGCAACAAGCAGCCTAATGAGAAATGGTCCAAAAATTAGCTATAAAATAGTTTTTTTTAAAAAAGAAACGGCACATTAAGGCATATAAAGTTATTATAATTATAAATCTAGTTTTCTGGACATTTTCCCAATATTTCTGAGAATTTTCTAATAACTTTCCCCTCTTTTTTGAAACTTACTTGAAGTAATTTTCTTGTCAACTTTTACTAATTTCTTGCAATTTGTAGGACACTTTTTGACAAGTTGCTCATTGCCTTTTTCCCCATGTTTTTGGGGCAAACTAGTTTGCTGAGGTTTCAAAGGGTCAAATAACTTGTGAAATGCATCTGAACACAGCACAAGAAATCAACCAATCCTGGTTTTAAAGGGTTAAACCTTTAAGGTCAGACTTAAGTAAACTATGGAATAAAGGAGGAGTGTTAAGGAGTGAGAAATATATTGTATTCTGTGTTTTACGATACCTGTATCAGTTCACTCCTTGTTTATTTTATTTCTTATTTTCTTTTATACTATGTAGTTTCTAATATGAAAGCTTCCCATGTATCAACTGTTTAAAAACCTGGATTAATGTTAGAAAAGAAAAACCTTTAGGAGGCTAGACTGTATAATGGATATCTAACGCACTGCAGTTTCTTTTTTCCTGTTCTGAGTTTGCACAATGCTTTGTGAACCCATTTTCAATAATACAATGAAATAATGTGCTGTGAGTGAATGTGAAAGCAATACTTTTCCTAAATAAAAATCTAAATATAAAAAAGAAAGATACATGAAAATCATGATAGAGATACAGAAAATATAGATGAACACTGAGCTAAGTATTGTGGGACAGCATCAAGGTGAATTAAGCGGTTTGATGCGTTTGAAATACTGTGCACAGAGACATGTGGAGCGCAGCCTTACAAACCTGCAGGTTGGAGGGGTCCTTGTAGTTCTCATCAGAGGCGATCTGCAGCTTCTCCTGGATCCACTTCTCCAGCTCATCGGCGTCGCGGCGGAAGAACTGAAAGCGGTAAGAGTCCTCCAGCTTTGCCCGGCGCATGTTCGACAGCTCCTTGAAGCGCCGGTAGCGGTCCAGCACCTGCTGCCGGCGCTCCTGGATGTCTTCTGCTGTCTCCAGCACTTTGACCCCTGTGGTGTCCATTTTCTGCAAACACACAATAGAAAGACTCATCACTAAATTGCGAACAGGTATCACAGCATTAAATTGTTTTTTCTAAATTGGTTTCACACTACAACCCACGACAGATCAACTCTGTGCAGAGATCAACACTAAGTTCATACGTATCACAGGAAATAATTTGAGTGATATGATTCGACATTTTACCTTCTCATGTTTCATTAATACTGACATTATATGATATCACTGAGAATAAAAGGGAAGTTCAAACCATTTAGTTTATACAGTAAGATAACTGTTCATTTGAATAGGTTTGTGCTTAATTTATGAAATATATTCAGTATTTCCTGCAGAATGAGAGTGTATTTGTGGCGGTAACTGACAATGGAGTGGGGTTTGGCTTGGTATGGGACTGTAAACTATCTTTTTTTCTTCTTTTTGCTTTTAAATGCTTGTGCATCCCTTTGTATCATTCTGTGTCCCCTTTCCAGGTTCTGAGGTTTTTGCGGGTTCGGGATCAGAGTGCAGGCTGAGCTCTCCATGCGTTCTTTTTTTTCTCAGCTGCAGTTTGTGAATGGTGGGGTGGATAATTGATCTGTTGATCCATTCAGCGCTGATCAGATCAGATCGGAAATCTATTTGTGGCAGCCGATGTTTTAAATGTGGGAGACCCTGATGTTTCTGAGAAATGTGGGCTTTCTGCAAAGTTACAATCAATCCTCACTTCTGCAGCTCATCTTTATGAATCTCATCGGCTCTCAGATACCACACCATTTATAGATGCTACCCAGCTGTAGATAATCACACACAATAATGCTCACCAAACACTGACATTTTGACATTTCTTGCCTAATTGGACCATCCAACACTAATGGTCTCTTTCAAATTAATAGGCCTATACAACTTCTACAACTTCTCGTTTAACAGAAGCTTGGCTTGGAACTATGAGGCAGGATATTTGGAACGACACTCTCTGCCTGAACAAAATCCCCCATCCTGTCTCAAGCTGAGCGACCGAGGGGCCAGCAGCTGAAATAGTGAAATGCCAAACGGGGGTGGGGGCGGAAATTCCACATGCATGCGAACAGTGCCTAGGCTTCACTTCACAATGGAATCGCTGCAGTCAGCTTCTCTGTCCACTGTGCCTCTGGCCCCATGGCCAGCGTCGCCTCAGACTGAGGGCAATGTGTAGCTAGCAGCCTCATTGAAACATGACAGAAACCTGATCTTGAAGAGGCAATCACACCAGATTATTTTCAAGGATTTCTGCAAATCAGCAGAGCACGGGCAGCTCAGTCCGAGGGGCTGAGATTCAGAAATTCAAAATAAAAGCAGTTATTGGTGAAAATTATTAAGGTGTTGGTGGTTTTACCAGATTGCAACTTTTCTCCAGTGGTTATCTGGTGGCTCGTACCAGACATTATAGAGCACTTAACCACAGCATCTGTGAGAGACTCCGCCCATCAACAGACAGACACAAAGAAGCAAAACAGAGATATTGATCTGTCTGACCAAACCAAGGTCAACCAAACCCCAAGCACAATAGCTGATGTCCGAGCTGAGTGCAGGCTGAGGGGAAGGCTGTGTGGAGTCTGTCAGGCCGAAATGTAGATGATTGTGCGCTTTTGTTGATGTTGCACACAGTGAGACAAAAAGCAGTGGACAGTGAGACCGTCTCTTGGTCCATGTCTCCACTCAATGGGAGGATTAGTGCAGTCAGCAGTGCAGTTGCAGTGGGCTTTTTAACCAGAGCCAGAGGACAGAGAAGCCCAGAGGCGCCATTAACATTCTACACAAGCAAACATCCCGGTGAGGCCACACACGCTCAAACACACACCACTATAAAGTTTCACTGAAAATACTGTAAGCCGATTACTGGCATCAGCCCAGTGCCAGACAAAAATGACAGTCCAGAACATAGGCCGGCACCCCTCCCCCATCTCCTGACTTGCCCCAGTTCACAGAGAGCTTAAATCGTCTCAGGGATTGAACTGACTGCCTCATTCTGCACTGTGATGTCAGCAAATAGGGACAGACGAACTGACACTGCCTCTGATTTTAACATCACAAGTTCACACATACTCATATCAATTGGAGAAAGACCCATTTGACATTTATTTCCTCATTTATTACCTCTTTGGAAGTGGAATCTCACACTACGCCACCTTTGCTTTTCTAAAGCCATGTTTTGACGAGTATGGCCCTACTAAAAACAGAAAAGTCTTTCTGTTGCATTTTGTAAAAAGTCTGTGTTCATATGATAACATTGTGAAAACGATCTTTGTGTATAGCGATCCACAAAATGACTGAAAACGCTGTACTATGCATGCCAGGCCAGTAGTTGGCAGTGTAACTTTGTAATGACACATTATAGAAGGACACTGAATGCCTGCACATAAAGCGGTTCTTCAACACACACACAGTGCGGTGAGTATAAATACATCCATGCACTGAGCAGCTCTCATAGAAATGAATGAGGCCCCGCCCCCACGGCTGTATCCAGACTTCCTTATAATACATCCATGGTATAATCAATCAAGAAGAAAAGGCGAACGCACACACAAGAACCGACAGCGTTAATAACCTCAGAAGAGTCCGCAGCACAAACGCAGCTAGTTAGTCCGCCATTGTTGTTATTGTTATCGTCCTACTCATGCATGGCTGATTGTCTGAAACATAATGCGCATGCCCAAGATGCGGCCATGACATCACCATTTTCGAAGGAACTGCCTAGTGCACTAAAATAATGTCTTAAAGGGCTCTGAAACTGCCTGAGCGTTTTTAAAAGATTACAAAAGGTTTCAAAGGTTTGCATTTTCAGGCCCTCGAAATGCAGTTGTCGTGCGAACAAAAAAACAAACCGCAACTAGTTTCTCAAGTTTAACGTTTCATGCACGAACCGCTGAAGTAAAACAGCCCCTTACAATGACCCAAGCACATACATAATGCTGCCATGGTGCATGATTTTATTATATTATGTCGGCGTTTTGGAAGCAGACAAAGAATAACGAGTATCACAACAGCGTCAAGTGTCATTTTGCACAGACACCTCTGCTGCTGGCTTAATGGTGGAAAACAATGCCCCACTCTTTCTGTATTCATACGCTCTATACAGAGCAGCAAAGTGAAATTACAGCCAAACATTACAATATACGGAGGGTATTTAGAAATCCGTAAGGTGTTCTTTTTAATACCATCATAGATGCAGACGCTCCGCTTTCTATTTAATATATTGTATGCAGTGCACGGAACGCATCACTGTTAGCGTTGCACACTTTTACCATCACATACTGTGTACCCTGGTGAAATTTCAGGAAGGTATGAAATATCACATACCACCCAAACCTAATTTGCAGTTCAGAAAAAGTAATAAATCACAATATATTGCAATATATGTTGTAGCAATACTCAGAATATTGCAAAATGTTTAAAATCCAACAATGCTGAATTGTGACCGGAGTATCTTGATATATCATCATATTATGGGGCCTATGCCTTTAACCTGGGGAAAGATTTAACTGAGTTTTTTTTTTTTTTTTTAAAGGTTTATTAAGAAAGTACTATGCTTCACAATTACTGCCAGAAGCCTCCCGGTAAAGTTTTTTTCCTGCTTTTTATCATATTATTAGTTAAAAATGTGTTATTTGTGAAAACTTTTATCTTATTAAAAAGAATACTTTAAAGCTAAAACCTGTCACATTTAATTTCCCTATAATATTTTTAGTAGTGTCTTGTTTGTGCAAGGACTTGCTGCCCATGTGCTGATTCACAATTAGTTACTCTTCAGGCTAACACAGTCTACACGTCTGTTCAATCTAGAATTGTCAAACACAAAGTGTTTAAGACAGTAAACGCCCTCTGGTGTGAACTATTTCCAAACTGAAATGACACAGCAAATATTCACAGCTAGTTTTTTTAGAGGACTATGGACATTTGGTTCGATATAAAGTCTGATAGTAATCAGACCTTTAAAGACGTTAATTGAATATATCTGAAAAGTGAAACAAAATTAGCGCCGGAGCAGGGCTGATTACAGCTCTCTGACACTGCTGAGTACAGCCCTTCAGCTGCTGATAGCACCTCCTCCCATCTTGCATCAGTAGATAACAGCTTTCCCTCTCTTCACCTCACTGCTCCTCTGTGGGGGCTTTCTGCTCCGTCCTGTAAACACCCACACACTGATATCACCTCGCAGTACAGCTGGTTTCTGTTCCTTACATGGCTGCAGTCATAACTCTAAGTCTCTTTCTTCCATCTCCTGAAGGCATATTGAAATTGTAATGCTGGGTGGGACCTTTGGACATTGCCAGCTACATGTGACTTTTTTTTTTAAATCACCACCCCTCCAAAGTCCAAGCACAGCAACAGCCAATGAAAGGTTTCTTACTGCCAGTATGAATAACCTTCCTCAGTATGAAAATTTTGTAGGACTGAACAATACAGAAAACTAATCTAATTGTGATTTTTATCCCCAGAAGATTGCTTTTTTGCACTGTAATGTCTGTTTGAATGTGATTATCAATCAGCCCTTGAATTATACAAAAAAGGTGGCTATTGGGAGCAGAGCATTAAGGCAAAAACATCTAAGGGTCTATATGGACGGATATTATTACTCTACAAGCAAACTTGGCAGTAAAAGCTGTAGTTGAAATACTCAAGGAACTCAAATATAAAGTCCTTGATTCAAATTTTCTCCCTAAAAGCCAGCGATGCAGCCTGAAGGACTGTGCTCCTAGCTTAGCTATCATGTGGAGGGTAATGGTTATGGATTCACTCCATTAAAATGATCGATCACGTACTACAGGAATTACCTGGATTGTTTACTGAAAAGCTTTTATCTTGGTCTATGTGTCCTTCCTGAACAAAACAAGAATCTAAACCCTTACAACTAAATGCTATATGTAAAATGGCCACACTGACCTAAAGCCTCCTGCAGACTGGGAGATTTTTGCAATCTTTTAAATTTAGTGCAGCTACACTCTGTGACATGGATCTTAATAAACTTGAGTACGACATCAAGGTTGATGTATGTGGACTGTGTGACGACATCACCTACTGAATCGCTACAACTTATGCCCATTGACGTCAATACACAAGAACAAAGCATCGGCAGTGTGCGTCATCCATCTACGCTGCTGTAGTGATCAGAGCAAAACGTAAACAAACATGAACTAAGCCCTTGCTAAAGAGGCATTTATGTGTGTCAAAAAAGTGAGGAGGAGGAGAATGCGGTTGTTGCTGGGGAAAAGATGCCAATTTGGCACGCCAGTTTTGCAATGAAGGCTTGAAGTGTTAGCATTTATTAGCATTTAGCACTGTGGCGCTGATCGGCGTGTCATTTCTTGCTGCATTTCTATTGGCTGGTTAGAGGACCAAACATATTTCTTTCAGTGATGGTCATCTTATGTGTGGGACAGCCCAAAGTTGCCCAGTGTAGCTGAAGTGAATACATTCCACTTCATAAAGAGAAGAAGCTCGTTAGCCACGTGCAGAATGTGTAAAGTCCTCTTGGGCGTTGTTGTTGTTGTTAGCATGAAGTGAGGCTACACCCTGACTGAGAATACAGCATCTTTCCAGAAGATTATTAGATTGCACTGACCTTCCCTAAACCATCTCTCATTATTAGATGAGTGGATGAAGTCATTCACTTAGCAACTCCCAGTTACTATGACGAACCATCTGTTATGAATAGGGGTCATACTGACGCCATACTGGGAGGATGGAGGCTAAAGGAATGTGCAGGAATTGGGAGAGTCTCATGAGACCAGGCAAGCCTGTTTCCTACTGAGGAACGGAAGAGAAAGAATCAAGGCGATGATATAACAGCAACAACACGTCGTCTCCTTTTCCTCAAAGTGAACTTTGGACAACCTGCAGCTGACTGTCATGCCTTTGTTTTATAGCCAGCAAGAAAAATACTACAAGAAGTTCATCCATATAGACACATCTTAAGAATTTCAGTGAGCCATATAGACCATATAATGTCCAAGCTCAAAGCAAGTTCCAAAAGTTAAATCAGGAATTTGAAGCTACTGTAGTTAGTCAGCAAGATTGACGCCTACAGCAACCAGTTGAATCATATCTAAAATTGATTTGATATAAATATAATAAAATGTTCCATGAAAACAAAAAAATAAATAAATAAATAAAGACTCAAATAGCCCTAGCAAACACAAGCTGTTATCATTTGCAGATCTCCTGTCCACTCAGTTAAACTAGTCTTACATCTCTCTCTATTATGCTGCGTTCTCATTGAATCAGACAGAAAGCAGACGGACAATACCATCTGGGCAGCAAGGGAAAACCAAACAATCAGTCCGATATTATGGGAGGACAAGAAAACAAAACACGCATGATGACATGTTGTGATGGTCATGTTGTACTGATTACAAAGAACTGAATAAAATATATTAAATAAAATGATTTAATGTGTGTATTATTTATGTTATTATTGTAGTAATGTCCTGTAATTGCCTAGGCTGCTCATGTTTTCTTCTTGTAAAAGCTACCAAACACACGGTTGTGAGTTCTGCCATGGATGACAGCAAAAAAAATACAAAATTTGAACTTAAGATGGTGCTAAGTTTTACGTTACTGTCACCTGCAAGCCGCCTTACCTAATTTTAACCGTCCTGCTCTCATCCACTAAAATGTTATCTGGCTTGTCATCGACCCCTCTGCCTGATTCCATGTGAACACAGCAAAGACTGCTCCAAGACCGTTTTTCTGTCGGCCGAAGCTGGCGCTTGTGTGGTTCCCTTATCAAAAAAGCCAGTGGGATTCTTCCAATGGATTTTGAACTGAACACAACGAGCCTGTAAAGCTGTGCACTGCGTGTTGACATTCTGTGGCCTTATTTCGCCATTTGTTAGCACCTGCCTTTTTAAAGATGTTTCAGACATTTTACTGACTTATTTTATAATGAAGAATAAAATGTAAAAGTCTTTTAAGCCTGTGTAAACCACAGACCTCATTTCAGACATTCAAAAACCCTACTGACTTTAAGACGAGGGAACCAGGAGTGCTAAAATGCTAACTCATTTCCGTAATTAGGACTCACTACTGGATCACTTTCTTTTCGGCTGCTGACTAGCAGGTATCAAGGAGTAGGCAAACTAATCAGTGTTTTCTGAAGCACTGAACGCTGTCCAATATTGAAAAGCATGGATTAGGTTCAAATATATTTTTCTGTTTTTAATGCAATTCAATTTTCATGCAAAGAATATCACACTAATAGACATGCAGTAGAAATCAACCATTTTTTCCATACTGAGTGTATGAGACTATTATTCACTAATAAATCAGGATAGTTCCAGGTCAGAATAAACGAGGGTCAACAAAGACGAATGCATGCACAATACAGATAACCATCCACTTACCGAATCCTGATGACATTCATATAAAAATTAAAACAGTAATACTACTGTATAGTTTGAAAGGTTGAAAATAAGAAACCGTGCAAACCAAACCAAATCATACACACGTCAGATATTTCTGGTCTGGATCCTCAGGTTTCTTGTATCTTGCTCGATCAGAAGGCTACATCTGTGACTAAGTCATCGTCTGCACCAGTGTGCACATCTGTGGTACGCTCCTTAAAACAGCCTGATGATGATTGAAAAGCCAAAGTCTCATCTACTCCGCAGCACAGACAGACGCATTGCACCTGCAGTGACTACGCTGTACAAAAGAGCAAGCCAAGATGTAGCCCAGCCCATGCGTCTCTCTCTGCTCCGTAACCCCTACTCCTCCCTCCAGCTCTCTCACATCCCTTTACTCAGCAAAACAACATAACCACTGCCCTACGCTTCTCTCGAATCTTCTCTTCTACACAAATTAAAATACACTCCAGCACACACAAACACACACGGTGAGACAAACAGAAATTTACCTTGAGTTTGGGTTTAGTAAAGATGGACATGTTGCGTATCTGTTTAAGGCACAACATTGATCGCACAATCAGGAAAAAGCAATCCGCAGTAATTAGTCAGAATGAGAGGAGGCTTTCAGAGGAAGCATTACGTTCACCATGATAATGTTTCAGCAGTCAGTGCAATCAAGAATCACTGCATGTTTGACGTGGAATGATCTTTACACAAGCACTGCTCAAAATGTCTGGGAAGTAGTTCCTGCTAGCAGCAGAATGACAATGAGTTAGCAGGCTGTGCTGTGTCTGCAGGCCCGAGACAGAGAGGGCTATTTTCATTTGGGTCATGGTCACCCTGGAGTTACCATGAAATGGAACTGTGGGGGGAAAAAAGGGTTTTAAATTACTGTGGCACAGGATTTGACATATAACTGAATATGTCTGATGGGCCTTCTGGTGTTTTTTTGCTTGCTTTTATTTTTTGTAACCCTATTTTTTTGGCATGTTAAAAATAAATATCCAACTACTACTATAGCAAAGTCTGTACAGCTGTTATCAAATGCTGAAAGTTATCGATATTTTTAAGAGCCAAACAAATAGGCTGTTTACAAATGAGTGCAGAGCTGACCCTGCAGAAACGACTGACCCCACCCTGCTTAAACGGTCTTCTTATTACATCCTTAATGCACTGTACCAAATGGTAAGGGGGAAAATCTATACATGTTTTATTATAAATTATCAATATTACAATTGCAAATTAAACTTTTGGTAGCCTGCTACAACAATAAAATTCGACTGCTTTGCAGTCTACTAGAAGAGTAAAAAAAAATTCTTGAAATGAGATAAACAGACAAAAATTGTATCTGGAGTTAAAAAAAAGAGTAATAAATGACACCGTATGTTATCAGTGTCAGTGTATTTAAAACTGCAATAATATTGTATCGTGACTTAAGAATGGTGACGTTGTATCATGGGGTCTCTGGTGATCCACCCTTAATAAATGGTGTTATACGTCTATTTTCATTACAAACATTGCCTTGAACTACAATTAACTGATATAAATTGATGTACAAAAAAAGAATCACACAGGGGGCTAGTTTGGATTAAAAACTGCAAATTTTGCTGAAAAGTTGATCAGTTTGCGTGGTTGTTTTGAAGAAAATGAAAATAAGCTCTAATCATGCTGTCTCCGTCAGTTGTGACATGGAGAACAATATTCATGTGTCACGTAATCAAGTGATGATTGTAACACAATCCAATTAAAATGAGGCAGTGTAGAGGGACTTATAATTTGCCCTGGGAATATCTGGGAAGTATTTTTGGCGGAACAGCTAAAAGAGCTGTCCTATTTTGCATCCATGTGCTTGTATCATGGCAACAACGGGTCAGGCTCCAGCGCGTACTTAGATTCTGCTCATACAATTTTAAGTCTTTTGACAGTGAAAACTGTCCTGTGTATACTTCGACAAGCTTAGAAAATGCTCACTGATTAATGTCTGCATCAATAATATCCTTTTATTCTCTGCAGAGGACTACCTAGAGTTAAGGTCAGTTAACAGCCAAATAACACAAAGAAGTCACATTTAGCAATGCAACCATTACACTCATCCAACAGAGAGGGATGGATGGATCTATACTTATATCATAAAGCAACTCTCTATGCCTATCAAATGGCAGAACTGCTTCAAAAGCATTTGCTAAGGCTATGGCCCAGATCCACAAAATATACAACATTAATAATTTAAAGTGTAAATGCTTAAGGACACACTCAAGACAGAAGGGGTTTAACATTACATTAGGATAAATCGTCTGAATCGAAATATCAATTCAATGATTAACGATTCATTATCACCAATCCAAAGTGAAAAGATTGATACATATTGTCAATGTTAAGATACTCGTCTGTGCAATGCTTCTGTCCAAGTGCACGTTCTTCCTTGACATTCAAACATTGTTAGCTGCCTCGCACCAGGCAGATAATGGTAAGCTGTAGGGATGCACAATATTGGATTTTTTGCCAATATCCAATATGCCGATATATAGCAACTCATTTGGCCGATAACCAATATCAATATATTCACCTTTTTCCACCCCATCTAATTTCAGTGTTCATCAAGTCTCTTCTGTATTGGAATTAACATAATACTATGCATAATCTTATCATGATGGCCCACCAACTGATGGAAAAATCAAATAATGCTTTTAAGTTTATAAGATATTCATTCACTGTGCAAGATAAGAAAAATAGGTCAACTTAGGTTTGATGTTTTATACATGTCCACTTTTTCATTTAAAAAAAATATATCAGTTTGTCATATTGGCAGAAATCAGCATGTTGGCCAATTCCAATATTTCATTTTGAAGTCAATATCTGCCGATATCGGTGATGTGCCGATATTATTGTGCATCCCTAGTAAGCAGCCAAAGAAAAAGATAATGAAGATATCTTATGATAGAGTCTCATAAAGACCATGGGCCTCTATAATGAATCAAATCATATCAAGGCAGACGTTAACAAATATTGTATCATTATTTAAAGAATTGATTTAACGTAGTCCAACCCAAATCCACCAACTTCTTTACCACAACTTTTCAATTAAAAAAAAGTTCTGACTGTAATATATGAGTTAATGTTCTATACGAGTTAATTACAGGATTATAGCACATTCCTAGACAATAACATGTAACAGAGTAAGATTCATAAAACCACATATATAAAATAGCACATTTACGTGCAAGCTTGGGATCTTCTAGGCAGTGTTTAATAGTGTGATTCTCAACAATTGCTGTGATCCTTCATTCCCGTGGTGCTTTATCACCATCTGGTAGACTGCACTGTGCTATCTGAGTCCCTGTGAGGAGTGGAGGGGCAGTTGGTATGTGAAGAACTTGGCACCACCCTGACAGAGCCAGTTGCAGATTGTGAAATAGCGCCTTCACCTTATTACAAGTGCCACTGTTTAACTGTCCACAGCCGTGTTGATGCAAACTGTTCACCATCTTATGTAAAGCATAGTCCTTTATGCTTTGCTGGAAATATCAGTCTTTTTATAGCGTTGGCTCATTCCTGAAATACATCTAATGCTAGCTACTGACAATACATTTGTCAAAAACTGTCCCACAAATTGTTCATTCATTTGATAATATCGATCCAGCAGAGGACACGTGTAAATTATTGAACAGGATACTGTCCCAGTATAAAAGGGTAATAAGAGGACTGACAGCTGAGGCCATCTGTTCAAAGGTATTCAACAGTTCTGGGCGGCTCCCTTTCAGTCATGGCCGACCAGCCTCTGTAGACTCCTACGTGACCCTACCATTTCTAATCCAGTGGCATTTCATTCATTGATTCAAAACACAGATCGTAAAAGCTGTGATTAAAGACTTATCACAATAAACAACAGTGAATCATATTTGTTTTCTGCATATGTAACGTTACGTTAGACTAACTAGCGGACTAGCTAGTTAGCAGATAACGCTAGCAGGTCATGACAAACCCCTAGGTTGTATTCACTATCATTTTTAAAACACCAGCATCATCATAACGTTAACGTGATACTTTAAAGGGGAAAACGTAATAGTTGACGTTAATCATACCGACTTATGGATGATAAAATCAACCATTTTGTTTGAATGCAAAGTAGGTTGATGGATGTTAATTCAAGCTACTATCATTTGGTCGCATGACTGGTGTTAATATTTAGCTAGAAAACATACAACGTTAACTTGAACACGGCTAGCAAGCCGTCTATTGTTATTTTTACCCGTCGTGAAGTGAATATCATTCAAAGGAAGGAATGCTTGCAGCTAGCTAACGTTAGCCACCGAGCTAGCAAACCCGTAGCAACCACATTAACACAAATTGTATTAACAGAACAGGACAAACTGAAGGACGGCTCACACTGTGCGATTAATTTGCCTTAAAAAGCTTATTCAACAACAGTATAAGCATTTTTCATACCTCGGTGTGTATTTTAAAGAGCTTACGAAGTGGATGTTGTCCAGGAGGATCGACGGCGGAGGATGCAGCGACTCTGCTCTCTGGAATGGCTATTTTTTTAACCAAATGTGACGTAATTCTCTGCAGCTGTCCGGAAAAGAACGATGAATAGCGGATGTACCCGAAACTCTCAAAGCATTACACGCTCAACACACAATGGACTTCATCTTGATGTACACTTATTGTCATATTATGTTCAGCGATAAAATAATAATAATTATATATATATGATTTTTATTATTATTTCATAATTTTTAGTATTAGTATTGTTATTAGCTAGCTGCAAGCATTCCTTCCTTTGAATACTATTTACAGTGCGATAGGCAAAATAAAGAAAGACGGCTTGCTAGCTGTATAACAACAACAACAACAATGATAATAATACAAATCATAATAATAATAATAATAATAATAATAATACATTATTATAAGTAGTAGTAGTAACAGTATTATTATTATTATTATTATTATTATGCTCATAATAATTTAAAGTAAATTTTTGCTTTTCTTAACTTCCATCCTATAAAGGAATAATGACAGTGGATAAGGCAGGACAGAAAGATTCCAGACTTGCTGCTCATGTGCAATGTCCCTCATGCATAATAGAGTTAGTGCTGATCAGTGCAGGGTTGGGTGTTTTAATTTTATTCTGAGACATTGTGCTCCCATCCCTGCAGACTGAGACTATGTTGTTGATACAGAACCTACTGTATTACCAATACACTGACTTTCAATGCCCATGAGTTATTAATACTGAAATGCAAAGTGAATAAGAAGTATTTCAACCCTTGACATGATCTTTCTATAAACATCAGTGTCGTTTCTGAGAATTCTTTCAGGAACCCCTCTATCAGCTGACTGCCACAAGGATTTTTTAGACAATACATCATCTGTTCATGAGCTGTTATACATGGGTTGATACAAGATTTTGCCTGCGTCATTTCCATTTTTAACTGCCCTCTCCTAATGCTACCTAAAGCTTTACATTTAGTAGTTAAAGAGACATTTCATCTTATATTTTTCATTGTGACAATGTCATTTGAAGTTCATCTTAAGCCAAACCATTTTAAACCTGGATTGACATCAGTTTTCTTGTGCTGTATTCAGACAACTCCCACAAACTATTTTACCCTTTGAAACTTGAGAAAAAAATGTCCAACATATTGCAAAAAATTGTAAAAGGTAGCAAGAAAATGCAATTTTTTAATGAATTAAAAAAAAAAACTAGGTAAAAATGTCCAGACAACTATATTTATAATTATATACTTTTTAAATAATGCCACAGAAAAAAATTTATTCATACATTATTTTTAATTTTCAGCACTTTTTGGGGTAATTTTCTTGTTTGTTTTTAACTTACTTTCATGTTATATTCTTGTAACGTCGTACTAGTTGCTTACTATTTTTGGTCAAAGTCATGTTAAGTTGCTCATTCCTTTCTCCCCATGTTTCTGAAAGACATCATTTAGGTCAGTTTTCAAAGGGTTAATTCAGCAGAGACGCACTGTTTTGATGGGGCTGCTCATAAACCGACTGCTGCGGGACAACATGACATCAGCTATAATGACTGACTGGCGGCTTTTGTTTTTGACAAACACATGACTACAAAACAGGCCCACAGACCCAGTCACTAATTCTATGTCAATGGACCAACAGCAGAGAGTGCAGTTTGTGTCCTCTGTGTATCACTGTATGACACGTACAAAAGAAAAGTTGAGACTCAACTTCAGTCAGTTTGACTCAGCTGGAAAAAAGATTTAGTTGTTTTATTGACGCTTTTAAGTTACCCACAGTGGATATAAATTATTCAGATATAAAACTACTATTGATTCCACTAATGCAGTATATCAAACTGTAAACCCAAACTAACAGTTTTGACACACACTGTTTTGTACCAGCCAAAAGACAGTGATAGCACCAATGTTTTCAGCTCTATACAATCAATGAGCACATACTGTAAACATGTAAGCACACATCGTGTCATGGCTTGGCTACAGAGTTGTATAAATTTAAAAAACCAAACCAATAATTGTGTATATTGCAGTACAAATGCAGTATGTTAATTCTGGTAATAGACATAATTCTGTATATCATAACTAGCTGAAGTTGAAAATAAAATACTGTGAAGTCTTGACAAAGAAAATAAGCGTTGTTTTTGGCATGTAAAATACTAACTGACTTCAACATCCAATCACATATTTCTGGGGAAAACATTAAATCTGAAATGCTTCAAGGCGTCATTATGGTGAAAAAACATTTGTAAAAGACTGAAAACACAAGACAATATTTGGTGTTTGGTCTTGAAGCGGAAAAAAGAAATTCTGAAGGAATAGAAAATATAGGAAAAACAAACAAAAAAACAACTACAAAATGTCCTCAGCACCAAGCACAGCCTTTTCTTTGTCTCTTTCTCTTTTAACAACTCATTTTTGCACAGCAGTGGATTAAACACTGTAAGGCTTCATTTGTTCTTCAGCAATATCTAATTGATATTAGTGCTGACTTGCGAGGCCGTTTTAAAAATTACAGCGGGATGGTACAATGATTAATGGTAAAAGCAGCAGCAAGAGAGAGTTGGTTGGATGAAGGGCTACAAATTACAGGTGCTTGGTGCAGTTAGTGTGAACCACATAACCCTCATGTCATCAGGGTAAAAAACTACAAGGATGGCGCAAGTTGACACGCATTGGTGTATTTTTATTTTCTTTTATTTACATTTATGATTTTAGTTTTTGTCACAGCAGTTTTTTGGTGTATTTTTGACATCTGTTTGTTGAGCACCGTTGATTTGAGGGACACAGTTAGCACTCCTGCTGCCTTTTTCTTTCACTTCACTTCCACCCCTTTGAGTGCAGTTTACATGTAATTATGGTGGAAAGGGGTGTACGCAGAGTAAATTTACTGTCTGTCACCAAGCAGGCTAAAAAAATGAAGCTAACACAAAGTACCAAAAACTGCAGTTCCTCCAATGGCCACTTGAGGCTGGCTCCAAAAGCAAGTCAATCCCCACAGACAACCATGTTGAAAGACCCAACACGTTACAGCAGAAATAAACATGTTTACAGCCTGGTGCAAACATTTTTGGTCTCTGTAGCTAATTTCAGCATTCAGGACAACTGTATGAGGAGGTGATTTTTTTGTATAACTCACCCGCTGATGTTATATTAAGGCTTTGAGATATGAATTAAGGGCGGGGCCAGTTTGGGTGACAGGGTGTCTGTGAGACCTCACCACAGCCTCTGGATCAAATCAACCTCTCGCTCCTCCACAGCTCGAGCCTCTTGTTCAAATATGGTCATCTCTAGCTCCAAACAAAACAAGGTGGCAACAGCCAACTCGCAAAACTTGAGCCTTTAACATAGTCCAAAACCCAAAGGGTGACGTCATGGTAACTACATGCATTATTTTATAGTCTTTGTCTGTCACTGTGTTTTGACATGACCAGCAGAAGTTGTGTCGAAACACAAATCCTACATTTAAGGGCTTTAAGAACAAAGGAGCCATTTTTAGAATTAAAATTCCGTTGTCAAATGACATATTAAACTGTCTACCAATTCAGTTCTAAATAAATCTGGACTTCTTCTACAAGCCCCACTATCAGCCAAAAGATACTGTCTCTCTTCATCCAGCTGGTTGATAATGGTATGTAAGTGGCAACCAGGCAGCTGGCGGAGCCTGTCATCTGCACAGCCTCCAGCTCTTGTTTGCCAATCTAATAGTAAAAGGCTAAAGACACTATACTGTTTTGGAATGTGTGCTGAAATACACCTTGGACAGGTGGGCTGTCAGATGGGTGAAGGGGCCCGTAGCGAGCTGCCAGGGGCCAAGTCTCCAAACACATTGGTGTAGGAGGCTTTGAGGAACTGGACGTAGTTTTGCAGGCTTCGGTTGGTGCTGTCAGACTGCTCCAGGCGATCCTTCATATCCTGCAGTCTGCTCTGGTACCTCCGCTCCACCTGAGTGTCACAAATACACAGCTTATTGACCTGCTGACAGTGTATTCATGCACATTCAGAGTAAATTAATTAAATTAATGTGGGCCTTTACCTCCTCTTTGCTGCGTCGCAGTTGGTTGATTTCTGAGGTAGTCCTGCTAAGTTGAGTCTCCAGGTCCAGTATCTTGGACTGGGTGGAGCGCTCTTTGGTGGCAGCAAGTCCTCTGGTCTCTGATATCTGGAGATAAATATGATCCACTGGACTTCATTACTGGGCAACAGTGGGTGAAACATAGTAGACATCTGATATTTCCCTATATGTCCCTGATAGCATTCACTACAGCCTGATCAATAGAGCCTGACCAGTCAGCCGATTTTATCTGCCAATATTGGCCTATTACAGATACACTGGTATCAGCTTATATGTTGTCTGATATAACTGATATGAAAAGTTTTGGTTTTTTTTGCAAAGATTTTTTTTAATTAACAGATGCTCATATTACATTGCAATTCAGAATCAGAATCAGAATCAGAAAAAGATTTATTGTCAGGTATAGTTAACACAATACAAGGAATTTGTTCTGTTCCAAAAATGTGTCAGGTTTCCATTTGAGCATTTGAAAATATTATTTTAAAAAGTAGAAGTAAAAGCACAAAGATACTTTTCAAAAACAAAAGAAAGGAAGCAAAAAAACCCACTAACTGTAGGGATACTATTACTTAAAAGTATATAGAGAAAAAGTTGTACGAATACTAACGCTAAGGGACATGTGGAAGTACTCACATATGTGTTTAAACTCACGAATGAATCAGAAATAATCAGAATGGGGAAAAAACAAGAAGTTGTACAGCATCAACCCACCCCCTGCACAGAATGTTAATAAAGGGACCCAAAATTTTCTGAAAGGTTGAATTTTTTTTCTTACATTATATAATATTTTTCCAGGTGTACAGTAAGAAGCACATTCATGATTCCAGTGTCTTGGGAATGGTGACATCTTCTGATTTCCAATTAATGCTGCTATTAGTGCTACACTGCTCAAAATAAAGTGTATATATGGAATAAAGGGTATATATTTATAAAAAATGTGTGTGTGTGTGTGTGTGTGTGTGTGTGTGTGTGTGTATATGTGTATATATTGGCCGTATGTGTGTGTGTGTGTGTGTGTGTGTGTACATGTGTTTATATTGGCCGTAAGCTATATATATATATATATATATATATATATATATATACATATATATACTCCATGCAAGCTCGCCTACAAATTAAAAATTACATTCCCCCCCTTTAGTGTAAGTGGGTGTGGGCTCAGGTTAAACTTTTTGCTGGACAGCCCGGCTGCTTTTCTGTGTCAAAGAACCTCGGCATCTGCACCCCGCTGAGCCAACGCTGAGGTGTCATTGCAGTGAGTGAGGAGGCTAGGCTTTCTGCTGCGGTGCTAATGATGATCAACTACTGTACCCTTTAATCACATTTTGTATGAGCAATGTTAAGTTTCAGACCTGTTGTCGAGCATCACTCAGAGCCTCCTCCAGCTTTCTGCTGAGCAGGCAACATTCCCTCGTTTTTTCTTCCAGACGGAGCTGATTGCTGTGGATGGTGTCTTCACGTTTGGAAATGACGGCCAGCAGGTCGCTGTTCTGACTGCCGGCCTCCTCCAGCTTTCTGCAACATGACACAAGCCGGGAAAGCCACAACATAAATAAACAGTGCATCAGTGCACTGAGTCCTAACAGAAAGATGGCTTCTTTCCAGCAAATAAAAAGCAAGTATGGTGTCCCCAATGAAGATTTCTTTAAATTTCTGCAAATTAGAAGTTTTGTTTTGTCTAATTCAAGAGTTTACTGGTGGACTATTTCTCCTGTAGAATCTCTATTGGTAAATAATATGCAGCTTAAATCATTTAACCCAAAGCTTTATAAGATTCTTTGCAGTCTAAAAGTTAAAGCCAGGTGGGAAGCAGATCTGGGTATCATATTTTCCTCTTCCCTGTAGTGCTGTTTATCAGTCTAGACTGTTTTGTTGTCAGTTGCAGAGTGTTTAAGATGGAGGAACTATTAAATTATGGGAATTGCAGTAAATGCATCAATATCCCTTCAACAGGATGGGTGTGGGAGGGGGCATTTGTCAAATTTATTTATCTGAGGTGGGAGCCCACAATATTGAAAACTCTCTCTATTGAAAGTTTTGTGTAGTATATTTGGAAGAAGCTACATAGTTGGATACCAATTTGGGATACCCAATCTATAACAACAGGGCATACACCCATCACATGGTACCAATTATACAGGGATAAGATGGATAATGGAGCCAATCTGCCAGTCAGCCAGAACTGCAGGTACTGCTTTTAAGGATCAGGCAGAATAACCACCAACAGCCTCCTACTACTAAATGCTTACGGGCAAAATATATTTCTCAATCAAAAACAAAAGATATCTATCGTTATAAATAGTTAGAAATAAGTTATAAATAAAAAATCATTGAATTTCCCAGCTCTGAAAGGGGCTTGTGCCAGAGATCTAAAATGTGATAAAAAAAAAGGACTGGAACAAGGTCAGTCTGTCTCCAAAAATGTCTCACTCAAAGATGTGGAGGGTCAGATTTAGGTCAAACACTTGTTGGAAATGCCTCTGTAGCAAAGGGTCATATTTATCGTGTTATGGGAATGTGATACTGTTCAAAAGTTTTAGTCTGAAGAAGATTTGAGCTGTGAGCAAAGTTTGTATTCAGCCTGCTCTCTGTATAACAGGGACTCTGTCACCATCGCCTAACCGACAACATAATATGTGGATGTCTGCAGCTTTTGCTGTTGCCAAAAACATGACCTATTACAAATGGAGAGACAGCAGCACTCCACACATTCAAGACCACACTGATGCAATGTTAAAAATATCTAAACTTGGAAAAAAAATTGCATGACTTTAGGCTCAGTAGATGAGTATAACTCAGTATGGTCACACTTCTTAGCAACCATGTGCTTAAGACAACAGATGCTTGCTACAGTATGATAGCAAGTTAACAGTCTGTAAGTCTAACTCTCCTTTCTATTTATTTTTTAATTTAAATATGCATTTCATCTATTTGTTGTTTTTTCAGTTTCTGATGTTGCTATTTTTGTTTTTGTTTCTTGCCAGTTTGCTTGCAGGCTTTTTGAAATTGCTTGATGGGTTGCATAAGGTGCAAGCTATTGTTATGCTGTCAGATTTTCATTTTTATGTGTAAATTAATAAAAAAATAAATAAATAAAAAAGTAAAAACATTTCTGGTCCATCAAATCCAGTGAATAAAAGCAGAAATGATAACTGACCTTTCCAAAGTCTCGATTCGCTGCTGCAGCTGTCTGTTCTCCTCCAGCAGCACCTTGTTCTTCTGTCTCAGAAGCTCCACCTGGCTGCCCTGAGTCTCCACCTGAACAACATATGACCAGTCTTTTGTCACATGACGTGGACTGTATATCCGAGTATATGGTGACCTAACCAGAGCTCTTACTAAAACTGACATGGTGTTACACATTGCAGTGCAAAATGTACATGTATGTGTATTTGCTCAGATTTAATTTTTTACTTAAGCAGGATCTTCCCCTAGCTTTTTGATTTGTTTTTGATTTATTTTAAGCTTTTTTTGTGTCAGGTGAACACACGTGTCAACTTATTTTCTATTTCCTTTGAAAGAAAATGTAATAGAAAGTAAATAACAAAAAAATATGATGCAAAATGTAGGATGGAGGCAACTATCATGTTCTCTAAGTAAATGCTGTAATATCTGGTTGATTTTCAAATTAGCACTTGGAACTGTTATCATTGTTTTATGATACTAAATGTAGCTTGCATGTGTAGGACTGCTGTGACCTTCATGCGCAGATCAGTGAGGTTTGTGCTGAGCTCCATGCTGCGTCTCTCGTGGCTGCGCTCCCTGTCCTGAGCCTCCTGCAGCTGGAGTTCGGCACGTCGTAGAGCTTCTGGAAGAGGCTCCAGCTCTGCCAGCCGCCCCAGCAGGTCCCTGCGCACCTCCTCTATTTCCTGCTCCAGCTCCCCGCGCACCACCTGGGCTGAACGCTCTGCCTGAGCCAGCCGAGCACGGTACTCATCTGCTTCGGCACGGGTTTTTCCAACCTGTTCACAGTTGGTCAACAGAAAAAAGAAACTTTTCTTGAACATTAACTGTTGCTGCCTTCAGGTGCTCCTCAGAAATATCGTAATTATGACTTACGAGCACATGAATGCCCCTCCAAAGTCGAAATTACAAGTGGAAAATTGGGAAATTTTGATGATACTCGAGTTGTGACTTTTGCGTGATGTTTCAGAGCAGCAGAAATGTCAGAAAGCATGGAAACAGTGTCAACAACTGACAGTAAATAATATTCATTTGGTTATTTTGTTCCTTGTAGCTATCATTTACTTTTATAAATGGCACATTTTAGTATCTGCATCTATTATTATCTATTAGTAAGCAAGCAAACTCTGAACTCTAAAGCATGCCAGGCCAGTATATTAACATTGATAACAATGCTATTTTATAACACGACACACAAGTTGTCGACTTGACGTCATAAAAGCATAAACATGGCAGGAAAAAGTCAATGTTTGGTCAATGGTTAGAAATGTTTTTATTAATTCATGTATTAAATATACATTTTTGATCACATGTTAAGTGTAATACAGTATTAATGTTAACTGCTGCCTCTTAAAACACTCTTAGTATAATGCAGCCCATCTTCTTTGTAGCTTCCATGTTGTTCCCACTTTACAACCTCAAAGCTCATGAACACAACCAAGTCAGAAGAACTCAGAAAATCCAACCTTCTGACGTCACATGAATGCAGCATGTGTCCATGGGGACTGATTGTAATCTGCTGTGCCATCACAGTTTACAGCTGTTGCATTTCTAGAATCATAGTGTACGTCACATACCTGGATCTTATAGCTGTCCAGAAGGCTCTCATATTGCTGAATTGAAGCTTTGACCTGCTGCAGCTCTGACTGAGACAAAACCAGCTTCTCCTCCACTGCAGACGCTGTCGCCTGACAGGAACACATGATGTGCCTTTAGTTATCAGATTAATGGGACACTCCATCGTCCTAATGTAATATGTAAGTGTATTGGAGTGAAAAACGAGGACAGGAAGGATGTTATCCCAGACACAAAAGTAAAACAAATGAGTAGAAGGGAACTGTTGAATAAATGTGTTGTCAGTGAGAAGTGAATTTAAGCTTTGTGTGGACTGTGGGGTGCTTTACCTTGAGGGACTGGTTCTCCAGTTTGGCAGCAGTGCTCTCTGTGGTCAGTCCATGCAGGTGATCCAGCAGGGCCTCTCTCTCCGCTCTGCCTTTATCTCCTGTGCTCTGCAGCTGCTCTGTCAGCTCCGCTATACGACTACATCACATGACACTACAGCTGTCAGATTTTCATTTACTGTATAGGATCAAAGCAGCAGTCACTTTTATTCCTCGTCAGTTCACAGACTTGTTTTGAGGCATGTTAATATCGTATTTAAATATATTAACTTTTTTGTATAAGGAAAAAGCCTGTTGTAATGAGGATTTCTCTGTAGCAGGTTCATCTGTGTTTCAGTAAATTACCTGTTGGTCGATACCCGAGACCCTGACAGGCTGGAAATTCTTTTATCTCACTCTCTTAAGAACATTCACTTCATGTTTGGAGGTTTCCACGAAAAAAAGTATGATTTTTCTGATGAGATTAGAAAACTGTTCTGCATGAGGCCTTATGACTCCTCTCTAGCAACACACACCTGATAACGTTATATATATATATATATATATATATATATCAATGACGCTTAGCCAAAGTTCAGTCAGGAGGGTCGTCTTCGTGCTGTCTCTCTTCATCTGTTTCTCTCTCTCTCTCTCTAACTCCATCAGCCGACGGAGGACGTTCGCTCTTTTGTCCTGAGCAATGAGTCAGTCATCTCGTTGCTGTCAAATTTTGAAACTGTTCTTTTCTCTCCTGCTGTCAGCACATTTCACTGTCAAAAAACAGTTCTGCCTAAAACCAATTCACCTACAATGTCCATCACAACCAGCAGCCAGGAGTCCTTCCGCTGAGCTCACCAAAAGTCTCCCCATCACATCCATCCATGTACAGCTCATGGCATCACTTCCCCCCCTTAAACAATGACATCACTCTCCTCTCATACTACAACTGTCCTATGGTGCCTCCTATTGTATTATTTCAAATAACTACATCTTTAAGACAATTTTCAATTCTCTCCTGAATGAAACACTATTAGGTATCATGCTGACAGTACACTATTTGAACCTGGTCTGAGTCTAAATGTGACTCCGCAGCACGACTGCCAATTTGAAAACCGAAACAAAAAAGCTGACTAAAATGTTAATGAAGTTTTATAGCTCTATTAATTATTCCAAACATCAGCTCCGTCACTCCGCTGCATGCCATTATTTAGCCTTCTGTCAGCTGCAAAGAGCTCCTCCATGCAAACTTAAGTTGGTGCCAAATCTTGAATTCCACACTATTTGATTATCCTAACAACAGATGCTTCCACTCGTCTGCAGCTGGAGCTGTCACAAAGCTGCACCTACCTGTTCAAAAGCGACAGCTCAATTTCCACTTTATTCTTGTCTTTGACTTCCTGGGCATGGCGACTCTGCCAGGTCTCTGCTGCTGACAGCGCTTCCTCCACCTGCTTCTCCTGTGCCAAAACACATCAAAATGTTCTTTTTTTCTAACAGTGGATTGGTTTTTATTTGATTAAGTTTCAAACGGTTGTTTTGGGGCTTGGAGCTCTCTTTAAAACGGAACTGAAAAATAACCCGAGGAATAACTAAGTAAGAGTTTCTTAACATATGGCCAATGATCTAATAATTAACAAGCACATCTAGTGAGGATGTAAGGAGTAAATATATGAACTTAACATGCCTTTGTATTTTGTAAAGCTTCAGTAAACAGCCAGCACGCTCTGTGACACAACCCTACCATGTCCAGCAGCTGGACGCTAAGCTGTCCTGCAGTGTCCTCGCTGCGCTCAGCCCGCTGCTTCTGCGCTCTGGTTGCTCGTTTCAGAGCCTCTCTGTCCACACTGGCCTGCTGCTGCAGCCTCACCAGCTGCTGCGTCAGATGCTCCATCTCCGCCTTCTGTTGGTTGGCTGCTCGCTCCAGGTTCTGAAGCAATGGAGAGGACAAAAACAAGGATTACAGCTTTGGAGTCAATGTTTGTGCTTTGCAACAGTTGAGACATGATGAGTCTGACTGCAGAGACCTTGGTGACAAAACAACTCAAACCACATCTACAAACTAAGTTCCTATCAACAGCAATAAATGATAATTAAGCACCATGACATGCTAGAACAGACATCCCATGACAGACCTTTATCTGCACAGTGAGCCGGTTGTTCTCAGCTTCTTTGCTCCGGAGCTGTCCCTGTAAATGAGCTCTGGTTGACTCCAGACTCTTGGACAGCTCCGTTGTGCTCCTGGTATTGTCCTACATTCCCAAAATACAACAGAAATTAAATTATGGACAAATAGGTATTCTGTTTGACCTACAGACTGTAGCTACAGGATTAGATGCCTCAGTATGATTTGGCTTTGTGCTGGAACCCTGTTTGAGACAGCGGTCAGAGTAAGAAGCATCAGAAATGCAGACAGCGGAGCTCACAGTACCTTTTCAGTATCTAAAAGTCTGGAGAGTTCATTAACCTCTCTGTCCTTCTCTTGGAGTTTCACCACCAGATGCTGTAAAAGGAAAGCAGGGCAAGCTTTGTTATAGAGTATAATTCATCCACAGGGGGAAAACTTTACAACGACACAAACACACACAATATATAAGATGTATCAGCCTGTTTTATGGAACAAAAAATAGAAAACAGACAAAACATGATGGGTAGTTCAAGTGAAGCAAAGTAGATTCAGTGAGCATCTATCACACTCACAGCATTCTCTGTCTCTGTGTCGGCCAGTCTCTTGAGTAACATGTCTTTCTGCTCTGACACTCGGAGGGACTCCATCTGCTCAAAGACAGTCCACCGAGACACATCAAAGTTAGTCATTGACTCTCCTTAATTAAGCACGATTTTATTTTGGAGATAAAAACCACTGAGATTGTATTTATAGATTTATCAACTGTCAACATTAGATGCTGTTTCAAAGAAGCATCACACGCAGTACCTGAGACTTCTGCTGCTCTCTGAGAAGGTGACGCAGAGTTCGGTTTGTGGCCTCGAAGGTCTCCAGTTTCTGCAGCAGCAGCTCCTTCTGACGGGCCAGGACTGAGGACTCCGAGCCGGACAGCCTCTTCAGCAGCAGACAGACACACGGAGACAAAGACAGAGGTTTATGGAAGGTGGTTGTGGGAACTAATTCTGACAAATCATTGATTGATCCATTGATCCATTCCTGACAACTACATGTGCTGTCTTTTGCTCCATAGAAAGCCATGAAGTCAGAAAACTTTGGTTTTTCCAAGTCACGCTGACTGCTGTGACTGTAGAAGCAGCTTTGGAGCTGACAAACATTCGGGTCAGATACTGAGTGAAGACTCACCGTACCAACAGCTCCGCACAGTTTGGACACAGATTCTCGCAGAGAGGAGACCTGCTGGGCAGCTGCTGTCCCATCCAACTCAGCCTCCAGCAATTTCCTGTGCAGAGCATCTTTATCTTGTTGCGCACTGTCCCCATCTTGTCTGCAAGGACAAGATCATGACATCAGGACATTTGTCTCACAACAACAGCTGGATGTTTTCTTTTTCTGTAAATGTCTTGTAACATTAATAACGATACTAACTTCTAAGTTAAATATGTGAAGAAAACGAAGAGAAAGATGAGATTTTTATTGTCTGTACTTCCTGTCTGCCCTCTCTGCGTGTGAAGCACTGTTAGTGTTTAACCCTTTAATACCTAGATTGACTTCAGTTTTTCTTGTGATGCATTCAGACGCCTTTCACGAGTATTTTACCTTTGAAACACAAGCAAACTGGTTCAACTCTCTGCAGAAACGGGGCACCCAATAGCTCAGTTGATAGAGTGGGTGCCCCATGTACAGAAGCAATATCATCTCCGCCGCAGCTGCGGGTTCGATTTCAACCCCTGATCTTTGCTGCATGTCATCCCCTCTCTCTCCCCCTTTGACATTTAAGCTGTCCTATCTAATGAAGGCAAAAAGCACCAAAAAAATCATCTTCAAAGGAAAAAAAAACAAAAAATGGTAAAAAGGTGACAGGAGAAAACAGCAGGAGACAGCAAGAGAAAGAGAGAAAAGAATATTAGAAAATGATTAGAAAAAAGGGTAAAATTTCTAGAAACTATTTTTATTAATATTAGTTTTATATATTTTTAAAAAGTTGCAGAACTATATATCATTTTTTGTGCATTTTTTCAGGTCATCTCCTTGTTTTTGTTTTTTACTTGTACTTTAATTTTTACTCATTTCTTGCTAATTTTTGGGATCATTTCTTGTTTAAGTCATTGACTTTCTCCCTTGTTTTTGGAAGAAATGGAGCCGATCTGCTCGGGTTTTAAAGGGTTAGTATAATATTTGCCTGCTGTAGTCGTTCTCCTCCAGCATTTTCTCCATGGATTGGCGTAATCGTGTGTTCTCCCGCTCGGTCTCCTCCAGCTCCTTGGTCACCTCAGCCAGCTCCTCCTCCTGCTCCACAATCACCCGCTGGGAGACGCTCAGCTGCTCCGACTGACGCTCCAGCAGCTGCTCCTTCTTACGCAGCTCCACCTGCACACGTGCAGATGTGCAGACATCAATGTGGACGGACACACACAAACAACATGTTTGTGGGGTTTTTGTGGGCTCAGTGGCTCGCTGTTCTGTCTGTACCAAAACTCCATCAAATGACATCATATATTGTGCTAATGATAAATATTTAAGTAGATGTATTTTATTGAACTCAGTGTCAATTACCGCCCTTATGGTTGTATGCTCCCGTACATGTACAGTGTGTAACTAGTCACCTGTTGTCTACGTATGTATGTTTTGATCCAACACCTGTGTCGACAAAATGTATTTGTTTGTTTGCCTCTCTAATTATTGTCCACCCTTATTTAAATTGACATTTTTTAATTTATTTAATTACCCCGCTGCTTTTACTCCCCCCCACCAAGGTATTTGTTTATTTCTTTATCTTTTTATGTCATTTCTTTATTCATTCATCTGTTTGTTTATTTATATTTCCTTTTTGAAAGTCTTCATGTTCATTTGGTTGTGTATTTTGTTTTTGTATGTTCACATAAACGAAAAAAAAAGAAAAAAAAGGAATGGATGCTTCAACACTCCCCCCTCATCTTTTTGAATGGGTTTTTGGTAAAATGCTTTAAATAAGGTCTGTGGTTAACACCGGCTAAATATACTTACACTTTTTCTTCTGAAACATAAAATACGTCTGTATAAACCCAATTTGCTAACAAGTGGCTAAATTGGAAGTGTATGTCTGGGACGTTAGACGTCATCACACCGAACACAGAAACTACTAGTGAGACTAGCATGACATAGCCATAATCATTAGCTACATCAGGTCACACTAACAGCAGAGAGTTTAGTAGAAAATTAAGCGCTCAATCAAATCAGAAGTTAAAGGATTCGGGGTGCCGATGTCGTGCGACCACAGTGTAGTTCATTTATAGCCTAACAATAGCTTTCTACTTCCGGAGATTTCATTTACGCTTCAATACACACAGATGTGGTGTTCATCTGTGAAGACTATCATGCTGAACAAAACATGCAAGTATCATGAACTTGTGTTCGTCACAGAGCTTATTTTTTGGCGATAATTGAAAATCCCATGCAAAAATCCCATAAAGTTTTTGACGAGGAACCAGTGCCATGCTAACTTAAAAATATGTCATCCCTTCACTGCTCTATAATCCTGGCACAGTCTGAACAAAATGACTGATTTAAGTCCATTCAAGTCACTGTCTGTCTCCACACACACAATGAATATGGTCTAAAATACAAATGCAGTTTTTATAAAGACAAACAAGAGACCAATATAATGCCAAATCTGTTTGTGCCCCTCAGCGTGATGATGGGGGCTTGATAAGGACGGGATGTTGTGTGATGCAGAACTGCTCAAAGTGGAAACAGCTGAGAGACTGACCTCATTCTTCAGAGAGCTGACCTCAGTCAGTAAACACTCAATCTTCCTCTCATACTGGCTGATGCGTCCGTGCAGCCCCTCCTCCTCCTCTGACGTGAGGTCAGCTAAACGCAGCACAGACTGGGAACGTTCAGGTTCTGGTTCAGGGAGCGGTGGGGAGATCTCAAGGCGGTGCGTCAGCCCCTTGGTGCAAATGACACTTTCAGTGACACATCTGTGACTTGATGAGCTCTTTGACAATGCTGAGATAAAAACATTGTATGTTACCTCCCATTTGTATGAAGCGTCCCGTGTGGAGGCCTTTCCAGGTGGTATCCATGGCACTCGAGTTTTGACCCTGGCTGTAGGACGGAGGTTTCCCTTGTCCACTTTTGTCGTCCCCTTAAAAACACAGAGTGTGCAGCAGCTTTGAGGCTGTTGGGCCTTTATGCTACATACTAAGTAACCTGTGTAAGAACAGGTGTGCACTACATGTTATGAGTTTCTTCAAAAAGTGCAGAGAATCGGCAAAAACAGTAAAAACAAAAGACAAACAGTCAAACAGACTTTAACTAATGGTCCAAACATGAGTTAAGTAGCAGACCAACCTGAGGTGTCCTGGCAGGACTCGTCCTCTGGCTCTTCACATGCACATGGACTGGTGTGGCGTCGTTGACGTGCACATGAATTGGAGGCGAACTTGACCGAGTTCTCATTGCTTTCCTCTGGGAAACAGAGAATGTTTAGAATCTCAAATGTAACTGTTCCAAACAGTATTATTAATAGAGATTAGCATTAACCAATTAAAACCTGATTGAAGCAAAACAGCTTGATTTCTTTCAGAAACATAGTAAACAGAAACATAAGACCTACTTAAAAAGATATGACTCTGGAAATTAGCACAAAAAACCCCAGTAAAAAATCCAAGAAAATTGCCTCAAAATTTGGGTGAAAAAAGGCGATAAAAAAGAAAATAATTATCCAAAAAAGTAAAACAGAAAAAAACAAACAAAACACCATACCTCTTCCCCCCAAATAATGACATGAAAAAAGTGCTTAAAAATATTAATTCTGTAAAATAATTTAAATATATATGTAGCACTAGAAAGGGAATGTCAGTCTGGGTTTCAGAGGGTTAATGACACGAGACATGATTTCTGAGACTGAGACCTGGAAGGGGGATCCCCCTCAGTCTCTACCATTTTTTCTCCAGTAAAGAGTTTTGGGGGGATTTTTCCATTTCCATAAGTGAGGGTCTAAGGACAGAGGGATGCTGTATGCTGTAAAGCCCTCTGAGGCAAACTGTGATTTTCATTTTGGGCTTTATCAATGAAATTTAGATGAAATTGCATAGAATTCTATGGAGATAGGGTGTGTCAGTTTCTATATACAGTTACAAAATCTGATGGGGAAATTAATATTAATTTGATTGCAAAACATTCCAGCTTTTTCCTTTAGATTAAGCTTAACTTTTCTGGAGTACAATCTATTTTTAAAGAATTACTGGGGATATATTTGCTAAATAACAGTGTAGCTGCTATCATATCAAACAGGGTTAGAGACAAATACTCAACATTTTGGAGGTCAACACCTGGAAGAGGAACAATAATGTATTTAAGTGTATTGTGTATACTTTTAGGTGACTTTTGTACTTTTGCCACATTTCATGAAATAGAAGAGAATATTGTGGAATGCATTCATCAAAAACTGTCTGGAAAATTAGAAAAGCAAACCCTAGCTAACATTAGTCCCACTCACAATGAAACTAAATTAACTTGCTAACATTTCAATTAAACTACACAAACAATCAAAGCTAGAAACGTTAATTCCAACCTAGCTAATACAATCGGCGTTAAATGTAGATGATTTTGGAGGGCGTGCCAGTCTTTAAAACTTTGAAGGTTAGCATAGATTAGCATGAGTTACTGTACACATTAGCCTGACATTAGCTTTAGCTCATTAGCCGACAGCAGCCTTTCTAGCATCTGTGCAGTTAACTATCGAACTCTCCGTCTTACCATATGAGAAACCGAAATATTCGTCAAGACTTGAAAATAAATCTCATTAGTAGAACAGCGTTATTCGTTCAGCAGTCAGTATATTTAGGTTAATACAAAGAGTCTGTTGGAGAGTGGCTGGAGGTTTGGATAAACTTCAAAAGGGTAGTGAAGCTAACTTTTCTGTGGTTGGACAATTTAAAGCACGTGACGTCTTTCTCTGACCGTGATTGGGCCAGACTTGACATGTTAACGTTCCTTAGCAACAACCTGAACTCAACAAGCTGTTAGAATCAAAGATTCTCAGCGTGTAAATATGACCCCCCCCCCTTTCGCGTGCACATTGTTTTCATATCCACAAAAATACTTTGAACGGGAACTACTGGACCGCTTCTCAAATCTGCTGATGTGATGTGATTGATTTGATTGAAATACATTTGTTTTGTAATATTCACCACTAAGCTCACAAGCAAGTGAAACCAAAATCCTTAGCTTACCTAAACTGTAGCCTCATGTAGAGGGCGTCTAATTTAATGTAGTGATGTAATAACTAAAAATGACCACAGGATGGCAGTAAAGAACCATTTATTCTCATTTTTTCCCTTATCGGCACCAGAAAGTTGATTTAGATCTTGCACCCTGTTGTTTTTACATCAAGATTTTTATATTGAAAATAATAATCAAAACTGGGAATGTCTGACTTTTTTTTCCTTGTGGAATATTTGTTTCTAGTTCAGCTCAGCACTGTATTTGGCAAATGAAACATGACACAAATTAATGTTTGTGTACCTACTAGTCAAGTATCTGATAGGGTCAACAATATGAGATGGGAGACAAATTGGCTTTATTTTGTATATTAGTTGGTTCATATTGATTCAATATAAATTCTGAATACTTTAAGGCATTTCAATAATCATTTGCTGCAGTATCAATACACTGGTACCAGTTGCAGTTACGTGTTCTCTGTTATTAGTAATGATTTCTGCAGTGATTCTACTGTTCTCTGCTATAAAACAAAAAAGGAAAGGTGTCAATATCATGTTATAGCCTTACATTATTTGTCTTGTAATAAAAAATATATATTAATTTTAGGCCGTCAACGTTATTTTTCCCATTGAAAATAATAGCAAATATAGTTTTCAAGGTGTTCAAGGTGTACATTCTTGTTTTGGGAAGTTTTGTTATTTTTTTCTTTTGTCAATTTCTATAGAAAATGATGTATGTATGAATCTTGTAAGTCTGAAAAACGCTGGGCAAGTGGGGCAGGAAAAAAAACAAATTTAGGTTCTTGAAAAGTCATGGAAAAGTTTGGAGATTTGCCCATGAACATGTTTGAGAACTAGGGTTGTAAATTGTGAGCACTTTCTTTAACTGATTATTGGTCAAATTAATGAATGACTGTTATTTGAAAAAAAAAAACAAAAAAAAAAAACCAACCATAAAAACTTTGGCTATTTCAAACGACATCAAATGCTTTTTTTCCCCCAATCAAAGCACACAGTATATTACAAGTATAAGTACATCACATATGCTTTTGCAATGCCTGTTGATTGATGGACTACATTTAACATTTGATTAAATTCTTAACGACCGATTAATTGATCGTTGATTAACAGTTATCATCCCTTGTGGGAACTCTGTAT
The DNA here is from genome assembly GCF_026936395.1 of Plectropomus leopardus. Taxonomy (NCBI): domain Eukaryota; kingdom Metazoa; phylum Chordata; class Actinopteri; order Perciformes; family Serranidae; genus Plectropomus; species Plectropomus leopardus. The sequence continues at coordinate 2,142,173 of NC_142195.1, read as the reverse complement.
GTAGTTTGATGATGAACAATAACACAACAGTGCATTTATACATCATTCAGTCCTGCAATAAAGACACTTATCGGTCATTTAAGGAAGCCGTATTTTCGTTTTCTTTATTGGCTCCAACTGGCAACACAGAAAAAAAACACAATAAAAATTAAAAAACAAACATCTGATACAATAATTGATGTCAATCATTGTTAAGATGGGAAAGCAAGAGTACACCAGTCTTTGGCACTTTCTATTCTAAACAAACATGCTGCTTACAGAGATAATAATCATTAGTGCATTTTTTTTTTTAAAACGGAATATTTGAAAATACATCTGACAGTTTGACACTGACTGAAAATCACAACAAGCAAGTCGCACATGTTGCTATAAAGGCTGCACCCATTTTTTTGAACATTTTCACAAGTATAAAAAGGTAGAAATGACCCCAAGACATCCGGGGGAGAAAACAGGATTGATCCGTCGGCAGTTATTTGTGTTGTGTTCCCAAGAGGCGTCGACATGCTTCAACATGGATGTGGGTCCTTTAAATGGAGCAGTGGCTTTTGTGCTTGTGCGTGCATGTCAAAAACAAGTAGATTTCTTGTGCTCTGACAGATTCTCATACTGGCTCTGCTTGGCGAGCACTGATTTGTCTCACCAGATGATGATTACCCTAAAACCAACCTTCAGATCCTCCCTGCTGCTAGTTTCTCTGCTTTTCTGTGCATCCTCTTAGCGTGAAAGGTGGACAAAAGTGCTCAAAAATCTGGTGTTCACTGATGATGTTTTATCTTCTGCTATTAGACCTCACTGTAGCTGCTTTAATCATCTTAAAGGTACTCACATCATCCATTTATCACATTTTGAACAGTTATGCACGCGAATAAGAAAAACACACAAAAAACAAAAACAATTAAAAGAAAATATGGGCCCAGGAATGCAAAAGTAGACTAATTCTGATACCACACATTCTCAAAAAAAAAAGAGAAAAGAAAGGAAGAAAAAAAAGAAAGAAAAGGCTTTAAATCAGAGTGAAACTTATCCATTAAGGCTAAATTAGGTTACAACTCATAAATTACTTAAAATATCTTTGAACACTCACAATGGAGGCAGAGGAGAGAGAAAAACTGTCTCGTGTTTGTCACAGTGGACAGCTCACATTAGGCTTTATAATCCCATATGAGCACAGTGTGAACACTGCATGATGCTGTAAATCAGCCACCAATTCTGACATGTGATCATCACTTCCTCTGCACAAAAAGATCAGTCATCTTGTTTGTTTTGAGTGTTCCTGTCCATTCCTTGTTTGCATGTCTCTCATTCACGTACATTATCTTGCTAAAATCTCATTTGCAAGGATTCATAGTATTTCCACACAGGCAACCTCGTGTATACAACCCTAATTCCAGAAAAGTTGGGACGCTGTGTAAAACGAATAAAGACAAAATGCAATATTTTGCGAACTTCTTCAACCTACAGTATATTAAAAAATATACACCTATTCTGAATTTGATGCATGCAACAATTTCAAACAATGCTGATGGGGGCAACAAACAGTTGCAATGGAGGTTAGTGCATGAAGGGTACATACAGGTTTTGGAGCAACATATGCTGCCATCCAGACTTTTTTTTTTTTTTCAGAAATGCTCCCGCTTTTTCCAGCAAGACAACACCAAAGAGTGCAGGTACTAGACTGGTCTGTCTGCAGTCCAGACCTGTCTCCCTTCGAAAATGTGTGGAGCATCATGAAGCGCAAAATGTAACGAGAGTCCCCCAACTGTCAAGCCACTAAAGTAATTAATTTAGAAATAAGGGGATAAAGAAAATCACCTTTAAAACAATTTGTGTCCTCACTTCCAAAACACTAAGTGCTGTTATTAGAAAAGCTGATGTCACACAGTGCTCAACACCAACTTTTTTTAAACATGTTCCAGGCATCAAATTAAGACTAAGTGTATATTTAAAAAGGAAAAAGAAAAGTTTATCAGTTTAAACATTAAATATCTCATCTTTGGACTGTATTCAATTGAATATAGGTTGAAAAGGATTTACAAATTATTTACACAATGTCAAAACTTTTTTGGATTTGAGGTTCTGATATCTTGTTTGCAAAAGGTGATACCTTTGTAATTATCCTATTCCCATAAATCAATATGTTGTTCACATGAGCTATCTTGTTCAAACAAACTTACTATCTTCTCTGCACAACTTCTCTTGTTCATGTTATCTAGTTAACATCTCATTTGTACATATTCATATTATTTTTATTATCATCATATTATTCAAGTTACCTGGTTCCCTTAATTTCGTAGCTTGTTCCAACAGGTTAATATCTTGTTCATACAAGTCATCCCCTTGCTCATAGAAGTGATTAAAAGTTGACACAAGTTCTTATCTTTTCTGCACAAATCTGTTTGCATCTTTATGTAACTTAACTCTAAAATCTTACAAACTGATTTCACTTAAAAATATCTAGGAAAACAATTGCCTTGAAAATTTTAAATAAATATAACTAGTAATTTAAATGTATTTTAACTTCATATGTAGTTATTAAGTTTACTTACAAAGTTTGTGTATTTACTTAATTTTGTGAAGTTGTTGCAACTTAAATATGACAAGTTTAATCAAATCAATCAATCAACTTTAATAAACCAAGTTTACTGTGCTTTGTATCTGTACTCTGCTGGTTGCAAACCAGACAATCATATTTGTGTTTTCTTAAATATTTTAACAAAACAGAATTCGCAGATCTCCAAACTTCATCATTGCCAAAATTATCTTTGTCTTGATCAAGTTAAGTCAGATGAACTTGGTTTACTGAAGCTGCTAACACTTAAAAAGAACATGTTAATTTCCCATGTTGTTTTTACATTCACCTTCAACTTCACAAAATTAAGTTAATACAGATACACTTCAAGTAAACTTCACACTTAGATAGAAAGTAAACATAAATTAAGAGTAATAATTACATTTACTTACATTTTTCGAGGCAATCGGTTTCCAAGATTATTTTAAGATCAATTTGTCAGATTTGACAGTGTTAACTTACTCAAATCAGTTTTCTCACATCTTGTGTTAAATGAATGTATTAGCAACCAGGATTTTGGGGGCTTCTGTGACTTCCATTCTGATACACCCGTCACATTAGGTGAAGCAGGAACCACCATTTTTCAATATACAGAATCAATTCACGCTATTGCACCATGCTCCATGTGCTGCTGGGTACCTTACATCAAATTGGAAACATGAAATAAATAAAAATATATTTACACACACAAAATACACAATCCTGTTTCAAGAGGTGTTAGTCTGTGATGGAATGCAAGCAAATTCATTCTTTTTTTTTTTTGCGCTAATGATCCCGCTGACTGGTGCTACATAATAAATAAACTGGTTGTGTTCACGGTGCTGTTTTAAATTATTAATCACAAAAGACATCACTACAGCAAACGGCTTAACAGAAGCTAAAAGTTATCTTGTTTATTTATTTGATTATTTTATAGTGATCATTGTGAGCAGAGTACAGTGTAACTTCACTGTTTGGGTTTATTTCCCATTCAATAATGCTTATTTTGAGCCATTAGGCCACATATTTTGATTTTTTCATGGAATTCAATTCATGGAGTCAAGGGAAAACACCATACAATAAAATGTTAAAAACATATAAACATGATTTTTTTTTTAAACTTAGCATACAAATTTGTCACCTTGCAATATTTGATGAACACATTTATGCTCTTTTTTTCTGTCCTGATTGATGTCCAAACATGTTTTGGTTGTTATTTCTTTGTAAAGTAGAAAATCATGACTGCAGTCCCCACTGACAGCACTGTTTCAGAGCACCACTGGCTATAAAGCACAATTCCTCCTCACATGTACAGTATATGAACATGTTATTGCTGCCTATTCAACACGTTTTGGACATCAGCTGACATATTTGACACATTTCAGGCAGAGGCTGTTCAAAAAGTGACAGCAGATGAAAACGGGAAATCACTGACTCACACAACTTTGTAGAAAAGAAGGTCACCAGTGTGAAGGGCTGGCATGAAAACAATTACATGGAAGGTTTTGTCTCTTTTTTTCCCCCCCGAAAGCACAACAAACAAGATCAGAACAATATTAAACTTGATAAAGTGCAAGCCTACAATATTGTAATCGTCAAAACTGTCAACACAAGGGAACGTGGAGGTTGATATTACAGTGAAAAGAGAAGAAAATGTAGAAACGGCTTGCTTTCCCAGACCTAATGTAAAATGGAGAAAACAGCGGTGTTGTTCCTCTGCCTCTCTTCAAGTCCTCGGAAAGTTGGAATGTAACATGTTTAGAAAAATGGCCAAAGAACAAACTGGCCTCTTTAACATTTTGCTCCTCAACTTCATATTTCATTACATATTTTATAGACTTACTAAATACTGAACAAACACATCTGTGCCAAACATTGCTTTACATTATCTGTACACATACTCGAACAATGGCAATAAATATAATAATAAACACTAAAAAATAGTGTTCCTCTTATCATTTCTGTCAATTCAAAAATCTCGACCCACAACCAGCTGGCTCGGCTACTTCCTGCATCACTGCATCTTTTTATCATTTGGGTCAAGGGCAGTTAACTGACAGCTGGTTTTACTCTCAGCTTCACTACAACGGCCTGTGCAATCACTCCTCCTGCTGGTGCCAGACATAAATCCCCAATGACAAACACTTCACACACTGTAATATACTCTAATCGCCTTCACTGTCACATCTGACAAGTTGATTTTACTTTAAAAAAATCGAGGAAACCAAAATGTAAGTAAATATAACTATTAGTCTAATTTATTCTTACTTTCTATTTAACTGAAAGTTTACTTACAGCCTAGTTATATTTACATAATTTTGTGAAGTTTGACAAGTTAAATTAAATAAGTCTTTTGAAGTTTTAACATTAATAAACCTGCATTCTGCTGGTTGCAAACTAGTCCGTTGAATTGTCTAAGGCTGTCAAGTGATTAAATAAATTAATATAATTAATAACATGCTTTGTGATTAATTCATCTTAATCGTATTTTTTAAAAAATAAAATAGAATTCATTTTTATAAGCACAAATTCCACTCATTTATGAAGTCATGCAGCTCCTGCATTGTCAACACCATGGTCCTGCAAAAATATTTCAAAATAAAATGCCTTGTGTCAACAACTGATGGGATTCTTTCAACACAGACGTTGTCAGAGGATGTTTTTGAAACAGGGAAGTAAAACAGACTTCTTGTATTCTCTTGTCTCTGTGACAGACAGAGACCATTACATTTAAGTAAAGTTAATTCTGATTGCCTGGTCCACTGTGGCTTGACAAGGCCGGCTGCTAGTGCCAGCATCCGAGGCTGTGCTAGTACGAAAACTCATGTTAAAAAGCCATGTGGCCATCAATGAGACACCGGTTCAAAGCGCACCACAATTAATCAGAGTTAATTTTTTAAATGCGTAGTTTTTTCTGTGATTAATACATCAAATTTACTGTGTTATTTTGAAAGCCCTAGTATTATATCAAACACGTTAGTAAAACAGAACTGGCAGATCTCCGAACTTCATCACTGGCAAAATGATTTGTCACAGGTAAGTTAAGTCAGACTACCTTGCCTTACTGAAGTTATTAACACTTAAAAGGAACAAGCTGATTTCACTTGTCATATTTAAGTTGCAACAACTTAGCAAAAGTGGCTGAATTTTCGGTAGAATGAACACTTACATAAAAGGTAAACATGAATTAAGTTTAATAGTTATATTTACTTTCCTTTTTCAAGGTAATTAGCTTCCAAGATTATACTAAGATCAACTTGTCAGATTGTTTTTCCTTAGAAAGAACCAGGACATTTCTATTGTTGTTTTCAAGTTGCAACAACTTCATAAAATAAGTAAATACAGGTAAATTTTAAGTAACCCTAACACTTAGATATAGAGTAAACATGAATTACTTTGAATAATCTTTCCTTTTTCAAGGCAATCAGTTTCTAGGACTATTTTAAGTAGAAATCATCGTGTCAGATTTTACAAATTGTCAGATTAGAAAATGATCAAAAACAAGTGAAAAATGTCTAGAAAACTATATTCAACATTTATTTTCTGCATTTTTTTCTGGTCATTTTCTTATTTGTTTTTACTATTATTATTATTATTATTATTATTATTATTATTATTAGTTTATTTCCATGTTATTTTCTTATTACTTTTTAATTAAATAATTATTTATTTTTTAAAAGAAAAAAAAACAGTTCACTCTGGTTTCAGAGGGTTAAAGATTATTGTCTTGAAACCCAGTCACCAGCATAAATGTTGGAAATGTTGGAATTCTGCAAACCACAGATACGTTACATTAGTACGTTATTATGAAGTGAACATGTTGAAACTCAACATTTCAAAAACACTGTGGTTAATGTGTGTTGGGTTTAGGCACAAAAATGGCCTGGTTCTAGTTAAGAAAAGATTGTGTTTTGGCATGTATAAGTCAGTTCTGCTACCAGCTGTGATCAGTATAATAAGAAAAGCCGGTACTGTAAGACAGACAGCATGGGGGGATTTAATTTTGGCACCGGTCAAGCAGCAGACTACTGATGTCTGCTGAAATGCTACTTTCTACTGCAGAACAAAACTCAGAGGTGACAACACATGAAGTCAACGTAAAACTCCTTAGACAATGTCTTTGGAGGTGCTAGCCAGGGTAGCACTCATGCTATTTTAAAAGCTAAATTCAAACATTCTTAAATCTGATACTACTTTGATTTACTGCCATATGAACATGTTTACAGTTTGGATAAAAGAGCTGATGGTGGGCTTGGGCGGCATCGGGGTATTACAGTATACCAGGGTATTTAGAAATTGCAAAGGTATGTCTTTTTTAATAACGCAATAAATATAGTCATTTAAACTCATTGTATGTAGTGCACAGCACGCACCACCAGAGCTAAGTCTCCAGTCTCAACTAGTGGAACAGGCAGCTGAGCTAAAAGACACAGCAATACCTAGTGGTGAAGGGAGAAGTTTAAGGACTGTAAACAGCTGGCGGCCAGAAGGCAGAGAGAGACCGTGGGGAATAATGGCTTTTTTTTTTTTTTTTACATGTAACTTGGTGAATGGAGGATTTATTTCAAACAAACCAAAGGTGGAGAGTATTGGAGCAGAGACAAGATTACTAACAAGAGTAACCAAAACAGTTTGGATAAGTTTTACTTTGTTTTTGTTAAGTTTGAATGAAAATGTGTTTTATAAAGAGTTGACGAGACAATTAAGCTTCGTCAGTCTTCTGTGACTGAGTTGAATTCAAACGTTGTACAGTTGTATTTCTCAATTTAGAAAAGGGAAACAGGTGTGCTATTACTTTTCTTAACATTTTGCGGGTTTCTATTGTGTATATATTAGTCTGAAAAGCTTAAAGTCAGTAGCGCACTCACCATCAGTGGTGGGGGATGGTGGTGGGTGTTAGCACTGCACTTTCATACAGTCATTTACGGTATACCCTGGTGAAATTTTAGAAAGGTATGAAGGTATGAAATATAACACACCGCCCAAGCCTATTTGAAAGTGAAGACAAAACAACTATGAGAGAAAAGGATGAACGATGATAAAGGTCCTAGGCCATGTTAGCTCATTTTTTGGTGATGCCAGTAACAAACAACACAGCCATCTGACAAAGATGGCAACATCTGTAAGTTTGAAGCACTGGATCAACAGTAAAAGTAAAACCCATGTAGCGGTAAAGTAACTTAACTGTAGGAGGAAGATGATGGGTAGTGCCCATGATATTCCATTTAAGCAACCCGCGGGTAACATTAAGAGGTGTTTTGGTGTCATTTAAGTAATAAATGAGTTGATGTGCATACCGTGCTACTTTCCTTAATCTCCTCTGTGATCAAACTAGATTGTCTTCAATTGTAGATGCAACTGTAAATGTACAGGCCCATGCAACACATGCACTTGCTCCTCTTCCTTATTCCATGCCATTTCAAAATCTAAAACCCTTTCCATATCCTTATAGTTGGAGGCCGTTCTTTGTGTATGAAACAACATAATGTGTACATTTCTTTGCCTCTCTGCATGCAAGCACAGCACAGTGAAATGGAAAAGCAATAACGATCACAATGGAGGATTAAAAGAGGTGGATGGATTGCTGGTTAATGCCACAAAGGAGTGTGATAACTACAACTAATGAGGACCTACAACAGAACATGACGTCATGCACCTTCAGCCTGCTACAACTTCAGCTGATAAACAGCAATTTGGCAAATACTAGTAATAACATTTTTGGTGAAACCTTTCAAATTCCAGCCTAGAGTGCGAATAATGTGCTAATATTAGATTTTTTTGGATGCAGTGAAGGGTTTTTGTTCAGCACTGTGTTCTGTCTTAGCACCACTCTGCTCTGCCTTCATACAGATAGATAAAGTCACACCTGGAAGCTGCCCAGGATTCCTCTGCTCTCTATCATTAAGGCTTAAACAACCTGCATGCTAAAAAAACTATGAGAAGTATTTAATTTTTTTTAAAAACACAAAACCAAGACTGCCAACATATATCTGACATGAGGAATACAGCTGGAGGCTGCAGCTGTTAATGTGGATGGTGAGTAGAAAAGTTATCCGCAGCCTCTCACTTGTTTGTTTACTCTTATGTCTTACATGATGCTTATATTTACGAGGCAAGCTGCTGACACTCAAAATGGGGAATTGATACTATTCTAAACTTTCTGGCTTATCTATGTGAACATTTTTATGTTGCACTACATTTGCTTCCACAAGTAACAGTTAAATGCAGGACATGAAAGGTGTATGTGCTCAATCAGATATTTCATTACCTGTAGAAAAAGAGAGACAGCTGGGAGGGCTCTGGCAGTCTAGTCTGTATGTACACGTGTGCCATTTTGCCCTGTGCAGAGATGTTAGTAGGCTTCCAGTGGATCATCCCAAAATAGGCTCTGCACATCCAGCATGGTTGCCAGCTCCAAAATATGCTTCTGTAGAAGGCTGCTCTCCACTGTGTCCTGTTTGGGGAGCTCAGGGTACGACTCTGGGAAGCTCTGCGACTCCTGTAAGCACAACATCAGACACCACTGACTCTCACATTTATCACTACAGACATGATTCGAAGTAGGCTTGAGCGGTGTCACAGTATTATGGTATGGCAGGGTATTTAGACACCCTGACAGTATGATTTTCAATACTGTGAAAAACAAAAACTCATCTTTCTATTAACCTCAAACTGTAATGAGGCGGTAGTGAGGATGTATTGTATGTATTGGACAACATTTGCCACCAGAAGTTAGTTTGGTGGATCAGGCAGCTGAGCTGAAAACCATGGTGACTAGGCTGGTTTCCATTAACCCTAAAAGTACGCAAATTGAAACTGAAAATACAAAATACACCTAATGGAACCATGTCAATTAAAAAAAAAATAAAACTCCCGTTTATCGCAAAAAAAAGTTTTTCATGCTTGCATGAGGTGGTATTTCAGGTGATTCAAAAAAGCCATATTTCAGAAAACTGCAATGGAAACATTTTTTTGGCTTTTATAGCTCATACAATGTGTAACACCAGGTGGCAATAATGTGACTTTAGGGATGCCAACTGCCACTAAACCTAAAGAATAAGAAAAACAACAACAAAGTCACTTGACCTTCTACAAAACATGACTCAGTATGTGTGGAGTGAGGAAGAAACCGAGATCTTCTTAACTCTGATACAAGACAAAAATAAATTACAGTGAGTGCCTCGGCGATGACGTTTTTCTGTGGGCCAACCCAGAGGCTATCGTCACCCTGGTTCCCTCGTCAAAAAAGCCTATGGGATTTTTCCACTGGTTTGTATTATTGCAGAAAATAAGCTTTGTGGTAAAGACATGTTTATGATACTTACACATTTTGTTCAGCAGAATAATCTTCACAAATGAGCAGCACTTTTTGGATTTTGAGGAGTAAGTACAATCACTGTGAGTAAAAGCTAATGTTAGGCTATGAACAAACTTCACCATTATCACGTTGCAACCGCTACAAGGCTGTAAAGCCGTGTTTAGCGTGGTTTGGCATGATGTAGTTCAGTAGTCTCAATTAGCTACATGTTAGTAACCACCTTTTAAAGACAAATAAAAGCTGCAATGTTTACAGTGTGGGTATTTCGTATCTTAGAAAAACTGTGAAAGTCTCTTCAGCTTGTGTGAACCACAGACCTTCTTTAAGGCTTCTGACCGTGAAACTATTCAGAAAACCAATTGGCAAAAAGCCACAGAGGTTAACCCAGAAGTTCTAAGTCTTTTTGGTGTATGTGCCCGGTGAGCAGCTCCACTGGACTAAAAAGGTATTATCTTAGGGTCTGGTATCTAGTTATTCTTTAACATCTAGGGCATCTAAGTTGCTCAGTGGCGCATGAAGCCAAAATAACTTTTTCTGTGGTATGAAATTACCTAGATGATTTTCGCTGCTTCTGCATTACTGATTCCCTACAGCAAGCCCACTAGCTGCTCCTGCTAACTCAACCGGCTACTTCCTATTAAGAGCTCTGGAAAGTGGAATGGGGATAAAATGATGTCATCTTGTGTCTCTTCTAGACTTTTCAAGCTCAAAAGAAAGTATCCACTGATTTTCAGACATCTCTTTCACAATGTAAGTCAATGGGAACAATTCTTTATGGGCCCCATGGCATTACATGACAGATTTGGATGTTGTAATTCCTCTGTTTGACCACTAAAAAAAAATTGCTTAAAAGCCCAGCACACCTCTTTAGGGCCTGACAGACAAAGGGAGCAGGGTCCCCCATCTAGGAAATTTGGTTGCATATTATATTAAGCGGATGTAGGTTGTCAGGCAGAGAGCCAGATCAGCTTCCATCTTGACCTGTATTTGCTCTTCAGGTTGGTGAGGGAGGAGACTTCACTTTCATAAAGATAAGTTGCTGCAAAAGGCAAAATATTTTGCATTTAAGTTAATGTGTATTTTCAGTGTTAAATGAATACCAGTGTCTTTCTGACATTCTTAGAGCTTAGGAGAATGATGTCTGTCTATACACCAGCTGTGCTACCAACAGCAACTCTGCTGGTTTAGTGCAGCAGACAACGCTGAATTGTGGGATACACTGGAATAGATGCTCTGAAGTGTGCATCAAGTGTGGGTTAAGTGAACTGTGTGTTTGCATTTTTCAGAAGTGGGACACATTTTGCTGTGTGTCTGATGGTGCATGTTCAGTGAGCACAAAGCCCGAGTGCTGGGCTTCCAACCTACAATGCATTTTTGGCATTAATGTAAACAACTTTACAACCTTGAGAAAGCACAGCAGCAGCAGTGACTCACCCGGAAGAGTTTATGCAGCCTCAGAGCAGCTGAGCAGAACACAAAGCGGATCAGCAGCAGTCGCAGGAACTCGTCACCAAAGAATTGCAAAAAGGCTTGATCTGTGGAGAAAGAGAAAAAATAACAATATCAATGCTGAAACAAATAGTTGATTCATCGATTAGTTGGGCTAAAGAAAATAAATTAACAACAATTTGATAAGTGATTAATCATTTAAGTAAAAAAATAATAATAAATATAAAGCAAAAAATGCCAAATAACTCACTGTATTTATTTTCTCAAATTAAAAAATCTTTTCTTTTCTCTCACTTTCCATTAAATGTCTTTCGTCAACAAAGTCAACAAAAGTCAACAAAACTGGGCAGGCAAAACATTTCACTACAACTTCCAAATTCCTAGGCAAAAATGCAGAATGACAGCCAGAAATAATACTATGCACAGTCTGAATGCAACAATATAGTTTCCACAGTGTTTTTAGACTTATTGTCGAAGCTGAGCTGGAAATTCACAGATTAAGCAAAAATACACAGTCTTGCCAAAATGTATGCCATATGGATGAACAGCCAAAATAATCAAACAAATGAAGAATGAAAAGCGCATAAATCCAACCAACAGTCCGTAAGGGTTAACCATGGTCAATACTATTTTTTACTTGATATTTTTTTAAAATTGAAATTACATAAAAAGGTATGAATACACATTTTTCATGGTCACTCTTTAATGTCTGCCAGTTTGTTATGCATGGGTATGTGAGATGTGCTACCTATGGTCCGTGATCGGGTTATCAGCTGCCCGATGTCCCGGTACACTTTACAAAGAAATTCTTGAGCCCTTTCCCACAGGCCTCGCTGCACGCTGTTTAAGCCGCACACAGAGGAGAAAGCCAGGAGAGGGCTGTAGAGGAACAGGGTGAAGAGACTCCCGCGCTGAGACTGATCTGAACAGAGAAGCAGAGAACGGCACAAGTGACAACATGAGACACATTTTCTCTGCATGTTCTCATAAACATTGGTACCTGAAAACTTGGTGAAAGAAGCAGTTTTATGAACTTTAACAAAGAAAAAATAAAAATGTCTGGCAAAAAGATGCAAGTGCATCAGAAAAAATCAAAGATTAAGCTTAACAGATAAGGACTGGTTTCTAAATCATAAATTCCAATAACAATCTAGCATTTAATTATATTTCAGGCAAACTGCCAGATAATAAAAGACTGCAGCTTTTCATTAGCTTAAAGCATGTGCCTGGTGATATTCAGTATTTTTCTAATTATCAACAAAGCCCATGAAAAGACAAAAACTAACACTAAATGCATCTACAAAGTATTGTGTGTTTCTCAAAGAGGAAGAAAACCATTCCTCCTGCTTGAGTAACGTTTGATGAAAACTACAAAGTCTAGCTGTTTAAGAAAATTACTGAGCCTTAAAATAATTAAGTAAATAAATCAATATATATATTTATGACCAGTTTTTAAAAGTGTATGTCTTCAGGTTGAACCAATGGGCTAGGGTCTGAGAGCCACAGACAGGCTATGAGTCATAAGCCCTGAGAGACAGACTAACACATAAGGAAATACAGAATATCACCACACTTATCATTACATAAACTGTTGGTCTACATGGACACACACCTTGCACACTCTTGGGATATACTGTAGGCGATAGTAGGCACACCAGAGGCTGGCCAAACAGATTTGTAAAATGCTATGAGGATAAACAAAAGACAGAAAAATTCATATTAATTAGAAGAATGTATAGTCACAGTGTGATCACAACATACATATATATATGTCCCCACCCTATGTCAATAAACATTCAACGCAACATGAAAAAAAGTTCATATTATTCCAATAACTCAGAGTCCCTTTCTTGGCCAACATTGCTTTATAATTTGTCAAACTGGCACCATTAAAAGTATGCTGTATTAAGTATAAGCATTGTAGTGTACCCATGGATGTACAGACTATTAGCACTGGATTATTATTATTTTTTTTTTTATTTCCTTTTTATTGGAATGTGAACTGTACATTATACAGCACAGCATATTTACATTGTTTCCTATTTTTAATATTAAAGTGGGAAAGAGATACAATAAAATCAAAACAAATTATAAGTATATGTTGTAAAATTATTCAAACAGGCAACAGTGATACTTAATAATATGGGTTTTTTTTTTAAGAAAATAAACAACTATTAAAAAACACAAAAAAACCCCAGTCCACCTCTTTGTAAAGTTGGTAGCAATATTTAGCAGGAAAAAAACCCTCTATACACTTACATTTTTTACCCATTACATCTCCCAGCCTGACAACAAATTTTGCATGATCACTTCCCTGTGTATGTTCATATGAGCCTCTGAGTTGAGACGAATATGTTGAGTAAAACAGGATTAGATATTGTTAGAACAAATTGCTAGAACTATGGATGGTAGAAAAGGAGACTGATTTTGATTACAATAAGTAAGTCAACAACAAAGGATTATCAATTTACTCAAGCCAAGGCAGAACCCAAAATGACTAAATAAATGAAGTAATTAAAAATTAAATACATTAACAAAATCTACAACAATAATAATTTGAAAGATCTGACTGCATGCATGTACTCCTAAAAAAAGAAACATAGAATTTAAAAAAAACAACTTGTGTGGCTCAACATAAACTTAGGGGAAGTGATGTTGTAATTATATTTTCTTAAATCAAGTGACATTCGATCTAAATGAAGATATATGTTCCGTCAAAGAACTTTAAACTTGTCCTGTTAAAGTCTTACAATAAATATAAGTTTTCCCATCACATAAATATCATGAATAACATTGATCCATTGCTCAACCTTGGGTGATCACCGGATTATTTTGATACTGCAGAAAATTTAAATCCTGGTAATTCTTTGGAGTTTTAAAGAGTGAATTTATGGACATTTATTCACAATGGACATGAAAGGTAACGATATTATCAAGTGTGAGTCACACTGAATCTAAAAATGCGTGCATCATGGCTGTGTGGTCAGACTGAATTTAGAGAGAATATTGATGCACATTGCTGCCATCAGTTACTTTAATGACCGCCATGAGCTGTGCGTCACAGTCACTGCTGCTGCTGACTTTGTCTGTGAGCAGCCAAACTACAAGAACCAACTTCCTGTTGAGTTTAGAACACCTGCATGCATCTGTCTGTTTCATCTCACAGGGCTGTCTTCGCCTCATGCCACCTCTTCAACTCTTCCTCACAGTCTGATAAACATCTGATATATAAATGTGAGCTTTTTTTCCAGGTAGTTTCAGATATGTACATACCTTGTAGGCTGTGCTGTTTGAGGAATCAACAATGACAAAAAGTGGCTTCCGGGTGAAAGGGAACAGGTCCCCTGGATGAAGGCTGCAACATTACAAACAAGTAAATGTCAACAAGCTACATTTCTATAGCAGCAAGTCTATGCTGAACACATGTTTATCTGTCATTAGTCACAAAGAGCAAAGTGATTTCCTCTTTGGGTTACGTCTGTGGACACAGGAAGCTTTCTTCTGTTTCACATTTAGACATATTTACAATATAGATTTTATCTTTCCCTAAAATGTTACAGAAACATTTTTAAACAGTATGATAGTTATATTATATAGCTCAGTAGTCACCAGTGCATTTCCTTCTGAGCCTGATTCCTCTTCTGCACCGTCTCTCCGTTCACCACATCGCGGTTTGTGTTTGTGAGCACTCCTCCAAAATCATATGGTCCTACAAGAAATGTTCAAAGATTAACATTATCAGTTTGAAAAGGCATGACTGATTCTGACATATAGATCATAAATTTCACTGCAACTCTGCACTTAACTGATCAACATGATCAGTGTGTGCATTTACATATTGTGCATATTCTAAATATCCCATAAATTTAACAATATTTCATTTTTTTATTAGGTTGCTGTGACAAATTAAGACTGAAAAAGGCCCACCTCAAGAACAGAATATTAGCCAATGTCCACAAGAAAGGGAATGAATTCCAAATGTCAAATGCTAGGGCCCATTGCTTTGTTAGGGTCTGTTAAAGTATACAAATTAAAAGTTTTGTAAACCATTGTGCAACCTATCCTACCCTTAACCAGTACATCAGGAGCAACTGCTTTGCTTTACATTGCTGTCAGATCCCAGTAGCACTTCCTTCTTATTTTTTTTTTTGTTTGAAATGTGATGAGAAGCAATTCACCTGTCATAAACCTTAGATAAACCATCTTGTTTATATTTATTGTTCACACTCCTGATTTTTCCCCCCAGAATCTTGCATAAATGCATGACATTACCAGTTGTTTGCAGTTGATTACAGATAGTTATAATAGTAAAATCTTGGTACGGTTGAAACGGTTTTTAACCAGCATTGCATCCACACTCCTCTTTTTGTTGTTGTTTCTTTCTTTTTAAACATAAAAATATTTAAAAAGTAAATAAAATAATATGGAATATTTTTTAAAAATCTCTCACTCTTATAGTATATAAATACATACACACGCACACAAACACAGTATATCTATACATACACACACACACACACACACACACAACCACAACCACAAACCGTGTACGATTACAGAGCTTTGAAATCATATATAATAATAGTTGCCGGCGGGGTCCCAAATTAACACCCGTCCAGCGCCAAAATAGTCACGTATTCTCCGCTGCGTTTTTAGGGGCGCGCGCTCTCTCTGTGTCAGTCACATACACCTGCGCGGTGCAGCGAAGCACGAGACATCAGCTGATCATTATACTATCACCAGCCGCTGGTCTGCTGGGAGCTAACACTGCATGCATCCTGATGAAGGTTATGAGATATTAAGACGGAGGCCGCGATGTTTGAACCAACACGAAAACTCTTTTTGGCTCTCACACTGGCAGCGTCAGTGCAGTAGCTACAATTCTTCCGTTCTTGCCTTTCACAATAAAAGCCCTAGACGGATACACTGCATCACTGCATATTGAATACATATTGAATACTTTTCCTTCAGATTTTTCTTTCTCTGAGTTTGCATTCATTATTATCTCAATTAAATGTACTGAAATAAATGTATGTATGTGAAACAAAAAGACAATTTATTATTTTGGCTGATAAAAAAATATGCTTGGCTGGTAGATTTTTTCAACCAAATTGGCTGGTGAATCAAAAAGTTAATTCTGGACACTAACTGTCAGACTGTTATGCCGCAACCAAAGTTAACAGCAACAATCCACCACAGACACAGCAACGCTGAATGTGCAGCCCATCCCTCCCCCTTCTGAAAGAATCCTATGATTTCAGTGTGTGTATCAGTGCATTTTTAACATTTTCCAGCCCATTTCAACATTATCACAATATATCGATTATTGCGATAATTTTGGTCACGATTATCGTGATATGAAATTTAATAGCATTACATCTCTAACATATATATATATATATCTTAATTAAAAATTATATTTAAAAAAGAGGATAGTAGATCCTGCTTGTATATCATAGAACAGGGATGTATGGAACAATAATATATGTAGAATAATAAAGAAAAAAATCAGCTTCATTCAGATAAAGGCCTCATTCAAAATAGCTAAAAAGGAAGATGCTGTTTACAATATATCAAACTAAGAATGTTGTTATATTTAGAATAATAGCAGCACATTGTGTCTGTGCATGTAAACTTAGTCAATGATTTTGCAGTTGAAATCAAATTAAGTAACCCTTATGAATGAAAGCGGTGATTGTCCCTGACAGTGAATATTCTAATACATTTTATTCTGGATTTTCATTTTCATTAACAATGTAGAAATGTTGCCATAACTGACCGTTCAAAATGTCCCTTTCATACAAGTAAACAGCATTTTTTTGGATTTACCCTGGTATGGACGTAGGCTAAGAGGCTGAATTCTGTGCTAGTATGGAGACGATGCACTTGTTTAGACAACATTTACCTGTTAAATTGCCCATGTATAATAATATATAATGTAAATTAATCAATATTCATTCATTTTAGAAAACTAACAATTTATACTATATATTGGCATGTCCATTTATCATAACATTTCGATATAATAATAGGAAAAAATGTGAGGTGTATAATTCAGCATTTTACCTTCGTAATCTGAGTGTCCAGTAGGGAAGACTCCGGTAGCAGACAGGTAGACAAGCAGAACACTGTTGGCAGGCAATTCCTAATAATTAGGGCAACAGGAAAAAGAAATGTTGCTGAGTAATATGATTAGACATAAGCGCTACATGTAAAATAAATACTGACACAAAATTTTTAAACAGAAAATAACAAATGAGTAGGGGGTGTAGAAAAGAGAAAGCCAACCAAATATGAGCCTCAATTATGAAATGACATGATCAATATATCAATATAGTAGTGGAGAGGTGATAATTTAAATAGCAAGAATGTCACAAACCAACACTTTTAATCCTCTAGAATGACAGATAATGTATATCTGACATTTGTTGGTGATAGGGCTGGGTGATATGGCTTTAAAATAATATCAGAATATTTTTAGGCTATATTGCAATACACGATATATATCTTGATATTTTGAAATCTCCTTTGAACTATTGTAAAATACCAAAGTACAAAATTATTAAAAGAACTACAACTTACAAATAAAGTAGCTACTGTCATAAAACAAAGTTACATTACTGTTATATTAAAGTTGAATAAAATTCTGTTATAATAGTAAACAAAATAAAGTATAAAGTTTAAAAAAAACTACTGTTATAGTAAAGTTAAGTAAAGTACTGTTATACTTGAATAAATCAAAATATGCAAAATATGACTACATAGTCACAGTCTGGAGCTCTGCAAAAGCCCTGCTTTTTGTGTGTGTGTCTGTGCAAGGCAGGAGCCATAGGAGAGAGAGAAAAACGAAATCCTGAAGCGAGTCACACACGGATGGACGCAAAGCGTAAACAAAATAAGCAGTATAGCATAAACGATAGATGATTTTTTTTATCTCCAGACAATGTATTGCATCATATCGCACAGCCCTAGTTGGTGATATTGCATGTCTAACAGTGCACCGTTTACTGCACAGTAGTCAACCCAGACAGGCTTTGATTATACTGACCTTAAAAGAGGCAGACAGGAAAGTAAAAAGTTGGCTGAATGTTGGCTTGTACAGCAGATACTTGTGAGGGTTTTCCCTTTTTGCTGGCTTCTCACTGGGCTCCTGTGGAAAGAAATTGAGATAATTACTATTTGTTCTTCATTTCAAGTTTACATTACGTACAGCAGGTTAACAAGTCTTCTAGGAGGCAATTATATGTTCATTAGTTCATCACATTTATTACCCTAAGAGACACCCCTGGGGAATGATGCAACTCTAAAGAGAATGATGCATCTCACTCAGCACTCAATTACAGTGCAATTACAGGGCTGCTATTACAGGCTAAACATGGTGACATGCAGGTATTTGCTACTGACTGGCTCCAAGAGAGATGGCACCATTTATGAGACTTAACATGTTTACATGTTATAATCTGCTCTGAATTTGGTTATAGAAGCTCTTGGCTTTAGTTTTGATGTTGTAAAAAATATAATTTCACGAAAAAAACATCACTATCATGAAACATGACACTCACCAGTGTTCCCTGTTTGGAGGTCTGGGTGGCCAGATTTACAGGTTCCCTCTCCAGAGCTTGGAGCATGCGGAACATATCGATGGTTAACTCACTGAACTTCACCTAAAAAAAGAAAAAAAAACAAAACTTAAGTCACCTTATCATGGACAGATTTGTGAAAAGTTAGAATTTTAAGTACTGTGGCTTCAGAGATGATACAAAAGTCAGGTTTTTAGTACACAGAAAATTGTTTTGTAGGTAGTTTTTATAGGGATTTTAGTGTTTTGGTAGTCAGGTGATACAGCCAGCAGAGGGCACCGCAACTACAGGGAGCACCTCCCACACCAGAAGATATGGGCTCTCTCAACTTGTACAGTTTCCCTGATGCAGTTCCAACAGGATAATTATGTCAAATCACAAACACACAGAGTGCACTCTAAAATCTGAAAAAATTATGTTACTTAAAATAATCTTGGAAACCGATTGCCTTGAAAAACGTAAATATAACTATTAGTCTTAATTTATGTTAAATTTATATCTAATTTATAAGTGTGCTTATTTACTTAACTGTATATAGTTGTTGTAACTTAAAAAAAAAGATGTTATTGATTTTATATTAAGCCTACAAATAAATAAATTCTAACAATAACAGTAACATAATAATAATAATAATAATAATAATAATAACAATATGAGCTGCTACTTATGAAATTATAGTAGAAAAAAAGGGAGGGAGAAATAAAGAAACAAACAAAAAAGAAAAAATGCCATCTATATCATACCACATCATTACCTTGTTCTTTGTCAGTGTTAGCAACTTTAGTAAACCAAGTTAGTCTAATTTAAGTTGATCATCACAAAGAGGATTTTGCCAAAGAATAATAAAGAAGGAGATCTGCAAGTTGTTTTTTTGACATTTAAAAAAAATATAGATATGACTGACTAGTTTGCAACAAGCCGAATACAGATTTATAGCCCAGTAAACTTGGTTTACTGAAGTTGCTAAAACTTTAAGAAGTTGATTTAATTAAACTTGCAACAACTTCACAAAATCAAGTAAATATAACTCATTTTTTAAGTAAACTTAACAATTAGATACAAACAAACAGATTTTTACAGTGTAGAAAGGTGCTTTTCTAACATGTTGGAACAGTAAAATAACACCTGAGTGTGTTCTACGTAAATAAACAATCTACATTTGGACATAGAGCTACTGTCCGCAAGTTGGTACTTCCCAAATATTAAGGAAGATCTTTAAGTTTAGTTATACTGTCAAGACGCACACAGATTTGTGAACCCTTATGGTCTGAGCACATGCTAACTGCACATGTGCTTCACTACCATGACCTCCTAAAATAACTGAGGGGCAGATGCAGAAAATTCATTGGGAAAGAGGTGCTGTTTCACCCAAGAAAAATATGGAAAAGTAACTTGTCACACAAATAAAATGTACAGTGGCAGTAAAATAAGTATTATGAAGTCACATATTGCTGTTATTATGTTCTAAAATGACTGTTGTAGCTACACTACTGGGTGTGGTTAGAAATAGCACTTAACCCTTTGTAGAGCATGCATTGTGAATCTATTAGGACATGCATATTTATCCAAAGCTGGTTTACACAACCGACATACTTCACCCATACAGCAGTACACTATTGTTCAAGAGCAATGTCAGATGAGAGACATCAGTGAAAAGAGCTGCACATAACACTGGTAGGTTCTATATTGAGAAGGTGTGTTTGATATTGTTTGTGTGAGGGCCAATAAAAAGTTCACTCCAATAAGTCCTGTCAACACCTGTGTTGATGTGTATGAAGTGTTAGGAAGTGTGAATCAGAATTAGTGGGTTAAAACCTGGTTGTTACAGTTGCCGATGATTAGTGCATCTGCAAGGATGAGCTGCCCAACCACCATGCCTTGTTCCAGTGGAGGCACGCTCCCCTCCTGCAGCCGATTGCTGGTGACGACGACAGAATTGTTGTCATTCAGAACTACCACTGGGTCCGCCTGTGTTACAGAGAGGAACAATAGTAAGCCACAGCTGATTCTATGAACCAAGCAAAAGACGACTTCTTTAACCCCTTAAAACCTGGATCAACATCAGTTTTTTTGTGCTGTGTTAAGATGCCCTTCATTAGGCATTTAAACCTTTGAAACCTGAGCATATTGGTTTGATTTCCTTTCCAAACATGGGAGAAAAAAGGGAATCAGTAACTTGGCATGAAATGTTCCACAAATTCCCCAAATTTGTAAAAGACAACCTTGGTAAAAGCTAAAAAAAAAAAAAAAGAGAGATGAAGAATGAGAATTATTCAAATTATACACAAGGTACAAGGTGTGTATACTGTATATATATCTTCTTTCTTTTTTTCCTAATTTCAGGTAACAGGCAATTTGCTCAGGTTTCAAAGTGTTAATTCAATCGTCATTATCCCAGAAAGATGCACTGTTGCATTAATGTTTTAATGACAGTAACTAACTTCAACCCTACATTTGTCATGTCCTGTTACAGATTTTATAATTATGGGGTTTTACTGTGTTTTTAAAAAAAACACATTAAGAACTCAGTGGACCTCAGGACAATCTTATCAAACAAATTATGGATTATAAATAATAAAATAGACAAAATTAAAAGTACTAAGTTAGTTACCTCAACAAAAGCTGCCACTTCCTGCAGAACCAGGTTCCACTCCAGTTGGTCCTCTGTGTTGAATCTCTGTGTGTAATCTTCGATTTCCTCAGATAACTCCTACGGGCAGCAGAGAGGCATTAGGTTCCATTAAGGTCATGCACATTTACAAACACTTTTTCACTCTACAGCAAAAGTTTGTTTGTGCCAGATTCATAAAATAAGGTCTCATACAAATTACATGAGGCAGGCTAACTTGCCCCAGTTTTCTGTACGGGGGATGTGGAAGCTGCGATCACAGTTTTTGTTTTGTAAGTAAAGCCAGTGCATTCGTTTTGATGATTCACCAACGCTGCTCTGCTGGGTTTTAATGAGGAGGCGGAAGCGATAAGTGCAAGGGCTCTGATGTCACATGAGGAAGAGAAGGACCATCATTTCTTTATTTCTCATGTTCTTCTTGTGCCATTTCAAAATTCTTGACTAAAACCAACTGCTCCCATAATCTATAGGCGGATTTCCATTACAGATTTGTGCAAAACTTAAGTGATATTTCCAAAATGTTGATAAAACACAAGCGTGAGATGACTGCGTTTCCACTGAGTGATGTTCTGCGACTTCTCTGGTAATAACACTCCAAGAAGCATGGTGATGGATGCTTTATTTCTACTGCAGCCACCGCACTAGCCGTCATTATTTCCAATCCAAGGACACGTAGGCGTGTTATGGAGCCATAATGGAAAGGCGACCCCCTTATACGTGGGAGCGGCCACGTATGAGGGATTTCTGGGAGGTGATAGTCCACGATTTCACAGAGGAATTGTGGATTCAAAACTTCCAGATGATCTGCTCAACTTTTGAAGAGTCATGGGATGCACTAACACCTCTTGTAGCTCCTGCTGCATCGTGAGGGAGCCAGTTCCTACTTAACATTGGGCGGAAGGCAGGGTACAACCTGGACAGGGTGTACCCAGGTCGCTAGACTGTCACAGGGCCGACACATATAGACAGACAACATACACACTCACAGTCACACCTAAGGGCAATTTACAGT
Organism: Plectropomus leopardus; assembly: GCF_026936395.1. NCBI lineage: Eukaryota > Metazoa > Chordata > Actinopteri > Perciformes > Serranidae > Plectropomus > Plectropomus leopardus. The sequence goes on along the minus strand of NC_142195.1, from coordinate 2,119,637 downwards.
CACCAGTCAACCTGAGCTGCATGTCTTTGGACTGTGGGAGGAAGCCGGAGACCCCGGAGAGAACCCATGCAGACACGGGGAGAACATGCAAACTCCACACAGAAGGGCCCCTGCCCATGGTTCGAAACCCGGTTGGAACGGGCCCTCTTGCTGTGAGGCAACAGTGCTGTTTTTCGAAACTGATATGTTTCCATTAGACATATTTTATAATCACAATTTCAATTTGAGGGTTAATGGAAACCTGCCTTATCTCTCCTGCACCCAAAGAATATTTGAGGTTTTGTGTCATTGTATGGCATACCCTGCCACGATGTGTTTATAAGATGTGCAGAGTCAGATGAGCTGTAGCTCTACTGAGGGACTGAGCCATCTGCCTGGCTGCCCACTGCTGGCGCTCTATCACGAGGAGACTGTGACGCACACGGGCATCCACCTGTCTTTGCAGTGAACATGTAAAAAAATGTGTGACAACATCCAAAACAGGACATGCCATTGAGTGATTTATTCCTGCTACTTGGCCCAGGACAAAATGAGCATATTTCATGACAGAAGGCATATAACTGGTCACAGTTCTGGCCAGAGAGGTGATAATAATCACTGAATTCAGTCTGCTGTTTTTGAGGGCAAGACTGAGGATGGGGTTTGAAGGGGCCATGTCAAATATGCCCATACTGTAAGAATGGGCAACATGACAGGGTGGCCTTTATCAGGGGTCAAGGGTGGATGTGTTCTGTGTTCAGTAACACATGCAGGCAGGTATTCTTACATTGTGGAACTATGCACTCTATCTGAGAGTTATGCAAGTTCCTGAGGTTTTGAAAGATGTGATTTGAAATTTTCTGTCCGGAGTGCAAATTTGCATTTGTTAGGATAGAGAAGGCATGACCCACCCTGCCTCTGATTGGCTTAAGGACCATCCACACCAAGAACGATAACTATCACAATAACTATAAAAAGATAGTTTTAAAAATCGTTCCAACTCAAGTGGACGGCGGAGTCCACACTCCATCTATAACAACAACAAAAGTGGCGAACGGTATCATCTGGATCACTGCTAGAACGATTTCATGATCGATAGAAACACTGACAGACAAGCAGAATCTGTCTTATTTAGACGTCACATCCGACAGAGATCCTAACATCTAATTTGGACAACGAAGTATCTGTTTTTTTGTTGAAAAGATCAATGAAGAAGGGGGACTATTTAACTTTAAAAAAAAGTCTTTATTCCTGTGAATAATTTTAAATACATTTTTTTTAAATTAAAAATTAAAAATTTAATTTTAAATAAATAATAATTATAAAATAAACACAGAGTGCTCGGTTTTTAATATTATTTACCTAAAAAAAAGACTACATTTTTTTTCCCCACAGCCTGGTCCATAACACACGTTTGGCTTGGGTTGAAATTGAGAACTCTGAGAACCAGATGTTTGGTTTGGTATGCACTTCAAATCAATGTAGCCTGATAAACCATCACCAGGTCTATGTATGGGCACATGCAGAACAGGATTTCTCACGAGCAGATTCCACCCCCAAAGTTTTGTCAGTGGGTCAGTTGTTGTCGCCAGGTAGTTGATGCTAGCTGGGTAAGTCCATGATGTATAGCTCTTATACTGAGTGTCACTGGTATGGTCAACACACAGGACAAACTAGAGCGTCATTTGGATCTGTCTTTTGGGAGAGTTTCCAAGAAACTTACAGCTACACTGGACAAGGAGTTGTGGGTCACACACAAACTGTCTGCAGTGAAGTTGGTTCATCTAAACAGTCACCTGAATGTGTCTGTGACAGCGCCTGGACACCACTGCACATGTGCAACACTTGGTCAGTGCATTGCGGCTGCTCTGTACGTCATACAGAAATTATCCCATGCCTCAGCAGTTGCTCTGTGCACAGACAGATAAACCTTCAGGTCAAAAGAGAGCTGGAACAAATGTGAAAAACTGCAACTGCACTGATAGGTCAGTTGAAGTCTATTATAAATGTGCTGCATTGATCCCAATTGACAATAGTTATTACATATTGAAAAAAATATGCAGGTACTTGATTGCTCTAATTTCTAAGATTCATGTGCAATGGGGAGATCCTGGTGACCTGTGTGATGGAGCGCCACCCACGAGTCGCAAAATCCCTGGTTTGTTTGTTGCATGCCAATCCCCAACGCTGTCTCCTTCCTTCCCTTCATCTCTCTGCTGTCTATATCCCACAATGAGACACTGCAATCAGGGCCATGCATGGTGCATGAGGCACACGGATGCATCATGCTCTTCAGAGTACCAGGGCTGCCAAAGTTTTGAACACAATATGCTCTAGTTTAAAAGAAAAAGTTTTCCTCACCTTCACCAAAACTTTGACTAGGTCCATCTTGTTCAGCAGTAAACAGACGACTATGTAGCGAGCATAATATCGAAGCTTCTTCACTACTAGTTCTGGCCTAAAAAAAAGAGAAGACAATATGTCCTTGTAAAGTCAAACACATCCACATTTAAGGTAGGGCACATTTTATGCCTTGTTTATTAAACCTTGAAAAGTTGAGCACATTGGTGGTTTATTCTCTTTCAGGCAGAAGGCAATGAGCAACTTAACAGCGCATGGCCTAAAAGAAAATAAGCAGTTTCAGATCTTCAATAACCAATAAGCTTGTGGCTGAGAGCCATCATCAGAATGGTAAAGTCAGAAAGTACTGAAAGATGGTCTTTTTGTGGGATTTGCTAGCAATAATAAACATATAGAAAACTAGACCCCAGACTTTATATTTCTTGCACATTATTAATAATTTATAGAATGATAAAAGTAATACTTGGCTCAGTTTTTACAACAGCAGAAAACAAAAAAAAACCTTTCAAAAACTAAATGTCCAAAAAAATTTTAAAATACCATGCAAAGGCATCTACTTACTGAACTGCCAACTCACAAAATTTGAAGAGAGATTTCTGGAACGTACCTGTCCTCTTTGTTGACCTGAAAGTAGTAGGAGCGCTGACGGATGGCTGAGTAGAATGAAAAGGCCTCATTCAGGTAACTTGTTTCTGAGGTACGAAGGCTGTCAATCGAGATGAAAGAGTACAAGGTGAGTTATTATCTCTGGAGTGGAGCACACTTCATCACATTCATAAAATTTCAATACACTTCTGGCTGAGAGTATGTTTATTACCATTGCACCCTCTTTATTCCAACTCTCTAAGCCATTTGTACTGGTGCGCTTGGAGACGCCCACACAGTCAGAGCGCCCAAGACCTCCTGCTTTGCACTTTACATTGTGCTTGTGTGATTAATAGAGGACCCACAATGTTTTCCACCAAATACAATGTGACTAATACATCCCAAATCTCTGTTACTTTTCTATGAAGTTTGTTCATAAAAGTGTTCCAAGTCGGACTCCCCAAACTCTCCTCAGCTGCACAAACTTGCCATGGATTGTTCATGAGTGTTTGGTCTGGACTAGATGATTTTGTTTTTATTTCATCAGGCAGAGAGTTTAGTCAGACATGGGTTGTCAGCGTGGAATGGCAACCTCACTGTACAAATAAAAACTAAGCTTGCTCGTCTGGTGCACACCACCATGAAGGTGATGGGCAGGGATGAATACCGGCCCCGCCAGTTAAAAGATGAGCACTCCGTTCTTATGCTCAAAGGATAACTGACTGACCCATCACAGATCCTCCTCTCAGAATACCAGCCCCTGCCCTTTGACAGATGATACAGAGTTTGACACTGCAAAATCAACTGTTTTAAAAACTAATTTGTTCCCCCTTCTGTCTAACTTTAAAGAATGCTGTGTACAGCTGCGGGGATTGTGCAATAATTTCATGATGTTTTACTACTGAGTGTGTGCAATATCTTTCTATCTTCTATCTATCTATCTTTCTCTCTTTTGGATTTTGTGTAATTTATTGGTATGATTTGGTACAGCTAGTGCGGTTTTATTCATGTATTGTTTGTTTTATTGTAACTTTGCAGGCATTTATGGGCGCAGCATCTGAGTCCAAGACGATTTCCCTACAGGGACCATTGAGTATATCGTATTGTATGGAATCTTATCGTATCATATCATATATCGTTTCATATCGTATTGTATTGTATCATATCGTATCATAGGCCTGATAAATGCCACCTGAGCAGACAACCTCACGTTTGTGAGATGTAATCATTAGCATATCAATACCCCTAAAACTGTCATACAATGTGGCCTGTCCTGCTTAATTTGTGAGCAGGTTTCATTCACAAAACGGTTTCCAACGAGTAAAAAGAAGAATTTCACACGGCAGAGCTTCATGTCTTAATATTGAAAAAAGAGGATAACAAGTTCATAAGTGTCAGTAGGGGTGTTAGAGGACCTGAAATAATTAGAAAATATTAATAAACCATCTGCGAAGGATGTGTCATCAGAGCAGCCCTGAATTGTGACAGATATAAACAAGGAATGGATTAAGATGCTAAAAACATCTTTCTACAGCAAAGCTGTTCATGGTTACTGTAAGAGTTGGTCAAGAGGATATGAAAATCAGAGATATTAGACGAAAAAATATTACCTACAGCACTTGTTGTAAACTGTCATTTGCAACAGAGGATGGATATTGGACCGTGACCTGCATAATGACCCTGAGGCAGCTTTAACAGTGAGAGAATTTTCCTAACAAATACTGAATACTGAAGTTCCTGTGCCAAAATATATATAAAAATTGACAGTGATGATGATAATATGGTGAAGACATGTAAAGAAATTCATTGTAGTTATACAATTATCATTTTTAATCTCTACGATCATTAAGATTACGGCATTATTATGAGTCAAGCAGTTGTGTTCTCATCTGAGGAGAAAGGCAGACTTGAACAACTGCGCCACTTGTGATACTTGTTGTACTCTACGTTTAAAAAATTACTAATAAATCCACGTTCTACCTCGAAGAAAATTCTAAGCATGACAAAATGAGTGAATACCACATATGCTCATAATTCACTCTTATGTGTTACATTAGAACAAATCAAAAATGTTGTTGCATGAAGTCCATTTTGTGTATCCTTGATTCCTGACAGACAGACTAAATGCATTTCCTTCCACATTAAATATTTTTAATTCTGTATTATTTGCATCTGTTTTCCAGCTCGCAGTTTTATTCTTCCCCACCTTTGCCAATGCATTGCTGAGTTTCTTGTTGCATTTCTGCTGCCAACTGTGGAGTAAGGTAAAGCTTTTGTCCGCAATGCACCTTCTCACAAACACAAACATTCTGCTAACTGTCAAAAACTTGTATTATGAAGCCATAAGTCCTCAATTATATATGCCATACCTTGTTTAGAGTGTTTTTTTCAACACCATTGAAGTCACACTATTAGATTATTAGAGTTCAATTACACTATTAAATTAAGGTTATGTATTTTTGTTTCTACACCCACTACCCACCCAGCTTTTTATCAATGACTGTTAAAGAACAGACAGCAGTGAGACAGTGAAATCACGTGGTTAATGTGTGTGGGCGAGACATAGTTTGACTTACTAGTAGTGGTAGTAAAGCTGTCCAATTTTGGATGCAACCTCCCCAATCTGCCATCTCTTCAAGCCATACCGACTGTCCAGAACCTGCCTGTCAATAAATGAACACATGAAACACTGAGCACCAGAGAAAAAAAATCACCAGAATGTGACAGAACATCTGGCACCAGAATGTGACAGAACAATGACACTGTAACAAGTCATCGCCTATTAAGGCCCTGACACACCAAGCTGACGGTCGGCTGTCGGTCAACATCAGGTCGTTGGTGAGCGTCTGTCGCCCCCGTTGACACAAGCTGGCCCATGACAGTTATTATTTGGCTGATTCTGCGTGTTAAATCTGTGGTCGAGCCAGTAAGTAAGAGGGATCACTGTGATTGGTTGTTCAGCTTAGGCAAAGCTGTGCCAAGAAGAGAAATGGACATGAGGATAGCAAACAAACAACTTAAGTCAGGAGGGCCAGAGATATAAACAAACTTGTTATATTAATTATCTGTGACAGCTTATCCTATTCAGGGTCGCAGGGGGGGGCTGGAGCCTTTCCCAGCTGACATTGGGTGAGAAGCAGGTTACTCTCTGGACAGGTTGCCTGACGATCACAGGGCTGACACATAGAGACACACTTGTTATATTAAGTTACATTATTTTTTCAGCCATTGAGCTCTTTAGCTAAAATGATTCACTACATCAGTAGCAACTGCTGGTATTGTTTTCACTTTGTGATTTGTGTGTATTAAGGTAAAATTATGTCCTGTTGACACATATTGCAGCAGAAACTACCACAAAACCAGTTTTGAGTATTTTGTCTGTCAATAGATCTTGTCACCATGATAGCGTCAAAACCGTGTAAGGTGCAGTTACGAAACTTTACAAGTGTGTACTTGAGATGAAAATGAAGGTTGACTTCAAAGATGTGTGTAGTCCAAGCAAGGGTGTGGAAAGTAAAGGGGTAGGAAGGGGGCACTGCAGGTGCAGAGTGTACCTCCTGGTAGGCTGTCAGCTGTAGTCTTTGTAGTGACTTCAAGCGCAACTTTTTGGCCAAGGCACAGGCAAAGTGAGGCAACACATCAGTTAGCCTTTATTGATACTGGTTCTTTAATGTCAGTTTAGTGTGTCTGGGCCATTACATATGCTTTTGTCTTTTTGTTAGAGGTGCAGTATGTAATTCTGGAAAAAAGAAAAGTTCATCATTGAAACATCACTTTAACTTCTTGTGCTGTGTTCAGACGCCTTTTCACAAGCGCTTTTATCTTTTAAACTTAAGCAAATTGGTTTGATTTTGTTGGTAAATATAGGGAAACAAGGCAATGACAAACTTGACAAGAAATGCAAAAAGAAATTAGGTGGCAGTTAAATGACATGAAAATTTGCTAAAAGAAAAAAGAGAGAGTGGGAGAGACAGACAGAGAGAATTATAAGAAAATAATCCAAAAATGTCCACACAACTGTATATTATATTATTATACCTAGTATTTGAAAGTATGTCACATTGTTGTTGATTGTTGATGTTGTTGATTGTTTGTTTGTCTCTTTAATATTCTTTTTTTTTCTTTTTTTGGCTGACTTTCAGAAAAGTTTAACAGTATTATAATGATTGGAAAGTCATCTGTAAATAAATACTACATGATTAAGTTGCATCAGAACTCAATAATTGTATTTATTCTGCTGAATCATAACGCCACACTCTCAGTTTGACAGGGGGTTCTACCCTGAAACACATTACTCCTCATCTACCTATGACAACTTGGAGAGCAATGTGGACTAATGAGAGATGGAAATAACCTGTGCTGCTGCTGAAACTTCCACAGCTTCGTGTAGACATCAAAAGTCCGTCCAAAGTAGGACTGCCACTGCTTGTGTCCATACTGAGGAAGGTCTCTGCAGCAAAATTAGAGGAGGAGAGAAAAGAGACAGTCACATACGTATAATCTTTTAATACTTTCAGCTGTACAATCAATCAGAATGCAAATAACAGAACATTCAAATATTTTAAGACATGCAGCTGCTAACAGTCAAGGTGCTTAAATTCTAGGGGTCAACGGATATTGTTTTTTCAGGGCCGATACTGATACCCATTATTGGTAGTTATTAAGACCATTAACAGATATTTGGAACCTATATGAACTTACAATAAAATGAAAATATTTGCCATTATTTAGCACTAGGATAATAATGTACTCAATCACAAAACTTTGTTTAAATTTGATTTGATGAAAAATGTTTCATCAAAACTGAAACTTCATATACAAAAAGTTCCCAGCAACTTTTTAATTTTTTTTATGTTTTATTATTATGTCAAGTGAAAATTTAAATTAAAAATGAATAAATACAAACATCTCCCTTAGGTTTTACAAAGTAAATGCTCCTCCCGTGTTGACACTTTCTTTGCACTTTTTAATCAATTAATTGTATTGGTGCTCATTAAAATAAAATACCAATACAGATAATGCGCAAAATGCCAAATATCGGTCCCAACATTCGGCCAGGCCGAGCACACATCATCAGAGTAAATGAGGGTGGATTTTGGATTGACAAAGGAGGAGCCCTGACCTTTCAGTTCTTTCAAGTGAGCAATAATTTGTACATAAAAGTGAATGCCATCAATACTTACTTGGCTTTATGACCTGTAAGTATTTTATGTGCAGAGACAATGAGCTCTCGTTGGTCTTGCGTGAGCGCGCATATGTGATCGTGACTCCCACACTAGGAGCTACAGGCTACGACAAGGCTAAAAACGTGACACTAGTGAGATTTTTCAAAACAACTTGGCCCGTTGGGGCTTCAGGACACTTGGATTACTTCAGACAAGCAGTATGGAAACATTTTGTGGTTTTATTATGCATTTTTTAAACTTCTGAATCCTAGTCACCATTTGCTTCATTTGTTTGGGAGATGAGTGCGACACCTTTTCCATGTGAACCTCCAGCAGTGTTTCATAGACTACAAAACTTCACCCGACTTTCCATCAGCATGAGGGTGAGTAGATAATGACTTCACTTTCATTTTTGGGTAAACTATCGCTTTAAACGATCAATTGTAAAAATGTCCATTACAAGAGCCCAGGAGGACAGTAATTAAATAGCTTGTAATTAGTTATGAACTTAAAGACAATCAGTTCATAACTAATTGCATCAAATGTAGAAAAGCAGTAAACCATCATATTCAAGAAGCTGGAACCAGTGAATGTTTAAAGTGTGTTTTGAAAAATTATATTTACTTTTAACAGATTATCAAAATTGTAATTCTGTATTTCTGTAAGTAATTTCTGTTATAGAAGACATAAAGATACTATGGACCAAATATGAAAACCACCACAGTTTGGTAACAAAAAAAGCTCTGGCCAAAATTAATTGAAAACCTCAGTAAAGGTGTTCTACTATTTCAATCATTTCACATGGCTCTGAATTTGTGAGCCCTTTAAATGCTGATGATCCAGTCTGTCAGTCAGCTCTTACAGTGATTCAAATATGATGAGAGAATGAAGCATCAGATCTGACTAACACACCTCAAACTGTGTGTGTGTGTCACTCTCAACTCAGATCACAGCAAACAGGATGTACCAAACCCAAGGTGACAGGGTAAAAAAAACAGGGAGCAGTTTATCTATCTAAACTCTCTGGTCACTGAATCATATGTATCCATGTGTCACTCCAGCTCGGGAGCCTGGCCCTTTTCTCTCTCTCTCTGGCAGTCTTGTCCTGCTTGGCTTGCCACCAGATGACAGGCTCACCGACTCCTGCTACTCCAGATGGCCAATCTGTCTGTTTGCACTCTACAGTCTTTCTAAGCTTATTGTGATATCCGCTGTAACAATATCACAACAAAAACACAAAGAATGCGAGAGTCAATCGGACTCTGGATCTCGGCTTGCATTAAAACATTGATAAAGTTTCAAGTTGGAAGCAAACCTGTTATTTACTCTGCAGGGACCGGGCAAGCTAGAAATATTCCCTACTGTGCTCCAGAGAGAGGCCTTTTTAGTTGCATTCTCAAAATCCCAAACTACATTTGTTTTTCTGTGTTGCAATCAGTGTCAGCAGCAAAACTGAGCACTTAAAAATCTCAGTCCTTTTCCTGAAGAAAAAAAAAGACCTTGATTTGGGAGAGAGTGCTTTAGGATTCTTTGCACCATACAGATGGAACATATTGTAATGTACCATGAAGACTGATACTCTGGTTCCAATGGGTCAGTTCAAAAATCTTGTCGAAATAAATTAATTGAATTGTTATTATTATTATTCTTTATTTATTTATTTATTTATTCACACTCAAGGTGAAAGACATAAGAAATTACATATCAGATATGCTGGAGACAGTGGGGAGTCTTTGATAAAAATCACTCACATTTTTTGGAAACTGTTGGTAAATAACTGTATTTTGGGAAATTGTATGTAAAGTGCTTCAGCAAATTAGATATGAAGTCCCTTTGAGTTGTACGGCACTGTATCCCTGTAGTTCTCCCTGAAGAATTAAGAAGTCAAGATCATTTAATGAAAATACCAAGCAAAAAAGCTAATTGAAACTGGAGAAAAGTAGCTTCCCCTTTTTGATCACTTTTGAATACATCTTCTAAATGGAATTGGCAGCAAATTGGAAATGGAACTACAAATCAATCCAACACAAGGAATGAATGACAGAAATGTCATTGTATTGATCTTTTATTACTGTTATTAGTCAATGTTCAAAATCTCAGGCTGCTAAAAAATTTGAGAATACAGCGTGCAACTCTGATAGCAGAGCACCAAAAAAATCTTCAACCAATTACAATTACCCTATAAATGGTGTAAATAGGTCAGTGATACTGAGCTGATAATTGCTTCAATTACATAATCACAAGAAAAAAAGGTTTCTATTTCCAGATCAGGAAAGTCAAAATAGCCTTCAATAGTGCGTGTCAATCCATGTCAGTGATGCATCTTATATAAAGGCTATTATGTTTAACATTGTTACCTGAAGAAGACACTGCAATGCAGCAAAAGCCAATGACGAGGAGAAATTATACTCAGTTGTGTTGATATTCAACATCACTATTTTTTTATGTTATTAGGAAGAAGTCACAACTCCAGAAAGGGTTTCAGTTGATAAAGGTGCTGATGGAACTAATAATAAAACATAATAATACACATAATATTTGGTTTCAGCTTCTCAGCGAGACAGAGGTTAAGAGCATGCAGACAATCTTTCAAACAAGAGCCACTCTTGTCTGCAAAATCCCTCACCATAAATGGGTTTCCATTAACCTCCAAATTACACAAATTGAAACTGTGCATACATAAAATATGTCTAATGGAAACATGTCAATTTCGACGGAACTCCCATTCATCACATAAAAAGTTTTTACGCTCATGTGAGGTGGTATTTCAGGCAATTTGAAAAAGCCATATTTTAACTCTTCAAAAGTTGAACAGATGTACAATTCCTCCGTGAAATCACCTCCCAGAAATCCCTCATAGGTGGCCTCTCCCACTTTTAAGGGGCTTGTCTTTCCATTATGGCTTCATATCACGCCTATGTGGCCTTGGATTGGAAATAATGACGGCTAGTGTGGTGGCTGCAATAGAAATAAAGCTGCTAATGTTTCGAACATCCATCACCATGCTTCTTGGAAGTCACAGAACATCACTCAATGGAAACGCAGTCATCTTGCAAATATGTTTTATCAACATTTCCAAAATATTGCTTCAGTTTTCTGTAAGTCTGTGATGGAAATCTGCATAATGTTTAGTACCAACATTATTTATCTACGTGGTTGAGGTGTATGAAGGTGGTGTATGAAATCAGACAAAAAACAAATCTGAAAACGTGCATTTATTATTGTGTGTTACTGTGTTAATATATTATTGACATCATTTTATTTATCTCCAAGTAAAAAGCAGTTATTCAGACATAGAAATGCCTTGTTAACTGTGGCCGCGTTAATGGACAACAGAACTTAGTGTTTATCAATGGAGAGGGATGGTCAGCACCACACCGTGACTAAATAAATGCAACTTGATATAAATAAATGTTATATCCACTGATGAAGAAACTGAATTTAATGTGGATCTGTCACATTATGTCAGATACCTGACCTGCTTAACCCTTAGGGACTGTGTCATTTTTATTATTCTGTAATTTTGGCTGTGTTCATGCATATGGCATTCATTTTGCCAAGATTGTGTATTTTTGTTTAATCTGTGAATTTCCAGCTCAGCTCCTACATTAAGTTTAAATTACACCGTGGAAACTAAATTGTTACATTCAGACTGTTGAGTGCAAAAAATGCTCCACTGAAACTCATTCAAAGTGACATTTTATAAATACGTGCTATTTCCACTAGGTGCACTGTCACAATCAATGTTGCTGCTAATCACTGACATATCCCAGGCAGTGATCAGCAAAAAAAAAAAATCTACTTAGCATGTAGTATATTGAAAATAATTCATTTTTGGGTTTTTTTTCCCATCTAAAAACATAGTCGCATCATGAAAAAAAGGCACTTTAAGGGTTAAAATTTTAAAAAATGAATGACATTTTGATATTTATGATTAGGACTGATGTTGATTAAAAAAAACAAACTCGATGAAAGTAGAAAATCATATGAAAGTAGATTATTTTTAAAGCTTGATTTAGAAAAGCTTATTTTATGCACATAGCTACGAGTGTGTGTAATATTAAAGCGGACCCCTTTGTATTGGTGCCAAGACGGATCTGGTGTATGGTTAGGTTTATTTTTTAAAGTGAACGTTACCTGTTAGATTGTGACAGGACACACTCCATTCACCCACATGGAAGTCACTCTATTCTGCACACCAAACCACCACCCTGACCTGCACACTCTCACAAAAATGCCACGCTATTTTCACATTGACACTGAACGAACATCATCGAGTATGAACGTGCTTCCTTTGTATTTCCTACAACTAGCTGCTCACTACAAGTCAATGCTTATTTACAAAATGCAATCCAGCAGACAGAAGAGAACAGAGTGAGTAAAAACTGACCTTAGCCCATTGAATAGTTGTTTGGACTTGTCCAGGAGATAGCAGAAATCTGTGACAGTCTTCCTTTCGCCTAATGGAATATCATCCTCAGTCTCAGCTCCAGTCATGACACTGACTTTTCACACCTGATTACAAACAAAAAGAAACACTGTATATGAACTGAGGATAGGTAGTACATGAAAAATACTGGTTAGTTAGGAGCAGCTAAAAAATACCGGAAGCAGGGTCAACTTTAGAGGGGTGTCTTTTGCGTGCATGTATATGATATTATTTCTGTTCTCCCCTAACTGTAACCCTTTTCTTTGAAACCAGAGCAAATTATTTAGATTTCTTTCAAAAACATGGGAAGAAAGCAATGAACAATCAGAGAAGAAATGACCCCAAAAATTAGCAAGAAATAAGTTTTTAAAAAGTGCAAGAAAATTATCTGAAAGTTTGTACAAAAATTAATGAATAACTAAATAACTTCATGAATAAATAATAATAATAATAATAATAATAATAATAATAATAATAATAATAACAATAACAATAACAATTTAAAGTTAAAAAAATGAAAATTGGAAAAAAATTAACAAAAATTGTCAGTAATTTTGTAACATAATAACAGTTTCCCCCTAACTTTTTAAAAATTCTTTCACCTAAACATTATTCCTTAGCTTTAAAAAATAATAATTTTCTAAATCGACTAATTTATTGATGGGACAGATTGAAATCCGTGAAATATTTTCTAACAAGTTGCTCATTGCCTCTTTCCCATAATTTTTGAAAAAAAGAAATTACTCCAATATCCTCAGGGTTCAAAGACTGAAATACTCGTCAAAGGTATCCAAAATGATCAGGAAAATTATGTTGTTCCAGGTTTTAAAGGTTTAAAATGAAATTATTTTGAACACAGGTGATACATCACCAAATGACTGAATTTGAATGAGTATTTCAGCATAAAGTATTTTTATATAAAGATTAATTTTGATACGAAGCATTTTGATTTAATGCTTTGATGTCACTGTTTTCTTTCCCTATGAATGATTTTTCTACATATTTTATATGTTATTTGTTGAATGTCCATTGTTATACCGCCCTGAGTGGTTTAGATGGTTAACCCAACCAGCCACCATACAGCTTGTCAGCCTATTGGTGTGCACTGTGTATGAACATAGGTGTGGTTTCATCTTTTCAAACATTTTGATCTGATGAAGATCCAAGTAGGATGAAAACATTGTCTTGATTAAACTTGTGTGGAGTAAGTGTGTGGGTGTTACCTTTTTCTTGATGTACACTGTCAGTTGATCGCCTTCTCTACTACATGACGTGCATATAATTACTCGCTCTTACCTCTTAAACCAAAGTACCACTGGTACCAATTCAAATTTGTGATTTGTTAATACATCAAACAGACAAAAGGTGCACTGCAACCAGCAACATGAACCTACTGCGATATAACATGCTGATATCCAAACTTCCACCAAACAGGCATTGCTAGTTGCAGATATCCGAGTGTCTTACTGGTTGCCCCACTTAAATATGAATAGAAGTAAGAAACTATGGAGGAAACACGTCACATGGTCACCTTTTCTAGGTTGACTTGGGCTGTCCCAGATTTCACTCTCACAGTGGCTGCAACCTCCACTTTGCTAAGATAGATGTGCAATCAGGTCAAGGCAGCACACAGTCAGGTCACAGCGTTCAGCTACGGTTGAGCCTTATTTAAATAATGTGCTGCCAGTCAAACGTTTATTAGGAAATGACTATAGCTGCATGTGTCTGTGTGTGTCTACATATGATGAAGGGAAGCTGTGAATGTAGCCAGAGAAAGTTAGCAGGTTAGCTGCTGCAGGGAATCTTCTCTAAACAATGCTCTACTCTGAAGCCTTCAGCCTACATATGATATCATTAACCCCTTAAGACCTGTGCAAATTGACTTGATTTCGCTTTTTTTGCCTTTATTAGATGGGACAGAAGATTGCTAACGTGAAAGGGGGAGCGAGAGGGGATGACATGCAGCAAAGGACCATGAGCTGGAATCGCACCCACAGCCGCTGCGGCAAGGACACTGCCTTCATATATAGGTTGCCTGCTTTATCCACTGAGCCACCTCTTTCAAAAACATGGTAAGCAATGAGCGCCTTAAGAGGAAATGACCCCAAAATTAAACATGGATTAGTTTTCAGTTTTTTTTAATTACCTGATTTTTTTTTTCTATCCCCAAAACAAAGAAAAACAGAAAAGTTAAAAAAAACCACACACACACAAATAAACAATGAAATTAATTGAAAAATGACTGAGAAATGACTTAAAAATAAGAATTCTGTAACAACATTTTAAATATACAATTTTCATGATAATAAATATAGTTTTCTGGGATTTTTTCCCTAACTTTTTGACAATAATCTCCTAGATCTACTGGTTTCTGTGAAGAGCAAATTGACTTAATTTCTTTAAAAAAAAAATGGCAATAGAGCAATGAGGAACTTAAGGAGAAATGACCCCAAAACTTAAAAGAAATAAGTAAAAAAACATTACTTGAAAATTCGCAATAAAGAAATACATAAATAAAATAAAATCGCCCCTCCAATAAACAAAAACAGAAAGGTTAAAAAACAACACACACACACACACACAATATGCAAGGAAATTATTTGAAAAAATGGCTTAAAATGTATAATAAAATTAATAATTCTGTAAAATGGTCTTAAATATACAATTTTGATGATTTTAAATATAGTTTTCTGCAAATTTTTCCTCAAGTTTAAAAACAATAGTTTTCTAAACCTACTAGTTTCTTTGTGAGAGGTGTCTGAAGGCAGCACAAGAAAAGCGATGTCTGTCTAGGTGTCAAAGGGTTAAGTAAGGGTCCTAAACACTTGCGTGGCTTCAGTGTCCCTCAGTAACAAACATTAAAAACTATTTGTGGTCATTTTGCTCTAAACTGACTGAATGTGCTGACATTTGTCTTTAGACATCGCAGAGCTCTCAGTCAGTTACGTAGAAAGGTCTCTCCAGCGGGAAAATGACGGGACGTTTGCCACCACAATGGTTGCAGAAAAACCCGTTACACTGAGCCTTTGACGACAAGACAAAATAAATGCATAAAACCTGTGACTGAAACGGGTTTGAGAAACAGCACTTCATTACAAACATGCACAGAAATCACCAGAAAACAACCAGCGTGTGCATTGTTCCTCAAATATTAGCTACATTTAATATCGCTGGTTAGCTAACTCAGCTGTAATGCAAACTAACGTTGACAGCTATGAACTCGGTCAACATTAATCTACATAACTAGCTGCTAATGAGTGCAAGCTTATTTGGGCCGTAGCTGTAACATAACTGCTCTGTACCTGGCGTTATTAGCCTTGTATCGTCGCCAGCGTCGCCTAACTGAAGTGACCGCACGGCACAACATCTGGATATGAATGTCTAACAAAGATAAGCAGCGGGAGCTAACGTGTGTCCGTGAAGACAGGCAGGTCACACAGCCCGGCTGCAGAGGCTTTAACAGCCCCTGCTTGTGTAATTCCAATGTCTCCTTACCTCGCCAGCCGGCTAACGTTGATGAACAGGAGGAGCACAGTGATGCTTCTCAGAAATCAGTGCAGAAGCCACGACGAGCTGTGGAGGTGAAGCGCGCTTTTCCTCGCATCTCACTGTGTGTTAAAGACACTGGACCACTGTCCACCGAGCCGTGTCCCCCCGCAGCGTGGACCCGACTGCTGTTCGCTCTATCCTAAACGCCAGCGGACTCTGTGGGAGAGGATGTTGTCCTGTGACAGGTCAGTCAGAGACAGGAGGCAGGGCGAGGACAGCCGCTGGCTCCGCTCCACTATGACTGGCTAGCTACTTCCGGGGCAACGTTTTCAAAATAAAAAGCCTCACCGCAAACAGAACGCCTACATACATAACAGGGGTCATGCCTTTTACAATATGGGAAACATGAAAAGATTGAGTTTTAATTACAATGTCCAGCTTTATTGGCAGTACAGTGCAGCAATCAAACATGAATACTTACAAAATTGAATCAAGATCAAATATATTCCTTTATGTGAGCAATTCATAAATTT
This sequence comes from Plectropomus leopardus, assembly GCF_026936395.1. Lineage (NCBI taxonomy): Eukaryota > Metazoa > Chordata > Actinopteri > Perciformes > Serranidae > Plectropomus > Plectropomus leopardus. Next base: position 2,103,096 of record NC_142195.1, on the reverse strand, counting down.
TAATATTCATTCATACTTGGGGTCAATAGATTATCGGACCCGGCCGATATTTGGCGTTTTGCAGATTACCTGTATCGGCATTTTATTTTAATGATCGCCGATCAAATTAATTAATTAAGTGTCAGCACGAGAGAATATTTTACTCTGCAAAACCTCACGGAGGTATTTTTATTTTATTTTATTTTTTTTTTTTTACATTTTCTGACTTTAAAAAAAGAAGTTGCAAGGAACTTGCTGTATATGATGTTTAAAGTTTTGCGTTAGTGTCTGTTCCATTCCAAATTCTAAATATTGACAGAGAGAATTTTATTTTTTTTTATTGTAAATGCATATCCGTTCAAAATATCAGTTATCAATCTCATTAACTAATACTAATCCATAATAATTGACCAATAAAACCAACACTTCAACTACAGTACTATTGGTTCTTTCCTTTTGCTCTGCTTTGTTCATGAAAGTCTGAGGAAGAGCTGAAGGAGGAGCTGTCTGATGAGGAGCACGAAGGAGGAGGAGCCTGGTGTGATGAGAGCATATAAATACGTGAGATCCTACTTATACATAAATCAGTTAAAACATTCAAACCACTGTTGGGTGAAGTGAATAGCATTGATCATCTTGTTACAATGCAATGTTTTGCTGGGAAACCTTGGGTGCTGACATTCATGCGGATGCCACCTGACATGCTCAACCCACCCAAACACTGTTGCAGAACCAAGTCAAGTCAAGGCAATTTTATTTATAAAGCCCATTATCACACATCTCAATTTACCTCAGAGGGCTTTACAGCATATGGCATCCCTCTGCCCTTAGATCCTCACATCATCTGGGAAAAACTCCCAAAAAAAAAACTATTATGGGGGGGAAAATGGTAGAAACCTCTAGAGATCCAACTGAGAAGGGATCCCTCTTCCAGGATGGACAGCGGTGCAATATATGTCATAAATATAAATTAAATTACAGTAATTACATGATGGAAAGAGAAAGAGAGAGAGAGAAAGAGAGGGAGGAAGACAGAGGGAGAGAGATGCACAGCAATAATGGTAACAATAACATAACATATAACAATAGTGATACGCACAATTAATAAATGCAATTTATGATAGCATGTGATGTTACATGCAAATTTCGGAAGTGTGGATAACAGTCCCATGTATATATTAATAGTGGAGGCATGAATAATAATAATGGCAGTAGAAGTTGGCGTCAAGCAGGATCACGGCATCAGTGCAACCAAGGCCCACGACACAGGCGCAGCCACAGACAGGACCACAGCGTCAGCACAACAAAGACCACGACCACCAAGGAGACCCCACTGTGGATTTGGGGCACCTCTGAGGTACCAGCATGTCCCATCAATACTTGATCAGATTTGGATCTGGGGACTTTGGAGGCCAAGTCAATGCCTTGAGCTTTTTGTCAAGTTCCTGTGGACATTCCTGAGAAGTTTTTCTGGTGTGGCATGGTGCACTGTCCTGCTCAGAGGGGTACTGCCCTCGGGGAGTGCTGTTGCCTCGAGGTTGCACAGGTCAAAACATGAACCATGCAGGCTGGAAAGAAAGGACAACCTCTGATGCACCGTGTGCACTGAAGCCACATCACAATGATCCTATCACAGGTGTGGACTTGAGTCAGAGTCAAGTTACAAATTTGGTGACTTTAGACTTGACATGAGAGAATGATAGAAAACTTGGATCTTGACTTAAACGCTAATGACTCGTAATTTCACTTAGACTTGAGCCTTTTTACTTAAAATACCTTTCCCCCAAGCCAAAAGATACACATGATGCAAAACTTCCAACTTGGTTCAGTGTTTGAAGTTACACAAAGAACAGGAAGTTGAGACAAAAACTAACATTGAGTAGCATGCTAATACTTCACAACAAACATTAGCTTAGCTAATTAATGTTTTAACACACCATTTAACAAATAGGTTTTAAAAAGTGTATATATATATATAAACTTTATTATTGGCATTATTTTTGGTTGAGGAACCCATTATGACTTGTTTAGCACTCAAACCTCAAAGTTTAAGACTTGGGACTTAAGCGCAAAGACTTGAGACTTACTTTGTGACTTACAAAACAATGACTTGGTGATACCGCTAAAATCATATTGTTTTGGCTCATATTTCACAATGTTTAGGACTACATTATAACAATTTATTTGTAGTTGAAGTTACTACTTTTCACAAGACTTAATGAATAATGTTTTATTGAAATTACAAAACAGGGGAACAATGTCAAATAGAACCAGTCTGCTACAAATACAACCACTGAGCTGAGCTATTCAAGGTAATGCACTGTAAATTTTGTTTTAAATTTAAATATTGCTTATAAAAGTCACTGTTGCAGCAGCAACTTATCACACTATCATAAAAATTGTGTAGTAGTAACAGATACTTAAGAACAAATTTATAAATGATGCTTAAAAAAAGAAACCCACACTTAAGGCAGAATGCTGTAGGGCTGGTGGCTCAGCAGCTGTTTATAGTCCGTGTTAGAACAGGAGCAAAGTTTATTTTCTGATTCCAGAAACTGACATCCTACAAGAAGAAAAGTAGTCCTGTCTATCAAAAGGCAACCATGACATTTAACTGATACAATGATAAATAAAATATATATATAACTTTATTTGAACACGTATTATTGGCAGTTACCACCAGCTTAATGGTATTTTGTTTCAATGGGATACATAACATCAAAATTAAACCATTAAAAATGTTCTGATTATTAAAATATGAATACATTTAAAAAGTATGAATTTCTCATTGGTGGTAGAGGAGGGTGTTTTTTCCTTTGTGACAGAACAAAGTGAACAAACAGACTGTAGCCTTGGAAGAAACCCTTTGCTAGAGATGCTGTGGACCTGAAACGGATGCTCCTTCCATGAATTTTATTAAATATATTTCTAAGTTTGACAGTTGAGCTCTCCAAAAAGGATGGTGAGAGATAACTAGCTTCTGTCATTAGAGGAAGTAGGGGGTGGTTGTTCTGGGAGGTATGACGCGCTCGGAGTCTGGGACGGCGCGGAACAGCTTGGGCTCCCGTCTGTTGACGTCCTTGAAGACCATGATGGAGGCGATGTTTCCGCAACGGTAGCAGTAGTTGGGCGCCGACCACACGGTCACCAGCTTCTCGTCAAACATGAACTTGTAGCCTTCATGAACCAGCTGATGTGCGCGGCAGATGAGCTTCAGGTTGTTGATGTGCACAAACTAAAACAAGATTTGAGCATTACTTTCATACAACTGGTGTTCCAGGTGTTTTGATGGATTAGTTCCAAATGTTGACAATACAACATACCTCATTAGTGACCTTGGAGCCAAAAAGCCAGCCTGCACCTCGTGGACTGATAGCCCAAGTGTCCACATCCTCTGGATCTGACCACACGAGGTCACAGAAGGCCCCCTTGTGGGGAATCTCCTGGTTGCGCTCAATGGTCCGGATCTGGTCCAAAGTCTTGATGTCTGGTGAAAGACCACCATGGACACACAGGACCTGCTCATCTATCAACTGAGGATAGACATTTAGAGATGGCATTAGAAAATCAGAAAATTCTGATAAAGTCACAGCAAACATGACTCATAATATAATCTTGATCAGCTTTGATGTCTGCAAAAATCTTAGTAGGTAAATTAGTGTACACCAGTTACATTCCAAAGTGAAGGTTCGCAAACCTCCCTGCTATTGAGTAATACACCTGGTAATTACAGATGTTCATCAGATGGGAATAAGCGCGCACACTTATGGCATTTATGTCTGTTGATGGTGTGTATTCCCTGTTGAGTTTCCAGAAATAAAAGCTTATACATGTAATGCTATGTGGCAGCTGAATGGTGAAATTGTCATCAGACCTTAACTTCAGCATGTGAATGCACCACCAGAAAGAAAAGCAGAGATTATTTTGCCATTTTAACACTATTAAAACTTCAAGTATGCTTAACTCAAATCAATGCAGACGTGTTTAATTATGACACATTTGATATGTTGGGCCAGTTTCAAATCTCCTTGGGCTGATTTTGATAATGTACTGAAATTAAGGAAAACCAGTGGGACCCTGGAAGGTAGGAAAAACATTTATTAAAATATGCACCTGTGGAGTTACACTTATAGCTTTACACACATCCATCCAAAAAGGCACAAGAAAATAATGTAACCAAATGTGAAAGAATCATGAATGAACTTACAGCCGCCACAGTCAGCATGTCAAACACTTTTGTGCAGTACCGCCAGGCATTTGCATTTCCATATTTTGTTTGGCACTCATCTAAAAATAATCAGAACATACACAACAACACTGTCTGATGAGCTTGTGAAACAGAAATCTTTTGCATATATAAAAGTAACCGTGAAGCCTGTGTGCTTACCATAAAAGCCATACACTTGGGTTATTTGTCTGCTCTCATGGTTTCCACGTAGAAGTGTGATACGATCCGGCCACTTTGCTTTTAAAGCTAGCAGATGTGTAAATGTCTCCAAACTATAATATCCTCTGTCTACAAAGTCTCCCTGCAGGAGGGAAAAAACCCATCAGTGAGTGCAAAACATTACAGAGACTCCATATATTCATTCAAACACAGTTGCTTCCAGGATACAGTGCGTCTTCGCATATGAAGAACCCGGGTACAGAAGAATTGCAGTTACTCTCAACCTGTTTGTTAACTTTGCTTCTTGCCAAGAAAATCACGCTCATTAAGGCATTATTAACTTATAATTACATCTGCAATACCATGAGGTGCGCAAAAAGTTTCTAAAGCCTCTGTATGTAGCTCAGTTATGGATTCAGCTACATTAAGTCATAGAAAGAAGGCTGACTAGTAGTAGAGATATTTGGGACAAACAAATCAGTGGATCTTGGTTCTTAAAAACTCTGCACACTTCATTTGGAAAGTTATTTTTAGGTATTAGCGTGTCTCTAGGGATGGCAGTGTTGGTCTGATGGTCAGCTAGTCTGTCTGTTGGTTGGTCCACCTCTGTTGTCCAGACTGAAATATCTCAACAACTATTGGATGGACAGCTATGATGTTTGGTACAGATATCCATGCAGCCTAAGGGATGAATCTTAATGGTTTTGGTGAGCCTTTCGGCTGTTCCTCTCACAGCCAACATGAGGCTGACATTTGTGGTTTTGAGTTGAATAACTAGACTACTGTTAGATGGATTGCCATGACGTTTGGCTAAGACATTCATGTTCTCCTTGGGTTGAAATCTAATAACTTGATCAAATTTTTAATTTGTCCGGTGCTCTGATTTATGACCAGATACCTGCAAAAACTAATTATATCACTCTCAGCCTCAGCTGCACATTTTTTACAGCAACTGGCTAATTTTAGCATGCAAACATACTATGCTATGCTATACTATGTTATACTATACTATACCTGCTGCATATGTTTTCCATGTTAAAGGGTTTTTTGGGAGTGATCCCCTTATCTAAATCAGTGGTCTAAGAACAAAGTGTTGTATAGATTATTGTACAAATCTTAAAGCCCCTTCATGCATTAATGATTTGTGTTACTGGGCTCTATACATAAAATTGACTTCACCATCATGCAGATGATTCTGCAATTTGCAATACACATTAAATTTGGTAATTAGGGGTCAACACATTATCGGCCTGGACAAATATTCGGGCTGATATTTGGCATTCTGCCGATTATCTGTATCAGCATTTCATTTTAACAATCGCCAATAAAATAATTAACTAATAAGTGCAAAATAAGTGTCAGCATGAGGGGACCTTTAACTTATTAAAACCTCAGGGAGCTATTTTTATTTTTTTTGTAATTTAAATTTTCACTTGACTTTATTAAAAGAAAAAAGTTGCTTGGAACTTGCTGTATATGATGTTGAAAGTTTAAGTTTTGATTAAACATTTGCTAAATGCATTCAAAGACTTGTATTGGAGTTTGTTGCATTCCAACTCAAGGATTCCAAGATTTTCATTTTTATTGTAAATACATATTAGTTCCAAATATCAGTTACTGCTCTCATTACTACAAATAATCGGTTTCGGCCCTGAAAAACCACTATGTCGAGTCGTAACCTTGTCATTATAACATACATGTATTTATTTCAAGGCAATCATCTCTGATATGTTACAATATCTACATGTATGATGTATTTAAATGAGGAAAATATACCTATGTATTTAGTATTTATTTATTTATTTATATGCTGCATCATGGGGAGAATTACCTCTTAAAATCTACACACAGACTGACTAAATCATTAGAAAAGGAAATAACATCCAGCCTCTCTGCATCATTGTGGTATTATTATTTCTTTTGCAGCTGAAAGTTAAATCAAGAAAATTTACTCACTTACCATGAAAATGTAATTTGTGTCTGGAACTTGGCCTCCAGTTCTGAAGAGCTCGCAAAGATCATAAAACTAAAGAGGGACATTAAAGAACAAAATTATTCTTGATTCACTGAAGAGAAATCCAAACAGACCATTACCCCTATGGAGAGATGTTTTAAAGCATAAAAAGTTTAGGAACTATTTGCTTAGGGTGACTGAAGGTATGACTGGTCTGGCCTCACTTTTTATTAATAATGCTGTGAAATTCATATTTCAGCTTATCTTTTTGCCTACTAATACAGTCAGTTGTGCATGCCCTTATGGCTCAAAACACATCTCTATAAACAAATTCAGTCTTTGGGCTGGATTTTCAGACATTTTTGAAGGACAAACTAAAATTTCCGAACATCTGGGGTTAATGTGTCATCCCTAGAGGGGTAAAAAGAAGGAAAAAAAGAAGTCAGTGAGACTTACCTGACCATGAATATCTCCACAAACAGTAACTGGAGTAGAGACTGGCTGAACATTTGATTCCTCCAGCAGTAAATCACAAACATAATCACATAATCTCTGAAAAAGTAAAACACAACAACAGTTAGTGGTCACGGTCATGCCGTCATAATAACAGCAAGACACAGTATGCTTACTGGTCAACTATTTCCATCCATGATAATAAATTAGAATAATTGGAGCTCTTGGAAGGGAAGAAAAACAAATACAATTTAGCTTTTCAATCTTAAAAACAGACGTGGATGCTGCAGGTGACAGTGGGTTTGTGTTTTTGTTGAGTAACAGAGCAGAGGTCATGAATGACGAGCCAGAAAAACCTGTTGACATGAGGTTTAAGTGATTGATAGATCATTTACCTAATATTCCTGAAACAGTTCTTTTCAAGGATTAAATTACCTCAAGACCAGCACCCACATAGTGACTACACCATATGTGCATATATTTATTTGTACTTTTAAGAGTATCTGTATTTCACCTGAGTTTTTATATTTCTGTCAACTTTTACTTTTACTCCATTACATTATACCTTAGTATTTTTAGTTACTTACTACAAAATAGGCAAGGAAGGGACAGGAGAGCAGGGGACAAACAAACGAATAAAGGAATGGGCGGGAAAGAAAATCTGGATTTTTTTTTTTAAATCCTTCAAGTTGTAAAAAAGACTTTTCTTCAGGTGTATGCATGATCCATTTTTAAGATGGTGTATGTTACAAAGAAATAAACTACACAGTTCTCTAATTTCTGACTGCTTGCTTTTACCTTAACATTTACTGTACTGTGACACTGTACTTTTACTTCTCATACTTATACATTTAATATCATAAAATTACTTATGATACTTAACTCTTTGAAACCTGAATCGATGTCAGTTTTAGTTTTCTCCATTCAGATGTCCTTTTTTTTAAAACATGAAAAAAGACAATGAGCAAAAAACTCAATGACACAACAAAATTGTTTATAGAAAGATAGCAAAAATTATTGGGAATTTTAAAAAAAATATAGGAGAAATTAAACTTTTGTGCTAATTTTTGGGTCATTTCTTGTCAAGTTGCTCATTGCCTTCTTCCCATGTTTTAAAGAAATCAAGAAACTTAAGTACAGTAAATATCAAATACTTTAAGACTTTTACTCGAGTAACATTCTAATAAGGTACTTTAACTTCAACCAGAGTCATTTTATAGTAAGATATTTGTACTTTTACTGAAGCATGACCTTCAGGTACTTCATTCAACACTGGGGCCAAACAGGATAAAAACAAGTAGCACAATAAGTAGAGCACAAACTAATTTACAGTAATATTGGAGAACAATCAAGTCAATAAAGTGGTCCTGCAATTAGTATTAATTTTACTATAGTGTGACAGATAAAACGCACCGGAGTGTATGATAAAAACATGAACGTATCATTGCTGATTGCTAAATAAACTGTTAGCGGACATGATCAGGTTGGATAGAAGGATGAATAATTTTATCAGATTTAGCTCTGGAGATTTTTTGTAGCAGATTCTTGTTTCAAAAATAAATACTAACATTGCTGCGCCACTGGATCAGTGTTTTATATACGCTGACATTTTAAAAGTAACATTTGATCTAAGTACATATGGCGGGTCAAAACGACACACTTCGCTGCTGAAATAGACTGCTTATGAATATTAATGTCGGTAAGCTGCTGTTTGGTTTGTGCTGCCGTGGTTCCCATTTTACGAATCTCACCATTTAGCTAGTAACTTAGCTAACGAAGCATTAAGCAGAACCGCTTCTTCTATGGCTTTCCTGGCCTGATTTTATTATCGTGTTCGTAAAGTAAAGATAATAATTATCCGTTACGCTGGTAAAATATGCTTTAAAATAACAACAATCCCGTAGACCTCCGAGTAACAGACCGGGCAGTTGAGACATTAGCCACGCTTCTTCAACAAACACCGTCTATTCGTCCCGTTAGCCTCCACTGATATTAACAAACCTTAGCTTACGTTCATTTCAGCCACTTAAACCCACCTTTAGATCATTTTCCGGAAGGTATTTGCAGTGTCTCGCTATTTCAACGTACTTATCAAGGTCTAAAGGCGCCATTATCAAAACGCTTCAAACCAGAAGATTGCTAAGACGGCTAGCTAGCTAGCAAGTTCCTTTTCTTCTTCCTCCTCACCGCTCCTTCATTTTCAGCTCTAATCACCGGCGTCAAGTCTTCAGTTAACCACATCCTGTATAAACCTTCAAAATAAAACTTTTTGTGAATGAGATAGTCTACTAGTGATGACGAACACTAAAATTAAATTACGTTTGCTATATAAAATGAATATTCAATTTATTTTCCTCACTTTTTCCATTTAAAAAACAATTGAAGAAAATACCAGCAGCTGTTTTAAAACCTTTATTTCGAAGGTATTGTTAAAGTGGTACAACCACCTGAAGTCAATTTAACGCTCTCTTCTATCGCGTTTGGTGCGTGGAGCAAATGTAACATCGCCCCCTGCTGATACAATAACTGTCTCCTCCACAGCACATGCCTCCGGAAATGCATTCGTTTTTATAATTAATTTGTTATTTTGGTCCCTTTTTCTATGTAATATGTCATTTAGAACGGCCTACAACTGCTAATGCATTTTATCGTACATAAATGATGCATTAAACTTGTGGTTTAGAACACCAGGGCAAACCTGGGGCACAGAGCACAGGACAGAGCACTATTGCCACCAAGTGGTAGCGAAAAAGAACATCTTTCACTGTGACATAAAGCTCTTTCACAGTTGTATTAAAAAGTCAGAACAGATGTATAGATTTTTCTGCCCTTTGGACACCAAAATGATCTAGGAGACCCACCACCACCAAATGCATCTACTGATCCAAATATTCTTTTTCAATCATTATGGATGGATTATTGAATGGGCCTACCAGGCACACATACAGGGGCCCATAGTGTTTGGGACCCCTCTGACTGTCACCTGCAAATTGTCACTAAAAAATAACACATAGTTACCAGTGAGAGACAAAGTAACCACGAAGAAAAATAACATGACCGCAAAGGATCATAAAGGGACTTCAAAGAAATGTAGAACAGCTGCAAAGATACACAGAAAAACTACACGATTCAAAATGACTACAGAGAGACTACAGACATGCAAAGTAACTACAAAGAGACACAAAGCAACCACTAAGAGACTGTGAATGGCCACAAAGAGACACAAAACAACTATAAGAGGTGCAAAATGACTAAATTGTATTCAAAATGACCACACAAAGATGAAAATCAACAAAATTCACACTAAATGACTACAAAGAGATGCAAAGCAACTACAAGGACATTCAAATTGACCACAAAATTATCAAAAAATTACAGAAAGCAACTACAAAGACACTAAAAATGACCACAAAGAGATGAAAAGAAACTACATACACTCTCAAAATGACCACACAGAGATGAAAAGCAAATACAACCACACTCAAAATGACTACAAGGAGATACAAAGTCACTACAAAAAGCAACTACAACGTGATTCAAAATGGCCAGAAAAAGACACAAAATGACCACAAATAGATAGCAACTACACACACAAAAAATGAAAACAAAGACACACAATGACCACAATGTGATAAAAAACACATCTACATGCACACTAAAAATGACTAAAACGAGATGTAAAGCAACTGCAACGTGATTAAAAATGACCACAAAGGCAGAACTATGACAAGCAAACTAAAAACAATTACAAAAGGAGCAAAACATCCTGAGAATACAGACACAAAACTACAGAGAAATGCAAAACAACAAGAGGAGGCTAAACAACTATAAAGTCTGTGTCTTGCTCCTGTGGAGGAGAGGTAATAGGGCCCTCTGCACATCTGTGCCCAGGGGCCCATTTGCTTAAAATCTGCCCATGCCCATCATGTTCAACAGTGGACAAAACAATAGAAATACCTTTCAGTATAATACAAGAAAAACATCACAAATGAATCACGTCTATTGCACACAGTGCAACAAACACTGAATATTTTAAATTTAACTGAGGAATATTTTATTATTGGACTACTGCATGGACAGATTGTGCAGGTGTACATATTAAAATGGCAACTTAGTATAATGTGTTTGTAAATATCAAGCAGTGTTAAAAATGCATGGTACAGTTTTATCTTGCTTTTGATAATTAGGATAAATTAGAGATTATTTTACTCTTAATTGTAAAAAAAACAAATAGAAATAATAACAATAATCAGTGTGACAAATGATTTGATTAGCATTACATAAGGGGAAAATAATGATGTTCTGGTTGATAAGCATGTGTTGAATATGAATCCTGTGTATGTTAATCTTTTAGGCTCAGATGTAGCTGCTGCCAAGTGAACCTGTCATCAACCTCCAACACCACCCAGTGATTATACACTCTGTCAGAGGAGTTTCCAAACCCAGACATCCAACTGTCAGTGCTCCATGCCGTGCATGATGAATTGTTTCTGTTGGCCATCATAATTTACCAGCCAGACATTTCTACTCTCGTCAGTCTGAAGCTGTCTCACACAAAGACTCTGCACTGTGTTGCCTTCCAGACAGAGCAACAGCTGCTCTGATTTTACTGCTCCGCAGCATAAAGCTCACCACACAGATAAACGGAAGTGTTAAAGACAGATGAGCAACGTGTTTTAAATATCACAAGAGGAGAGCTCGACAGGAGACAAAGGATCAATTGTTCCACACACAAGCTGTGGTTAACCTGCAGAAGTCAGTTTTATCATCAGATGGGTCTCTGAGTGATGAGCACAAATGGTTTGACTAACATACTGTGGGCATAATTAGAGGAATTCTTGTTCCTCTTTGCAAAAGTTGAGCTGGAGGAGACCTCCACATGTGTTTGTTCACAGAGCATCTGCTTACTGAAGGCTGACGGCAGAAGACTGAATCACCTTCTCCCTATCAGCTGAAATCCAAACTGAGAGTCCAGTTCTAAGCATAGGTACTGGGGGGGGGCAATGCCCCCCAAATGCTCCACCATCAAAGCTAATGCTACCTACAGTACTTAACGCTACCTACAGTACTTAACGCTACCTACGCTAAGTTTTCAGGCAATTTTTTTTGTAACTTTTTGCTAAAGTCTTGCTTATTTTGGCGCCATTTCTTCTGAAGTTGTTTGTTGCATTCTTAGCATGTTTTTGATAGAACTTAATTTGCTCCGGTTTCAAAGGACTAATCTACAAATGAATAATACAATGAGCAAAACTATATCTTGTTTGTAACGTGCATTTTTGATAATGGTTAAGACCAACTGTGGAAAACTGAGCTCAAATTACTGGAACCGAGAGACCTCGAGAAAGATGTGTTCAGGGGCCCACGTGGTCATCAGATCAAATACATGGAGAGAGTTAAGATGGAAATGTATTTTACGCCTCTTTAGATCACCTCATATAACATGTACATTGGATTTACTATGTCTGGTGTTTACTGAAGGGCATACAGAGAAGTGACAGCTGATTATGTGCATTCATTCTGGGCGTGTCAAGAGGTAAATAGTAAATGGGACAACATATATGTAAAGCTCGGGGATGTTTTTGGTAATGACTAACCCAGGGAAAGCATGGGAGCAATACTTGAAGTAATGCCAGAGCGTAGTGAGGGATGGGCACATACTCACCTTCTTCACATTCTGTTTACTGCAGCTATCAAATGTATCACTATTTTTTGGCTGGATCTGATCCCCATTTTCATGCAGTCTGGTTAAAAAAACACATGACCTGTCTTGTAATAAGTAGGTAAGTAAGAATACCAACTAACTAAGGGTTACAAGTCTGAATGATTTATTTTTATTCTTGAAATTGTAGTTTGATAAGAATTCAGGTCAGGCTGACAGAAGCTTTGGCTTCTGCCTGAGCCTGTTCAGTCACTGACTGTTGATTTGGTTTACACAGTTTTCTATTATGTGTGTTGAAGTTAATATATTTTGTGTGTAATTAAAAAACACAGAACAGCTTGTCATACTCTCTACCACTCCCCATAAACGGCACCAAATAAATCATAAACCATTGTCATTAATGGTGGATAACTTGAATAGTGGACTCATGAATCCATAATCACAGATATCATATAGAGTATTTACAACTATTTTAATTTTAATGAAGAAAAACAAGAAATGCAACAGTGCATCTGCTCCTCTAAAGCCGTTCCACAGCTCCTGTGTGTTACTGCATTCACTTCCTCTACATTCATCTTATCTGCTTTGAAAGACAGACATCAGCTTCTTATTTGCACAAGCTCCTTCATTTGGAGTGAAAGGGGTTAAATCACGTGTGTAGAACATTTGTTGAGAGCTTGGGAGCTTGGTTGAAGAAATCCTCTGCCCTCATTCATTCCACTACACAGCGCCCTGCTCAGCAGCAGACTGTGAGCCTCCTCCGCTGTCTGCTTTGCACACACCGTTCCTGTGTTAGACTGTGTCTGTCTGAACATGATGCGGACTGTGTTTTTTTGCGGCAGCATCTTGCCTTTTCACCTTTTCCTGTGTGTTTATTCTGCGCCGGTGCACGAGCGGAGAGTCAGCAGGTACAAGCAGCTGCAGGTGAGTCAAAAACACTCTCACAACCTGTGCTACAGTAAATGAAAGTTTATGCATGGGGAAAAAAGCTGGAGATCTCGCAACGCGGGGATACAAGAGGATGCAGTGTGTTTGAGTGGGATTAAGCCTTTTAGACCTGGCATCGACATCAGTTTTCATGTGTTGCGTTCCGACGCCTTTCATAAGTTTTTAAACCTCCGAAACCTGAGAAAACTGGTCTGAGTTCTATTAAAAACATGGAAAAACATAAACAGCAAGAATATCCCATTAATTGTAAAAACAGCAAATGGTGAAAAGAAAATGACCTAAGAATTAACTTGTGAGAATTATTATATATTTGAAAAATAACCCCCCTCCAAAAAAAAAAAGTGTTCTTCCAGAACACTACATTTATAATTCGTAGAATTATATATTTTAAATGATAAAAAAGTTTTTTTTTGCACTTTCTCATGGTCATTTTCTCATTTGCTTTTTACTACGCATTTTTAAAAAAAAACTTTGTTTCATGTAATTTCCTCGTAACTTTAACTTAACTTTAACTTTTAGTTTACTCGTATTTTTTGCTCATTGTTTGGATCATTTCTTGTTAAGTTGCGTGTCGCCTTGAAAAAAAAAATCAAAAGCATTGAAGGGTGGCAAGCAACTTAACAAAACATGGCCCAATAATTAACAAGAAATTGGTAAGAAATTACAAGAAAGTTACCAGAAAAAAAGCCAAATAAGGAGTAACATAATTTTGAATACATAATTAATAATATTCTATAGTTTTCTGAACAATTTTTTTCTTATTTATCATTTCTTTGTCATCTTTTACTAATTTATTTAGCTGTTTACGGGATGTCAAGTTGCTCTTTATATTTTTTTTTCTGTGTTTTTGAAAGAAATAACACTGGTTTTCTCATGTTTCTGTGGTTAAAATGATTGTGAAAGGCGTCTGAAAGCAGCACAAGATAACTGATGTCAGTTCAGGTGTCAAAGGGTTCAAGGGTCAAAGAATTACATGTGAGCGAATGCATTTCATGTAATTTACAGTAAAGCCTTGCTAGAAGTTGTTGCATGTTTCATGACATAGTGTTTCTCATAAAACACATCAAATCACAAGTGGCTAAAAAATTAATTTGTTAATTTGTTTTCCACCTTTTATTTTGGACAGCAGTCTAATTGATATCAAAGAGCTGTACATGCCAGTGTCAGATTCATACAATGCTGCTTGTCACCTCTAAGTTCAAACAGGTTGGTCACTGTAAATGCTTTTGTTCTTCAACATATGCTGGAGCTGCTTATATAAAATATCTGACAACCAAAGTCATTATTTACCCTGCAAAGCTCCCTGTTCCTGCAGTTTATAAATGGAAAGAATTTATTTTTTATAGTCAAACCTTCAAATTTTTGCAGTAAAAACAGAAAACCAAAGCATTATGCATGTAAATGTAATATTAGCCCAAATACTATTGGACAACTTTTGTTTCCAGCTTTCTTCAGCCTGGTCTGTTTTCCGGTGAGGCTGTCAACAGCGTGAGTGAGAGAGTCACATTAAGCAGGCAGAGGCAAGTCATCTGGCAAATGTGGGTGGTTAGAAAACTCTGCTCGTTTGCTGACTCAGAGAAACTGGAGAAAATAGCAGAAAGCTAACAGAGAGCTAGCGGAAAAGCATTGTGCATTATACTGAGTGTCTGCTGAAAACAAGCAGCCCTACCAGACAGGACCATACTACAACTGTATCACACTATTCATGATACAATCCTTGATATTAGAAACCAGTTCAGATGAATCCTTCTAACATGCAGCGAAGTCCTTACAACTCTTATGTAGGGGAGACTGGGTATAGTTGTAACACTTTTCATCCCAGCACCTTTAACTCAACTTTAACTCTATTTTCCCATATTTTTATGCATAGATAGCCACCCTCATTTGTCTGAAATTAATAAATTATTAATGTCAAATACAAGGCTGTCCATAAGGTAGGTTTCCATTACTGTTTTGCACAAAACTGAAGCGATATTTTCGCAACATTGTTAAAACACAATTACAAAATGACTGTTTCCACTGATTCCGCCCGATGACAGCTGGGATTGGCTCCAGCCCCCCCGCGACCCTTACGAGGACAAGCGGTTACAGAAAATGACTGACTGACTGACTGTTTCCACTGAGTGATGTTCTGTGACTTCTTCTCTGGTGATAACATTACAACGAGCATGGTGATGGATGTTAAAAACATTAGCAGATTTATTTCTATTGCAGCCACCACACTATCCATCATTATTTTCAGTTGAAGGCCACATAGGCGTTTTATGGAGCCATAATGGACAGGCAAGCTCTTTAAACTTGGGAGCAGCCACACATGAAGGATGAACATGTTTGACTTACCACCAAGTATTCCAGTACTCCCCCAGGTATGCAGTCACAGGATTTCTCAAATGCAGTCATGCATGTGAGAATTTTTACATCACTGCAAGTTGAATATCTGGGTCATAGACTGTAAATTGGACAAACAAAATATTTAAAGATGGGCTCTGAGAAACTATGATGGACATTTTTAATACATTTCTGACAAACAACTAATCGATTAATCAATTGAGAAAATAATCTACCCATAACTGATGCCAAAAATAATTTTTAGATGCAGCCATAGCCCTGACTCCTATGTTAGGACCTGTGGAGCCAAAAGTTCAAATTTGTTGAATCTGTGCTGACTTCTTTTGGTGCAGCCAATTGCTGTTAACCACTGCTTGAACTAAAAGATGAATGAAAAACTAATGACTACTGACTTGGAATATCCAGTACTGTGTAGTAATAAATTGTCCCCCTTTTGGAATGTGTAAAATTTTAGCATGTGAGCAAGGCAAACATTATGATATGTCAGTATTATTATTATTATTATTATAATAATAATAATTATTATTATTATAGAAAGTTATTTCTGCTACTCCCAAAGTAGGATTTTAAATGTAGGACTTAAACTCTGTTATTATTTCCACATTATCAGCAGCAGTTTTAAAAAGTGTATTTTATGTAGAAAGAAAAGTTAAACTCAATGATGGAACTTGTTAACTGAAGAGGTTAAGTGAGAGATGTTTACAGTGGAAGATCAGTCTGTCATCTCCATTCATGCTAATCCACTTTATCCTGCAAACATTCCCTCCGCTTGGCATAATCAGTCCGTTTGTTTGCAAAACACAGAATGCCTGCTGATATCTGGGACTTTTTGTGGTTCAATATTTACCCTTGAGATATTTCTCCTTATGTGCACAACATCTATCTCCTCCAGAGGATGTTTGTGGTGTAGATCTTATCACATTTGTAATGTAGATAGATGCGATGCAGTGTGCCAAATCAGATTCTGCTGGGTTTTCTTTTTTTGTAATTGGGAGTCGTAAAGTTAGTTATTCCCAGTAATGTCAGATCAGCATCCTTGGAAACCTTTGATAGCACACTCCCTGTGGACTGTGGACAACCTGATGTCATGACTGAACGGGGAATTTCCAGACATCTGCTCATGGTGCACGATGCAGCTCTACGGAGGGTTTAAGAATAGATTTGTGTGTGTCAGTGTGTGGTGCACATTTTTACAGACATGTGCACGTTCATACTTGCCCACACACATTGTATTTACATGTTTGTAACAGATGTAACAGATGCTACCTACTAGATAGAGCAACAATGCTCCCCTCTGTAGATGGGCTCAGCACTTAATTTGGGTTGAAGCTCGGGCACGTCAGTTTGGGCGAGATGCAGCAGCCATGGTGTCCTGTGGTGACATGTTAGCTCCATCTCCAGGATTTCCCCAGCATGCATACACAAAGCTTTGTTACAATGGCATGTGACTTTGTGTTGATGCTTTTTAAATGAAAACTTGCTTCTTGCCCACAAACTTGCCTCAGTTCTGTCACCCATCATAAACTGAGCTGCCTGTCAGCTCAGCTGGGCCTGTGGCTTCAATTTTTGTTGATGCGGTTGAGACCTCTTCAGCCATGGCTCATTATCATGTATGCTGTGGAGCCATAGTAGAACACGGGCATGAAATGAGTTGATTAATCATTACAGGCATCCCTTAAGCAAAAATGCCCTAAATCCTAGGGTTTATACACTGTGGTTGGTTGGTCGATTGGTTGTTAGATATACCTGTCCAACCAAGTTTTCACTGGTTAGGTGGTGTTGGTTTTAGGAATAAACGGCATTACAGTATTACGGTATACCAGGGTATTTAAATGTCCTAAAGGTATGTTTTCCAATACCGTCATAAACACAGGCACTCTTCTTTTTATTAAACTGACTGTATGTAGTGAACAGTACGCTCCACCACTGTTGGCACTGTACTGCACACACAGTCACTCATGCCGTTATCCAAGTGAAATTTCAGGAAGATATGAAGGCAGTGGCGTGCATGGGGCGACCGCCCCTCCTCGTGGCCCAATTGTTGAAAAACGTGTGCTAAAGTGCCCCCTGGGAGCCAAAACGTGCATTAAAGTGCCCTCTTGGGAGCCAAAACGCGCGCTAAAGTGCCCTCTTGGACGCCAAAATGCGTGCTAAAGTGCCCCCTGGGAGCCAAAACGCACGCTAAAGTGCCCCCTGGGAGCCAAAACGCGCATTAAAGTGTCCTCTTGGGAGCCAAAACACGTGCTAAAGTGCCCTCTTGGACGCCAAAACACGTGCTAAAGTGCCCCCGGGGAGCCAAAACGCGCGCTAAAGTGCCCTCTTCAGTGGCGAGGACACGCTATATGTGCCCTTTTTTTCCTTTTCGCCCCTGCCCTTCATAAAGTCTGTGCACGCCACTGTATGAAGGTATGACAGTACTTGTACATGTGTGTGTAACATTTGGTCCTCCAGGCTCTGCTGCCTGTGAATGAAATCACAGAAATCATGCTGATCATCAGGGCCTTGGCATCCATGGTTTCACGGTATTCAAAACCATACACGTTTCAAAACAAACTTGAGATGCACTTTCATGCTCTTCGTTATCTTGAAACATGATCAGAGTCCTCTCATTTCACTTCAATCATATCAATCTAGTCAATTTCATGTGACAAATAGATTAGTTGCTTGCTTGATTGAAAATATGGAAAGATAGATAAATAGATGTATGTTTGGACTTTGAAAAGACATACTGTATATATTGACTGCTATTGGGACTGAACTTTAGCACTTTAAATGTGGCACATTAATCAACCATCTTAAAGCAGTAAACCGCTCCTCTCTACTCCTGACAGCATGATAAATGGCTGGATTTGTCCCAGATGGCACACCTGAGTTCATTCCAGAGACTCAGTTGTTTTCAAGACTCAGAGCCTCTGTGGGTTCTGATTCTCAGGTATTTGAACAAATGTCAAACCATAATCCTTTTACATTAGCACACTTTGAAGCTTTTATTAAGCATGGCATTCTTCTCAGTGCTGTTCTTGTTTGCTTTACTATCATGGAGGGCAATTGATCAATTAATTAGGCTTCCATTACACTCCACATTGGGCAGAGGGGGCTGCTAACGTTATGTAAGTTACACGGCTTAAAGATTAAAATTAACTTTTGTCTGTGAAGTCAAAATAATCCTGTTTGTTTCACCATAAGCTTCACCTGATAAATAGCACAGGTGTTTGTGTTAGCTAACAGATTAGAGGTTAACGGGACTTTTTCAGCGTAGATTCATACATCATAAGTTCATTCTGACAAGCACTTTATCACAGTAGCTCAAAGCACTGAAACTGTTGGTGGTCTGAAATCAGATGATGAAAACTATAAACATGTTTTCCTGAACGACTTGTAGTAAAAATGTCCATGCTTTGACAAAGAAAATGAAGAGTCCTCAATTTTCCAACAACTCATGAATCTAATGATAGGGTATATATGCCACATACTGTATCTGTCTGTGTCTTGTTGTCCTTGGGAAGATTACACTTCAAAAAAATAAATGAAAGAAAGATGTTCATCTCAAAGATGTCAAAAGAATGAATGCAAGACAACGATGCACCAGCCCCATGATGCTCTCCTCCAATAATATCCACCTTCTTGCTAGATCTCAGCCACGGTCGTGTGTATGTTGGTCCAGCTTGTTGTTTCCTTTAAATGGCCAACTCAGCAACTCAGAACCTGAACTGCACCGACAATCATAGGCTGATGGGACAGCTGACCTTTTTGGCTTCAAACAGTCAAATCAGCAAAACAGAAACCAAACTGTATCAGCAAGTCCCTGTGAGCTGAAGTTTTGGACTGTTAGTCAGACAAAACAAGCAATTTAAAGGTGTCACTATAGGTAGATTCCTCAGTTGGATCCCAGAACATTTTTTTGAAATTTCAAATTTTTTATGTAGTACCTCACTGCATGGAACAAATAGGAATAATTTTTATGTGAGGTACCGTGAGTTCACGGATCCAGCTTCCCTGTTAAAGGAATTTAATATCAAATCAGTTCTTAGACGAACTTAATAAAAAACAATTTGACACAACTAACTGTCCCTAAAACTGAGTCAACTCGAGAAGACTTTTCAGCTTGTTGCCTTTTTACATTTTTAAGTGTTAAAATGTATGTATTGAAGTTTCAGTATGTAACATTTAGAGATATATTGACAGAAATGGAGTATTGTAATAAGCATTTTTACTTTAGTGTATAATCACCTCAGTTATAGGTAGTGGGTTCTTGTCCAGAGATTGCCATGTTTCACTGCCATGTTTCTACAGTGGAACAGATAAACCAAAAACTTGCTATTATATATAGCGTATCTGTGTTTTCATGTTGGCCACTATACAAGGTTTTCCCACATTCATTTTATTTGTGGTGGCCCGCAACGATTAAAACATCTGCCGCCAGTATTCTGGACAGTTCATTAGGAGCGCCACTGGAATATTTATATTGTTGGAGCACAGAGTGCAGCACGGCGTGAGGTGCATTGAGAGTGAAACTTAACCACTCATTATGTTGGGTCTAAAGGTTAGCTTTCACTCACAAACAGCTGCTCCTCTCATCCATTGATCTGGTCAGAACAGTTGTGAACAGATCGATGGATCAGTTATCCACCCTGTAGAACACAGTGCTGCTAAGAGAAAAAACAACCTATTAGACAGGTTTCCAATGATCCTCAAATTGCGCAAATTGTAATTGCAAATTTAAAATGCAACTAATGGAAACAATAATTGGAATAATTTTGAAAAAACTTTTTAAAAAAGTTTTTATGTTTGCATGAGGTGGTATTTGGGGGATTCAAAAAAGCCATATTTCACAAAACTGCAATCGAAACACTTCTTGGCTTTTATAGCCCACATGATGCTATGGCTATGTGTTTGTCAGTAGGAACTAGCTCCCACATGATGCAAAAGGAACTACAAGAGGTGTTATTGCATCACATAACTCAAAAGTTGAGTGGATGATCAGGAAGTTTTGAATCCAAAATTCCTCTATGAAGTCCTGGACTATCACCTCCCAGAAATCCCTCATATGTGGCTGCTCCCACGTATAAGGGCCTCACCTTTCCATTATGGCTCCATAACACGCCTATGTGGCCTTTAATTGGAAATAATGACAGCTAGTGCGGTGCGGAGAGGAGAAGTCACATAACATTGCGATGGAAGTCACATAACATCACGCAATGAAAATACAGTCACCTCACAATTGTGTTTTATCAATTGGGTTTTTGTTTATTTTATATTATTTCGAAAATATCACTAAGTTTATGCAAATCTGTAATGGAATGGACCTACAATAACCTAAGAATTTATAAAGTTGGCTGTCAAAGCTGCTTGAATGTCTGGATCTCTGGTAATCAGAGAAAAAAAGAGAGCGCACATTCGCAGGTTCTGGGCTTTCTTCCCATCTTCAACAAGATGGGAAGAAAGTGTTCCTGCTCCCTTGTTTCCTAGTTTCCCTGGATCCTGGCCGTAACCTTGACTGTGCCTGACCATGGTGATAGCTGTGCTGATGCCGCGACCCTGCCTTTGGTTGTGCTCGTGCTGTGGCTGTACTGATTCTGTGCCCCCCGCTCGCCCTGATCGTGGTCTGGTCCTGGTTGCGCCGATGCTGTGATCTTGCCTTTGGACAACTCCCTTTCACATATGCATGAGACTGTTATCATCTCTATCAACATCATCATAGAGAGCAATTACTAATTTCACACCTACCATTATTGTAATATGACATGCATCTGTTTCTATTATTGCTGTGCCCCCCCCCCCCCTTTCTCTTTCCTTTTTTGCCATGATTGTATTTCACTTGCTATTTACGACATCTATTACTCGTCTGTCCGTCCTGGAAGAGGGATCCCTCACTATCCTCTACCGCTCTTCCTGAGGTTTCTTCCTCTTTTTTTTCCCCGTTACAGGGGTTCTTTTTGGGGAGTTTTTCCTTGGGTGATGTGAGGGTCTAAGGGCAGAGGGATGTCGTACACTGTAAAGCCCTCTGAGGCAAACCATGTTTTGTGATAATGGGCTATATAAATAAAACTGACTTGACTTGACTTAACAAGCCGAACAGCGTCAGAGAAACACATTTGTACATGAGACTGCTTTATTAATTGTTTTTACTGGTTCTTGTCACCAAGTCCATTTGTTATGGAGAGGAAGAGATCTCTGTGGATCATTCAGCTATGGGTAAAAACCTCTTAACATGAACACTGAAGAAAATCTAACGAGGAGAAGTTTCAGCTGGATGCAATCTGCAGTCCTCGCTTCTAGACGCCACTAACCCCCCCAGAAACTTACAATCTAAACCTTTAAATTTTATATAAATATCAGCAGATAAAACTAAAACTCACTGAGATTAAATGAGCGTCTGTTGTTTCAGTTTAAGACCAGACCCAGGAATTTCAAAAATGAATCTATTCTGGGATCTGAGGAGTGTACCACAAGACAGGATTACTGTGTGAGGGAGGTATTTGAGCTTAAAGCCAGAATTTTAAATATCACAAACATAGCTCTCTTTTAACCTGGCTAGATCGCTATGGTAATGTAGGGTTGATATACTGTGGGTTGATAAGCTGATTGTAACCAGTTGTGTGGTGGGCTGGGAGAGATGATGAGCCGATTGAAAGCAGGTGTGTTAGAGGGGTCGATCCAGGTTAGTGGCAGGACAGGAATGAAACACACAGACACACACACGGATATGAACTGGGAACATGGAAGATACAGGAGTATTTGGAGATACAGAAGCACTTCTGTGGTCTGAAAATTGTGGATGTTAAATATCTCAGAACTGCACTAGCAAGGTTAAAATTAAACTAATACATTTATGAAGTTTCTAATTCCAATACATAATGTATATGCACTTTTTACACTCTGCACCATTGCAATTTGGCCTTATTGTCTACAAATATCATTGTTAAAGAGGTATAAAGAGGTTCCTCACATAAAACTAGGCCACCTATGCAAGAGAAATGTGCAAATACTGTTGAAATTGTAATTGGTGTTACATGACTAGAGGAAAAAAAAGAGAAAAGGGGCTATGGCATATATTTTTGCTCATGGGGAAGAAAACCTACAACTACCAGAATGCACCACACTGCACCAGACCAATAAATGCTCTGACTTGGCAAGTAATGTGGACTGGTCTGTGTAAAAACAACAGTGGCTGGAGGGGTAGCAAACTATCTCAGATTACAGTTAGACAGTAAACTAAAACATGTTTCTGAAAAGATTTGAGAAGAAAACTGGCAACCCACTAACAGAATCTTCGTTTATAGCCGATCAGTGCTGCTTTACTTTACCATTTTATCTCTGTTTTTTGACTTCCACTTCACTGAACAGTATGGCGGTCACTTCCTGTTCACAAATTCTTGATATTACAGCTAAACAAGCATTTAAAACTTTAAAAACATTTGAGGCAATAAACAGTGCAATAACATCATCTTGATTTTTATCCATCAGCACTGCCTAGTTTTACTGTTTGATTGGATTTTAGTCCGAGTGTGAGAGAGAGAGAGAGAAAGAGAGAGAGAGAGAAGCTGGAGTGTGATTCAGTCTGTGTGTACACATGCTAGGCCAATAAAGCTGATTCTGATTCTAAATAAATAAAAAGGTCTGGGCATTGTTGTTATTTTTTAATTATGCCTAGTAAAGACTCTCTGTATGGTGACCTCAGTGACTGCCTTTGTTTGCAGGAATGGCCTCAAAGCAACGGCCATGTTGGTCTGAAGAAGAGAGGAAGACACGAACAGGACACACTAAACAAAGACTACCATATGAAGCCTGCACTGGCATCCAAAAATGACACAGAGTTCTGGAATCGTCCTCGCTGTGGAGTCCCAGACTATCCCACCTTAATGCAGTTTGACCTGTCATACTTTAACCTGAAGAAGAAGAAGGGAGGCCTGAGTAGACAGCAGCGCAGGAAGAGATTTGCGCTGTTCGGAGGGCGCTGGGAGAAGACTGACCTCACTTACAGGTAAGAAACCTTTGATTCTGTTGTGTACTACTAGCTTGTCACAGCTATATTAGTATCACATACGCTGGCTAAATAAACAAAAAAATGTGACACTGTGACTTCGTCTGTCTCACCTGAGTGAATGCAACTCAAGAACACCTTGAAGGATTTTTTTCAAATTTGCGCAAACACCCTCTTGGACCGAATGATAAAACCAATTTGATTGTGAAGTTCTAAGGTCAACATTATTGCGTCCTTATATCTATCTCATGCTAGTGAATGCATTATCTCAGGGGAGCCTTAAGAGAATTTCCTTAAGTTTGCCACAAACGTTCACTTGGAATCAAGTAGGAACCGATTCGATTTTGGTGGTCAAAGGTTACGGTCACTGTGACCTGGCATCCATCTCATTAACGTGAGTTTCCTCAAATTAAGTACAAACGTCCACTTGGACTTAAGAAAGAACTTTTGAGAATTTGGTGTTCGAAAGTCAAAGGCCACATGACCTCATTTAACATCTTTTTGGCCATAACTCAAAAATTCAAACCCTAACTATAACGAAATTTCACACATACGTCTAATAGGATAAAATGATGAAGTGATGACATTTTATATATAGAGGTCAAAGGTCAGTTTTGTGACATTAATATGTTCTGCAAAAACACTTTTCTGTCCATTATTCAACACCATAACACAGGAACATAAGGGGAGACATTTGGTCAGAAACTGAATTATTGATACTAATCTTGGGTATCCACCTTGAAACTGTGCTTTTTAGAATTTGTAGCTTCTCTGCAGCAACATCTGTATTTGAAAAGTTGTCAGCTGTCATAGACAGGCATGGACATAAACTGTAACTGCAACTTGACTCGTTCATGGAGGCTTTTAACCGCAATGTGGCAATTCTACTTACACTGTAAAATCAAATCAGTATGTATTTTGGTTTTAAAAAGCAGATCTATGAGTTCAGTATCAAGACTGCTTGTGTTTTGTGTTTGTGTAAGAAAAAAAAATTGATTGTGTATTAGATTTTTTAAAGTCTGCAACACCAATATCGATGCTCGCCTCAAAATCGATTGGGCTATAGTCTGCTAAGGGGCTCAAGTTTTTTTGTCTTTATAAAAAATTGGGAGATCTGGTCAGTGGAACTGTATTCAAGGTCCCAATAGAAATAAAAAAATTAAATCAAGTTTATCTTTGACTACAAGAAAAATCAACAGTTCAGTTCAGCCTACAGAAATCTGACTGTCACCTCCAGAGAAACAAACACACTCCACATTTTATCTGCAAGCACTTGCTGGATCAAAACAAAGCTATGAACCTCAAGCCTGAAACCAGGATGAGAGGGAGTAAAGATGGCAAGCTAATTGTTATTTACAGGAAAATGTGTTTACGTTGTAGCTTGACACGAACGCTTGTGGGTTATATTTTTTGTAGATTCAATTTGTTGAAACAACAAAATAGGCAGCGCGACCAGCCCCCTCATAAATCCTGGAGTCATCCTGCAATTAACATGAAGGAATTAATAAGTATTATTGTGGAGACATTGTTATTGATGTGTTTACCAGCATGGTCAGTAAATGCAATAACAACAAAGTTCTAAATCAAGCCAACATGGCATCATCTACAGTCCTCTGTTTGTGGGGGTGCACATGTGCTTTTGTTAACAGTGGACACAGACTGTGGCTGCATTCAAGAGACCCTTGTGCTGTTTATAAAAACATTGTGACAGCATGAGGAACGTCATAACTTAGCATGTAAAGTATCCGCTTGAGAGAGCATCCTAAAGTAAGCAATAATGATTAAGGATAACTGGGAACTGCTTTTCTTTGCCAGGAAAAGAAATAACTACTTGAAGATAAACTTTGGGAAACTGCATCTTTACTCAAGCAAAAACAAGTAAGCTAGAATAAACTAAGACATAGCCTCTTACCATGACTCCTTCCAAAAAGATGACTAAGAGGTTTTCTAATCTTAAGATAAGAAACCACTAAAAGCTGCTTTAATCAGTATTTTTGTATTAACAAAGAATCAAATGACTAGGTGTAATTTGAAAGGGGTCATTGGTAGTCACTCGACTTCCTCAAGCCCGTCTGCTCTATGAAACATTTAGAACCTGATCCACAAAGAATCTGCTAACAGCACCATGACTATCCACAAAAGAATTTGCACTAATCATATTTTGGTGCTAACACGCCCACAAAGTTTGGTAGCTGAGCGCAATTTTTCCTCCTTTTGCATTTAATTGAGTAAGCAGATCTTTTCCTAGTGTTTTGGGCTTTTCTCCATATGTGGGAACACAGATTGGGTCATAATGAAAACTGTAGAGAGCACAACATTTTGCAGAAAGCATCAGTTAGGTTTATTGCCCACAGCTGGCTGTGTGTGGCAGCTGCCGCATCTCACTGCAGCTGACACCATACATGAGTCTTCAAAATTAGGCATAGGCCGTGTGCTTTTACGCACGGTGCCGCAGCGGTTTCATTAAGCAGATTGGCCAGGATTTGATGGTAATTATTGTTCTGCATTTTCTTCACATCCACACAAGTCGGCTGTTACACACAGATCACAGGTTTTTACGCTGAAATGGTTTGTAATACAGCAGCTCTTTTGAATGAATCCTGAGCTCCATCACAACTGTTTCATTTCCAAACCTGATATAAGCTCACAAGCCCCGTGTATCCCCGTGTATCCGTGTATCCTCATGCATCAGGGTTATTTGAACTGAGTGAACCACATCAGGCCAGTATGGATAAACTGTAGTCTTTTCATTGTTATTTTTGACACGAGCATATTCCTTACACAGCAGCCCACACAGCTCACCATTTTTTGGTGTGAGGAGAGTCTTTTAATGCATTTGGTGGTGGCTGCCGGAGGTAAAGAGGTTCATATTACATCCTGTTGGTCGTGTCAGAGCTTGTCCTCACAGTTGAACAATAAGAAGGAGCCCATTCTCGAACTGTATCACAGGATTAACACCGAAGCTGCTGTGTGTGCATATACTAACTCTGTTGATTTCATGTATTACTTTCTCAAGTCAGGGCACCTTTTCTACAGCTGCAACACACTGGAGTGAAACCAAATTATCATGTTTCATTACCTTAGCTAAACCTACTGTGTGTGTTTTTTTCATCCTCTGAGGTTTCCAGCCTGTAGGTGACTCATTGGATGTACTGGTTCTTTGCACTTGTAAAGTTTTGACAGGCTGTTTGCCTGATAAAGAAATACTTTGATGCTCCAAATGTAGCTTGACATCGCTAGGCCAATTTCCAAAAGTTTTTTTAAAAACGGAAAAGTATTTACTTTGCATTTAAAAAAAAATCTGCATAAATATAACAACATTGTGAAAATTATCCTTGTGTACATGGATCTGCAAAAACAACCGAAAACGCTGTAGTATGCATGCCAGACCAGTAGTTTGCGGTGTAACTTTGCAATGAAACACCACGCACCTGCACCAAGTGTGCCTGTTAGGTCACTGTTCTCACAGGATCTTCACATCATCAGTTTATAGTGTGACAGATGGGGTTATGTTTTCAAAAAATGACACTTTGGAATCTGGTTTTAAAAATTTGTGTTTTCAGGCCCCCAAAATGCTGTTATCATGTGAACAAAAGGCCAAACCCCAACAAAGGTTTAACGTTTCATGCAAGAACCATTGTCATGTAAACAGCCCCTGTCAGACTTCCTGTGGCTGCCAGCAGCTGTTAAAAACAGGAAGAGAATATGTAGCTGTACTCATGAAATCTCATTTATTAATGTTTTTGATTACAGCGTCAAAGGTCAGTTGTTGTATAGTCTGAGCTGCTGGAAAATAATTTATTGAATAAAATGATCTGAGTTCATTTGAGTTCCCTCTGGTAAATGGTTATGCAGTATCTAGGGCTTTTATTGTGAAAGGTTAGAACAGAAGAAGTTGATCTATGTGCTGCTTTAGCATCAAACTCTGAGGCTGAGGAAAAAAGCCAATACTCAAGTGCTAAAAACTGCAGTTCCTCTAATGTCCACTTGAGGCTGGCTCCAAAACAAAGTCAGTCCCCACAGACCCCCATGTAAAATATCTCAACTCTACAGCAGAAACAAAGAATAAAAAAAGCATTTGATAAACAAAGAAAAGCAGAAATGGGAAATAGAAAAGGCAATACAACAACAACAAAAACACCAAAAACAACAACCAGAGCAACAAAAGCAATGAATTAATTAATAAATATTAATAAATAAAACATGTCAAAACGATAAATCCATGTGTTGCTGAAGTTTTGATCTCTACAGATGTTTGGGCTTTTTTCAAGTCAGCTGTATAAAGTCATAGGGTACAAATTCAAATATTAATTTCATGAGTGCTCTCAATACCACGTGTGTGTGTGTGTGTGTGTGTTTGTGCGTGTGTCCAATAGGATCGTGCGTTTCCCCTGGCAGATGAGTGAGGGTAAAGTGAGGCGTGTCTTCCAGGAGGCGTTTGGCGTGTGGAGTGCAGTGACTCCTCTGACGTTCAGAGAGGTCACCTCTGAGAAAGCTGACATCATCATTGACTTCAGCAGGTAAGACAGGTCCACCAGCAAGAGACACGACACACATGTTGGTACTATGGCGGCAATTTGCACCATGACAGTAAATTTGAGAGAATAAACTTATAATCGTCTAACAAGCCAACTCAGGAGTAAAAGAGTTCTTCATTTAAAGTGAAGAATAAGAAACATGCATTAAGGGACTTACAGTAAAGTGTATGACATCAGTGATCATTGCTTAAATTGTCTAGCATTAAAAAACAAAAACCTGTTTTTTAAACTCAGGTTTTACAATTTTAAAATGACGTCCTATTACATAATATTGTTGGTTTTCATTCAATTAATTGTTCAGCCCTAACAGCTACAGATGTAAATATACAGTCAACCCGTTTTGGGTGCATTTGGCCACAAGTTTTAATCCACATCACACCTTATGTTCTCTCTTCAAATACACCAATGATTCCCTTTGAACAAATGTCATAGTGTTTGCAGTGGAATGTAAATGTGTGCAGAATGAGTGCAAAGAGTTACATACAGCTTTTAGTAGTAGTAGTTTGAGGAATATGTAGTATAATCATAAAGATGGACAGTAAAAACAGAGCTCTAGTCTGTAATCTGACCCTGAATCTCTTGGATGATTTGTCAGAGTGACCCAAGAAAAACTAAACCACATGTATCTGAGCCAGGCTCAGAGCAGAATACAAACATGAATGAATGCAGCACAGGACTTGTTTGGCAGCGTTTTTCAGCCTCCAGCTACATTTTTTATCAACTCCAGTGAGTCATTTTTGGCATTTGGTTTACGATACTTCCATCTTATACCAAGTCTTTTCTTTCACGGTGTGCTCCTATATTACAGTTTCATAACTACTCTGCCAAGCCCTTTTCAGTTATACAAGTAATTTTCATAACTGCTGTCATGCACTTGGTCTTACATATTCATTTTTTTAAAAAGCAAGTATGAGAATAGAACAAGTATGAAGTAAGAATGAAGGGCCCTATGACTCAGAAAAAAAACTGCTAGGGGGCTTCATTTTCTTTACCACATATCAGATATTAACAGGATAAGAGTCTACAGCAGTGATACTCAACTTATGACCCGTGAGCCAAATCTGGCTACCGATGGGGTGCTGGGTGGCCCCCTAACTACTTTCGAATCTAAAAAAGGAAGAAAAAAAGAGACTGACGCTGGGAATTGTTTTTGTATTTTTAGTATACATAGGGTGCCTTAAAACATCATAAAACAGCATCAAAATAGAGCTAGAGGATCCCCCACATCCCCAACAGAGCTCACTTCTAAGTCCCTTAGGTCCTAAAATCCAAAAAAACATTCCAAAATCCTAGAAAATTCTTGAAATTTGAGAAATGTCACAAAATCCTAAAAAAATGCTAACATCTTAAAAATGTACTTAAACCCTAGAAACGTGCCACAATCCTAGAAATGCCCTAAAATCCTAGAAACGTGGCATAATCCAAAATGCCCTAAAGTCCTAGAAATGTCCTAAAATCTTAGAAATGTGCTACAATCCTAGATATGCCCTAAAATTCTAGAAATTCCTGAAAATCTTAGAAATGCTCTTAAATCCTTATGTCCTAAAATCCAAGAAATGTCCTAAAATATGAGAAGTGTCCTAAAATCCTAAAAATGTCTTATAATCTGAGAAATGTGCTACAATCTGAGAAATGTCCTAACATCCTAGGCATGTCCTAAAATCCTAAAAATGTCTTGAAATCCTAGACACATGAATGGGGCTAGTGTTGCTGGCCCCTGGCCTCCTGTCATTTTGCGAAACAAGTTAACCATCCCTGTGCTTGTGTAGGTACTGGCATGATGATAACTTACCGTTTGATGGTCCTGGAGGAATCCTCGCCCACGCCTTTTTCCCCAGGACGCACCGACAGGGCGAGGTGCACTTTGACTATGATGAGCATTGGACAGTGGGCAACAGTGTGGGTGAGTCCATTTGAAATACTTTGAGTGTATATGATGATCTCTGCTTTTGTTCCTCATGGATTCCACTAAAGAGTAGCAGACTCAGGAGCTTGTTTCAGTGTCACTATCCCTCTGTCCTCTTCTGTCCTCTTCTGTCCTGTTCAGGCACCGACCTCTCCCAAGTGGCAGCTCATGAGTTTGGCCACGTCCTAGGCCTGCAGCATTCCCTGGAGCCTGACGCTGTGATGTGTCCTTTCTATAGCGACTCCTACCCTGTGCAGCTCAGCGAGGATGATAAGAGGGGCATCCAGTATCTGTACGGCCCCCCTCGGCATGCACCGCCTGAGATAACGGAGACCAATGAGATTGACATTGGAATGGTGAGGCGATAATACTGGAGATAATAATAATCACCTTTATTTAACCAGGTATGTCCCATTGAGATCAATGATCTCTTTTACAAGAGAAACCTGGCCCAGAATGGCAGCTCATTCACTTACACATTATTTAAACACATAATTACATTAAACTTAAACATAGAAGATAGAAATAACAATTAGATTTTACAAAAATCTGTTTAAAAAAACAAAACAAAAAAAAGATTGCACTCAAGTAAAACATTTGCGCTCATAAGACCTAGATATAATGGGATTTATCATTGACTTAAAAGCATTGAGATGCACCTCAAAGTACTGTATACCCTCATTTCCACAGGGCTGCATTGAATCCGCAGCTTAGTCCACAGACAAAAACCTCCCTGTTGTGTATGTCGTTGTGCTCCAGCCGGACGCCTGCAGAACAAACTTCGATGCCGTGTCCATGATCAGGGGAGAGCTGTTCTTCTTTAAGTCTCGCTATGTTTGGCGTATCCGTGACGGGCAGCTCCAAGCCGGATATCCAGCCTTGGCTTCACGTCACTGGAGAGGTATCCCTGAACGCATCGATGCCGCGTACGAAGACAAGTCAGGCAACATCTGGTTCTTTCAAGGTTGGTCATGTACAGAGGCAAATTTCTGAAGAAAATGTGTGTGTGTTCACTGCTGGAAAACAGCAGATGAAACTTTTTCAGTAATTCCATATCAGGGGAAGTCGTAGTTTAACTAAATAAGCTTGATTAAAAAAAAAAAAAAAAATGAAAAAAGGGCAATTAACAACTCTAGAAGAAATTACCAGAAAAACAGCAAAATAAAAAAAGGAAAAAGTACAAAAAAATACCTACAAATTAGAAGAAAATGTAAAATGTTAAAAACAGGGAAATTACCCCCAAAAAAGAGCTCAGTGATAATGATAATAATTCTGTAAAATGATTTTAAATATATAATTATGATAACTACAAATGCAGTTTTTGGACATTCTTACTTATCTTTTTTTTTAATATATATTATATTTTTTGAATTCCATTTCTTGCACTTTGCAGAACAGTTCTTGCCAAGTTGCTCATTGCCTTTCCCCCCATGTTTTGGAAAGAAATCAAACCAATTTGCTCAGATTTCAAAAGTGTAAATACTTTTGAAGGCGTCTGAACGCAGCACAAGCAAAGTGATGTTGATTGAGGTTACAAAGGGTTAAACGGTATTTGAGATACAAATACTGAAAAAAGTTTAAATGGTTCTGAAGTGCCGGAAGAAGCTTAAGTTAGACGGTAAGCACCGTAAATAAAACGCACATTGACAGTAGTCTATAACATAGACAGTCGAAGTACATGAGGTCCAATTTTTTTCTTTTCTGTGTATCCTTTTACCATGACAGGTGACAGGTACTGGGTGTTTGATGCTGAGAGGAAGATAACTGGACCAGATTCGGTGCGGCAGCTGGGTCTTCCTGTGGCAGATATCCAAGCAGCTCTGAAGTGGGACGAGGGCCGCGTGGACAAAGTCTACCTCTTCAAGTCCTCTTCGTACTGGCCCTTCAACCCTCAGGAGAACCGACTGGAGGATTTCCATCCTCGCAGCATGTACAAGTGGGAAGGAGTGCCCAGCCACATCGATGCAGCCTTTCAAGACAGATATGGTGAGGCCTAATGTGAACTTTTGCATTCATTCTCTTTACTCCGGTCATTAGTAAAAGTCCACTGTTGACTGTCGCCTCCTCTTGCCCTCTGACAGGCTATGCAAATTTCCTGAGTGGGCTGCACTACTGGAAGTTTGACCCTGTGGCGCTGAAGGTGCTGGAAGGCTACCCCCGCAGCATCGGCAGGGATTTCTTTGGCTGTTCTGTTTAAATAAGTCCACAAACACACATCTGCTAAACTCGTGAAGAGCAGGGGTGGATTTTTCAGCTTAATTCACCATACAGAACATTCAGGCTATTCTGGAAATTTACCTAAAGTTGATAAATCAAAACCCATGTAAATACATCAAAGTCTTGTCAAAAGCACTGCCTGCTGCAACCACATTATTATATTTTTTAAAACAAAAATTAATTCAAAATATACACATACATTTACAGTGAGTTTAAGTTGGCAGTTACAGTCAGTACAGTCAGCATCTGCTTACTTTTGCAGAAAGGATTTTGTCAGTTTAAGATAAGAACACATGGGGAGACAGCTGGTTCAAACTGTGGATGGCAGAAAAACTGAGTTCTGATAAAGCTTCACCTTCAGACTTTGGTTTGGTCCCACTGTTAAAAAGCATCTCCACTTCAGATCTCAGAGGAGCAGTGCTGCAGCCCTTGAGGGTCCAAGCTGCACACCACGGTTCATTCAACACCAACAAACAACAAAATGGATGATGGATCACTATGTTCCCAGTGTCTTTTAACCAGACATGGGTGTTTTTGAGCAACCTGATGCTGATTTCTCGCGGGGATAGTGCCACAAAAGTTGCTGTGTTACCAACTTGAATAGTGGTATGATAAGCAGGTATTTTAGGCATTTTTTTCTGTTGAAACATACAGACAGTTTCATCATATCTGTTACATCATAATGTACAAATGTTATGTATCCCTGGTTTGCAGAAACGTATCATGCCAACATTTTCTGATGATTGGGGTGCAAGTATGTCTGGGGCGAAAGAAGAACAAGACTAATCAAACAACTCCTTGTTTACTAGCAGGATTG
Source organism: Plectropomus leopardus (assembly GCF_026936395.1). Lineage (NCBI taxonomy): Eukaryota > Metazoa > Chordata > Actinopteri > Perciformes > Serranidae > Plectropomus > Plectropomus leopardus. Next base: position 2,069,905 of record NC_142195.1, on the reverse strand, counting down.
ACACATGCATGATTTAGATCCAAGGAACCAGACCAAATGATGAGTCTGACCAGGTTTAAGATTTAAACATGATTATATCTGTTTGGAATGACTGCACCTGTAGACGTGGCCAAAAAGTCTCCCATCTCCTGACTGCACCGAGCTTTCAACACCGTGAGCCAAGATCACAGCGTTTTCCAGAGATTCTCTGGTTGTTGGCATTCACATACCAAACCCCAGGCAAGTTCTGATGTAATCAATATAATCAATTATAACCACTGTATATTAATTGTTGAAATAATTACTAGACAGCAAAATTAATTACTTATATTTTGCTTTAGAGTTCTTTAGTTTCTCAGTGTAGCACCATCAAAGGTGTTTTTAACACCTCCAAAGCCTCCAGACCACAACTTACATCTTCTGTATGAGCACAAACAGAAAACAAGACATTGCAATTAAAGCCAGCCAACTGTTGAAGGTATATTTACTGACCATCAGCTGCAAGCTCAGCCCTGATGACTGCACACAGCACCACAGGGGTCCTGCTCTCTGTGGGGTTCACACACCCTCCAATTCTGACCCCAGATGATTCCTGTGTGCTTATTAGTGCCAGTCCAGGAAGAACAAGAGCAAGAACACACAATGTCAATATGAGACAATTTCCCCTCTTTCATGGCGGTTAATCTCCTCCCCGGCACCAAGCCAGCACATGCCGGACCTGTCGCTTCACTGAACACACACACACCAAACACACATCAGCCCTCCATCAACTCACCTAACAAGTCGACACGCTTAGTAACCATGATGTCATAACTGAATTTCACAGTCATTTCTTTCACGACTCGTTAGTGAAAAAGTCATCTCACTACTGTGCATGTTGCATAAAGTAATGCTTTTTTTGCCTGTCACTGCTGAGGACGACATATCGAAACATCAAATTTCATAACTGCCACCACGCAACTGTTAGACATAAAGTCCGAATCTGAAATCTTGCCTAAAATAATATTATTACTATTACTTTTCAATGTCCATGAATATTTGTCAAATAACTGTGAACAAAGCTGCAAAATCTGTACACAAAAACTACACAGGTGTCCTATCAGACATTAAGGATGGAGGCTTTATCCCCAGAACGCCATTTAACCAATGTGGCATCACAAGCACAAGCAACTAGCTTTGGCTGCACACTGCTTCCTGCACAGTAAAGGCAGAGATCAAACCATAAAACTGAGCAGCGCTGATCAGATTATAAATTAAGTCTCTGTTACTGAGTTGCAGGTTTCTAACATCAAATGTTCTCTGAGACATGTTTTAGCTCACTGCCATTGTAGCCGCCATTGTGCCGAAAAGATGAGGTCACATTATGTCACCCACCAGCAGGAGCATTTATTGGTCTGATGCATTCTGGTAGTTGTAGGTTTTTGAAGCCAAAGCCAATGCCACAGGCCTCTCTCTGTTTTCTCCAGTCATGTAGCACCAGTTTCAAAAGTATTTGCATCTCTCTACTGCACAGACAGACCAGTTTTATGTGAGGACCCTCTTTATATCGGTGAAATACTTCTGTAAGATTTTGGAGGTGTGTAATTGGTTCCTCTCGGACCTATGACTACCCATAAAACCCCTGACTGCCTGGGTTCACAGAGACAATAGGAGGGTTTCCATTACAGATTTGTACAAAACGTAAATGATATTTTTGAAATGTTGATAAAACACAATCGTGAAATGACTGCGTTTCCACCGAGTGATGTTCTACGACTTCTCCTCTGGTGATTCCAAGAAGCATGGTGATGGATGTTCAAAACATTAGCAGCTTTATTTCTATTGCAGCCACCACACTAGCTGTCATTATTTCCAATCCAAGGTCACGTAGCCGTGTTATGGAGCCATAATGGAAAGGCGAGCCCCTTATACGTGGGAGCGGCTATGTATGAGGGATTTCTGGGAGATGATAGTCCACAATTTCACAGAGGAATTGTAGACTCAAAACTTCCAGATGATCTGTTCAACTTTTGAAGAGTCATGTGACGCAATAACACCTTTTGTAGCTGCTGCATCATGAGGGAGCCAGTTCCTTCTGACAAGCACATAGCCATAGCATCATGAGACCGAGAAAAGCCAAAAAAGTGTTGCCATTGCAGTTTTGCAAAATATGGCTTTTTCAAATTGCCTGAAATACCACCTCATGCGAGCATAAAAACCTTTTTCTAAACTGACATGTGTACATCAGATGTATTTTATATAAGTTTTTTCAATTTGCACAATTTGAGGATTAATGGAAACCTGCCTGTTGATGTGTATCTTTGCAGAAGCAGCCTGAGCTTTCAGCCTTGGATTGCTCTTTCAAGCTCACACTCCTGGCGTTCTACAGTTTTGAGGGCATATCTCTGTTCAGCCACACATATCTATAAATCTTTTTTTTTTAATTCCAAAACGTGTTTATCTCATTTGCACCTTGACTGCCTCCTCAGCTTCCTTTGGTTTAAATCATTAAGTGCTCGCAGTCTCTCAGTGCCACTTCAAAAACCGCCAATTCAGTTTTGCAGAAATATCAAAAGCAAAAACAGAAAGGGACCTGCTGAAACTAGGGAGGTAGATTAGTTCTCACAAGACAACCGGACAAGTCAGAAAATGTATCAGGTTGCTGAAACTGGGCAGGATGGTAGTGTTGTCATTATTTACAAAAGGCTTTCAGTCAAGTGTTTAGCGTGAAGAGAGGCAAACAGTTCTCCTGGCACTGACTGCGTTTGAAACCTGAGCAAACTGGCTTGATCTCTCTCAAAAACATGAAAAGAAGGCAATGAGCAATGGAGGAGAAAATGACCCAAAAATCCCCCAAATTAGCGAAAAAAAAAAAGAAGAAGAGAAAAACAAAAAAGTGCTTAAGATAATAAGAACTTTGTAACATCATTTTAATCATGTGAAAATATGTTTTGATTATAATAAATATAGTTTTTCCCTGGCCCTTTTCCTTTTCCCCCTATCTTTTATTTTTTTTTTCTCTAAATCTACAAATTTCTTGCAACATATGAAACCTTTCTTTCGAAATCACACATTTGCTCCAGGTTCAAAGGTTAAAATAACTGGTAAATACATCTGAGGCAGCACAAGAAACATGATGGTGCTCCAGGTTTCAAAGGGTTAAGAGTTGTGTTACTTTATTGGTAGCGTATGTGACCTGACACACATGCAACAGCAAAATGCTCTTCATTGGCTTTCTTTTAAATGGCTGCATGTTGAGAATGAATAAAGCTGGGTGCTACATCTTTGAATATTTAAGGTGCTATTGAAAGTTGTGTAGACACGGTGAACCAGTACCTCATATTACACACTCTGAAATAATCTGTTCTTTTCACTGTTGAGTGTCTTCTTTTTGTGCGTCTCACAGAGCCAGACGATAGTCCTCATTATCTGTTGAAGAGCCTTGTTTCACGTCCCTGAGACTGCATCATTCTCAGATTATTCAAAATCATATTATACTTGACAGACAGTATACTGTAGTCTGAGAGAAATTATGTTGTTTCAGTCCTGATCAGAGAAATGAGACAGAGGTTCACTGTGGTTTTGACTTACTGTGTATTTTTTATGGATATTATATATGGTTATTTGTAATCAATACTGTTTGTAATCAGTGCAGGACGCTGATTATTGCATTGACTTGTAACATACACTGTGATGTGTCTGCAGAAACAGCAGTCCAGTGTAGCTTGGACACTTTAGACAGAGTCAACATGTCCTGATTATCTGGTTCGTTCTACTTTCACCATATACTGATCTGTTTGTTTTTGTATTCCATGTTTTTTCAGTCAGAATATGTATTTGTCGTGTGAATAAATTTGTAAACTTTTTTGTTTACAATAAAACCAAAAATAAAAAAGTCAACTTGCTTTCCTATCTCTGCAATACATGAAGTTTTCATTTAGAGTGGTGGTTTTAAACTGTGAGGTGGCCTCCCCTTGTGCCTGGGAGAGACGTGAGACAGAGATACTGGTGATGTTAAAGAGACAGCTACATGTCAACAGGAAGTTAGTTATTGTAGCTTAAGCCTGGTTTCCACCAAGCAATCTAGTTCAGTCCAGTTCAGCTTGTTACATATTAGAAGGATTAACTTTGTGTTTCCATTGTCAGCAGGTGTGGATGGTACCAACAACAACCATTCCATTCTGTCTATTTTTTTGCCAGCCCTCTCTTTGTTACCCAGCACACCGATCTGATTCTAAAAAGTGAAGCTAAAACGCTGCACGCAGTCTTGCTTGACAAGAATTTAATGCAAACTATTTTCAAGTATCACAATGATTGTTGCGAAAAATTAGGACAAACAAAACAGAAATTAAATTAAAACAGAATGCAATGATCTGCAAATCCGTTCTGACCTATATTCAGCTGACTACAGTCCACAGACAAGATATTTAAGGTTCAAACTGATCAACTTTATTTTGTTTTTGTAAATACACAGTCATCACTGAATTTGATGCCTACTACACCTTCCAAAAAAGATGTGACAGGAGCAACAATGACTGGGAAAGTTTAGGAATGTTCAAAAAACATTTGGAACATTCCACAGGTAAACAGGTTAATTTGCGACAGATGGTAATATCATGACTCGGTATAAAAGGAACATCCTCGGAAGGCTCCGTCATTCATAAGCAAAAACAGTGCAAGGTTCACTACTTTGTGAAAAACTGGAAAACAGTTTAGCTGTTTAAGAACGTCTCTCAACACCAGACTACAAGGACTTTAAGATTTTCCCATATACTATTCATAATATCCTCAAAAGATTCAGAGAGACAGAGAGGGAGTAAGAGAGACACATCTCTGCACATATTGAGCAAAGCTGAAAACCCACACTGGACGTCTGTGACCTTTGATCCCTCAGGCTGCACTGCATTGAAAACTGGCATGATAATATAAAGGATATGACTCCATGGGCTCAGGAACACTTTGGAAAACCGTTGTCAGTAAACACAGTTCATCACTGCCTCTACAAATGCAAGTTCAGACTCTACCATGCAAAGTAAAAGCCAGATATCAACAACACCCATAAACACAGCTGACTTCCCTGGATTCAAACTCATCTAAGATGGACTGACACAAAATGGAAAGTGTGCTATGGTCTGTGACGTCCCTGCTTATTCCAGCAAAACAATGAGACACATTCTGAACGTGTTACAACAGCATGGCTTCATAGTAAAAGAGTGCAGCTACTAGACTGACAGTCCTGCAGTCCAGATCCAACTCCCACTGAACATGTGTGGCACATAATGAAGCACAAAATATGACAACTGAGACCCTGGACTGTTGAACAACTGAAGTCATATATCAAACAAGGATAGAAACGAATTTTCCATTCTGTTTTTATTTACATTTTACACAGCATCCCAACTTTTTGGCATTGGGGTTGTACATTGAGAGCTGAATGGAGCAGTGGCACATCTGTTATCATCTGATATCAACCCCACCTACATGATGGAAGTACTGCGGGGGAAACACAAAACACATCTATGGTTTAGGTACATGTTTGTACGGGTTACACACTGGCTCTATACCTTAAGTGTTTGGTGAAAAAGCAGCTTTAGCGTAATTTTGTGTAGCCCCCTAAAAAATGTGCTGTTGCACGACATTATCATGATGCCTTAGGCATCTAATGCACTGTGCAGTACTGAGCAAATTTGTGCAATTTCTTCTAAAAACATGGAAAAAAAAAAAGACGTGACCCACTAGCTAAGGAATGTTAATGGAATTTTACTAAATTGGTAGATTAGGATTTTTTTTTTTTTTTTAAAAAAAAAAAAGCTAAGCAAAAAAAGAATGATTACAAAATTTAAAATTATGTTACAGATTTTTTTTATTCATTAACTGTTTTTCTTGTTTATTTTTATAACAATTTTAAGGTAATTCTCTTGTATTTTTTTTCTAATTTCCTGCTAACTTTTGGGTAATTTCTTAAAATTCTCATTGCCTTTTCCCCATGTTTTTTTAAACAAATGAAGCCAATTCGCTCAGAAGGGTTAAATGACCAAATGACTGATCAAAATCAGTCTGAAAGACTTTTTTTCATCTCCATAAATCCCTTGAAAGCAGACCCAGTTATTCGCTGCACAACTGTAGTGTGGACGGAAGGATAAATGTGCTGTCTGCGTTTTGAGCAGCAGGAACTCTCCCCGAGGGTCGACAGGCCGGCACATGTTCACCCAGAATTGCATTTCGATTATTATATGTAAACTTTGTCACCCCCGCTGCAGCATTAAACAGGCTCCAGCCCCCGCAGTCAGATCAGAGTATCAGTGTAGTTGTAAGCAGGCTGGGCATGAGTCACATATAATAACCAGCACTACTCTGTTCCAAAACAGTGAAACCAGAACTTACCTCTGATCACAGATAGAAAGCATATGAGATGAAGTGATTTATTACCTAGGTGTCTGCTTGCCTAAAATCAGTCTCCTTAACCCTTCCATGCTATTATAATGATCCTGTCATGCAGAGATGCAGCGCAAAGTTACTGTGGCCCTGAGGGTCAAAATGCAGCATTTCAGAAAACAAAACATATCGGAAAAGACTAACATTTTCCAACAGCACTACAACATTTCCCAAAAGACTATGGCGTTTAAAAACAAAACAGAAATAAAAATTCCCAAAACACTACATTACTCATATCACTGATAATTCCACTATATATCTTCTTTGTATTTAAGGGTTGATCTATTATAATATACTTTTAAGATTAAAAGGTATAGAGTGTAAAACACAAGGCCCCATACTGCACTGTATGTCTGGGAATAAAGTGGATAAAACTTGATAAAGGCTGCTTATTTCCAGCTCTTGTGAGCATGAGTCATGTCTCAGTCGACCTGCTCTGTGGTTAGACTGGTATGCAGCAGATGGCGGCTCAGGTCAGACATGGAGGATTTCATTGTTTACACGGGGTAATAGTTAACAGTCATCAAGTTACATTATAAGGAGGTACTGGCTCTTTAATGATACTTAATATACACGAAGGGACATCAACGGAAAAACAGTGAGAGGAATGTGAGTGAATAAATAAAGTTACAGCCAACAACCAAACTGTTTCTGCACGCCAGTCCCCGCAGCTGAAAGCTTCCTGTAGCAGAGGATGAGAGCTGTGTGTGTGACGCGGGTCATTCCTCAGAGCAGTCCTAAGCTCTGACCAATGAGCCTCGTACGGAGAAACTTAAGTCTAAGTGTGATTCTTCAGTGTTGACTGCAGTGACAGCTTCATGACCACCCTCGAAAGGACTACCCATGTGAAATTAAGGATGTCCCAATCAGATCAGATTGATTAGCCCAATCAACCCATTTTTCAACTGATCAGCATAATTTTGAGCATGCGCCCCGCCCGATCCTTTTTTCATGTCCACTGTAACACAGGTGTGATAAACTGGGAATGTTAAAGTTCAGCTATAACACTATTTTTTATTACTCATTTAAAGTGTTCTCTACTTTACTTTGCTACATTAAGTAGATTTAAGAGCAATTTCTGAACACATTTTACTTTGTTTACTTTTATTTTGTTAAAAAACGCAAATGTATTTAAAATACCTCTCAGGGGGACTGAGAGGTATTTTAAATACATTTGAGTTTGTTTACTTGGTTATTTTATATATGTAAAAACAGGAAATGCTCTTCTAAACAGAAATGTGAATTCATGATAAGAACCATGTAAAAATATTTTTAGTTTCATAACTTTATTTTTTAAACAAAAATAAAAACCCCTTAAGGAACTGTTTGGGTGCAGACATTTTTCTTGTGTTGCATTACAGAGTTAATTAACCGTAAAGTGCACACTGGATTGATTGTAATAACTTTAAAGCACTTGAAGTGTGCACTATGCAGCTGTGTTATCCAGGTAAATACAAGTATGGGATCAGGACTCGGTATCAACAGATACAGAATATCAAATGACTCAGATCGGGATCGGGGGGGGCTTGATCGGGACATCTCTAATTGAAATGCTTCAATATCTTTAAACTCCAGAATTACAGAAGAAAGATTCAAAATTTCCTCTAAAGTTATGTTGACATTATCAGAAACATTAGCCAAATCTGAGACCATGATTCTCTGCTGGAAAACGGTGGATTGCCCCCTCTGGGTTGAGAGAAAGTTACTGCCACATGTGAAGGAGTTTAAGTCTTGTTTACGAGTGAGGGTAGAATGGAGTGCGAGATGGACAGATGGTTTGGTGCGGCATCCAAAGTGGTACCGGACTGTTGTGGTGAACAAGGAGCTGAGCTGGAAGACACATCTCTCGATTTCCTGGTCCATATATGTTCCTTCCTTCAGCTATGGTCATGAGCTTTGGGTAGTGACCGAACGGATGAGCTCATGGATACAAGTGGCCAAAATCAGTTTCCTCCGCAGGGTGTCCAGGCTCAGCCTCAGAGATAGGGTGGGGAGCTCGGATGTCCGGGGGGAGCTCGGAGTAGAACTGCTGCTCCTTCATGTCTGAAGTGGCCAGTTGAGGTGGCTCGGGCATCTGATCAGGATGTCTCCTTGGTGCCTCCCGCTGGAGGTACTCTGGGTGCGTCCAGTTGGAAGGAGAGCCTGTGGCAGACCTAAAACACACTGGAAGGATTACATATCTCGTCTGGCCTGGGAACACCTTGAGATTCCTCAGGAGGAGCTGGAAAGTGTTGCTTGGGGAGATGGACGTCTGGAGCGCTTTGCTCAGTCTGCTGCCCCGGTGACATGACCACGAATGACTGGATGGATGAACCAAATAGAATCCTGCATCTGCAGCTTTTATACAAAGTTATCCATCTCATAGTTGAGAGAAATAAACACAATATCAAAATGTAAATCAAACACAGATTAACAAAACAAAACATTTCCAACAAGTTCACTTTATTGTTAATTTTCATATAAAAAGCAAGTCCACTATAAAGGTAAAGCAATTTTACAAAAGAAGAGAACAAGAAGCGACAGTACGTACGTTAACATCATTCTCTGGAGTATGTTCAGGTTGAAATCATCGCTTTAAAAAGACACCATTGGTTCTGGTCAGCTTTTTTTCCCCCTCTACAACCCCAAAATCACTCCCAGTAAAAGAGAGGCTCCAGTATGCTGACACTGATGTAATGTGAGGCACGGTGCAAACAGAAGTAACAACAGGAACACTTAGTCCCTCATGCACACGGTACAGCATGATCTAGCTATGTCTTAGCATGCAGATGAACACTGGTGAATGTGACCCATCACAATCCGTGAGTAAAATCAGATCGCAGAGTCTACATGTGAAAATCAAACCGAGCAGCTCACAGCGGTAACATTAGCAGGGGTGGTTGTGGTTTGATTTCACACATGCACTAATTATCTCAGTCAGGTAACAACAGTAGCATCAGCCTCAGATTACCAAAGTAGCTTAAACACGTTCATATGGCTCATTAAAGTCCCTATGTGGAGGAGTTACTGAATCAGATTATTGCACCTTACCAGAGTTTTTGTTTGCTTACTAATTCATTACATCCCAACAAGGGCTGGAACTTTTTTTCCTCCTTCTTTTGGATCCTCCTACTATCAGTCACCATAAATGTTCAAACCCTATACAGAGGCATTATGGACTGTTTCTTGGATATCGTCCTCAGACAAAGGGCATGGCCCGTTAGAAGATAACATAACATCAAAAAAAAGTGAAAAAAGGCCCATCACAGCTTCTCAGAGCTTATGATGACTTCTCCAAAAGTAAATCCTCTCATTTGTGAAGCTTCCTTTTATTTATAACTACTTCTGCTTGAAAATGCATTCAAATGATTTTGAGGACCTGAAAACGCAAACTTTTAAAACCGGGTTCCAGAGTGTAATCTTTCTTCTGTTGTCGTTTAAACTGGCAATGTGCGGATCCTGTGAGAATGGTGACGTCACAGCCGCACTTCATTCACGCACGTGGTGCTCTATGGTTCGTGTGTCTACGGTTGTTTTTGCAGATCCGTATACTTGAGGATTGTTCTCAAAGTGTTATCATATGAACACAGATTATTCTAAAAACACAAAGCAAAGACTTTTCTGTTTTTGGTTGGGCCATTCTCATCTTAAGATGGCCTAAAAGAGACTGCTGAGTCACAGATAAGTGGAGGTTTGACTCTGGCAGACAGATGTTACAGATGTGATAAAGGCCTGAAGAACTGAAAATGACATCTGGAAGAGTTGCCGTGGTGACGTCATATGAATGCTGTCCATGTTGTATTCATACAGTTACATTAAATTCAGTAATGTACTGTAATGCCAGTGTGCAGTGTGACTGTTGCATGGTGTGGTGAGTGTGTAACGGTAACTTGTGTAACAGACAGAGGATAAACCTTGTTCAGTGTCAAACACTGGCTAACAGTGATGCTGGGTTACCTGTGAGCTGCTGCTGTGGCTGATATGCTGAAGGCGAGGTGAAACATGACGACTATCACACTGTGAGTGCAGAGGAATGCCCGGATGTGTGTGTGTGGTGTTCACATGCCCAAGGAGACTGACCACACGTCATCCAGATGCTCCACTGATGCTTTAAGGATGACCTCTGTGTGTGTGTGTGTGTGTGTAACAGGAGTCTCCAGAGGACACGTCATCTGATGCTGCTTCATCTTTCTTTCTACCAGGAAGGAGCCGTGTTGGCCAGTCGTCTCATACGCCTGGAAAAACATATTTCACTCACATTATTTGAACATTTCTGCAGATTCCCAGCTCTGAAAGAGACTTGGGCCATAGATCTTAAATGTGATGTAACAAATGAGGAATGGAACGAGGTCTGGAGAGGAGATCAGTCTGTTTGCAAAGATGTCTCACTGAAACTAACTCAGCTCAAAGCATTACACAGGTATCACTGGACTCCCAAAGAGATGTGAAAGGTCTGGAGAGGAACTGACAGCACTTGTTGGAAACGCCCGTCTAGCAAAGGGTCATATTTACAAGTTATAAGAATGTGATACTGCTCAAAAGTTTTGGTCTGAAGTTGTTAAGAAGATTTGAGCTGTTTTTTTTAACCTATGTTCAAAGTTTTTTTTTTAAAGAGCCTGTATGCATTTACAAATTGGAAACTACATTTCCTGTGAAAAAGGAAATTTGTTTGGAAAAGACAAAATGCACGAAGAGAGAAGAAATTGACACACCGTCGCTGAGTGTCCACAACCGACGTCTGAGGGGAACGCAAACAGTCACAGTTTTATGTGTTGGCCCACTGACCAAGTGTCAACTCAGTTTGGTGAACCAGCTCTCTGCAGCAGGCCTGTACCTGTACCTAACTTATCCCTTACAAATTTGTCATTGCTTATTTGTTGCACTAGTTGTTTGACTATTATGCTGTTTAGCTGTGAAATCATATTTTATTAATAAAGTCTGCTACAGTGCCAGGAGTTATTTTCCATCAACAAAATGACATACTTTTAAACGTTACTCTCCATCAAGCAGCCGGCAGCATACAGCAGCCCATTTTATTCTTTCTAATGTCATTGAAGCCACACTCATTGTACCGGTAAGCCAAACAAACCTGGAGCAGCATGAGGTACAGCTGAGCAGATCGACAGTTAGAGAATGACTGTGACCTGCTGTCTGTGTGCGACTGTCTCACCTTGTGTTCCTGTCTTGGTCTCGGATCTTCTTCTCCATTTCAGCATCTGTGAGGGTCTCCAGCAGGGGGCACCACTGGTCTGCATCACCTGTGTTGCGGATGGCAATCTCTACTGTTGGGAGCGGATTCTCACTGTGAGCAAATTACAAGCAGGGCAATGATGGAGCAGTCCAAATCAAAACAGCAAAGATCATCAGCTCAGAAAAGGTAAAATACTGTGTAGAAAGTTGGGGACGAGAAACAACACTCAAAAGTGAAAGTTTGTAGTATTTATCTCTGTCCAGTGTCTGCCGAAACCAAAGTGTTTCAGTGAGTGGTTGTGGTGAGTGTTTGGGTTACCTGAAGGCGTAGGTCCTCTGGTGCCAGCTGAGCTGACCGCGGATGCTGTAGGCGATGGTGGTGACGAACTCTCCACCCAGACCCAGCTCAGAGCACAGCTTCAGTGCAAACGACTCCGGCGAGTTCTCTCTCTCTGACATGTCCCACTCAAACTGGTCCACCAGAGAAATGTTCCCCACGTGGATGTTCAGCTGAGGACAAAAAGGAACAACAAAAAAAAATCATGTGCACTATTACCAACTTTATCCTACACATCACAGAAATATCACAGCTGCTTCACATCTGTCTCAGTCCAGTTCTTGAAAAGGACACATTTTTCCATTGCTGTAAAAAAAAAGACTGCAGAGGCCTTTGTGAGAAGCCGAGTTGGGTGTGCAGGAGATTGGAGGGATCTTCCTACAGCGTCTCCTGGGGGTGTGAAGGGAGAGACGCAAGATACTGTGTGAGGAAAGAGCTGCTTTCAGTAGCTGGAGCAGCAGCAGTGGCTGTGGCACCCACATTATGGAGGCTATTACGGTTTCTTAATACCAGGGTCGCAGTATTTATATACTTAATGTTTATTTAAAGGGACACAGCATACTAATGAACATCAGTATAAAATATAAATGTAAATGAGCCGGAGTTAGCAGGAGTGCTAATTTACATCTGTAGCCACCTGGCAGGTAACAGACAATAGACAAGAAAGAGAGAAAAAGGAAAAAAATACAACAATTCATACAGAGGACAAAAGTGCAGTAACAATAGCAATTTAAACTGTATGGCATAATGTGCATGGTATTAAGTACATGGTGCAAAATGCCTTATCTAAGTGCAAAATTCAACACGTGCTGTAAGTCAGGTTGAATTTTTAACAGAGGTCCAGCTGTGGGGACGGTGCAGAGACACTCGTTTAAACTGTTACAATTTCTTGCAGTCAGCAGGTGCTGAATCGTAAACACTCTCTGAATGTTGTACAGACCGTTTGAATACTTTGGAAAACATGGTGAAAAATGGAATAAGCAACTTGGAGAGAACTGTTCTTCAAAATTGCAGGAATGTAATTAATTAGGATTTTAAAACTACACAACACATTTTCCACTTAATAATTTAATATTTCAATTATTTTACAAAATTATTTTGATTTTTTTTTAAGCACTTTTTTTCAGGTAATTTCTTCTTTTTCTTTTACTTTCCCATTTTTGTTTGTTGGTTTGGCTTTAGGTAGTTTGTGTCTTGTCTGCCAGAGTTTGTGTCTGTTTTTGAGTCATTTCTTCTTAAGATGCCCGCTGCCTACTTCCCATGTTTTTCAAAGAAATCAAGTCTACTTGCTTAGGTTTGAAAGGGTTAATCTTGATAAATCACACAAAACAAGCTGGAGGTAATATTTAGACAACAGTAGACAACAAAAATTCATCTGAGAGAGAATTTGGCTGGAAGAATGTTGTTATTTCTGTCAGCTGGAGGTCTCGTGGGGACAAAGATGCAAATCATTTCCATGTGTTTTGTGAGTTATCCCTCAGCGCCTTATAGCATCCTGAAACTATTTTTAGGTTCTAACCAAATGTAATTTGAGTTTGGAGCTGATGTGCCGGAATTAAGTGGAGGAGCATAAATGAAGGGAGAGGGATAGATATTTGTCAGTGGCTTTAAAAAATCTGAATGAAGACAGATTAATCTGGTGGACTATATTTATGTCATGGAGGGAAATTACTTTTAACTTGAGACCCCAGAGGGAGGCTTTTGTTGAGAAGTCTAAACCCTTCAGACCAGATTCTGCATAAAAGTGCAACAGAAACACATTCCAGTTTGTTTACATGCATGTGCATGTTGTTTTCATCGTATTTTTTCATATATATATATATATATATATATATATATATATATATATATTTACAGAACATTTAGTTTCTGTCTATTTTCTCCTTAATAGAAAAGACATTAAAGGGTTCGAGGATATTCCTGTAAAGCTTCTGAGGAACTGTTGTCTCTTTGGTTCAGCACGCACCTTGATGATGACTCTCTGGTCTGCCTGCTCCTCCAGTATACTGTCAGTGGGGTAGGACTCAATCTGCTGCCGAATGGCTGAGGCGATGGCGGGGACAAAGGCCAGAGGATTGAGGTCCAGGTCATCACATAAAATCTCTGCAAACATCTCTGGGGTCATCAGTTTCTCTGAAGAGAAGGGCAGATTGGTGGGGTTCAACTTGAGGTAGCAGAAGAATTTGACACGACTGAAACTGACAATCGTGTATGTTTTGGATATATTTACCATTCATGTTCCACGTGAAGGCATCTCGCAGTTTCTGTCCGTCTATCTCCATGTCCAGACGAATGGGAACCAGCGCCTCCACCTGAGCTGCGTTCTCATGGATCACTGCGGGGTCGTGGTCATCAAAACTGAGTATGAAACAAAACTTAACATTAGATCATTACTGTTTATCCCAGCACTTCTTAAAGTCCTTTTAACATGACCTGACCATTCACACATCCTCAGTCCTGCCTTCAGTCACAACAGAGTGACAGCGTGTCACACTGCTGCGCTGCAGCGTCTCACCACAGGGGGAAGGTCCTCTTCTTGTCCCGGCCCATTCTGTTGCGGTTGATGGTGGTGGAGCAAGGCACAGCATCGAGGTGGTGAGAGCTGTTGGGCAGTGTGGGGACCCACTGACTGCTCCTCTTAGCTTTCTGCTCCCTGAGAGAGAGGACAGCAAACACAGTGTTAACCCTTTAAAACCTGGAGCCACAACACTTTTCATGTGCTGCTTTCAGACATCTTCTCAGATGTGTGCAAACCTTTGATTCCTGGACAAAATGGTGTGTTTTCTGTCAAAAATGTATTAATTGTTTCCATTTTTTAAGCACTTTTCCTTGACTTTCTTTTTCTTTCTTTTTTTAAAAGCTAATTTTCAGGTAATTTGCTTACATGTTTTTTTTTAATGTCTTTAACATTCGGGTCCTTTCTTCTTTTGTTGCTTCTTCCCATGTTTTTGCAATTAGTCAAGCTAATTTGTTCAGGTATAAAAAGGGTTAACAAGGGTGCACAATCTTTCCTGCACCTACTGCAGTTTGCATTCCAGCCAAACATCAGAGTGCAGCATGCCATTGTCTTCCTGATGCACAGGATCCTCTACAGCGTCACTTCCACAAAGCAGTCCATTCAGTTTAGTTCAGAGTGCATTTTTCACCAATGGAAATGTTCCTTATGGTCCCCATTTTTGGTCCCCCCTCTGCGTGGGATGCCCAGCACACTGATCCAGCACTAAAGGGTGGTGCTAGAAACACTGCAGTCTTTTGATTGGTCAGTAGAGAATCAACAGTGTGTTCAGTGCTGAGCTGTGGCTGCTTTAACCTCGGTTCATACCATGACAGGTATTTCAGACATTAGCAAACTATAAAACTATTAAATGAAAGAAGGCTTGCAGCCTCTAGCAGCAGCTGGAGACTGAGAAAAAAATTTAATTCACTGCTAGCAACTTTTAAGGTTTACTTGGTGCATGATGACGTGGATCCATCAAAACACCCTAAATTTCAACATGACAACTTTGACCCCTTCATCTGTCTTTATTGTCTCTCTTGGATGATACTTTTAGCAATGAGTGGATCTTCAAACCTGTGAAAATGTATAATAACTTAGATTGGATTATGTGAACTGCATATTCTTATCTTCACTTGGAAAACTTGGACCAAGCAAGATTATTCTCAGATTTTGGAAATCCCCCCTTTATGTGTAAAATCAGGGATGACCCTCTTAAACCTTTATCTACTTATGGTGAAACCACTTTCAGTGATGTGAGCGCTACTTTGGGCCAGCGTCCGTCCCTTTATGGTCTGAGGTCTCGGTACAGCTTTGGGCCAGGAAAAAAAATTAAATTGTCAAAATGAAACACAAGTGCCAAATCAGCCATTATGTGATGGAGCTTACCTGAGGTACGCTGGGGGCTCTGTGCTGATGGACACCGCTTTGTATTTCTCATCATTCCCCTCAAAGATCTCTTCACATTCTGACGCCTTCAGCAGAGTAACACTGGTGGCTTCATACAGACAGTGGGCAAGAAAACACATGTTAAATTTTGCACAAATTATGGCTAAGAATGCTTCGCATTTATACAAGCTGTCACCACTGCTGTAACATCACACTTTTGGATTTTCTGTTAGTTTGGTTTGAAGCTATCTGGCTATGCTAACCATCAGTTCACTAGTTTCACCACTGCCTGGACTTTTTTCTCTTATTAAAGTCCAATCACACTCCAGCTAATTAAGTAAAAAAATGAAACAGGTCAATTGAAGAAAATTAGAGATATGAGGATTGTTCAAAGATTGTTTCCACTTCACTCATTTTGCCTGATATCATATCTTGGTGGATTGGTCACTTGGTTCAAATATATTTTTTCATCTACAATTAAATCATTGTTTATACCAGCATTTTTTAATATAAACATGACAAACAACCTATGGACCTTCCAGACTAGGAGCACTCCACAGAGACGTTAAGTGTCCAGATTAAAAACAAACAAAGACACACCACTGACCATGTGATGATGCTACGATTTTCTTCCTCTCCTCCACAGAGGCCAGCCTCCTCCATAACGATGGATATCTTTTATACAGAGAGCCTCTGAACATGCGCAGATAGTTTCCAACCTGAGGAGCAGAAGGCAGATCTTTAAGAAAAACAAAATTCAATGACTGAAGAATGGGGAAAAATAAGCTCTACAGGGATAGACCGTGATTAAACATTTTTTTGATACAAGGTCTGACCTTTTCAATGTTTTATTTTCTGTAATACGTGTTTCTGACAGTGATCAACAGATAAATACTTCAAATTTGTGTAATTTAAGCACAATTATTAACCTTTAGGCCCTGCTTTAATATAACTCACACTCATATCGCTCTGTGCACCAAATGTGCTTTACAAAATCAAGCTTTAAAAAATATATATTTATATGACATTCTACTTTCATTAAGTTAATTTTTTAACCAACATCAGTCCAACATCAGCACGTAAAATGCAAACAGTCCCTAACGATTAAATATTACTTTAAACTAATTGCAAAAGTATTTAACTCCTTTCAAATAAACGTTGGGTAGAGGCCTGACTGCAGTTACAGCCAATATGCTGCGTGGATGGTTCTGAATCAGCTTTAAAAGTGTGGAACAGTCATTAAAATCTCTCCCTCAGTCTTCTTTCTGAAATTGTTTGAGATCTGTCAAGTTTCAGTGGGCAGATTTGTTAGGATTGTTGTCCTGCTGGAACTGAAATCTCCTCTTGGGCTCCAGTTCTCTTGCAGAGATCACAGCAGTAAGTATTCCTCCAGCTCTATTGGCTTTCTGCAGAGAATGATGAGCATGAGGATGTCTGCCTTCTTTGATGCTGTATTTGACATACAGCAATCTTATGATTTTGACTACTGTGTGTTTTTAAAAGGAAGCCCCAACTTTAAAATATCCCAAAATAAGCATCTCTGATCTCTTTTAAAAACCTCACCTCTACAAGTTAGCTGAAATTTCCAATGGATTTCTGATTTGGATGACCCTGACTATGTCCGTGACAAATTTCACATGATATTACTGTACAGTTCGAGAAATATAAAGGGATAGTCCTCCCAAATTACAGTAAAAGATTCATAACTTCCTCATAAGAGAAATGTCACTCCCAAATAACCTTATCAGGTTAAAGGAATTTTTCAAAGGATTCCTGTTCAGCTTGGTGTTTCTGACAGATTTCATGTGATTTTTCTGTGCAGCTTTTGAGAAATTTAAAGGAAAAGTCAGCTCAAATGACATTATAACATATTCATAATAGTTGTAGTCATACTCTCCAATTTTGTTATGCTGGGGAACAATGAAATAATACGAAGTGGTTCGTTGTGGGAGTCCATGTGAAGGTTAAGGAGGAGTTATAGGAAGGGTTAATGGTTCACCTTTGAGGGAGGTCACTTAAACCACAGGTGTGGAGTTGTGAGGGGATGAGTAGGTTTGTGATGTTTAGAGTGATATGGGTGTTTCTATGTAGCTATTGATTGCTCTTTCTATCAAAGACCACTTTGGAAATAGGTGCCTTCAGTAAAGCTTGTACGTGCAGTCCTCTGAGATTGTTTTTATGTCCTGATACTAACTGGTGGACATGGCTCAGAGGTGGCGCAGGTCTTTCTCTAATCCAAAGGTCTGAGGTTCGATCCCCAGCTCCTCCACTCAATGTGTGTAAGTATTCTCGGGCAAGATACTGAACCCCAAATTTCTCCCAATGCTGTGCCATCTGAGTGTGAATGAATACGAGAGGTTACTGAGTAGCATGTTGCACCTTGAACGATAGCCTCGGCCACCATTGCATGAATGTGACATATAGTGTAAAAGCGCTATACGAATGCAGTCCATTTATCATACTAGGGAGAGTTGTTAAAAAAAATAAAAAATAAAATAAAATACAGAAAAAAATCTGTTGCAATATGGTTTACTACAATTTAACAGATTATTCTATAAATTATGTTGTGGTATGGTGTTTTACAATATTTTTTCATGTGTCCCTTTTTAAGTTTGTGCAAGTGTCCCTCTAAATGTCTCTGCACGGCCCTGGGTAGACATCTCTCAGGCTGATACCCCCAAAACTCTGCAACTCACACCAAAACTATCCAGAGTGATAAACGGCAACGCTGGGCTGAGGTTTGACATGTTCTTTACACACCGTCCTCTAAACAGACACGACACAACACAGCAGACTGCTGTAGACATCGCTGAAGGGCATTACTTCTCTTCCGAACAAACGTGAAAATTGGTATGTTGAAATATCAAACGTCGATAAAAACTGAGTAGGTGGCATACTATTCCAAAACAGTAACGTTACTCTTTTGCGCGTTACTTCGTGTTGACGTAATTCAAGTAACGTGCAGTTGATAGTGTGGCTCAACTACCCTCCCTCTGCAGCAGGTTGGAATTTAAGTTACTGCAAAACAGAAAAAGCTTGTTTGCGTTACTGTTGTTAAGAGAAGCTTGAATGGCATAGATTATACATGATGCGTGATTTATGCTGCTCTGGCTTTAACCGGTTATATCCCGCTCTTCGCTGTTGGGTATTTCTTTGTTTATGAAACCATCAATGAGGCTGTTTAGCATGCTAGCATTAGCTAGCCAGCAGAAGAGCTAACTGAGGCTAACAGAAAGTGAATGCATAGACAGTCACATACCTCTGAGCCAACCATGTAAAAGTCTCCATCCTGTTCTAGCTGAAATTTCACTGGTTTCTGGCCAAACGTTTTACTTAGAGCCAGTTGCATCTTTCCGCAGTCGCTAGCAGCTAACTAATGAGAAGCCCTCTCTTCTTCAGAGGCGTTTGGGGTCTGCGAAAAACATGGGAAATCAGAGGGTCTTCAGTAAGGAAATCGTTCACTCTAGCTTTCTGCATTTAAAAACACCAGGTAGGGGTATGGCGGCTAAATAAGTGTAGAAATGCAAAGAGAGAAACCATAACTAAATGTTGCCACAACATCTCCACTTATAATGTGGCCGCTGCATCTTTATGATTTATTTTTTTCCGAAGATTTGAACGCTGCATTGGCCTTCCTCTTCGTTTCAAGGTAGAGGAACAATCCCCAAAGCGCATCATCGCCCCCTGCTGATCTAAAGTAAGATCAAATTTCTTCTCTACATTGAATCCGGTGTTGTCTCGAAGTGTACTCCCCCGACAAAGAGGTGTTTCTCTCTGTTAATGCATAGTTACCGCCTTATAAAGTTTTCTTAATAAATACTACATATGGTTATTTTTGACTAAACTAAACTAAACTAAACTAAGATAAAATAAGATAAAATAAAATAAAATTTAAAAAAGGGTTTAGTCCACATGCTCATGCTCATACTGTACTTTGGGTGCACTGATCAAAGCTGCAGTTTAAAAAATTACATTTTAAATAATATCAAATATAGCAAATAGAAAATGTGCAAAATTAACATTTCATAAAAAGGGGGAGTGGGGGAAAATAGAAGAAGGAATAACAAAAATATTAAAATAAATATAATTAAAATAGATAAAAGATACATAAAAGATATAAATAAAATGTATTAAAAAATCAAATAGAATTATGTAAGTTCTAAAGTAAAAATAAGTGCTTAAGTAATTAAAACCCACTTAGGTTTGTAACAAAACCACAAAGTGATAAGTGCAATAAGTATCAAACCATAAAAAAAATAAGGCTTTTGGGTTGGGTGTAGATGGGGGACACATATTTCAACAGGGAAACAGTCTTCGACGCTACACCAGTATTTCCATTTCATTGGGGATTACTCAAATTTTCTTGTAAATCTTATGTGCGATACTACAATAACAACACTAAATTCAGACCACAACAATTGTATGTGTATTATGTTGATTATAGCTTGGCTTCCATGGCATCCCTTAAAAACTTTGAAACATGACCTGGAAAAAGTGCCTTAAAATTATAAAAAGTTTGGAACATAATTGTAAACATTTAATTATGATAATTTTAAATGTAGATTTTCACTAGCTTTGTTTATTATTATTATCCCTTTACATTTCCCCCTAGCTTTTCTAATAATGAATATTTCCAAAATCTACTAATTTCTTGCTGTTTGTTGAACATTTCTCACAGAGTTGCTCATTGCTTTTCTTGCCATGTTTTTGAAAGCAATTGCACCATTTCGCTTGAGATCCGAAGGGTTAAATACTTGTGAAAGGAGTCTGAAAGCAGCACAAGAAAAATGATGTCGCTGCAGCTTTCAATGGGTTAATAAAAATGAGTAAAAGGTCATTAATTTATGTCCATAACAGAACAATACAACTCTATTTGTATAGCAGTGTCCTTTAGATTATTGGGAAGTGTAAAACACAAAAGAATAACACTATCAGCTGTGATACAAAAAAACAAACCATGACTTCATCACAGGCCAGTACTCATCTCCCTGCTCAACACACACAGATGATTTAAATCTCAGTTTAAAGCACGTACATGTTTTGGTTCAGTGTAAGTATAATTCAGCAAAGCTTTCAGTCTTACTCTAAATTTTACAAATGCGTCATCATATGTCATAATTTCTCTTATCCCTTCTTAAGAGCAACACACATCAGCCAAAGGTTCTCCACAAAGGTCTATAATCCATTCCCACAGGCTGCTGGGGCAGTACACCGGATCATATGGTAACATTTCAAAAACAAAAATGTGTTCAAATCTACTTAATAAGCCAAAAGTATCGTCACATACAGATTAGACGAGAGACTCGCCCTGTTTGTGTGTGACATACCTGCATGGATTTGATTAAGACTGTTTGCATTATATGAAATAAAAAAGCATACAGCTGTGAACACTAAATTAACAGGGATAGTTTGGATTTTTTTTAAAAATAACGTTTTATGGAGTATTTTTCTATAGAAGGTTTATCTCCTACAGTAGATGTCAGTCAGCAGGCCTCTAGTTCGGAGAAGCAGGCTGGAGTACAAAAAAGAAGTTAAGCAATGTACCGCTGTGGACAGGGTCAGCAACAAGATGTCTTTTTGCCGCAAAAAAATTCAGCATAAAAAAAAAAAAAAAACAGTATCAGTTTAGGTGTATGTTATACTGGGAGTATTTCCGCTGCTTTACGTTTTCATCAGACAGTGCGTTCCAACAGGGAAGCTGTTAACAGCTTTAGTTCCTCATCTATGCTCTCCTCAAAGCCGCCAGACTTTATTTATAAAAACAGTAACTTTGGCTCATTGAAACAGAAGGGTTGCTGATCCACCACTGCTTTGATTAGGTAGTTAGTTTGTGTTATTGTGTGACTTCAGTGAATCTGAACTAACCCTTTGAATGCCAAAGTCACACAATAACACAAACAAGCTCACTGATGGAGGCAGCAGTAGACCAGCAGCTCCTGTGTTCAGTGATGTTAAATCACTGTTTTTCTCAGTGGAGTCTGGCTTTATAGAGCGTGACAGAACGGCCTTGTTTTGTTATTGAAACCACTGCCTGACAGCAAGGTAAAGAGGTGAAAATATACTGAATAAAGCGTACACCTACACTGGTGATGATTTTTTTTACGTTGGACTTTTTTAAGGTGGCTAAAATATGTTTTGTAGCTGACCCCGTGCACAGCAGTGCATTTCTTACCCTGCTAGCAGGGAACGCTCCCACAACATTGTCTAACATTACCCACAAGTTGCAATAATATCATAAAGAAATAATTTGTAATCTCATGTTCAAAAAATGTTCCTATAAGGTTAAATGCTGCCTAAGATGTCATAACTGCAACATTCTGAGGATGTTTAGCTGATGTCGAGAGGTTTCCGATGAGAGAATGTTCTTTCATAAAACATTCCCACAATGTTACATGAGAACAAAGGAAGAACACTTTCAAAGCAACATTGATGACTAAGATTGCAGACATTTTTAAATTAAATGTAATGTAATGTGATATGTTAGCAATAAAAAAAACACTTTTAACATTTTTTGATGTTTAGAGAGAATGTTACCTGAACTTTAAGAAGAACGTTCCGGGAACTTAAAGAAAACTTGCCGCTGAAAATGTTACTAAAACATTGCATTGGTTGCATTGCACTGTCCTCAGAATGCTTTAAGAACCAAAAATTGCTAGCTGGGTAGCTTCAGTGTCAGACTCAAGCCTGCTTCTCCAAACTGGGAGTGTGCCGACTGACATCTGCTGCATGAAAAACACTGACTGTGTGTAAGTACCCTGTATAACCCCACTTCAAAAACTCTGAACTATCCCTTTAACTGAAGATGACTGAAAAGCTGAAGTTCTGGATAGTAAAAATTGAGATATTTGTATATCACAATGACCTGCTGAGTCCAGAGGATTAATTTACAAGAGACATCTTTGGTTTTGTACAGTACTACCACAGCTCAAAGAGATAAAACCAAAGGATCATTTGCCACACACATTTATTTTTTTTTATAAAAGTGAAATGAGAAAAAAAATGCACTCGCCATCTGAATAATAATTTTTCTATTTTACTGCTGTCATTTTTTTCTCTTTCATATGTCAATTGTTGTATATCAATATTTTTTTAGATGAAGACATACATCACCTTGAGCCCACAGGCTCACCATCCAGAGTTCCATCCGAGCAGCTTGTGTTCTCTCAAAAAGTCTTAGAGCAACGTTCTTGCATCAAGAAGAGTTTCTGGGGATGATTTAAGCCCATTCACAAAGACAACAGACGGTTATCCTCAAACCACCTCTGGTTGTTTGGCATTCTTCATCCAGAACTAAACAAACAAGTCAAAAACAAAGACCATGTTTGTCCCCTCCACATCTCTGAGGGAGTGTCCTTGGAAGTGTCCCGACAATCAGGGACCAAATTTAACCTCCAAGGCGCTGTCCCTCTCCCCAGGCGAACCCTCCGGGGCGCTCCTCAGGCAGGGGGTTGTAGTTGGCGTCTTCCTCTGGAGTGTCAAACAGCATCTTTCTGTGAGGGACACACACACACACACACACACACACACACACACACACACACACACACACACACACACACACACACACACACACACACACACACACACACACACAGGAGGAGGATGAGGATGAGGATGTCTCTCTGTGAGCTATCTTCTAGACCCACAAAGAGGACAAAAACAAATTCAGGTAAAGCTCTAAGAATTCATTCATTCTTTTCTCCACGTTCATGCATCTTTAAAAATGTCCTACATTTTCAGACTACATGGTGTGTTGGATCTTACAGGTTTGGGCTTTCAGTATTGTTTTATCGACGTTAGTGCCATCAAATGACTCCCCCTCTGTTTCCTGACTTATGATGCTGGATAATGGCCAGTAAAGTGTTTTTGCATAATAAAACAATGTCACAGTTGACCTTTGACCTTTGATATAAAATGTCAGAACTTCAACATTACATCCAATTAGAAATTTGTGTGAAATCTGGACAAATTAATTCTCAAATTATGGCCAAAAACACATCTTATGAGGTTACCTTGACCTTTGACCACCAGATTCTAATCAATTCATTTCTCAATCCAAGTGGATGTTTGTGCCAAATTCGAGGAAATTCCCTCAAGTGCTTCTTCAGATGTTGGGTTTTTCGAGAAAGAAATGGATGCATGTCACAGTGCTCTTGACCACCAAAATCTTATCAGTTCTGTAGTGACTTAGGCGCTGTACTGTAGCTGCCACTGGCTGCTAGTTTATTCAAGCTATTTTGACATCTTCTCAGAAAAATCATCTACAGTCTTTACTCGTGCTTATGTCATTTATGTTTGTCTTCTCTCCAAGCGTCTGGTATGTCTGTATAACTTCCAATACGTTTCATCACAGTTATTAACAAATGTCACCAAACAAAAACATCACCACAGTCCCAAACTGCAGCTACAATAAACCCCCTCGTAGCTAGGCAAAAATAATATATATGGCTCCTCTTAAGTTCACTGGTAAATCTAAGTGAACGTTTGTGCCAAATTTAAAGAAACTCCCTCAAGATGTTCTTGAGATACCGCATTACAATGAGACAGACAAGGTCACAGTGACCTTGACCTTTGACCTATGACCACCAAAATCTAATCAGCTCATCCTTGAGTCCGAGTTAACATTTGTGCCAAATTTAAAGAAACTCCCTAAAGGCGTTCTTGAGATATCGAGTTCATAAGAATGGTCTGGATGTACGTACAGACGACTGGAGAACAGAATGCCTCCGGCCTCGGCTATTTCTGGTGCAGAGGCATAAAAAATGTTTGAAAAAAAGATGAGTGACTCACATGATAGATGGGGTCTTGAGCCATCTTCCACCACCTGGCTGGTTGGGGAAAACATCCTCCAGAAAAAAGTACACATGTCCAACAGCGATACCTCAAGAAAGGTAAAACAAAAAACATGTTAACATGAGCACTTTTCATACTGTACACCACCAGACATACAGCTGCCTCTGGCTCTCTGCATACCACCAAAACACTGAATAATGACTGCAGATGACAGTGATGGGTACCTAAAAGATCCACAATGATGGAGTTGCCCAGCAGGAGTGAGAATCCCATCAGCACCCAGGGAAGGAAGGGCGCCTGGAAATTCAGCAGGCCAAAGAAATTCATGCGAACGTTTGGGTTTCGCCGACTCCACACGTACACCAGCATGATGGTGAAGGCTTGGCCCAGGAACACCAGACTCACAAAAGTGCCAAATATCTGAAACCTCGTTAAAGAACAAAGCATAGAAATGAACTCTGAACAAACTGGTTATCATGACGACTGAACCATTCAGGTGCCAAACCTAGAGCTGGTTAATATGTTCAAACATGGGCCAGTTACTCAGCCTTTTTTGGTGTCATGTCTCCAGTCTTATTCATGCACCAGAGTCTTTGCACACGGCACAAAACCTGCCCTTATATAGTGTTTAGGGGGTGTTACCTGTGCTGACAGGTGACTTATGATGAGTGGGATTCATCATTGAGCACAAGTGGTCAAAGCAGATTAGGATGGTGAAGAGTGTTTGGTGCATCTGGAGGTGATTTCTCTCATATTTTTCTTACCAGAAAATTAAGAGAAAATAAAAGAGACATTTAAGAGAATGTTGCTGCATGAGGCCCAATATTTGTGGAAGTTCAAGAGTACGATAAGCTGTACCACAGAGCTGTAAATGTTGAGGATGTTTGGGTTACATGTCATTAAAATGTTCACTTAAGACATTATGCTGTATAATCAGTGAAAATATTTTGAAATAAAACATTAATGTCAAGGATACAGTCATCAGCAGCCCACCAAAGAGGAACATGAAGACAAAGTCAGCTGTGCGCCCCCTGAAAGAGCCCTCCTCGAGCATACGACAGTATCTGTACCTGAAAGCATAGGGTTAAGGAAGTCTACACAGACATTCTGTCACATTTAACAGAGATCATCATCACCAGCTAAACACTTAAGAACCGCCACGTCACACATATCTGTGTCACTGATTTTGGACTTTAGTGCATCTTATGGCATGTATCTCTATTATTTGTACACTGAAAGCATTAGAGTGTAACGTTTCATCATGTCCAGCTTCCCCTGTGAAACCGAAATATGCAAACACACCTCACATGCTCAATGAAGTGAGACATGGAACTGAGAAGGATACAGAAAAATCATATTGAACAGGAAATTGAAGCCAACTGGACCAAAAAACAGGAAGTTGGTTATTAGTCGCCATACCTACAGAGAGAAAAAGAAAGAGAAGATTCAGAAAAATAAGAAAGAAGAAATGACCCAAAAATTTGTGAAAAATACAAGAAAATTAGTTTAAACAAACAAACAAAAAAAAAACCAGCAAAACAAAACAAACAGAAAAGGAAAGTCTAAAAAGGGCTTAAAATTTTAATAATTATGTAACTTAACTTTAAATATGCAGATATGATAATTATAAATCTAGTTTTTACTTAGCTGTTTTTCTTTCAAGACATTTCACACTAGCATTTTTATCCGAATAATTTTCTAAATCTACTAATTTCTTGCAAATTGTGGAATATTTCTCACCAAGTTGCACAAATGATTTTTTAAGATAATTTTTTTTGGCTTTTTGCCTTTATTTGATAGGACACTTCACATGTAAAAGGGGGAGAGAAAGAGGATGACATGAAGCAAAGGATCGAGGCCGGAATCGAACCCGCGGTCGCTGCAACAAGGACGCAGCCTCTGTATATAATGGGATGCATGCTCTACCAACTGGACATCCTATTTCCCATGTTAAAAAAATAAAAAATAAAATGTAACC
Organism: Plectropomus leopardus; assembly: GCF_026936395.1. Lineage (NCBI taxonomy): Eukaryota > Metazoa > Chordata > Actinopteri > Perciformes > Serranidae > Plectropomus > Plectropomus leopardus. Next base: position 2,043,352 of record NC_142195.1, on the reverse strand, counting down.
GATGTTCTCAGGACTTAAAGGTTTAAATACTAATGAAAGACATCTGAAAGCAGCACATGAAAAGTGATGTCACTCCAGGTTTCAAAGGGTTAACTGTTCTATGTCCTGCAGTCAGTGAAAGCAGTGACAGGAGGCCACATGACACAAGAGTAATCGCTCTTCAGCTCAGAGCAGTCTGTACAGAAACCTAATTGATGGCGTGTAGAAAAATGAAAGAACTAATTCTACATAATCTTAATCATGATGTGACGACGACAGTCTGGATCAACCACACGAGGGATGTCTGCTCTTATTCTGACAAAAAGTGTATGATGCTAATAGAGTATATCTAATGTGATGTCATGTATGTGGCACTATTTGAATTCAAATCTGGCTGTAATCAAAATAGCCATCATTTTTGTGGGTAAAACAATTTCAACATGTTTTTAAAATGTATTTATGACAGTTTTTAATTATCAAATGACAGAAAAATGAGGATTTGACAGGTGTTAGTGTGTGTGTGTTTGATGATAGCAGCTGATGTGCTGTCAGAGTGCAGGTGTTACATATTGGCTTTTGTTTTTTTTTTTTAGAGATTATTTTTTGGCATTTTAGCCTTTGTTAGATAGGGCAGATCAATAGTGTGAAGGGGGGAGAGAGAGAGGGGACAACACGCAGCAAAGGGCCTCGGGCAGAAGTCGAACCCGAGGCCGCTGCAGCAAGGACACTGCCTTCATTCATGGGGCACCTGCTTTATCCACTCAGCCACCGACGCCCCAGGTATTTGTAAGTTAGATAAGATCGAGACTTTAGCAGGACAGTCAGTGTTGCTGTGTATCAGGCTGCTGTCTGCTCTGCCAGTGACAGAACGCTGACCTCACTCTGCTGATTTAATGCAAATCTAGGAGGAACCTTCATGACAAATATAGAATATACATTTTTTTGTAAAAGTGTTACATGGGATAGGCAATTTACAGAAAAGCTCAGTAGCAAATGTAGCTGTGGCAGACAAATATAAGAAATTTCATTTTACCTGGACTTTGACACTACTTTTTAGTGAATATATACATATAGTTGAGTTTATTAAGGCTGTGGAGTGTATGAAGTGTTAAAATTTGTGCCCTGAATCATCCAGAGAATGAGGATGAAGTGGAACAGTGTTCTAGATTACTCACCTGGTAATTCCTTAGAATCAAATCAGGATTGAAGTATAGTTGAAATGGTGTGATGATCTCTAGTTGCTGTGTGAGAAAGTAAAACAAACATGTTAGAGATAAATGATCCAGCTTTGACAAACATTAACATACATCCAACCCAAAAACAACCCTAGTCTTACAGAAGTAACTTTTTCACTCCATTGCTTAATGTGCTTTTGTTGAATGAGGCTTTTCCTGGAGACCAGAAAGAAAGAAAAGAAACCTCTGAATTTGCTTTACTGCACTGGATGATAAAGATGCCAGTTTCTTCACGGAGGCAACTTCTGGCGCCAAATCCAACAACAAACAGAAGACGGCGTTTACATGACCAAATATACAATCCACAGAGCCCAGTTTGCATATTGTGATGTTTTTGTCACACACAGTTAATTGGCATATTCTGCACAATATTAACTGGCAGCAATTGTTGTTGTTGTTGAGATTACTTTCAGTGTTATCGGAAATAAGAATTACAAAATGAGAAATTGTGTTAAAATGGCGTAAAATGAAAAAGTGCATTTCAAAATAAATTAATCTATTATGAAATAAAAAGGAAAATTCTATAAAAAATCATAAGACAATAAGAATAACAAATTGTATAAATAATGTGTGGAGTTTGTATACTTTCTTCAATTATTTCACACATTTTTGTTATTTGTGTGATTATTTATTTCATTATTTGTTTATTTAGGCTAATTTTGAACAACTTGGGACCCAACACACATGCAGCCTCTACAGCATATGCAAAGTACATCCTATCTCTCTGGGCAGATACAAAGTATATATAAAACAGGTTCTATCTACAATTTAGAAAGGACTACAGAGGAAATGAGGCCTGAGATTTCACTGAAAAACCAATTACTCCTCCAGCCAGCATATCAGCTTTGGAAAGTTAAATTTGAATAAGACCAAAGAAATGTCCTCTGTTGCTAATGACTCTGCAGCTAGTTTAGCAGGACTTATTTGACACTATTGGGCCTCATACACTGAATGACAGAACACTGTTTAAAGTGTGCTGTTCATGTGCTGCTGTGTGTAAAAGGTGTCATTTCTGGCTGTGCTACGCAGTAACCAACAACAAAATACAACACTGAAAGACTGAGACAGAGTGAAATTTAGTTGAGATACGTCATCCATCCAACCATCCATCCAACCATCCATCCAACCATCCATCCATCTTTATTACAATTCAGTGGTGGAAAGGGAAATTAACAAAGTCCCTTTAACTAAGCACAGTTAAGAACAATTTTCAGGTACTTGGACCTAACTTGAGATTGATGGATCTGACACTATTTACTTCACTATACTTCAGAGGGAAATTCTGTACCACATTACATTAATGTGACAGCAGAAATGATTGGTTACTTTGCAGATTTATATTTTCTGCAAACATATATGATCGGCTTATAGGCTAACACAGCAACCAAACTCATTTTGCGGGTTGAGCGTTCCTGTAATGTTTAAATAATAAAATAGAAAAGTAATAATACTTGACAGCATGGCATATTCAGTAACGTTACATTTGATACTTCGCCTACCATAAAACCTCAAATTAAAGCCTTCAAAGCTTATTTTTATATAAGTTATTTCGAAGGATAAAAACTGGATGTTGGCTACCTGCCAGTGCTAATCTTAGTTAGCTCCTAAGATCATGCATACAGTATGTATAGTGGGTTTTGTTTTTAATTTCAATTTCATTTTTTAAACTATGTTTAAAAAATTAGCATTAATCTACCCTGTATCTTGTATATATCTTTAATCTTTTGTTAATATGGACATGCTGCACACACGGTTAGCTTGGTAAGATTCTCTACAATTCAGTAGTTCAGTTCATTGTGGTGAAACCTTCAGCATCAAAGAAAAGAAGTATTACCGGCACTGTAAACAAGAAAGATGACGAAAAGAGCTTAGTAGATGTAAACATCCAGTAAACTTTATTCATAATTATCGAAAAAATATATTTAAACATTATTTTACATAATTATTATACATTTTTTAGCTTTTTTTCTCCCAGATAATTCCTTGCTTTGTATTTTTTTGGGGTGGGGATGGCGGGGCAAATTTGCCGGACTTGTACTTTTCACAGATTTCTTACTAACCTCTGGGTATTTTTTTCTTTTATTGCTCATTACCTTCTTCCCGTGTTTTTGCCCAGACTTTAAAAGGTTAAAGAAATTGACTGTATTTCCCATTTTTGCTGAGCAGTTTTGTGTGAAAGGATATAAAAGCTTGTCCCATATTTACAACTGTCCCAGATATAAGCCTGTTAAGTTCAGCGATTTCAGCAAGTAATAGCCTGAGATGGTATATTTTCAAATCGCTAACAATTCTATACCTTAAGATTTGTAATGCATGACATTTACTTGTAACAGAGTATAATTATTACGTGGTATTACTATTATTACTTAACAAATCTAAGTACTTCTTTCCCAATTAATATTAAAAAATAGATTTTACGTGGTGTTCAGTGTGGGTGCCTTCTCAAGAGAACAGAGAGAGCAAGAGAACACACAACAGCTGTCGCTTGTGAACACTCCGTAAACTGATGCATTACGGAAATGCAACTTAGCGTGTCCTTACTGTTTTGGTCAATAGTTAAGAATGAAGTCAGGAAGACGGCCACTACGCTTATAGTTTTATGTGTGACTTGCGGAAAGTTAACATCCTGAATAACCAGATTAGGACACGTCTCCTCCTCAGGTGCTACGGCTAAAGCACCGAGCTAGCAGCTCAGCAGCGACGTGAGGCTAGCTCTGTGTTAGCGGGACCGAGCTGTGTCCCAGACAACAATAATGGACAAGAGCATCTGTCTTACCACTGCAGCAGTCGTGAGGACACAGGCGGTTGTGTATGCCCTGGTAACAACCGGAATCTGTAAATACTCCTGTTGTAGTGTCTGGTAAGCCATTTTGGACAAACTGAAAGCTTCCGGCACTTTCTTGACACGTCATTCCAGCAGGCGAGGGGTGGTGCGTTCAAGCACGTGAGACAAATCTGCCAAACATCAACCCCTGCTGTCAACACAAGACCGCACACATCTAAGCCAAGCACGTTCATTTGATCATTTGAATAAAACTTTTGAAATATTCAGACAGTTTATCATTTTGAAAGGTTGAATTAGAAAAAAAAAGAAAATCGTTGTATTTTCAACTTACCATGGGTTACTATATGCCTCCTACTTCCATTAAAGACCGAATTCGGCTTAAGCATGTGAATCTGAATAATGATTTTTACATGGAAAGTAAAATTTCACGCAAATGAAATTTTTCATCACAGTTTAAGTTGACCTCTTGTTGACACTTTATTAAAGCCTAAGTCACATCATCAGTTACATGCCATTATGTGCACCAACTTTTAGTTGATTTTGTAATTGAAAATTTCAATTTCAAATGTAACTGTGTGTGTGTGTGTGTGTGTGTGTGTGTGTGTGTGTGTGTGTGTTTCAATACAAGAAAAATAAGTTCAGTAAATTAAAATAAGATAAGTCAAATTAAAATACATAAATACTAATCACAGAAGGGGGGTAATTCAGTCTAAATGTCATCATTTACTACAGTGGCAAAGTGTTTTAAGATATTATATAAATTTGTTCTTTTGGTCCTTTTAGAAGTTTTAGGGATTTCAAATACAGATCAAATTCATTGAAAATAATAGTAAACTTGGTAGTAGTATTACATTACAACAGAGATCTACCGAGTATTAACAGAGTTCATCATCCTGGTTCTACATAATCACATCAAATGTTATAATGTCTCTGGAGACAGAAGGTGGGAATGATGAGCAGTCCAGAATTTATGTACAACACTACAAGAGTAGAATATATGGTCCTTAGTTTTGACCTAATTTTTTACAAAATGTGCATGCATTATCATCAATACCAAAGCAATGTCAAATTAATTCTTTAGAAGGGTAAATGTGGTTTATAATTTTGAAGTGCTTCTTTTGTTTTGGGAGGTATAGAGAATGTTCACCAACCAACTCTCCAGCAGTACAGTACTTTAATTTTAGATTAATTGACTGTCTCTTGGAGCATTTTCCTACTAGAAAACAAGTTTGGACAATGTGTAACAGGTGATCTTTTAACATTTAATGTTTTTATTCATTTTATTTTATTTTTTGTGCATAATTTAAGATACATAAAGTGGCAGAGAAAATAACAGTATGCGGAGCAGTGGGAGGCAAAAACCTCCACAACAGATGGGCTTATTTGAAGCCTCCATCCAAAACAAAGTTTAAAATTTCCCAATGTTGACATGACAATAAAAAAGTGAAGGCAAACCAATAACAGAATATATATAAAAGTATGTATAGGAGTGTGTGTGTGTGAGTGTGTGTGTGTGTGTGTGTGTGTGTGTGTGTGTGTGTGTGTGTGTTATAGACTAACGGCAGTTAAATGGTCTTTTGAGCACCTTTTATAACTTTTTAAACTTTTTTTCGGCAGGTGGGAAAAGCTGTTTCAAAATATTGCCGCCCTGACACCTAAATCTTATAAAAAACTGACCTCTGCAAGTCAGACATTTTGGAAGATGAAAATCTGAGGACTTAACAGCAACAGCCAATGTCATGGTTACACCCATCACAGCCCCCCTTCACACACGCATGTGTGCATGTGTGCATGCATGCGTCAAGCATGAGTTTGTGTAGGTAGTGATCAGCTCCGCCCACACCCCCTGCTGTGATTGGACAGGCGATTGTTTTTCAGTCCAGCATGGACAGTGCAGTGCATTTAATGTTGGTAAGTCTGTGCTGCCCCCGAATGGATGGCACTCTCTTGCAATCTCTTCACTCTCACACACCTCTTCACTGAGTCTCCTGCATTGTGATTCTAATGTGGCATTCACTTTACTTCTTTGTTTAATTTGTTTTAATATTAGCATTTTAAATCTTCCATACACAGTAAAGGTAATTAGAGTTTACAGGCAGCTAGAGCTCCCTCTTAGTTAAATGAGGTAATAGAATTGATGGATGAGTTACAGGGCGAAGCTTAATGACATGTAATTTTGATTTGGGTTGTGAGAAATTTCTTGCCCATTTGTTTTTTTTTTTATCTCTCCCTGCACTGTATACTGTGTACTGTTTATCATTTTATGTATCTTAAATTGGGCCAAAAAACAAACATTGCCTGCAGTTATACATTTTGTCCACAGGTTTTTCAGGAGGAAAGTGCTTCATTAGACAGTCTACCTGCCATTATGCCAAGCCATTAGTTAGGACTTACAAGTCCTATATAAAGAGTGACTTTTAGGCTATAAGAAAGTGTCACCAAGAGACTCGGTTAATGTGAACACTCCATTTGCGTGAGATTTCATTTTCCATGCAAAAATTATTATTCAGATTCACGTGCTAAAGCTTACCCCCCTCCGTTTTCTGATAGTAATAATCTAATCTAATAAATCTAATAATCCCCTCAACTAATTTTCAGATAATTTCCTTGTCACCTTTTACTAACAAAACTAATACGAATACTAATACTAATACCAATACCAATACTGATACTAATACCAGTACTAATACTAATACCAACACTAATAATGTTTATGCAGTTTGCGGGACATTGCCTGCCAAGGTGCTCATTTTTTTCTTGTGTTTTTGAAAGAAATAAGACAATTTTCCCAGGTTTGCAAGTGAAAGGCGTCTGACTGCAGCACAGGAACACTTATGTTGATCCAGGTGCTAAAGTGTTAATTGACTGATAGAAAATTACTTAAAACCTTTTTAACCTACTGAAAAAAAAACACTTTTAAGGAAAAAATTTTGCCTGAAGAGGCAGAGTAATTCTCCCACAGGGTTTGGAAGTTTGATCCCAGCTCTTGTTCTGATTTTCAGGTTGATTGTTGAAGCCAGTACCAGTAGCTTCCATCAGTGAAGTGTGTGAGACTATAAGGCACATTTTAAAGAGTTTTGGGTAAAAAACACTTCATAAATGCAATCATTTTTGCAGGTTTACACACACAGGTAGAGTATGTTTTGGATTGGATCTCAGTTGTCCTCATTTGCCAGTGGAACAGCGTCAGCCAGCTGCTGAATAAACACGTCTCACACTGACATCACGGTGGCTCATGAGATTAAACGCAGTAAGCTGCTTTACGTTGAGAATAGAAACAATAAGAAGTGGAGCAGTCTGAGACACACAGACAATGTGTCTGTGATGTGGAAAAGCAGAAGAACCTGTTGGCTTCATACCCAACACTTGAAGTTTTCATAGACCCCATCAGGACTTGACGCCAAAAGGTAGGTCTGCTGTTAATTTGGATTTTTGAAGGCAGGTGAAAAAACCCCAAAACAGCTAATCACCTGGTTAAGAAGACTCCCGGAGAGCCAAACTTAACATAGTTATTTGTCATCTTTGCAAATTTTTCAGAAAGCATCTGAACAACTTTGTCTATTTTTTTTAAAATACAAATTAAATGTGTGCAGGGGCACTTATTCAATTGAGATTTGGAAAGCATTTTTCTTTACAGGTGTTTCTCATAAAAATGTATCAATAGAAATGTTATACATCAGTTTCGGTTTAGTTTATTTAAGAAGGAGTAGTGTAAATTAATACATACACTTTGTGTAAAAATGCCAGAATTAGCCAGGAGGCTATTTTCATCTGTAGTTCTCTGGCCAAGATGTAACTCGAGGCTGCCTAAAATACAACAGAGCAAAACAACAACAATAATAACAACAACAAACAAACAAACAAATAGGGAATACAGTTTAAAATGCTGCAAATAAATTGCATAGTTATGTTCAGTAGTATCTATTCATAGACAGTGTTCATTCATAAATCTGTCACTTGAGAGCAGCTGCCTGATCAGTGATCTGTCGGATTTGTTGGATCTGTCGGCAGGACAGTCAGGCTGCAGGTGTGTGATGGCCATGCCAACACAGTCATTTAATTTGAATGGTTTCAGTCCTGCTTTATTCACGAATATGTTTAACATGTAGGTAGGCATTTACATTTTATACCTTTAACCCTTTGAAACCTGCATCACTTTTCTTATGCTGCTTTCAGAAGCCTTTCATGAGTATTTAAAGCTTTGAACCCTGAGCAAACTCGTGCGATTTCTTTTTCAATAACATGGGGAAAAGGCAAAGAGCAACTTGGTAGGAAATGTTCCACAGATTGCAAGAAATTACTAGATTTAGAAAATGTTTATTTCTCCAAAAAGCAAGGGAAAAACGTCAAGGGAAAAAAACAAGGGGGGAACAATATTTATAATTATCAGAATTACATGTTCGAAACTATGCTTTTAAGCACTTTTTCCAGATCATTTCCTTGTTGTTTTTTTTTTCCTTTTTTGTTAGTTTGATTTGAACTAATTCTTATGTATTCTTGCATATTTTACTAAGCTCTTGCTGACTGCTTTTTAAAGCAGTCATTCTCTTCCTTTAAGCAAGAATAGAAACTGTGTTTCCCAAACAATCTGGAAAATGTGTATTGAAGTTTACATTGAAAATATGAAGATACAACTAATAAAATAGAAAAATGATTTCTATTTTCTTATGTCTCTCAGTGAATGTGAGGCTGTGTTGGATTTCAGAATGAGTAAGAGGGGGAGGAGGAGGAACAGCCACAGGAGGAAGAGCTCCAGCAGCAGTAAACGTGAGTTGGAGCTTTGGGCTGATGGGAGGGTGCTGAGGTTAATCTGGTGCTTAACTGAGTCACATTTTTTCCACACCTGCATGCAGTTTGCCAACATGGGGACTTCCTCAGACCACTAGAGGACTAATGATAGCTACTAGCTTTTATAGATGGTGTTATAGACCTTAGGCTATAGTCAGCCAGTGTCATGGCAGAGGGTACAGACGTGGCCTCCACTGATGTTTTTCTTTTTCTCCTGTGCTGCAAAAAGACTCAATCATTAAAAAAAGCACTACATTAAGAAACCAAAGGTTCTGCATTAGTGAGGGTGTGTTCTTCAGGTAAGAGTGAAACTCACTATGAGAAGTGACAAAATGTGGTCGGCAAGGCCTGTGTGAAGACAGTTATTGGGCTCATTGGTTTAACTCTGGAACTTGTGACATATAAAATAGGACTGGGGCTGTTTATGCGGCCTCTTATGCTGATCTTAATTGGCTGTGCACCTACAGGTGTTTCTAAAAGTTTAGGGTGTGAATCTAAACGTTTATAGATGCACTTACATAACGCTGAATGAGATCAGAGGTTGGAAAAGAATTTAAAGGTGACTTTGGCCTTTTTTTAAAAGTCTGGATCATATTTTCCCATGTTTTCGTGTTGAAGTGACTGATGAGAATTTTTGTCTTTTGAAATTGGTCCACTATTGAGAGAGGGCTGCAGTCAGCAGTGGCACAAGTCTGTCATTGTAACCACATGGGGCAATTGTGCACTGTTAGTGTATGTCTGATAACTGTGGCTATTTTTTGCCACAGATGGGCCCAGATTGTTTTTATAAGTGTCTTAAATTTCTCTTTATCTTTCATGTGATCTGGTCTGTTTGTTGCCTTTAAAATATATTTATGCGTAGATAATATACAGCCTATAAGACCAACTTTATACCTTCTATTTGCACATCCTTGGAGATATTATACAGATACTTGGTGGAAGTGTTGTTTTCCTCATGTCCCTCCAAGATTTTGCAAACTGTTTTTGTGATTGTTGTGGCCTGACATGCTTGATTTTATGTCTGCATTTAAAAGAAAATTACAGTTAATGATACACCTTTTTTTGCAATGAAATTGAAGGGGCAGGTAAAAATTGCAAAATTAGTTGTGGTGCTGTCACTGATGTGGAGCTTGTTATAATGAGCACTCAGGGCTCAGTACATATAATTAGAATCTATCTATGATTGTAAGTGGGATGGGGTTAGCAACACTGATCGCTGGTGATCAGCTGCAGCTCTGAAGGACTGCCTCTCTGCTCCTCACAACAGCAGCAGAGAACACTGGCCATTGTACCATTAAACAGCTCAAAACAATCTCACACAGACAACAAAATGGCTCGATTCTGTCATTAAACATGTTAATAAATGCTGGTAATCATTCGCTGTATGATGCTAACAGTTATTCCTGTCAGTGTGTGTGTGCAGCAGTAGTTTCATGATAAACAGAGCACACAGCTCTACAGTGAAATCAAATTATACCTGCTTTAAGTGGTAAAAGTTGCAGTAATGTATAAGTAATTCACAGATACAATGATAAATGGACCAGATCTGTAAATGGAGATTGAAATGACACTTCAGACAATCACACTAACAATCTGAGCCTGTGTGCAGCAAAACTATCCAATTCTAATTAGATTCTCAGTTATGATGCACAATTGCCCCATCTGGTTACATTCCAGGTGTTACATGGCTGCAGACCTTTCTCAATTAGACCAATTTCAAAAAATGTTGCTCACATTAGTCACTTGGAAAACATGGAAAAGTAGGATCCAGGTTGAAAAATATTGAAGTTACACTACAATATACAATAATATACAATATTTTATCTTCGAAATAATCTAATAAAAATATTAGATAAATGTATAAATATTAATTATGAGTGGTTATAATAGGTAAAATATCATGTTAATGTTGCAATATGGATTTGTGATTTGTAAAATGCATAAAAAATATTTATATAATTTTATTTACATTATAATACATTTAACATTAAGTTTGCTGTTTTCTACTTTCAGAGAGTGTCTCACCATACATCTTTCATAAGCATAACAAAAGCAACAGTGTGAGCTACAAAGATGACATTGTTGAAAAGGGAGCGGCAGACTCACTTCGAAGGGAAAATGTTCTGTCTGGATCTGAAGATGAGGAAAAATATAACAACGCTCCACCTAAGGAAAAAAGATTTAAACAGGATTATCACATGAATTCATATCCAAATCAAAGGAGTATTTATACCAAAACAACAGAGGACAAAGAGAAAGGAGTGAGGATTGTGACATCTGTGTCTGTTAATGACATGGAAGATTCATCCCCGAAGATAATGTTTCAGCAGTCACACCAACCCTTAGCTGAGAATATCACCTACTCATCAATGCCAGTTACTAACATCATGAAAATTAACTGCGGTGGGTCACATGTGAAACTGGAAATTCAAGAGTATTTTCAACTGAATACTTCTGGCATCAAGACCACATTCGTTTTAATGAACGAAAAGGCTGACTGTGCTGACACAATTTTTAGGAGCAAATGTGAGAAGACGTGGATTCCAAACAATGAGTCAACTGAGCAGCCATCTCAAAATATGACTAATCACTATTGCAATCAAAACACAAATTACACATTTACCTTTGGGAGCATGAATGAACAAGCAGAGGCTGATTCAGAATCTGTCAGTCCAACAAACATATTGGAAGATCCAAACTACTCTCAATGCTACAGTGATCACAAACAGCTAATATCAGAAGACTTCATGTTGGCAAATCATCCATCAAGCCCACCACTGCTGCTCAACATCAAACCTCAAGGGAAGAGGAAAAGTTTTCACACAAGCATCGGCAGTGATCAATTCTGGGACATTCCTCCACCCAGAGAGTTTGCAGACTTTAAATGTAACACTTTAGAGGACCTTACACGTGACCTGGCTTCCTGTCAGATCAGTGCTTGTAGTTCTACAGACACCCGGCAAAGGGAATTTCACCTTACACCTAACATGACCTACAATGAGGAATCTGAATGCTCAGTTTCTATTGACATAGAGGAAAGAGCAGATCTGGCACCTTTGTTTCATCAATTATATGAACCCACCAACTATGATCCCACGCTCACGAGGCCCTCAGTGTCTACCAACAGGTCAAGCTTCACCACAGATTTCATCAATTGTCAAAAGAGAAAATCCTGGATCAGAAACAACAGCATTGCCACCGTGGAACACAGAGCATGTTTGTTACCGAAGAAAAGACGCCAAACATTTCCGGGGTTGTCGGATGATATCGGAGTAATGCAAGAAGATCTTCTCTTGCCCTATACTGAATCCTTTTCCTCTCTGATCATGTGCTCACTTCCTCTCCAAAGTGAGAGGTCAGGAAGCATTCATCAGGACAGTGATGGGTTTGGAATAGGAAATTCTGATTCCTCACAAACCAAGAGGAGTTCTAAACCTGCCTCCGAAATCCCAAACAGATACGCCAGAAAGCAATCATTGTTGAGTGCATTCTACATGACCAGCTCTGAGGACAATCCTGATGAAGTGTTTACTTCCAGTGAACAAGGTCGAAGACGAGGCAGCAATGGATACCCTAAAGAGCTTAGGCAACAAGACATGGACTTGAATACGAGGGACATGGACAGTCTGGACACCGATGACTGTGGCTATAAAGTTGATCGAAGTGAAATAGCAGACAGTGGATTTGAACAAGAAATGGGGGAAGTAGAATATCACAGTCCTGAACCCCTTACAGGCAGGCCTAGTCGAAGAGCCCTCGCCATACAAATCACCCCTCCGTCCTGCAGCAGCTCAGAGGAACATATACTAGAGAGTCATCCTGGAACATTACTTCACAATGACAAGGTCCAACATGAAGACGAACAGGAATTGCTCTTAGTTTTACCCAAACATAAGTCCTCGGTTACAACAATTACTGTTGGTGCACCCGAGCAAAGATTTCTGCAGATGGACCCAAGATCATCACCGGGTAGCTGTATGGAAAAACCTTGTAAAAGTGGTTTGGAAGAGCCCTGCATGTCCCCCTCACAGGACGTGAATGGTAATCAATTAAACACACATGAGGCTACAGATGAGACTAAACCATTTGGTGGAAAAACAGCAAATGCCAGCTCCTCTCGGTCAGTAATGTTTGAGCAGACAAGTGTTCTGCATTTGGACACAGCAAGAAGGGGTGCAGAAGATTCCGACAAACCCGCAGTCACTGCATCATGTCCTGCCAAAGGGTCAACAGAGGCAGAAATTCATGTTAAAGAGCAGCATGGAAAAACAGAAAAGGCAGAGAAACCGACAGTATCCAGATGTAAGTTGGAGCAATGTGAGATTCTCCAGAATAAATATTGAATAACTAATTCCAGGGCAATATTTATGTAAAACTCACCTATTTATCATCATTTCCAGCTTCCTTAGAGGCAAGAGAGCATCTGAAGCCTGCGGGTCATAAAGACCCAGACAGTAGTGGTACTGACCACTGGGCCAAGAGGCGAAAGCTCTTCAAGGAGAGCAAGCAATGGAGCTCCGCTGGAGGAAGCTCAGTTACCAGTGATATCACAGAGGAATCAGGTAACTTCAGTGTTGAGCATAGACATATATCTTAAAGCCTGTTTAGACCTGGTGTTAACATGCATCATGGGTGATCTGATTACAAGCGTACTGCGCTAAATAAAGCCCATTCTCATTCCAAAGTTGTTAACAACAACCCTTTTGACAATGCTTTTGGCGTAAGATCCCGGTGCCAAAACCACCTTTTATGTCCTGATGAAACACCATTGGTTTTTAGGAGAGAGCGCAGATTAAGGGTACTGGTTGTGGTATTACTATATGCCTGTGCACAGCCAGACAGCACCTGCGGCATCTACGTAATACACAGATGGGTGGCATCATTTGAGAACGTGGCTGTACAAGACCTGTTGCATTAACACAGCAGGATGGCATCAGGTAGAAACACTGCCAGTAACAACATTATATAAGGAGTGCAATGGTGCCTATTAGGCGGGTGGGAGGGGTGGTGGATGAATCCAACAAACCACAGACTTTCATGCATGAGTCAGGTGTTCTTTTTCTGTCTGAATGTGATGTTTATTTTTCCAACACCTTACCATGTGCCTCCTTCCCGTATGCATGCCCTTATTGCCTAATCCCACTCAAGCCACTTGCTGAGGTCGTTTTGGATGCAGTTCACCACATACTTTTTCTGGAGTAACCCAACAAGGACCACATCATTAATGCAGGACATGGTTACGTTAGATGAATTGTTGCATGATTGACCATCAAATTGTCCTCTGGAAGGAGACGTTTTAAAGAAGTTTTCTGCTGACAGCGGTACCTGCAGCTGTAATGACACAACTGCTAACATGAATAGCAAGCATACTAGCAAGAATGCAGATGTTATAACTCTGCATAGGGCTCTAAATCTAAACAAGTATTCTGCTGGAGACATATGACAGACGTGTGAAAGACGATGTGTTTCGGCTATCCACTTCTGTTCGGATCGCTGAAACGCATGTCCATACCAGGTGTTTGCAGGCTCTAAGAGTCAATGGGGCTGTATAACTAACTTGAAACAACAATCATACCTTGACTCATTATGGCTAATGGTAAGAAGGCTATGGAAATTCACTAAAATCAGAGAGAGCAGCAACTGCCACCCTCTGGTTGGGAGATTGGTTATCTTAAAGGAAAGCTGTAAATACACACAACATTTAAATGAGCTTCCAATGTCTCACTGTTAGTAATCAGTCTTATTGATCATTGATAATGAAGGTTAACTTGCACTTTTACTTGATTTGGTCCATAGTCACTCTTTCCGTGAGGTGATGGATACAGAGGACTCTTATTAATATATTAGTTTCAAACTGGTTCATCTGGACCAAACTAAACTGGTTTCCAGTGACATCTGGGCTGTCATGGTTTATGTCAAATCCTGTAAACATAGCTAATCATCCACTTATCATAATATTATATGCCACTATGCACCTGTACTGTATTATGTATTGATGTGTACTCTCCTATATTTTTCCTAGTATCAGAGGAAAATCGCTCTCTGGACATGACAATTCAAGACAATGATGGCAGGGGCTTTTATACAGAGACCTTCCACTCCTCGGCATGGATTTACCAAGGAGATGATGTGGACTCAGAAGCCATTCCTCCCAGCCTCAACACCAGAACTCGAGCTGTCTCAAGTGAGACTACGATATTACATAAACATACAGCATATGGCTGCAGTTTATTATCTAATCACTGTTAGAATTCTACAATAGAAAACAACACTTGCTTTAACACATGGTTAGAACACTATGCAGAGGTTATACTGTACACAGAACTTAAACAATGTATACATATGTACCCTGAACAACCTTCTCTTTTTCAGTTCGTGAGAGGACCGTCAAGATTAACAAAGGGACAGGAGAGTATCCATGGGGCTTTCGCATACAGTTTTCTAAACCCATTGTGGTCACAGAGGTAGACACAAGTAAGTGGATTCCTAGCTTGCAGTGCTGACTTATGTTCAGTAGGTGTTGTAGTCAAACTGAGCTGTTAGCTGTTAGCACTTAGGTATTTTACAAAATTTAATTTGAAACTATGACTGGCACCACCCCACATACTTTTGTTAAAACCTTTTGTCCTCTGTAAATACTGGTATACCAGTGTCTTCACTTTAGCCAGCGAGCCAGTGGTGGCGATGTGTGGTTCTTCAAACAGACTGAGAATGGTACAATGCAACCAATGTGATGTTTTAGTCATGTTTTCAGCAGCAGGGATGATGTTTTTCTGTAAGCTGATGTGGAAGTTAGCATTGCCCTGGCTCTGTTGTTAAAGATCCTATGTGATTTTTCCATTGGATTTTAGATTATAAAAATTGGATTAGGAAATAAATTCTGCGGGAAAACAATTTTTAATGATACTTATGATACTTACTTATGATACTATGTTTTGTTCAGCAAAATAATCTTTACATCACCATTTTTGAAGCCTAAATGTAATCACATGAAGTAAAAAGCTAATGTTAGGCTATAGCCTATACTAACTACACCATGGTCGCATGACTCATCCTCTCTCATAAAAGAAGGCTGCAAAGCTCTGTAGTCTCATTGGAATTTAGTGAATTTTTTTTTCTGTGTGAGGTAAACTTTTCATGTCTGTTGTTTCAGATGGGGCAGCTGAGGAAGCTGGGTTGATGGTAGGAGACTTTGTCCTCGCTGTCAATGGAACTGATGTCACCAGTATTCCTCATTCTGAGGCTGCTGATTTGGCCAGGCAAGGTATGCTGTTGACTTGATGCACAAATGACTTCAATGTAGAGTATAGGCCAATGTATCAGCACTCAGAATGCTTGGTTGAGGTTCAGCACACGTATCAGTAGTTTGAGACCACGTATTTACTCTGTGACTTAGTTATGTCTTAAATTACTCTGACATTTTTGCCAACTTAGATTACTGACTCTTTGAAAATAGGATCAAAATACTTCAATGGAAGGTAATTAACATGTAATGTTGTTGATGTTGTAGGTCCAGATGTTCTGACGTTGACCATTGGGTCAGACATTGCTCGTTCTCCCAACATCCCAAGACCAGCGTGTCGTGGTTATCTTCACAAGCGGACCCAGTCTGGTCTGATTAAAGGTTGGAGGAAGAGGTGGTTCGTACTCACACATGATTGCTGCCTTTACTACTACAGACACAAACGGGTGAGCAGGGAGACATTGCCATCTTTCTGCAGTAGATTCTAGTTTCTGAAAACAACAGTCCACACAAAACAGGAAACAAGAAGAGTCCGTTTGACATCACTTCATGTTTATTTCAGGATGAAGGCAAGAGGCAGGCTCTGTCAGCTGTCAAACTGGAAGGGGCTGAGGTGGGACCAGATACTTCTTTGGGAAAACCATTTGTGTTCAAGTGCCGCCCTCAGTCCGGTAACCGAGTCTACTTCTTCTGTGCCACTACCAACCAGGATGTGAAAAGGTAGATTACAGAACTATGGAACTTTCCAAACCAAAGATCATTTTAAGTTTTTATACAAAA
Source organism: Plectropomus leopardus (assembly GCF_026936395.1). Lineage (NCBI taxonomy): Eukaryota > Metazoa > Chordata > Actinopteri > Perciformes > Serranidae > Plectropomus > Plectropomus leopardus. The sequence goes on along the minus strand of NC_142195.1, from coordinate 2,026,542 downwards.
AACAGACTTCTGTAAAGTTTGTAAAAAGTGTTATAACGTGGAAAAGCTGGTGTTTTCAACTAAAAAATATGACAGAACCTGAAAGTGCATTAACCCTTTGAAACCTGAACACACTGACCCAATTACTTTCAAAAACATGGGTTGAAGGCGACAAGCAACTTCACAAGAAATGTTCCACAAATGGCAAGAAATTAGTAGATTTAAAAAAATATATATTAAAAAAGCTAGGGAAAAATGTCAAGGGAAAAAAACTAGGGAGAAACTACAGTTAGAATTATCATAGTTAAAATGTACAATTATGTTCCAAAATTTCCCCAAATTTTCCCAAGTTTAAAAAAAATCTCATGATAGTAGTAATAATGTAAAAATTCTAATAAATACAAATTTGAAAAAAGATAGCAAGAAATTAGTAAAATGTTACAAAAAAATGACCTAAAAATGAGCCCCCCCAAAAAGAAAAATCAAAATAATAATAGTAATAAGAAGAAAGTGACCTAAAGACCTTATTTATTTCTATAATGTATAACTGCCATCTGGAAAAAGATACAGAAGTATATGCTGCCGAACCACCAGACTACAGAGCAGCTTCTTCCCCATACATGATATTTACATGGTTTGTACAACAAATGATGTACACAAAGATGACATGGAATTTGTCTCTCCTCCGCTGCCACCATTGCCTGCTGGAAGTATTACACCGTCTGAAATAGCTTACTCCAAAGTCCAAACTCTTTGCGTATATTATGCGACTTTCACAGAAATTAACAACCTAGCTTAGCTGGAGTCCCACCAGTACCCCAACATACGCATTCATCACTGCTTGCAGCTTTAATTTTAAATATATTATTCTAAGAATTATAGATGTCTTGATGTAATATAAATATAGATATTTTATATAATAGATGTTTTATATAAATAAATCAAACCAATTTTCTCAGGTTCTTCAGGTTTCAGAAGTTTGAATGCATGCGAAAGGCATGTGAACATAGCACAAGAAAACTAATGTTGCTCCAGGTGTGGGTTATTATAGTTTTTTTGTACTTGTTGAGTTTTAAACACCAACAGTGATTTAATTCATGTAATGTGTGTTTAATCTAAATCTGTGTGATTTCAGGTGGCTGGAAGCTATGGAGAAAGCGATTCACCCCATCACACAGGTAACATCTAAATCTGCCAAAAATAAAATAGGCCTTGGTTATGCAAATGAATTAAAAAAAGCATGTTGTTGTGACTATAATATTTATCACAGAGGCGGATTAGTATGAATATGTCTGACTGTCACTCACACTGGCTTATCAGCTCATATATTTAGCCCTCAGGCCAACACTAACACTAATCTACTCAATTACCTCTCCTGTTTCAGAACCACGTGTGGGTGGATGTCACCAGACACAACTCTAATCTGCCCCCTCTGGCTGTGAAAAACCCAGAGTGTCTGGGATTGCTTCATAAAATGGACAAAAACAAAGACACATGGGTCCAACACTACTGCATCCTGAAGGATGGCTGCCTCTTGTTCTACAGTGGGATTCGCGCAACTCACGCACATGGTATGGATAGGCTTATATGTTTGTAATGCTCACAGACAAATGCAACATGGTAGGTAGCATTTTTTGTGAGTGTCCAGAAACTAAAATGAGAGTTTGGGATTCAAAGGCATTCATGTTTTGATATTTCCTAATGGCAATTCTTAGAGGTCATTTACATGAGAACAAATTGATTGTTGTGGTTTTGGCTTTTTGTTCACATGACAACAGCGTTTTGAGGGCCTGAAAATTCAAACTTTTGAAACCGGGTTCCAGAGTGTAATCTCTGGATCCTGCCAGAACGGCCGCACTTGTGCTGGGTGTTCTACTATGGTGTGTCATTACAAAGTTAAACCGCCAACTACTGGCCTGGCATCCATACTACAGCGATTTTGGTTGTTTTTGTGGATCCGTGTATATAAGGATCGTTTTCGTAATGTTATCGTATGAATGCAGATTTAAAAGGAAAAAAAAGCAAAGAAATGACCTTTCTGTTTTTTGTAGGGCTGTTCTTGTATAACTGTGGCCTTAGATGACAACTAGCTTTCTAACATATTTCGCAAAGAATCAAATAATTACAGATCCCTTCTGCACTTTAGTATCATAAATGTTACTTTCTATTCTGCATTGCTTTGGGTAACATGCTGTCTGCGAGGGGTCACTAGATCCAGCCCTCACTCCTTCATGGCTCCATCTTTTCCAAACAAATATGGTCTCTTCTGGCTCAGGAGTATCCATATTAATGGTTGGTGTCATGGTGGTTACGTCCATGATTTTTATACAGTTTGTGGTTTATCGCAGCCTCTTCACTGTGACAGCTTCTTGCTGCTGCTGGAAACAAAGTTGATCACAGCAGAGTTTGTGGGGTGCGACACCAAAACAAAGGGGTGAAAGATTCTGGTATGCTCTGCTGAGCTGAGGGGAAATGCATTATCCCCACTGGAGAACAACGACAGGTTGCTGAAACATTAATGGCTTGTTGTTGTTGGTGGTCTCACAAAGTGGTCTGAAGCTTGGCAGGCATCTTACTGGTAGTTGCCTTGGTGTCACGCCATCAACCATCCCCTCTACCTCTGGATGACAAAGTTAGCTCAAATAAAACATCACTTTAGAAATGTTTTTATTAAGTCCAAAACATAAAAAATAATCACGCAGATATGATAAAGGTGTCTCAGTTTTGACTTGTATTTCAGCTGCAATTGTAAAATCCAGATACTCAAGTGAGGAAGAAAAAAACTTATTTTGGAGCACAAAAAATACAGCATGTTAAGTCCTTCTATAATTACATCTTGTCTGGTCCACTACTGACTTGATGTCCTATTCCTATCTCACATAAAACAGTACAACACATTCTCACAGAAAAAGCATGGTCAAAATCTTATATTGATCCACGCCTACACAAACTTCTCGCCATCTTCTAGCACAAAACTGCCTTACAGCACCATAACTGCAGGACTTAAATTAGCCTGCATTCTAACAGAAATAATATGATAAATAATGCAAATATAAACATAACTTTAGTTTAGTTTACTACTATACACCATTCAAAAGTTACAGAAACTGTTGCAAAAATGTAAATGATATCAAAACGTATTTAATATGTCATATACCAACATTAACATTTTTACCAAGAATAAAATATGTGATGAAGTGGCTGTTAGAGCATTTGTTCAGTGACAGTGAGTGTGGGCTGCTCTGTCCTCTGTCTGCTGACTCGTCACAACTGTCATGTTCTTACCATAGTATGAACAACTGATATGAGTGATTGTAATCACATATTGCACTTGCATCTTCAGATGGATTCACTATCATCTGGTTCTTGCATGGTACAGAATATAATCAAAATAACGGTTAACTGTCCTGAATTCCTCCTTCTTTTGTTATTCATGATGTGTGCTATGTGAAAACATACAGTATAATGTCACTAACTGCTCCTCTATCACACAAATCTTTTGACAGACAATGGTGAGGAGATTACTAAACTTTGAACACAGTTATATATAGTTATATATTGATGACATCATCACACACAATTTGTGTCTTCAGGTGGGATCTACCTTCAGGGCTACATGGTGAGAGAGCAGCCCTATGGATCCAAGAAATCCACCATAGAGCTGAAACCTCCGTCTGAAGAGTTCAAGACTTTCCACCTCTGTGCTGAGAATCCTAACGAGAACAAACGGTGAGGAGCTGACTGAGTTTTAAAGAGCCAGTGAGACTTTGATGCAGGGCTTTTCTTTGCATTTCCTTTGTATTTTCAAAAATACAAATATTTGTTGTGGTTCTTGATCTTTGTTTAACCCTTAGGGCCCACTTTAAAATTACACACACTCATATTGCTCTGCACACAAAGTGCGTTTTTCAATACCAAGCTTTAAAAAATATTATACATTAATATAATTTTCATTTTTTTTTAACCAACATTAGTCCTAATCATAAATGTCAAATATTCATTCTCTTCAGAATTTTAACCCTTTAAGGTTTTTGTCATGATGTCAGTATGCTTTATTATTAAAAACAAAACAAAACAAAACCCAAACACACAAAAAATAAATTATTTTCAATATACTAGATGCCTAGTAGATAATTATGTTGAGTATCACAGCCTGGGATGTCAGCAGTTAGTGGCAACATTGATTTTTATACATTATTATTTTGTGTGCAGTGTCAAATACACTCATGCTGCTCTGCACACAAAATATGCTTTTCTAAATCATGCTTTAAAAAATATGGCACATTTGTAATTTTCTACATTCATTGAGTTCATTTTTTTGATTAACAACAGTCCATCAAATATTCATTAATTTTCAGAATTTCAACCCTTTGTCATGGTGCCTCTATGTTTTCAGATAAAAACAAGAAAAAAAATATTTTCAATGTACTACATTCAAAAAAAATATGATCACAGTCTGGGATATGTCAGTGATTTTCAGCAACATAAATGGGTATGTAACTGAGAGGCAACACCGTAGTTTAGTGGAGTTAATGATTGTGATGTTCTTTCCAGATGGATCATAGCTCTTAAAGCTTCTATAAAGAAGTGGCTGCCCTTACACCAGGCTCTTCAGGACTATGTGAACCGGCCATCAGAGGAGACCAGGATGTGAGGCACAGCGTCATCAGTGTGACTCAGCCTCCTGTTTGCACATTACTGCACTTTGTTCCCTGTGCTGCCACTGTTGTTATGGAGGATTATTCCACTCTGCTGCAGAGAGGCAGGGCACAGATAGAAGTGACTTATAGTCTATGCCGCCTCATTTACATACAGCTCCACTGCAAATGGCAAAGTGCACAAGCAAATGTAAGAGAACAAAACACTGAAAAGAAAATGGACTTTATGTTTTGCACTTTATTTAGATTTTCCTACATTTTCCCCACTTGATCATGATTATTATTTTTTTTTTTTGATTAAAGCTCCTCCATTAAAATTTACAATTAGAACATCTCCATTTGTTCATGTATCCATTACCACATGATCATTAGATTAAACATTATCCTCCACACTGTCTGCATACTTGTCTCTATTGGTAAAACTCATAATCACTTTACCGGAGCAGATAGAAGGTTAAAGACTGTTTGGGACATCTGGATTGTGCCATAAGGCTTTCAAAATAGACTAACAACTTTGTATTCAAAGCGCCTCATACATACTGTGTTTCCAAAAATCTTTGGAGAGGACTGAAATACGATATTTCTATGCTTTTATACTGATTCTGTTTGACTGTGATTTTACTGCTACTCTGTAAACTTTTAGAATATAAATGTGCTCTCGTACTTTTGATACAGCTGTTAATCACTGCAACACAGATAGCAATGCATCAGTGTGTTAGCCAAATAAAGTTGATAACCAAATCCTTTGTCTGCTATTTACATGTACTGACTACTCATTACTTTGAACTCCAACACATATAGAAGATATCTCAGTTGCATATGCAAAGTAATATTGACTGAATAAGAATGTTTAGTAAAAGGTGTCAGGATGGGGTTGGATGATTACCCAAAATGCAGAACACAAAAAAGCAGCCAGGAGTACAAATAAAGTAAGCTTTAATGCTGAATATGTCCAAAAACAAACTGGCTAAACGGAAAGGGAAACACACAAGTACTTACATTTATATATATATATAATCAGTGTTCTCTGTATATATATATATATACAGAGAACACTGATTAAGACAACACAGAGCTAGGGGAGATGGACACAGGAAATAGGGACTGGCCAACAAATGAAGGAGAGGCAGGGATCGCAAGGGTGGAGCAAAGGAGACGACCAGAACAGGTGTTCAAAGGAGACTCTAACAAGGGAGGACAAACCACACATGACACATGAGGAGCAGATAAAAAGTACAAAATAAAACAGGACATTTTTTTCACTTTTCCTGTTATTCATTTAACTAATTCTTTCTCTCTTTATTTGGAACCTAATCGATCAAAGTGGGAATTGGATACTAATTCAAAATACCCTTCACATAATAGAGATGGCTGTCTTGATATGAAATATAATGAAAATGGACTTGAACCACAATCTTTTCTCTCTTTCTGTTTGTCCGTTTTCCTTCTTCCTCTTATTTATTAATTTATTTGTTTATTTTAATAATAGACTTTTTAAAATGTATTGTTGTGTGGTTTTGCTTTTTTACCTGCTAACTATGTTTTTGGCTTGTATTCTTTTAAAAATTACTTTTAAGCACTTGATTCCTTTGTGATTTGTTATCACCAAAACAGGCTTAAAGTAAAGTTTTTGCAACTGACTTTCTTTGTAAATCTTCTGGCTTCCAATAAAAAACAAAATAAAAACAAAACAAACAAACAAAAAAAACCACTGAACCGTGGTGGAAATAAACAAAGAGTTTCTTTGAGAAAAGGTAGTTGGAAAAATAGCAAAAGGTTGTTAAAACCAAACCAGTTTTGTTGTTTGACGGGCTTAAAACTTGGCTGCCATCTTGCCTTTTGTCACGCCATCCACCCTCCCTCTGCCTTCATGTGACAAAGTCAGCTCATAGACTACGTCACTTCACCCACATGCCCAGAGGAAACAATGACAAGACTACAGGGGATGTGTGTGCCACAACCTAGTGCAGACTGCAGACCTAAATGTTGGTGCAGACTTTGCAAGAAATGAAAATTAAAAAAAAAATCTGCTTTGTAACAACATATGTTTGTAAGTGAAAGAAGGAAAAAATGGTAAATGGACTGCACTTGTATAGTGCTTTCACACTATATGCCATACTCACCCATTTATACACACATTCACACATTGGTGGCCAAGGCTACCGTACAAGGTGCCACCTGCTTTTCAGTAACCATTCACACACACTCACACTCCAATGATGCAGCATGGGGAGCATTTTGGGGTTCAGTATCTTGCCTAAGGATACTTCAACATGTTCCAATTAAAGGGCGACCTGCTCTACCTATGAGCCAAAGTCGCCCCACAAAAAAGCACTTATTTCAGTCATTCAAGCGGCAATTCTCCCTTTGACCACAATGTGGGTTGCAATGGCAGAATGGCGCTGTCTGTGTTTTCACTTATTGACGCCACAGGCAGAAGAAAAAGAAAATCAACCTTATTTATGAAGTATTTTTTTGTACAAAATGAGCACTGGCAGTGGGTGAATGAGACAAAGGGCTTTGTCATTCTCTAGCTGTGGTAACTTTCAATGCCCATGTGCAATGTTTAGATAGATCAGGCAATCCATTGCGGCAAAAAATGGATACAAACAGACAGATGGAGTTTCTCATTTTATGGAAGGATGTCAATCGAGAGTAACATAAAAGTCGCACTGAATTGAGAGAGATTGCAAGACTGTGCAGACTGAGGTCGCATAAAAAAAAAAAATCACATCTGTATCTCATCTCCTAAATCTGATTTGAAAAAAAAAAAAAATCAGATTCGAGCCACTTCGGCCAGCAGTGTAAACATATAGTTAGGAATCTCCCATGTAAAATAATCAAAAACTGTCAATTTTTGGGAAAATAATGTTCTAATTTAAGACTCCATACCATGTCCATTGACAAATAAGTTTTTTGGAGTTTTTAACTCTTCTTACTTTGTAGTTTATGTTGAACTTTGTATCAACTTGAAAACATGTTAGAGTTGCTTTCATGTCTATCTCTTCATATCCCCCTATTGTAATAATAGAACCATAAACTGTCCATATTTTACAGACTGTGTGTTGAAATGTGTCAGCATAAAACCCATTTATTAAAGGCTTTTTCACTTTTGCAACATAGTGTGCCTTGGAATTTATTTGTTTTGACTTACTGACAAAAGAAACAACAGGTCTAACCTCTCCCTCCTTTTTTGTCATTATTGTCCCTGAATCCACAGAGCACCTGTTTTTGAAACCTACACTTGTGAAGTAGCACTCCTCAGCCAAACTGTTTTAAATAAATGTTCAGCAATTGTCGCCTAGTAGCTAAAAAACACTCTTAAGTTTTTATTCAGGGATGATACCTCCCGTCAGGCAGAAACAGACACTGTACGCTTCCTTCTGATCTTCACAGAAATCTGTTTGAAATAAGCTTTAATGGTCTAACAGTCATTGGTTAACATCAAGTGTACATTTCAGTTTGGCTTAAGGAATCAATAGAAGTGCATAAGAGTGACTTTACATACAGCATATGGTGGAAGTGTACACCCCTTGAGTTCCAAATCAAACGCTTCTAAATCTCAGAAAAGAAAAAAAAATCATTTGAATGTTTTTTTTTAAATGATTTTCTGCTTTGCCTGGCAGTAGGGTCAGTATTTTAGTCACTATAGATTTTATTGACATTAGTAGCTGTGTAAGATTTACATTAGGGATCAAAGGTTTACTTGTGAAAAACGTGCAGCACAAGAAAAACGTGCAGCACAAGAAAAGTGATGGCAAACCACTTTTCTGTAATATGTTTATCATCTTTAGTAACATGACACAGATGCTGCTTACTAACATCATTAACAACAGCAGCCTTCACAGCAATCAGCAACACAACAGCACTAAAGGACAGATGCAGCCATGATGCTGTTACACAAATAAAAATTATATTCTCACTTTCATGAATCTATCTGTTAACCAAAACGTGAGCAAAGTAACTAACATGTATACAAGGGCCACATTGGAATTGCTGCCCAAACTGTAGAATGACACTTTGACTGTTGCCTATCCAGATTTAGTGCAAATTTTAACCAAATTTCCAAGAAATAAGTTTAACAAAATATAAAATGATGTATTTCAATCCACTGATGTTCTGCAAATATTTGGCTGCATCAAAATAATAAGTTAGTGGTGGTTATTCTCCACTGGGGCACCATTAAAGCATTGCAGAATATAGCACAAGAAAATGAGATATTAAATAAGCTCCAGTCCAGCCTTAAACAAATGAAAACAATGCTGAAAATGTGATGAAAATTTACATGTAAAAATTTAAAAAAGGTAACAGTCTCTGTACCACACAACACATATCTGATGTTTTTGTCTACTGCAATTTTGGATCTCTACAGTGGACGTTACATGCTTTGTATGCCATGATTAATTCACATAGTCCGTTTCCATTTTACTTTCCAGCATTTCAACAATGCGCATACGCAAAGGGGATTAAAATGCCTCAACACGTTCTCATCCCAAGTCGTCACATACTGTATAGTCACTTTGCGTGGACTTTGGTGTGAATATGCTCCAGGTATCCCTCTAGATATCCCTATGCGTCTGTTGTTGTCATTTCGGGATGCTGCTACCATGACAACCAACATGGGGATGTCAACAAAAAAAGCATTTGCTGTGACGGATGGTTAGGAGTAGGCAAAGGGCAGTGATGGTTAGGTGTAGAAAAAAACTGCCACATACAGACAGCAAGCAAACACCAGACCAGCATGAAACCAAACATCCCTTCTGGCTGTACGATATGTACAGACCTGACAGCTAGTGTAGTGGCTGCAATAAAAATAAAGCTGCTAATGAGATGAACATCCATCACCATGCTTCTTGGAATATTAATGCCAGAGGAGAAGTCGAAGAACATCACTCAGTGGAAAGTTTTGCTCAAATCATTAATGGAAACCTGCCTGCGGTCTGTGATGCTCCTCCTGTTGTTCTCACACTGCAGTGGGGTTGGGCCATTTACAGAACTCTCTTTTAGATAATGAGAAAATTCACATGATGTGTATGCATCATAATATTCACTTAACTAAAATCATTAAATCTCACATTTATGTGTGTTTTAGACAAGTTATAAAAGAAATGTATAATTCTAAATTAAAAATGTAAACACTAGTTTTATCTGAAATGTATTTCTACTTAAAGCCCCCATGTGTAGTGAACATTTCGGACTGTAGTCCTCTCAGGTGGTATAAAAACACTGTGGCAGACCATAATGCACGCTGACACCTCCCATATGGATCTGACACAGGACCACTGAGATAACTGAAACCAAGTAGCACACAGACTGCACCCATTTACTCAGATTAGTTCATTTTCTACAACAGAACAATTTGAAAGATGGCATTATAACATAAAATTCTGCACAGAAGATTTATACGTTGCACGTACTGTAATAGTTTTCTGTGGCATTTGCGAATAGAAAACACACAAAGAAATCATAATATCCTCTCAAGAAGTACAACAAATGAACAAAACCTCAAGGGATGTACACATTTCTCCACAGTAAGACTGTAAGAGTTCACATGGCTTAGTTATGTACAATATTGCAGTGTTTACTGTGAACGCCTAATTGATTCCATGGTGGTGACGATATCACGGTGCACTGACGTTTTCAGAGACAGTCTGTCGTAGATATCCAACAGTGCAATCAGCCGCAGAAAACTCTGCAATAGAAGCATTGGAAACACATCCATCACCAGCTGTAAGGGGAACATACACACGCTTTAAAATGACGCACCTCAAATATACCACTGTGTGCCGATAACCAATGTACAAAACTAAAGATGCACCAGCATGGGTTTCTAAAGGCAACATATTCCCAACCATATTTGTCACCAATAACCAACAAAAAAAAAAAAGACTTGAGTGTCACTCCATTCATATTCTTCTATCTATCTGAGTTCTGAATAAAAACTCTCCATCTGTAGTGGATGGTTCTGCAGGATAACTTTTCCACTGATGTTGTCAACTGGTCACTTCTGTTGCCAACAATGACTGAAGTTGCCATTCTCTAAGACGGATCCAAATACAACAGCCATCTTTCAAACTTGAGGGATTGACTGTTTGGTAACGAGATTTTTCTCAAGTCAAATCTTAATACAATACACATGTGGCATCATATGTACATTGAAAGAGGTCCTGTCCTCATAGCCTGCTAAGTGATCCCCCAGTGCAACTAACTTACAGAAAGCAAAATCAGTGGCCCTGTAGCCAAAATGGTAAATTGTGAAATGGATTCTCTCATCAGCTTTTGTAGTGTAGTTACGTTTGTAAGGGATTGTTTTGGGCAGTGACAAGTGACGAGTGACCATTAATGGCGCTGGGGTGCTGTCACTCCTGCAATTCAAATTGTGAAACGTATTTTAAGCATTTAACACCTGGATTGACATCAGTTTTTTCACATTCTAGTCAGTTCATTCTTGAGTCCAAGTGGACATTTGTGCCAAATTTGAGAAAAGTCCCTCAAGGCCCTCATGAGATATAGCATTGTAGAATGAGATAGAAGATCGCAGTGACCTTTGATCACCAACATCTAATTAGTTCATTGTTAAGTCTAAGTTGACCTTTGTGTCAAATTTAAAGACATTTCCTGAAAGATTCTTGAGATATCATGTTCACAAGAATAAGACAGATGCAAGGCCAAAGTGTTCTTGATCTTTGACCACCAAACTCCAATTAGCTTTTCTTAATTCTAAGTGAACGTTTGCGCCAAATCTGAAGGCATTGCTTCAAGGACTTCTTGAGATATTGCATTCTCGAAAATACAGACAGCTGGAAGGTCACAGTGACCTTTGATCACCAAAATCTAATCAGTTCATTGTAAAGTCTAAGTGGATATTTGTGCCAAATTGTAAGAAATTCTCTGAAGGTGTTCTTGACAATATGTTTAAAAGAATGAGATATATGCAAGGTCACTTAATTCTTGATCTTTGACCACCATACTACAATAAATTTTTCTTTACTTTAAGTGAACATTTGTGCCAAATTTGATGACATTTCCTCAAGGACTTATTGAGATATCGCATTCTTGAAAATGAGACAGCTGGAAGGTCACAGTGACCTTTGACCACCAAAATCTCATCAGTTCATTGTTAAGTCTAAGTGGATGTTTGTACCAAATTTTAAGAAATTCCCTTTAGGCCTTTATGAGACATTGTGTTCATGAGAATGAGATGGCTGGACGGTATCAGTAGCCATGACCTTTTACCACAAACCCTAAGCATTTCATCCTTAAGTTTAATTAAACATTTGTAAAAAAAAAACTGAATTCCCTCAAAGTGTTCTTGAGATATTTCCTTCACAAGAATAGGACATACGTGCATCCGTGGACGGACAACCTGAAAACATAAATGGGAAGGGATCACTTTACAGGAATGATTCCACCAACCAATAACTCTTGAAATGTATATGTGTTATTGTGAGTATTGTATTACGATTTAATAAACAGATGTTAACCTATTATTAAAGAGAAGAGTGAGTATCGCTAAGGTTTTTTATTCATACATCCATCTGGTAAATAAGAGGTTAAAAAACACAAGGATACTGACTGACAACAATAAATCAATAGATTAGCAACATAATCAAAGTGTTATCTTGCTAATTTGACAATTGTATGTCATCATCTGGAAATAAATCACAAAACTTCCACTAACACGACTCCTCACAGGTAAGCAGTAAAACTCTTGCTGGACTGATAGCGACAGTGCATTTTAAAGCCAATACAGTATGGATATGTGCTTCATCAGCTGTAAACTGATACATCAGTGTGTCTCTGACCAGTACAAACACACAACACTGTCAATAAATAGGTTCACCAGTTATTGCTAAGTTTATATAATTCACATTTTTAACCTCCACAACCTCAGTACAATGTGAGGAGTGTTTGGAGGATTTTCTTCACAACGTTATGTGTACAGTACAAGGTAAAACCCCCAGTTAATAATATAACGAGATTATCAGACTGCCCTCTTTTAGAACAGTGTGTAATCTGAGTAGAAAGAAACCAAGCTGGAAATAGCACCTAAATCCCCAAAAGGGTGAAAGACGCCTGAAAAGGGCCTTCCACTGTGCTCTCATGTCTTGTTCCTGGTAAACATGCGCTCCCCTCGCAGGGTGAGGTGCTGCAGTTGGTACTGTAACACCTCAGTGTCCGACGACTCTTTGATGCTTATTTTGTCCAGATTAAGGTAGTCCAGAGACTTGGACTGGGCCCTCTTCCCTTTCAGCAGACAGAGGGGGAGCGGAGCATGCAGACTCCTCCCAGGCTCCGCGTGAGCCAGGGACCTGAGAAAGGTGTCACTGGAGCTGGGCATGCGCCTCCGTCTCCGCCCGTTGGCAGTAGGAATGTCGTAGGGTTGGTAGTAGCGACTTTTGCCTTTGCAGATTCGTGAAGAGCGGTGGATGCCCAGGTCCACAGACTTCGGGACCGGGCTCTGGATGGGGCTGGGCACGGCTTCTGATACAGAGCCCTTCTCCGGAGTGCCCTCTGACCACTTGTGGGCCAGCTTGAGCAGCTCCTCTCCAGTGGTGAAGCCCACCAGATAGTTAGAGTCCATGTGGAGGATCTGGTATCCTGCGACAGTACCTCTGATGGGTGAACACGGGGTGCTGGCACAGCGAGGTCTCTCTGCCTCTGGTTTCAACGTGGCTTTGATTTCAGCTGTAGGATGGATGGAGACGTGTGGCCTTGATACTCCACTGATATCCATTTCCATCCTTACAGACATATCCTGGCTGAGGAAAGGGCGAGAAAAAACATCAGTTGAGTTACTAGGAGCAATACACCAGTTACACAAAGCACAAACACTAAACATCATCGAAGTACTTCCCCCATAAAATGACTATTTGAATATGAATTAACAGAGGTGGAACCAACCCAGCTAGCAAGTTCTGGTTCTAAAAACGTTGAGTTGATATAGAATGATACAATGCATTGTTTTAAGAATTGTCTATAAACATCATCAAAATGTTAAAAAATTCTAATTGACAAAGTGAATGTGAACAAAGGATCACATAAATGATTAAGCACAGGTAACAAATCATCAAATCTGAAAGATATAAAGTTTGTATGAAGAATAAAAAATACAGGCATACAGATAAATAGGTGTAATCAGTCAGAGGAATTAGGGAGGAAAGTTGCATAATTTCCTCAAGAAATGTGTATAAAATGTATTAACTGCTGACCTGATTAATCAATCAACAGTAAATGATTCTGCTGAATCTGGCTTTGAGAAATTGTAATGACTTTACATTTAAAACCTTTTATAGACAAAACAATCAACATTATTGAGAAAGAAAATGCAGAATAATCAATAATATAAATCTACTTTAATGTATAGTAATGTCTTTCTTGTGCTCCTGTTTATTACTATATATTCATGGTTACGAACCAGTTCACCAATGATTGTGGTCACTGCAAACATGCCAAAAAAGGCCAATTGATTAACTGGCTGTTAATAAAATCAGTGAACAAATTTGTTTATAATTATTATGCAATTCATAACAAGAGGAGTCAATCTAATCTATTCTTATAGTGCTCTCTCTCTGATGCACAGATCTAATTTGCACTGAGTGATTTGTTAACTGCAATTTTTCCTACATTAATACCAGATCTGACCCGAACATTAATTATAAAACCTCACCTGACCCATCAGGAATATAGGCTCAAAGCTGCTGCTGGGCGGTGAAGGTAAAGCTTAGGGCGCAGGATACTGCTGAGGCTTTTCATGAATACAGAGGAGGAAAAGAAACACTAAGAAACCTCCAAGATGCCTCGACTTCTTTGGCTCACTTTCCCAAATTATTGTGAAAATAACTGGTTATCACATAATTTTGGGTAGAGATCAAATTGCCATCTCATTAGTCTTGGGCGATATCTATTTTCTATACCTTTATACCTTCCTGGAATTTCACCGTGGTATACAGTATATGACGATATCAATGTGCGGCGCTAACAACCACCCAACACTGCCAACTGGCAAGTTTGCTACATTCTACAATCTGTCCTGCAGTCTACTCAATAAAATCCAGTCACGAGATGTCAACAAAAAGTAATATTCTTAAACCTATTTCCCTTATTAAACAGGACAACCATACACCTTAGGCTACTATAGTTTCAATGTCTTTATCTGTCACAGATGTGAGGAAATACAAATATATCTGTTTTAATCAGCCTTTTCTGTTTCTGTTTCAAAATAAAATCTATCTGACAGTGTTTCTGTGGACAGAATCCCTTCAGTTTTTGACACAAAGCATTTTATTTTGAAACATTTGCAGGACTGTTTGGCTTATGATGCAGGAGCTACACGGCTTCATAAATGAGTAGAATATATGCTTTTAATTGTAGAAATACAGTAGTTATAACAGTAGGCAGCTCTGCAGCAGCATCACAGCAACAAACGCTGCCAGTGTGAACACACTGCTCACGCATGCAGTGTGGCCCGAGTGTAACCTCCAGGTAATGTGATGCGCACTGCATGCAAAACATCCTCAATACAGCCTCTAGTATAAAGTTAATACAAAGACGAGGGTCCATATTTCTGACAGTGTTAAAAATCACGCTGTTGGGATTTCTAAATACCCTGGTATAGCATAATGATACCGCCCATGCCTATCTTACATCCACTATTATAGTGCTTGAAATCAACTATCCACAATAATATCGGTGCGTCATCGGTATCGGCCAAAATTGGCTTTAAAATTAATTGAAATCAGCCAACTTGCTTTTTCTTATTTTGCAGTATGAATGAATAGTAAAAACACTGAAAAGCATTGTATTTCATGTCTCCATCTGCTGGTCGGCCATCACAATAAGCGAATGCATAATATGATGTTAATTCCACGACTGCAGAGACTTGATGGTCACTAAAATTTGCTGGGGAAATAAAGTGGATATATCGATATCCGTATTGCTCATCGGCTAAATGAGTTGTTTATATATCGTCTTAAGGGACTGGCAAAAAAAAAATCCAAGATTGTACATCCCTAAAATGAACCCAGGTTCTCACTTGATCTACTTGTTTTAAACAACATTTGGAAAGTCTAAAAGCGCTGCATGATTAAATTTTGTAAACTGCCATTCAAGCTAGTGATGTGCTTAACTGGAAGTCAGTCACTCAGTCGGCGTAAGTGACCCGCTCGTGTGCAAGCCTCATGGGGCCAGTAATGTTTAAGACCCAGGTACTTGCATACAGTGGAAATGTAGGGTTTTTTGTTGTTTTTTTGCCTCGTGCGCTACTGAGCAGCTCTCATAGAAATGAACCAAACCCTGTCTCTGTGCTGTATCCAGATCTTCTTAATACATCCATGGTTATTCTGACAGATAGCACTGTCAACATTTTCCTTTATATTCCTATAACTCCATATTCAGTGGACTATGAGTAATGGACAGTATTTATGTAAGATGCATTAGGCTATTGTAGAATTTAAATGTCATTTTCTGTCCTTCTAAAAAAAAAAACAACAGCTAAAAAACAGCTTATACTGGTAGGTGGTTTTAGTTAGTTTTAGTTTGTCAAATGTGGTCTTAGGTGGTCCTGAGCCAGTTTTTGCTGTTTTTTAAGCTTTAGCTGGGTGGGCCAATAGCCAGACATGCTAGTGTGACCAGCCTGTCAAGCTGCGCACATTTTTCTTTATGCATACCCCATGACAGCAGACTGAACTGATTTATGGTCTTTGCTTTTCATACCCCCCTCATGCCACTGATATATCAACACACTTAAGGACGTTAATTTTACAGGAACTTCAATGAATAAACCAGCTATTGACCATCACAAGCTGTCAAAAAATATGCAAAACGTACCTAAAGCTCTTCAAACAAGCCGGTCAACCAGTTTAGCCATGGTAAACTGGTCAAGCTGTCTTTTTCAGCAGGGAATGCTGTGAGCACCACAAACTAAATCAAATAATGGACAAATCATTTGGTTTTGTGAATGTTAACTAAGTAGTGGGTTGATTTCTTGTTTTGATGCCATGTTATAAAACCATTAACCAGCTTTCACGTTTACAGTGAAATCCTGGTCTCCACAGAGGCCTGAATGGAGCGGCACACATGCCAGAGGGAGGCAGTGGACGCCATGGCGCGGCTCTCTGACTCAGTGGAAAAGAGGCACCAGTGACAGACAGCCCTTTCTGTGCAGCATTACCGCTCTCATCACAGCTCAGCAATCACACACACTTCACACGCAGAGCCATCATAGGCGTGGTGAGGCTGCTAACATGTACAGTCGCTTTCTTAAAGGCTGTGAGAGAGATAACAGTGTTGAGTAAAAGATGGCTGTTGCAGCAGACGACAGGCCGGCTGCTTCATCCTGTCTGTCCGCTGCTGCGCGTTAGCTCAGTGTCTCAGTGTCTCCAGGACACACCGCAGCCTCTAACACACCACATTTTCATAGCGGACTACTCATCTTTACACGCATTGATCACTGAAACACGGACTCTGATCGGAGCTGATTGACAGGATCAAGTGCATTTCGCTGTCGTCTGTTTCAGTGGATGAACGACGCTAAACTCATCCTCCCTGTTTGATCTACATCAAATATCTCTACGTTTTATGACCTGCGACGAAACAAGCTCGATAAAAAATAAAATCAAATTCAAACCTGTTTGGCAGAGGAGGATCCGATGTTCAACCTTCCCTTCTCTCTCTCTCTCTCTCTGTGTGTGTGTGTGTGTGTGTGTGTGTGTGAGTGAGTATGAGTGTGAGTGTGTGTCCGCTGCGCTCTCACGCCTCTGTTCCGTCAACAGCAGCACCAGGAACACTTCCGGTCTAGTTTTCAGAAAAAACAAGGCAATCACACATTCCTTACAGTATTGTTCTCTGGTCATAAATAGGCTGCGATTTCCTCAAGTCGTAGATCGTTTTATCTGTCACGTATTCCTGCTGATGGAAGCCTATTTCCATGCGTAAAAGAAAAAAAAGATGAATTATGATTATCATAATGAAAGACAAAAATGTCATCAACAAACAGTCACAATGAGATAGTCCGTCAAAATCATGAAATACATAACTAAATTATGATAGAAATTAAAAATGTTTACATTCAAGTTAAATTTCTGGGGGTAAAAATGTCACGATTTTGTGCACATGAGCACTTGTGGCGCTGTGGCTTTCCTTTTTCTGGATCACACTCATCAGTCAACACTATTAACATTTTAACATTTTCAGATCTTGTGGAATTTCAAGCGATTTACAGGGATTACTCAATTATTTGCTTACTTAATATTGGCTTTTGCTGGTTTATATTCCTCTTTTTCCCTGTAAATAACTATGTATAATTGTAGATATTTGATTTTTGTATGTGGGTGTATGCATATATTTTTTAATTAATTAGAGTTTAGGTTTAAATTAATAAGGAAGCTGGTTAATTATAAATCAGTGACTTATGGAGCAGGGGCGGGACACGTTTGTACTTCCTCTCAGTAAACCAAGTCATCATATGTTTACCATTTCTCTTGCTTTTTCATTGTCTTTAAATATGATTCTTTTTTGTCTGTCTGCTTGTTTGTTTAATAATTACTCTATTTCCTTTTTTACATGTTCAAAATAAATCAAATTAAATTTAATTAAATGAAATCATGTTCCTCCAGGACCTCCCTGGCCTACCTGTGTACTGCAGTCCTTAATAAGGTCACCTTTTCTGAATGATTAATAAATGTTAGTATGTAATGTCTATATGTGGTGTTACAGCAGCTAAACTTACTGCCATAACTAGCAGTTTGTGAAGCTTTGACAATATCCTCCATCAATAACCATAAGGGTTGAAGTAGTAACATTTACACAACTACATGGTACCCACTGATGGTGAATGAGATGGGTAGGAATTGACATTGCTTGAATGCTTAATTCCTGCTGTAATAGATTGAATTTATTTCCAAATTATTATTATTATTATTATTATTATTATTATTATTATTATTATTATTATTATTATTACTATTATTATTATTATTATTATTATTATTATTATTATTATTATTATTATTATCATTATTATTATTATCACCCACAACCTATTTGTTTTCAAATTATTGATTTCAAAGTCAAGGGTCCTCTCTGTCCATCAGCAGTGAAGTCTTAACTGCTCTTCCGGGTTCCACACCTTCAGTTACAAAAACAAGTTTTTTAGAATAGAGTGGATTAGGGCCGTCAGCCTTAATCATGATGCGATTAAGGGCCGTAATTAACCCCATCAATTTTAAAGATTGCGTTAATCACCAGTCAACATTCCCCTCTTTAGTAGGTTTTACCAGGCTGAGTTTTAAAGAGAGCAATGATAAAGGTGTCACGTTAAACTAGAAGACCAACCATGTCATGCTAGCTTCTCAGTAAATAATGCTCCAAAATTAGGCAAAGTTTTGGCTGCATGGCCATTTCACAGGGGTCCTTTGACCTTTGACTTCTAGATATCTGAATGAAAATGGGTTTTATTATGAGCCTCCCCTTTACAGATATGCCCACTTTATGTTAGTCCCATGCAGTTTGTTTCTGTCATTTGATTCAAGACAACCTGGAAAGAATTGCTTTACCTTATCAATATGGAGTTCATAACTGTTTTGTAATACTAATATTAGGGAATTAATAATAATAATGGAATTGAAAACATGCGATTAAAAAGTGTGATTTATCAAGATTAACAATAGAGATTCAGCGATTAATTGTTTTTCCACACTCCGAGTGCAATTACATGGACATAAACACTCTGTTTATGAGGCATATCCCAGTTATGATTATATTCAGGATATGCTGTTTACGTGAACACAGAGAAATTGGGTCATTCATACTCCCTGTATAAGTCCTAGTTTCTTTCAGAGTACTCCAACTAGAATATTTGGTTTTTCATAAAAAGATTAAAATGTTTAAATGCTCGAACACATAAACTGGATACTCCAAAAACACGATTATAAACTGGTTATTCATGTTTATGCACCGGCTGACAAATTAGTTATGTGGAAACAGGCCCAATTATTTTACTAAGTGATTGGGGTAATATTTTAAATTTCTCTGTGTAATTATTGGTATTGGAGGTGGTGAAGGTCTACTAGACTCTTTTTTTCCCTGAAACTGTCCAGGTACAACAAAATGCTGGATGTTATGATTTGATTGGGTAGAATGGATTACAAGATTTGGCATTTCCTCGCAGTCTACATATATATATACTACAATTGCCGGTTTTCTTTGCAAATGATAGACTACATTGTCACTTTCCTATGACTAATACCAACTCAGTGGATTTCACCTTCTTTTCACACCGTGCATGGTTAGACTCTTCCATAGTTGCCTGTTAGCCCCGTCTGGTGCCATCTTTCAGTCAGTCAAAAAGTCCTTGATGCTTCACATTGAACAGTTTGGGGAACTGGCTATGTACTGACAATTGTCAGGGAGTCCCTAAAGTCCCAAAAATATAATTTATTTTTGAATTTTGAGTGCACAGAGATATTCCCGAGACAGAGAAAGGTGCCTGTCAGATGAATGCTAGTCACTCAGTATGTTTCAGTGCACAGTTAAGTGGAGCTACGGTTTAGCTCGATTAGGTCATTGAGTTGTCCTTGTCCCACTATATAAACACTGGGGGAGAATACATTTATTGATGGAAGTATGTCTCATTCCTCCACAGCATGTGGAGATATGTCTTCTTCCAGCTAGTAGCTATTGGACCTTTTTCTGATTGACTGGTTTTGTCACATACCAAACAAGTTAGCAAGCAAACAGGTTGCATGTCTAATGGTAAAAACATGGATAACTTTTCGGAGCTGTACATTTTGCACATACTCTACCCTTTAATCTACATGTTGATGCCTTCATCTTATTTTGTTGTTTTCCTTCTTCTTTTGTTTTTCCAAGCCTCCTACTTCTTATACTGTTCAACTTCCGGGTCAAAGCCTGGCGCAGGGACTATGGAGCACGTGCAGAGCGCCTAGGCCAGTTCAGGTCCAGTTAGGTGTGTACATGAAAGAGTAAATCGACTCCCAAACGCATTATCTAGGTGTGTTAGTCTGGCTTTGAGAGACTTCCTTCGAAGACTATCATGTTTACATGTATTTCAAAGTCCAGTTTTACTCATAAGAACCCAATAATCAACTTTCTCTAACATCATGCAAACGCACTGTGTGAGTTGGTCTGAATTAGCCAGACACCAGCAGAGCATTAATCCTGTCTATCTCACTTTATATATATTCTTTTTTTTTTAAAGAAGGGTTGGACAAGAAATAAGTACAAGTAACAGTGTAAAAAAAAAAAGGCCTGACTCTACAGTTGGTTCCAAACCCAGTAGCATTTATTGTACCACACAACATTATAAAATTGTAGCTTGAATTTTTGATTTACATTCATGGGTCTTTTTGAGTCAGACATGAAGACATGGACTCTACAGCATGTCTCTAAGGCCAGCATTGTCTCGCACCATGCTGCTGTAGACTGATTTGTACACCTTCAAAACCTCCAGAGCTGAGGGACGGAGCTTGGGGTCCTCCTTCTTACACTCCTCGTGGATCTGAAAAAGATGGAAGTGGACTACATCCCCTCCAGGAACCCGGTCCATCAGGAACCATGTCACATCAGGGATCTTCCAGATGTCTGTCCTCTCGTCATACCCAGGCATGAGTTCATCTGAAAATGGCTTTCCTTGGTCTCTGTACGGCCACAGCTGCTCTGGGGCAACAAAGTCCCCGGTGAGCTCTCGGTGACCACATTTCACCAACACGCCTCTAGATGAGTCCACCTCAGGCAGTGCGTCGAGATCGTTCACTACCAGGTGAAAGTCATTGGTGAGCAGGAACTGGGACAGAGTTTTCTCCAGGCTGTTTGAATCACACATGACTCTCCGCCCGGCTGGGCTGCTGTGGAGATAATGGAGGACAGACACATAATCTGTCGCCAGCCTCAGACGGATCTGCCATGTGTTGTGCTGCTGGTGCTGCTCATGTGCAAGAACACTATCCAAGTTCAGCAGTGGGCCAAGTGGGTGGTGCTCAGTGACCAGGGTGTGGTCCTCAAGGCAAAACCCCACCAACTGCACCACCTGAGGGCCCTGCAAGGCCTGTAACATGGACAACCCATGGAGGAAATCGTCCAGGTAATCCAGAGAGGACAGTTTGGACAGAGCCACCTTCAGACCCCTCCACTCTGCCAGATACACCTGGGGAAAGATGAGTGGATGCTGAGATCAGTAGGCAAAGCTACACATAGCCAGTACTGACCGCTACAATGACACAGGGTCCGTAACACCCGCCGACAAAATAACTACCAACAAACATAATACAAATCTGCACCTTTAATGTAATAATCCCACAAACGTAATAGCAGTTGCCTACTACAAATGTAATACGTAATTTCCTGCAAATCTAACATTTGTGGAAAGGTGAAAATCTTCAGCTTTCAAAATTGTTATAACTTTCCACTGGGGCTGATAATTAATCAATGATATATTAATTGATCGTTCAGAATTTAATCAAATATGTGAACTTTAGAGTAATCAATAGGCTATGAAATGCTGTCAAAATATATTCAATATGTTGCTGTGAGCTTTGACTAAGGACAAAACGCATTTAATATTGTTTAAAATAAGCAAAGTTTTAATGTTTTTTTCCCCAAGTAATGATTAACTGATTGTTAATCATTCATTAATTGTTTAAGGAAAGTGATTACAATTTGCACTCCCACTTTCCACAAATGTATTATAAAAATAATATATGATACTTGTGGTCGTTGTCGTTTATTTACTTTGATATCTGCCAATGGGTTTGAGTCAGCTCATTAGAAAATATCACAGGTTTGTGCAGAGTGTGTCAAAGCAATGCTCTCTCAAACATGCACACAGATTTTTCATTCCTTGTCAGTTCACAGAGTTGTTCCAAGGTACATAAACGTCTTGTTTAAATAGATTTTTTTTTGCATAAGCAAATCGTCTCTTGTAATGAGTATATCTCTGCAGCAGGTTCATGTGTGCTTCAGTAACCTACCTGTTCAGCACCATGGACAGTTCACGGAAGGGTTAATGGCTGGTAAATGTCATTCTACCATTAGTTTCTTTTGTGCTTTTGTTAATTTATACAAAGCACTTTGCCTTGTTGTCAAAATGTGCTATGTAAATAAACTGGTCTTGTCTAAAAGATATTTAAAAATAAACTGGTAAATGTGACAAGTTCTCTAAAATCAATGGTGCATAGCACTTAAAATCTATTTGTACCAGTGGTTCTTGCATTAGGCCCAAGGACTGGTCTGTTTAGGAAAA
Source organism: Plectropomus leopardus (assembly GCF_026936395.1). Classification (NCBI taxonomy): domain Eukaryota; kingdom Metazoa; phylum Chordata; class Actinopteri; order Perciformes; family Serranidae; genus Plectropomus; species Plectropomus leopardus. The sequence goes on along the minus strand of NC_142195.1, from coordinate 2,003,646 downwards.
TGTGTGTCAAGCATGCACAACTCCGTGCGGGAGCAGGGCTTTTGAAATGAACTGATTGTGGACAGAGATATTTTATTCACCAGACCAGGGTGTGGTATTACTGGTACATAATAACCAAGGCTCTTTTATCAAGAGTTGTGTGTGTTGGTTGATTGGCTTGTTTACTAGTGCTGGATTATGCTGCCTACTCTCTGGGTGATGGCATAGTAAGTTTTAACAAAATATTTAATTTCTGTGTTGCTGAATTCATTAAGTTAAAAAAAATACATAATAAAACCACAAAATGTCTCCATACTGGTCTGCTCACGCAAGACCTACGAGAGCCAACAGTATCTGCACGCCAGTTTTTTCATGCTACCAAGAAGCCTTTTGCACACAGAGAGAGAGATTTGCGGAGTTAGCAGCAAGCAACAAGTCCTTTTGTTGGATTTAAAACTACTGTCCGTGGAGCTCTTGTTGGTCTCATGCAAGCACACATACGTGAACATGGCTCCCACACTAGGAACTACATTCTACAACAAGGCTAAAAATGTGGCGTCAGGGATGTTTTTCAAAACAATATGGCAAATCAGGGTTTTCAAGACACTTGGATTACTACAGACGAGCAGTATGGAGACATTTTGTGGTTTTGTTATGGTTTTTTTAACCTTGAATCCTGGTCACCATTTGCTTCAATTATGTGGGAGATGAGTGCAATGCTTTTTCCCCGTGAACCTTCAGCAGCATTTTGTGGACTCTAAAACTTTGCCCGACTTTTCATCAGCATCAGGGTCAATATATAACTTTCATTTATGGGTGAACTATCCCTTTTAACCTAGACATTCGCATTCTTTGAAGATGAACTGCAGTATAACTTGTGCCTGTGTGTTGTATTCTGTCCGGGTGCAGGAGTGGAATACCTACGTTCTTAACAGCTCCCTGGCCAATCAGCTTCAGCTTGCGTACTTCAGCGTTTATCTGTGAACACTGCAGCCAGGGGGTGCAGTTTTTCATGGTCACCATTTTAAAGTGTCGAGGTTCACAGCCTGCATGTGAGGACACCAGCTGCTCATCAGTGTGATACAGAGAGTCCAGGTACAGGTAGATCAGGGCGTTGCTGAGGAGCAAAGCAGCAAGGCACACCGCCACCACTGGCCCACCATGGGAGATGGAAGTGCTGCTGCTCCGCCTCATTGCTGCACTGCATCTGAAACAGATGACAAAGGTAGGAAAGGATAAGAGACGTATACTAGCTTCTGCCACCCCCTGCCGATCTCTTCTACTTTCCAGGTGAAGCAAACTTAATGTCAAACGAATTCTTACTGGTACGTAGTAACCAAGCTGCTTTTCCAGTGGTACTCAACATATGGCCTGCAGGCCAAATCTGGACCCTGATAGTGTACAGGGTGGCACCCCATCTATTTTCTAGTACATGGTGGAAATGTATTAATCAACATTGTGAATTTTATTTTGTACTTTTAAAATAAATATGACACCAGAATGCCTCAAAACAGCATCAAAATAATCAAAAAAGTTGCATGAAAGTATCCCTTTGACCCCCAACAGATGTCAAGTCCAAGGGTGTAAATAAAGACAGTGCAGCTGCATGGCATGGGGATACTGGTGAATGATTCAGATTGCCTCCTCAAAAATTCACCTGTGTTCAAAAAAGAACTTATGTTTAATTAAAAAAGTTGCCATTTACGTTCTCAAAAAGACAAACCTCACCTGCGGGATGGTTTTATTTTTTGTTTTTGTCAGCAGTTTAGCAGTTGATAACAAAATTATATGCTTACTCTACATAAAATATCAAATTATTTCTTGTTTTCTTTAGTATTCCTGTCATGTATAGATATGCGGTAATGTTTGTTGGGTAGTAGGCTATGTGTGATAATGTTGTCAAATGTCAGGTCTTCATTAGATCAGGTGACGATATGATTAACTGTAGCTAGTTTGGGTACAAAATCTATCAGTGGGGCCCATCATAATATCGTGCCCTGGGGCCCTTCCCAACTACCTTATGCCACTGGTCCGGTCAAAGCCCCAGATATCCTAAACTCCTAGAAACGCGTCTGCGTACACCTGACCTACGCAGGGGCTGCTGTGTCTGGCTTCTGGTTTCCTGTCATTTTGTGACAGTGCCTCCTGAGCAAAGCAAGTTCAGTAGTGTAACTGTGGGGGGTGGGGGTTGCTATGAGAAACGCCATTTTAACAGGAGGAAAACATCAGTGGGAAGCACAAAACACGACGAGCTCAAGACCTGCCATGCTGTACAGGAGCACAATATTAGCTTGTATCTAACAGAGTTGCTACAGTTGACTGGAAGGAGAAGAGAATGCATGCTAATGGTATAACGGAGGGACTGTTGTGGATAACATGCGTTTAACGACCAGTAACCAGAAACCACAACGGTAGTTATGTTAAAGACAGGCAGGTCAGGCTATAGACAAGCACAGCAAACTTACCTTTACACCGTGTAAAACAACACAAAGATACGACAACTTCAGCTGTTCAACATTATTAAGTGTCATTTACTAACGTACCTGTCACAATATGGCTTCACATAATGTTATGATACAGCAGCTACAATAACAACCAGTCCATTGCTAGTACAAATGCCACATTTTAGCTTAACTTCCACCAACAACCAGTAGCCGGATTTGAGAAACAACTTCCTGTCAGATTTGCACAATAAAAGCTTCACATTTAAGGAAGTGAGTCCCTCAGACCCGAAGATCACACCTTAATATTACTCATACTCTATCTCTCTGCGCACAAAATGCGCTTTTCAAAATTAAGTTTTTGTCATGCCACTATGGTTTTAGATAAAAAAAAAAGAAAAATAATTTACTTTCAACATGCAAAGTAGATTATGTTTTATTTTAAATCCATCCGTTTTAAATCTCAATAATTAGCAGCAACGTTGATGTTTAAACATTAGTATTATTTTGTGTCATACCGCTCTGCGCACAAAATATCATTTCAAATCTAGCTATAAAATATATTATACATTCACATGATTTTCTACTTTCAGTGAGTTATTTTTTTAAAACCAACATCAGCCCTAATCATAAATCGCAATTTTAATTAATTTTCAAAATTCTAACCCTTTAAATGCCAGGTTTTTGATTTTGCAGCATTGATTTTGACAATGCACCCAGTGGAAAAAGCATGTTTTTTCTCCATATGCCAAATATTTTTTAAATGTCATCAGGTGTAAAATAGTAAAAATTACAAATTCCAAGGCAAAAGTCCAGAATGCCATCCAAAAATAATACAATGCATGTTTTTATGCTTTGCTGGTGAGGTGTATTATGCTCTGTTTGTATGGGTCTTATCTTGAGGTCAGAGGTCTAGGGATGATTACGTCTCGGAGTCAGATGAGTAGAATATTGATACTAGGCTTACATGACATGGACTGTGGCCCTTGGGGGTTATTTTTGTGATTAAAATACAATAGGTGAGGAATGTTCACTGATGAATGTGTAGATGCTTGTACCTATATAAGAGACATGCATGAGTTGTAAGGGAGAGATTCACATTGGTCTCGAATCTTCTCCCAGGCAGACCATGGTGCCTGGTGGATGCTGAACTTTGTTGTAATAAATTAATTCTTATGCAACCAAGTCGGTGTCAGGTTCCTTCATCAACTACACATCATTGCTACTTAAGAAACAACGACACTGGCTATTGGATTAAAAAATGTAGTTTGAATGGGTTTCAGTTGCGCACTTTTTGCACTTTACAATATAGAAATAACAATATAGTTTCCACAGTGTATTTTAGAGTTATTGTGGGAGCAGAGTTGGAAATTCCAAGCTTAAACAAAAATATACAATCTTGCCAAAATGTATGTCACATGCATCAACATAGCCAAAATAATAAAAACCCCAAACAAAACGAAAAGCGCGTAATATGCACCACACAGTCCCTAAGTGTTCATTAAAAACACGCACCCGTGTGTGAGCATCATAGACCATATACATTAAAGTGCGCGTGCGTGTAGTTCATGTGTACGTTCCGTTCGCAGAAATAAAGCTTTTATTCTGAAAAGGTGGAAGTGTGTTTGTTAGGGATTGTCACTAACGAGGCTCAGGTTATCTCCCAAACTCGGAGGACAGAAAGGCTCCGAGCGGCAGCGAACAGGTAAGATTTTTATCTACAGAGCATATCTCTTTCAAGTATCTCGTCGAGCTAAATCGCAAGCTGACGGTACACTTCAGACATATTTAATTAGACGGCTCATAGCTCATTTTTACTGTTTACCTTGTCAAAACAAACACTAACGCATTCGATAACATTAGCTAACGTTAGCTCGTGTAACAGCTACTGATGGAGCTAACTAAGTTACAGCAGAACACTAGCTTTTTTTATCTGTTCAGTTGCCTAGCTTTGACAAAGCTGTCTGGTATATTATACCCGTTATAACTCAATGCGAGTTAAAATGGCTATTTTCTTTTGACGCTTCCTGTTTAGTTGAGGCGTGTGTATCTGTCTGTTCGCAATGGGGACTCTGTGTGATGAAAAACAAAAAAATTAGCATACACTGAAATTGATACATTGAAATACATGTTATCGTTAGATCAACTTTTATCTCCACCCTAGCGTGTGCACATATTACATTTTTAATTTACCTTAGTATTAACCACATATATGCGAGACATTGGCCAGCTGTTAGTTCAAACATGAAACCATCAGCCGTGTACCATAATGCTGGATGCTGATAAGATGGTTATAAATGAGGGTTTGGATGACTGTAGATGTACTTAAACGCCAGTATTGAGTGTGCGTATTGTGGTGCAGTACGTGCTGTGTTCCATGAGTGGGATGAGCCCTGTTTCCATAGTTTCCTCTATCAGCTCAGCGGGCTGTGATGTCAGCACCGCTCTGCCCCTTCACACCCCTCCTCTGTCTGTTATTCCCACCTTACTCTGTTAACAGCGATGAGTCACCGAGCGAGCTCAACGTTTCAGGGATTTTTCCTTTACTGTTTAGAGGCATCCTCAAGTGCGACACAGTGACAGGAGCCAGGCTAGAGCTTCTTAGTTAGCAGAAGGATAGGGAGAAATCATAAATACCATGAGAGGATATGGATCTGTCAACAATTATTGCGTGATTGCTATCTTTGGGTGTAATAAACAATACTAAAAATGGTTTTCAAATCAATTAACATGACTAACTTATGAGATTTTTTTTTGTGCATTCATATGCCTCTACAAACCCTTAGGGACTGTTTGGTGCATTTAAATGTTTTTCATTCTTCATTTTTTATTAATTTTGGCTGTGTTCATGCTTATGGCATACATTTTGTCAAGATATTGCATTTTTGTTTAAGCTTGAAATTTCCAGCACAGCTTCTACAATAAGTGTAAAATACAATGTGGAAACTAAATTGTTACATTCAGACTGTTAAGTGCACAGGACCTACACGCATGTGCACTTTAATGTATATAGTCTATGATGCTCACACACATAGGTGCGTGTTTTTAATGAACCCTTAGGGACTCTGTGGCACATTTTACTCGCTTTGTTTGGGATTTTTATTACTTTGGCTATGTTGATGCATGTGGCATACATTTTGACAAGATTGTATATTTTTGTTTAATCTCGGAATTTCCAACTCAGCTCCTACAATAACTCTAAAATACATTGTCGAAACTATATTGTTACTTTTATATTGTAAAGTGCAAAAAGTGCGCCATTGAAACTCTCTCTATTTTTTGATCCCACAGCCATCAACGCATAAAAAATGTATTGTATTATTTTTGTGTGTCATTTTGAACTTTTGCCTTGGAATTTGTCATTTTTACTATTTTCCACCTGAAGACATCTTTTTTGTTTAGTTTTGTTAACCATATTTGGCATATGGAGAAAATATATGCTATTTCCACTACGTGCACTGTCACAATCAGTGTTGCTGCAAATCATTGACATATCCCAGGCTGTGATCATCATCAAAAAAACAAAAAAGTACTTTACATATAGTATATTGAAAATTATATATATATATGTGTATATATATATATATATATATATATTTTTTTTTTTAAATCCAAAAACATAGTAGCATTATGGCAAAAACCTGCCATTTAAAGCGTTTAAATTCTTGATTAATGAATATTTGAGTTTTATGATTAGGACTAATTTTGGTTAGAAAAATTACCTCAATAAAAGTAGTATCAAAAATTCCAGACAAACTATTAATGTCTTGGTGTGTACTGTTAAATGAACCAACCTGAACATGGGAATAAACAAAATGCATCACTGGGTTCCATTTCAGTGCTGGGTTTGTCACATCAGCTTGGCAATCAATTAACACACATGCTTATTGTTCTATACAGACTGAGGGACCTTATCTCCAGGGAGAAATTGAGTATAAATTGCAATCTGTCATGTTAAAGGAGTGAGATCCAGCAGGGACGCTACCTTCACCTCCCCTCATACTCCCACTCCTCAACCAAGCTTGGCAAGGACAACAGGTGTGACTGACACTCTCTTATACACTTCAGTGATGCAACCAGTCTTTTCCCACAGGATAGCACTGACAGCCTCTGTTTCACATTTGCAGCCCAAAGGCATGATGGGAGTTGCTGTGCTCTGTGCGCTGGTGTCAGCAATCATCTGTCACAGCCACAGCCAGGAAATACAAAACCCTCTGTACAGGTTCAAAAGGTAAGAAGAAAAGCTTTTGGATATAATTTATTAGAGATATAAATGTAATTTTATGTTTTACTGTATTACTTAATGTATTTTTATTATTTTATTGTTATTCTGCCAAAAAATGCAGGTTTTCTGTAATTTTGCATGTTACTCATTTCTCTAAGACAGCATTTTACTGACTGGCTCAGAGGTGCCAAGTGGAGATATTCTGAAGTCACCCAGTTATGTTTACATGCAGTGTTTCTGACCAAAGTGATCAGTTTCTATCCAAAAAGTCAAATCAACATGTTGAAGGCATATCCTCTCTCATAGAACATTTACTGGGCAGATTTTTGGAATATTTTGTGTCACGGCATACCAATATGGTGATGCCTTTATTGATTAACTGTAATGGTTTGAAGATGCATTTCAAACTTATTGAAATTTTGAATTATTTATTGCTAAAAATAAGAAGGGTTAAAAACTGACAAAAGGATTCTACAACTCTTTGAAACCTGAGCAAATCAGCTTGATTTCTTCCAAAAACATGGGGGGAAGGAATTGAGTAACTAAAGGAAAGTAAAAAATAAAATAAAACAAGGAAATAACCTGATAAAAAATATAAAAAATAAAAACAATTTATATTCTGAAGCATATTTTAATATATAATTCTAATAATCCTAATTATTGTTTCTAGGCATTTTACCCTCTTTTTGGTAATTTTCTGATATTCTAATTTTCTCTCTTTTTTTTTTTGCCCTCTACCATTTTTACATAACATCTGAATGCACAAGAAAAAGTGATGTAGATTAAGGTTTCAAAGGATTAAACTAAAAAAATATTGAAAAGAATGGGAAGACTTTCAAACTGTGAAACCAGCATAGTTGAAAAGTGGCGATAATGTGTTCAAAACTGGAATTGAACCGCAGTCCAACACTGCTAGACTGCCTCACCAGTAGCTGCAGCTAGTGAGCATATGGTCCCATTCAGTCACCTGATCAAACAATTAAGCTTCTCAGTCACAGGCAATAAAACGGAATCATACTGAATTGTATTTGAACTGCCACACATTTCCACTGAAATTAGTTAAGCAAGCTTATTCATTATTCATTGAACAGAAGATTACTTTGAATTTAAACAGAAAATGGTTCTACATTTCTGTCTCTCTCCAAGTTCTCTGTACGAGTTTATCAGATTTATTACAGTTGTCTTGAAATGTTTGACAATTTCAATTTTTACTGTTAACTTCTTGTCTGGATCACCAACAGCTGTGTGCTCTGATTGCATCCACTCTCTCTCTCTCTCTCTCACTCTCGACCACACCCTAGGTCTCAGGAAAATGTCTTGTCAGATCACAGTGAGTGTGTGTCCAGGACCAGACAGCCGCTCTTAACAAACTCTCCCAACTTCTCTGTGGACATCCGCATGCCTGCTGTCGTCCCAGCTGGGGTGAGTCTGTTCCTCTGAAATTTACCACTGAGTCCTTTGACTTCAAGACCTCATCTTTAGAGCTGAAACTATTTATCAATGAACTAATCAATTACATTGATATTGGTAAATTCTGTAAATTGGTAAATTGGTACTTTAACAATCGTTTCATCAATGAATTGTTATTTGAAAAAAACATAAACGTATTCTTATTTTGCTTTTTCCAAAGAACACTAAATGCGTTTTCTGCAGTCAAAGCTCAAGGCAACATATTTCATAAACTTTCACATAGCCTTTGATAGCCTGTTTATTCACTGATTAACTTTCACACGTTTGATTAAATTCTTTATGTCTGATTAATCAATCCTCTATTAATTGTTATCATCCCTATTACTAATATTGATAAATTGAATTAGATATGATTTTTTAATTGGCAGTCTTATGTACTCATAATTTTCTCTGTGGAAGCAGGATGGTATTTATTTCACCAGGGGAGTTGAATGACTTCAAAATTGCTATTTCACTTAGAGAAATAGCAATTACAGGACCAGTACCCCTTTTTATTTTTATTTTTTTTGGCACACTTGGTTGTCCTCCTATAATTTTGCGCATCAAAGACTCATCTGAACCATCAAATGTCATTGTATGTTTGTGTACCTTTGCGTTTCTCACAGTTTGAGGTCTGGGTTACTAGTGACGTAGAAAAAGTTTTTACTGACCTGATCGATGCAAAGTTGCTGACACCTATATGATTGGGAACCTGATGAAAAGGGGGTAAAAAGAGTTTTACATTCATTACCAGAATAAGACCAAACTCATCCAGTGGATTCTCGTAAGCTTAGCTGAGAGACTGCAGGAACTTTTCATGAAGTCAGTAACCTTAGCTACATGTCGACCAAATGAAAACAGGAACAGCTGTAGACTGAAATAAGTTCCTGTTGTGGGATATTATACTGATCGCTCAAGATCTGTGACAGCAGGGTTTGCTGTTCTGAATGTCATGCACCAGTCATCATGACATGCATAAACCATAGACAGAAATCTAACTAATACCTTTTTACTTTAATCATCAGTCTGAAATGAAGGCATCATAAAGTTATGCCGCTTAACATTCAGCAGTTGATGCCTGTTCACTCTTTAATAATGAGTATCATCGTTGTGTTCTCATTGTTTCAGTCGGACAGTTACCTGTGCACATCGTTTCCTGTGCCAACTAGTCGAGATGCATATATCGGTGAGTATAGCTTTTTCTTAAAAAAAATATTTATCATTTGACAGACAACATAAAGTATGTAGCCTTAGCCCTTTATATTTTCAAAATATAATCATTCAGCATGTGAATACATGTACATACTTGTTTGTCATTTGCGCAAACACCCACCCACACCTACCCATCCTGGTTTACACAAAAAAACCCATACAAGAAAAAAAAAGAAAAAGAAACAAAGCAACACAAATGAAAAGGAAGAAAGAAAAATAAAGGTAATCAGTCTTGACTTATGCATCTTAAGTACATAACCAATTCATGTAGCCCAAGTCTTAAAGCAAAAATCCCTGCTAACTACACAGATTAGATGGTTTCTTGGGAGATAATGTGGGTCAGCTGGACGTTGCTGTATAAGATGCCAAAACAGAAGCAGAAGTTTAGTACAAATGTTGGCATTGTATGTTTCTGCAAACCATGTGTTACATTTGCGCGTTTCATATCACATCAGCGTTTCTACAGTGACGCAGTATACGAGCTGATTTTGTCATCAGGACATGGAGGGGATGGTGGGTGGTGTGATTCCCAGGTGAGATACTAGCCAAGCTGCAGAATATTGAGACTGCTGTTCAAGACCACTGCACAAAATGTTTTTTAGCAAGATGGTTTTGTTTTTCTAAAGACTTTTCAGCCCCCAAATGTGGGTTTCTTTTGGCGAGCCATTTGGGTTTTTTTCCCAGCAGGGATTGTGTCACTTATGGAGACAGTGCTGCGTCTCCGGCGGGAATTTGGCACCAAAAGCAGGTATTAAAAACAGGATCTCTTCCGAACTATTAGCAAGTGTTTTGGTGCGTAAACGTAACCACATTGTTGTTGAAACAGTGTTGTTGAAACATAAAGTTTTTATGTATCGACCAAGTAACGTACAATTGAGCAGATCTGTGGTTTACAGAAATGTACAATGTCAACATTCATTTTGGTGATTGAGTTGGTTATAGCAGAAATTGTAAAGGTGGTCGAAGCAGAGTAGTGGCAGTTGTAGCAGCCATAGCAGCTGTTGTTATAGAAACAACTTGTTTCACTTTATATATGACTTAATGCTTCCTCTGTTGTATACAATTTTTTTTAATCAGATATGTTCAGACTCATTGAGAAGTTTGAGCAGGACACACATTTAAAATTAGTGTGATGTACATTCATTATGGAATTTATTTGCCATTTATTAAGCTTATTTAAGAGATAGAGGTGATTTTCTTTTCCCGCATTTCCTGTCGGACTCTTTCGATGACACTGTGGTGTTTAACCCTTTGAAACCTGGGCAAATTGGCTGGATTACTTCCAAAAACATGGGAATGGTGCAATGAGCAACAAGAGAAGAAATGACCCCAAAATTAACCAGAACGTGGTAAAAACTACAATAAAATTACTTAAAAAAGAAAGAAAAGTGATCCAGAAAAAGTGCTTAAAAATTCTTACAAATCTGTGACATACATATGTAAATCTCCTAATCTACTAATAAAAATCTACCTAATGCAATTCGTGGAAGTTGCTTAATGCCTTTTTCCCATGTTGTTTCACAGCAATTGTGCTAAATAAAGGTCTAAATACTTGTAAAAAGCATCTGAAAGCAGCACAAGAAAAGTGATGTCACATAAGGTTTTAAAGGGTTAAACATCAGCCTGTTTGACGGCCTGCAAAATGTGTTTAGTCCCCCATTAACTCTGCTGGCCTTGATCCGAGGAGCACATGAAAAAGTGTGTGTGAAAATCAGCTCAGACAGCAAATCGAGTTGAGACAGAGATGGTCAGAGAGTCTTTATACCAATACCAATACCGTGTTGAATAACTCCAACATTACATTAAATATTCAGTATTTTAACCACAATGCTTTTCTTCCTCAGTGGACTTCATACCTCACGCCAGTATGGACACAGTTCATCACATGCTTCTGTTCGGCTGCCACACTCCCGTGTCCACCAGCAGCTACTGGTAATGTCCAAATTCAGCTCAGGGCCACTTATACACACTCCTCTGTCATCATTAATAATCAGTAGCACTATCTCTAGTACATCCTGTTGCAGCTACCAGCAGGGTTGTTCAGCAGGGTTCAGACCTCACAGCACTAGGTATTAAGACAAATTTCAAAGCTAGTTAATAACTTCTAGTGTGTCATGTTTTGTTTATGAGCTTTGTTAGTTGAGTGTAAGTCAAAAGTCTTTAGGGTTAACAGAATCAATGTGCTGCTTTGTCACTGGGCCTCATGCAGCAACCCTTTCTTAAATTTCTCTTATATTTTCTCTTAACTCCAGATGCACCAAATGTTCAGAATCATCCAAATTAGCTCTTATTAAGGTGTGCTTAATGCTGAATCCCACTTGATCATTAGTCACCTGTTAGCACAGGTAACGCCCCCTAAACATCATTTAAAGCCAGATTTTGTGCTGTGTGCAAAGACTCTGTAGAGGAAGAAGAATTTCAGGCAGTGAAATTGACGTAGGCCGACTGTTAAATAAATGTAAACTAAGTAAATGTGATTTCGGTGACGTGTATTGAAACATTAGAAGTAAAAGTATGCATACAAAAAGTAGAAATAAATTTTTAAAAAATCAATGATAGTCAATAACTAAAAGGAAAAGCAGCATGTCCTCATACATGGGCTACAGTATATATGTTAAGTTGCAACCATGAAATGTTTTTGCATGAAAAATGACTGTTAAGTTGCAACCATGAAATGTTTTTGCATGAAAAATGACTCACACAATTATAAAAGTAGTTTCCAATTAAATTTCTCATTAATCTAATTGTTTCAGTTGCACTTTTATACTTTTATGTGGTTTGTGCACAAAAATCTTTATTTTATAAAGTAGTTATCTAATAATAGTGGTGTAAAAAGACAAAAGACAATATTTCTCCCTGAAGTGTAGTGGAGTAGAAGTGGAAAGTGCCATGAGATTGAAATACTGTAAAAGCTAATCAGAAGTACAGTACCTGAGTAAATGTACTTAGTTACCAGAAATCAATCAATTGGTAAGTACAGTAAGTACAAATTCTGGATAGAGCAAAAAAGGGACATGTATTTGTACATAGTTTCATGCATAAGGCGTAATGTCTCTTTAAACCAAAACTGTAACAACTCTGTGAAAAGGAGTATCAGTATAATAACATCTATTGTATCATACTCCTCTGTTTTTTGCTATGTTTCCATCTTTCAGCCATTTAATGCAGTAACATTGATCTACAGCAAGTCTACAGCATGTCTGTGTGGCAGCGCTTTGTGATGGAAGTGTCTGCAGGTGTTGTTGCTCTGTGGCTTCCTCTGTTTTACATCTGCTCATTGAAAGTGGTATTGATTGTGTTCTTTCTTTCTCCAGGGACTGTGGCAGTGTACAAGGCACTTGTGAGGATGAAGCCTCCATCATGTACGCCTGGGCTCGAAATGCACCTCCTACTAAATTACCCAAAGGTATGTCTCTCAGCAGGCTGGTTCACAATTAATAAATGTCAGATTTAATCACTGACTTTAAGTTGTATCTAGACATATCTCATCGCTGCCATTTGTCTGAAATAGTCAGATGGAAGAAGATAATAACTGAGAAGACATTTAACAATTTAAAAATAAACATCTGTAATGGACAAACAGTGTGATAACAACAAAAATTGACACTGTTTCTAAATGAACTCACTCACCCAGGTTGGCATATTTGTGCTTACATTTCTAGTTACTTCTCAGCTGATCATACCAAAGACAGTGAAATATCTGAAGAAAGCTGATATCTGCTCATTTGTCAGTCTAGCTCTAGTTTTTTTTTTTTATCTGTCACTGAGATTTTTACTTCCTCCTCAATGCAATGTAGATAAGTTAAAGTTATATGTTGGTTTTCATGTTATTGAAAAGCAGCATGCCTTTCTATGAACAGTGTCCTCTAGTCCTTACAATCCACAGACCTCACAGCTTACAGTTCATAAGGACTATTTCTTTAATTCAATTCAAGTAGAAAGTGGTTCCACTGAAAACATACGAGGTAAAGACAGAACCTAAGTGATCAAGTTTGGGTTTTATGTATAGTTAGATTCAATCTTGAATCCAGGTTGTGTCTTGATGTGATTTAACTTGATTAAATTTATACCGTGTTTTAATATGTCTCAAGTGTCCTCATTAGGCAGGTATCCATTAACCCTCAAATTGCACAAATTGCAATTGTGAATATAAAATACACCTACTAGAAACATGTCAATTTCAAAACAACTCCCATTTATCACAAAGACGTTTTTATGCTCACATGAGGTGGTATTTCAGGTGATTTGAAAAAGCCATATTTTGCAAAACTGCAATTGGCAACACTTTTTTGGCTTTTCTAGGTCACATGATGCTATGGCTATGTACTAGTCAGTAGGAACTGACTCCCTCATGATGCAGCAGCTACAAGAGGTGTTATAGCATCACCTAACTCTTCAAAAGTTGAGTGGATCATCTGGAAGTTGTGTATCCACAATTTCACTGTGAAATCGTGGACTATCACCTCCCAGAAATCCCTCACATGTGGCTGCTCCCATGTATAAGGGACTTGTCTTTCCATTATGGCTCCATAACACGCCTATGTGGCCTTGGATTGGAAAAAATGATGGCTAGATAGATAAAGCTGCTAATGTTTTGAACATCCATCACCATGCTTCTTGGAATGTTATCACCGGAGGTGAAGTCACAGATCATCACTCAGTGGAAACACAGTCATCTCACAATTGTATTTTAGCCACATTTCTAAAATATCGCTTACGTTTTGTGCAAATCTATAATGGAAACCCGCCTATTGAGATCTGAACACTCTTTGCAGCTCAAACAACCAAACAATTATAGCTATTCTCCACCATTTGCCATTGCTTCATAAATGGCTTGGTTCTGATAAGAATGAAGTTGCACGTGTTTACTTTCCTTAGACCAAACTGAAAGCTGTTGGTCTCGTTTTGACTCTATCCACAAGTGTCTTAAATATCCGTAAGATTTCTTGCAGCTGTTTATAAGCTGATAGCTTAGCTTGCAATTGCATTTATACTTTGTGTTCAATGTGGTCACAGTGTGTCTCTCACTACCTCTGTAGGTATTCGGCCGGTTAGGTCACAGTCTGTCCTCGATGTGTTTTGTGTGCCTTTACAGCTGTACTTTTATGTGGTCATTCAAACACTATCTGATAGCAATGGTTTACCCAAAACACAGTTTAATGGGGGTGGGGGTGGGGGCTTATACATGCTTCTGTCTTGTGTCCCTCAGTTGTTTATGTCTCCATGTGGCCTTGTGTCTGCTTCTAATCTGTTATTCTCTCTGTTGTCTCCTCAGATGTTGGATTTAAAGTTGGAAGAAAGTCAAGAATGACCCACTTTGTACTGCAGATCCATTATGGAGATGTTAGTGCTTTCAGAGGTGAGTGCTAATGAAAGTTTAAGCACTGACATTGTTGCAAAGAGATTATTCTGCAATCATTTACTTCTACTTCAATAAGGGTCTGGAGATTTAAGGGTGTAAAAATACTTCCAAATACAGCTACAGGAGGTGTCACTGCTCAGTAAACATTAAGTCAGTGAGCAGAAACAGAATGTTGAGATGTTGTTTTAATTATTTTCCTCTTAACTGTGGCAAGAATGTTTTATTCTTAATATTCTTATATATTTAGATAACAGCAATGCTGAAGGAGGAAAAGAAAGGAAAGAGGAACATGACCAGAAATATACTATCACACACATTTATCGGTTAAATATTCTGTACCACTGTCCAGCTTAATCCTCAGAGCGCTCTGTAGTTTAACATCCTCTAAGAACTGAGGTGCTGTGATGGATCTCTAACTGTGGAATACACATCCTTAAAATCTCTTCAGATCTTTAGGGAAACACTGTGAGATCTAATTTAGTGTTCACGCTGACCTCACATCAACATTGCACCTGTTGTTTTCTTGTGCTGCATTGAGACGCCTTTCACATGCATATAAACCTTTAGTTTTCTTTTGAAAAAATGGCCAAAAAGGTCCTAAGCAGCTTGGATGGAGATATTCCACAAATTGCAAGAAAATGGGAAAAGAAACAGACCTGAAAAGTAGTTACAAAAAGGGAGAAAGAGAGAATGAAAAAAAAATTAAGATAATAGTTAAAAAAAGGGAAAAATATCCAATATTTATAATTATTATTAACCATTTATTTATTTCCCTTTTTTTGTTTTTGCATCTTTCGTTTTCTGTTAAATTACAAGTAAATTTCCTCATAACGTTTTGCCATGTTTTTGAAAGAAATAAAGCCAATTTGCTCAGGTTACAAAGGGTTAAATTTTCATAGCAAAATTATGAATGATTGATCAATGATTAACTTCTTCAAAGAAAATCTTAGACAAAACAACAGTCAACGAGAGTTTCTGAAATGTTGTGTTTTTGGGAACAGTGCATTTCTCATACTTAAAGCTGAATATATATTCATAGGAAAGCTTTCTACAGTGGGATCAGATTACAATCCTGATCACATTTAAAATGTGATATCATCACAAACATAGCGAGAAATGTGAACATCAGGAAATAAGGGTCCATGTTTTTGGGTTTGTGTGATATGTGTTTCAACAAATACTTGATGGATTGTCTGGAAATTTTGCACTCACCTACAGGCCCTGCTCAGGAGGAATTGTATTAACTTTTGTGATCCTCTGACTTTTCATCCCAAGCCACCATCAGTTCACATTTTCTGTTTTTTCATTTTTTAATGACCAAATCCATGCAAAGCTATGACTTTCAGTCTGAGCTGTCCTTCAGAACTAATGAACAATGTAAGCACTCTAAACTAAGCAGCACTATATCAACTGTGCTGATGATGGAGCTCAATCAAAAATAGCAGTGTGAATTTTTATTGACATTGTTAACGGTGAAAAGAATTTGATTTGATTTATTTTTTGTCCTACAGACCATCATAGAGACTGCTCAGGACTTACCTTAACATTGACAACCAAACCGTAAGTATTCAATTAAAAGCATTTACTTTTTTGTTGAATGCTGATAGAAGATTAAGGAGGAGCTGGAAAATAAAGTGTCTGCATGAACAAAGAGCATAATGGCTTGTACTGCCTGAGACTACTGTATCTGTAGTTTCCTTTTGGAGCACCAGGAAGATGTACACTTTACAAAAAAACTCCACAGCCTCCTACCGTCTAACTATGTCTCTCTGTGTCCTCAAAGGCAGCCATTCATTGCTGGCATATACCTGCTCATGTCTGTGGACACAGTGATCCTTCCAGGAAAAAGAGGTATGTTTGGTATATTTTTTCCTAGAAGTAAAATAATCGCCAAGCTCAAAGATATTTAACATTCCCATAGGCTTGTCTGAAAGACATGTTTAAGCCATTATTTCTGCCTGAATTGTGTCTTTTCTACAGTGAGGCTGGCAAAAAAACTGTTAACAAACGCTTGTTTGAGAGCTGCTGTGCAATTTCTGATTTCAATCATGCATATCCCTCAGTTAATTTGCATTAAAATTAAGCTGATGATTGTCTTGGCCTGTATATATTTTTTCATACCTTCATAACCTACTGACATTTCACCGGGGTGTAGTGTATAAGATGGTATGGTTTTCCTTTTTTTTAAAACAATATTTTTATTGGGGTGGCATGGTGGCGTCGTGATTAGCACTGTTGCCTCACAGCAAGAGGGTCCCTGGTTAGAAACCCAGTTGAAACAGGGTTAGGTCTGTGGGCGGGGGTCCTTCTGTGCGGAGTTTGCATGTTCTCCCCGTGTCTGCGTGGGTTCTCTCCGGGGTCTCTGGCTTCCTCCCATGTCCAAAGACATGCAGGTCAGGTTGATTGGTGACTCTAAATTGCTATTAGGTGTGACTGTGAGCGTGAAAGGTTGTCTGTCTGTATGTGTCGCCCTGCGATAGTCTGGCGACCTGTCCAGGGTGTACCCCGCCTTCCACCCGATGACAGCTGAGATTGGCTTCAGCAATAATAACAATGATAATTATAATAATAATAATGATAATATAATAATAATGATAACAGATTAGAAATCAACGGAAATACTTAAATAAGTAATTAGATAAATAATAATTAAAGTAATTAATACATTAATTAATTAATTAATTGATTAAAAAAAGAATAGTAAAGTAATAAAACAAAATGAAATAAAAAAAAAAGGCAGGATCAATACTTTCGTGTTATCCATATATAACATTTCCTTTTCAGTCAGTGATAGATGTTTCGTTGACCAAGATGGCCACATGCTCCACAGTGAAATGTTATTGTTGGGGTGCATACAGTGACAGGAGGGCAGAAATGTTGCTGGACAGTGATCACAGATGTGGCTTTCCCTGACATCCTTTCTCTTTTCTTTGTCAGTGACAAACGCAGACATCGCCTGTGATTACACGTCATATCCTATCTACCCGTTTGCCTTCAGGACTCACACACACCACCTTGGTGAGTCATATCAGAGAATTCAGCAGTCTGTCTCAGACCAACTGTCAGCAGTTTTAACATGGATAAGTGTCTCTGTCACAGGTAAAGTGGTCAGTGGCTACAGGATCCGAGATGGGAAGTGGAGCCTGATTGGGAGACAGTCCCCTCAGCTACCACAGGTACATAATCACACCAGATGGCAATCACTAACTGACATGCTTTGGGTTTTCCTGTAGCGAAATGGTTCAAGAGTTAGCATAATAGTTAGCATAATGACTGGAAACAACCAAAACACCTCTAAAGCTCAATGAATACAACCATATGTCATATTTGTTTAATCCAAATGAAAACCAGAGTGTCCTTTGTCCGCAGTGTGTTTCCTTTGGACAGAGCTAGGCTAGTTGTTACCACGTGTTTCCACTCTGTATGCTAAGCTAAGCTAAATGGCTGCTCGCCTCAGCTTCATATTTACTAAACAGATATGAGAATGTGATCGATCTTCTCATCTAACTTGGCTAGAAAGTAAATGAGCACATTTCCCACAATGTTGAGCTATTGCTTCAAAAAATAATTCCTGTTATTCATCAACCATTTCAGTCAAATGCCAAATTCAGTCTGGTCCCAGCTTTTGCAATCTGAGGATTTTCTAGTGTTACATCATTATGGTTTGAATCTGTTTCAGTTTTGGACTGTTGATGGGACAAAACAAACATGCAGATGTATCTAACAACTCTAAAACAGTTTAACTCATTATGCAATAGTTTATCTCATTGTAGTATGTTCCTGTTCATTGTAATCACCAACTGTCTCCTGAATATATGAAGCACCTTTGTCCAAAGAGGATCAAATACTTCAATAACTACCAATAATAAATACTTCAAAAATTTTTCTCCCATTCACTCTTGAATTCAATGAGTTGTGATGTAAATAGGGCTGCACCTAACGATTATTTTTTTTATCGATTAATCTATTGATTATTTTTTAATTGATATAACTATTTTTTTTTATTACTCAATAAATATAACAACAAATTTACTGAAAATAACATTTTAAAACTTGTCATACACTGCAGGGCATTATTCCCAGACAAAAAATAGCCCAGTCTTCATTGGTAATCTGTGTTTTACAGTCTGATATAAAGTCTCCAAAATAAAATGAATGCAAGAGCTTGTTCCACTCAAGTAAAAGGAATGTAGTGCAATCTACATTTAGCAATCTAACAGTAAAATTAAAAAAAACATTGTAAAATTCAAGTAACTTAACAAAACAGTTACTCTTTGTTACAGTAACAAACCTCAAATGTAGCAGTTCAACAAAACATCAGTTTTTACAGTAAAATTAGTGCAATTTGAATAACACTATAACTTTTTTCTAACATAAATAATTATAACTAGTACAACTGCCTGCTGATATGAGTACTGTATTTTCATATTTATAAGCACTTATTTCTCTCATTTATGAAGTTATACAAGCTCCCGCACAGCTGACAACCACATCCTGTAAATGTTTAAAAATAAAGTGCATTGTATCAGCAACTGATGGCATTCTGTCCACAGAGACACAGTCAGAGGGCTTTTGTTTTGAAAGGGAAGCAAGTAGGTTGAGGTAAAACAAACATCTTTGTATCTCCTCCTCTCTGTGACAGAGAGAGACTTTAAACTGCAGTATAAAGTGGTATAGAGTCAACAAACGCGAGCGTCACGTGTAAAAAAAAAAAACCGCAGTAGATTTGTTGCAGCTGACATGCAGCTCAGACATGCCTGACAAGCACTGCACGGGTGAGCAGTGTGCACGCTCTTGATAACATGACCAAAACAAAAAACATGCTCTCATTACGCACGCTGTCTGAAACATAATCGATTAAGTCGACTCGTCGCCCCAGCCCTAGATGTAAAGATATTTGGAATAATATTATTTATACGCATCCTTTAAGATTTGTCTATGAATGACAGGAGTCCAAATTATTGCACTGGTATGTTGGCAGGTTTCCATTACAGATTTGCACAAAATTTAAGCAATAACCCCGAAATGTCGATGAAACACAATTTTGAGATGACTGCGTTTCCACTGCGTGATGTTATGCAACCTCTCCTCTGGTGATAACAATCCAAAAATCATGGTGATGGATGTTCAAAACATTAACAGTTTTATTTCTATTGCAGCCACCACACTAGCTGTCATTATTTTCAATTCAAGGCCACGTAAGCGTGTTATGGAGCCTTAATGGAAAGGCAAGCCCCTTATACGTGGAAGCGACCATGTATAAGAGATTTCTGGGAGGTGATAGTCCACGATTTCACAGAGGAATTGTGGATTCAAAACTTCGGATGATCCGCTCAACTTTTGAAGAGTTATGTGATGCAGTAACACCTATTGTAGCTGCTGTATCATGAGGGAGCCAGTTCCTACTGACAAGCACATAGCCATAGCATCACGTGACCTAGAAAAGCCAAAAAAGTGTTTCCATTGCAGTTCTGCCAAATATTGCCTTTTCCAATCACCTGAAATGCCACCTCATGCAAGGATAAATTATTTTTGCTAGAAATGGGAGTTGTTTTGAAATTGATGTGTTTCCATTCGGTGCATTTTATATTCCTAGTTTCAATTTGTGCAATTTGAGGCTTAATGGAAACCTGCCTATTGTCCCTAAGCTTCTCTAAGTTGCTCCCAGTTCTTTAAGAAATTAATATTCACTAGACTATTTGCATTTTTTGACTTATACATCTGAATTACCCCAATAATGTCTTTCCTCTGTAGGCTTTCTATCCTGTTAACCAGGAACTGAATGTGAAGTATGGTGACACCATTGCAGCCAGATGTGTGTTTTCTGGGGAAGGCAGAACCTCCAAAACGTATATCGGGTGAGTTCTGTTATATTACCCAGTGCACCTACCTATAAACCAAAAGTACCTTATGTCTCTGTGGTTTGTCCTTGGTTCTATTCAGACTACTTAAATAATAAACATGCTCTGGTTTGCTCTCTCTGATCTCTCTTTGTACTGAAATACAGCTAACAGGCATTTATTATAGACAGGCACTGAGGCTTTACTCCGGTCATGCGCTCTTCTCTGCCACACCTTGTGTTTCTTTACACTTGCTGTCTGATTGGTCATGCAGTTCTACAGCTTTGTAAATATTGTACTGTGTGCACTTAAGTATTATAACCAGCCATTCAGACCTAAACCACAACTGTTAAAAATGCACGGTCTGTGTCCCAAAATTATCATGTTATACTGTACTTTTAAATGTTATTTTCATTTGCAAATTGTGAGGATGTAAACCACACATAAATGATGACACAAAAACTTAAAAGTACTTTCTCACGCATTCGCACACAGACCCAGACGTACACACACATCCAGGAGGAGAGTTACTGCTAACTAAAAAAAAATTATAGTTTATCATAACCAGCTCATAATAGTTCATACCGCCACCAGGGTTTGGTGTAAATGAAATAAATACAGAAATATAGGACTGAAATACAGGAAGGAACATCCTGAGCTATGTGTCCTGAGCCATGCAATTTCCACCCTGGTGGACAATAAAGATCTATTCTCTGTACACAAAGATGAGGTCGGATTGAGTCAAAGTGTTGTACAAAGGGACCCCAGGATTTTTCCCATTTATCTTGACTTTTTAAATAATTAAATTGCAGCTTCTCCATGTGCACAACTGGAGTAATTTCATGTTACCATTTTCTAAAGCATGGTAGGATAGGTGTCTTCCAGTCTTTGAGGATGAGTTTTTTGGTAGTACCTTGCCTATTATCAGGGTATTTTGAATGCATTAAGGGAGAATTAAAGAGTTCTCAGAGCATCCAAAGAAGGCCAGATCTCTGTCTGGAGCGAGAGTCTTATGGTAAACCTCTGAAAAAATAAAGAAATTCTTGACCAGAAGGGATAAATCAGAGGACAGTCCCAAAACAGTGTACCATTGTCTGATTTACATTTAGGTTTAGGTAAGTTTGGGATACAGCAGGGTAAGATTTATGTTACACCTTTTATTACTGTACTTTTAAATGTCCATGTTATAAAGTCATCTACCAGGAATATCTGTCTAAAGACATGCAGGTTAATTAGTAACTAAAATACCTGTACGTGTGAATGTTAGTGTAAATTGTTGTCTTTTTATATGGCCCTTTTTACACAGAGATTGTGTTATTGGGCTGCTTTATGTCACCTTTGCATTTTCACACAGAACCAAACAACGGTGGCATAATGTCGCTCCAGTGTGGGATTTTAAATAGCTTCTGGCATTGCGCAACAAAATGAGGCATGATGGACGTGACATAAAAAAACCCATAGGCCTCTCCTGTGACATAGAACATATACAGCGCTTTGTAAACTTTAACAAAGGCATAACTAGGGCTGGGCGATATAGAGTGAACATTATATTGGGATATTTTTAGGCTATATCTGGATACATGATTTTTATCTCTATATTTTTATATCTCCACAAAAGCACTTGATTAATGCTAGAACTGGGAGACAGAATCAAACATTACAAATGTTTTTTGCAAGTTCCCTTTTTGATGTGACAGTATTGTAGGAATGACTATTGGCACTTGGCAAAAACAATATAATCTAACAATAATCATTAATAATGTAGATATAATGACAGTGGTTAAACATGAGCATTAAAACAGTAAAACTATCTTATGTGGCGAAATGTCCTCGAGAGGCCGATCAACCAAGGAAAAAGTGTGCCACTGAAACCCATTCAAACTGCAATTTTTGATCCCACAACCATCAAAGCATAAAAACATGCATTGTATTATTTCTGGGAGTCATTCTGGGTTTTTGCCTTGGAATTAGTCATTTTTATTATTTTCCACCCGATGACCTCAGTTTTACCATATTTGGCATATAGAGAAAATACATGCTATTTCCACTAGGTGCACTGTCACACTCAATGTTGCTGCTAATCATTGGCATATTCCAGGCTATCATCGTACAAAAATGTTTTGCTTAGCATGTAGTATATTGAAAATAATTCACTTTTGAGTCTATCTAAAAACATTGGCATCGTATCAAATATTCATCATTAATTAATATTTGATATTTATGATCAACTTAATGAAAGCAGAAAATCATGTCAATGTATAATATTTTTTAACGCTTGATTTTGAAAGGTGAATTTTGTGTGCAGAATGATACAAGTGTGCATAATATTAAAGGGTTAATGATGCAGATATAGAAGTGCTCCTCCATTTTCATGTATAGTACAATGAGTGATGCATTCATAACCTGGCTCTTTTCTATTTTGTCTGCAGTGGTACCTCTGATGATGAAATGTGCAACTTCTATATAATGTACTACATGGACAGCAAGCACGCCATCCCATACATGAACTGCATGGAGCCCGGCTCCAAAGAGCTGTTTGAGCAGATTCCAGCTGAGGCCAACGTGCCCATCGCTGTCATTCCAGCTGACATGGACTCTATGATGCATATGGGAAACTCAGCAGGTGCTAAGGCTCCTAATTTTGTTCATGTTTGAAGACTGTTAATCCATTTGTTTTCATTTTAGCATTTAGATCAATGAAAAACTTAACAGAAAAAAGCCCAAAATGAGCAGAAATTAGTAAAATGTTACAAAAAAAATTACCTGAAAGTAAGAACCAAAAAATGAAAAAGATTAAAAGAAAAAAAATAAAAGCAAAAAACAAAAATGTAGTATAAATATAAAATTATAATTCCCCAGTTTATTTTCAGGTCATATCCTCGTGAGAATTTATAGGACATGTTTCACCAAGTTACTCTTTTTTTCATGTTTTTGGAAGAAATCAAACCCTTTTAGAGGTTATAAATTCTTGTTTAAAAGCATCTGAGTGCAGCACAAAAAACTGATCTCAATCCAGGGGTTAACCCCTTGAAACCTGGATTGACATCAGTTTTTTTGTGCTGTACTCAGATGCCTTTTACAAGCTATGACCCTTTAAAAATGAAGCAAATTGGTTTGCTTTCTTTGAGAAACATGGGGAAAAAAGGCAAATGACCAACATGGCAAGAAATGTACCACACATTGCAAGAAATTTTACCTAAAAAATGTTTTTTGTTTTTTTTTTAATGGAGTATTATTAGAAAATAATTGAAAATAGGGAAAAATGTCCAGAAAAATATATTTATAATTATAATAACTTTCTAATCAAATTTATTTCAATTCTGTTTGTTTTTGGTCGTTTTTTTCATATTTTCAGGTAATTTTCTTGTAACATATTTACTATTTTTTTGCTCATTTCAGGGCTATGCCAAAACATATTCTCAGGTTTCAAAGGTTTAAAGGATTAATTTTTTTCCCCTGTTGGGTAGAAAGGGAATGTGTGCCAATGAAAGCTTCATACTCACTTTTAACACTTGAGCTTACATGATTTACATTTTTCCAAAACAACCTGTCTAACTAAACTTTTCCTCCAAAGATCATCAAGAAAGACCAAACCAAGCCGAGCATGCTCTGGATCAGGGTGAGTTGAAAGATAATGAGCTGTACCACTTTACAAAGGTTTTTACCAGGTGGCAAAACTATTTATTCCCCTGGACTTTGAGCAGTTTTTTTTCCACCACAAAACTGGATTCCCATTTCATCCCCAATGTGTAATTCAGTCTGTTATTGCTCTGCTGCTGGCATCTTTGCAACCATTAAGTAAAGATGACAAGATTACTAGAGAACATAATGTACTAATTTAGAATTTATGATTTCTGTGACATTTTTTCACTCAACTAAATATGTATTACAATTTAGAGTGAACTTATGGTAACAGTTAGCCTCTGTCTGGGTTCTACTGCATTTGATTCACATTTTGGGAGCTAACAAGGCTGAAGAGCATGGTTAATATGAATTAGTTAATGTCTCTTGTGTAGACCTAATTAATGGAGATGTGTGTAGCATTCATCTGACATAGATTAAAGGTGAACTGACAGGAAATTACTTTTTTTTGACACAGCATGTATGTACTGTAGCAGCGTATATATCACATATCTCTTCTTATAGTCTGACAAAACTTTTCTTGCGTTCTCCTTTGTGGAAAAAAGAGAATTTGTATTTTATATATTTTTTGTTTCATGATGTGACCTCCTAGTTGATGATACTGTTAGCAATCTGTCTTTGGAGCTGGAGACCTTATTGTGATAGTCAAATCTTTCATGAAGCAGTAAGGTCACTCTCCTTCTTATCAAACATACAAACAGTGAACATGCGTCTCGTTGTGCACCTTATCTTGTTAGATGAGCGGCTGAACAAATATTAGTCAGGGATGAATGTTCACTGCTAACGTCTGTTTACAGACTAGACAGCGAGTGAGCTGCTCATCTGCACCATTTTAAACAGCAGGTAACATACCTGCAAATGTCACTTTGGTGCGGTTAGATCAGGCATCACAAATTGGCGGACTGCTCTCATGACACAGAGGATAATCTCACGCCAAAACACAGGGAGGGCAGAAGTGTTGAGCAATCATGTAAAAAAGTGAACGACTTTGACTCTAGAACAGCTAAATGTTTGACTGCCACAGCTTTTCATCATCGTGGATCAAACAGCTGATGGCCCAACAGCAGCGCAGTGAGACAGACAAACAGAGCGCAGCTTCTCCTCAGAACACCAAAGTGTCTGAAACAGACACATTTGCAGAGGTGGAAAGTGATTTCTTTAGACTTCTACACTTTGTGTTAGTTTCAGGTTTAATCAGACTTTGGATGAATTATTTGTGTCCTGATGCATGTGTCTCGTCCAGCCGCTCACGCTGAGCTCTCATTATTATTAGCAGGGGCAGATGTAATGTTTTTGGGGCCTGGGGCCCACAAGCACGTGACCTTATTTTCACCCTTTCTCTAACTGGGAATGTTGGCAGCTATAGGAGAAGTAGGCCTACTCAAAAGTTTTTAATTCCTGAGTAAAATGATTAGTAGCACAGAAGTTTCACAGAAGTTGTAGTCAGAGTCCTGCAGTCAGGAGTGGTTGGCCTATTATCAGCACAATGTGGTTAAATTTACCTGAAGTTTGTTTAAGATGGAGCTTTTAATTTTCATACAATGCTGGAAAGTTTAACAGATGATAATAAATCATATGCTTATTACACTCCAACACACCATGGTCACATGAAACTGTGTCAGTGAACTATGCAGGCAAAAAACAAACCACAAAAAAACGCAAAATAATCTTTCAATAATTGTAATCGAGGTAAAAATGTTCAATCAATCGTGATTCTGATTGTAGGTATGAGGTTCGGACCTTTGCTGGAAGGGAATTTTAGCAACTGGACCCCTTTGAATTTTAATTGAATACCCCTGGGTTAGATGCTGCTGCAGTACCACTGACAACACACCCACATGTAGCGTCAGTGCAACTTTTTCTCCTTCCCGACAGTGTAAGGGCCCAGACACACACTGAGTTTTTTTGCACCCTAAATTTATTTATTTTTGTATTGTTTAATTTAGATGAACAGAAGGCACTCAAAAAAGACTTCAGACCTACTTTGCCTGTACTGAAATTTCTTGTTCCTTCAGGGGCTACATATACACCATATGCCAACTTCTATCTTCAGTAAGATAGTACTGTCTGATAGCAATACCGCCCTCAAACAGCAGATGTTTGTATGATGAAGGCTGACTCAGTGTGAACTTGATCTGCATTTGACCCATTCATGTGACATTGATAGTGTAGTAGGCTTACTTAATGAACATGAGAATTACACCCAGTTACGTCCAATAATACCAGATAACAGAGCCTCAGTTCCAAGTCACACACTGTCCATATGCATGACAGGCTCCTCTTCTCTTGATTGCCCATATGTGCACTTTCCTTCTGTCTCTCTCTGTTGATCAATGAAATGTTTAAATATCCGTATCATTGAATTCATTCCTATTCCTGGCATTAATGCCACTTCACTAAAGCCAGGAATGTGTGTCCAACCCTGCTCAGTAGGAGGATTGTGAAGGAGAGTGAACTGACACACATTAACCCATACAGAGAGACCTCCGGCAGGGTTTTTATCCCGTCATTGTGTAGTCTGAGTGGGTTAAAAGAAGTGAGATGAAGCATGGGGCTGACTGTCTGCTTGCTGCAGTATCCACAGTGATGGCATTATGTCAGACTGTCATGGTTAAGAGAGAGAGCTGATTCTGAGGGCACTTTTCTTGAATATTCTCAGTAGATGTACATTTGCAGCCCTAACCTATGGATATTAGTTTTTTGGTAGTGAGTGCAAGAGCTAGACTGTGAATACAAAAGAAGCTGAAGTCCTGATTTACCCGTAGGAACAAGGCAAGGCTGCTCAGGTGTATTACTTCCTTTTCCAGTAAATATTGGAACATCTCACACACCTTTTGAGGTCTCATCCATTTCTCCGCACCCCATCTGCTCAGCCTATTAGGGGTTCTTTCATATTAAGCAAGTATATTTTGGATTATGTATGGCATTTAGTTAGCATTGATTAGCACTAGGTTGTATTGTTTTAATCTTCTAAAAATCTGAATTCCTGCCTCAGAGTATACAGTTTTTAATGTACACACTCAGCACTTTCTAAACAATAACAATGACATAACATGTCAGAAACATCCATTTACCGTCTCTGTTATATGACAGCTGATCTCGTCCTCTGCTCAGAGGGTAAAGAGCTCCTAAATCTCATTGTTTTCCCAATTTTTGGACATTTATGCTCACTGTTCTTCTTAGTGTTAGCTGCTAAATGCTATGCTAAACAGCTACTTTTAAAATCTCCCACAGTGGGTTACATACATAATTCGCCATCAAAACATCACACCCGTCTGACTCATGGTCCCATTTTCATGACTGTAGTGTTTATACAGAGATCATTTTGGTGCTGTTACTACCTCACATGGTGGCTCAAAAGTGAGACCACTCTGTCCGCCCTATCCACAATCGTATGTTATATACAGAACAGCGAGCCGGCATGATGGGGCCATATTTCTGCCTTGAATAGGCAGTGTAAAACAGGCTTGTGATTTAGTAGGCAAAGTATTTAGTCCCTAAGGCGTCACATAAATTCAGCCAATTAGTGTGATCTCCCATTCCCTTTAAAAGCCAGGTGTGCCTGCACCTGCCACGTTACTATTTATCTGTTAGATTCAGATAAATGGGTCAGCAAGTGGCAGCCAAACTAAAAACTGCAGTTCTAAACTTGACAGAGGAAACAGAGCCCAACTTTTAGCTTTTGAAGTAATGAATGAAGTTATGCTTCTCATGCGCAAATGTGTAGAGTGTCTCTCTTCATGTGGAGTCAGACAGCAACTCTGCTGCTCTGCTCTGATCTCTGCTACGTTCACATTTTACATAATGTCATTCATATTTTCCCGATTAATAATGTATTTTACCTGCATCCCATATGTGCATCCCTGTGTTTGTAACAAGCAGATTGTATGCGTGTTGTGAAGCTGCCTGTCAGTGCATTTTACTATCTGAATAATGTGCCCTTTAAATAGCTGGGAGATACTGCGCTGTTTTGACTAGTTCAGGTTATTGTTGGTCAATGGTGCAATCACTTTCTGCTGCCTCAGTTTAGCAATACCCCAACAGTGTGCCTGACCTTACCTCAATTTAGGACTTACATGTCCATTAGCATACAGATTGGCATGAGTATATTTGCTACTTACACAACAAAAATGAAAACTGCATCAGTCTAAGGGGCCGTTCACACGGCAATGGTTCTTGCATGAAACGTTAAACTTTGTTGTGATCTGGCCTTTCGTTCATACGCTGTTGTCATATGAACGAATAAATCCACCTTGTACCTCATTTTAGGAGCCTGAAAACGCAAACATTTCACACCAGGTTCCAGAGTGTAATCTTGTGAAAAAGCTACCCCTTTTGCCGCAGTGTGACCTGGCAATATGCGGATCCTTTGAGAACAATGATGTCACAGCTGCACTTCATGCATGTGCGTGGTGTTCTTCTGTGTTACACCGACAACTGCTGGCCTGGCATGCATATTACAGTGATTTCGTTTTTTTTGCGTATCCCTGTGCACAATGATTATTTTCACAATGTTATCATATGAACACATTTTTATTTTAATTTTTTTATCACAGAGGGAAGACTTTTCTGTTTCTAGTAGGGCCGTTCTCGTCTAAACGTGTCTGAGCTGTGCTTTGTAGCACTTTGAGCCTGTTGTAAGATAGGACTCAGTATGTGTTGGTGGGTCAGAGGTCAAGAGAATAACATCTTATGAGTCTTTAAAATGATTAGTGTGTTCTGTCATATATGCAAAACATACAACAGGTTGTACTGTATTAAGCTTTTGCAGTGTCAGCATTAAATTGCATGACATTTTTGTCCATTCTTCTCTCTGCTGTTTCCTGCTGGCTAACAACTTTCTTTCTGTAGAGCTAGCTCTAAAGTGCTCTTCTCAACCCAATTTTCAGCTGGGAAGTGTCTCTTGACACTCTAGGCGATGTCCTGGACATTAATATTTATTGCATTTTCTCTTTTCGATATAACTGTCCCAATGAATATTTCACCAGCCTTCTTTACAACAGTCTTACATTTGCCGTGTATAGCAAACCTTTGTAGCCTCCACTCTCCTTGTCCTTTATTTCTACTCTTTGCTGTCCTTCTCTGTCTGTCTGTGCAGGTGACCTCTATTCTCTAATGTCCAAGCTGCTAGGACAGAGCAAGGACATAGTTCACATTCATAAGTACAACCCAAGCGAGCTGCAGAGAGCCCAGGCCGACTTGGTTGCTCAGATTGATAGCTTAATGCAAAAGAAAGACCTGGGCTCTCCCAGTGCCAGACTAGCCTTCCAAACCAGGGAAGATCCTGTTTTGGTGAGGGACAGAGTCCACAAATTCCACCAGCTTGAGGCCACGGCCAAGCCGCCGAGAAGCAAGCTGCTAGCTGAAGGACAAGGTGGGTCCTCAACGCTATTTTATTTTTGTTATTGATGCTGCAAAACATCCCCGCTTTCTTGCGTACTCCACTCTTCTCAAACTCAAACAAACACAGACACGCACAGTACATTGTGCTATTAAAGACCTTAAAATAGAAGTAAGTTATTTATACCAATAAAAGCTAGTCAAGTACACCTTTCTGTTAAATCAGTTCTTTACTCTGAGAAAAGTTTCTCCATATTTCTCCTGTGTTTCCTCTTCACATCTGTCGCATCATCCCTTTCTTTTTTCTTTTTTTTTTCACTGTGCTGATAATTCAGGAACGAGTATTGCCCCACCGGCCTGTATGCATGTGCAAATGAGTCCATGTAGGCATGCACTTGAAATCTACAGGGAACCTTTAATTCTGTTGAAGCACAGGTGGGCGAGTGGGTTGATGACTGCTCTGTTTACACTGGGGTACAACAGTCCTGAATAATCCAAAACAAAATGACCAATCTTCCAATTTGCAAAAGAAGCAGAAAAAATAAATCCAGCTTGACAAGAGGTTGACGGACTAAAGCCTCCTGTAGACTGTGAGATTTTTACAATCTTTTAAATATAGTGCAAGCTACAGTGTGCAACATGGCTATTAATAAACCTGGGTACAACCTCAAGTTTGATGTGTGCAGACCGTACGATGACATCACCTATTGAATCTTTGGCTATGACATAGGTCTATTGTCGTCATCAAGCAAGAACAAAATGTCCTTAGGGTGCATCATCCATCTACACCGCTGTAATGGTGAGAGCAAAATGTAAACAAACAAATGGCGCTCTCACTAAAGTGGCATTTATGTGTGTCAGAAAAAGTCAGAAAAAGAGGAGAAGAATGTGGACGTGAATGCTGCTGTGGAAAAGAGGCCACCATGGCATGCTAACTTTGCAACGAGACCTCAGAGTAAATATTAGCACCTACTAGCATTTAGTGTTGCGCTGATCAGTGCGTCATTTCATGCTGCATCTCTGTTGGTTGGTCAGTAGATGTAGGTCGTAACAGCAGTAACACAATAAGATGGTCATGGCTGTCTTTAATCATACGACAACAGCCATTCTTGAACATCTCTCACTGTGCAACATAGTACCACCGTTTTAAAGCTACGACCAAAGATATAACAATGTTTCTTTCATGTTGGTTATCTTTCATCTGAGACAACCCAAAATCACTCAGTTTATATGAAAATAGGAAGGGGCCATGTCATCAGTATTATAATAGAATAAAATAGACTTTATACTATGCATACTTGAGATGACACAGACATCAGATGACTGTCCACTACTCCTAAAGTTTGGATACTTCAGGAAGCTGATATCTTGCTCTATATTCTGGACAGTGTGTTCTAGCCTGCACACAATCTGCAGAGGCCTGAGCAACATTTGAATAATATGTTGATTGTTTCAAACAGCTGTGTACATCTGGACTCTCAGTTCTTTCCTCTTTCTCCCTGACAAAACCTGTCAAGGTCTGTCAAATCACTAGAGTCTGTGAGTGAACTGCAATTAAAAGTCCTGTCATGGATTCTGGATTGGCCACCCTAAACTCTTATGAATGTGATGGATATTTTTTTGTCAGCTGATGGCCAACCATGACAAACAATTGATGTCAAGCAGCTTAAGAGTGACTTGAGTGCTTTGCTAATGTAACCAAAGATACTCTATACCGAAGATGAATGATGGTATAATGATAATGATAATAATAATAATAATAATAAAATAAAAAACTTCATTTATATAGCACTTTTCAAGCTTAAGCACAAAATGCTTCCCAGGTTATTTAATAAATAAGTAGATAAGAGAATTAAGCTCATCAAAGCAGGTAAAAACAACAGTAAAAGAGATAACCATATGTATAAGCAGGTGAGACACAAATAAAGGAAATTATCTCATATAAAGCAAGTGGAATGCCAATAAAAGAACAAACTTTTGAATTTAAAACAGTTGAATGTGCAAAGTATATGGAAGTGCATAAAACAGTCACATGGGGAAACTACTTACTTCTGGTCTTCGAAGTGGGCGTCTCTTCTTTGATATCCCCACCTTGTTTGAAGTGTCGTAAATGTTGTGTGGATGAAAAAAATATGATTCAAAACAATTCAACACTTTATACAGTACAAATTTGATGTTTGTTCCCCATTTTGTTGCGTCTTTTTGACTGCTAGCTTAGATGCTGATATCAACCGATGCTAGTTGTTGCCAAATCAGATGTTGGAATCGAATTGGAAAGTATTAGGGACCATAAAAAGTCAAAATGCCACAGTCATAGCTTAAAAACCTTGCAGTCTGTAAGTGAAAACTTTTCACCATGTTCAGGACAGGGTACACGCATTGGCCAAGAAGGGAAGGCCGATGGCCGACTTCAAGTGGCTCTGCGCGTAAGTGTTTTAACTCTTAAGTCACTGTAAAATTTGCGGGAACAGTTGTACATTTGTTAAAGTAACATAAACGTCAATGATGCTTTTCGTCGGCTGCTGTCTCCTGTTTACATAATCTTATGAATGCTAAGTAATATGTAACTTTATATATAATTTACTCAATCTCAGTCACCAGGACAGTAGAGTTAAGGAGGCCTAACTTTAAAAAAAGTCAGATGCAAATGCACTTGTAGTCATATAGCATTCTAGAAAAATACCTATGGCCTATGGAGTTCATTTCATTTAGACTCAATCCCAGCTGATGTTTTTTTATTCTTTTCCCTTTTCCTGCGGGTTAAACGGAACGTTCCTGTTAAAGCTGTGAGACAGACATTTGGCTCACTCAGTCAATGTCAAAGGTTGCACTTGTGAATATTTCTAATACGTGATGATGCAGCAGTCACCTTGAAATGAAGTTTAACCTAATAAAATAATAATCAATAATCTAATTTTATCTGTACATAACTGTATTCTTTAAGTGAATCTTAAGTTGGATTTTCATGATAAAAACGTATGGTAATCATTTTAAATCAAATAAGGCATGATTTTTTTATTTGGCCCGTAAATTTTTGGAGGTCACTAGCCAATGGCAGATGAGGTAAAAAGTTAATTTTACGCCCTGCCTGGGGGGCTCCAGTGTTGAGCACTAATGTAGAGGAGGTGTGACTGCCAATTTGAATTCCCTGGGGTCTGCATGTGAGGAAGTCCAGTATCCAGTTGCAGAGTGTTGTACTGAAGCCCAGAGTGTTAAGTTTTCCAATCAGCTTCATGGGAGAGATTGTGTTGAATGCTGAGCTGAAATCAACAAATGGCATCCTAATGTAGCTGTTCTCATTCTCCGGGTGAATGAAGACTGAGTGAAGAGCAGTAGATATGGCATCCTCTGTGGATCTGTTGGTTCTGAAAGCAAAATGGTGAGGGTCCAAACTGGCAGGGATGTTGTCTTTGATGTGCTGGAGAACTGGTTTCTCAAAGCACTTCATCAGGATGGGTATAAGAGCCATAGGGCGGTAGCCATTAAGACTAGACACAGCAGACTTTTTACGTACAGGGACGATGTTATAACATTAACAAGCTGCCCAGCACAAGTTTAGTACAAGTCCAGGAATATTGTCAAGGCCTGTGGACTCGTTATATTCACGTCTGCTGTGGTCACTGAGAGTGGCCGGTCCTCTGGAGGTGGAGTAGACTTCACAGCTGAGTCCTTAAGGAGGTCAAAGCAAGTGTAAAATGCGTTCAGCTCATCCGGCAGTGTAGCCTTACATATGATGGGGGTACTCCTGCTTTTGTAGCCTGTGAGATTTTGAATCTCCTGCCACATATTATTATTGCTGTTGCTGTTGAGGTCTTTCTCCAGTCTCTGCTGATGTCTCCTCTTAGCCACCTTGATGCCAGCTCACAGTCGTTCTCTGGAGATGAGGTGGGAAGGGGCGGGGCATTGGCAAGACATTTGTGACACAGATACAGGACATGAATGTAGAGTGAGCCATTTATCAGCAGTCTGTGATATAACTCAGAGTTCCATTCTGCAGATCACTACTCAAAGCTTATGACCATAGTTGAGGGTTGGACTATATGCTGGATTCGTGTGATGGCGGAAGGTCATAGTTTCCAAGTTGGGAAGTCGATCTTCTGACTTTGTTAGGGTTAGGGCTATATATATTTTATGTATTACATATATTTATATTTTTTAATATTTAATCTAGGTCACGCTACATCAGGCATCACCAACTGGCAGACCGCGGTCCGGATCTGGACCAAAACTTCGTCCTATTCGGACCTGTGGCCAAGTTGTAATAAAATGTAAAAATGAGAACAATATGTTTTAAGGAGTAGTGCTGGGCAATTAATCGAAAAATAATCAAAACCAACATTCAGAACCTCTAACCGACACAATCTCGCCCATGTTGGGTATTTCGGTTATTTAAAAATTCTGTAAACCCTTTCCCCACGGGGGCTGCCAACTCCCACGCATCTGCTGTGCATCTCATGCTTTTGGGCTCTGTCTCACGCTCTCATGACATCGAGGAAAATCTCATGCCAAAACACAGGGAGGGCAGAAGTGTTGAGCAATCATGTAAAAAAGTGAACGACTTTGACTCTAGAACAGCTAAATGTTTGACTGCCACAGCGTTTCATCATCGTGGATCAAATAGCTGATGGCCCGACAGCAGCGCAGTGAGACAGACAAACAGAGCACAGCTTCTCCTCAGAACACCAAAGTGTCTGAAACAGACACATTTGCAGAGGTGGAAAGTGATTTCTTTAGACTTCTACACTTTGTGTTAGTTTCAGGTTTAATCAGACTTTGGATGGAATTATTTAGAAACAGCAGGACACATCGCTCCGTATCTCTGCTTGCACTGAGCTCTCATTATTATTACCAGGGGCAGATGTAATGTTTTGGGGGCCTGGGGCCCACAAGCACGTGACCTTATTTTCACCCTTTCTCTAACTGGGAATGTTGGCAGGCTGTTGGCAGCTATAGGAGAAGTAGGCCTACTCAAAAGTTTTTAATTCCTGAGTAAAATGATTAGTAGCACAGATGTTTCACAGAAGTTGTCGTCAGAGTCCTGCAGTCAGGAGAGGTTGGCCTATTATCAGCACAATGTGGTTAAATTTACCTGAAGTTTGTTTAAGATGGAGCTTTTAATTTTCATACAATGCTGGAAAGTTTAACAGATGATAATAAATCATATGCTTATTACACTCCAACACACCATGGTCACATGAAACTGTGTCAGTGAACTATGCAGGCAAAAAACAAACCACAAAAAAAGCAAAATAATCTTTCAATAATTGTAATCGAGGTAAAAATGTTCAATCAATCGTGATTCTGATTGTAGGTATGAGGTTCGGATCTTTGCTGGAAGGGAATTTTAGCAACTGGACCCCTTTGAATTTTAACTGAATACCCCTGGGTTAGATGCTGCTGCAGTACCACTGACAACACACCCACAGTCAGGAGAAGTTGGCCTATTATCAGCACAATGCTCTTAAATTTACCTGAAGTTTGTTTGAGCTTTTAATTTTCATATAATGCTGGAAAGTTTAACAAGTAATAATAAATCATATGTTTATTACAACTCCAACACACCATGGTCACATGAAACTGTGTCAGTGAACTATGAGGGATAAAAACAAACTAAAAAAAAAAGTAAAATAATCAGTCATTAATTGTAATTGAGGTAAAAATGTTCAATTAATCGTGATTCTGATTTTAGGTATGAGGTTTGGACCTTTTGCTGGGAGGGAATTTTGCAACTGGACCCCTTTGAATTTTAATTGAATACCCCTGTGCTACATGGACAGCAGTTAACATTGATACCATATTACACTTTGCATCTAATCAAAAAGTGATATTTAAACCACACAAACGTCACAACTCGGCAACTAGGGTACCATCAAAGTTTCCCAATTCCCCACTCATAATTACGACTTTAGAGGGCCATTCATGCGCTTGTTACTCATGAATGTGGTAAATACTATATTTCCAAGGAGTATGTGAAAGCAGCAATAGAATAATTGGTTTGAAAAGTTTTCTTCATGCTCAGCTCTTACGTCACCATGACAGCTCAGAACTTTTCCCACATCGCTGCTGAAGCTGCACTGATCCGTCTGTTGCTCTCACCAGCCATCTCACTCTCATTCATGAACAACACTGTAAGATTCTTGAGCTCCCTACTCAGGGCAGCAAACTCGTTCCCAAGCCTTTAACCCTTAGTGTCCACTTAAGGTATTTTGTATCTCATAGTGACACCACAACATTCATTACTATGTCTTTGCAATACAGTTGGTTGTCGAAGCTAGGTAACATGCTTAGTTTGCTTTAGCTCTCTGTCACAGTTTCAGTTTAATTCTGGTTTATTACAATTTGGCTGTCACATCTATCTGTAATGATAACTCACAAATGTTGTAATCTGCAACTACAGTAAGTCAGACGGGCAAGAGACAAAGCAGCTTTAAGAAATGTCTTGATATATGGACATATTCAAACCATCCTTATAAAACTCTTCCCCTGCTTTTCAGTACAGTTGCGAAGAAATTTGTATATATGGGTGGAAAACACTCTTCTGAAAAGCAAGGACCCCCCCCCAAAAAAAAAAAACACAGTAAGTTAGCAAGTTGGCCCAACAGCGCCCCCTAATTACCAGCTGTGGCAGCAGGGCTAAAATTTTTTCAACTGTGTGTGTGTGTATGTGTGTGTGTGTGTGTGTGTGTTTGTGTGTGTGTGTGTGTGTTTGTGTCATCTTGGCAAAATGATTATGTTCTTCTTCCTTCTTCTCCTGACACAATATCATAGAAACTCTTTCCCCCCACACCTCTGCAACATTGGAATTTGGGGGATGTTCGATCATTTCTGTATCTTTCCACAAAAAGCAAAGTTGGCATTCATATCCATTTCATACTGTAACTGGCCTGCTGTGCAAAGTCAAATAAGGTCTGAACCTCTGTTTTTCCATTTGTTTCACAACTATCTCTGGAACTGTGTGTGCAACACTGACCACCAAAAAAAAGTTTGAAGTCATTTTTCACAATCACCATATTTAAAGTCTTATCATGCAGTCTCTGACAGCTGGTCTTTCACTTTGCTTTTTGAACTACCGATGAGTTCAGCCAACACATTGTAGGAATGAGTTGTTTTCAAGCAAAACCCGGCCCTTCAACCTCTTACATACAGAAATCCAAATAGCCTCTTTGGAATTTGGTAGGGGTAGTGCTGTATACAGCATCTGCTGGTAGAAAAACAACCAGTGTCACATTTTTAGATTAACGCACCAGTTTTTATCATAGATATGTATCATGTTGACTCATGGCAACATTGTGTTTGTGTGTGCTAATCCATTATTGCCGTGGAGATTAACTCGAGTTAGAGAGGCAGTAATTGACACTATGTGAAACCTGTTTTTTTAACAGTTATGGAATGCCAGTGATCACCTTTGACATCACTTTGAAAATTCCTTCACCCGTGGGTTTGTGTGTGTCTTTGTGTGTGTGTGTGTGTTTGTGTGTGTGGTGCAGACTACCACTGGGAGCAGGTCTTGGTGTGGCCTCAGGATTCTCTCCAGCTGGGTCAGGTGTCGGGACTTGCCCTGGACTCAGATTCTAACCTGGTCATTTTCCACAGAGGTGACCATCACTGGGGAGCAGAGTAAGTACTGTTCACTCATGATTATATCCATTCTGATTGTCTCTGAAAATCTGAATGCAAATGTTATAACTGTGATGTAATTTTGTTTATCTGGACAGCTCACTACCACCAACACCTCTTTCAGCCGTTCACCAGATTACATATAATTACATTTAATATAAAAATAACAGCAAAGATCTGGTTTGAGCTACAGCCCACATTTCATCATTTTTAAGCCTTTTAACAATAGACGGCCAAGGTATCTGAAAATATTCTCAGACAATGGCTGGTAATATTTCTCATTATAGGCAATATACGGACAACTATGATTGATATTGAGATCTTATTGTCTCACTGTCAGAGCAGCTAGGCTGACAAAAACAGGCTACTCTGTACAGACTAAAAGTGTGTCATAATTCATTCTCATATTGTCTCTGCTACTGAGCCGCCATTCTCAGTGTGCATTACGGAGTGCTACAGATATGAGTCATGAGTTAGCATTTTAGCTCTTCCAGTTCCTTTGTCTTGAGCCCAGTGTATTTTTTAATAGGTTTCCGGTTAGATGCCTGAAATAAGTTCCGGGGTTAACACAAGCTGAAGATATTTTATCATTTTATTCCATTTACACTTCAAAAATCATGTTGTGAATCATTTGTAGAAATCATCTTGCTGAGCATGATGTGTAAATACAAATGTTTTTTTGGCCATAGAGCTCATTTTCTGCAAAAATCCAATGAAAAATCCCTTTTATTTTTTAAACCATCACTTTGTGGAACTACAAACAAAATTTCTTTTTTTTGTCTTTTTAGCTCTTTTAACGACGAGGCCAGATACCAGCAGAGGTCACTGGGTCCTATTCAGCAGTCCACTATTTTGGTTGTGGATCCAACTAAAGGCAATATCCTGAAGGCTTCAGGCAGAGACATGTACGTTATAGTGTGTTTCAGTTTTCTTTATTATGACCGTGGGTGCTGAGCATGAACAGAGACAACCATGTATCTCTTAGACTGACTGAAAAGTGTCTCCATATCTGTGGTGTTGCAGGTTTTATTTGCCTCATGGAATAACGACAGACAAGAAGAATAATTACTGGGTGACTGATGTGGCTCTTCATCAGGTAAGCTGCAGGAAGTATTGTAGACCAGCTGAGTATGTTTAACAAATAGCTTGAGGCAACCAGTCCTTTATCATTACCATTGACTTCTATCAATTACTATGAGCTGAAATGTACAGCTCTCCTGAAACTTTTAACTCATACAAGTAACCATCAAATTACAAAAACAAAAGATGTTTACAGTGTTGCATAGTATGTACAGCAAATCAGTTACATCATGTGATGTGTTTTTCTGATCCAGACATTTTGGAGTTTTTTTTTTTTTTTTAAACCTGTCCTGTTCGGCAGCTTAGGCATGCAGTATGAGAGGTCTGGATGCCTTGAGGTGCCATAACAGATTTGCTCTGCAAAGGAGGAGTCTGACATACTTCTTCCTGTTGCAGTCTGCACTGAGATTTATTGGCAAGGCTACCGGACAGCACAACGTTAGAGTGGATAGGGAGAGAGAAAAGAGAGAGGTTGGGGGACACAGAGGGGAGGGGAAGACACAAGAGACAACAAAAGGTGGAGGTTTTTAGCAGGAGCCAAATTCTCAGCAGTTCTCTTCTTCCCCAAAACAAAGTGACTTGCTGATCTAAACTGGTAAAACAAAAAGAACAGAAAATAGGACTTTCACGTTACAAACCAGTGTGACTTTGATGCTGCTCATCACAGTTGGGCATCAAAACATGAATGTCCCTGTCTGTCACCAGTGTTCGGTTTGCCTGTTATGGGCTACAGTAGAAACACAGTGGTGCAGCATGGCAATCTCTATAAACAAGGACCCGCTCCCTATTTAGACATAAACGCCTCATTCTAAGGTAACAAAAAACACAACCATTCTTTTTTTCAGCTGATTATAGACTAAAGAAAACATACTTATTATATTATATTACAGTGTTTCCTCTAGGATTTTTTTCAGCAGCGGGGGCAGGCTCTCCGGGGAGCCGTGGCGGCGTAAACAAATGACGCTTTTTAAAGGCTGAATGTAAAAATAAAAAATAATAACAAAAATTCAACAATAAAATAATAAAAACAATAAATAATAATTTCTTGATGGGGCTGTAATCAGTGGCAAAGTTTGCACCCAGGCTCAGAACAATGGATTTTTCTTGGTTTTTTGTAGAACAGCTCTAAGGCTCTGTTGTACGGAAATTCCCCAAGAGGTGGCCCGTTGATGCTCAGCAGCATACATGCTGCAAGGTGATCCCCCTGCAGCCTGTTTCTCAAGTCAGGCTTCACCTACAAATAGAAACAATAATTTTTTTTTAATTTATTTATTTTTTTCAACCCATTTAGGGTCCCAGCCTGATAGCCTGTGTTTCCCTTCATGTTTTTCTCCTCTACTCTCATCTCTCTCTCCTGCACCATCACTTTGCTCTCCTGCTCCTTCACTTAGCACTCCCCCTCCTGTACTCTGCTCTCCTTCACTTTGTTGCACTGCTCCTCCCTGTCTGTTACTTGTCTTATACGATTACATAAAACATTAACGTTAGATAATTTACACTCACGTCACATTTGATTACAAGTGTGAACATAATTTTTTACCTAACCATCATAATTTGAGTCAGTAAAAAGGCTAATGATACCTGACTAGCGCCATCCTCATCAGGTGTCTTTCTCTTCTTTGAAAAATATCTGAACAAGCTCATCTGAAAATGCAGTCAGCAGTTACATCATGGCGTGTATATCGCTTAATGCTATCAATTAGTTTACTCACGTTAGCGACACTGAGTTGAGTTGGCACCGGGCCCAATTAACTTAAGCTACGTAACCTTAGCTGGCCATCAATATTTTGCGAATGTTTATTTAACTAATAAAATCTATTATAAGCTTTCTTAAGCTAATAAGTCTACCTTTTCTCCGGTAAGTTGCACGCTGTTTTCAAGCCGACACTCCTCTGACTCTCCGACCTGATGCCTGGATGCGAGTAGCTAATTAACGTCGGCACCAGTTAGTTGTGTTGGGGGGTGGGAGGGGGCGGTGGTATCTACCCCAAAGAGTAGATACGGAGCAAGATAGTTATCTGCCTCAGCACTCGCGACACCCAACGCAGTGCAGGACTGTGCTGTGATGCGGCGGTGGTGTATTTGCAATTTAAAAAAAAAAAAAAAAAAAAACCAAAAAAAACCCCGACATTTGAAGGAGCGGCGGGTGTAAATGAGTGTAGAGGAAACACTGTATTATATTCCATATTTGACAATATATCCCCCTAAATCTCATATACTGAACCTTAAAATCGGTTCCTGTTTTACACCAAGAAAATCAAAGGTAATGCCAGGTGTCCATGTCATGATATTAGGATGAAAACTGTGGTCCAAATGTGACATTTAGAAATACATTTCTTTGGCATTTTGATAATAGTGAGCTAATCATCTACACATTATTTACACTAGTTTGTTATAAAAGGTCATTGTACACAGCAGGTCTGATGCTGATGTATTCAGAACAGACTGAGATTCAGTACACAGATTAAATCTGTGAAGACATGATAAAGCAGGACCTGTGAGGACTCTCCGTTCTGTTCCCTCATCAGGTGTTGAAGGTGAGCAGTGACGGCAGAGACCGGGTGCTGCTGGCGCTGGGAGAAGCTTTCACACCAGGAAGTGACAGCAGCCACTTCTGCCAGCCCACTGATGTGGCTGTGGACCCTGAGAGTGGGAACGTCTTTGTGTCTGACGGCTACTGCAACGCCAGGATACTGAAGTTCTCTGCTGATGGAGAATACCTGTCCGAGTGGGGCGCAGGTAGGAATCTGAATCTGTACATACACACACACTCTGGGATGTTTTTAAGCAAGTCTTGTGAGACAATGGAGTTGTTTGTTTTTATCATACAACCCTTCACAATTTCACATCTATACTGGACGCCCTGAGAGGCAAAGTGGATTTTTATTTATTTATTTATTTTTGCCGGTATTTTTGACAATGTTTATTTCCTTTGTTTGGGACGTTATCTCATAGGAAAGGGCCATCCACTCACAAATTCAACTGGGCCGTATTTTAAAACTAGGAAATGTCAATGGACCAAACATTTTTAGTTGCGTGAAGAGAGTAGCTTTCAGACAACCACA
Organism: Plectropomus leopardus; assembly: GCF_026936395.1. NCBI lineage: Eukaryota > Metazoa > Chordata > Actinopteri > Perciformes > Serranidae > Plectropomus > Plectropomus leopardus. The sequence continues at coordinate 1,962,394 of NC_142195.1, read as the reverse complement.
AAGTGTGGAAGTGAGTCTTTTGCACATGGATTGTGATTTACTTAGCTATCTGTCTGTGTCAGCAATGTAGTCCGAGTATTCAGAACCTTACTTTAAGCTTTTGGTAATGATGAACATTAACAAATGCAAAGTGAAGTAGTTGTAGAAGTAGAATTAGTTAATAATTGTTAGAAAGGACAATCTGATTTCCATAACTACTGTTCTCTTCAGAGAGAAACTTCATTAATAATGTGTAAATCCAGTAGATCTACATGTGACAGACACCAGTAGACACAACCTGCACATATTCAGCTGTCTTGTCTTATTGTCCTGCCTGAAGGCTCTTCGGACAGGAGGAGGCGTGTACCGTTCCGGATCCCCCACAGCCTGGTGTTCCTCCCTGACAGACAGGAAGTGTGTGTGGCTGACAGGGAGAGGGGACGGATCCAGTGCTTCATAGCCGAAACTGGAGAGTTTGTCAAGGAAATAAAGAAAGAGGAGTTCGGAGGGGAGGTGTTTGCCATCACCTACAGCCCTGCAGGAGGTGAGTGCTGACTGAGCTGAGTAGAGACATTGATTTCAGGCCCTCCCCTTGGCATTCACTTTGTTATCCTTTTGCCCAGTTATAATGCCAAACTGAAGTCAGAGAACTGTGTAAATATAATGTTTGATTTTTTTCATTATTTTCCTTGTCAATCCAACTTCAGTTCCTTATGATAAATGAAAGGGGATTTAATTGACTTTTATGGTTAGGACTACTTGGTGTGTGAAAAGTATAATGTATGATGTCCTCTAGTGTCTGACGGAGAAAATAACCCTTATGATGTCAGAATGACTTCATCAGGTTTATCTGGACATGGACACAAACAGACAGCCTTTGTTACAAACTGGAGATGTAAGACAGGAAGAGAGCAATGTTGGAGCCAGTGTTGCTGGAGCTTGACACATGCCAAAGGCTAAAAGTCCAGATAATTATGGTTTACACTGCAACAGTTCTTGCATGAAACATTAAACGTTTGTCGCAGCATTTTGGGCGCCTGAAAACAAAAACTTTTTAAATTGGGTTCCAAAGTGTAATTTTTCAGAAATGCCACTCCTTCTGTTGCCGTGTAAACTGGCAATGCGTGGTTCCTGTGAGAACAGTGACGTCATGGCTGCACTTCATGCATGTCCATTACTTTTCAGAAAAATAGCCATGTGCAAGTAGGAGGGCAACAATAACAATAATGGCAGACTGCCTAGCTGTGTTTGTGCTGCTGACTCTACTGAGGTTATTAACGGTGTCACTTCTCGTGTGTGCGTTCGCAATCGTCTTCTTGTTTGTTTATACTCACCACTACCTTAATCGGCAGGCAGGCAGTGTTCTTCTATGGTGTGTCATTACAAAGTTACACCACCAGCTACTGGCCTGGCATGCATACTACAGCGTTTTTGGGGTTTTTTTTGCAGATCTGTGTGCATAATGTTATCATATGAACACAAATTTTTTTGAAAAACGCAGGAGGAAAGGAAAGACTATTCCGTCTTTAGTAGGGCTGTACACATGTAAACATGGTCTAAGTTAAATATGCTAGAGTATGTCTTAAATAAATGTTTTTAATGCAAGAAATACCTTGCAATTGTGTTAAGTGCCTTGCATTTATTTGTGTGTGTGTGTGTGTGTGTGTGTGTGTGTGTGTGTGTGTGTGCACATGAAGATGGCTTGATCTTTGCAGTGAACGGGGAATCTCCATATCACCCAACTCCACTCAGAGGTTTTGTAATCGATTATTCTACGGCGGACATTTTGGATACCTTTAACCCAGAGAAAACGGTAATCACATCCACACACACACACACACACACACACACACACACACACACGTAGACACTCTCTCACCCGTTGTGTATGATGAAAGACTTATGCTCCAGTGCTCTTCATCATTTTTGCAGATGGATGAGATGCACCAAAGGTCCTCAGCTTGAATTGAAACTGGGATGATGCAGTTATGTTGTGTCCTTCTTAGACCACATGGCCACCACAATATCCCAGCTGATCCATTATTCTTATCAGCAAGGGCTAGGGCAATTTATCGATGTAATCAAGGTCATTGATTATAGAAATATGTTGATTTGCAAAACGTACTTCGGCGTTCTTCAGTATCCTGGAGCACAAACAGACAACACCGTAAACCGTCCTGATTACTTTTTGTTTCCAACCAGGCAATATCTATAAGAAATATCTACACATAGACCTTGTTACTTTTAGTATTCACTGAAACTTTATGCACCACCGCTAACAACACACTGTGTGTCTTCTAATGTTGTTATTCACTTGTTTTATATTCTATGTTTATTTAAACAGCCATGCGCAAGTGAGAAAACGGCCTTTACTCACATTACAGACTGTTGTTACAATCTGTGTCTGTCTGTAAATAGTTTAATTTATTTTCCTGACCAACACTGATGCAAAAATTCATTTGCCAGTGATTACCTTTACTGCATGTTACTTTAGTAATTAAATAAATTTGTGTCATAACTGTTTTAAGTTATCCACAAAAGATAACCCACTAATTTTCAAGTTGAGGGAAAGGGCTTCTATAAAGCGATTAAATTAATGTATGTGTAACAGCAAAGCTTTGAAGTTTGAGGTCCAGTATTTTTCTGATCAGGCCTATTTTAATAATAATAATTATTGTGAATATCGTCATCATCGATGTGGAGATTAGACAAATTTTAAAATATACAGCTTTTTTCATTGTTTTTTTTTTTAGGAAGGATGATTGAATAAAATGATTTTAAAATTAACGAAAATCTTTTTGATGTTTATATTTGGGTAAATTAATTTTTACATTTGATATGATTTGATTTATTTCTAAAAAGTAAAACAGAAAATAGAGAAATTATTATACAAACAAGTAAACAGACAAAAAAGAGCTATGTTTACAAAGAAAACCGTAAAAGAAAAGAAATGGTTAAACACACAATGCCTTGGTTTACATACAAAAAGGAGTGAGAAGGTACAATCAAGTAATAAAAAATAATCTTTAGAATAATTAATAAATGAGTCATTTGACCAATTTTTAAAAATATTTGTTCGCTAAATCAACAAAAAATATATTTGATATACAGCCAGAGTCATAAAGGTTAAGCAAATAATTTACATCACTATATATGACCTCATGTATACTACGTTGTACTTAATCTCTGATGAAGGTGTGTTGGCAGTTCTCCTGAGCATACTAACAGTCTGTCTCAGGCCTGTGAGCTCTGTGTGTCAGTGATGAAGATATTCTAACAAGACAGATGATCTTTTCTTTTGGTCAGTCTGCTCACAAAGCCGTTATGGCTCAAATCGTGTCCTGTGATCTGTTCGCCTGTCTGCTCCTCCTCACCCCACTGATGCAGGTGTTCTATTTCTAGCTGTACTGCTCCAGTTTATCCTCCTTGTTGTTGATATGAGTCATGCAGGTCTTACATATCATCTCCAATAGTCTGAAAGGTTCAAATAGAACAAGAGTAACAGACAGGACAAAGGCCCTGTCAGTTTGAGATGACAGTCAGAGTTCATTGTCACTCGGAATCTTAATGACAAGATTAGACGATTAGTGGGTGTCAAGGTTTTTAAGTATTAGATCGCTTTCATCACTCAGGTCACACTCTTGTTCTGTTGGCTGAGAAGCAGATAAGACTTTGGAAGTGTTTGCCGAGTATGTTTGCTCAAGGTGGTGCAGTTTCTGATATCGGAGACATTCAAAACAGAAAAGTAATCCAAGTAAATCCAAATATTTCTGCACCGTCTGAGTTAGAAACTCCTTATGCAGACAGAGGTGAAATTAAGCTGAGATGATGTTTGGGAGTTTACCTCTAGTCTGGACTTATGCTAAGTTCATGTGATGTTTTCATGAGCTTTGAGATTGTAAAGTGAGAACAACATAAAAGCTGCAAAGATGGGTTGCATTTTAATGCTAAAGCATTTAAACAAGAGGTTGATGGCTGTTTCCATTTTATGTGTATTTTATATATATTAATATATTTAATGTATTATGTATTGAATTTTTAAATATTTTTGTACTTAATCTAGGCCACTCTAGATAGATAGCAGTCAACATCAATACCATTTTACATGTGATCAAAAATTTATATTTAATACGTGAATTGATAAAAAAGTTTCTTACCATTGACCAAACATTGGCTTTTGCCCGCCATGTTTATGCATTTATGACGTCAAGTCGGCAACTGGTATAAAAAAAACGTTGTCATCAATGTTAGTATACTCGCCTGTGCAACTACTAAAAGTAAAGTAAAGTAAAAGCTACTTGGAACTAAATAACCAAATATATAATTGTTTACCATCAATTCTATTTTCATGCTTTTGGGAATTTCTGCTTCCCTGAAATGTCACACAAACATCACAACTCGGGTATCATTATAATTTCCCAATTTCCCTTTCATAATCACAACTTTAGAGGGCCATTCATGTGGTTGTAACTGTAAATATGGTAATACATTATTTCTGAGGAACACAGGAAGGCAGCATTAATGCCTACCAGATATGCACTGGACCCAGTCCACTATGATTTTGGGATGGTGATGAATCATTTTTGTGGCTTGAACTCTCTCACTGAGCAGCATTTTCCTTCATCTGCAGGAGTTTAAAATGCCTCACGACATTGTTGAAACCAGGGACGGCAGCATCTTCGTTGGGGACGTAGGCACTAAATCAGTCTTCAAGTTCTCCACTGAGAGTAAGTTCAGCTTCATTAAGACAGTCACGAGTCAAATCTCTGTCGTGTCCTCTTGTGCAGACTTCATCTTAACATGAATGGGTTAAATGAAGTTCACATTCTCTACTGTACATATTAATTTATTCTCATCCAAGAGATTATTTAGACATTCCATGAGAATGTCCAAATCATTTTGTTAATCAAGTCCTTTTTGTGGTGGCTTTGCAGATAAACGTTCTAGTTGTAATCTAGCTACCCCTAAATCTGGCTTTTTTTCAATTTTTCAGAGTTGCACCGCTCTGTCAAGAAAGCTGGAATAGAGGTTCAAGAACTTGAAGGTGAGTATTGTTAAAAGTTTTGGTTGTTGCATGTTATTATTATTGTTTTATAGTTTGTATATTCATCAGGATATTGAAAGTTCTTGCTGCTGATGATCTTTGCTGACATTACTAGGTAACACACACACACACACACACACACACACACACACACACACACACACACACACACACACACACACACACACACGTGACACACGACACCTGCAAGAATTGTGTCCTGTGTAAGCCCTAAGATCAGAGGCTTATTCCTGTTTGACTTCCACAAAGCCCACATTTCTGCAAACCACAGATGCATTACATTTGTATTTTATTTTATTTGTGTATTTCAACAATTTCATGACCAAGGATATCTATGTGTCTGATCAAGGTGGTTTTATTCAGTTTGGTTTTAACCCAATGTCATTTTAACCCCAGCACACCTATCTGCCGCTGTATTTTTAATTCCATGTCTGGTAGCAAATCTTTTCATGGTGCCTCTTTAACTGTTTTTCATTCAAATTTTAACACAGAGGAGCTGGTCTTCTTTTTAACCAAACCTGTCAGACTGTCCTGGACTCTGTTGCTCCTTATAAATTAAAAAAAACCTCTACTGCTACACCCCAACCATGGTTAAATTAATCCACTCAAAAATTAAAGAGAGAATGTAGGAAAACTGAGAAAAAATTAAAAAAAGACAGGTTTAACTGTATTTGATGATATTTGAAAAGATTCAAGAAAAAAATATCAAAAGACAGTTAAAGATGTTAGAGCCTCATTTTTATCTAACTTAATTTTACCAAATCAACCCAACCCCAGAATTTTATTTAAAGTAATTAAAACAGTCACCTCCCACCATTTTATCGATACCTCTCCAGAAATATATGAGAAGTTTTTACAATTTTTCAATAGCAGGGTTATGGATATAAGGCAACAAATCAACCGCCCAGACCATAGTTCACATGCCAGTAGGGACGTTTTTATTAATTTTAGCAATTTTAGCAATTTTAGACCAGTTCCTTTGTCCTTTTAATCCAAAATAATTTCCCAAATTAAAGCTGCAAGCAACGATGAAAGGGCCCTCGCACCCCAACATATGTCGGGGTACTGGTGGGACTACAGCTAAAGCAGCTCTTCATTTCTGTGAAAGTTGGATAATGCATGCAGAGAGTTCGGACCTTGGAGTGAGCTATTACACATGGTTTAGTACTTTCAGCAGCCACAAGGTGGCAGTGGAGGGGACTGCAATTCCATGTCATCTTAGTGTACATAATTTGCCGACCAAACCATGTAAATGTCATGTAAATTCAATGATAATTGTCCCTCAATGCTTACTTCCTGTTGCCAATTGGTGGTGCTATTGCGACTAGTGAACATTGTCATACAGATGTGTTCAGGGTGGGACCCTTATCAAACCTATGACGTTTCAGGCAGATGGGACAATGTACACCAAAGTTAAGACAATTTCCTGTTTTATGGCGAAACATCAAAATCCAGTGCTGCGCCATGGGAAAACTGTAAAAGTTTTGGGCGGACCTTTGATAAACTTTCATCACAATGGGGTTGAGATTGGACCCACTAAATTTGAAGTCTGAAATCAGATTAAACCTGTTGGACAAGTTTGCAAAAGTATGAGATATCATACATGCAGATGAAATGTAGTGAGAGGGCTGCCTCTTTGAGATGTTCTAGGGGGCGCTACTGAGGCATGTTAGCACACTGACAGTCCAGCCCTGAGCAGCTTATAGACCTGCTCAGGGCTGGACTGTTGTCCACCATGTCACGTTTGGAGGACATTCCAGCATGTATTGTAAAGTTATAATATTTTCCCCCTCTATGGCAAACATCGGCATTCGAGGCTAAGCCACATACAAATGGTAAAAGTTTTGCATACAGTCTGCCTGTATGATAACTTTCAATTGTGAAGATCATACAGGCAGACTTTCAAGTGGATTTGATTTATTGTGTAGGACAAGTTCATAAAAGTATAAAAGAACAATTTCCTGTGGCCACTAGGTGGCGCTTTTATGACTAGTGAATATTGTCATACAGAAGTGTTTAGGGTGGGACCCTTATCGAACCTATGAAGTTTCACGCAGATCGGACAATGAACACCAAAGTTACAACAATTTCCTGTTATATGATGAAACATTAAAATTGTACGCCGTGCCACGGCAGAGCCGTAAAAGTTTTGCATGGATCTTTGATTACTTTTCATAACCAAAGGGTTAAAAGTGGACACACCAAATTTGAAGTCATTCGGATAAATTCTGTAGGACGAGTTTGCAGAAGTACGAGGCCTAAAATCATAAAATGAGCATAAAATTCAAAATTGCCGACTGTCTTTTAGGTTTGTGGGTGGGTCCAAGAGGCTTGTGCATCTGGGCATGATACACGAGTGTACAGAATTCTGTAATTGTAGGTGAAACTGGCTGTGGGGGCTACACGTTAGGGGGCCCTGTGGAGCCATTTTGCCATTCCCGTTTCTGAAAAAAAAATTTTTTTAAATGAAGATTTGCCTTTTATTCACAAAGGAAAAAAGAAATCATGCAGTGAATTTGATAAGTAACGACACTCCAGTTCTCTCAGTCTGAACGCACCTGCTGTGGCTGATTCTGTGTGGACAGAGCAATTGAAACCTCATTAATCACAACATTTCTCTGTGTGCAGAAATGGAAGCGTTTGTCCAGACAAAGGTGAGGCCAGAGCACAACATGTCAAAGGCAGCGGCCATCCAGGAGAAGCAAACTGTGGCTGTACAGCCTCAACCTCAACAAGAGACAGAGGAGGAGAAGAAGAAGATGGCAGCGACGCCAAACAGAGGCCAGGGCGTGCTCCCAGCCGTCATCACCACCCTGCTGCTCGTCCCTCTGCTGCTTGTCCTCTCTGTGGGAGTCTTCATCTGCTGGAGGAAAAACAGTGCGTGTGACAATAATAGGGACTGTGAATAAAAAGGAACAGAAGGTTTCGATATTGAAATTAGATAGAAAGCCACACAGCTTCTTTTGACAAGGTTTAAGGGTTTCAAGTCAATATTAATAGAATAATCACAGGCCCATATGTCAGTCAATAGGGGTATTGATCACTGTAGTGATTCCTCCTGGTCCCTTCCTAAAGTGGTTTTAATGACAGAGATGGAGAGCGATCCACAGTTCTTGGTCTATACAAAACAGCATTCTAAAGGCCTGCAGTTATTATTTATTGTGAAATTGTAAAAGACTCAAAACAGTTTTTTTCTAAAAACAAAAAAAAAAGAAAAAAGAATCAAATGTTGAAAGCGCCACACTCTGCTCTGTATGCTCTGTTGTCTTTTGTTCTTTTAATATTTGGTCAGCAGCATTCAGCTAAATCTAATTGAATGTTGTTTGTTTGCAGACCGATGTGAGGTGAAAAGTGACCCCAGCTCTGTGGGAGGAATCCTGGGAAAAATAAGAGGTAAATAATGAATGAAACTAGAACAAACTAGAACATTTCCTGAGATATTTTTTTTTTGCCAGATTCTTGGTGTGCAATTCACATCCCAATGCTATTATTATTATATATTAAAGGCCCCAACACTGTGTGTGTGTGTGTGTGTGTGTGTGTGTGTGTGTGTGAGTGAGTGAGTGAGTGTGTGTGTGTGAGAGCGAGAGAGAGAGAGAGAGAGACAATTGTCATGCACATGCTCAACACGTGTGTGCGGTGGCACTGGTTGCTATGGTGATCAAGGCAAAGTGATGGACTGGAGGGGGGAGGGGCAGACTATAGATACAAAAACATTAGATTCAGAATTACATCATAACTCTTGGGGAAAGTATCCACCATCTTACCTGAGTGTTGTTTACGATCGCCACCTCTGGGGAGGAGCTGTGGTTATCAGCTGTGCAGCAGCTAATTCCGCTACCTGAACGAGCAAAGACACCAGTGAGGCGGCCAGTACTTCCAACACAATGAGGTCAAGGAGCTCCAGCAACTCTTGTAGTATAAAAGACAACTTTATTGGACCGACACGTTTCAGCTTCTGGCCTTCATGATGGTCATCATGAAACACATTGCAGACATCCCTTAAATAGGTAGGTATGAAATAAAAAAAATTAAGAAAAAAAAAGCAAGTGCTTTTTTATCTTTAATTGTTTTTTATTTCATACCTACATCCATCATCTCTAACTTGTTTGAAACGTGTCAGCCTCATTTTGGATTACAGGTATTGTGAACAGCATTCTGTGATGTCACAGGACAGAGATCATGACGGAGGAGACTTTGACTGTTTTTTTTTTTTTTTTCCATATTGACCCTGATTTTACATACTATCAATACAAATATTCAAATGAGATTCCACTATTGTATGGCCACTTTAAATACTGGATGAAAAAACCTTTTTGTAATCTATCTTCATATTTGTCAGGACTGTTATAATAATAATAATAATAATAAACTTTATTACAGACTCAATGGTCCAGATAAGAGCAAGACAATACATACAAAAGATATAGAAGACACATAGAAGTACCATACACAACATATTCACAATGCAATAAGATCACTTAATAAAAAAAAAAAAAAATACCCAATACAATATGTACAGATCACTTAAAAAACAATTAAAAAAGTCAATGACCACAGAGGAGATTACTATACCAATGCTTCCATATCCTGGACATATAGCGTGTAGTGCTCAATTTGATGCTTGTCAAAGCCATGATTATACAGTTCTCTGAGTTGTTCAGCCGACCTATAAATTTATACATCAAATTATTGCAGTGTATTAAGACCTGCAGACACGAACATCTCGCTGGCGCTACACCAAGTTAGTGACATGTTGTTTTCCCTTTGGCCAGGGAAAGCAGTGGGCAGTCTGAACCTGGGGAACTTCTTTGCGTCCCACAAGGGTTACAGTCGTCAGGGCTTCGACCAGCTGAGCACTGAAGGCAGCGACCAGGAGAGGAACGACGAGGACAGCAGCGACTCAGAGAATGAGGAGTACTCGGCTCTGCCGCCTCCTCAGTCCTCCTCGTAGACTCTCTGGGTACAGACACCAACCTTCTGCTTCTTCTGCCAATCCAAGATGTATGTTATTCATCATGTGTGTAACTGTTGTGTTAGCTGCCAATCTTATTGTTTATATATTTAAAAAAAAAAATGCTGTATATAAAATTAATTTGGCATTATTCAGACACTTTATTTAATGTTTATTTAATTTAGCTGTGGTCTTGATAGAGCCTTGGTGACAAAATTCACACATTTTACTTAGAAAGATTGTTTTCCCCAAATCAAACTTGCATTTAGTGAAATTATTAGCACAGTTTGAAACACCTGGTGTCAGATTCAGCCTTAAAACAAGACCAAATCTGCCAATAAGCTGCATAACTTTTATTCATCCAGATTCCCCTGTTTTGGGGATTTTATAAATGTGATCAGAAATGTGAAAAAATCCACTGAAATTCTTATAATAACCTGTTTTGTTAGGAAACCGGTGAAACTAATCAAAGCCCATTTGCTGGATTTTTTTCTTGAACTAGAAGGAAAATGAACCAAACTTCACTGAATGACTTTTTCAGAAGGGGAATTTCTATGACTGAAATGGGGTCAAGTATTTCACATTTCTTATATTATTTATTTGCACTCAAAGCAAGCTGTTTGAAAAGCTTCAGGGGTACGTTTTCATGGTGGCACTGTGACCAGCACAAGCAGCACTGCGACAGAATTTTCACAAGAATTTAAACCTAAAAAAAAATTCAAAATCACATTGAGAAACTTGGCAAGACCTGTCCCACAAACTACAAAAAAATGCTACAAGGTGGCAAAGAAATGATGTGAAAATTAGCAATTGGGGATTATTAGATAAATATTATCAAAAAAGTGGGGAAAATGTCCAAAACTGTAACTATAAGGCTCTTAGTTATATATTTAAAATTATGTTACAGAAAATTACTCTTTTAAGCACTATCTTAAGGCAGTTTCCTTTTTCTTAAATTTTCTCGTATTTTTGTACTAATGCCTTGCATTTTTTTTCGCCATTTCTTAAGTCATCTCTTTGCATAATTTCAAAAGATTGGTCTTTTGTTGAGCTGTTGCTGTCAGACTGTAATTGGCTCTGTTGGATCTGTTTCAGCGATGAGAGCAGTGCTGTGATTGGCTGCATTTAGTAATCCCCACACCGTCTCATCTTTATTTCACTTCACTCGGACCTTTAGCACTTTGTGCTGCTGAACTAAAGTAGCAGGTGACCACAGTATGTGGTCCCAAGACATACCTCCTCTTTGTGCTGGTCACTGTGCTTGCATTGAAACAGGGCCCTCAGAAAGAATCAGAAACCTTCTGTTGGCTCTTTATTTTACTGTTCAGTGTTTTGGTTCTGCTGAGTCTAAACTGGACATAAATACAGTGTTCATTTCATGAAATTTTAATGTTTGAGTAAGAATTTATTTCGAGGATTAATTATGGAAAAATGTATCCTTATTTTCAAAATGAAAAGTTTAACCGCACTGATATTCTCTAGATGGTTTACTTTTACTGAAAAAGTGCATCCTTCCTTACTTAAATCTCTTCCATGTAGTAAAGCTACACACAAAGCATTATTATTTCAACATGATTGTTGGGTCCATGTTTCAGTTCACATTTCATTTTGTGCCTTTTTTACTTGTCTGTATTTTGCCTTTCTTCAGCACCTGCCATTACAACATGTTCCATGAGATGAAACAGCTGCTGCTAGTAGAGCTTGTACTATATATTGATTTCTCTTCCATACAAGTGAACGGAAAATGGATATTATTACATATATATGTATATGTATATTTATGCCTGTATGTGTGTGTGTGCATGTGTGTGTGTATGATGCCAATCAAACAAGTCTCAAGTCTCAAGCACTGTAACTGTTACTCACTCACCTCAGACAATGTCAAGAATACAGCAAGAAATAGCTGCTATGTCCATCTTCCATAACTTAAAGGAACCACATCTCTCTGTAAGTTTTGAGCTCCTTACTTACAAATTTATAGTTGATATGTTTGCTGACCATTTTGAAAAGCATGCTGCACTCTTAAACTGACTTGAGTTGTGTAATCCAGTGCAGTAAACATTATTGTTGTCGGGGGGTTGTTGAGGGTTTCCCACACATTCATTTATTTTGGCAACCCACCATGATGGAAACATTTGCCATGTATTGATCTTATATTTTAGAGCGAACTCTGGACACAGATACTTAACCATTATTGCTCTGGGTCTAAAAGTTTGCTTTCACTCTGCAGCAGCTGGTCCACTCACCGATCCATCTGATCTAACCAGACTGACAGATCAGTTATCCACTTTGTGACTTGCATACTGCTGGAATAAAGAACTTATGACGAGCTCCCCGCATCAAAAAGTCTAAATTTAGAGAGGGGACACCAACCAACCGTCCAAACCCAGAGATATTCACCAACTAGATGACAGACAAACTAGCGAGATATTCAGAATCTAGGAGCTGGAAACACTTCGTGATGTTTTTGCTTGATGCAGTTGCTGCTTAATATAAATGATTAATGGACTTTAGAAATGTTTGAGATGAATATTCCTATTCAACCAAACTGAAAATCACTTAATAGAAATCAATTGTGCTACACTGTAAAAATAACCTACTTGTTTTAACTTGAATATGTTAGTATCTGGGCAGCCTTAAAATTTAAATGGACTGAATTTGATCACAAGTTGAGGTAATTTTCGTATCTTTTAAATTCAGTCAACTTAGAAATTTAAGTCAGCCTGCACACAAACTTTTTCAAATCAAAACAAATAGTTCACAGTCTATGTAAAACCATAGCTGAAAGGAAAAAACAAACAAACAAAAATTAGAATTTCTAAAAAACAGCAGCATATTTAGCGAAATGGTCAGCAATGATTTAAAGTATACAACCTGTAGCAAACGGGCTAAAACATGCAAAGGAGTGTGTGTGGTTCCTTAAATGTTTGTCTTCATTAGAGCTGCATGTCTGCGCTTTAATGGATCTGTTTCAGCAGTGTCATGTTGTGTTTCTTGTGGACCATTGTGCACATTGTGCCAATACAATGTTACAAACTGCAATTGTTTATAACAACTAAGTACATTGCTTGAGATTTAACTTGAAGTTAAAAATTATGAATTGATCACATTTGATTTGATCAATTGCTAATTTGTAGGAATGAATGGAAAACTGAGAATATAGCAAACATGTTCAATCAAACCTACAGCACAAATCCAAGTTGTTCAGTGAAATCTGAATCAAGCACGAGTCACCCGTAATAATAATAATAATGCAACAATTAGTGTCCATCAATAAAATCCAGTTTACAGCAAACAGACTAAGAGGAAATACAAAGATGTGATGAAGTGGATGTTGTTTGTCCATCCAGAATACTCCGTTTCATTCTGTATTCTCAGGTTTCATTTCATTTGCTCCATCTTTCATTCCATATTTTTAAATTCCATCCTGTATTCTCAGACCCTCATCAGATATTTCTGGTTGTATCAGTTTGCCACACACTTTGAATGAATGATTCCCTTAATGGCATGCCATAGAAATTGCATTTCTGATGTTGCGGTCACATGTGGGCTATCTGATTTATTTTGACACACTGGTTTTGCTGCAAGAGTACTATTTTCAGTAATTATGTTATTTGTGTAATAAAGTATCTGCAAAGCATCACTGTGTTTTCTGGAGTTTATGGGATCAGACCAGTGAGGCAGCTGCTTGGATGAATAATTAAATCATCACTAATGACTCTCCTCTTTCATTCTTCACATGAATATTTCTGTCTGTCACTTGTCACCTGAACAACCAAGTGCAGCACTCTTCCAGGAGAGACTGACAGTATGTTCATGTCTTAAGAATAAGTTCCCTGAGGGGCCGTGTCCACCAAGATATCCCCCCCAGCTCATAGTATAGTATGTCTTGAAATTTAAAAAAAAAAACAAAACTCTCTAACTTAACCCTTAACCCTTTGAAACCTGTGAAACTGAGCAAAAAATGGCAAAAAAAACCCCCAAGGAATTAGATTGGATGGTATCTTAGAAGCCATCCCAGCTAATTGCCAGATTTTTTTGATCATGTTTTTTATTTTTTGCTTTTATTTATTTAATTTTATTTTTATGCAGTTGCAGGTCGTTTAGTGCAAAGAGGCTCATTATGTTTTCTCCTTGTTTTTCAAAGGAAACATGGCTTTTAATTATCCATCAAATTCCAGCCAGTTCTATTTTTTCATGGCATAACACTCCGCTGCTACTCCAAGTCTAACCCTGAACTCTGAGTTGATTTACTCCAAGAAAGGAAACTATTCGATTCCAGAATAACTGATCTGAATAAATTCAATCTGAGTATGTTCACCCTGAGTTCAGCACATGCACAACCTCAATAAAAAGCCATCATTAATGGAGCCGCGATACCTCAATTCACCATGGCAACTGCTGAGAAATAGAAATTAAGCTACTTCACCCCACTGGAACTAAAGGTCCTCATGATGCCTATGGCAAATATGAGCCCATATTTAGAAAGAAAAGTAATACCGCTGCAGCAGCTAAGGAGAGAAAAGCAGTATGGGAGAAAATTGCTGCCAGAGAGCAGGTTATGTTCACAGAGTCAGTTACCATGGTGATTGACTCAAAGTTTGATTTAACTCTCTTTCCCTCATCTCAGGGTTAACATACTCAGAGTTTTCACATAATCTGCTTTCTGGACCCCCCACCCCACCCCAGGAGGAGTTGTGACTGTAGCATTGTTTGGACTGCAGGTACTGGCAATGGATAGGATTTGAACCCACGTTCTGGGCCATTGACCCCTATTTGCCACAGATGATCCCTCCATGCCACCAGCACCATCAACATGAGGGTTTGTTCTCTGGGCACATTAATGTTTTTATTTGGCTGTTGGACTTTAAAACTTCTTCAGGTACTGGCAACGGACGGGGATTCAAATCAAATCAACAATTCTTTGGGACTGAGCCTTGGCAATGTATTGAGACGGTTAATTAATTAAGTAACCAACCTTTTCATTTGGCTTTTGGAATTTATAGATATCTCACGTACTGGCAACAGAGAGGGACTATATATGTGTGTCGTAAAAATGCAAAGAAGTCGTAGAAAAGTGTCATAAAAATGAGAAGCAACAAAGTCACTGTATAGTTCATTATGAAATAAGAAAAAATGTAATTGTATAGTATGTCTTAACAATACCAAAAATAATTTAAAAAAATAAATAAATAAAAAAAAAATCCTAGTATAGTATGTTATAGAATCAGAATAAGATTGGATATTATGGCTTTAAAAATGTAAAAAGAAAATCATAGTGTATGTTATAAAATAAGTTAACAATGTCATTGTATAGCATGTCTTGAAATTGTAAAAATACAAGTCATAGTATAGAGTGTTATAAAATCAGAAAATAAGCCATTGAATAGGATGTCATAAAAATGCAAAAAAGTCATAACATAGCATGTTATAAAATCTGAAAAAAATCTCATTGTATATATATTGTATGTCTTAACAATGCAAAAACAAGGCGTAGTATAATATACCGTTCAAAAAAATAATAGTAATGTCATAGTTTCCATAAAAATGTCAAACTATAGAATGTTGTCCAAAAACTCATAAAAAGGTCATAGTAGGGTATGTCATTGAAAAAATTCATGCAGGTGCGATAGTATACTATGTCGTCAAAAACTCATTAAAACAATATGTTTCAGTATGTTGTACAAAATCTCATAATGAGATCATGCAAAATCATAATCATCAAAATCCTTGTAATACTATAGTGTGTTGTTTGAAAAATCATAAAAACAGGTTATATAATGTGTGGTTGAAAATTCATAAACAATTTATAGTATATTATGTCAGGCCAAAACTCATAGAACACAGAATATACAAATACAGAAGACAAACATTAGAATATGGGTAGAAGTTTAAAAAAATTATAAAAATATGTTTTGTTGATCATAAAATTATGAAAACATCATAGTACAGTATGTCATTCAAAATCTTAAAAATGATCGTAGTATAGCATGTTGTTCAAAAAGTCAATAAAACTTCACAATGAAATATGTTGGACAAAAAAAAATCACAAAAACATTAGTATAGTATGTCGTTCAAAACATAAAAAGTGTCATAGAACAGCATGTTATTGTAAATCCTTTGAAAATGTCTTAATATAGCATGTTGTTGAAAAAAAACAGTATAGTATGTCATTGAAAAAATCAAACAAACGTCAAAGTATAGTATGTTGTTCAAAAAATCAGGATAATGTCAGTATGGTTCATAGTTGAAAAGTTCATTAAAACATCATACTACCATATATTGTTGAAATAATCATAAAAACATTGCAGTATACTATGTTGGAAATATTATGAAAACATTGCAGTATAGTATGTAATTCAAAAATTCAACATGACAACATGCTATAGTATGACTTTTTTAATCACATTTTCGATGACATACCTTGGCATAAATTTGTGTCATATTTTGGACGACATACTATAGTATGACGTTCTTGTCATATTTTGGATGACTTTTTGATATGACTTTTTGTCATATTTTATACTGCATACAAAAGTATGACTTTTTTGTCATATTTTGGATGAGATATTATAGTTAACTTTTTTGTCATGTTTTGGATGACATATTATATTATGATCTTTTGGTCATATTTTGCACAACATACTATATCAAGGTATAGTGTTTAGTTGAAAATTTTATTAAAACATCATAGTATAAGTCTAAGTATAGTATGCTGTTGAAAAAAATATAGAAACATCATATTTTAGTATGATATTTAAAAAAAATATATAAACATATAAAATATATAGAAATCATAGTGTTGTTTGTCAGGCTAAAAATAATTAAAACATCATCGTATAGTATGTAGTTCAAAATATCATACAAATGTCTTAGTATTGTCTGTTGTTTAAAAATTCCTAAAAACGTCATAAGTACAGTATGTTGTTCAAAAAAACAATCAAAACATCCCTCTACAGTATGTACTATGAAAATGTTGTAGTCTACTATGTTATTCAAAAAATTGTAAAATTGTCATAGTTTAGTTCCTTGGGCCAAAAGTTGTAAAAACATCATAGTATAGTATGTCATCCATAAAATCACAAAAATGTAATTGTGTTGTTTATAAATTCATTCAAATAATAGTATAGTATTAGTATTGTATATCTTTAAAAAAAAGTCATGAAAATGTTATAATACGAAATGTTTTAAAATTTAGTATAGTTCAGGTCAAATCTGTTGCTTTTGGTTCCAGTTTACTCCAACTTTTCAGTTTCTGAACCAGTTTATTTTTGGTCAAAATGCTCTGAACGGTTCAAAGTTAGGTGCGAGAAAAGGAACAGAATCAGTTCCATTTTGGAGGAAAAGGAGTGAAAAGAGAGAGGGACCGTGTGTCTCTATTCCCCCAAACTGCGCTGCAGACTAGTGCTCACAAATTTCACGATACACCAAACTATTTGATCATATTATGTCGTTTTATTCAAAAGCATTTTGCACAA
This sequence comes from Plectropomus leopardus, assembly GCF_026936395.1. Taxonomy (NCBI): domain Eukaryota; kingdom Metazoa; phylum Chordata; class Actinopteri; order Perciformes; family Serranidae; genus Plectropomus; species Plectropomus leopardus. The sequence continues at coordinate 1,944,918 of NC_142195.1, read as the reverse complement.
ACAGCACTATAATGACAAACAAAACCCCAAATAGCTCATAAGAAACCCATTGTGGCTAAATCATTGTCACCCTATTGGGAACAAGTGTACAACAGTGGCAGATCACGTGTAAATGATTCTTCTTGTGGAACTGGAACATTAAAGAACCACTGAGGAGTCAAGAAACAGATCAGATCAATATTAATTTTGGGAAGATCTTAAGCATTTGTTTCAAAGTTAACCTCTCAGAAGAGATCGTTGAAACGCACAGTGCTCTGGCAGAGTAGAAAAGCAACGATACAAAACAGAACTGCAGTATGTCTAGAGGAGAAGAGTCTCAAGTTTCCCAGTTTTCATATTGGTATCAGTGCTAAACCAAATGCCACGTTGTTCCTGATTGTAATTTTGGACATAAGACACTGGGTGATGTTAACATTTTTACAGAACTGATCAAACAATAAACATTATTTTACAAACATTTCAGATAAGCTCAGTAAGGCTTAAGACTGTTTTAGGCAATTCAGAATACAGAAAAGACAAAAAAAACCCCCAAAAAAACAGATCAAACAATAACAGTTTTCTGCAATATATGACAATGTTCATTAAAGATTAATGACTGTTCCTGTTAGCCAAAGTCCAGCTCAAGCTCGCATTTCATCACATATGTTCAGCCCTTTAACCAGCACAGTGATTATTGTTGTTATTGTACAGATGACTGGGATCATGCAGTGATATGTACTATGAGACAAGACAGAATGATCTCTTCGTGAAATTCATTTCAAACACAGTGAACATGTTTGGTTGGTTTCCTTAGTCGAATATGGTCACTGAACAGAACTGGGCTTTTCTATTGTTGGTTGGATTCCTACTTTTTCCCACCATCTAATTTAAGTTTTCACTGTGCTGCATGCTCTGTTTCCTTTTACAGAGAAGTTAAATAAAATATTTTTTTTATAACAACTCAGTCATGCATAAAAGAGTTATTCGGTACATCAACACATTGAGCAAACAAAAAAAAAAAATAATGCATTTAACATATTTTCACTGTGCTGTCATCAGAAAAATTAAGATATAGGAAATTGTGCTAAACATTTTTCACAAATTTCTGGACATTTTATGCTTGGTAGCATTAGACCTGTAGCCAAAATTTATCACTGAGACATTTTACAAATAACAGTTTAACGGATTTAGTTTTCAGAGATTAAAAAGTACTTTTAGTATAATTACTAAAAAGTTACCCTGTTGGAAGGCCGGGACAAGTGCTGAAAAATTAGCTCTGTTAAGAATTTTCCAACGCATTCTCATCCCAAGTTGTCACATGCTGCCGTTTTGCAGTGGACTTCTGTGTTTTAGGTATCATTCTGCATCTGCTGTTGATGTCACGGGATGCTGTTATTGTGGTGTCAACACAAGTACATGATGGGATTACCCTGCACGGGTTATGTTTAGACAACACAAGTGGAGGCTGTGGCTCAGAGCCACGGGTCATTGTAATTGGAATGTCAGCGATTCGATCCCCGGCTCCTCCAGTCAACATGTCGAAGTATCCTTAGGCAAAGATACTGAACCCAAAATTGGTGTGAGTGTGTGTGAATGGTTACTGAGTAGCAGGAGGCACCCTATACGGTAGCCTTGGCCACCAGTGTGTGAATGTGTGTGAATGGGTGAATGCAACATGTAGTGCTTTAGATGGTCAAAAAGACTAGAAAAGCACTTTACAAGTGCAGTCGGTTTACCGTTTACAAGCAGATGGCAACCAATGCTGGGACATCAACAAATGCACATTCTGGCATGGATGGTTAATATTAGGGAAGGAGGCATGTGGTAAGGTGCTGAAAAAAACACCTAATTCAGACGGGAAGTCTGGGGGTGCCCCTCCCACCTGCCCTATAGGCGCCTGTGCGCTCCTTATATTACATCATTACCGGCAGCGGTTCAACCTGGCACTGTTATGAGGCATATTGTGCAACTGTCAGGTTCTGTCTAGCTGCATTCTAAAGTGACGCAGCCTATACACCTTTGAGGCTGATGCAGCCGCTGCCATTCGGCTGTCAAGTGGCAGATAATAACACGAGGGGAGAATCAGGCAGATGCAAAAAGTTCCTTTTGGCTTCAGGATTGTATGATGAATGCACTGTCAAAGCAGCAACATTTTAACGACTTGGAATGAGAACAGGCTGGCATTCTTGTTGTCTTGATTCTGTCCCATTTGATACACAAAGTTGCTGTCCATAAACATGGTACGCCCAAGATGAAGTGAAGAAATGAGGAATATTTTTCAAAGAACTGGGAAAGGTTACTCCACAAAGGGAGACATGAAGGCATCTGCTGACTTGTTAACCAGGCGTACATCACTTAAACTGCTAGAAAGTCAGCCATCATTCAGCAGATATTTTTTAGTATGGTCACACAGATGTCATTAACATGTTTTACCTGATGCAGATAAGAAATGCATATCACATGCTAATACAAGTTAACATGGTCACAATGAACACAGGGGCCATGGGGCCATTGCTCAGTTTCAAATCCAGCCTCGGTTCCAATGATCTACCCTCACCTTTAATGATTATTTAAAATGAACTGCAGTGGCTCAGCAGGATGGATAAATCAATCATCAAGAGACATGTGTGTCTCGAACACTTGTGCTCACAGAGGGCGGCTGAGGAGGGAGAGCGGGTCGTCCATTAATTAATTGATTGGCAATTCGATCCCCATCTCCTCCATGTCAGTATCCTCGGACAAGACACTGATAATGATCACTCAATGATCACTGATAATGATGTGACAATGATCACTCAGCTCTATGTATAACTGATATGATAATTATGAATTATGATATTTATCATTTATGTTTTTTATTGTTTAAGATAAAATGAAATTGCTACATATCATTCTGTATGGTGCATTAATGAACTGAAGAGGAAATGATGTGAAATTAGTAAGAAATGACCTAAAACTGAATACTGGTCCAGTGAGAAGAGGCTCAGTTAGGAACCTCTTGGATTAGACACCTTGCATAGCTTTGACCTACATTTATAAACAGTCTTTAAATGGAACTTTGGTTAACTTATACACTAATCCAACACTGACAGCATCAGAAACCCGGTGAGCAGCTCGACTCTTCCTCACGAGACAAAACTTTTACAAACAACTTATCTTTGATATGATTGCTACAATTCAATCAAATTAGTCCTTTTTTTGATAGGATTGTTACAAAAATAGAGATTTGATCAGGGATGAATGTTAAATGCAAACATCAGGGAGGCTCCAGCATATCTAAAACAAACAGCATCTGAAACCACCTTTGAGTTTGACAGTTTTTGGAAATTTCCAAACAATCCAGAAATCACTCTTACCCAGCGGGGTGTGGCCAGGCGTGCAAATCTGAATATGTGTGTTATTAACATTTGTTCAATTTGTCGTCTGCAGACAACAAGACACACAAAAGACAGAGTTCTTAGAGAACTATGAGGCAGGCAGTCAGAGGGGGCTATGACAGCTGGTTTTCAGGCCTCCTTTGAGTGAGGCCATTTGGGACAGGTACTTTTTTGCTGTTAGCAGTGACTGGACAACACATTATACAAACTGCTTTGTTCAAAACATACTCAGACCTTACCTCCCAGACATGTGGAATGACCTACGAAGACTTTGTCGCAGTTAAGAAAATGCTGTTAATAATAACAGCTATACCTCGAAACTAACCTCCAAACTCTCTTATACCCACTTTGTTCAGAAAGAAGTCATGATACATAATAACAATGACAGTGTCAAAGTAGAACAGCATGAAAAGAAGTGACAGTATGCAGTGGGTATAAAGTGTGCCTTCTCATGGAACAGCCAGTGCCGGAGCTGCAGACTGGAGATGAGACCTAGTCTCTGTACTGAGTCTCTGGGCCATCATTCACTGTCCAGTTCCTTGTGCTCCGGGGACGGACTCTCTCTGGTTGGCAGGAGGTCGTAGTGACAGGGAATGTGGCTGTTTTTCGGTAGATCGTACGGATCTTGACCAAACTGTACATGGCCGTCGCTGTCTGCGGTCAGCTGGATGGTGCTCACAGTCGGCTCTGAAATCAGAGACGTGCGAGTTGTCATTGGAAGAAAGATTACAGTACAAAGCCGTTAAGTTAAAGGAACAGTCCAACATTCTGGAAAATGTAGTTGCACGATCTGCAAGGAGCTGAAATTCCTTAAATACTGAATTTCAGCTTCCTTGTTCTGACTATAGGCTTGTGGCCCCTAGTTGCACGACTTACCGGTATTGGAATACTTTTGTACCCGCTGCTATTGCACTATTGAACAAAGCGAGCACAAGATGAAGGATGATGCACTTGGCACTTTAAGCTTTAGAGTGTGTGTGTGTGTGTGTGTGTGTGTGTGTGTGTGTGTGTGTGTGTGTGTGTGTGTGTGTGTGAGTAAGGGCACTTCGTCATGACATTCTTAGGACTTCTTCTTTTAGTGTTCTTATATTTTGAAACAATTTAATAATAGATTATACTTGTTTTTATGTCTTTGTTTTAATGTCTTTTAAATCTCTATTTTTGTGATGTTGTGTTTTGGATTGCTAAATATACCGTTCGCAAAACAAATTTACCCTTGGGTAAATGTCCCTAGCTAGTGTTCGCACTGGCCTGTGAACCTCTTCTTACCCATCTGCTGGTAACTGGGGACTGTGATTACTTCATCATTGTATCCAATTAAAAATCTGTATGAAATTTTGACATAATTAGTGTATTAGTTCTTGAGTTATGGTCAAAAACTGTTTTTGAGGTCACAGTGGCCTTCAACCACCAAATTCTAATCTGATCATTCTTGAGTCCAAGTAAACTTTTGTGCTTAATTTGAGGAAAATGCCTCATGGCCTTCTGGAGATATTGTATTCATGACAATGAGACAGAATCAAGGTCACAGTGACCTCTGACCACCAAAATCAAACAGTTAATCATTGAGTCCAAGAGAAGTAGTGCCAAACATGTAGAAATTCCCTCATGGTGTTTGTGAGATATCAGGTTCATGAGAATTAGATGGATATGTTACAGATTTTTTTTGTTGTTGCATTTTTTAAGGTCATTTTCTTGTGTCTTTTTGTTTCTTTTGTACTTTTTGTGCTTTGTGCTTTTTACTTATTTATGGCTTATTTTGGGTACATTTCTTGTCAACTTGCTCATTTTCTTGTTCCCACGTTTTTAAAAAAATTCTGGCAATTTACTCAGGTTTAAAACTAAATCAAGGGTGTGAGGACAAAGGGTGTTGGATGCTATGCAGATTGTAAAGCCAGTGATGGCAACTCTGATTTGTGATATTAGGCGTTATAAATAATGCTGACTGACTGTCTTAATTAGTGTGTAGTTAATGTAGCTGAAGCATCCTTCTCTAAGTGGTCACCATGACAACAGACAAATGTAAGCTTAAGATACTCACCAACTTCATAGACATTGCGGTTATCTGCTGGGCTGCTGTTGCTGATCTCGGCGTATGGTGAGTCCCGTCTGGCTGGTGACTTCATCTCCACATAGCCGCACTCGATGTTTTTGGCCGTCAGCAGGGGAGGGTCCTTTATTGTGGCATATGGGTTTTCCGAGCTGTTGAGGGAGCAGGAGCTGCCATGGTAGGGTATACCCTTCAGATCTGGAAGACCCAGGCACAGGAGCCAGTCAGAGGTGAATTCCAGCATTAGAATTAGCATTTTAGGATTTATCCGTAAAACTGCAGAACAAACCTCGTAGAGATTTCCCCATGTATCTCCTGTCCACTCCATAAGCTCCTGATATGAAGAAAAATGAAAATAAGGAAGATCAGTGAGTGATGAAGGCATATATTATGAGAGAGACTGTTATGGCGAGATGGGGCTACTGTTCTACTGAAAGTGTTCTTCATATCACCATGAATTAAAGATGAAAGGTCCATTTTGTGGGATTTAGTGGCATCTAGTAGTTATATTGCAGATTTCAACCAACCAAAACTTATGCCAAGCTTGTATGAGAAATATGGGGGCAACACGAAAATGTGATGATCTAGAGTCAGTTTTTGGTTCATCCTATCTGGGCTACTGTAGAAACAACAAGGTGGACTTCAGGGCAGCATACTTTCTTTCTTGTTTTGCTTTGAAATGCAAGCCAGCCCCTTTGAAGCATTCTGTGTCCCCTCTTTAAATTCAGAGGTTTTTGCGCATCAAGGAATGCAGCACAGGCAGAGCTTTCTATGAGTTCTTTTTTCCCTCAGCAGCAGTTTTTGACTCATAGGGTGGATAATATATACAAGGTATGCGGTAGATTGTTTTGAAATTAAAATGTGTCCACAGCTGCTGCGAGTGAAAGCAAACATTTAGACCCAGCAGAATAAACAGTTGGGTTCCATTTTCCCTGTGCCTGGCATTGTGCTTCTCTGTCTGTGCCGAGTACGCTCTGCACTCCAACTGTGTGGTGCAATGCATAACTGAACGGTATATATACTCCAACAGCGCTTCTAATGCACGGTCCAGTTCCAAAAATAGAAAATCCATTTGTGGCAGCAAATATTTTGATCACGGTGGGACACTAGACATAAATTAATGTGAGAGAAACCTTGATGTACAAATAGAATCTAAGAGAGAGAGTATGGCCACTTTATTGGCATCAACAGTAATCATCAACTCATGTTCAGCTTCTCTTTTCCGTTTTGTGGTTTGCAAGTTCCTGCATTAAGACATGTTTAGCAGCTCTTAGTGTTTGTTGTTCGTTTGTGACACACTTTTCTTCTGCTAATTACATTTTTCCCTCCATTTTCAGCATTTGTTATGCCTCATGTGTATGTGCCTCGTACTTTCTCCATTCACTAGTGCTGTTGTTTTGGATGGATGGATGGATGGATGGATGAATGGACGGGTTTTTCTTAAATGTACATACACATTGTCACAGTGGTGAGATAATTTTTGTTACTAACTTGTGTTTTATTCGTTTGCTTGTGTTTCCTAACTTGCAACTCTCTCGCAGGGTTTTAAATCTAGAGTGTCATTCTGACTTAACTAGTGGTGAAAGGAACAGTATTGCTCTGTGCACAACATTTTCTGAACATTACAGAGTGATGATAAATAGTGGGATAGCGGCTAACTATTATTTTGAAACAAAAATAAAAAAGGTACCAACATGTATCTTTAATGTTGATATCTATGGGGTCACTGTAATGTATTCCATTTCTCACCCAGTTCATTGAAGCAGTCGTCTTGTTTCCAGTCTGCAGGCAGAGTGCCGGTGTGTTCAGCTCGAGGCCTTTTTCTCTGATCCACATTCTTCAAGTTCACAAACAGCTGGCTGCTCTTCGCCTGAAAAATTAAAGTTTAAGGGATGAACATCAGATGTTAGAATATCAATTAATGCTGTCCTACTTACCCAGAAACCCCTAGAAACACATTTCTATGCCAAAAGCATGTGGAGATGGATTAATATGATGGAAAACATGGTTATATGTTAACTTTGATACTTGTCTAAGAAAGTCTAAGAAAATTTTCACTTTAGATGCCATTTGCTGCAAAAAGTGGATTTTGAGTAGCTTTTATGTTAATGAACATGTTCCATAGAGAATTCACACTTTGCCTCTCTGTGTCTCCCTATAGAGTCTCACAGTTCACATTTATACCTTTCCATATGGAGCGCTAACATGTGGCGGGCTGATGCACTGGGTCAGAGTATGGTAGCTGGGGTTGGAGAAGTAGTTGCTGGGGAGGTTCTCACATGCTGGAGGATGAGCATCTGAAACATGATGAGGTGACAAGAACTCTTAGCTGGAAGTTCATCGGCCTTTCAGCACTATGGACAGAGATCAACAGTCTTGCATGTTAAGTGACAGGTGACCCTGAGACGTACCTGCGATGGTGTAATCGGCAGTGACCCTCATGGCAGGAGTGTAGGTCACAGCCGGCATGGTGGGCTCTTTGCCCTTCTGCTTCTTCCTGTAGATGATGAAGAGGAGGAGGAGGAAGAGTACCAGCAGCACCAGGACGATGATTCCTGCAATGGCTCCGATCTGGTAGGTGTCTACATGCATGGCTGCACTGGTCAGACTGTTGAGGCTGCCCACCACCACACCAGCTGCAACCAGAATCAAAGGCCTTAGTGTTTGTTAGCTCTCAGTGAACATTTGTCCATTTCTAAAAATAAAACTTGAGGTAAGTTCTATTAAAAGGGAATGACTGTAAATAATTAGACAACCATGAGAATCTGATTCAAGTAATCAAAAACCTTACAAACAGATCTGAGACAACAGACATTTTAGATTTTTTCTGGCATTGATTGATGCCATGTTGATTGAGGTAGGTCCTCACCTTGGTCACAGCGAGCTCCCTTCCAGCCTGGGTTGCAGTAACATGTTCCAGTCATGTGATCGCATGTGGAGTTATTGAGACAGTCACAGACCTGACGGCAGCCATAACCATAGGAACCAGGAGGGCACTCTGGAGGTAAGAAAAACAATTTCATTAAACTTTTTTTTTTATTTAGTGATGCAGTACATTACAGAAGAAGTGAGGACATGACGAAAACAACATTATGTGGGAAACATGACGTTACGTTACACTGAGGACGGCAAAGACAGGACAAGACAGAAACCAGCAGGACTGTCACATGCAGTGTTGAGGGTATTGAAAGGCTCTCTCTCTCTCTCTCTCTCTGTGTGTGTGTGTGTGTGTGTGTGTGTGTGTGCGTGTGTGTAAATGGTAAATTCATCTGGAAAATAAGTGGGTGGGGGAAGTGTAAAGTCTAAGGAGAAAGTGTATAAGGGAAATATGCTAAGTAGAAAAATAAGTATTTAGATAAATAAATAAGTGGATGAATAAAAAGGTTGGAAAGAACAGAGGGAAGAGAGAGAGAGAGGAAGAAAAAAGAAGAAAAGAGAGAGAAAAATAACCCCACTTTTCTCCCTGTTACCACCCCCAACCCTTTCTCCACCGTGTTCATCTTTCCCAGGTTATTGTGATGCTTTTTATTATTACATAACGCAGGGATGACACCTTCCTCAGGTGCCCCCAGACCCTGGGGAGGGAGCCAGCCAGTGACAGTCACCTAATAATCTATCATCCATCTAGAACAACTCCCAGACCTAATGAAAGGGGGTCTGTTCACGTGAGTAAAGATTTTTACCAGAAGCTTTAACATTTTTTCATTCCATTTTATTTTATTGTTTTCCTAGTTTTCAGTTATTATTATCCGTTTTTTGTTTTGTTTATTTTTATTTTCATTGTTGTTGTTAACATGGAAGAGATAGAAGCAGGAGGGTGGGGGTGTGACATTTAACTCAACTTTAGAGGGATGCCCCTAACCCTAGTGACACAAAAACAGCTTTCTAAATGATGGAAAGAATTAACATAAAAATGTAAACATGATATTTGGAAGTAAATAAGAGTGCAGTGTGTGTGCATCACCAAAGTGATCATGTTTATTGAATCTAAAAACAGTGTACAGCAGTTAATGACACTGTAAGGATGTGCAAGCAAACAAATACTTCTCTGAACAGGGATAAAGACAGAAGGACAGGTAGAAAGAAAGAAAGAAAGAAAGAAAGAAAGAAAGAAAGAAAGAATGACAGACAGGCAGAAGGAAGGTTGGTAGGAACGAAAGAAAGAAGGAAGAAGGGAATCAAGGAGAGAAGGAAGGAAGAAAGCAAGGAATGAAGAAAGAAAGAAAGGAAGGAATGAAGAAATAAGGAAGGAAGCAAGGAGGGAAGTAAGAAACTAAGGAGGGAAGGAAGCAATGAATGAAAAAAGAAAGGAATGAAGGAAAGAAGCAAGAAAAAAGGGAAGGAGATAAGAAAGGAAGAAAGCAAGAAAACAAGGAGGGAAGGAAGGAAGGAGGGAAGGAAGGAACATACTTTGTTCACAGTGGCGTCCCATGAAGCCGGTGCGGCAGGTGCACTGTCCAGAGATGTGATCACAGTCGGCTCCGTTCCTGCACTGACACGTCTGCAGACAGTCCTTCCCATAGAAACCCAGCGGACAGCCTGTGACGAAGACAGCAGACATCACATGATCAAACTGCTCTGAAATAACACAGTTTGTCTCTCTCTGTGTGTGTGTGTGTGTGTGTGTGTGTGTGTGTGTGTTTGACTGACGCTGTGTGCAGTAGAGGCCAGTCCATCCTCGAGTGCACTTGCATTCTCCATCGTACGCGCTGCAGTAGGCTCCGTTGTGACAGTTACATGTGTGGATGCAGTTTGGCCCCCACTGACCGGGAGGACACGCTGCAACACAACAACAACAACAAAACATTAAGTCTCTACTACAATCTGCAGTCATACCAGGTCACAGCTGAACATCCTGTCTAAAGAACTTTTCTTTTCAAGTTGGACTACATGATTTTACGAGGAAACAGGTACTTTACAGGAGAGTTATGTATCTTGCTATGATTTTAGTGAGAAAACGTACGCTGAGAGCAGTCGCTGCCGATCCATCCTGGGTAACACTGACAGGAGCCGTCGATGGGGTTACAGGTGCCGTTGTTGGTGCAGCTGCAGCTCCAGGCACAGTTCTTCCCAAAGTGACTGCTGGGACACACTGAACCAAAGACACATGGGAGTGTTAATCATTTATGTTCCTCAGCCTCAGTTTAGCTCAGCAGTTCCCACCCTTTTTCATGTCAAAGACCCTTAAACTGATACACATTCAATCACAGACTCCCATTTAATAAGGTTTTACCTCAGGGACATCGATATGAAAAGATTTTGGTTGTTAGATAGGACTAAGACCAGAGTTCTACAGTTGTCAATTACAGTTAAGAATACCTGTGGAGGAGGTGAAACATGTGATCACAACAGTAACTTTTAGGACTCTTACTAATATTTGCCTCTGTAAGCAACTTTCCATTAACCCTCAAATTGCACAAGCTGAATATGGGAATGTAAAGTATGCCTAATGGGAACACATCAAAAGTTTTCACACTCGCATGAGGTGGTATTTGAAAAGCCATATTTTGCCAAACTGCAATGGAAACACTTTTTTGGCTTTTCTAGATCACATGATGCTATGGCTATGTGCTTGTCAGTAGGAACTGGCTCCCTCATGATGCAGCAGGAGCTTCAAGAGCTGTTATTGCATCGCATAACTCTTCAAAAGTTGAGTGGATCATCCGGAACTTTTAATTCCACAATTTCTCTATGAAATCGTGGACTATCACCTCCCAGAAATCCCTTGTTTGCCGCTCCCATGTTTAAGGGGCTCTCCTTTCCATTATGGCTTCATAACACACCTACGTGGCCTTGGATTGGAAATAATGACAGCTAGTGTGGTGGTTAGAATAGAAAAAAAGCTAATGTCTTGAACATCCGTCACCATGCTTCTTGGAATGTTATCACAAGAGAAGTTGCGAAACATCTCTTGATGGAAACAACATGTCACAATTGTGTTTTATTGACATTTGGAAAATATTGCTTCAATTTTGCACAAATCTGTAATGGAAACCTGCCTACTTCTATAGTGAAGAAAATAGTTCATGTCAGTGAATTAACTATTCCCCCATTTTTCTGGGGAGCCGCTGGAAAGCTCTCAAGGACCCCTGGGGATCCCCGAACACCTGGTTGAGAATCACTGGCATTTTTCATGAATATATCATCTCATGGAGTTAGTGGACTGTATTTGGCTTCTGAGGATCTTGGTTGCTGAAGAAGATCCCAGTGATGTTCTAATCTCACACAAGTGTTCACGATTTCTCTCATGTGATAAACTGTTGAAGTTTCTCACATCAAATGTTCTGATTGGTTCATTTACAGTTTTACTGTGTCTCCGTCCACAGCATGACATCGCTTAACTTTCCTGCTGGTGTTTTGGGAGAGTACTTTATTTATCAGAGTAGGGGGGTGGGTGGGGCGCGTGGCTGTCTCTGGGGCACGTGGTGTTGGGTCTGTCGTGTTTTGGGGGGCTGTTGGGTGCTCTGGTGGTTTGGATCTTGGCCTGCTTGCCCCTGGGAGTTTGGGGGGTGTGGTTACGCCCCCCCCCCGTCAACTACAAACCACATCCAATGACAAATCCTCACACACACACACACACACACACACACACACACACACACACACACACACACACACACACACACACACACACACAGCACACAACTGTTATACAATCACACACGTACAACAGTTACAAATATGGAGGTTATCCATGTCAAGGCTATGTTGGGTAAGTATTTATGCAGTCTGTTTTTTTTTTTTTAATTTTTTTTTCCTTTCTCTCTCTAACTACTTACTTATTTATTTTTTTCTTTTCCTCCTTTTTTTTTTTACATTTCCTGCCTGCTTCCACCGTTAATACTGTATACAGCTGCCATTATTGTAATTAGCATTGTTGTCACCGTTTTCATTGTCGTTGTTGTTATTGTTGCTGTCGTTTTTGTTGTCTCTTGTGTCTTCCCCTCCCCTCTGTGTCCCCCAACCTCTCTCTTTTCTCTCTTCCTATCCACTCTAACGTTGTGCTGTCCGGTAGCCTTGCCAATAAATCTCAGTATGGGGGTATGAGTAGGGGGTTGCTGGGATGCAACTTTTTTTAAATAAAAAATAAATATAAAGTAAGGCTTTTTCAAAGCGTATGTCCCTCACCAAAGCCAAAATTAAAAACTTTTTCTTTTAAATGCCTGACATATTTTGTAGCACCCCTTCCCCCCTCATAAATACTGAACAGTCCCTATCCCCAACCATGGAGGGAGGCCAGAGCGACAACTAGGAGCACATGAAGAACGCCGAGTCCAGTTAAAGTCTGACTGAGGTGTATACATGACTTTCAATCACATTATCTGGGTGTTAGTCCGAATTCGAGAAATTTGATTTAGTCCAATTTTAGTTGGACTAACATGTTTACATGTATCTTAAAGTCCAGTTTTAGTTGCACTAACAATAATTTGCCTTTTTTTTAAAATCCTGTAAACGTACTGAGTGTTTAATGTCCTGCAGGGTAACACAACATGTGTATGGTACATGATGACAAAGACGTGTCCTGTCAAAGGGACATATTTATGTTGGCAGCTCTCCTCACACATTGAGATGCTTGCTTTTATGTTTTTATGGAGTTTTTTAAGAACAGCAAGCCTGTTCAACACAGTAGCACCAGTGAGGTGCAGGGAGACTCACCCTCATTGCACAGTGCCCCCTTGAAGCCGGGCAGACAGTCACACTGTCCTGTGACGTGGTGACACGGTCCGTTACTGTGGACACACTGTGGACACGTCTGACTGCAGCGGTGACCAAAATAACCTGGAGAGCAGACTGCAGGCAAAATGAAGAAAACAAACAAAGATGAGTTCATTTATCCTGTAATTCAAACCTTGTTTTCTGAGATAACAGCTGATTATGCAATCCACTACTGGGTTGTTTTCTGGGAGTAACAGAGAGTTTAGAAAAGATGGCAGCTTCCTATTACCTGTGGCTTTATTATCTATAATAAAGCCACAGATGAAAGATGACTATCCACACTGCAAATTACAACTGATTTTTCTTTATGTGGATTTATGCCATTTTAAAGAGCATAAATAATTGAGTGTGATTTTTCAATAACCATAACAGCATAAATAACTGACATGACACTCTCATGAATAAATATACAGTATTTACCATGATAAAAGGGATTATTGAGCTACAAAGTAAGTTTTTAAATAACCCCCAAAGCTTTTTTGTAGAAAAGTGCTTATTTTCTTCATATTCTGGTCATGTAATGTTATAAATGGTCTGTGGAAAAAAATATATAAAAGAAATCACTAAAATCTTTGGCACCTTCATTAGCAAACACCCACTGTGATTACTTCAAGGGTAAACAGTGGAAGAAATAGACTCTTATATGTTTTAATGATAAGGGTAGCAATAATTAAACAAATAACAAGAAATTGGTCATAAAATGACAACTTAAATAATCATAAATGGAAAGATCTTACGAATTAAATATATGAAATGGAGAAGATTACTATGAGAATTAGAAACCAAATACATATATTTGAAGAAAGGTGGGAGAGATGCATTAAATATATAAAAATAACTTTTTTTCTTTGTTCTTCTCTGTTTGTCTCACCTGCTAACTCATAATAATATCCAATATGGATAACTCATAATAATATCCAATATGGATGAGCACTTAACATTCAGTTATCCTGTATGAACTATCTATCTATACATACATACATACATATTATTGTCTTAAACATTTTTTGTATCTTATTGATTTGTATGTTTATGTTTATTTCACTTATAAATACGTCTTTTTAATAAACTAATTACAAAAAAAAGAAATGCTGGACAACACTATGACAGAATTTGAAATAAACTCATTATCCATGAGGCCATGAGTCGTCTGCGGTAAGACTTACTCCTCTGACAGGTGGTTCCTCTGTAACCTGGAGCACACTCACACGTTCCTTCATCTGGAGAACATGATGCTCCGTTCTTACAGTTACAGGGAAGGGAGCAGTTTGGGCCCCAGCGGCCCTCTGCACACACACTGTCACAGTGGATACCTACACACACACACACACACGCACGCACGCACGCACGCACGCACGCACGCACGCACGCACGCACGCACGCACGCACACACACACACACACACACACACACACACACACACACACACACATTATTACCCTGTAATCAACTGTGTAGACTATGAATCAAAAAGGAAGCCATGATATCTGTGGTACACTGTCATGTTGAGATGTTTAGTCAGAGTATGCACAGACTAATCAGTCATGGGAACATTGTTATGAGCAGTTACCGGTCCATCCAGCCAGGCAGCGGCAGTGTCCTGTAGAGTGGTGACATCCATCAGCATGACTGCAGTCACAGCGCTCTTTACAGTCCAGACCGTAGGTGCCATCCTGAGGGGGACCAACAATAACCAACAACTGAGAGGAACTTCATGAACAGCTTTATTCACATCACAGTAAAATATAAAGCAGTTTTTATGCTTTTAAATGCTTCTTTATCTCCCACAAATGCACATGTTCTATGAGGGCAGTTTTCACAATATAACATCAAAAATACCTGTAACTGTAGCTTAGAATAACTATGAAGTCAACTCTCATCCTAATAAAGTGATAATTAAAAAATGTTGGATGTAGCTAGGATTTCTACAGGCTGCAAGAAAATAATATTATGTGAATTGTTATCATTTTTGAGTAGTTTTATCCATGTTTATAAACAAATTAAGAGAAATTTTTGGTTTATAATTGCAAATACAAAATAAAATCTCTGACATTGCAGCTCTGATAAAGGCTGCAATGTCAAAACCTTGTGATTTTTCAACACAGTCTCACAAAAATATGTGAAATGGACATGACCTCTTAGCATATGGTGGTCAGCCATGAAATGTGTTAATATTACACATGGGCAACACAAATAGAATGCCAATGCAAACTCTATAATAGCTGCAGTTTCCAACATGTTGTTAACACAGGTGGCAGTGTCAGAGAGGAGGATGCTATAAAAGATATGTTTCATCTTGGACAATCTGTCCCACCCACTCCATGGTGGTCAGTCTCAGGAGCACATTCAGTGAGACTGATTCCCCCGAGATGCACCACAGAGCGCCATAGGAAGTAATTCCTGCCTGTGGCCATCAAACTTTACAACTCCTCCCTCAGAGTGTCTGACACTCAACATACCGGCAGTTGGACTTAATACACACATCTGCAATTAAAATTCCATTATTTATCTATGATACTTCAAATGTGCAATAGGGTTTTTAAGGTGCAATAATTCTTTATATCCCTGACTTAACTGCAATATTTGGTGCAATATTACAACCACAGCATTCCTCTGTGTAGTTATTCTAAAGTGCAATATATCTCTTGAATGCTCTTGAATATAGGCTATATTAAACATTTGACAAATACTGTATATATTCTTATCAATAATCTTACTTATGTGTATCTGTTGTTCGTTTGAGCATTGCACAAATATTTATGTTTTTATATTTTCACTGACATACTAGTTTTATACATTGCATTGTTGCATAAGGCACAGTTTTACATTTTACACACTCAGCACATTATTCTAATTTAAATATTCACATACCTGTGTTAACTGTCTATTACTGTATTTCTTTATATTTATACTTTCACACACTTACATACTCAGTATATTTACATTTTGTACTAATTGTTTCATTTTACTGTATTTCTATTATTAGATTTATATTTTTATATACTAGTGCTTGTACTTATTTCTACTTGCTGTATTTCTCTATGCTGGCATCAGAGCAACAGTAATTTATGTAGTCATGCAAGGTATCTACATAAAATAGGCTAGTTTGTGTAAAGTATTGTATAAAGTCTCTTTAGTCATGAGTTTTGGTTTCACACTCACAGAAGTATTTTCATGTTGCCAGCACATTGTTGTGTAAGAGTTTTTGTCTATTTCATGTATTTCTAGGAGACCGGGCACTGACTTGCCAACACAAATAATTAATATTGGACACATAAAAAAAAAAAAAACATGTACTTTGTAAAATACAACAAAACAACTAAAAAGAACAATAAAAAAAACCCCAAAGATAATTTGTGTTTTTTTCCATGCAAACATCTGGAAGCATTCATGCCCTCTCACCTGGCAGGGGAGTTCACACCTGTCTCCTCTCCAGCCCGGAGCGCAGGTACAGCGGCCATCCAGGGCGTTACACGCTCCTCCGTTCCCACACATACAGGTGAGGTTACAGCCCAGACCCCACGTCCCACTGGGACAGTTAATGGAGCAGTCCACCCCGTGCCAGCCTGATTACACAAGGTCAGTGAGAGTCAAACACACACACATGCATTCTTGGCAAGAAGAAGTTGGCAGTTTCCCTGAAATATTTATGGAAGAGAAAACCGTCAGGACAGAAGTGATGATGTAAAAGGTAGATTGCTCCCAAAAATTTGTTTTTTCTCACTGTAAAATCAGTCACTGTAAAAAAAGTTGATCTTACTTAAAATAATCATGGAAACTGACTACCTTGAAAAAAGCAAGTAAATAAACTTAGTTTATGTTAACCTATAATGTATGTATTTATTTAATTTTATGAAGTTGTTGCAACTTAAAAACAAGTGAAATTATCTTGTTCTTTCTAGGTGTTGGCAACTTCAGTAAACCAAGTTAGTCTGACTTAACTTGTTCATGACAAAGAGGATTTGGCCAATGATAATGTTAGGAGATCTGCGAGTTCTGTTTTGTTATCATGTTCAAGAAAATACAGATATGAAAATACAGATATGACTATAGACAACCAGCAGAGTGCAGATATACAGCACAGTAAACCTGGTTTAAGTAGCTCAAACTTAAAAAGACTGATTTAATCTTAACTTATTAAACTTGTCATGTTTAAGTTGCAACAACTTCTCAAAACTTGGTAAATATAACTTAATTTTAAGTAGACCTAACAATTAGACATAAAGCACACATATATCAAGATTAATAGTTATATTTACTTACATTTTTCAAGGCAATCATTTTCCTAGATTCTTTAGGTAAAAGAAATTGTGTTTTATCATGCAGTCATTCCTTCATGAGTTGTGGAATAAAAACACACTTTAGAAATATAACATTTTGAAATTGCTGAAATTATATTTTAAAAAATAACATGCAATAAGCAAATGTTATTGTGAACAGGGGCAGAATAAATCTTTTCACATTAATGATACAATCAGATATGAAAATACATTTTGATCTACTTTTATTAATATGAAAATTCTTTATTTACTCTTGAATTATAATGCAATCTGTATGTTTGAATGACTTCAGTTTTCTACTTTCCCAATTTTTACAAAAAATTAATTAATCTCATAAGTACATTGTTATGACTAATATCTTCAGTTGAGTTTTCAGCAATTCACATTTTATTTCTTTGGGTCCACTGGAAAATAACTAAAAACAGTTGTAGACAAGTGTACTATAATGTCTCCCATTTTTTTCCTCCTCCTCCTCAGCTCACCTGGTTTGCAGGAGCAGGATCCGTCCACAGGTGAACACTGAGCTTTGTTCTTACAGTTGCAGGTGGAGGAGCAGTCCACTCCGTGTGTCCCTGCTGGACAGGGGACTGAACAGTTGGGCCCCTGACAAAGTCAGTACAGAAGAGGAATAGTTAGAAATGACAGTGAGGACACCCTTTAACACCTGGATTGACATCAGTTTTCATGTGCTGCATTCAGACTAAAGTTTTTTTTAACATCTGAAACCTCAGAAAAAGGGTTCAATTTCTTTCAAAAACAGGGAAAAACATAATGAGCAACTTGAAAACTCCAGCTCTGAAGACACACAATCAGTTTATGTGCTGTATTTGACTAATCTCAGCCCAAAAAGTGCATCACAGCAGTGCTTCCAGCATTTCCCTTTGCTTGTGTACTTCATAGGATAGGTCATAGGTCATAGGATTGTGACTGATTTAGTAACAACCAGTTCTATGGTGAACATCACACGTGTTTAGTCCCAAACAGCAGCAGAGATGGATGGTGAGGGTCTCTGTGTTTGCTCACATTAACCAGCTGTCAAAGTTCATTTTGCTGGTAGAAACTTAAAGCTGTATCAAGCAGCCAGAATGAGAAATCTGTCCTTTGTCTCGATTCAAGGTTTCTGCTTTGAAAAAGTTGCTTGTTCCCTCACAGATGATTCCATGGCAAACACTTGTATTATTTGTGAGAACTGTGAGAAGTGCTTTTGCAGCAGATGCAAACACTGCATGAGAGAACAATAAGGACTTGTCTCCTGGGCCTGACTTCAGAACATTGTACTTGGAAAGGGTTTTGAAATGGTTATGATTGTGTATGCTATGAAAATAAGCTGATGTTAAGCTCTGGATACGAGTGTGTTCCAAATAAGCCACGCTCTGATTGAACTAATATTAGCACAAGAAGTTTCTTCTTTCAAATTATTGCAGTCTTGAAGAAGCACAGAGCAGGAGTGTGGATGTGGTTAGCCTAGCTTAGCATAAAGACTGGAAGCAGGGGGAAACAGCTAGCCTAACTTTGCTTAAAGTTATAAATACAAGAAGATACACTACGCTACAGTCCAAGGTAAAAAAACAGACCCTGGGTTTCCCATCAGCATAAAAAAATATTTTTAATATGTTAAGTTCTCTTGCTTTTTCTTCATGCAGGTTATATCAATAGTGTCTTGTTGGCGCACCTGCAGTGATCACACATTGGTGTGTGACACAAATCATACATTTCTTTTTCTTATGTGAGAAAACTGAAAAGAAAAGAAAAAATATGGACTGAAGGACAGAAGTGTTTGCTGACTGCTCTCGTTCTGTCTGTGGCCACTAGATGTTAATAAAGAGCCATATTCTGACTGATGGCACCTTTAAAGCTTCAGTGTGGAGGATTCAGGGGCCATATTGGCAGAAATGTAATGTAATATAATAAATATGTTTTCTAGAGTGTATAATCACCTGAGAAAAAAAATTATTGTGTTTTCCTTATCTTAGAATGAGCTGTTAATATCTAAATAGAGAGCAGGTCCTCATTTATGGAGGCTGCCATGTTGCACTGCCATGTTTCTATGGTAGCCCAGAAAGGACAAACCAAACACTGGTGACAGATGGGGACATCTGTGCTTTCGCGTTGGCCCCCATAGTAAGAAGCATAACTGCAATGAGCAGCGCTGGAGTTACATTGTTTGTAAAGTGAAAGTGCTTTATTCTTTGTTTCTTCGATTTAATCACCTGCTTTGTGTGTATTGGAGAGAAAAAGACCTCTGTGGTCCCAGATAAAAACCTTCAGAGCAATGAATGCAAAAGGAATTCTAGCAAGGACAAGTTTTAGCTGGTTGCAATCTGCACCGCTAGATGCTACCTAAACCTCCTAAATGTTACACACTTGGTTGTTACACACACATGGAGCTTTACACTGCAGAACTGGAATTTACACTAGTTTCACTGTGATAAGTTTCAGTTTCTAATGTATTCATGTCTGGCCTGGGTTTGCTGCCTGTGATTCAGCCAGTTAGCCGTGTCAGTTTTATTTACATAGCCCGCAGACTGTATGTAAAGATGGACAACGCCCCTGGTGTCTGTCTGCAGTACAGGTCATAAAGCCTGCTCCTTCATGTTAGTGAATGGACATAGGCCAAACTAAACACTCAAAGGACACATCAGATAAATTTTTCCCAAAGATGATTTCTGTCACTGAAGGTAGTTCTCATAACCCTGATGTTTGTTGAAGTGATTGTTTGTATAATAAGTTTGGTTTTAATGAACCATTTAATTCTACAAAAAGGAAATTTTCTGCCATGACTGACAGCTGTGTGTGCCAATCCATGCGCTTGCGTTCAATGGTGTTGCTCATGATTGGTTGCATGGGTATTTTGGCAGGAATGCCCCAAATGTTGATATCGCTACTGCACACTGGCTTCCAATGATGTCATCAGCACAATATGGCAACAGACATATCCAAGATATTTTAGCTTCACTTAAGCAAAGTGGGGTAAGTGGAGACTCATTGTCCATCTTTATGAGCAGTATAGCCCGATATCACAAATCATAAATTTGCCTCAAGGGCTTTGAGCTGCAACCACATAGTGCATATATACTGCATACACCTAATGAATGAACATGATTTCTGACCATAAACATTCAGTGACATTCTGACATGATGATTGGTGTTTACCGTGAAGCCTGGAGCACAGATACACTCTCCGCTCACACTGTGGCAGTCGGCACCGTTCTGGCACTGGCACACCTGCTGGCAGAACTCGCCATAAAACCCTGGGGTGCATGTCTCGTTGCAGTACAGGCCTGACCAGCCAGGCTGACACGTACACTCTCCTGACATTGGGTGACAGCTGGTGACAAGAGAGGAACAAACCACAGTTTTAGATTGGATTTAATTGGTGTTTAGTTTTGGTTCATACTGTAGCACTATAACTGCTTCTCAGGTTTAGGAATCCTAACTTTGGCCTGCCAGGGTCAAGGCCTAAAGGGACAAGTGTGCACATAAAACGAAAGTGTTTGTGTGAGTTGTCATCCAACCACATCTAAAGTCAATTCGTTTTTCCCTGTTCTGAGACAGCACTGATGTTGACTCTGACTCGCAGCTTTGAAACTGTGAAACCTTTATTTTATTTGTGAAAAAGAAAAAAAAGGACATTTCACAGTGTTTTTCATCAAATTGAACCAGGTCCAGATCAAAGACCACCCTAATTAGACAGGTCACAATGGACTAGATTACCACAGAGATGCTAAATTGATTTAAAACAGTTTCAGATTAAGAAAGGGATATTTCACTGTGTTTTTCACATGTAGGCCGCATTGGAACAGGTCTCTCTTGAGAACCACTATACTTTGGCCACGTTTAGACGAGAACGCCCCTACTAAAAGTGGAAAAATCTTTCCTTTGAAAATTTGTGTTCATATGATAACTTTGTGAGAACTATCCTTGTGTACACAGACTCGTGAAAAAAAAAAACAAAACACTGTAGTATATACAGTGTAGCCAGGCCAGTAGTTGGCAGTGTAACTTTAAAATGACACAACATAGAAGAACACCACATGCAATCCACGCATAAAATAAAAGCAGTAAACATCAATAATACTAATAGTACTAATAATATAATTAAATGAGACAGAATAAGGAATTCAATTAAATCAAAAGGCAAAGAAAAATGGATGAATTAATGCAGACAACATCACAGAAAAGCAAGTCCAGAAAAATAGGTTTTATGAAGTGATTTAAAAGAGGTCACTGATTCTGATTCTCTATTGATTCTTAAAAATCTGGAGCAGAGGTACGGGAGCTGACTGATACCGACACACTCAGAGTCTCCATGATGTTTTTCATTTCACTGCAGCAGGGTGAGGATAATCTGCAGCAGCGCGGTGAGGGACCTGCCTGTATCTGTTAGTGACTGTGTTTGAGTGACAGCTGCCCACCTGACACAGCAGTGCCATTGAGGAGTAGCAGGACAGCTGTTGTGTGCAGACACATGCAGCCGCCAGCTGTGCCAGTCGTTAGACACTGACACTGAGTCAGCTGTCTACAGGGTCAACCATCACACTGACAAACACACACACACAACACAGGAACACTTCTTACTCACACCTGTTAATGACTGAATTTAAAAGATATGTAGATTTGAACACTAAGATTATTATTATTGAATATTTGAAGCAACTCAATGGCAAAATATTGTTGTTTTTCTCTACATGTTTAAATGAAAGAACACTACATTGATGTGATTGAATTCATTGCCTGCATACCTGCGTGTGTTCTGGGCATAGCATGGACACTTCCTGTCACAGTGGAGGCCATAGTGTCCTTCAGGACACAGTCTGACGTCACATGTCTCCCCTGTGTATCCTGGCTCACACAGACACATCCCGTTGGTGTGGTAGCACTTGCTGTTGTTCTTACAGCGACACGTCTTTGCACAGCCAGCACCATAAGTTCCAACTGGACACTCATCCTGACACCTGTCCACAACAAGAGACACAGGGAAATGCAGGGTCAGTGGAGATGATCAATGACAGTCTTCACAGGAAAGTTAAATACTATCTATGTCATCATTGTCTCTTCTAGATTATGTTATGGAACATGCTATATTCATATGGAACAAATATACTTTGGGGGAACTGCAAACAGCATAAAGAAATTATATCTCCATGATAACTCTTTAAATAGTGCCTAAAAACCTCATACTATTAATGCAATGTGTGTGTGTGTGTGTGTGTGTGTGTGTGTGTGCGCGTGTGTGTGTGTGTGTTTGTGTGTGTGTGTGCGTGCGTGCGTGCATGCGTGCGTGTGTGTGTGTGTTTGTGTTTGTGTGTAACTCAGAGGTATACATTGATATTTTTATATATTTTTTTCTGTACACACGGCTGCTGTGACAAGTTAATTTCCCACAAGTGGGATGAATAAACGTGTCTAAGTCTAAGTCTAAGTCTAAGTAAGTCAACATGTTGAAGTATCCTTGAGCAAGACACTGAACCCCAAATTGCTCCAGATGCCTCGTCATTGGAGTGTGAGTGTGTGTGTGAATGATTACTGAGTAGCAGGTGGCACCTTGTACGATAGCCTCGGCCACCAGTGTGTGAATGTGTGTGTGAATCTGTGAATGTGACATATAGTGTGAAAGCGCTTTAAGTTGTCAAAAAAGGCTAGAAAATCACTATACAAGTACAGTCTATTTACCGTCTACCATATGTACACATATATATAAATTCACTAATATTGTGCTATTTGTGGAACATAACCAAGGTGCTATGTGCCTTTTCCCTGTGTTTTTGAAACAAATAGAATTAATTTGTACAAGGTTCAAAGGTCTAAATAAAGCTCAAGAAAAATGATGTCACTCTAGGTTTTAAAGGGTTAAGGTTTGCCTGTTTGGCTCATCAGACATTAGTAATCAACCTCTGACATAACAAAATAAAATAAATAAATAAATAAATAACAAACTATGTAATGTACATATGAATAAAAATACAGTGCCGTCCTTTGTCCACCTATGAATGTAGCTAAAGTGTCATGTGTTAAAGCAGTTGCACCCAGCTGCCTGCAGTGAGGAGCCTCTGCGGTGGTTCCACAGCTCACTCTCAATCACAGTCATCGCTTCAGCTAATGTGGCTACAGCTAAGCAAAACAAATCACAACAAACTGTTTGGAAATGACTGCAGTGGGCCCTCATTACCTCCTACATGGTTACAGTACAAACATCTATCAGCTCAACCACCAAATCAAGCTGGGGTGGAAAATGAAATGCCCTGCTTCTCTCCCATCGGCCACAGCAGGCAGGAGGAAGAGAAAGAAAAATATGAACTAAACTTTGTATTTAGTACATAAAGATTGACAGAACATCATCTTGAAAGTTATTTTTTTCTGTCTGATTGTATAACATGTTTTATCATCTACATTTTTGCAGAGCACAGCAGTGGTGTTCCCTTCCTCCAGGGGACAGATATCATTGCCCCCCTCCCCCTCGGTTCCAGTGGGTTTGGGTGTGGCATGACTCGCCCAGTTCTGAGCTGCGCTATACTGTGACGTTTGGCTTCCCTTAAATGCTCATTTACTCATGAAAGGGCTCTTGGATGGGCTATTCCTGTCTCGTCACTGGTCGGCATAAGTATATGGTGTGTGCTCTCTGATATTGCTAATTATATGGGCCCTGAAGCCGTGCACGGCGCTCTGCCGACATTTGTCTATGAAAACTCTGACTGGGCTTCCTGCTGGTGTTTTCTCTCTGGAGGATGTGGAAGAGTTAAGCAGACACAGCTGGTTTGATTTGGATTTTGTTTGTTGGTTTTGCTTTTGAGCATGTCATCATCCAGTTCAGTGAGGACAACAAGGTCATGTCTTCTGTAAGTTGCAGAAGATCTGTGAGATTTTCTCATTATCCTGGCTCTCAGCCCGAAACTAAATCCAACACAACTGCTCTGCCAACAAGTCTTTTATGAAGCCTGTAAAGTTCAGTTTTTGTTGACAATGTCAAAAAGGGATTGAGACAAAACAGAGCAAGCCGCGAAAGACAAGAACAGTTAATATGGGCTGGATTGTGGTGCCTTGTGTTTTGTGGTGTTTTTTGGGACTGGTTTTTGTGTATTTCTGCTGGTGTCTCTGGGTGTCCTCTTTTGCTGCAGGGGCTGGGCGTGGCTTCCAGGTGCTGGAGCTCCCTGTACACTTCCTCACCTACGCCGCATCTCCAATCACTTCCCCTGCTGCATAAATACTCCTGGATCACTCTGCTCTGGTGCCAGATTGTCTTCCCACCTCACCAGTGGTAGATCGGCCGTTTCTTATTGAGAGTTATTTCTAGTGCTTCGTGTTTTTTGTGAATTCTGGATGTTTGCACTCAGGCATGCTTCTTTGTTTCCTCCAGTGTCAACCTTCCCTCTAGCTCCAGTGCCTCGCCGTTGGACACTGCCCTCCCCACTTTGGACAATTCCCCTCTCCCTGTTTCACCAGCCTTGCGCTTCCCCTTGCCACCTGCCTCCCCTCGGACTCTCCTTGCTCCATGCTCATGCTCCTCCTCGCTTCCTCGCCTCATTGCCTCCATCAGCTCCTTCAGCCACACCAGCTTCGCATGCTCTCACGTTCCCTGGCTCCCATTCCCCATACTCCTCTCCCATTGTACATTCCATTACCTAATTATTAAAACACTGTTTATTGTTCGGATCCCCGCCTAAGTGTTTGCTTTTGGATAATATCTCATCAGGCAATAAGAGAACCAGGTTGCACTTTTGGCCAAATTCCAGAAATTTGAGAAAAATCCCTCAGGGTGTTCTTGAGATATTGCCTTCACAAGAATCAGATGGATACATGGTCATGGTTTTGACCTTTGACCATCAAAAACTAATTAGGTCATAGTTAAGACCAAGTGCATGTCTGTGTATAAACTGAAGAAATTCCCTCAAGGTGTTCTTGAAATCACGTTCATGAGAATGGAACAAAATTGAGGACACTGTTTACTTTAAAGCCTTTTTCAGACAGTCAGTGTTTGCTGCTGTGGCTTTGTGTTTTTTTTAATTGGCTGGTGCATAACTATGCAGGGGACATCAAATTACAGGGACACATTAATCCTGTGTGTCACTGCTTGCATTCCAACAATATTTAAAGCTTAAGTGGTATTTCATGTTTTATTTTTGGAAGGAGCTATAATGAAAATGTTGTGAGAAACAGTAGAATTATGAACGAAATAGTGTCAGGTTGATGCAGTAAGAGAAAAAAATAGCACATTGTTATTTATTTCTATCATTATTGTTCTAATTAACTCTTTAAAGCTCCCACCCTCTGCCTCTGGCTGCAGGTTTGTGGTACTGTGTGTTCATATTTAAAATTACATTACATTGTGTCACTCAGCACCATTCAGATATAAATCCTTCTGAGAGCTCTCTCCCTTTGTTACATTTAAGAAATTATTTGTATTGTTGTAATACTTCACCTTGATTGGATCATTTGTGTCAGGAATAAGTATAAGTAAGGCAATTTGTGCAGCAAAATATTAAGTGCACTTGGAGATGCCTGCACAGTATGTGTGCACAAGACCCACCACCATTCATTAATTGTTGTGCCTGCACCATGAAAACATGGTCCTATATTTTCCACAGCAACACGTGTCTGTAGAGAAGTGAGACTCAATATTGAGGTCAAATGCATTTTTCATGACTGACAAATAACAGATTTGTGTGATGATTTGTGAGTCCTTTATAGTGTTCACAAACTGTTCATTCTGAAATAATTTAAAACAATTTCACAAATAAATACATGATTGATGTGTCAATGATGCATCACAGCCAGTGTATCTAACTTTAAAGGGGCAGTTCCCCCCCAAATCAAAAATGCATTTTTTTCCTAGTTTTGGTGTGAGTTGCAGAGTGTTGCAGTTCTCGCTAATGTAATGGAACTATTTTGGAACTACGTCAGAGCTGTTTTTGTCCACCTACAGTATATCAAAAGGAAGCGTGCATCTACTGCTAGCCCATCTAACAACACTGAGCTAACGAATGTTACAACTCAGCCGTGGAGGACACCATTATTTTTTACATCTCACGTCCAGATGCGTGCTTCCTTCTGCGCAGTGATGTGGTTGGCAGGTGTGGTCTGTAGCAAAGAAAATGTTTCTTCTATGAAACTGCTCACAGCAAGCTCTGTGGATTATTTTGAGTAACCGGCTCATGATTTCCAGAAAGACATTGCTGTTGAGTTTTTCAAATGTTTTTTTTTTCGGTGCTTTTAACATCACAATCCAGGTGCCATCTAGTTCCATTATATTGGAGAGAAGGCAGAAATCTCTACGGCCGATATCTCCAACACTCTGCAACTCACACCAAAACTATCTAGACTGATAAATAGCATCGCAAGTGAGAGGAAAAATATGTATTTTTGATACTGTCCCTTTAAAGCCTCATGACACGAGAATATTCCATGTTATGATTATTAGAACTTCTTATCTGTTTGTTATATTGTCATGTAAAGGGAAGAATTTCTGTTCGAAAAGATTGTAAATTCTAGAGGAGAGATTTTTTACCATAAGCCCCTTCGGGTTTCTTAACCCCTGCTGCCCAATTTGTGCTATCTTTGTTATTATCTGCATGTTTTTATCACAGCTTGTGCCAATAAATTAAAAAAATCAAATTTAGATTCAAATTGTTGTGTAGCTTCTGAAAACAAAATGCTGGGTGTACACATTTTCCACCAACACCTATATGCAACATGCATTTGTGGCTCAGAAACTGTGAACAAAGTCTCAAAAGTCCAAACACAAATGTGAATCAATCCACACATGTGAGGCGATCTGTGCCCACACATTTAACAATCTGTATATGACAAAAAGTACCTACACAAATATTTTGGGACATTTATATGTGCAGGAAATCTTTCAAGAGAGTCTGTGAACTTTGAACTTTATCACAACAAAGTGCTATGTGCTGTAGGGTTTACTGTAAGGCTGCTCTTACCGTTCTCCTGTGTATCCAGCGCTGCAGAGACACTGTCCAGTGGACAACACACAGAAGCCGTTGTTGTGACACTGACATTCCTGCGAACAGTTTTGTCCAAATCTCCCCTCTGGACATGGCTGGCCGCACACTGTACCCTGCACACAGCAGCAGACACACAGCATCTCAACTGCTGGTCATGTGATACGCTTTTACACCTCAGACTTTGAATACATGTCTTTATGTTCTCCAGGCCTGCTGATGTGTGTGATTAGAAAGAAAAAAGATTGCTTATGCTTATGCTGCTTATGCTGCCTTCACATGCTTCTTGGAAAGATCATATATATATATATATATATATATAGTAGCAAGCAAACTGTGAACTATAAAGCATGCCAGGCATGTATACTAACGTTGATAACGTTATTTTATAACACTGCTTTAAAACATTGCTGACTTGATGTCATGAAAGCATAAACATGGCGAGCAAAAGTCAATGTTTGGTCAATATTAAGAAACTTTTTTATTAATTCATGTATTAAACATCATTTTTTTAACACATGTAAAGTGTAATATGGTTGTATGTAATATGTTCATTGCTGTCCATGTAGAGTGACGTAGATTAAATATAAAAATATATAAAATATAGAATATATAGAATATATAAAAATAAAAAAGTACATGAAAAAATAAAATAAAATAAATAAATAAAAATATGAAAATATAAATAAACTGGAAACAGCTATTAACCTCTTGTTTAAACACTCTTTGTATTAAAATGCAGCCCGTCTTCTTTGTAGCTTCCATGTTGTTCCCACTTTACAACCTCAAAGCACATGAACACAACCAAGTCAGAAAGAATGACTTTATAATTCAGAAACTACGACCTTCCGACATCACATGAATGCAGCATTAATCCTGCGGCTCCTTTACTCTGTATAATGGTCCATGACTTTAACCTCTTCCTGACTAGGATCCAGAGCTTCTTTCACATGAGCACCTCAAAATAGTGATTTAATTTGTTCAGATCTCTCCTTTCATTTCAATGAACACAACTAGGAAGTCTAAATTTATGATTAGGAGTGCAATAGAGCCACGCCCCCTTTTTAACAAGCATGGCCGACCATTTTAGTCTATTAATCGTATTGTTAAAGCATAAAATTTGTGTTTAAACATTTATCTAAGTAAACATGGGATGTTACATCGCTTACATATGACAAAATATCATATGAAAAATGTACAGCTTTAATTCAGAATGTTTTTGAAAGTATTCGACCATTGAAATGGACTGTGTGTCACCAGAAAAGAGTAGTTGAAATAGTGTTTAAACAGGAAAATATTTTTTGTCATTTTTCTTAAACGTGGTTTAAATGAAATTTAAGTTGATCCTAAATCTTGCTACATCTTTTTGGCGTCAAGAAGGAGTTGAGGAGTCTCACAGCCTGGGGAAAGAAGCTGCTCTGTTGTCTGGTGGTTCTGCAGCGATACTTCTGTATCTTTTTCCAGAAAAAAATGCATATTTATTATTTTTACACAATATTCATCTCAGACTATTTAGATTTTTATCCCATACTATTTTTTGTACTATTTTGGGGAGATACTTCACATATTGAGGATATATTTTAAGTCACAATGACAAAAATTATTTTTAAAAAATGTATGTGAAATGTGTTTTAAAAAATAACTTGATTTATGGATATGAGTTAACCATTCATGAAAATAAATCTTACATGTTGTGTTGAAAGATTATTAAGACCATTTATTGTCATTTTTACTGTTAGGTGAATTCTGTGTCCTTATCCATTGGAATTGGACACACATACAAAATAAAACAAACATATAATAAAGTATCCTATTTAAAAAAAAAAAAAATATATATATATATATATATATATATATATATATATATATATATATATATATATATATATATATATATTTGCATTTAGAGCAGAAATCCATCATTAGAGTATTTCCTGTGTGTGTGAAAGATAATTGGGCTTTGAACCCGTTAGGGAGGGTGATGTTCATGTCTGGTGCCTTTCTGTTGAATCTCTGAGAGCCTTTGAACTTTATCAAACATGCTTAAGGAGCAGCTCATTCCTTCACATATCATGACGTCCTCCCCTCTGGTTCAGCTGTCTGTGACAGCCTGTCTGAGGATTCCTCTGCTCTTGTTCACCACTTTAATGAGGTTTGTCTAATGCTCAGTCTGCTGCTGCTCTTCTGTTCTGCCCTCACCACCTCTGATACCTCTCACATAGTTCATTAATAATATTAATTTGAAGGTATTTTGCCCATGTTATGTACTAAAGATATTGTGCTGCACAACATTCTAAAAATGATCAGAAACCATGACAATAAGCCATTTTTTTAATGTTAAAAGGCAAAAAAAAAAAAAAAAATGGGAGCGTACCATCCATCCTGCGGGGCAGGAGCACTCTCCGGTCACATGGTGACACACTCCTCCGTTCTGACAGGGACATCTCTCCTCACACTGCTGCCCGTGTTTCCCTGGAGGACACAGGTCTTCACAGCTAGGACAAAAAAGACAACAGCGTCTGGTTATTTGTCACTGGACTTGCTCAAGACTTAGGGTTTTCATTTTCTCTTCCAAATAACAATTAAAGGTAAACAGAGCTATAATTTACCATTATTTTCTTTATTAATTCATTCATTGATTTTATATTAACAAAAAGTATAAATGTATAAAATGTTAACTGTGAAAAGTCTAAAGTTACATCATCTGGTTGTTTGTTTTGTCTGACCATCAGGTTAAAACATTAAGATATCACATTTAAAATAATATAAAACAAAGAAAAAGGCAAATTCTCAAATTTAAAGATGTAGTTGATAAGTTCAAAAATACACATTCACTGAAACTGTCGCTATATTCACAAGCTCTAAGTTTTTTTTACACTGATTATCATCTGATTATTATTTATTAATTTTTTATATGTATATAGATTCCTTTATTACACTGAACTTTTTGGCAAAATCTAACATTTATTTATTACTCATCTGTTTATGTGTCTATGTGTTACTGTATGTTAAAGTATGTGTGCACGGGAAGCTGTTCAAACAAATTGCCCCTGGTAGAATAATAAAGTTGTCTGAATCTAAATTACCGCACGTCATCAAAAACAACCAACCAGAGCAGGGGAATCTCTAAAGCAGCTGTCAATCATGTCAGTCACTGCATATGAAGTGCTGTCAAACTTTCAAACTAGACAGCTCTGATCAATTATGAATCAAGATTCTGTTACTGCATTGCCTATTTCTCTCCTCAAATGTTTTAAGAAGCATATTGTAGTGAACTGTTTAGCTGTAAAATGAGAAAGATAATAAATTATTTATTTATTCACTAGTTTCAGCACTACTGGCTGAGTAAAGAAGTGACATGAAAGTGTGGTCAGGCAGTTTCCTGCAGCTCATCATCGAAACATCCATCACATCTCCACTGAATAAATATTATTATCAGCTCAATTTATTTATGTCCATAAATCTACATGTATGGTTATTATAATAGTATATTTTAAATAATGTTACAGGAGAAAATATACATATACATATACATTTTTATGTTTTTTATATCATCATTTTTTAGGATAATTAATTGGGGCTTTTTCTGGCTTATTTTCAGTTTGTTTGTTTTTTTTGTAACATTTTTACTAATTTCTTGCCAATTTTTGGGCCTTTTTTTTGTAAAGTTGCTTATTGCCTTCTACCTTGTTTTTTCAAGAAATCAAATCAATTTGATGAGGTTTCAAGGGGTTAATCTGTGCAGATGTTATTTTGAGTGTCATCCAAATGTTTTATATAACTTCACAATAATTAATTAGCAATAACTTTTATGTTACCAGAGGTCCCTTTGAGATACAATATTTCTTCTGCCAGGAAGTCCTGGGGACTTATTCATTAAAACTTCTGAGTACAAAGAATCACTTATTCAAAATTCCAAGAAAATTATGAAAGTTATGACATTTGCTAAAAATATCCTTTTACAGTTATGATTCTAGTAAATGTAAAAGTTTTTCACAAAGCATCTTAAACCTTAAGAAAGCTTCTAGGGTAAAATAAAAAGAAGTCAGGAGCAGGAAGGAGGCCTTTCAAGAGGCTCGAAACTTTCTTAAGCAAAGGTGCAAATGGCAGAAAGACGGAGAGACAGGAGAAATATTCTCCAAGTAAGTTAAACAGATGCTATAGATGAGATGATGCAGGGAGAATGTGTGTGCTCGATCTCATTACAAATGAGCTCAGATCTTTCAGCCAACGCTATCATGCTACAACACTAAGGCCACATTGAGACAAAAGCAGCCCATTAAAAATGGAAAAAGTCTGTCCTTTGCATTTAAAAAAAATATGATAACATTGTGAAAATGATCCTTGTGTACACGGATCTGCAAAAACACCTGTAAATGCTGTAGTATGCATGCCAGACAAGTAGTCGGCGGTGAGTATAAACAAACAAGAAGACGATGGAGACCGCACACACGAGAACAGACAGCGTTAATAAACTCAGCAGAGTCAGCAGCACAAACACAGCTCAGTGGTCCGCATTGTTGTTGTTGTCCTCCTACTTGTGCATCATTATTTGTGGCCGTGATGTCATAATTCTCACATAATTTACACCGCGAGAAAAAGGTGTTGCGTTTTCAAAACATTACACTCTGGAACA
Organism: Plectropomus leopardus; assembly: GCF_026936395.1. Taxonomy (NCBI): domain Eukaryota; kingdom Metazoa; phylum Chordata; class Actinopteri; order Perciformes; family Serranidae; genus Plectropomus; species Plectropomus leopardus. The sequence goes on along the minus strand of NC_142195.1, from coordinate 1,912,927 downwards.
AACAAAAGTTTTACATTTCATGCATGTAAACGGTCCCTAAGATAAGTTATCTGGCGACTGGAAAAATATACACAACTCTATTAGCCAAAGTTTAGATACTACTGGTCAAATATTACTCTAATAATAGTTAGAGTTGCTGAGTCAAATTATTACTTTAGTCTAAATATTTAAAGTACTTTTTTTTTTTTTATCTCAGTGCATTGTTGTATATTGTCATAATACAGTGTATATTGTCACACATACTAATGACTCTAAAACAAGCCACTGAATGCACTGACTTCCTGTAGAACCTTTGGAATGAAAAGCTTGTTGAATGGCGAGTTCTTGTGGGCTGTGAGGATGTTTGTGCACGGTGCATGCACAAGGTAGAGATACGGGACAACGGGACAACCAACGCAGAACTGCATGATCACAGTATATGGGCTTTTGTGTTTTAAGTCACAGAGTGAAAACTTTTGTTCACCTGTAGGTCTATAAGGGTGTAGGAAAGGACCAAGGGCCAAGGAAAGGAGAAGAAAAACTCCCATTGTTTCCATACAAAGACATGTAAAGAACTTTATGATAACCTAATGAAGGTCTTTATACCGAAACAATGTTAATAAAGTTCACTCTTAATTGCAAGGGAAGCGGACAGTGTGTGGGAGTTTTTGTTCTGCATTTTGAATAAAAAAATTTAAAAAATCATCCACTGACTTCAAAGGAAATGAATAACGAGTAACAAAAGCCTTCATAGAAATGTAGCAGAGTCAAAACTACAATATTTGCCTTTCAAATGTAGTGGAGTCAAAGTAATGGGTTTCTAAAAAGTAATACTCAAGAAAAGCAGGTACTCAAAAGGTACTCAAAAACTGTACTCAAATACAGTTCTTAACAAAATGTACTTTGTTAGTTTCCACCGCTGATGATCACATGATGACAGAGCTCTCAATGTCTCATACTGTGTCACAAATTCATTTCCACTGTATCCACACCTTACAGGCACACACAAGGACAACCAATCACATCTTTTCTTTTCTTTTTTTTTTTTTAAAAGCATCATTCCTCACAACCGGGTCACCCACACCTCCTCACTAACACCAAAGCCTCTGTCCCTGTCTTGCTCAGAGTTTTTCAGGGAATTTTTCTAGATGGCTATAAACTTTGAGGTTAAGTTAGAATCTCTAACTTAACCTCAAGAAGATGGGCAGCAAAATGATGAAGTTTAAATACTGATGCACTGAGTTCTTACAGAGGGGAGAATCTGCAGCAGCTTGCTCTGAAACCTGCAGCCGTCTTGATCTAAAGAGGTGATTACTGTAAGATGGCAGATCGCATTTATTACCTTCAAACGTTTGTTGGTATGATTTGTTTTATCCAAAAAAAAATCATGAACCTACTATTAACCCTTTGTAGCCTGAGCTCAATGTCTTTAAAAAAAAACACAGGAAGAAAGCAATGAGAAACAAGAAATTACCAAAAAAATTGCAAAAAATTGAGAAAAAAGAAAATTACCTGAATATTAGCAAAAAGGGAAAGTGAAAAACAAAACTATACAAGGAAATGAACTGGAAAAAAAGTGTGAAGAAAGTAGGATATATTCTGTAACATATTTTGAATATATAATTCTAATAACTATAAAGGTAGTCTCTGGAAATGTTTCCCTTTTTTTGAATACTTTTCTGATAATTCTCTCTCTCTTTTTTTTATATTAATTTTAAGTGTATTTCGTGTCACCTTTTACCAGTTTTGTAATTTGCTCATTGCTTTGTCCATGTTTTTGAAAAGAATGACACCTGTTTGCTCAGGTTTCAAGGATTTAAATAGTTGTGAAAGGCATTTGAATGAAGCACAAGAAAAACTGATGTCCATCCAGGTTTCAAAGGGTTAATGAGGCCACTGCATGCCTTTCTTTTCCCTGATGATTTCTCACTTAACATCTCTATTGTTGCTCTTTCATCTTGTCTTTCTTACCTGTAGAATGACACACCCACTGGTCTCATCACGGCTTGCACCTTAAGAAAAAAAATTGGTTCAAGCTGAGAACCAACTCTTTAGGCTCTGAACCAATTCATTTTTGGTCAAAATGCTCTGATGATTCATAATTAGGTGCATAAACTAAATCGCAACCGGTTCAATACTGGTTGAAAAAGGGATTATGTGAATTAAGCAGTTTGATTCTTTCATAAAATGTATACACCACCAGCTTTTCTAAAAGAAAAAACATGGAAATCTGACTTCTAATATGGAACCTTTAACTCTGAAACTTGTGCAAAATTGCTTGATTATTTCAAAAAGGAGAACGCAATGAGCAATGAACAAAGAGCAAAGAAATGATGCCAAAATTAGCAAAAATTACGAAGAAATACAAGAAAATTACCCCAAATTAGTATAAATAAATAAAAATAAAATACAATGGAAAAAGTTGGTTCAAAAGTTGAAATACTTGTGAAAGGCGTCCAAAAGCAGAACAAGGAAAGTGATGTTGCTCAAGGATTTAAAGGGTTAAAGTCTTATTGAAAAAAAAAATCATCTCATACTCTGGCAAAATCAAAATCTCATCAAAAAAAGCTGGCTTTGGAAAGACATTTTTCACACATGTTAACACTGGCAGGAGCACAGAATAAAACACTGAGTGCTGCCTGAGCAGTGTTTCTCAGTGAACATAGAGCTTTTAATTTAAAGTCACTGTTGGGATCAGAAACAGGAAACACATTCTCACACACTCTCCTCAGACTTACAAAGCTCCAGTGTATCCTGGTGAACACTTGCATTCTCCAGTAACATGGTCACAGGCGGCTCCGTTCTGGCACTGGCATTTCTGCTGGCAGCCGTTTCCATAGGTGCCCAGCTCACACTGGGCCTCGCAGCGCCAGCCTCTGTACCCGGGAGTGCAGATACAGGCTCCAGTGATGGGGTTACACAGGGCTCCGTTCTGGCACTGACATCTGTTACTGCAGTGGGGACCCCAGTGGTTACTGTCACAAGCTGGGGGGAAGATGAAAGAAAAGGAGATTTAGATTCTCTTGTTTCACACGTAGCATGGCGCAGGTCACAGGTCTCAGGTCGTTATTCCCGACTGTTGCCAAGTTTAAGTGGAGAGCTCAAGTACTACGAGCCTTGAGTGCACGTTATTCTCATGTTTTCATTAATGCAAGATACAATATACAAACACATTTTCTCTTATTTTTGCTCATATCCAGGATTTATTATTATTTTGTTAGTACTGACTGATTTTTGGAATTCACCATTTCTCATTTTTACTTTGCTCTTACGTAAGACAACATTTTACCAGTGCTCCACAGTGCTCCTACCAAGATACGAGAAAAACATCTCGCTTTCACAGTCCACAAATTGTTATCTAAGACAAGGAAAATAAATTTTATATTTGAGGAACATTAAACAACATTTAAAACAAATGCATTAATATCATTTAATCAAATTTAGTTTCAGGTATTAGAGGAATTATGACTAGATTATTAAAATTCAGGGCTAAAAACATATTATTATACTGGTGAATTGCTCCCAATGACTGTAATTTCAGTAACTGTGTGTCCCTCTGCAGACCAGAGCTTAATTGTAACTAAAAAAAATTACTCAAGTACAAATCTGAGACTGAACTAAACTTTTACGTTACTTGAGTATTTTAATCTCATAAAACTTTCTTCTTCTACTCCATTACACTTCAGAGCAGAAATATTGTACTTTTTACTCCACGACTATTATTTGTAATTAACAAATTAAGATTTTTTTCACACAAACCAAAAGTATGAAAGTATAAAAGTGCTGCTTAAACAATTAATCAATCAATTATCAAAAAGTTTGGCAACTATTTTAAAGATTGTTTAAGTTGTTTTTCATGCAAAAACATTTCATGATTCAAGCTTCTTATATATACTGTATGTATGATGACTGGCTGGTTTCCCTTCTAATTATTTAAATTACTTTGATTTATTTAAATGTATTTAAAACTTTGCACATGCATACTTTTACTTTTAATACTTTAATACATGTCCTTGCACACAGCACAAAACCCTCCCTCAACACTGAGCACACCTGGTCAGAGCAGATTTGGACAGATAAGAATGTTAGCTGCATCTGGAGTTGAAGTCTTTTATATTTTCTCTTACCAGAAATTTAAGAGAAAATATGAGAGAAATTAAAGAGAACGTTGCTGCATGAGGCTGATTTTGTCATTCTACCACCTGACGAAGAAGACAGAACATAAAGATCTTCCCAGAGTATTAAACCTTGTAAGAACCTCTTTTCACCAACAGTCCCATGTTCAGCCTGCACTGTGAGACCCTTTTACACCAAACCTCATGACAGATATTGAAATATCGCCATGGCAACGTGTTAACACAAGATGCAGGATTGGTGCTATTCATATTGCAGTTTGCTCTGTTATATTTCTGGGTCAGTGCTCTTAATTGTTCTCCAGTGACCCATAATGCAGTGCAACCCTATTTTTAAAGTGACTCTGTGACAAAGAACAGCCTTTTTAAACTGATGGTGGATCTGCTTCATCAGGAGTCCAACTGTAAATGCTGCTTGAAGGTTAAACCTGGTGCTAACCCTTTAAAACCTGAGCAAATTGGTTTGATGTCTTTCCAAGGCATGGACAGAAGGCAACAAACAACTTAACTAGACTTGGCCCAAAAAATTAGTTGAAAAAAAAAATCCAAGAAAGTTACTTGAAGATATAAAATAAAAAGTAAAAAACAACAGCAAACAAGATATTGACATAAAAAGTGCAATAAATAATGAATAAATAAATAATAATTTTAAAAATAGATATAATTGTATTTCTTTTCGGGAACAAAAATTTAATTCTAAATTTCTTAGAAATCAGACATTTAGTTTTTGGGACATTGTTCACTATTTTTCTGATAATTTTCTAAAAACGCTCCCCTCTTTTTTTAAAAACATTTTTTAGTTTATTTCTTGTCACATTTTAATGAATTCTTGAAAGTTGGTCATGACAGATATGAAACCAATTAGCTCAGGTTTTAAAGGGTGAAACAGCATGTGAAAGGCATCTCTTTACACCAGCCATCAGTAAGCTGCTCGCCTCTAGCTGCTGTTAAGGTCTTTTGCATTGGCTCACCATGGCTGAAATATGTCTTGCAAGGTTTCACATGGTCCAACTCCATTTACCATTGTTTAGATGTTGACCCATTATGAGCTACAGCACCTCCTAAACCATATTTGAGATTTGACAGTGAGCAGTGTGCCACCACAACATCAATCAACAAACTCTTTAGGCTGAAACCAAAGCCGGCTCTTCATCACTGAAATGAAAACCATCTGAATCTATACACAGCCAGAAACTCAATCACTCCCAAAGACTGTGTGGTCAGGCGGGCTGCGACCTGAACCCACCTCATTAACCTCTGGCTGTTGGATTTCTGCCCTAATCAGACCACACCTTCTACACATGACCAAGCTGTGCCATGTGTCTGGCCTTCCCATCACCACTAGCATATGAAGCTTCTGTGTAGCCACAGTGAGCTGGTAAACCTGAGAATGTGTTGGACCACATGTTTATTTTAGATGCCTTTCATCTTGTCACGTCATATCTTGCCTCTGCCCGCTCAGGGCCTGGCAAAGACAGAGGGCAGAGCAGCAGTCAGTCAGAGGTTTACAGTGGCTGCAGACCTGTTATTATGGCACTGTGCGTCATGGCAGTCTTTATTAAGTTCAGGGGAAAGTGAGATGTTTTTACGAGGAAAAAAAAGTCACAAATTGAAGGTTTAGATAAGGACTTTAAAAGTTACACTGTGTCTTTTTGTAGCACTGTAGCGTGCTAACTGTTAAGCAGGTCATGAGCCGTTAAGGGATAATTGAAATTTATTTAAACTTTGGTCATACATAATAGCTTTGGCTGACATTTGTATTATTTATGATGACATTTTACTCACAAAGTGGAGGTGGGCCCAAGTCATTGTTTTTGAACTTGAATCCAAAGTCAAATCCCAAGTCAAATCCCAAGTGCTCAAACTTTGAGTTTCAAGCTCTAAACAAGTCAAAACTCAATTCAGTTTCAATCATAAGTCCCATTACCACAATAATAGGGTTTTCACTAAATGTAGCGCCATTCTAACAAGTGAAGAATTATATATTGACTTTAGAAAAATAATGAATACTTATAAGATGTGTATTTATTTGTTAAAACATTGCTGACATTGTACTTAAATAGCATCGAGTACAACTAACCACATCAGAATGAATTGTGTGTGTTTCTGTATTGTCTTGTTGTATAAAATTGATTTCATATTGGGAAAATGTTTTGAATTTAATTGAATGTACTTAATTTCAAACATAAAATTATACATAATAATAATAAATACTGTGTATATGACCAAAAATAATTGTGAACATATATTCAATAAGCAAAATAAATTTCAATACAAATGCTACAAAATACTCCAAGTGATATTGCATGCTGCAAGTAAGTTGCATGTTTTATGCTTAAGTTACAAAAAAATGAGTAAAAGTCATGTGACTTGAGCCTATACCTCTTTACAAAGTACCTGTTTGACCTCTTTCAAGGCACCAATCAAAACACAAACTCAACAAACTTAATACGTCATTCATATTTCTGATCTAATGCTACATTCATGCTATACTGTATACTTCAAACTACTAAGCTGCTGCTGAGAAGCATTCTACTGTACACATTATCTCTGTCTTTCTTGTTAAGCTGCTGTTAAAGTACAATTTATACAAGTGACCACGCTTTACCTTTCATCCAGCCATCTCTCCACCCATCCATCCATCCACCCATCCATCCCTCCACCCATCCATCCATGCATCCATGCATCCATGCATCCATGCATTCATCCATGATTCTGATGGAGTTGACTAACCAAACTACAGTTAGTACAGATGATCATTAAGGGGGTCTGTAAACTGTGACCATAAACTGAGGATTTGTTTACAACCTCTGTGTGACTGCTCATGTTTGTATTGACGTCAGATGGAAAAAATCCTTTCAAAGGATATCTTTTTAATTCTGGAAACCTATGAACTTGTGAGCAAATTTCATCCACTTATGAATACAGTTAGGATTGAAAGCATGAGAAAACACTCGTCATCGTTGTTGTTGTTGTTGTTGTTGTTGTTGTTGTTGTTGTTGGACTACTCTTTCCAAGGTCAAGAATATATTTCACTCTCATCAAACTTCTTACATATGCTGTGATAACATTGTTATTATAGATGTTTTTTTAAAAAATATTATTTGTCTCCAAGATGTGAACCAGTCACCAGTTGATCTTCAATCAAAAACTGATTTATCTCTGACTTCATCTCAACCCACAGCCAACAGCTGGCTTCAGCTTTCAAGAGCTTCATCTCTGATCATAACAGTACCATGTGCTTGAAAATAAAAACGGTTTCCCATGTGCTGTGTGGGATCCTGTGACTGACCTCTGCAGCTGATTGTGGCTTCACTGCTCTGACTAGAATATACACAGCGGTAAATGCAGGAAAATGAAACGATTGCAGTGATGGTGTCTTGTGGTTTATGGACAGATATGACCTTCTTTTTGGATGTGTTTAAGGTGTAATCCAGAGAGCAGATACATCATCACATCATGAGCAACAGCAGCAGAGTGGGACTAAAGTCTTTTCAAACTGCTCTCACTGAAATAATTAATCATGTCTTTGAATCAATTACTAAAATGAATAACATAAATATGATTAGCACATACAATAACAACAACAAGAGCAACAATAAAAAATATTACTATAATAAAATTGGACACTTGGGAACAGCAGAATAATCCATAGGCACAACATTCAGATACTACCAGCTCATTGTTATGGCAAACATTTTCATACACAGATGGCCAATTACACGTTCAGCAAACACAGAGGAGCATTATATTCATTCATAGTTGTGTTTAAGTCCACCTGATGAATAAAAGTCAGATATTCACTCTCCTTTTAGCTCTGCGTTTAGTCTCTACCAACTCCTGAGAAACATATCTGTCTGTAACTATTCAACGATCCACTATGTTCACCAGCTGGTCTCTGACTGTGTCCGCCTGCTGCTCGGTGCTCACTCACTGTATCAAAAGTAAAGCACAGTGGCTTTATAAGAACCTCAAAGAGGCTAAAAAAGGCTCTGCAGATCTGAGGGGAACTGCAGAGTTGGTGGTTATTATCTGTTGGTTCATCAAAACAAGTGAGCCTTTTACCGAAACACATAGACCTATTCCATTATATTCCATACTATTACATTAAGTCTCTGACACACCAAGCTGACTGTCAGTTTATGTTGGGCCGTTGGTAAGCATCTATCACCTCAGTGGCTTTGTAGTGTCCGGCCCCATTGGCCCTTGTTGGCCCTTGTCAGCTTTTTTTCATCCAATTAAGCTTGTTACATCTAGGTCGGAGATGGTAGAGCCTGTTGGTGATTGAAATCACTTTTATTGGCCATCCAGCTCAGCGCACGAGAAAAGAAACAGAAGTTAGGAAGTAAAAACGGTGCTTAGAAAGAAAGAGTGAGGCCAAAACTAGGTAAACAGGGTAAGATTGTTTTTCTATAACCATGAGCTCTTTTGCAGAAACATATCCTGATGGTTTGTGTCATGGCTCACTGGTGCGCTGGAAATATGCTTTGTTCTTTCAGCATTGGATTGTCTTGCTAATGTGCTAACTAGCTAACTAGTGTCTGTTTCCCTTTTTGAACTACAATTACAGACGACCATCATCTGCTGGTGTGAAGAGTTACTTCTGCTAATGCAGGTATGTTCACATACAACTTTCTGGCCAAGACACTGGAGACCTGACGCAATGCAACAGTCGGCTTTCATCCTAAAGTAGGTTCGGTTTAGGCGAGTAAAGTTGCCTCGGTTAGGTTTAGGTAAGATTAGTTATGTAGTTTAGTTTTAGGCAAGTAAAAATATGTAGGTTAGAATTGGGCAAGTAAAGGTACATAGGCAGGTAAAATTACATAAATTAGGTTTAGGTAAATAGGGTTATGTACATTAGGTTTGGGGAAGTACAGTTACATCGGTAAGTGAAATAATGTAAGTGAGGTTTAGGCAGCTATCAGGTATGTTTGGTTTAAGTGAGTTAAGTTACATGGGACAAGTGTAGACAAGTAAAATTATGTAGGTTAAGTTTAGAAAAGAAAAATCAGCCTTCTGAATTATGTGGGATTTGCATGAATTACTGGCTCATGATAAAGTGGATTATATACAACTTGTTGTGTCTTATTTTTCATAGGTATATGTAAAAACTGTGCATAAGAGCAGCCTATGAAATCACAATGTAGGCTGAGGTCCAATATGGTTGTGATCTGGGTAAGAGGACTGGAAGTACTTGTGTAGGAACTGGGGAGGGAAAGTACTGGATCGCTGTAATGCAGCTGGAGGGATCCCACTGCAAGATGATGATTCTTTTGCATTGTCAGTTATTAGTTTTGTAAAGCATCGGTTAAATTTCATTAAAGAGAAATTTCCTCATTAACTTTGGGGACAGTATTTTGACAAACAAATCAAAGCCTAACTCCATGCCCACATTATGGCTTTTCCTTGATGTTCTGGTCTAGATGGCTGAAATCTGATGTTGAGCAGATGAGACTGAAAGCTCCAGCTATAGCTAATAAATGGAGCTTAAGTTGAGATCATTTTTGTCAAACTTGATTTTTTTCAAATCCTTTTTTTATTTTATTTTTGATGACATGTACTATTATTGTCAACCACAATTACTCATATAAACAGTGCCATAAAGATGGTAATTTGGTTTAAATATCAATGAATTTCCTTTGAGCTCAGGGTCTTTTCCTCCACTACATAAACACAGCCTGCTGTTTATGTGCCCAGCATGCAGAGTAACACAGCCATCTCCCACCATTCCACAGTTCTAAAGTAGTTCAAGTGATTAACAGGCTCCTTTTATTCCTCCTGCATTAGTCTGCTTCACTCTGACCTGGTAGAAAGTGCATACTTCCCTTTCCTCGGGCAGTCTGGGCCTGTGTGACAAACAGTGGCAAGCACCGAGGGAGGAGGGGTTGGGGACAAAGAGGAGGAGGAGATTAGAGATAATAAGATGCACATGTGAAACCCTCCTGCATTCAAATCTGCCATCCTGCTACCTTTGTGAAACCTGACCTAGATTGAAGAAAGGCTAAACTCCAGAAGCTTGGGGCTCCTCGCCGAAGAACAGACTGTTCTCTTTCATTGGCCCATGCAAAATGGCAGTGCCAGCGTTTGGTCACAAGGCTGTCTGTAAACTCTCAGAATGCTTTCCAGAGTTCATGTGCCATTATCAGGTACGGTAAAACTTCTGCATACATGTATCTTCTTTTGTTTTCCATGCCGACACAGCACGTCGTACAAAAAAGGAAAAAGGAAAAAAAAAGCGAGCTGCCAGTTGTTGAGAGTTGGCTCAGCTCTGACTGTCCACACTGGGGAGGGATTGGGACTGGGATGTTTTTCCATCTATTTAGTGATTACCCAGTCTACCAGGCATGGTGCACTCATGGGAACAGAGTACGCCTTTCACACCGATATGGAGGATTCCCAGTGAGAAATAACATCTGTAGCATTCCTCCAGTTTTCCAGGCTGAATGGGAATCTGTTCCCTCCTCCAGAGTTTTATTGTCATTATACAATACAACTCTCATCACTTAACACAAGGAAACCAGGCTTTTAAAGCTGCAGGCAGAACTCTGGAAAATGGCAAAAAGTTAAAAAAAAAAAATCTCCCTCCCCCTGCAGCTCTGCCATGGATGTATTATGAGCTCTCCTCACTATGTCCTAAGCCCCTCCCACCAGATGACCATGGGCATGTGCATGTGCTTCATACGGTAACACACTGTTTCCTATACATTGCTTTATTTTATCTTTATCATCATTGTGGAGTTGCCCGCAACTCATTCACTCAGCCTCTCCTTAAACACTCTTTCGCTCTCTGTTCAGGCCACAAAGAGACAAGCACTAGCTAGTCACCACACAGTCCCTCCGCCATTCTCCCCGCTGCTTTGGACTGCCTCCCCAGGAGAAAAGTGGGCAGCAGCTCTGTAGACCGACCTTCTGTTGGCAGCTGTAGAAATTTGAATATGGCCAGCACAAACACCAGTGTCGGGTCTAACCTGTGTAACGGCAGCAACAGAAAGTTTGCCGATCTGGCTGGGAGTCGGCGGTGTGGCTTGTGCTGGCTAGAATTGGGTTGTTGCTGCCTCTGACTGACTCTGCAGCTGCTTCCTGCTCCTCCAACATGTTACCATCCCCAGATGTAACATTTTGCCGCTTTGCATATTGCGTTTTAAGGTTTCCTTTCGCGACTGGTTTTACGTTCCGAGATGCTGCCAACGTGATACCAACACAAGCACATGGTGGGATTACACAGCAAGTGGTTATGTTAAGACAACACAAGCACATGACAACCAACGCCAAGACGTCAACAAATGCACATGCTGGCACGGATGGTTAGGGGAAGGAGAAGCATGGTATGGTGTAGGAAAAAAAAACCATTCAGAGGGAAAGCGAAGACTGGACTCCTGCATCAAAGTTTGGGGTTTGTAGGACCCATCCACTGCCCATTAGGGACTCTTGTACTCCTTTTATTACATCATTACTGGCAGCATTTCAACCTGATGCTATTCTGTGGTGTATCATGTGCATGTGACAGATTACATCCAGCCACTTTCTCAAGAGTTGCAGCCCATCCAAGCGTTAGGCTGACGCAGCAGGTGCCATCCAACAACATATAATAACAATGCCATGGGTTCTGTCCAACTATGTTCTCAACTGATGTCGTCCAGGAGCGTATCATGCACACGCAAGGGGTTCACTGTCATTGCAGTGGTATTTTATGAGCTCTGAATGAGAATTCATCAGATTTTTTTCTTTTCTTTTTTTGGTAAAAGATATTTAGCCCAACTCATACATGTTGCTTTGGACAAAAGATAATGTAACACTGTAAGTTACTTTTACACTGCCTTCTCAAGGTGGAAATATCATGCTGTTATGCCGCCTCGCTGTTCTGTATAGTTGACTCGCCTTGAAATCAGCATAGGAGGAAGTAACAGCACCGAAACAGTCTCCGTGAAAGGGACAGCCTGCAGGACAAGATCATGGGTGAACCGAGTGTTATGTTTTGATGACATGTCATGTGTATCATCCACATTGAGGAATTTAAAAATTAGTTAGCAGCAGTAACCAGCTAACTCAAAGAAAAAGAAACATAGCTGAAAAAAATTGGGGAAACAGTGAGACTGGGGAGCTCCTTACCCTCCAAGCACAGGACGAGATCAGCCACCATATAACAGAAACGGTAAATGAGGGTTATTGACATGTTATTGTTTAGAAAGTTCTGCCAACGGATATGTGACATTAAATCTAGATGCTGTTGTGTAAACATCACGCCCGTCATGCCTGTTTTGCTTGTGCGTTGCAGGCATGCTATCTAAAATCACACGCTGGAGCAACATGATGTTGCCTTTGTTTGGTTGTGTGGAAAAATACAAAAGAGGCGTAAAAAAGGGAATTTCTTGTGGCTATGTAGTGTGATTTCTGTGTAGACAGGGCTACTGATATTAAAATGATATCAAATACTTAAACAGAATGAGACTCACACTTTGGAGTCAGCATAACATGAAAAAATGATTACAGTGATGAATGTGTGCTTTTTCTGGAGGAAAACAAACCTACAGACCTCTGAGGAATAGGAAATATTTGTATACGTGTAAATAGAAGTAAATGCAACTTCATGATTTTTTTTCCATCTGTGCTTTGCCCTGGTCTCATTTAGTCACAAGAACATAGAAAAACATTGCCTTTGTGGACCAGAGTGTAAAATATTTTTCTGTTTTTCTGTTAAAGTCATTAAAACACTGCATAACTCTACCGTGTCCAGGGACAGGAGAATAGGTGTTGGGGGGGAATTAGAGGAAACAGTGACCTTACTGGGAGCTGAGAGGGCCAGAGTGACTCAGAGAGAGAAGAATCTGCATCCAAGTCAGGTTGGATTAAAGTTCAAATGATCCACACGGGAACCATGAAGAAATCAAGTGTGTGACAGTGGGAGTGGCTGTGATGTTTTGCAGATTGAGTATAACCTGACATTCTCCTGTGAAGGATAAATTAAGTCTGAGGTGATGGAAGAAGAACTCTGACCAAATACATCAATAGTACTAAAATACCAATTCTCACTACATGCACACTGTCAGGAACAGACCAGTGTGAGCTTCAGTCCAATCAAATTAAATCAATTACTTAAATGGCTTTTTGTCATTATGTAATTCAATTGTTATTTACGACATCTATTGCACGTCTGTCCATCCTGGAAGACGGATCCCTCATCATCCTCTGCCACTCTTCCTGAGGTTTCTATCATTTTCCCCCAATGTTCAGGAGGAGTATAAAATATAAGTAAGTAGTTGAAACTTAAAATGAGCAAGTAAAAGATTGATTTATTTATCCAATTTAAAATAGATATTTTTTAGATATTTTACCTTATTTAGACATTGTTTTGATATTTAACTATAATTTTCAGACATTTTACCAATATTTTGGGGGGATTTTCTTCAGTAAGTTTTCATGCATTGTTTTAAAATCTTTTTTAAAAATGATTTTTCCAACATTTAATTAGTATTTATCATTTACATTTTATGCCCAACCCCCCCCCCCAAAAAATTTTTTTTTATATATTTCAGAAGCTTTTACAGACATTTAAAAAAGTCAAAATTCATCTACTTTATCAAATCATTGGAGCAAAAGAACAAGAATATCTTTTATTTTCCAACTTATTGCTTTTAAAATAAAAGCCTTCCCTTCTCATTTTAGATATTTAAAAGAGAGTATTTTTAAAGTAGTGATGTTTTTGACACATTAAACTAGCTTCTGCCTTTTTGTGAGTTTCTGGGGCTCAATATAAAACCAGTTGAATGAGGAGCAGAAAGTTGAAATTTTTGTGGAAAAGATTTATGTTAGATTTGTTTAACTTTAATGGAATCATGTTGAAGAACACCACAAAAAAAGAACTGTGATATGCAATGTTTCAGATCTCAAAGCATGACAAAGTGAAAAACTATTGGTCCATTGGTGAAAGTTCACAGAAATAGAGGATGTTGCGCAGAGACTCTGCTGGTTATACAGTACACGTTGTGTTTGTTATTTCTGATGTATTCTAACAGCTGAATTGAGGCCTCCTGAGCATCTTGTGTTGTCATCATGTGTACTAAATCACAAGCTCCAGCGCCTCAGGTCATTCCCTACCATACAATTTTCTCCTATTATTCCTGCTTCCCTGTGAACACTGCTTTCCCCCATTTCCTGTTCTTGGCCCCCAAATTGATCCTCAGACATATTGTTGGGGCCCGCTGACCTGTAAAACACAGTTAATGCTTTGGAGTCTTTAGTGGCTCTTGAGGAAATTAAAGACATGTTACTGAGGGGGGTTGGTGAATGACCGGGGGTGAATGAAATGACTGACCTAATATAACTATACTTGCTGCTTTTTCAAAGACACACAGTCAGTCACGGTTTCCACTGTATCCAACATACGAGCAAAAAGCACAAGCACTGCCATGTTACGATATATATTGACAGATTTTCCTCTGAAAGAAACAAAACATGATAAACATCCAAAATATTAATTATTTCCAAGTTCAGAGCCATTGAGCTTTTTCTCTCATGGCTGACTAAGAACATCCCCCACAGCACTCTCCCACACATGAACACATCAGTAAGTGGGAGAATCAGCAGCTTGTATCACAGACTGATAGTGAGGGGCCACAGCTCGGGTGGTCTATCTGGGTTGCAGCCTGGTATTGATCTGTGGACTGACTGAGGAGGAAGAGATTAAGATTAAGAAGAAGAGATACTAAACCCAGGAAACATGTACTAGTTCACAGGGATGATTTGGCTGCTCTGTTTTAGAAAATTCAGAAAACTTCAATATAAATTTAGTTAATCTAGTAGCATAGTTTAAGGTCAACATGGTAACCTAGCTGAGTTGGAGTCAGATATAACTGTTTGCCACCTATGTAAACCAAAACATCTGCATGTAATATTACACGCTATCATAAATTACATTTATCAATTTTTCTGTCTATTAGTATTGTGATATGTTATGTTATTGCTATTATTATTGTTGCTGTGCATCTCTCCCCCTCTCTCTTTCTTTCTCTCCTATGTATAATTTTGTCATCTACAGTAATTTTATTGGTCTCTACAACATCTATTGCACATCTGTCCATCCTGGAAGAAGGATCCCTCCTCAATCGCTCTTCCTGAGGTTTCTACTGTTTTTGTGTTTGTTTTTGTTTTGTTTTTTTTTTCGTGTGAGGGTCTAATGACAGAGGGATGTTGTATGCTGTGAAGCCCTCTGAGGCATATTGTGATTTGTGATAATAGGCTTTATAAATAAAATTTAATTGCATTGGATTGTATTACAGCCTGATATTTAATTCTTCTCAGCATCGCAGAGCTCCATTGTTGAGAAAAAAAAAGAACGAGTCACACTGTTGCACTGTGTGACATGTTCCTTCATTACCATAAAGACACACCAGCCCATTATTATTCACCAAACGCATAAAATAGCACCACTTTGACAGTGCCTTTGGCATAAGAATGCAATGCCAAAAGCCACCTTTTGGGCGCACATAAAACGCCGCTGCACGGTGTTAGGTGAAAATGCTGCCAGACAGATCTGTTTGTGGTGTTATTATACGCCGCCAGACGGCAGGACGACAACTACTGCATACACAAGATTGAGAACTCGGCTGGTCAGAACCTGTCGTGTTCACATGGGGGGAACGGGGCAGGATGACGGCAGGTTGGAACGCGCGATGGGTGGGAGATGTGGTGAATGCAATCAAATCCTCAATGTAATGTAATATGAGCTAAATTGTGATGAGTTGGGATGAGAACATGTTGGACAGTCAGAGGACACTGTTGAGAGAAAATATAACAGCAACACTGAGACTGTAAAACTGTAAAGTTGGGGGAACATAATTTTGGTTTAACGTATGTGGACATCATCGAGTTAGAATAACCAAGTAAATTATTTAGTCTAACAGGGACACTAGGTTCAAAGATCATGGACAATAACAGGGTCAAACACCATGAAGACTGTGCATGCAATACTTGACTCTTATTTGAGTCATAAAAAAATATATAGTGAAATTATTTATCTTAACTGGACAATTCAGACCTTTACTAATTCTTCACTGTAGCCATTTCACCTACATTTTTACTTTTCTTCCTTCCCTTTCATTTTCTTGTCTTTCCTTTATTCAACAAAGACATGCTGGTAAACCAGTTTCTAACAATCAATGTATTTATCACATTTTTGATACTTTAGGGTATGTATAATGGTTCAAAGCAGTTTTTTCCCATTGCTTAACACTTTGAAACCTGAGCAATTTTCTTTCAAAAACATGAAGAGATGGAAATGAACAAAGCCACAAGAAATTCATTCTGTCTCTCTCAGATTTAAGCTAATATTCAGGCCATTTTCTTGTCACCTTTCACAAATTTCTTGCAGTTTGCGGCACATTTCATGCTAAGTTGCTGAATGCCTTTTCCCGTGTTTTTCAAAGAAATCAAACTTATTCGCTCACATTTCAAAGGTTCAAATTCTTGTCAAAGGCATCTGAACACAGCAAAAGGAATCTGATGTCAGTCCAGGTTTCAAAGGGTTAATGAATCAATGAAAATCACACCTCCTTAATTCCACGATTAAGTATCAAATGTTCAAGTCATTCATACTTTCATTAAGTTCCTATTGACAGGAGAAACTTTTTTAACTATGCCTGTGTGTGTGTGTGTGTGTGTGTGTGTGTGTGTGTGTGTGTGTGTGCGTGTGTGTGTGTGTGTGTGTGTGTGTGTGTGTGTGTGTGTGTGTGTGTGTGTGTGTGTATGTGCGTGTGCATGCGTGTATGTGAGGGCAGACAGACAGACAGGGCCTAGTGTGGCCCACGGGAGCCCCGGGGCCCAGACACAACAATAAGCTGCGTTATTACAGGCTGAAACTGAAGACAGCGGGGCACACCCTGTGGGCTCCTCATGCGTATCAGTGTATCAGCCTGCATGGAGACACATTCTCAGGCTCATAACCAGCAACCAAAATAACCTCCCACAGACGCTGGGTGGACACTGTCTGCATGTTTTCAGTGCTAACCTGATCAGCGGCGGGATACCTTCCTTCACTAAGGGAATGAGTAGAAGGAGATTTTAGGACTTTACTTCCACAAAGTCAGGGGACGCACAGAGAGAAAGAAAAGAATGGACACCATCAAAGCAGCTGAGGCTGACATATGCTCAGCTACTGGCCCTTGAATGGGTCACTAGTGTTGTAATGTAACAAAGTAATAATATTTCATTACACTAGCTCAGTATTTTACTGTACTGATACTCACTCTGTGCTTTGAGTTTGTATATTTCTATCAACTTTTACTTCAATTCCACTACATTTCCTAATTAAAATGCATACTTTTACTCTACCACATTTGGCCTACGCATCTTAGTACAAGACAGGGAAGGAAGGGGAGAGGGAAGGAGGAAATGGATGGACAAATGACGATAGGGAAAGGAAGGACAAACTGGATTTCTGTCTTAAAATCTTTCAATTTGTAAACAGATCTAGTCATTCTTCAAGTGTAATATACACTCCATTTCTAAGGTTCTGCATGTTAGGAATAAAAAAAATTCTGACTGCTTTACTTTTTGGTGTAAAATAGCTGTCAAAAAGATGTATCCATAATCAATCGTTCTTATTTGTAATTTTAACAATTTCTACATCAAAAAAGTTGTTTTACACAAAATTCTGCTGTCATGTAAGTGAGTCTGTGAAACTGGGTTTGAGTTTGGATTGTTTTTATATAAGTATAAAAACAAGAATCACTGAGGTCACAGTCAGGTCGCAGGGAGAGTTATCGATCCGCGATTCCTCCAACTGCGCATGCGCATGCCCCAGAGGCAAACATGGAGGGCAACAAGCGCACCAAGTAGTCCGGAGAAACCTCAGTGACGTCATTTCAGCACTTTTCGATTTGTACCCTTAAACTTGGATTCGTGCTCACAGTGAAGACTTCGTAGCAGTAGAAACATGAGTTGTATTCATAAGGGTAAGACTTTGCAGTCACAGATTTTACACTCATACTCACATAAAAACAACCCAAACACGAACCCAATTTCACCGACTCACTATATGACAGCAGAATTTTGTGTAAAACAACTTTTTTGACATAGAAATTGTTAAAATTACAAATAAGAATGATTAATTATGGATACATCTTTCTGACAGCTATCTTACACCATAACGTTTTTAATAACAGCATTTACTTGTACAAACATACTTTTACTTTAGTACATTTAATATCATGAAATGACTTTTGATACTTAAGTTCAGTTCAATTCAAATACATTAAGACTTTTACTCAAGGAATATCCTAATGGGTGACTTGAATTTCAACTTAAGTCATTTTCTGGTGAGATATCTATACTTTGCTCAAGTATAGCTTTCAGGTACGGTCGCTACATTTTTATGTCTATGGGATCATAGACATAGAAATGTAGCGACCGTGTTCCTGGTTTGACATACACATCTGCATGGGCATCATATTTGGGAGGTCAAGATCCGCTATCAAACAAATACATGCATATTTAGAGGTGCAGATTTTACTACAAAATCGACTGCAACTTGCTTAATTTTGAACCAATTTTTCAAAAATTTAAAAAGTGAACATTATAGCGGTTACTTGTTTGAATTAATTTCAGTTGCTGGAAGCAATCTAATCAGCTCTATGACGAAGTTCAGTTCAATTCAATTCAATTCAATTTTATTTATAAAGCCCATTATCACGAATTACAATTTGCCTTAGAGGGCTTTACAGCATACAACATCCCTCTGTCCTTAGACCCTTACATCTACTAAGGAAAAACTCCCTCCAAAAACACCTGTAAAGCGAAAAAAGTTAACATCACTATGACATCATCAGGGGGTGTTTTCTTCAACTTGATATAGCTCCTCCAGAGCCACACAAGACATTATAAAACTGTTATCACTGACTAAGTACCACTGAGCATGACCAGTAAATTGCTCTAATGTGTTAAATCTGCGGAGTCATGCTATGCATGAGATCATCATTTTTGCAACAATCCTGCCTTTTGCCTTTTTCTATTAGAGCAAACTTACTTTTTTTCCTGTAACTGCTAACTCAAGGAAGGAGTTGCTGTTCCAGAACTATTTTCCCCACTGTCAGTTCCCCAAAATATGAACTCAGGAGTGAAAAACCTGGTCATACTACAGGGGTCATATTCATGAAGCTTCTTAGTACAAACAGCTGCTCCAAAGTCAAAGAAAATTCTTAGAAAGACATTTACCCTTTGGATCAACATCAGTTTTCTTGTGTTGTATTCAGATGCTTTTTATAAGATTTTAAACCTTTGACACATGAGTGAAGTAGTTTGATTTTGTTCATGCGAAAAAGGCAATCAGCAAATATCAGAAATAAGTCTGTGCATCTGGGTGGTCAGATGACTACAAGATCTAGATGGGGACGGGAGATCTGAACAAGTTATGATCCAGAGGTTTACGAGGTTTTGAACCATTTGTCAAATTAGGTCTTCTCTCCAAAACAAACAGGCCACTTCATTTCATTTCATTCTAACAATTCATTTTAACTTTAAAAAAGTTAGTGTCTGGGCTACTTCAATTTTGAAGTTGACAGTTAAGACAAGTTAAATTATGACAGAATTACCTCAACATGTTCATGTTCTGATGCTGCATGTCAGGAGAGGCATTTTTTTTTGTTTTTTGGGTGTTTATTGACATGTTTGTGTACTGTGCTCTGCTCTACTAACAATGGGAAAGCAGTCTATAAGTCTGTAGTGTACAAGCGCCAGTTTTGTTGGAAAAAGGGTTTAACTCTCAGTCCGATGTGTGTGTGTGTGTGTGTGTGTGTGTGTGTGTTTGTGTGATTTTACTGTATGAAGCACTTTGTTTTACAGTGTATAGTCTCACCAACTAAAGAGTGGTAAATTTAACTTTAAAAAGAATCAGTTTATTCACTCTGAGCCCTCAACTCCATGAAAGAGATGTCTATTGCCCTGGCATCACTCTATTCAGCATTCTCTCTGAAACTTAATCAAATTAAGAATCTGATTATGCTGATGACTCCACTTGAAAACTTTTAATGGCACTGCTCTCGGGGGATTTGGGGGCATTACATGCTTCAGCCAAGTGCTAAAAGATGGCTCAATGAGAGTTGAGGTAAGGACAACTAATTTTCTATGAGATATTAAAACAAAAAAAACATCAAAGAGTCAAAAAGTACAGGAAATCCCAAAGCTTTTCCACAAACAAACACGCCATTCATAGACACAAGAGCTGAGTGTTGTTCAATCAGGATCCCTCAGCTGACTGACAAACAAGAGCGAGCTGCAGTGACATGACCTCAGAGGACATGGCCAAGTACAAATATATTAGCTCTGACAAAACTACTGACAGGATAAGACTTCTATCTATGGCTGGAATATATATTTACACTCATATTGTAAGGCTTTGAGAAGATGAAGATGCTCACAGCTGGCCAAAAAGAGAAAGAAGAGAAAGAAGAAAAGAGAGCTGATGGCTGCAGAGACTGTGCATGGGTGTCATGGATCATGATGATGTCAAACGCCATTATATCTCCGAGAGGCCTGGGTGCTGAACAAAAACAAAAAGTCCTTTTCTGAATCAGAGGTATTTAAGGAGCGTTTAAATGAGATAGTTAAAGCTGCACTTAAGGAAAAAGAGAAACAGGAGATGTCAAAGAAATTTTGTTATAAGCAAGTTTAATAAAAGTCATTTGCTTATCACCAATGGCCTGGCCTGAATGAATAGAAATCAGACTTGGACCTTTTAATATTACGTTTGAGAACCCCTGGTCTATATTGAATTCTGGCCAATGGTTTGGGGCTTGTTTGTGATACTGAAGGTGGTTCCACTCCTTTTTTAATGTATGTTTAATTGAGATGAACCCATTTCAACTACGTCATACTGCACAATAACCTCTATTTTATAAGCCCATATATAAGCTTACTGTATGCAGTATATAATAACGACATTATGACTTTATACTCCTTGAGCACTGTACTTTTCTGAGATATATGTTAGATTAATACAGTGCTTGAGGAGATGTATATCTGCAGCCATGAGAACAAACAGGGTGTTTAGCTGCTGTAACTGTTGGTGAGCAGCAGTCAGTAAGATGACACCACGGTCTGTTTTTCCCCTAGTGAGTTCAGAGTGCTTTCACAGAACACCAGAGTCACACACACAAAGAAGCGAGCGGTCACAGACAGCAGCAGCTGGAGGACTTACCACTGGAACAGTTGGAGCCCCCCCAGCCCGGCTCACACTGGCAGGTGTTGGGGGCCATACAACGTCCGTGAACACAGCTCTCTGCACAATGAGCTGCACATGGAGGAGACAGGAAGACGCGGATCAGTGCACTCACAAAGATTTTCACAAATGATGTCTGCTTTGGACTCAGTCATGTAAGAATAAATAAATAGAAAAAAATAAAGCTGGAATTTATGCTTTCTCTTTACCAGTGCTGCAGGATGAAGACGAGGCACCTCAATTTGATTTATGTCATAAAATTAGGACATGAGATTCTACTTGGACTCTGTTGTGAGACTTGGCTAACATGAGATTTCCCAGACTGATGACTCAACTTGACTTAATCCAAAACAGTTCTGGACCACTTTGTTTTTAAGTATGTCACTCAAGTTATAAATAATCATTGTTTTCAGCTTGAGATGATTTTCACTGAAAAAAAAAAAAAAAAAAGATTTTCCAGAAAGGCAGTTTGGTTTGAAGCAGCTTCTATGTCCTCATGCATGCAACAGTTTTGCTTACCGTTGCAAGAATCAAGAATGCAAGAATTAGTTCATCTGAAATGAGCCCCTAAGTTCAATTTAGAATTCTTCCAAGCTGCAACAAGGCACCTTGTGTCCTAGACATTACGTTTATATACAACTAATTTGAAACAGCACGTACGCTTTGAGGGAAACATAACGCCAAAAATTATGTTTTCTATCTATTATGAACATATCTGGAAAGTTCTAAATGTTGATAGTTTTATTAAAAAGTTCACTTCAATATTCACTGGTAGTGACTAAAACATTAACATCGCCTTTCATCATGAACTTTTTTTTTTTTTTTTTTACAAACATTTAACTGAAATCACTATCTTCTCCTAACCCTTAACCAAAGTGCATATGTTGCCTAAACCTAAGACTAGAGTGTGGAAGCAAAGGCAATCCATAATTTTTCTTCACTGACATCATTGGTTGCACGATATATATATATATATATATATATATATATATATATATATATATAGGCATCAATTATTATAAAGTCAGCTTTTATCTCCAGGCAGTAGGATCTGTCAAACAATACCTTTTCCTTTTCTCTTCTATTCATTCAAGTCTGTTGGTTTTAGCTTTTTTCATTATGTTGTACTTGTTTTAGTGTGAAATATTGGACCTCATGCAGCAAAGTTCTCTTAACTTTTCTCTTATATTGTCTCTTGGTTTTCTAGTAACAGGAAGTATAAGAGATGTCAACTCCAGATGCACCAAACACTCTTAAACACCCAAATCTGCTCTGACCAGGTGTGTGCTCAATGCTGAATCCCACTGAAGTCACCTACAGGTAATGTCCCCTAAATACTATATATGGGCAGGTTTTGTGCCATGTGCAAAGACTCTGTTACATGGTCAAGACTAGAGAGATGCCAGTCTTAGCCTAAGCCTAAATCAAATAACTAATCCCACACCATAAAAAACACTCTGAAAGCCCTTAAATGTTACTCTATGCATGTCAGTACAATTAGAAAAATGTGTTGATGTAAAAAGAATGAAGTATAAAGTAAAAAAATGAAGTAAATAAAATAATGTGCCAATTCATTTTCTAATAAATAGGCTTATTCTTGCACTTGTATATTTTCATTTCAAACTCATTCTAATACTCAAGTATTTTGAAAGTTACAGTTCTTGAGTAAAATGTACTTAGTTACATTACAGCACTGGTCAGAGATGAATGCACATTACAGTAACTGGAAAAATCACCAGGCATGGTAGTATTTCTTTAGCCCTGAAATTTAATAACCAAATCATAATAATTACTTTTAAATCCTTTACATATGATTAAATGATATTAATGCATTTTTAAAATGTTCCTCTAATGTAAAACTTATTTTTCTTGTGCTGGGCAACAATTTGTGGTCCGTGAAAATGTTTTCCTTTTATATTGGTATGAGTGCTCTCAAACACTCTTTTTCTCTTTCCCAAGAAAATTGCAAAAATTAGACAACATTGGTGAATCCAAAAAATCAATGAGTACTGACAAAATTAGAGAAAATCATGATACAAACAAAAGAGAACATTTGTTCATACATCATGTCTTGCATGAGATCCATTGTTTAATTTTGTGCAACTGCATGACTGTTTTTCATTGTACGAAAACGCACTGCTGGCATTTTGATGCATATAACAATAAAAATCTAAAAAATGGATTCACAGTTAAAAAAAAACCTAGAAAGACAAAAAGAAGAAGAAGAAGAAGAGGAAGAAGAAGAAGAAGAAGAAGAAGCTCCCTCTGTCCTTAGCAGACATTTACTGTGTTGCTAAATATTTACATAGGTCATCACAAAGCCATCACAAGTTGACAGACTAGGCTTTGCAGTATTTTGAAATTCAAATGTGTAGCAGGCTTACATCCAAAGAAAATGGACTAATTTTAACTTAAATGCAATTTGACTTCCCCCTCTGACTCCCATCTGGAAAGGCCATGTAGCCTGGAGTATCTGGCACATTCTCCTTCCTGCAGAGTGTTGAAGAGAGATTCTCAGAGTAACATGTGATAGTTGCAGATACAAGGGAGCCTTTTCACTCCAAAATAAGTTCCCCTCTGATCTCCCAGGGCACATTATCACAGCTTCTGCATAAATTAAAGTGTGGTCTCCATCTCCACTAAAAGCATCGAGATATTAGGACTTTTATACCACCATCTCCTTCCAGCATCATAACAGCAGGCTGAGTGTTAACATAATGATTTCTTTTACGGTCGCTGCTCAAAAACAGTTGTTGTTTTTGCCACTGGCCACTGTGGCTTCACACCTGTCACTGCCTGCTGGCTACTGACAGGGACGGGTGGATAGGGGGTGCATAGCAGCATCATTGGCAAGTGAAGTCACTGTAAAGACAGCACATGTTGAAGAACAAGGTTCTATTTTTCTGCCTAGTGAGAGTTATTTTGCTGTTTCCTCAGCCTTTACAGCTGAGTGGTTGAGTGTGGAGACTATGAAAGCCCAAGTATATGATTCTTATTACTTCCATACCCATTAAGCCATTCAGCGAACTTTATTGTGCAGTAGATACTTCATTCTACTTATTTAATCAGATGCTGCCTCTAACTTAAAAATCGGAGCAAATTGGCTTAATTTCTTTCAAAAACATGAGAGGAGGGTGTCGAGCAACTTGACAAGAAATGGCCCAAAAAACAGCAAGAAATTAGTAAAAAGAAGTTACAAGAAAATTACCTAAAAATCAGCTAAAAAAAAGGAAAAGAAAAAAAGAAAATGATGAAGAAAATGCTAAAAAAATAAATAAATAAATAAATAATATAAATTATTAAGAGAATTATAAATGCAGTTTTGAAACTATCTAATAATCACCTCTGCTTTGTTTTAATTGTATTTCCTAGTGACCTTCTACTACCTTTTTGCTGTGGACCCCAGGTAGACTAGCTTGTCGCTTAAGTGTCACCTCATGGGGATTCTTAAAATAAACAAATCAACAAAACAAATACCTTCTTTCTTTCTGTTTATGTCAATCTAGTCAATTAAGTCTGAAGGGTGCCAAAAAAAAGATGAATGCTGGGACTTGGCAATATTTCGACTACAGTTATATTGTGCAATGAGACTAGATATCATCGTGGATTTTGTATACTGTATTATAATAGCACCCAGCCCTACTGAATATGTGTCCCTAAAGCCACTTTTCCACTGCACAAATAACCCCACTAACACTTGCTAATGTTTGGCTTTTTAATGTAATGGGGAAGGTTACAATCGGCATTCACACTTGGGTCAGATGACTCTGCATTGGTCACGGGTAGTTATCAGCTCCAGCTCTGATAGTGATTGGAAACAAAACACCCATGTAAGCGCACAAATTTTAGCCCCTTTGCCAGTGAGATAGACTCGCCATCACAAAATACTGTCCGTCTTTGTCCAAACAGCTCCTAAATATCAATCAAAATCAACCCTTATTGAGTTTGCAACAGAGAGTGAGAAAATAGGAGATGTAGAAAAAGCCAAAGTAAGCACCATCAAGTTTTCACAGGCTTCCACCCATGCTGCTTTCTACTGTTTATTGACCTGTTCTGTTGATCATGACACACCTAGAAGAAAAAAAACTAAAAAATCTGACACAAAATGGTATTCTTGTCTGCTGCAGAGCCGTGCACACAGCTCTGCTCTACTGGAAATGGGAAAGGAGACTATACCGTAAAAGCACCAATTTGGTAGAAAAGCGGTTTAACTCCCAGTCTGGGGTGTGTGTGTGTGTGTGTGTGTGTGTGTGTGTGTGTGTGTGTGTGTGTGTGTGTGTGTGTGTGTGTGTGTGTGTGTGTGTGTGTGTGTGTGTGTGTGTAAAGATACTCACGAGCACAGATCTCTCCATTCTCATAGAAACCTGGGCAGCACTGTGACTTCCTTCGGTACATGGTCTTGGCACCTCTTCGATATGCTGTACGGTAACTCACCCTGCACGCAGACAGGAAGTGAGTTCAGATGTAGGATCAGACACTCATTAAAAGGAATGATGCATACACAGTATTCATTATTCTGTGCTCATTTTATTGTTCCATTCGATCTTCAGCCACTTATCTAGTGCCGTGTTTAGGGAGCTGCAGGACGAGCAAGGTCCCCAGCAATATTTTCCAGCTCATACTGGGGGATCACAAGGTGTTCCCATGACAGATGAGATATATAATCCTTCCAGCATGCTCTGGTTCTATTCTGTAGATGTGTCCCAAAAACCTTTCAACGGGAGGCGCCCAGGAGGCATCCTGATCAGATGCCCACACTACCTAAACTGGCCCCTTTTGAAGCAAAAGAGCAACGGATGTACTCTGAGCTTCCTCCAGATGTCTGAGCTCCTCACCCTATCTCTAAGGCTGAGTTAAGCCATCCTGAGCAGGAAACTCATTTCAACTGCCTGTATCCACAATCTCATTCTTTTGATCACTACCGAAGGGCTCATCATGACCATAGGTGAGGGTCGGGATGTAGGTGGTCCATTAAATCTAAAGCTTTGCCTTCCAGCTCAGCTCCCTCTTCACAGCGACAGTCTGGTGCGACGCCAGCATCACTTCAGATGCCGCCCTAAACCACCTAACTATCTAACGCTCTATCTTACAATTGTGAACATGACTGTGAGACACTTCAACTCCAAGCACACTGTCCCAAGCAACTCTCTCCCATCCCTGAGGTGCTGACTCTAAGCCTGACCACTAGACACTCAAACTCAAACAGTCCCACTGCATGCTAGAAGTCATGATATGATGAAGCCAACAGAATAACATTTTCAAAGAGGCTCAAAAAAAGGACACTGATGCTAAATTCAGGAGGTGAGCAAGGATCATTGCAAGCCCATTCTACCACTGAGAGGCCAGAAGAAGAGAAAGAAGAAGGACTAAAACTCGTTATTGATTATTTGACTTGTATGTCTCCAATACTCAACCTGTCACCATTGCAGATGAAACAGCAGCAGTAAGTAAAGGTAGCGCTCAGATCAAAAAGAGATTTTAATTGCTAAAGAAATAAATCTGGTAAAATAATCTATCCATCCATGAATTAAGATGTGTTATGTGTGACCTTATGATATGTGTGTGCAATGAGTGAATAGGGAAATGAAAGGATTGGTAGCACTGAGACCAGGCACAGATGTTTGGAAAATGGGAAGTGCCTAAATTAAAATAGATGATTAGATCACCAGATCAGCACAGTCTTAGCAAAACATCAGTTCATGTCCGAAGTTGCTTAGTGACCAGATTGAAACTACTGAACTTTTGGTAAAGGGGACAATGTTTTTGTCACAGAGCACTTTTTTGCTTTTGCAAAGGTAATAATACCACCTGTAGCTCCAACCTGCTAGCCTTGTGTTTACCTATGGTCCAATGTAAGATTTCCATAAAGGGACAGTTAAAGAGGAGATTTAATGAAGGATGTCCAAGTAGGGATAGAAAAAAGAAAGTAAGGAAGACTTTAAAGAACGGAACTCTCCTGCTGTTGTTATGGACTGAAATGAGGTGGGTTCACAGTTGTTAAGGATCATCCTGTTTACGCTCAATGCATGGTCTATATATGGAACCAGCTATCATGAGTGAGTTGCTGTTACCAGTTTCATAGACTGCTGGACTTTTTGCATCATTTGCATCATCTGCAAAAAAAGATATAAAGATACTACTGATGATAATACTGAGGTCCCAAAACTTAATACTTTCCTCCCACCAGCTGCGCCTTGATATCCAGTCCATGAATATAACAAAAAGAATTGTTGACAAAGGACAACAGAGGCCAACACCCACTGAAAACCTGTTTGACTATATGCTTTCTATGCGGACACAGCTCACAATTTGATTATGTAAGGACTGGAGGGGTTGTAGTAACAGCCCCTTATTCCCTCAGTGCCCCCCACCTGATTCCCCGCTGGACATGGTCATAAGCTTTGTCCAAGTCCACAAAACACATGTACTCTGTATGATCAAAATCCCATGACCCCTCCAACAGGCCAGGATGTTGTCTCTCCATTGCTCCTGAATCTGAGGCTTGACAATTTGGCTCAATTTGTTTGAGCTTTCTTTCCTGCATACTGAAATAAATGATACCCCAATAGTTTGAGCACTTAGATTCTTAGGTTGCTGCCACAACAGGCACAGACAACCTTCCAACCACAATTTTTAGCAGCAGCCTCAACAACAGAAACTTTGAACATGGCCCATTCTGATTCCTTGTCTCCAACCTCCCCCAAGACGCACAAAAAATCTTCTGGAAGTGGGAGTTGAGGATCTCATGGGCAGGGTCCTTGGCCAGACATACCCAGTTCATCCTCACTACATGTTTGGGTTTACCAGGTCTGTCTGGCAGCTTCCCCGCCATCTGATCCATCTCACCAAAAGGTGGTGATCAGTTGTTATACTTGGCCTAGGGTGTTATGGTACCAAGTACCACATACCACAGCCACCAGGGCAGTGCTTTGAAATCTCTTCATGCTGGGGCTGACCATGCTCCATGGTCCAAGGCCCTAGGTCTGGCCAATAGATGTTCACTGGCCATTTCCCCTCCACGTTTGGAGTCTCTGTACTGACTAAAATATTCAAGCTCCATATTAGCTATTTCATGTCAGTTTCTTGATTTGCTCTTAGTCTGGCCCCTAACCGGGCGCCACTTTGCCTTGGGAGATCCTACCAGGACCGATTTGCCCTGCACATCACAGCTTTCAGGTTCACAGGGGCACACAAACTCCTCTATCACATTAAAGTGGCAGTTCTTTATTTTATGATGTGACATAAAATGTAGAGTGGATAGTGGAGAGTGGCTGGTCTCCATATGGAACCAGCTATCATGATTATTTTATCTCTGTTCTGATAAAGACCTTGTGAGTCCCAAACCAGTCTGTGTTTAATCACAATTTTGCATAATTAAATAAAGGCTTTTAATGCTCATTACCTTTTGGGTGACAGAACAGAATTTATTATGTAATGAATTCATTTTACTGTACTGTGTGTTCTGTGTATCACCCTCCCTCCCTGAAATGTTTGTGATTAACCATGTATACTTAATCCACCAACGGGTTTATTACAGCTGATTTTCTCTCAGTTTGGTTCTCTAGAGGCAGCTGACACACAATTCCATCAGCTGACAGAATCAAAAACCACAATATACTGTGCACAGTTTGTTAAATGGACCTGAAAAGTTCATCATGACTAAGCATTCACAGGTTTGAGGATTAAAAACAAGTGTTACCTTAGTATTACATTATACAGTCAGTAGCCATTTCATGGAATACAATACAACAGCTCAGCCATAAATTCTACCTTTGTAAATATGATACCGTTATCGTGAATCTGGACTGAATAGTGCTGGATGGTAGATAGATTGATGGGAAAATGCATGGCTGGATCTTTCAGTTGAAATAATTCACTTACATACAGATAAAAGTAACATTTTATACTTTCACTTTTTCATAAAATTATTTTACTATGGTTTATTATACTATAAAAAGCATTGCTGCTTGTAATTGTTATTGAATTTGAGAGGTTTTATATATAGTAGCATGAATATCATGCTACTCATCACTTGGCAGCATACCTCCTTTCCCACTACATTCACTCTACAGCAGAAAGTGTTCATATAGGCTTAAAACTACTGTATAAGACACAATTTGTGGCCTGAAAGCTCCAGAAAAAAACACCTAAAGGGACCACTTTTTCTTTTCAAATAGCTATTTTCTAAGTTGACATTTTAGTCTGCTTTTTATTTTTGACTGTTCTCATTGTTTGGTCATAAAGTTGCTATTGATAATGTATACAGTGTTGCAATGCCACAATAACATACATTTGACAAAAATCAAAGAAGACAGGATGTTAACAGTGCTGATTGCCTGACTGGGGAACTCTCAGCCCTGGGACAGTAAAACACTGGTATGAGTTGGCATGTTATATATGTCAAGTTTAGTGTACAGAATATGGGCTAAAGCATGCAAAAGCAATGGTCTGGTTCTTTAATAAACCACCACTCCCACTCTCTCTCTCTCTCTCTCTCTCTCTCTCTCACACACACACACACACACACACACACACACACACACACACACACACTTGTCCTCACCTGTGTCTGGTGCATTTAAACCAGTTGAGGATGTCAGTGCAGCTGGTGTAATAAATCTGATCAAAGGGATGGGCGTATGACTCCTGTACTGTCACAGAGTAACTGAAAGAACAGGAAGAGAGAGAGGAGAGAGATATCAAACATGAAAAACAGAATCATTGTGTGTGTGTATGTGTGTATGTGTTTGCGTGTGTGGTGGTGTGTGTCAGGAGGGATTAGATACAAGCAGCTTTTCCAACAGTCACTGTACTCTGTGTGGCCCTCCATCAGTCAGTGTGGTGTTAAGACTTGAATAATTGTGTCTCACCAGCAGATCAAACCAACTTAGTGCAGGCAGTGACAAAAGCTAACTTATGACTGCCTCGTGAACTGCTCTTACCACGGTGTAAAGGCATTCATTTTTCACTGCAGCTACTTACTGTATCACTTATGGCTATGGTGAATGCTTATTTTCATTACTGATTGTTGATTATTGTTGCCACTTTTTATTTATAATCGAATTGTGTAGGTTATGTCTTCAAATTGTTTATTTAGTCTGGCCCAAAATATGCAAAATATTTAGTTTGAATCATCGCAAAATCCTCACATTAACCTAGGGTTACCGCCTTGCTGTTGTAAGCCTTTGCAGCAGTCAAGATGCAGATATAGTTTATATCCATGTCTGTAAAAACATGGATTCTTCACACACATCTTCCCCCGGCAGCACAAAAGATCTCAACAATAAACACAGTTTACAGGTTAGTGTCACCAAGTTAGTATCTGACCAAATGTTTCCCGTTCCATGTCTGAGATATGATGTGAGTAACGGCCAGGAAAGTGTTTATGCAGAACATTGTGATATCACAGTGAAGTTGACCTTTTACCTTTTGAATATAAAATGTCATAACTGCATAATTTGATTCTATTAGATATTTGTGAAATTTTGTCAGAATAAGCAACTGAATTCTTGAATTATGGCCAAAAACCTATGAGGTCACAATGCCTTCAACCTTTGACCAAGTGGGCACTTGCACCAAATTTGAGGAAATTCCCTCAAAGGCCCTTTTGAGATTTTGGGTTCATGAAATGGCACAAACACAAAGCCACAGTGATCTTTACCTCTGACCACCGAATTCTAATCAGTTCACCCTTAACTTAAAATGGGTGTTCAAGCCAAATATGAAGAAATTCCCTCAAGGTCTTCTTGAGACATCATATTAACAAGAAGGAAACAGAAGCAAATCTAATTAGTTTATCGTTGAGTCCAAGTGAAATTCGTGCCAAATAAATTCCATTAAGGCATTCTTAAGCTATCACATTTATTAATCTGAGACGGACAAGGTCACAGTAACCTTGTTCTTTAAAAACTGGCCACTAAAATTGAAACAGTTAATCATTAAGACCTAGTAGACATTTATGCCAAATTTGAAAAAAAATCGGCAAAGCATTCTTGAGATATCGCTGTCACAAGAACGGGATGGATGGACGTACAGTAAAACTAGGGCTGCAACCAGTGGTCGAAGTACTCAGAGCTTTTACTATGGCAACGGTGGTAATGCCACAGTGTAAAATGTAGTGTGTACTATGTTACTAGTAAAATTCATAAGTTAAAAATGCACTTGAGTAAAAGTACAAAAGAATGAACATTAAATTATACAGAATGGCTCATTTGGAAATAATATATAAATAATATTATTGGATTCACAGTTATTGATGCATTAGCCCTTGGGGACTTTTTGACACATGTTGCATGCTTTTCATTCTTCTTTTTTAAATATTTTTGGGGGCTTTTGTTGCCTTTATTAGATAGGAGAGATGTAGTGTAGGGGGAGAGAGAGAGGGGATGACATGCAGCAAAGGACCAGGGCTGGACTCGAACCTGTGGCCACTGCAGCGAGGACACAACCTCTGTGCATGGAGCGCCTGCTCTACTAACTGAGCCACCCCACTCCTCATATTTTGATAACTTTGGCTGTGTTCATGCATATGGCATACATTTTGGCCAGATTGTGTATTTTGTTTAACATCTGAATTTCCAGCTCAGCTCCTACAATAAGTCTAAAATACACCGTGGAAACTAAATTGTTACGTTCAGACTGTTAAGTGGAATAGAATTTGTCATTTTTTACTTTTTTCCACCCCATGACATCATTTTTACCATATCTGGCATTTGGAGAAAATCAATCATCAGTGTTGCTGCAAATCATTGACATATGCCAGGCTGTGATAATGATAAAAAAAAATCAACTTTGCATGTAGTATATTGAAAATAATTCTTTTTGTATGTGTGGTTTTTTTCCATCTAAAAACATAGTTGCTTAGAGATTTGGACTGATGTTTGTGCATTTTGTATGCAGAGCAGTATAAGTATTTGACACTACACAAAAAATAGTAATGTATAAAAATCAATGTTGCTGCTAATCATTGACATACCCCAGGCTGTAATAATTTAAAAAAATATATACTAAGGATGTCATTTTTTTTTTCTTAAAAGCATTTTTTTACGGGGTTTTTTTCCAATTAGTGTGGACCATGTTCTTCTCCAAAACATGACCACATAGGTTCTTTGTACAAGCAGCTTATTACAACCCATATTTTTGATTATTGTGAGGCGTCAACCCTAATAGCTATAGTAATCATGTTGGGAGCAAAATAGGAAGTCAGGTGACCTTGTATAAACAGCAACAAGTCCATGTAATTATGCAGTAGGCAGTCAGATTATGACCAGCTTGATAAACTGTGTTTCTCTCTCTCTCTGCTCCTCTTCTGAGTTTGTGTCTGCCGTCAGTCTTCAGGACAACATCGCAGAGGGAGGCACTGAGTACGTATGCAGCTGTTTCCTCAGATTAGTCAGTGAAAGGCAATATAGCTGGGAAATCTGCCTCCACCTTTCTTCTTAACATCTCACTTAATGGATTTCCAAGGTTCCTTTTAATTTGGAAATCAGCCAAGAGATTTATTTCACTTATTTATCTCTTTTTCAAACTTTAACGATTGGTCCTAAGCTAATATCAAAGTATTGTCTTACACATTTACACTTTGTTTCATGTTTTTTAAATTTATATGCAAGCCAAAATGTAAAAACAACAATTTCCCCCCTACTCCATTCTTTATGCTAACCTAGGCTAATTCCTGACTCCTGCTTCATACTGAAATTCAGACTAAAATCAGACCTGCTTTAAAACGGCACAGATGCTGTTTTGGTTCCTTTGTGGTGTTTAAGATACCTTAAAAATTAAAGCCATGCTCCTATTCAATGGTCAAGCAAATTCTAAACAACTTTTAAAATGTTGCACAAATGAAATGCAACTTTGGTGTGATTTATCTGGTTTGGAGCAAATAAATTCAGCTTCACAAAGCCAACATTTTCTCATCCCAAGTTGTCACATGATGCCTCTTTGCAGTGGACTTTTGCATCTACATATTACACTTTAAGTATCCTTCTGTGTCTGCTGTTCACATTCCAGGATGCAGCTACCGTAATGTCAACACAAGCACATGGTGGGATGATGCAGCACACAATTATATTTAGGCAACAAAAGCACATGGCAACCAATGTCAAGAAATATACATGCTGGCACAGATGGTTAGGAGCAGGGGAAGGAAAAAAAACATCACATTCAGACAGGAAGCCGTCACTGGACTTCCACATTAAAGTCCAGGGTTTGTTGGACCCATCCACCGCCCCTCCTGCCCCCCCTATAGACGCCATCAGGCTCCTTATATTACATCGTTATTAGCAGCGTTTCAACTCGATGCCTTCCTGCGGCATATCGTGTGTAAGCCTTGTTCTCTAGTGGAAGCCGCCCCTTTGTGTATCATGCTGCCGCAGCAGGTGCCATCCAGCCATCCACCAGCACATAATGATACCGTGGCCAGTCCAGCAGCATTCTTTTCTTCAGCGTTGGCTTTTGGCATTGCGATCTTACAATGAAGCACTGACAGCAGCAGTTTTTGACATCTTTAGAATAAGAACGGGCTAGCAAAGCATAGTTAAAGTTGGTGGTGTAGGCTGTAAACAGAATAGAAGAGGTAGAAGTTGCGAACCAGAAACAAAATAAGTTGCCTTGACCATTTAACCATCTAAGAGAAAAATGGAGCATGGTCTTTAGGAGTTGTATTTTGATGTCAGCTAGTATTGGCCATGTTTCATGTTAATGAGATGAAGACAGTTGAATGCAATGATTCCAGAATCTTTTGTTGAGTTGCCTCTTAGTGAAGTGCTCTGTGTAAATTTGTGCTTTTATTATGAAAGCTAAAAGCAGCAGGGGTGAAGCTGTGGTGCCCTGCCATTGTGGAAAATGAAGTGTGTTACCATCTTGATTCACGCACGGTCAGTTTGGGCACATCTTAAAAACTACAAGGGCTGCAATTCTGATGCAGTGGAAGACACCATCAGCAGAAACAGCTGATCCATAACATAGGTCTGATTTTTGCTCTGTCAGAAACTATTTGACCAATTTCCATTTCCAAATTTCATACATCAACTGTTTTTTGACATAGGCAAAAACCGTCTCAAGTGGGCATAAAATGTGCAGTTGAAGAAGTTCTATCGACTTTTGCCATTTCCATGCAGCTTTTCCACTGTCATACTTAAATATATGGATGGCAGAAAACTTTCCTTTTCAAAAGAAAAAAAAAATCTTTCTCTGTGTGTGTGTCTCTTTTTTATCATTCTGTGTCTGTGAACACAGTGCAGGCGGAGCTCTTTATGGGTTTGTTTTTCTTCAGCAGCAGGTTGTGATTTGTTATTGTTTGAGCAGGATGGGTAATTGATCCATCGATTCAGTCAGAACTGATCAAATCCGATCGATGTATGTGAAGAGCAACTGCAAACCGCAAACTTTTAGACCCAGCACAATGAACAGTTAAGTTTTATTTTCTCTGTGCCTGGTATCCTATTTCTCCATCTGTGCCCAGAGTGCGCTCTGCGCTCTGAGAGTGGTGCAATGTATAACAAAACGATATTTATATTCTACGACACAGCGTTGTTTTGCCGGAGCCTCCTGTGTTGACATCCTGATAGCACAGACAGACTGACTCCATTCACATGAATGAGAGGGCTGCTTTTTCACAAAGAGCTGCAGTCGGTCTGAATGTGGCCAAACGCACAGGCATAAGATTGATTTTGAACTCTGATTTTCTGATTGGCGGGGAGGTGGTTCTCTCACATGTTTTGATTTGCTCCTTACATGTGTAAGTAGCAGAATTAGCTACCATGGCTACCGAAATCAGTGTGTTAGTAACACAAGCCCATAAGGTTTTAGAGAAATGATTGCAGCATTGTGACTGACCTCTCCCAGTGGCTGCAGACGTTGGGATCCTCCAGGTTGAGGGAGGAAGTGATGCAAGGCAGGAAACAGAAGGCCACAGCCAATATGATCATCCTGTGGCAGTGCAGAGACATGGCCATCTCAGTCAGAGCTGCACCTGCAGACAGCGATGGATGAGGAGAGGACAAGGATTAACTGCCTGCAGTTGAGTTCTTCATGTTTAGAAAGTAATCCAAATACAATCAAAAAAACAAATAAGGAGTTTTTTTTGTAAAGTAGTTGAATTCTTTATTTTTTTTATTTTCATTCAATTATATTGTATGTTTGTGTCAAAGTGGGACATAGTGAGTCTCAAGTGTTACCGGTGAAGTCCTTAGAGCAACAAGACCCAAGTCAAGTCCTAAACTTTGTGTTTTAAAGAAGAAATCAATTTTAAGTACAATCAGTACTGTTATATGATGACCCTAACATTGAAATGAAATGATGAATTGATAAGATACATGATTAGTGAATCTAGTTTTGCATCCATAATTAATCCATTTTAATGCAGCTTTCAACATTTGATTTTGAATTTGAGTTATCCTACAAGTTATCATACAAACAAACAAGCAGACAGAAAAAAAGTAATATACAGGCAATAAAAAACATAAAGCAAAAGAAATGGTCAAACACTATATGACTACATGTACTACATGAACACTACATATTTGAAAAGAAGTGACAAGAAGTACAAATTTATATAATCCCACCCGTTCTCCATAAATTATTGAATTTAAATCAACCAGCTTTCTCCTTACTAATCAAACAAAACAAAATAACTAAATCAAAAAAATGTTGCAATTGTGATGTCATACCTAGAAAGATGATGAGCAACAGAAGATATGACATATTGATTAAATATGTATCTCACTCACTAACAAAAGATCTTTGACTTGAGTACAAAGGCTAGCTTGCAGTGACCACAGAGCACCGCAGCACCAGGCAAGAGTCATATTTCATCTGGCCTTTGGGCAAATAACTTGTGACAACAAGATTAATTAGTAACAACTGATAATTCTTTTATTCAGCAAAGACAACAGTTTAGTGCCCACTTAAAGGTCTTTTGTGTGGGATGTAGTGGCATCTAGCAGTGAGGTTGCAGACTGAAACAACCTCACATTTCTCCTAGGTGCCAAGCATGTAGGAGAACTACGTTGGCAAATGCAAAAATGCAAAAATGCAAAAATGGAAATGATCCTATCTAGAGACACTGTACGTTCCGGGCTATTGTAGAAACAACGTGGCGAACCCTGAGGTAGAGGATTCACTCCGTATGTAGAAAAAAAAACTCATTTTAAGGTGACAAAAATGTGATTTATATCTTTTTGGGTGATTATAAAGTAATGAAAACATAGCTATGAATATTATATACAATGTCTGTCAATATGTGCCCCTAAAAGTCAATAGATGTCCGATGAGAGGCTGACTACCTGAATGTTTAATGTCGGAATGTGAAAATCTGACGTACCATCTTCTGCCTGTCTGCTGCTCTTGCTGACTGACAAACTTTCACTCCTGCTTGTTCAGTGTGACTAGCTTCAAAGTAGATTCACTGTTGTCAAGGAGTTGACTTGTTATAAAACATTTTATCCATGCTAACATAATAACTCAAGGGATGAAAATGTTGGTCAGTCAGGTCCACCACTTTGGTCCACAATGAAATTTCTTAAAGGCTACTGGATGAATAGTCAATGCGTCAGACATGCATGTTCCCTTGGAGCTGAATTATTATGACTTTGTTGATCTTAAAATTTTCCTAAAAGCTTTGTCCTCACCGCAACAACTGCAGGAGTCCTTTGGCCTTTTGCTGTATGTCATTCTCGCTCTCTTCCCCTTTCACATCTAAGCTGTCCGACCTAATAAAGGCAAAAAAGTCCAAAAAAACCCCACAGACACAAATTATTGTCCCTGGCGTGAACACCTGGTTTGAGCCATCCACCTCCCCTCCCCCCCACCAATGCTACGCCTGTTCTCAATCCAAAGTCATCAAGTATCACCATTTTTGCAATGATTTTGGCACAAGATCCAAATGCCAAGAACCACTTTTCACAGGTGAATGATACGCAGCATCAACTGAGAACGCAGCCAGACATAACTGGTTGTAATGTAATGATAAGCCATCCAGTCTGGCTGGCCGGATGGTACCTGTTGTTGCAGCATATTACAGTGCGTACCCACCAAACGCGATGAAAAATGATCACGCCTCAAGATTACATACAAAGTCAATGCAAAGACGCGACTTGACACCTCATTTTGCTGGGCGACGCGATGGACGCGACTGCGCGGCGCGTTGGACGCGAATTTCGCGTTGCGTTGGACACGAAATTCGCGTCGCGTTGGACGCGTTGAACGCTCAAGTTGAAATAATTGAACTTTTGCGGCGTCGTCGCGTGAAGACGCGCCGCGACAGCCTATCAGCGTTGAGATCGTCATCGACGTGCTGACGTATGGACGTCCTGGTGTTCCCTCGCAAAATCTAATCAAACCGCCAGAAACAATGGAGGAGCAGCTTATCGTCGCCGTCACCGCTCACTCAGAGCTGTATGACAGTTCCTGTCCCTTGTTGCAGGAGACGGTGGAACTCGCCGAGCTCACGCCGCCTCCGTAGGGTAGCATGCACCCAGAACCGACGTCGGCGCCTAGCCCGCAGACGACGCTGGGAACTTCTCCAGAGCAGGTGCAGTGCAGCGATCGTGGTTATCTCAGGCATGGTCAACGAGAGAATGAAATGCCGGAAGAAATGTTGTTGTTTGGGCGGGCTCGACGCGCGGCGCGATTTCGTCGCGTGTCGAGTCCCATTTTGGGGTTTTTGTACGAGCGTCAAAACTGGAGCGTCCGGCGCGACGCGATTTCATTTGAGGCGCGATGAAAT
The DNA here is from genome assembly GCF_026936395.1 of Plectropomus leopardus. Lineage (NCBI taxonomy): Eukaryota > Metazoa > Chordata > Actinopteri > Perciformes > Serranidae > Plectropomus > Plectropomus leopardus. Next base: position 1,874,880 of record NC_142195.1, on the reverse strand, counting down.
AATTTTCATCGCGTTTGGTGGGTACGCACTGTTAGGCAAACGGGCTGCGAACCTGCCACGTCTCCATGATGCGCTACTGGGACAGGTTGACATGCTGCCGGTAGCAACATGATATAAAGAAGGTCCCTATAGGGCAGATGGGAGGGGCCAATGGATGGATCCAACAAACCCCAAATTTTCATGCTGGAACCTAACCATCCGTGCCCTTGTTGCGTAATCCTAAACGTGCGCTTTTGCTGACACCCCGGCACTGGTTGCCACGTGCTCTTGCTGCCTGAACGTAACCACATGCTTTTGTAGCATTATCTCACTATGTGCTTTTGTGGACATTCCAGCATTGATAACGTCAACAGCAGATGCAGAAGGATACCTAGAGTGTAATATGTAGACACACAAGTCCACTTCAAATAAGAATATGTTGGACTTGCATGCTACATCAGTAGCTCTCAGTGTCAAGTGTTGCCGTGGATGGCTTCACATTGGGGTTAGATGCAAGCCAAGAGCCTCTTATAAAGATGCTTTGGTATGCCGAGGGGCATGTCAGTGCTTGACAACCTGGGAATGAGAACAGGCTGACATTCTCCATTACTGCTAATTAGCAAAGAGTTGCAAGTCTTTCTGATTCGGTCCGTTTAAGTCTAGAGGTAGTCAGATTATGACTTGAGTTCAAGTCATGAGACTAAAGTCCACACCTCGGGTGTGTGCGATGTCAGGATATTTGTAGGATTATGTGTACTGTGTGTGTTGAAATAAGTCTGAATTTGACACAGGCTGAAAAAATGTGATCTTTTCTATTTTTTATACTTTCATGTTTCCTCATTGAAGTCTCTTTTTTGCTTTTGTTTGCTCAGTCTGGTCAAAGTGAGAATTTGAAGACCTGCAGGCTTTGCAATTTGCAGTACTCTTTCATCACGAAACACATCAGTCACACACACTTTCCAGGGAAACCTTAAATTTCCAAAGTAGTGCCTTTAGTAGCAATATAAATGTTTGATTTAAACTGATCTAGGTCATAATCAATAGTATTCAGCACAGTTCTATCTTTACCGGCTGTTGTGGAACCACAAACATGAAGATACTCGGTTCTCTTTTACACAGCTGTCGTATTTCGCTTACCACAATGACAAAACTACAGTGAGCAATTAGTGGCTCAGCAGCGCTCTGGTGTAATTTAGGTATTTCAAAGCTTCTTATAATGATAAGGAAGATATATGAGGCACTGACAGTTTCTGTCTGAGGAGCAAAGTTTTGACAGTTTGATAAGAAATAAGGGTTCATTCACTTTAAGAACAAAAAATAAAAATCATGACTCCAACACTGAATTCATGTCATAAAATAAAAATCATTGTATACACATTTACCCACATAGATCTGCCCATGCATCTAGTGGGACTGAGGAATATAAAGCTTCGAGTCACTAATGTGAGATATGTTTACGCGTGTCTATTTCTAGGCAGCAATGGTTTCTGTGGTTTTCACTAACAAACTAGAAATCTTTCATTTTTAGTCAGGGTGAGGCATCCCTCTCACAGAGTTCAACAAACAACTGCAGTGTTGGTCTACCTTCTCAGCTATGAGTTTCTTTATACCAGGGCTGTAGCCAAGGCCATGAGTCCCCCCAACACAGTCAGTTTTCTCAAGATTATGTGACCATCAACAATATGTTTCAGTTTGTCAAATCACATAGGATGGATTATTATGTATGTAGTATTGATGTTTTATATTGATGTAAAACAATTTTGGAATGAGGGGACAGATAAGTCCCTCCTTTAAGTCGGAATGAGAGGTTATTACTAAACAGCGCTAAAAAGTTCCCAGAATCAGCTGGCAGGAGGGGACCATGGGCAGGATGTGTGTGACATTCTGATTACATGTAGTGTGTGCCAGACAGCGCAATAAGGTTAAAAAGCAACTAGTAGCTTACTCAGAAAGGAAAAAAAGGTGGCCGTAAATGTCCACAAATTGGGAGAAAGGTCGGTTCAGAAGCTCTTTACCCTCCGAGGAGGGGTGGAGATCAGATCAGCCAAACGCTAAGTGATTGTTATGACATGTTGTGTCGTTATTGCCTACAAAGTACTGCCGCACTAATGCGTGTGTTTCATATCAACCTGGAGGCCGAGACTGTTGTGTTACATGCCGTGCCATGCTTCTTTTGGTTACCTACACCGGCATGCTATCTAAAAATCTCACACTGAAGCAGCCTGATGCTGTAGTTTTTTGGTTCTGTGTAAAATACAAAGCCGGCATTAAGAAGGGACTTCCTAGTGGCCTTATGGTGCCATCTCTGTGGGAAAAGGGTCACTGGCTCAGAGCCTACAGGTGGATGTAAGTGGAGTAGCAAAATGGTCTTGACCACCTACACTAGTGCGCAGGCTTTGTTCCATATGTTGCATTGGGTTTTGGTTTACCACCTGAACCCTTCTGTCACTCACTGAATGCAATTTGAGTTTGTAATTCTTTTATGGCATAGAAATTACTATGGTCAATTCACTTATTTTTCCATGTTTTTGTGTCTAAGTGACTGATGGGTACAACCATGGTCATGTATTGATTGAGAAAAAAAGGCTTGGGTTTGGCGATGTTGATTTTGGGGCATTTTTTGTTTCAACAAAAATGATGTTATTCTTTAACAAAAAGGTCTATCTCTGTAGGGATCCTTTCCATAATGTTGTCAGACACTTAGCCTGTCAGTGGCAAAAACGTCACTTTTAGTGGACACACATTGAGGAGGGGTTATATCCCCCAAGTGGTTTGCAGCCTGTTTCACCATACTGGACCAGTTTCAAAAACTGTTGTCTCCATTAGTCACTTAGAAAAAAAAAACATGAAAGTAGTGTGCAGGTTGGAATATGGCTGTTATCCTTAAAGCTCTCACAAAATAATACAGGATATGTGCAAGTTCAGTTAATTTTCTCAGATATACCTGCATCTAATATGTAGACAAATGGATCCCTCACAATTGTTCTCTCACCACACTGCCTAACTGAGGGCTCCTGGTTTAATTTGTAACCTCTAAAAGCACTACTGTCCCCACAGAGGCCAATGAAGTTGAATTTAATGGGTCTAAACTACTGCTAAGTCATGTCAGATCTTATCCCGTTTTTTATTGTTACATCTATTATCACCATCACAGTGAAGCTGGAATTACTGACAGTGAAACCTATTGTGACAAATTGAAATCTCAGAGCTAAAGTGTATTCAGGAAGCAGGAGGACACAGAAAACCCAATTTGTGTGTGTGTGTGTGTGTGTGTGTGTGTGTGTGTGTGTATGTGTGTGTGTGTGTGTGTGTGTGTGTGTATTTGTGTTTGTCCTACATCCCAGTCCCTGTTGTGTTTCTCCCAGCCATTCAGTCGAGCATATTTTTGTGTGTACCCAGTGAACGGCCTGAAAAAACATCCTGAGCATCAGTAGTCCTGTCACATCACCTGTGTGGACTTTATTACTTTATTACTTAGCGGTGGTCAAACTAAAGTGCAAAGTTGCTCTTTGACCTCAGCAAAATCTGAGCCCTAACCCATTAGACGGATGAGGAGGAGGGAGTCATCGAGATAACTCATCAATCCCAAACCTGAACAGTTATTTCTGCTACACCTTTCCACACGTTAATATCAGCTTAATGCTGCCTTCATGTGCTCCCAGAAATATCCTATTTTCTGTATTTATAAGGGAAAAGCATATGAACAGCCCTCCAAAGTCGTAATTATGAGTGGGAAATTGGTAAATTTCAATGATTTTCCAAGTTGTGACATTTGCTTGACATTTCAGGGCAGCAAAATGGTGGAAAGCATGGAAACAGTGTCAACAATTGACAGCAAAGAATATATCTATTTTTATATTTTGTTCCTAGTAGCTATCATTTACTTTTATAAATAGCTCATGTAAGTATATGCACCTATTAAATGTAGCAAACAAGCAAACTTTGAACTCTAAAGCATGCCAGGCAAGTATTCTAACATTGAAAACGTTGTTTTATAACACGTGTTGCTGAAAAGACATCATAAAAGCATAAACATGGTGGGCAAAAATCAATGTTTGGTTAATGGTAAGAAACTTTTTTATTAATTCATGTATTAAATTTAGATTTTTCATCACATGTAAAGTGTAATATGCTATTAATGTTAACTGCTGCCTATGTAGAGTGACCCAGTTCAAATACAAAAATATAATATATAAATTATATAAAAAATAAAATATATAAAAATATAAACTGGAAATAGCAATCAACCTCTTGTTTAAACTCTCGCAGCAATAAAATGCAATTTTTCTATTTCTATTTTTTCACAGAGCAACAACTGTTGACTTTGTGTCCCATTGGGTGTCAAGGTAAGATACCACATCACAGACAGAGTGGACAAGAGGAATGAATAAAGCCACCAATAACTCATTTACATGTACATATGACATGCGATATTGTATTGATAGACTAGAAGAAAAAAGAAAACTATCTACTCTTTAGTTTTATATGAAGGTACTGGCTCAAACAAAGATGCTGCTATGGTCTTTATGTTATGTGCTCATACATTAAAAGAACCAAACTTCATGTACACTATTAAAAATTATGTGTGAAAGACTCGTGTAGCTACCAAAAGAGGTGCTAAAATCTAAAATATCAACTATAAAAGTATCACTTTAACCCCTGGGGATTTTTAGGATTTGTCAGTGTGTCCACAATAAATATGTCTGGTCTTCTTCCTTAATGGTTCAGAAACAGCTGGGGACTTCAGCACATGATATGGCCACTTTATTAGTCCAGCTGCCTGATGAGTCTATCTATTGCGGTGAAGGAGCTAAACGTCTCGAGGCCAACAATGTCAGCCCTCTGTCCTCCGGATTGCCCGCTTTGGAAAACATTGGTTGATGGAGGAAGCCTGCAAGATGTCTCCAGTGGCTGTATGGCTGCTGACAGTGTGTCTGTGCAGGCGCTTTATGGACCAGCAGGGCCAGTCCTCTCTAGTTTCACTGAGCAAAGAGCAGGCACAGCTGCAGCCACCAACGCTGACCCCCCCACCACCACCACCACCACCACCACCCCGAGACAACTGCACTGCTGCACAAACAAGGGCCATGCTGTGTGTGTGAAAGGGCTCCAGACACACAACTCCTAATGGAGCGGATTAGGCTGGACCGCACAACTTTGATACACTGTTCCAGGCAGCACAAGTATTGACGCCTCTCTGTCCACTCACAAAGGACTGCAAGGAACTAAGACCTGCTGTCTGAAGTCCCTCCAGAGATGGACAAAGGCTGCTCTCAAGCCATGGCCCACCATTTATTTGCAGACACATGCAGTTTGGGACTCATTTTCTCAAATGCATGAAGCGTCGCAATGTAGCTTAAATGAGATTTACGGATTGGTTTGATTGTTTTTAAAACTCTGTACTCACTGTTACCAAGTGATCACTAAATTGTTCACCCTTTCACAGGGCTGATGTGGCAATGAGCTGGCTGTTCAAAACTTGCACATAGGATCACATTTTTGGGCATCATTATTTGATAATCAAGTTTTTATATTCTGGGTTGACTTGAGAGGTATCACAATATTACAGTAAACCAGGGTGTTTAGAAATTCCCAAAGATATTTGTTCATTACTGTCATAATACAGGCGTTTCTCATTCTATTAAACTCATATATGTAGTGCACAGCATGCACCACTAGAGCTCAGTCTCCAGTCTCTACTGGTGGAACAGGCAGCTGAGCTGAAAGACACAGTGACGTCTAGTGGTGGAGGGAGAAGGACTGTAAACAGCCGGCAGCCAGCAGGCAGAGAGACCATGGGGAATAACATAATGTTTTTTATATTGGTGAATTAAGGATCTATTTCAACCACACCGGAGCTGGAGATTTTTGGAAAAGTAGATTTACTAAATGGATTACTAGCTTATACCGTCATATACCTATCCCATATCCCATATCCCAGTTAAATTTGAGGAAGGTATGAAGTTGTGAAAAATTACATACACCCAAGCCTCATGCTGTGAATTTTTCTTTCTTAAATTTGAGCATGCTGTGTTGTTAATCTGTTTATTTATTTGTTGGTTGGTTTTATTATTTAGTTTGAGGGGCTCTTTAGGAAAAAAATGGAGAAAGCAGCACTCTCCCATCAGGCCTCACTGGTTTTGCCTGACAAAACAACAGCTGAAGTTGATGAGGTCGGCCTACAGCTGACTCTAATGGATGTTGAGCAAGCCTGACAGAGTCCAGCTTAGACTGATTATAGTGTACAACTCTGACCACATAGTGTTGACTCTGACCAGCTGAGCACCTGATGTGCCAAAATGATTGTCATACTGAGGATGTCAAAGAAACATAATAATAGTGATGGTATAGAATAAACAAAGCCTCCCTGGGACTAAACATCTCTAATACAGTCTCAATGTGTGGGAAACACACACTGTGTATTATTAGGCACACATTCTGTGATGACAGTCTAGACTGGAAGATTTAGTTGCAAACTTTTAAATATCTTTGAAGTGTTTACTCAAAAACATCCGTCACTGATGACTGGCTGACTGAAAGCTCTGCAAAAACACAGCTGCTGCATGTGTGTATATACAGTATTTATGTTTGTGTGTGTGTGTGTGTGTGTGTGTGTGTGTGTGTGTGTGTGTGTGTGTGTGTGTATGTTGTGTCCTGTCTGGTTTGTTGGCCATGCTGTGTTTTGGCTTTCACCTCACACAGTCAGCTGTGTGTCTCCTGCAGTGAGAGCTCACTTTCACTGGGGAAACACCACACAGTGTGTCAGTATGTTTCCATTCACACCAACACTCCAGCCACTGCAAGTCATCAGCCTCAGGGCAACAGTTCACTTCCAACAGTTAAGATTCGAATGAACAGGATTCCATTAAGAACCTTACTGACATGGACAGTACATCCATTCAAACTGCATGTCCATTTTATAACTTGATTTCATTTTGGATTCTGATGTTAATAAAGACAATCACAGAAAGATGTTTGTCAGTTTCAGGTATGTTTTGTCATATATTTAATTATTATTCCTCATGTAAACACAGGCATCACCAGTGCACTCAGACTACCATATTATAACCTCAACTGCTGAACTGCACATTCTGCTGCACCTGTTGGAAGTTATTAATCAGTCCTAAGGACATAATATCACATTAGAGTGAATTCTCCCAACTCCCACACTTACAAGTCATGCTCTCAATTTACATGGCACTTCGGCTCCACAACAGAGACTTTGGAAAACACTGCTGAACCTTTTGTTTGAAAACTCCAGGGCTGCAATTATGCATTTTCATTCAGGTGGAAATGGAGACTTTTGAAAATGTTGTCACAGACACCAGCATTTGCTTGCATTGGGTCTTAGCAGTCACAACACGTCAAGCCAAAACATATACATCTGGGTCTACGTGGCAAAAAAATAATCTTTAAAAAAAAAAAAAAAAACTCATGCCATGTTCATGTGATATGCGTTTTCAGGCATGTAAGTATGGATGGAGATAATTTCTTAAAGGTGCTAAATGCTTGTGTGTACAGTTATTGTTTTTGTTAAAACATAACAGAAAGGATGTGTCAAAAGACTTAATTTCATTTCAGCAGTTCCACCTTTAACCACCACTGTTACATCTTTAAATACTTCCATTTCAAATTGCCACTTCAGCTTCTTTAAGTACTGCAAATCTGCATCATTTCCAGCTCAAGATAACCACCAAATTAGAAAAGGCACAAAGAATAAGTCACTTATTCATTTAATCTTTGGTTATTTGAAGAGTTTCAACTAGACTTTTGTGCCAGAAACAAGTGCATGTATACTGAAAACCTAACCTTTTCAGTTTTGTTACTACAGCCTTACCTAATGACATTCTGACAGAGGGCATGACTACTGCTGGGTGAACTGAACACATTAGAGGTCTATATGGGCCAATGTAAAAATGTATCAAACTGAATTTTGCTGGCAGCCTTCTACTGGGAGCACTGGTTCAGTCCAGGATAAACCTCCCCTCATTGGCATGATCTCAACACATAACTGAAGACACCAAACATCACTAGGTCTGCAATATGTTAACATGGTGGTATCTGACAGGAACTAACCCTACCTCACAGTTTCACTCTTACAACTGCAGCTGGTGCTCCTAAAAAGTGTGTGTGATTTTGGCAGGTGGCAGTTATTAGACTCATTTAAGTCTCTCTGGCACTATTTGTTCAGTCTTTATCCATAGAGTCCCTTACTGGTTTTAACAGGAACAGGTGGGGCCTTTAAAAAGCCATTATACTCTGCAATGAAATTACAAGGGATCCATGCAGTGCATATAAAGTCCAGCTTTGCACTGCATGGTAAAAGTCCATGGTTTAAAATGGCAGAAGGACCGCTTTGGCATGCTCTTATAAAATCTCAGAAATTCAAAGTAAAAAAGATAGCAAACATAGCAGCTTTAAATATTAAATAAAATTTATCATTAATTACTTATAGAGCTCAAGGAAGGAGTCCTAAAAAAAATGAGTTAGCATATTAGCACTCCTGGTTCCCTCATCTCAAAACTGAATGGGTTTGTGGTTAGATGCCTGAAATAAGATCTAGGTACACATGCATAAAATACAACATAAAATACACCAGTAAATACCTCATTCGTTAATTTTAGGCTTTTTTGGCCCCTTTAAAAAAGGGGAAAAAGGCAAAAAAAGGTCTCTTAACAAATTACAGTTGCTACCAAACACTACTTTACAGTCTCGTTGTCAGGGTGACGTGATTCAACCTTAGTGGAGATGTTTATAGCCTAACGTTAGCTTTTTACTTCTGGCAATTGCATTCAGGCTTCAAATCATAAAAGTAGTGTTTATTTGCGAAGATTCTCTTGGCTCTCTTGCATTCTTGGCTGAACAACAAGTGTAAGTATCAAAAATGTGTTTTTTTTTCAGATCTTATTTTGTAATAACCATCAGTCCAATGGAAAAATGCTATAGGCTTTTTGACAAGGGAACCAGGGTGATGCGTCATCCCTGGAGCACTATATACTGCTCGTGTCTGAGTCCAACCAGACGTAAACACAGAAAGTAGCCCTCACAATTGACCTTTCGCTAAGCCCCACCCCCTTAGCTCACCTGGACAAACAGTCGGCGTTGTGTAGCTGCACGAAATGTGCCTGGCTCGTGGCATTTGAGGGCAGGTTGCACAGTGCGATGAAAACAATATATGAAAACTGATGAATATTAGTTTATGCCAGAGATCCATGTTTGTTCCTGCCAATCAGGAAAATTATTCTGATATCTTTCCTGAGAATTAGGAGTAACATTAAAAGTATTAAACATAGAAATGTTTATTATTTTCGTATTTTCACTGTTTAAAAGTCACCCAAATGCAGGGCAAAAAAATCTCTGTAATTTACATTTTTTGGGTGGAGGACCACAAACCCCTTAGTCTGGTTTCAAAGCTTCCCTATTTTTGAGGTCTCAAGGTTGGCAGGTACGCCTCTGCACACTAGGCCAATACCAGAATACAGGCCATCATTCAAAACTTACAAATTACATTAACAAACAAAGTCCATATGACTTTGAGCTTATCAAAAAATGTTCCAGATGAATGTCAATATGCTTTCCACCCATGCACTGTGTGTAACTGTAAAGTGGAAGAAGGACTGCTTCACCCACTTATGTTTCCAAAAAACTGGTGGCAACATCCTCCCTCCTAAAATAGTCAAGTCTTGTGGCAAAGAGCAGTCTGCTCTCTGTTTAGTGGTGGACTGAGCTGTCCAACTGTAAATGGATGGGAGAGGTGGTAGGATGCAGGTCATTGCTGTCACTTTAGGAATTGAGCGGTTTTGCGTTCCTAAGGTGCAGTTTACAGTCAGATGGGTTGCAAATTGCAAGTACTTTCCTTAATCAATCAAAACATTAAAACTTTGCTTATACAGAACAAAGTTCAAAGCAACACATTTCACATTCTCCGACAGCAGTGAACAGCCTCCTAAACATATAAATGTATAGAGGTCTGGGCATGTGAAACACATTAAATATAACTTGGCTTTGTTTACTTCATTTTCCAATGTCACCACCGCACTCTACTTCCAGACCCCAAGAAAGCCAACTTGTCACAAAAAAGTTAGGCTAAATTGCACCCTTCGTTTGTTATGCTAGTCATCGAAACATGCTTTCAAAATACACCATTCTATTGATAGATAAATTGCAAAAGGATATACATATTTTATACTTTAGAGTCAGATCTTTATTTGAGCAATTAAATTTCACATGTTCGATCATATTCTTAACCTCTGATTAACCAGTTGTTGATTAATCATTATCATCCCTAGTATAAAGTATTTTTAAAAAGTATTTTTCTCATTTTTTACACCCCCTTTGTTTGACATTTTAGGTAGGCTTGAGCGTATGTAATATTTCATACCTTCATACTATCCTGAAATTTCACCAAGTTATATGACAGCATAAGTGTGAAGCACTAACCCCTTCTCCCTCCACCACTAGGTATCGCTGTGTCTTTCAGCTCAGCTGCCTGTTCCACCAGTAGAGACATGAGAGACTGAGCTCTGGTGGTGCATGCTGTGCACTACATACAATGAGTTTAATAGAAAGAGAAGCTGTATTTATGACAGAATTGAAAAACATACTTTCAAGATTTCTTTATACCCTGGTATACCATAATACCATAATACTGCACAAGTCTAGTTTAATCCAAAAAGAAACAAAATTGATTTTTTTTCTAGCAGAAACTTAGTCCTGGCCATGTGGAGCATTTAAACCATTTCTAAAGTGGTAGATGAAGTACTCAAAGACTTGAGACATGTTACAATTAAGGGCTTCATTATGACCTATTTGTCCTGGCTCTTGCCCCAGCCACTGCTTCAATAAGTTGGACTGGAAATGTTTTTGTCATAGGAGGGGTAAGCTGAGTGCTACTTTGTTCAGCACAATAACAAACATTAAAAGTGATTTCAGAAGACTGTTTGGTCATCCAGCTGTTCATTGCTTGGTGGTAATAATAGCCTGTAACAATAATTGAACCAAAACCTCCCAGGGGACTGTTCAAATATTTCTTAAGCACACGGGAGGGAGTTGCTGTATGTTTTTTGATTTGGGTTTGGGGAGGGACATTCAACTGTAGTGTACTGAGCATAGTGGCTTGATTTCTTTTAAAAGTATGGAAGGAAGGCCATAAGCAAGGAAAGAAAAAATGACCCCAAAATAAGTAAGAAATCACTAAAAAGTATAAAAATATTACCTGAAAAAAGAGGTAAAAAAAAACAACAACACAGAAATGTCCTGGGGAAAAATATAGTTTTTTTCCCCAAGCTTTCCTCCTTGAAATTTTTCTTAGCTTTTTAAAAATAATTCACTTAATCTACTAATTTCTTGCAATTCGTGGAAGATTTGTTGCTCATTGTCTTTTTCCCCATGTTTCTGGAAAAAATGGCACCAATTTGTTCAGAGTACAAAAGGTTAAATAGCCTACTTGTGAAAGGCGTCTGAAAGCAGCATAAGAATGGTAATGTGGCTCCTGGTTTCAAAGGGTTAAATGCTCATATATTTTGTATTTATTTTAAATACCCTCAAAACTGCAAAACCCACAAGTGGGTTTGAAAAGCATGTTATCTACAAAATCACACCATATATCATAGAATGTGTGAAATGTGGTTATTTATGGAGTAAGGGAGGGTCATGCATTTCCCCCCGTCACTCAAGGAGGATAAAGAAAAAATATTTGTAGCTCCCGGGAGGATCATGACATAAAAAAATTTTAAAAAATAAAAATAAATAAATAAATAAAAGACAAAGTCACACCCCAGCCAACCCCATACAGTCCCTAACTACAATAAAGTCTATCTCTCTGAAATGAACGGGGATGTTATGCATAAAATGATAAGACTATACCAACTATTTTCACAAATATGTAGTCCAGTACTTGAATAAATGAATAAATAGGCAGTGGTGGATGAAATACTCAGACCTCAGTCCTGCACTCAAAATGTTACTTAAGTAAAACTGCAAAAGTTTTAACCTCAAAATATACTTAAAGTACCAAAAGTAAAAGTAGTCTCTATGCGGAATGGGCAATTTCACAATTATATTTATTATATTACTGGATTATAATGGTTCATTACTTTCATGTTGCAGCTGTTAAAGGTGGAGCTGATTTTATTAATGTATATACTGCAGGGTAGATTAACCAATAAAAGTATATAATTTTTTATTGTTTGATTTATATTTTACATTAAAAATCTAAATGCAAAAGCAACTGAAGCTGTGAAATAAATGTGATGGGTAGAAAGTACAATAATTGCGCCCAGAGTGTAAAGGAGAAGTATAAGTAAAATGGAAAATGGAAACATTAAAGTGATGTACAAGTACATCAAAATTGTTCTGAGGTACAGTACTTGAGTAAATGTTTTCATTTACTTTTCACCCATGTGTGTAGGCTGCTTGAATAAATGTTCCTCTCCATTCCTGCAGACAGGAGCTGTGGAGTTTCTCACGCTGGGAGAAAGACAGCAAACAGCAGGTTTAGGACACTTTGTGTCCCCACCTTTACAAGACAAATAATGTCGGACAATTCAGTAAAAGCTGATGATGAAATATCGCCAGTAAAACAATACCTGTGCTACACGCTCAGTGACTCCCATCATGTGCAGTCACATCGTCTCGGTGCACTGACTGATTTACGAACAAACGTTTACCTTTCCTAAGAGAGAGTGCTGGTCTGGCCCTGGCGCATGAGTCCTCCTCTGCTGCTGATGCTGATGTATATCCAGTCTTTAATCGTTAAAAACAACAGTGCTGTCCTCTGAAAGGTCCATCAGACGTCCAGCTGTAGTCACTGTTCGCAGTGTTTGTCGCTGTGTTGAGTCGGATGGGAGCAGTCTCCTGCAGCGTCTCATCAACACACCGACAAACTTTTCCTCTTCTCAAATCACTGGACCCACTGCTGCCGTGACGTCACCGACCTCTCCGCCAATCACGGCTTTCACAGAGCCCTGCAGGTTTCATTCATGCGAAAGTGACAGGAATCATTTCATTTCTCTCGCCGTACAATCTCTGTAATTAAAAACATAAATATGTACAAAGACATTATGGATACCTGACGGGAGTATTGTCGTGACGGAAAAGATTTAGTAACAGCGAATAGAGAAAAAGTTATTTTACCTCAAATGATGAAATACCTGGAAGCCATGCTTGAGTAAAAATACAGATATTTTACCAGAAGATGACTTTGGTTTAAGTTAAAGTCACCAATTAGAGTATACCTGAGTGAAATCAACAATCTTGCAGAGTGGTGCACAGAGAACAACCTACTGCTTAATATCAGTAAAACCAAGATGCTGATTGCTGATTTTAGAAAGAAAGGCAAAGACACACAGGTGGAGCAGGTGAACAGCTTTAGGTTCCTTGGAATTACGATCACTGAGAACCTATCTTGGTCAACACACATCACCACCCAGGTCAAAAAAGCACAGAAAAGACTCTACTTTTTATGGAAACTTAGGAAGGCTAAATTCTAGAGCAAGATCACTTCTACTGAGCAGCAATAGAAAGCATACTGACTGGAAACATCACAAACTGGCATTGTTCGTGCCAGGACAGTAAGGTTCTACAGCGGGTGATTAAAACTGCCCAGAACATCACTGGTTCCCATCTACAGAGCATCAGTGACCTCTGTGAAGTGAGGTGTCTGCACAGAGCCCAAAGGATTCTGAAAGACAGCAGCCACCCCAGCCACAGTCTGTTCATCCTGCTGCTATGTGGAAAAAGATACAGAAGTATGCGCAGCCAAACTACCAGACTACAGAGCAACCTCTTTACCCTGGCTGTGAGACTCCTCAATTCCTCCTTCAACACCAAAAAGATGTGCAGGATTTAGGATCAACTTTAATTTCATTTCTTCTTAAACCACATTTAAAGAAAAATGGCAATAAATCTACCTTGTACCTTGTACATTGTAAAAGGAACCTCACTCAGTTCTCAAAAACCTGATGTGCCCAAAGTGATGTTGATAGACATAACATGAGCGGCTGTCCCTCATTGTTCTTGTGGATGGACAGCCAGAGGTGCCTGTGCCTCAGCTGAGCAGCACCACATTGAAGGTAAACATCTGGGACATCTGGAGGAGGGAAGTATCTGCTGTCTGAGCCTCCATGGTGTCCTCAGTGGCCAGCTCAGTCTGCAGGAGAGTGAAGCAGTCCAGCATGCCTGCCTTATTGCCATATTGCCAGCTCCACTGACATTGCAGCAGTCAAACGTGTCAGTTGTCACCAGCCATCAGGTCAAAGAGAAGCGAACAGAAGAGACAGGCCTTGACGTAATTCTCAGTTGGTAGACCATTCTTGTCCCACTGTCAGCCGACTTAAGTTTGGCTCTCTCCCGCTCCCACTTGGAGTCTTGGAAGATGGGCAGAGCCTGGATGGACTTGATGAATCACCATCTACTGGGAGGCGCAGAGCAAGACTTGGCCTGGGCTTGGTACCCTTAGCCGAGCAGTAGCACACCTTGAGGCTGTTGGAGGTCAACAGGAGAAGGAGCACATGGGAAAAAAATTGCGAGTAAGCATCCCATTAACACCAGAGGGTGTATGGAATCAAACAATGTAGACCTTCCTCCAAGTTTTATTGTGTGTGATTGCCAGTGGTGTACGGACATTTTGACAGATCCTGGTGCAATGCCATTATGATGGGCCTAAGTGCACACTATTGTAAAAGGCAGAAGGCACAAGGTCAATTTATTAGTCATTTTTTAAACATATTTTAAAAAATGAAATCAGAATTTGTCCTTGATCCTGATTTTTGGAGTTGTAGGATGAGTTGATTCAAATGATCAGCTACTATGAAAATTCCATCTGGTTGCTCGGGCATGATACTGCTGATGGCATTATACAACTACTGCAATGCACTTTTTGAATTTACATCAGTCTTGTGACCTGTTGGCTCTGAACAAGGTCCATCCATCCAGTGCAACAGCTTGATCCAGGATGTTAGGGGTTAACCATGTCTCTGTGAAGATGTTAGCAGTCTCTGCTTTCCCATTGCTGAGTATTATGTATGGTCTTGTCACATGATCAAATAGAGATTTCACATTGGACAACATCAACTTACATATTATCCATCATTGTATATGACAAAAATGCCAACAAAAGAAATGAATGATTTTATGATTTATCTTAAGAAAGTGCATCATTTTGTTATAAATTGCTCCTGACACTTTCACTATTTATGTCATTGTTGATGACATAAAAAGATAATTGCACTTTTTTCAATTTATTCGCATTCTTTTTTTATTCTTTTTCCTTAAAAATTGGTATATTTCTGAGGTGGCAATCTGAATCACATGCAGGGCCTGCCCTCTCTATGGTCCCCCCACCCCAATGGCCACAGAGCAACCGCACAACCTGCACTGTCTATATTTACAGTGATCGCTACCTCCTGCTTGGGCAGTGAATGCAAAGATCTGTGGCATTGTAGATATTGCATATATTTGGGATTTGCACCTTATTTTTATGACTTTTTAATATTTGCACTCTTCCTGCTTTGTATTGCAATTGTTGCAAAAATAAGATAAAAAAAGACTGCATGGTTATGCAGGTAAAATGAATTTACAATGCAAAAGGGGTAGTTTGCCCTGAAATGTTACTTTTATATAATTTATGTGTACTATGTATCTGATTTTTAAGTGCATATAGGTCTGACAAAAGGTGCAGAAAAAAATCTAATCAAAATCAGATCATGTTTGTCATGTACACAACCATGCACAGTACCATGTGTAATGATTTTTTTTTCGGTGCCTTGCTGAATAACACATCTTAAAAATAAAAAAAAGTCAGATTAAAATACAGTTTAAAACTCAGCTGTGTTTTAGACAATTTCCCATCACAAGAGGTCATTAGCAGTAAAAGCTCACCAAAATTTGTGATAAGACTAAACCTTTGGCATTGAAAGCAGCCCTAACCAGTATTTATGGGACTTGAATTTACTATCTTTTGGACTCTTCTGCCACCTGCTGGTGCAACTCTTCAAAAATGAACTGCAGACTGAGCAACATAAGCATATTAAAGCTAAATACTAACTGATTCCTAACAGTTTCAAAATCTAAATAGTCTTATTGTGGAATGAAAATGAGTCTAATTATCAAGGAGGCTGCTCTATCGTGGCCTATCTTATGAGGAACTCGAAGGAAACAACACTTTATCTTTGTTGTTTAATCCCTGATAATTAGCATTTGCAGTCTTGTGTTCATGGTGTGTGTGTGTGTGTGTGTGTGTGTGTGTGTGTGTGTGTGTGTGTGTGTGTGTGTGTGTCTGTGTGTGTGTGTGTATGTGTAAAACTGGAAATAACCAAACTAATTGCTCCTCTTAATGAGCAGCTGTCTGTTTTCTGAGCGAAAGATCAGAGGATATTTGGGTGAAATCAGGTAAAGTGAGACACTTCTTGGCAGATGATCAAGAAAATGACCTAAAACTCTGCAGACCACCTGAAATGATACTTTTAGAACTTGTTATGTTTCTCTGCTATATTTCGATGAAGAAACTATGTTGCAAGTGAAATTATTTATAAACTTTAGACCTGACTTTAGACATTGAGAGCCCTGACCTCACTCCTATGACATGTCGGGGTAAAATGGGACAGCTGTTCAGGTAAAGTTTAACAATCATGTTTGTTGAATGGTTAAATCCATTTATCAGTTCAGTCATTAATTTATTAAATCATTCATGTAACCTGTGGTTATATTATCAACATTGGACATGCGTGTGTAACATTTATGGCTAATTCTTGAATACTGTGTACTCATTGAAAACCCTTCCCTATAAAACAGTGTTGTGAAAATATTTTGCTTATAAATCAAACAGTTAAGAGCTGCACCCTATTACCATTTTGTTGTCATACTCTTGTTTTAGTTGCAGTGCTCTTATTATCAAAATGAGAAAATCAACATGACACTTAGCTTTCCTTGCATGTTCTGGAAGCAGTGGATTTTTGAGTCTTTGCATCTGCCCATCGAAGTTATCTCAGACTGATAAAAATGATTGTAGCCTGAAATACATTTGTAACAACAACTAAATAACATGTTTTGTGACTGGCTGCTAAAATTTAAAAAGCAAAGGACGTATTTGTCCGATTTTACCTGATGCCACACAGTACCTGGTTTATTCCTACACTGTTACTTTATGCGTTTATTTTGAAGGATCAGTCCAGGGTGGTTGCTGTTGGCATGGAAATGCATAAATTAGGCCTACTACTGAACACATGACTATGCAGGGTCATTCTGTTTCATTAGAAAAAACATTATCACATTCGAGACTGCAGGATGCGTTTGTAAAAATACCATTGCAATGAGTTTAAGTGTTGAAGAGGAAGCTTTTTTTCTGCAAAGAACATAAAAATGATCGGAAGTCTCGTTTTCAGTTGAGCAACATTAGGCAACATTAAAATAAAAAAAAGGCTTGCTGTAACATATTTTCAAAATAAAATTACCAACGCACCCGCTGTGAGATTTCTGATGAACTATAGCAAAAAGTATTGCATTAGACAATAAACATACATTATATTTGCATTTTTGCTGGTTGGTTGTTAAAAACAGACGGCTTTAATTATCGGCTGCTATGGGTGTAGAGAAATCTTGCTTTTATTCTGAAGGAAGAAAATTCAGACTGGAAATTCAGATAACGGAGCAGAGACACAGCATGATGACACGTTACCTGTCCACGGTTTGGAGAGAAATCCTGGCGCCAATGTGAAGTTGGCATAAAAACAAACTGTCTAAACGTTATTGTTGAACTTGTCGGTGAGTCGGGAGAGAGTTAAAGTGATCTACAGCTCGGTGACTGCTGGAGGAGAAGGCTTAAGCTAACGTTACGTGTTTGGGATATTATTAGACTACATTAGCGAAAGCTTATAAAACGCCAGTAGGACTGTACTCGGGAGCCGGGTAAGATTCGCCGTGGTTTGCAGTGGGACTAGAACTTGGTTGTGAAATGTATCGTGTGTGGGCTGCTGTACAGTTTAAGGTTCAGTTCTAAATGGGACGGGTGAGCCCGGAGGATGGGGCGGACTGTTCTGTGGGGGAAACGTTCTTTTTTAGCCCCTTAAATGACGCTATCAGTGTCGGAAAGTGTATTTTTCCACCTCAGGTAGACACGTATAATGCTCTACAGAGAGATGTTGGATGCCCATGTACGTCAGCACCTCCCCAGACAACGGCAGCATTCATACATTCCCACTCCATTCACCGCAGAGCGCAGCGCACCGGAGGCTAAGCAGACATGGCTCTGAAGTCAAGGAGACCGTGGACGACCGTCATTTTCGGCGTCTTTTTGGGATTCACCGCCTCCTCCTGGCTCATAGTGCCCCAGGTTTTGGAAAGGAAAGGGAGAAAATCCCCCGCGTGTTTGTACTACAGTGACTCCTCCGTCGGGAAAGGTCCGGCCATCCCAGGGAACACCGCGGCTCTCAGGGACCGGGACAGCCCGCAGCAGAGTCAGGAGGAGGACAGGTTGTTCAGTACTGGTAACAGTAGCGGAGATACCGGGGGACCCATAAACAGACCCACGCATTTTCTTTATGTCGGCGTCATGACAGCAAAAAAATATCTGCGGTCTCGCGCGGTGGCTGCGTATCAGACGTGGGTGAGCTCCATACCCGGGAAGGTGGAGTTCTTCTCGAGCGCTGGGTCTGGCACCGTCCACGTGCCCGTCCCCGTTCCGGTGATTTCTCTGGCAGGTGTGGACGACTCGTACCCGCCACAGAAGAAGTCATTCATGATGCTCAAGTACATCCACGACCACTACCTGGATAAATACGAGTGGTTCATGCGGGCTGATGATGATGTTTATATAAGAGGTGATTATTATTAGAGGTGTGTGTGTGTGTGTGTGTGTGTGTGTGTGTGTGTGTGTGTGTGTGTGTGAGAGAGAGAGAGAGAGAGAGAGAGATGTGGTGTGTGCGCGCACATTAGCAACACAATTTTAGTCCTTTATAAGGAGGTATTATGCTGATATGGTCGAAGACAGGCTTTATATAAAAATTTGGAATGACCATGATGTTTTTTTTAATTTGTTAATTTATATTTTATGTTGACTTACCACCCCTTAACAAAATATTTGCCCATTTTTAATTTATTTTAAAGACAGTTGGTTTATCAATTGGGCAAAGCCTCGTGTCATGTTTCTAATCAAAACACAGGAAAGGTGCAATGAGTAACTCGAGAGGAAATGACCCAAAAAACTAAAAAGAACAGCAACAAAAAAAGTTACAATATTAACAATAATAATAATTGTAATAATATAATACAAACCAGGAAAAAAACAAGGGAAATTACCTGGAAAAAAGTGCTTAGAAAATAATATTAATTGTCAATAAGAATTTTAAATATGTAGTTATGCTAATTAAAAAGAGTCGTTTTTTCCCCTTAAAAAAAGTTTTCTAAAGGTACTAATTTCTTGCAACTTGCGGAACAGTTCTTGCCAAGTTACTCATTGCCTTTTTTCCATGTTTTCAAAAAAAAGCAAACCAATTTGCTCAGATTTTGAAGGTTTAAATATTTGTGAAGGTGTCTAAACACAACATAAGATTAGTGATGTCGATCCAGGTTTCAAAGGGTTAAAGACTATGTGACAAATAAATCATTTGTATTTGAATTCGAACACTAAAAATATCGTGAATCAAAAGCTCATTACACTTCTATCTTAAAACAATATGGGTTGCTAAGTCTCTGCCAAAACATTTGATTTGTATAGTCTGTAAGTTAGGGTATAACGTAACCTGCTTCCTCATTAGCTTCCTCTTTACTGTGGCATTACATTACTACACAGGAAATGCATATTCCTCTTCTTCTTCTTCTTCTTCTTCTTCTTATTATTATTATTATTATTATTATTATTATTATTATTATTATTATTATTATTGTTATCATCATCATCATCATCACTTTTTGAGGTCATTTCCTGATTTTGTTCTTTTACCTTTCAGTTTTCTTGTAGATTTTATACTAATTTCTTTCTAATTTTTGGGTAATTTCTTATGAAGTTATTTATTGCCTTTTTCCATGTTTTTGTGAGAAATCAAGTCAGTTTGCTCAGGTTTCGAAGGGTTAACCTCATCAGTAGACTGATAAATGACTGAGTTTGATCTCATTCAGCTGTAAGTGAGGTGATAATGGCTCAGTGTGGAACCTGAAAGCTTTTTTAGTTTGATCAAATAATGGCCATAACACTAAGTATTGACACTTGTTGAGTAGTTTATGTTGGCTAATTTTCATTTTAAGTCAAACATTTCTGTGTGCACAGTTATGTGCAGGTACACAACCATTAACTAGGCTGTAAAAGCATGCAGCTTTACTGTTCTCCCTGAGGAAAGTGTTTTGTTTATGTAATTTAGGTGAGACTGATGATGCAGTCCATAATATGTTGCTCATTCCATGATTATTTGTGGGACATTCTTATGTCCTATTCTTATGTGACCCTCTGGATGAGTGTTTATAAGAAACCTGAGCTGTGTTTTAGGAAGGGAACCTTTTGCGTGGCTGATCTGGGACAGAAGGAAAAGTTTTCACGAGTTATGTTGATGTCTGAAGTGTTTCACTGCTTCAGTGGGAATTGTTGTAGTCCTATATGACTGACTGACTGCAAAAGCCCCTTTACTCTCTCCCACTTGCCCCTGTGCCAGGTGAGAAGCTGGAGTTGTTCCTGCGGTCTCTGAACAGCAGTAAGCCTCTGTACCTGGGTCAGACAGGCCTGGGAATGGCTGAGGAGTTGGGCAGACTGGCCCTGGAGCCCGGAGAGAACTTCTGCATGGGGGGCCCGGGGATGATCTTCAGCAGGGAGGTTCTGCGCAGGATGGTCCCTCACATCAGTACCTGTCTGAGGGAGATGTACACCACCCATGAGGATGTGGAAGTGGGGCGCTGTGTGCGACGCTTTGGAGGAACACAGTGTGTGTGGTCATATGAGGTATGGATTGCATTTGCTCTCTGTTCTTTCAAGTTTGTAGAATATCCTGGAGTCTATATTCAGTGATAGTCGGTAGGGAGTAGGTATTAATTATGGTGAAGTGAAATGAAAGCTTTTCAGTGAAGATTTAGTTAGAGACTGCATAAAAGCAAACTGCAAGGAAGACTATTTTTGTCATGGAGGAGGCCCTTATTTGGAAATGGACAATCGTGGCAAAGCCAGTCCCCTTTATAGCAAGACTTTTATAGAATTGTTGTGCACTTTTATTGTGTGGAGTGGTTTATATGAACAAGGAAAAACACAAGGCTTCATCTGTGTGTAGGACAAGTAGCCAAAAAATGAAAAGGCAAAATCTTTAAGATATTTACCTACTGTAAAATTAACAGCTTACTGGTTTTAATGACTTATCCTCATTTTAAATCTGTATTTCTTGACTGGTGAATATTAGCAGAGGGGTAAATGGTAGCATTGCTGCTTCAGCTTCACAGACTTCAGAGGCGACGTTATAGATCCAAAGAAGAAAAAGTCATTGTTCTGTGTTGTATCTATTCTTGTGTTTTTCCTCCAGTCCAATCTGATTTGGAATGTATTTTTCATGTATGCCTGTGTAACTGTCTGTGCTGTGTCTTTTCCTTAGGATTGGTATTTATGTTGCAAACTATAAGTATGCAAAGTTATATATATAAAAAAACAGTAGATAAACAACACTTTATACCCCTATATGTACAGGAAAGGAAACCCCTATATGTACAAAGTCAGTGATGCATTCTGTTTCATTTTGTTTAAACCTAGATTTATTCATTAAGTCTTTGTGATTTGTTTGATAAAAATACACTGAACAAAAATTTTAAACGCAACACTTTTGTTTTTACTCCCATTTTATACAAAGATCTAAGACTATTTTCATGCACTTAATAGATAAAGTTCTGTCAAATTATGGTCTCAATTATTTAAAATCTGTGTATGTGAGCACTTCTTTTCCAAAAAATCCACCCACCTGACAGGTATGACATATCAAGATGCTTACTAAACAGCATCATTACAAGACAGGCATGCCTTGGTATGGTCATGAGAAAAGGACACTCTAAAATGTGCAGTTTGACACATAACACGATGCCACAGATGTCACAAGTTTTGAGGGAGTGTGCCATTAACATGTTGACTGCAGGAATGTCCACCAGAGCTATTGCCCATGAACTGAATGTTCATTCCACTACCATAACCAATCTACAATGTTGTTTCTGTGAATTTGGCATTGCATCCAACCAACCTGCAACTGTACAAGTTTAATATGACAAACTGTTGTAAGGCTCTGGTGAGGATGATGAGCATGCAGTTAAGATTCCCTGAGGCAGTTTCTGAATATTTTTGCAGAAATTCTTTGGTTGTGCAAACAAATTGTTGCATCAGCTTTTCAGATGGCTGCTCTCAGATGATCTTGCAGGTGAAGCAATGGATGTGAAGGTCCTGAGCTGTTGTGGTTACATGAGGTCTCTAGTTGTGAGGTTGGTTGGATGTGCTGCCAAATTCATGGAAACGACATTGGAGACTTATGGTAGTGAAATGGACATTCAGTTCACAGGCAACATCTCTCGTAATCGTAAAGAAAAAAAACATTATGATTAAAAGCAAAGCTGGTCTAATTTGATCATGTTGGCTTATGGTAAAAGTTGAGTGTTGTTTATACTAGTTCTTGGACATGACCCATGCCTTTCTCATGGTTTTGCAACTCTTTCCGCAGATGCAGCAGCTCTTCTATGAGAACTACGAACACAACAAGAAAGGTTTCATTGAAGAACTTCACAGCAGCAAGATCCACAACGCCATTACACTCCATCCCAACAAAAAGCCTGCCTACCAGTACCGGCTTCACAGCTTCATGCTGAGCCGAGAGATCTCCAGGCTCTGTTACCGCACCCTACTGCTCCACCGCGAAGGCCTGATGATGAGTTACCTCAGTGATACAGAAGTCCTGTGGGAGGACCAACAACTGGGTGCACCACCTTCATACATGCGCTTTAAGCCCAGTGAGAGAAATGATGTCATTGAGTGGGATTTCCTCACCAGCCGTCATATTTATTCTGCAGCTGAGAACAAGGCCGCCCGGCAGAACCTTGGGAACTTGCTTCGGACTGCACTGGAAGACATTATACTCCAGGTTATGGAGATGATTAATGAGAATTCCAAAACACGTGGTCGTGTGATTGACTTTAAAGAGATTCAGTATGGCTACTACAGAGTAGATCCAATGCATGGTGCAGAGTACATCATAGACTTACTGCTTCTGTACAAGAAACATAAAGGACGCAAAATAACAGTGCCAGTGAGGCGGCACGCTTACCTTCAGCAGTCCTTTAGTCGACCCTTCTTTACTGAAACTGAAGAGTTGGATGTGGCTGAACTTGTAGCATCCATCAATTCTGAATCCCAAAGTCTGTCTTTCCTCTCCAACTCTCTCAAGTTCTTATCACCGTTCCAGGTCTATGAGTCGAACAGGGAAGTGTGGGAGCAAAGCCAGAGGAAGGTCCACATCCTTGTCCCATTATCTGGTCGCTATGAGACCTTTGTCCGCTTTATGGAGAACTTTGAGAAAGTGTGTTTGATACCCAAGCAAAATGTTAAGCTCTCTGTTATTCTGATGGACATCAGGAGTAATCAGAACAGCGGAAAACACATTCAGTTAATCAAAGACTACCATAGGAAGTATCCCAAAGCTGACCTGTCCATTATCCCCATGGCAGGGAACTTTTCCAGAGGACTGGCTCTCGAGCTGGGCTCAGCACAGCTTCATAATGACTCTCTGCTCTTCTTCTGTGATGTAGATCTCATCTTCAGTGGCGATGCCTTGCAGCGCTGCAGAGACAATGCTATTCAAGGAAGACAAGTCTATTTTCCTGTTGTCTTTAGCCAGTACAACCCCAAGATAGTGTATTCCGAGAAGGCCCCAAGAGAGAACAAATTTGTTCTGACCAAGAAAAGTGGTTTCTGGCGAGCCTATGGATTTGGAATCAGCTGTGTGTACAAGAGTGATTTACTAAAAGCTGGAGGTTTTGACACCTCGATCTTAGGCTGGGGATTGGAGGACGTAGACTTGTTTACCAAAGTTATTACCTCTGATATGAAAGTGTTACGCAGTCAAGAACCAGGGATTGTCCACATTTATCATCCCGTCCACTGCAACACAAGTCTTGAGCAGAAGCAATATAAAATGTGCCTTGGGTCACGAGCGAGTACATTTGCATCGACAATGCAGTTAGCAGAGCTGTGGCTGGAGAAACACATCGAGGCAGGGTATAACAGAACTTCATCCTGACCTTCCAGACCTGCTGGACTCCTCCAAACAAGTTTACCTCAGTTCTGAAAGCAGACAGTGATGGTCTGTGCGGGTGTTGTAGTGTGACTGTGGATTGGAGGTCTTTTTATGTTGGAAACTTTGACCCAAAAAAGGACCTGTGACTCCAAAATGGAGTTGGACCCAATCAATAAAGACCACACATGACCCAAATCAAGACTGACTTGACAACAGGTAGACCCAACCTCAAAGGGATCCAGAGGATACAGTACACAAACAGAAGGAAGTCTGGGATTTTTGCACCCAGTTTGTTGGAATCCTGCGTCAAACAGCAAGTGTCTGCTACCTGTTCCAAACCAGCTGGGAAAACCACTTACCCAATACAAATATGCTGTTAGTTGGTACGTAGGACATTGTACAGTTTACTTTCAGCATTACAGACTGAGTGGTTTATTATTCACTGTGACAATTATGCAAATATAGAGCTTTGGGACCTTTATTGCAGTTCCTTAGGGTTTTGGTCAGGGTTGACTAACTTTCTTAAAGGGATAAGTTCTGATCTTTTAAAGTAGGGTGGTATGGGGTACTTACCCATAGTCAGTGTATTACATATAGCAGCATGCCTGCTGTTTGAAGAAACAGGCTGAAGTCCAATTAGGATGCTAAGTACTGTACTGCTGTGGAGGGGTCAGTAACAAGACATATTTTAGCTGCCAAAAAAGGCCCAGCCTAAAAAAAAAACAATATCAACATGCACAGTTTAGTAGAGATACAGTTATAGCTTGATCAGGCCATTTAATTGGACTACTGGCCTTGTCCCAGTATACATGCACTGGGTGAAATCCATTTATTGACGAAGTATGTCTGACTCCTTCACGGTTGGTGGCAATCTGTCTTCTTTCAGCTAGTTGCTATTGGACCTTCTTCAGGTTGACCTGTTACGTCACATACCAAACAAGTTAGCAAGCAGCAAACAGGTTGCATGCCGGACAGTGAAAACATGGAAAACTTTTGGGCTCAATACATTTTAGACATACTGCACTGCTTTTTGTTGATACCTTTGTCTTGTTTTACTTTCTCCCCCTCTTCTTTTTTCTTTTGTTTGTCCCAGATTTCTTCTATGAATTTATGCTGTTCAACTTGCGGGTCAAAGCCCAGGGACTATGGAGCATGCACAGAGTGCCTGGGCCAGTTTGGGTCCTGTTGAGGCATATACATGGAAGGGTAAATAGATCCCCAATCACATTATCTGTAATACACTGACTATGGATAAGTACCCTATAAAACCCCACTTCAGATAATCAGAACTATCCCTTTAATGTTTTTATTGTATAAATGACAGATGGGATTTTTTTTTTTTTAACGACCCAAAGAACATCAGCTACATCACCCAAAATACATGATGGGTGATTCAAGTAATATGTAACAATGGCAGGAAATAAAATCAAAGAAAAACATGTCTGTATTGTAGTCATATCATTGTAGTCAGTCATAAGGATGCTGAAGTGCGCAGCAGAATCATCACCTGCATTGCAGTGAGCAGTGAAATGAACAGTGTGCAGAGCACTCTGCTCTTCATTAGTCAAGTGACTGTGGAATGTGTTTGGCTGCTGCTCTGTGAGCAGCATCGTGTGCTGCGTTACACAACCTGTATTTATGTGTGTGTGTTTGTGTTTCTGTGTGAGTGAGAGAGAGGGAGTTGGCCCACTTTAATGCACTACCTTAATCTACCTTCAGCTCCCAGAACTTCTCTTCAGACCTGAAGCTGTGTGGTTACTCTCCCTGCCATGACTCTAGCTGGGCTTCTGTTCTAATCTGAGTTAGTGTGTTTTTTAGCAATTTCTCTAATTTCCAATCTCAAGTCTAGTTATTCTCTCTCTAACTGATGGTAGCCATGATTTGTTAACAATTCAGCAGCTCGATATCGTCCTGAATGAGTGTCCTTCCAAAAATTTACATGTAACTGTAGAGTATAGCTAACAGAATGTATATCATTTGCCTAGCAGTTATCATGATTATTGCATCTGCTTAAATTCTTTCAGGCAAATGCCTAAATAGTAGTTTGTTGTCTTAAATTCTCTCAACAGGGCTGGTGCCACCTTGACTCTGCCTCTGCTCATTACTAACAAAAGCAAAAATGCCAGAAAAATCTTTTTTTTTTAATTAAGAAAAAAGAGTGCACAAATTTGTCTTCCGTGTTGGCCAGAATCTGCAGCACAGCTGCCTCCAAGCCAAAGTGCAGTCTTAAAATGCTTGAAAACGTAGCAGTTTTTATGAGGTGTGGTCTGATCACCCTACAGGCAAAAGTATCTGTGTGAGATACCTTTAATGTTACAAACAGAGCCTCACCTCGAAGGCATTCAGTTGTTCAAACGCTTGTTCTTGGAGTTGAAGAGTTGGAAATGGTTGGACACAGCTCTTCTAATGCCATTGTTGGAAAAGAATCGAGTGGGACAGGAGGGTCCAATCCTAATATCCCCCCTTATGGTACAGCTGGGCTTTTTATTTGATGTTTTTTCACCTTCTTCAAGACACTTTACAGGTTGGTCCCTGATTTGAGCATCTTCCAGGCTCTTGTCTTTCAGAGTAAATAGATCATAATGAAATGATCGATTTACATGTTTTTATAAACACAGTATAATTCAGCAAAATAAAAAAATGGTTGATGAATACACCAGGTGTGTAATATATAGCTTGTGTTTGCATTCCTCTGATTTTAATGTTTTTTTTTTTATCTTAAATCCTTAATATTGTGTTTCTGTGCAATTTAATATGCCAGGTTGAACACCTGTTCAAACCCTGTCCGCCTTGTTTACTTTTTTTTTTTAACTTCAGGGTTTGGTAACCCTGTGTTTTCTGTCAAAACGCTATGAACTGTGGGTATATCCCTCAAGCACAGTCTGCAGAAATGCAGCAAAATGTGCATAAAAGGCCCCAAGCATCTGCAGGAGAGCAGGCATGCACTTGAGGATTTGACAGTGGGACAGTCCTAAACCCTCATGCAGGGTCTGAGAGTCCATTAGTGTGGAAACTAGGATTGGCTCGATGTCATTAAAGTCACAGGCGCAGTCAGACAACATATTGATTCTTCAGTCAGGACAGCAGCTACATTTAGATTGGCTGACTGTCGATACAGAGCGTCATGGTATCTAAATGTCTGAGTGGACGTGGTCTGGAGGTGGAGCAGAGAGTTAGAGCAGGTCCAGGTACTCTGATGGTACAGTGCAGTCTCTGTTTATTTGTGTCACTCAGTTTTACACTGTAATCTTCCAAAGGACATTGTCAGGCCGTTACGTCATGGCTTCTCCTGGACTGTAACTACTTATTGGATTGTCTTTGTCTAACTGCCGTAGTTATTATGACGTTTACACTTCTGCCTCAGGACACATTTAATCACCCAGTGCATTGTAGTATTTGCTTCGTCTGATATGGTGCCCACTGCCTTTTAATTATTGAATGAAAAAGAATAATCTATTAACATACCAAATGTACAGAAACCTTCTTGTTGTGACATTTATTATAATAAGAAACTGAGCAAACATTTTTTGTCCTGAGCGCAGCAGCTGCTTTCAGACCTC
This sequence comes from Plectropomus leopardus, assembly GCF_026936395.1. Lineage (NCBI taxonomy): Eukaryota > Metazoa > Chordata > Actinopteri > Perciformes > Serranidae > Plectropomus > Plectropomus leopardus. The sequence goes on along the minus strand of NC_142195.1, from coordinate 1,847,108 downwards.
AGTGGATGTACACTCCTGTTACTCAGCAATACCATAAGAACAATAAAGAAGTGAAAAATGTAAGTGAAGTGTGATCATCAGGCTCTCCTTTAACCCTTTGACACCTGAGAAAAATAGCTTGATTTCCTTCAAAAACATGGAAAAAGGCAATGAGCAACTTTATAAGAAATGACCCAAAAAATAGCAAGAACTTAAAAAGTTACCTGAAAAACAAAACAAAAAAACGTTAAATTAAAACAGACACGGAAATGACCTGGAAAACAATATTAATAATCAATTTAAAAATCAGTATTCTTTCTGTAACATAACTAGTCATAATAATTAAAACTATAGTTCTCTGGACATTTTCGCCTAGCTTTTTAATAATTTTCTAATAATTCCCCCTCCCTCTCTTTTTATTTATTTATTTATTTATTTTTACGTATTCTTGCATTTTTGCAAGACATTTCTTCCCATTTTGCTTATTCCCTTTTCCCACATGTTTCTAAAAGAAAGAAATCAAATCTGCTCTCCTTTAGAGGTTTAAATACTTGAGGTGTCTGAATGCAGCATCATGAAACTAAGGTCAGCTCAGGTTTCAAAGGGTTAAGTGATTGTTGGTGAATAAAGCTCAAATATATAGCTTAATATATTGTTAACTGTGCCATCTAAACATTTTTCTGTGCAGTACCAGACTTATGTTAAAATATTATTAAAGAAAAGATATTCACTAGAATCCATCAACATGTTCTGTGTTACTTTTGTACAGAAGTTCATTGCAGAAAAAAATGGTGCTCTTTCATGATAATGAGAAAACAATCTTATAATTACGAGATCCTTCCCTCATAAATCTGACATCCAGCTATTGAAATAATAAGATTTTTCTCAGTATTAAGAGATACTGAGCTATAATAAGAAGGCAGGTTTTGTTCTTTTGGTAAATGCAATGCACTTCTGTAAGCATAATGGCTTTAAAGTCTGCCAGCAATAACAACTAATTATTTATAATAAATGTTTAAAGCCAGATATTTGGTCCGTGCTTTCATAAGTTGTCTGTCTTTGTTTTCATTCTATGCAAGAAGCTGAACTGCAGTAACTACACTGTTGGATAAATCTGCATGCTTGAGTAAAAGAACATTGTTCACAATTTCAGAGTAATAGTGAAAGAAGTTTTTAACCTAACCTAACCCTGTGAAACTGAAGCAAACTGGCTTGATTTTTTTCAAAAACATGGGAAGGAAACAATGAGCAAGTATAGAAGAAATGGATTAAAAAAATAGAAAAAAAAAAGTGGTTTTTTTTTTTTTAAATTACAAGAAAATTACCGGAAAAATAGCAAAAATGGAAAAGAAAAATAAGTTAAAAAAAATTTCTTGCATTTTGCGAGACATTTCTTCTCATTTTGCTGATTGCTTTTTCCCCAAATTTTGAAAGAAATTCTTATGGAAGATGCCTGAATGCAGTGTAAAAAAAAATAAACAGACGTGTGTGTCTGTAGGGCTCATTGGGGGTAGAGGGACCCATGACCTCAGTTTTTCTTAACTGTTGAAACCTGAAACCTGAGCTAATTGGCATGGGAGCATGGGAAGAAGGCAATGAGTTATTTAACAAGACATGACCCCACAGAACCAACCAGTTGAACCAATAGAGATTCAAGCTAAGCCCCAAATGTCCTTAAATCCTAGAAACACCCCTGCATACACTGAGCAGTGCAGGGCTGCTGTGACTGGAAACACTTCATATATTTACTTGTAGTGTTTGTTTGTTAACTGGCCTCTGGCCTCCTGTCATTATGTGAAAAGTGGCCCCGGGCAAGTATCTCTGACATAAGGTCTAATGATCAGAAAATACCGAAACATAAGTTGTTATTATAATGTCAAAGTGCAAATTGATTTTTCTTAAAAATTAAAACAAAAACAGATATTGACTATTTTGTGTAGTTGTTCATCATTTTAACTAAAATAGATATATTTATAGGTTTATTTTTAATATTTTCGTGTAAATTGTAGGTAAGTACATTGATTTATATTAGAATTTATCAAGCTAACTAGATCTTCTATATTCTTTTTCTTCACTTGTATTTTTACTAACAGGTCCATTTTTTCTTTACTCCATGAAGTTGTCTTCTTTATTTTTTCATTGTAAATAAACAGTTGAAAAACGGGTGGTAGTATTTAAAGGGTGGAAGCTCGGGGTGGGGGTGGATTGTATGTTTTGGATGGACTCTCAGCTTTATTATTTTTTTGGTGGAACCTGAACGCAACACCGATGACGTTGCAGTAGGAAGATAAACATGGCGTCGGGGCAGCAGTGGGTGTTGGTGGAAATGGTGCAAGCATTTTATGAGGCAAGTTTCTCCTTCCTACTACTATGTCTGGTAGAATGTGGCCTTTAGAGGTAGAATCCTCGTGTGTTTAGCTGCTCGCCGATGTTTTTAATGTTGTCTGAGGCTGTTTACGTTAAACTTGTGAGTCAGGAAGTGTTCGGGGCTCAAGGGAAGGCGGCTGCCTCTCACCGGCAGCCAATCGTCTGCTGAGTGCTCCTGCCATGTTCAGTTTATGGCTCCTGTTGTCTGAGCTGCTGCTGTGCTCTAAAACTCCAGTCTGTCTCTGTGATGAGGCTAACTAACAGGGAAACACTCGGCTTCGTCTCTTGCTAGCCACTAAAGTAGAAAATATCACTAAAACGGACGAGTACGAGTTTTGCCTTGAAGCCGAGCTGAGGGACATTCTGCCGACTCGGCGCCAGTGGCATATTGTAACTTTACCAAATTTAACTAAGTGTTTTTATTTTTTCCCTTACTGTATCTAATAACACACACGTTTTATTACTCAAAATATGCAATGGTCAATCTCAGGCCATTTTACTCTTTTTCCAGTGAGTTTCTCAACAAAAGACTGTTAAAAAGGAACAGGACTCCGTTTTTAGCCTAGCGTTAGCAAATATATAACATGAAGTTACATGACATCAGTGCTAATAGCACGACAACACATACCTAGCTAGCAATTTTTGGTTTTAAAACCGTTCTGAGAATGGTAAAATGCAATGTTTTAGTAATGTTTTTAGAGGCAAGTTGTCTTGTAGTTCCCCAACTTTCTTCTAACGATAGGGAACTTAACATAAAAGATTTTTAAAATCTTTCTTTTTTCTTTTTTGTTAACATACAAAAAGCATATATTACATTTTCATTAAAAAAAATCTCTTATCTCAGTTCTCAATGACATGCTCTGATATTGCTTTGAAAATGTTCTTCCTTTGTCCACATGTAATATGGGAACGTTTTTATAAAAAGAACATTCTCTGATCGGTCACCTCTCAACATCATCAAAACATCCTCAGAATGTTGCAGTTATAACAATACGTTTAATCAGGTGAAATATTATTAGATAAATGATCAAATTTAATAATGATAAACATCCATAAAATGTTGTGTGAACATTAGATGAAAATGTTTTCTTTAAAACATTATTGCAACTTGTAGCTAACATTAGCCAATGTTGTAGGAATGTTCCCTCCTAGCTGGGTAGCACCTTCAGGTGGTTTATCAAAAGTATCTTTGAGCAAGATAGTCAAATAATAGTTGAGATAACAGGACTGTACATTGAGATAGACATTCTCAGTCATATTTACAAAATGATCAAAACTGCAGAGAATTAAGTGAGAGAAGCAACTTTTCAGGTCTCCTCATAGCGCCGCGGGAATGCCCATGATTCTACTTCCTGTGACTTGAGTATGAGGTGGAAATGTGTCAGGATCACAGGACTGAACCAAAACAGTGGGACACGACTTCAATGTGTATTTTATTAACATATTGTGATGAATTTCCAATGATGAGAATGCATTTTATGTCTAAATTGGAAACAGGGTCCGATACAAATATGTAAAGTAGGGGTGGGCAATACAGAGATATTACATCCTATTGAGATATGAGACTATATGTCGTCTTAGATATTGGATGTTGTCATATGTGATATGGAATAAATGGTGTTTTCTCCTGATTGCAAAGGTTGCATTACTGTAAAGTGATGTACATCTCTCAACTTAGTAGACAGTTATACTTGTTTCAATACTTGTCTTTACCACTTAGTCATTATATCTGCATTACTAATGATTATTAATCAAAATGTAATTGCATTAATATTTTTTCAAAGTACCAATTCCTACAATGCTGCCACATCAAAGAGGGAATTTGGTAAGAAAAATTGGTAATGTTTGATTCTATTTCCCAGTTCTAACATCATGAAATTAAATGTAAAGATGAATGAAATGTAAAAAAAAAAAAAAGTCGAATCATATATTGTGTATCAAGATAGAGCCTAGAGATATTGCAATATGATTTTCTGCCCATATTGCCTAGCCCTAGTGTAAAGCATAGATAATTATACAGAGTAGAAATAAGACTGAAAATAAGATATAAGCTTTAAAAAATCAAATACAAATATGCGCATTATGCTTCAATTTCACAAGTATGTAAGTATGTAAAATATTAGAATGTATAATATGCTTAAGATAGAAGAAGATAAAACATTTAAATAGAGATAAGGATAAGGACTCTATACAATGTTTGCTTCTATATGTTACATCTTGATACTTTTGTTCAGTGTTCTAGGCTCTCTCTCTTTCCTCTGTATCATTTAGTCATCTACTACTGTAATATAATTGTTTGATTTTCTTTAAACAAAAAAATAGCCATTAGCCACTTGGCCAGAAATGTCCCACAAGTTGTGAGAAGTTAGTAAAAGGTGGCAAAAATGATTTAAAAATGTGTTTTTACAAAGGATAGTGGATTAAAAAAAGAATAAATAGTAAAGAAGGAAAGAATTGTCCAAAAAATGATACTTAAAAATGTTATAATAACATATTTAAAATTAGGTTACAGAAGAAAAAAATGATGCATATACATTTTCAAATTTTCAGCACTTTTTTGGGTCATTTTTTTGTTTGCTTTGCTCATTCACAGCTTGTTTTCTTGTAAGGTATTTATTTCTTGCTTATTTTTTGAGTCATGTCTTTGTGTCCTGGGTTGCTCGTTGCCTTTTCTCCATGTTTTTGAAAGAAATCAAACCAACTTTCAAAGGTTAAAGGGTCTTTTGGGGGGAATTTTTTCCTCAGTTGCTGTGATGGGCCTAGGACAAAGGGATGTCATACGCTGTAAAGCCCTCTGAGGCTAATTGTGATTTGTGATACTGGGCTTTATATGTCAAATTGACTTGAGTTGACTAGCTAGTCATGTAAAGGTTTTACATGATGTATCTTCAAATTGTTATAAGCCCAAAGTGAAGGACACTGCTTGATCAAATAATGTATTATGCTGATTCTTTTATTGATGCATGTGATGTCCTTGGGACAGAAAAGGCACTGATTCAGCACATTTCCCCATGAATAGTTAAGTTCAGTGTGTAATGCAATTATTTAATGTTATGTCTGAATTGTTAGCTAACATTAGTAAATGATTATTCTCTATGTCCTGTAATAATATTGTCCAAAAAGACAACAGGGGCAAAAAGTCAAAGTGAATCTCCTAAGGTGGTTTGGTCAGCATGATACTTTATTAGACATAGGTTATCAGACAAAGATTGGATTTTATTTTTAGACATGGAGTTTCTTTTTTAGTTACATAGTCCACAACCATTCAGCAGTGTGACACCAAGATAATCCTCTGTCCCTGTTCTCCTCAGGCTCCTGCCTACCACTTGATTCTGGAGGGGATCCTCATCCTGTGGATCATCAGACTGCTGTTCTCTAAGACCTACAAGCTGCATGAGACCTACAAACTGACAGAGAAGGTAAACAAAGCGCAGAGAGAACAACAAATATATGTTTGTGTGTCTGCGTCACCAGACTTTCTGCCATGTGGCTCCTTGTTACAGGAAAAGGAGGACCTGATTGAGGAGTGGCAGCCAGAGCCTCTCGTCCCTCCTGTCTCCAAAGATCATCCTTCCCTCAATTATGATGTTGTCACAGGGTAAAACACACATAACCACCCCCCTGTTTCGCTCTCCCCCTCCCCTCCTCTCTCTCTGTCACTCATCATCGATCATTCTACCCAAACCATGAATGTTTGGAAGTGGCTCATGAGAGTTGCGCAGATGTAGAGTTACGATCTAGCTCCGACCAGTGGTGACTTCTGCAACTCTTTTCCATTTAAGCCACAAATTCAATTCAGTTCAGTTCAGTTCAGTTCAGTTCAGTTCATTTCAGTTCAGTTCAGTACAGTTCAATTCAGTATTTGTCCCTGAGGACAGTTAGTGTTGCAGCAAGTGTCCAAACATAACAAAAATGCATAAAGCACAAACAATATGACACAGAAACATACAGCAGTTGACATTATCTATATACAGTGTGATACAGTGTGATTCGCACCTGTGCACATTCAAGCTCAACAGGAGCAGATTAATAAGTGCCCACCATAACTCCAGAGTAACTCCATAAAAATAATGCAGTGGGTGTTAAATATGACATACACCCCCTGATAACATAAAGCATTTCCAGTGTAGTATACAGCACCTTCAACAGGTCATGACACACAATAAAGCAGTATCAGGACCTGTACAAGTTGGCACAAAGTTTGAAAGATAGACTGAATATGCAACAGATATAAGAAATAAGTAACTACTGTAACATTTCTCCTGGCCTCCATGCTGCTTTCTATTGTTTAACTGTTTTTCAGTGTGTTTGTGATGTTGAACATGACACATTAGAGAAAACAGAAAGGCATAGAGCTCTGCAGGGATGATGTTTCTCTGTAGGATGATGCAGAAGTTAGCACGCCCAGGTTTCATTGTCAGAAAAGCCTATTGGATTTTTCCATTAGACTTTATATTATTGCAGAGAATAAGCTCTGAGGCAGACAAACATTCATGATACTTACACGCTTTTAGTAAGATCATCTTCACAAATGAACACCGCTTTCAGGATTTTCGAAGCCTAAATGCAATTGGCAGAAGTAAAAGCTAACATCAGGCTAAAAATGCGCTACACTACAGTCACATGACTTCAAAGTCACAGCGGGGCTGTAAAGCTGAGTTGGGCATGGTTCGGCTTGATGATGTTCCGTAGTCTGATTTAGCAACTTGCCTCAGGAGTTTATTGCCTCTGCTTTGTTATGTTTGACAAAGCATGTTGTAAACAGTTTTTAAAGGTGCTATATAAATAAAAGTTGTTATTATTACTATTAGATATTTTATGTTGTAGAACCACATGGGAGTGTCTCTTCAGCTTATGATTACCACAGACCTTATATCAGACATCTAACCAAAAACACATTCCCTTTGAGACGAGGGAATCAAGACTGCTAACATGCTAACATGCTAACTCATTTGTGGCTTCTGAAAGTCATTCTCTGTGCACTCCCTTCTCTTCTGGTAATGGCCTAATTTGAGAGAGTTTTTGCATATTTAAAAACTCTCCATATAAATGCAAATTTTGAAGGAAAAAGGATTGTTTGACATCAATAAAAGCAGACACGTTTCTCACTGAAGTGAATTACCCATTTAAGAAAGTTAAACGTGTCTGCTAGTTGAAGCTTATGTGCTGGTGAACCTGATGGAGAACAAGTGGCTGCTTGGGACTGAGGGACAGTGGACTGTAGATGGCTCACAGCACTGTGGTGGGAAATCAGAGGATGGATTTGGACTAAAAACACTGTTATGGTCCTCACAGAGTAGCTCGTACCTTTTTGGTGCTCTGAGCTATGTACACTGTTCCAATGTGTTACAGTGAGCTGTTTTCCCTTCCAGGCCTCCCAGCCACAAAATCATTATCAATGGAAAAGAGTGCATTAACTTTGCATCATTCAACTTCCTGGGTCTCCTGGACAATGAGCGGGTTAAGGTTGGTATTTATTGTTTAAGCCAGCACTACCTGCAGTCTTTCTGAAAATGTTTCCTTCACTCTGGCATGTTGCCAGTGAGCAGCAGTGTGTTTAAAACTTGGAGTCAATGATTTCTCTTCTCCTCATTACAGCAAAAAGCTTTGGCATCACTCAAGAAATACGGTGTGGGCACATGTGGTCCGAGGGGCTTCTATGGGACTTTTGGTGAGTGAAAACTTCTGTGCTTTTCATCTTTTGCCAACGTGTACAGAAAGCCAGAGGCTGTTAAGTATGTGTTCATGCAGTATGTCTGGATGTGATGGAAAGGGGTGGAGCCTGATAGAGCTGAAGTGGAACCAGCTGCTGGCAGCCACCAGCACTGACAGTGACCGAAAGGGCCTCAGCACCTTTTAGTCATGCAAACACATTCCAAAGCAGAATTTAAAAAATAATGAATATATAAATCCATCATGAGATTATCAGAGGGAAGCCTTCAGAAATCTGACCTGTAGTTCACATTCCAATCTCTATAAAACTTTCAGACAGAGCTTTTTTCATGTACACAGACTTCCAGTTAGGACTGTGTCCTTGGTTTCTATCAGCATATCCAAAACAACTTTTCAGCTCCACAATTACGTACACAGAGAAAATTTAGGGGCTGTTTACATGACAATGGTTCTTGCATGAAATGTTGAACTTTTTTTAATTTTATTTTGAAAACGCCACCCCTTCTGTCGGCGCGTAAACTGGTAATGCACGGATCCTTTGAGAACGGTGATGTCATACAGTGCTTCCCCTAGGTTTATTTGCTATTCTATACCAATGAAGAACGCGTCAATAATTCCCCAATTATTATCTACATGCTGTATTAATCTATAGCTTATTAGTTTAATCTACTTTCCTGTTCCTCTCCCCAGATGTTCACCTGGAGCTGGAGAGTCGCCTGGCCAAATTCATGAAAACAGAAGAGGCCATCATCTATTCCTACGGCTTTGCAACCATTGCCAGTGCCATCCCTGCCTACTCCAAGAGAGGGGACATCATCTTTGTGTAAGTTCTGTTTCTGTTAACAGGTACAGGACGATATTAAACCTGGATTCTGTGATTAGACTTACATAACACCCACACGATACATGTGTCTCTCTTTTTTTGTCTTTTGTATGGAGGGAGCTGACTGCTCACTGTAATGGTTGTGCATCTAGTTAGTTAGTTAGTAAGAACTTTATTTTGAACATACCAAATAAAATAGAAAGAAAAACAAAACCAGAATGAATACTTATGTTTGTTACTGAATCAGACATATTCAGTAACAAACAAGTATTTCATGTCCGAAGAGGAGTAGGAGGAAGTGAATACTTTTTAAATCCTACCCCCTTTCTTCAATTTTATATTAAAAAAAAGTACATTTTAAACATGGATATTTTCAATTTATGTCCCAATATTCACCATACACACCTCGATCTAGTCAAACAGGAATGAACAAAAACAAGGACAGATCAATTTGTATAGACAAACACACACACCCACACACCAGAACAAAGAAACACATCAGTAGAGAATACAGTCACACTATCAGAAGCTGCCTACCTGTCTTGTATCATATCTTATTCTCTGTTCTACCAGCTCATATCCCTTCAATATATTATTTTTAACGACATACTTAAATTCATTAAATGTTCTCCACATTTTCAGCTGTTCTATAATTTAACCCCTGTGACTGTAATGCAATGATAGTTTGCATTAGTGCTCACTTGAACACACAAATTCCTCTCAAATCATGTAAACTGTCTCTCATTTGAAATAACTTTTGGATATTATTATATAGTAGATGATCTTTAGCTCTGTATATGATTGTGTGTTCAGGGATGAAGCCGCCTGCTTTTCCATCCAGAAGGGTCTTCAGGCATCCCGCAGCTTCATCAAATATTTCAAACACAATGACATGGAGGATCTGGAGAGGCTGCTGAAGGAGCAAGAGCTGGAGGACCAGAAGGTGAGTGCAGCGTTGTTTACTCTGGGGAGAGAATCATTGTGCGTGGCTGTAACACTGTGCTTTGTGCTATCATCAGCGTAACCCAGAGAGTTTGAACTGCTAATAGTATTGTCATCATCTAGATGTTTAATGGAAGTCATATGTCTCACTGTTGTTGTTGTCAAAGTCTGCATACTAACATACTTTGTTTGTGTTGCAGAATCCTCGTAAGGCTCGAGTGACCCGGAAGTTCATAGTGGTGGAGGGGCTGTACATTAACACTGCAGACATATGTCCTCTTCCTGAACTGGTAAATAGAAAACAAATCAATCTCAAGGGCTGCTAATTATACTCTAAAATCAACTCAGCAGGCTTATTATCCCTCAGTAAGTGCAAGTGTTAAGATGTCTCTGCTCCGCTGCTCATTTACTGTGTCTGTGTGACCTCCAGGTGAAGCTGAAGTACAAGTACAAGGTGCGGATCTTTCTGGAGGAGAGCATGTCTTTTGGCGTGTTGGGAGAACACGGCCGAGGAGTCACAGAACACTTTGGGGTCAATGTGAGTACACTCAACTGTAAAGGGACAATTCACCCGAAAATCCAAAAAACATATTTTCCCTCCCCCTCCTTTGCTGCTATTTGTCAATCAGAATTGTTTTGTTGCTAAGTGTAAGAGATATTAGCTGTAGAGATGTCTGCCTTCGTTCCACCATATTGGAACTAGATGGCACTCAGCTTGTGGTGATCAAAGTGCCACAAAATACATTTGAAAACCTCAACAGCAATGTCTCTTTCCATGAATCATGACCTGGTAACTCAAGATAATCCACAGAGCTTGCTGTGAACAGTTTAATTTAGGAACAGTTTTCTTTCCACCGAACAACACCTACCAACTGTGTGACTGCACAGAAGGAAGTGTGCATCTAATGCTTGCTCACTATCATGATCACGAGCCTCTCATCCATGAGTAGATGCACACCTCCACCTGCCTGCCTTCCTCTGGTGTGCATCAGCATGTGTGTGCACATAAAATTAGTGAATTGATTGCCTCTGTTAATGATTTATTCTAAGAGAGGATTATTAGTTACTAAGGAGTTTTTCCTTAGTTGATGTGAGGGTCAAAGAACAGATGGATGTCATCTGCTGTAAGGTCCGCTGAGGCAATTTGTGATTTGTGATAATGGGCTTCATAAATAAAACTTAAATTGAGACTAGACTTAAATTGACTTATAGACACACACTTTGTGTATGTGGTTGTCATGTGTAATAATAACGTTTGGTACCATTTCCTCATGCAGATAGATGACATTGATCTGATCAGTGCCAACATGGAGAACGCTGTGGCTTCCATTGGAGGCTTCTGCTGTGGACGCTCCTTCGTCATCGACCACCAGGTAAATACATCAAGATATCACTAGGCGGGTTTCCATTAACCCTCAAATTGCCCATTTATTGCAAAAAGTTTCTACGTTCACATGCAGAGGTATTTCAGGCGATTTGAAAAAGCCACAATTGGCAAAACTGCAATTGAAATACTTTTTCACACTTTTTTGCCACATGGTATTCTAAAAAACATGAATAAAAAACTACAAGAGGTGTTATTGCATCACATAACTCTTCAAAAGTTGAGCAGATCATCCGGAAGTTTTGAATCCACAATTCCTCTATGAAATTGTGGACTATCACCACAGAGAAAAACCTCATACGTGGATGCTCCCAGCTTATTTTTCCATTATGGCTCTATAACACGCCTACGTGACCTTGGATTGAAAATAATGACGGCTAGTGTGGTGGCTGCAGTAGAAATAAAGCTGCCAATGTTTTGAACATCCATCACCATGCTTCTTGGAATGTTATCAGAGGAGAAGTCACAGAACATCACTCAGTGGAAACACAGTCATATTGCTCAGGTTTTGTGCAAATCTGTAATGGAAACCCTCCTTGAGAGACCAAAGATAACCATAACAAAGGTGAACTTTATTTACAAATTATGTGAATTTTTAAAGTAATTGGTGGTAACAGGTCTTATTGAGGGGCTTCATAGCAAAGGGGATTTGAATACATATGCACACACTACTTTTTAGTTTGTTTTTTAAATAGTCTTGTTGTTGGTGGGGTTTTTTTCATTTCATTTTACCAAGTTTGTCTATTTTGTGTAGGTCCATTACGAATATGAGGAAGTGTCACTTCCTCATATTTTCCTTGGATGGCATCTTGATTTTTGTTTTTTGCTTTTTATAAGGTCCAGCAGTAAACTGTTCTTATTGAGGGAGTGGAGTATCCCAAACCACATTTAATGAGGTGTCAACAGTTTCCAGCAGACACTTGTAAAGCCATAGCTACACAGGAATGTCTTCAAAACAGCAGTGTTAGCATCCTGGTTCACAGCAACTGTCCACTGAGACTCTCTGTGAAACTGGACCCATGAAAAGCTGATAAAGACGAGTCCCCATTGACTGGAACTCATGCTTCTACTAAATATTAACTTTACATGGGTGAAATGAACCCTTTGGGACTGTTTGTTGTATTTTACATGCTGTTCACTCTTCATTTTGTGATATTTTAGACTGGAATTTCCACTGTGGAAACTAAATTGTTACATTCAGACTGTTAAGGTCAAAAAATGCTCCATTGAAACCCATTCAAACTGCAATATTTGATCATGACAACAGTTCTTGTCATCAAAGCATAAAAACATATTATTTCTGGGTGTCATTCTGGGCTTTTGCCTTGGAATCTAAAACGTCTATCTAAAAACGTTGTGGCATCGTGACAAAAACCTGGCATTTAAAGGGTAAAAATCCTGCCAATCAATAAATATTTGATATTTATGATTAGGACTGATGTTGGTTAAAGAAAATAACTCAATGAAAGTATAAAATCATAGTTATGTTGAATATGTTTTAAAGCTTGCTTTTAAAAAGTGTATTTTGTGCACAGAGCGATATGAGAGTTTGTAATATATGCAGGCCCTGGGGGTTAAATGCAGTCTGTTATTTTGAATTTTCTACTTTTGATTTAGTTCCATTTGGTTTTTACTTTGCTCTTATGATACTCATCCAGATGATGTCCACTGTTGTTGAGTCCAAAGTGCAGTGAGTCTGTTGTTGTGTTCTGCAGCGTCTGTCGGGTCAGGGCTACTGTTTCTCTGCCTCGCTGCCTCCCATGCTGGCTGCTGCTGCCATCGAGGCCCTCAACATCATGGAGGAGGATCCAGGTACTGGCACTGTGTGGAGCTGCTGTATTTACCTCAGCTGCAGAGTGGTCTTTATTTTAGACAAGCTGTTATTAGAGAGAGGGCTGTGCCCACCCATCCGTTTCCCTTCATCTATGTTGCAGATATTTTCACTGTCCTGAGGGAAAAGTGCAGACGTGTTTACAAGGCTTTACATGGGTAAGTTCACCTGCACAAGTGGGTTTATTTTTTATGACTATGTCACTGTGGGCTGAGTAAAACCTCTATGCCTGCGTGGTTTCATTTTAACTGTTGCAACAAACAACAACAAACAAGAGATTCTTTTTTTTTTTTTACAACAAAAAAGGACGCTGAGAAAAGTGGCTCAACTGTCCTGAGGTGCAAAATATGTGGAGAGAAAAATGGAAATTCATACAAGCAGCCACAACACCTGATTTCTCAGCACTGCAGGAAACTGTGTGAAATTTAATGTCTTGGAAAAGCTGGTGCAAAATCTGCAAAATGCATTCGTTTAATTCATTTTAATTAAAATGACAGCTAATTAAAAGATCCTGTATAAAGTTCAATTAGAGCAGCACTCTGTCCTGCACATCAGCACAAGACAAAAGACCAGCAACCGGTTAAAGTGATTTTCCCTTTGTTCCCCTCAGCGGCCTCCCACTCATTGATCCTGTCTGTTAAGAACTCAGCAGCTCCTCTGAACTGAAGAAGACACTAATTATTAAATAGGCCAGATAATTATTTGTATCTGGAGCTTATTTGAGCTGATAAAAGTTAGAAAATTCCTCTCTGCAGGGTTGAAGACACTATTCTAGTTCCAAAAGTACTTTCTCCTCAATCAGCAGTCTGAGTTCAGCTGCAGAGAACTGCATTTATCCATCATACTGATACAAAGTCTCTGCTTTGATCAAAAATTCATTTGTGTCTAAGAAGAAGTGAACAGGAGAAAGGAGTGAAGCTTATTGCTGGCAGGAGAAAATGAGAGCAGCTGGCAGCAGCCTGAGGATCAGGGTGAACACGGTCCAGACCAGCAGAGGGGGTCAGCAGGGATAAGGAGACACTGCAGTTTATAATGATCTTCAGAGGTTGAGTCTTGCTTTCCAACATATGTCACTGTTATGTCATCCCGTGCTTTTTGTTTTCTCTGATGTGTGAAAGAACTCCAGGTCTGAAGCTGGTCGGCGTGCAGTGTGCCCCGGCTCTCCACTTACAGCTGGACAAGAGTTCAGGCTCCAGAGATGCTGACATGCAGCTGCTCCGCGCCATCATAGATTATGTAAGTCCTCTCTGCTCCAGCTGATTACATCAAACCCACATACAGATATGGTATTTAAAGCCTCTGGGAACCCAAATTACCAAATAACTTTCTTAATATGAAATTCAGGGTCTTACCTGCATCATAAATAACATCAAACAGGATCAGACATTAGCCTCAATCCAAATGTGAAATATTGCCATTTTAGTTTTCTCACAGTTTCCCGAAGCTGGGTTGATTTGGCGTGGTTATTCCTGATCCATGTTATGTAATATGGATAAAGCCAATCAAAAATTCAAAGTCAGCTGTCAGTTGATACTAATTTAATATGCCAAACTGAAATCCCTTAACGCTACTTTCATCACTGTATAAGTAACGTTATCAGACATAGCTAACATAACATTGTATGTGCAGCACACAGTGTTTGTGTGTGTTAGCTGGCTTTTACCAATGTTAAACAGATCCACACTAGATAGTATGTGGACAATGTAAAGGATTAAAATAATAAGAATAAATAATAATATGACAGCGTTAGCTAACCACTGAGTGACACTCGTATGAGAAACTGTTGAGGAACAGAAAAAAATCCAGTTAAAACTCTTCTGGTTGTGACCTGGCTCCTCAAATCAATTTCAGCTCTTCACATTCTTATGCCAGTAATGTTACAAATGAAGACGCAAACAACAGGAGAATTATTGACGTGTTCTGTTAATCAGAACTATTTTTTACTCTTTAACATTTTTTAACCCTAATTCAAAGTTCTCCCACAACTTTAGACCAAATGTTGCATATGATTTCGTGTTAAAATAGAATCTTTGTCGATTACATGTACACACAATGACACATACAGCTGTTAAGTGTCTCACAGTAGTTTCCATGTTTCCTCTGTCAGTGTTTGGAGAGACGTGTGGCTCTTACCCTGGCTCGCTACCTGGAAAAAGAGGAGCGCTTCCTCCCCTCCCCCAGGTAAGAGACTCTACTGTGTGGATGATACTGTGAATCAAAATGTTTAAATGTTTAACATCTGGCCTGTTAATGCAATGGAAAAATGTACAATTAGCATTCACACTCAGGTCAAATGACTCTGCAGTAGACATGTGTATTTATCCTCTCCAGCTCCGATAGGCAATGATGGGAATATAACACCCAAATGAGCACGCTTTTTTCAGCTCCTTAATGATGCGCGGCCACTAATTACCCTCCGTCTCCAACTTAGCAGCACTCAAACACTGACCCAAATTAGTCTGCACCGAGTTTGAAACAGAGACTGAATAAGTACAAGATATAGAGAGAGAAAAAACAAGAAATTAAGTAACCACTGTTAAGTTTTCACAGACCTCTGTCCATGCTGTTGACTACCTGTTCTCTGGTCTGTCTGTGACACTGAACTTCACACACCAAAGCTGCCTCGGGGTATAAAATGGAAAGGGAGAGTGGATAGAGAGGATATCTGTGTGGGAAAAGATGGTGGTCATATTCCAGTAAAAGAATAAATGTGAAAAGGACTTAAACTCCTGTAAGAGCTTCATGATTTTGTGTTAATGCAGAACATGTAAATGTCAGTGAGGTTTTTGACTATGTAAATGAGAGTCACAATGTTAAAATGGATCAATTTGTATTCGTGTCATTAGCCTCGGCTTTGCTTTCGTGTGTGACTGCTCCTCCTGTGTGTCCTCAGTATCAGAGTGGTGGTCACCGTCGAACAGACGGAGGAGGACATCCAGAAGGCTGTGTCCTGTATCCAGGAGGCAGCTGCAGCCATCCTCAAATGACCCTGAGCTGTTTGTCAGAGCTGAGACTGGGCCGACATCTCTGGAGCTTTGAGTCCACTCAGTGGACATGGTAGGACATCACTGTGAGGGGGACACTGATCCACAGACTGTGAGTCCGGCACACTGAGCGTGTGAAGAGGACTTTACTGATAAATTAATCTTATATGTTGTTGCTTTGTGTTTGTTCATCTCTAAATTTTTTGCCTTTGTTCTCATTCATCACGTGTCATCATCATCATGCTACATGTACCACATGTTTTATTTTGAATGTAAGAGTGGACTTTGAGCAGGACTGACTGCAGCTGACTTCCTGCTGTGAATGATATCGGTGTCAAGTCACTAAGACAGAGAGTAGCTGCAATGAGAACAGACGTGATCTCCACAGACCAAATGACTTGTTGTTTTGGTGTACTGACCAAAGAGGAGCCGCGGCGCTCACGCTTTTATTTAATACTTGCACACATGAACTTTACATGAGGCTTGTGATTTTATTTGTCACTGGCTCTTTTAGCTCAAATACACTGAGTTTTACACCTGCATATTTTGTTCTTTTTTTAAAGTCAACATTATTTCTGTTTTGTTAGAGCTTATTGCGTTCTGATCATTTTAATGAAATGTAAATATATCTGATTTAAAATGACTCATGGTGTGTGTGTGTCTTTTTTGTAAAATAACCATGCATCTGCTTCGGATTAAGACATTATTTTCTTCCAAGTATTTTTATTGAGCCAAAGAGGAAGTAACATATTTCGTTATATCAGTGCTCATTTCAGATTACATAGAAGAATTTGAAATATTGCGATCACAGATTATGGAAAAAGAAAATAGAAAAAAGGAAAAATAGAACTAGGTCTGACTTAACCTATTCTATTCCCCTGCCCCTTACTCTTGTCTCACTTATTAACCCTATGAAACCTGGCGTGACATCATTTTTCTTGTGCTAATTTCAGATGCCTTTCATAAGTAGTTAACCCTTTAGAACCTGAGCAAATTGGTATGTTTTATTTTGTTTTTGTTTTCAAAAACAGAAAAAAAAATAATGAGCGACTTGATATAATGCACGAATTGCAAGAAATAATAGCACCTTTCATACAAGAAATGCAGCCTAACGTGGTTTGCAAGAAAGAAATGTCACGCAATGACAATGAAATGTCAAGTGCCTAAGATCAAAAGATATAGAAGTCGAAGTCAAAAAGACATAATAAAACCTGCATCTAAAAATTTATTTAAAAAATGTATAAAATAAGATCAGAATAGAATACATAGAATGCATCTTCAAATAAACCCACTTGATAATACAAGTAAAAATAAGACAAAATAAGGATAAAAAATGAATTTTTATAAAAGCAAGGGAAAATGTGAAGGAAAAAAATAATAAAGCAAGGGAAAAAAATTTTTTTTTAATTATTATTACATATTTTTAAATAGTAACAAATGCAGAGGAGGAGTTTGTACTTGGTTACTAAATCCAAAAAAAGTTGGGATGCTGTGTAATCTAGATGGAGAAATAGGTCCATACACATAGGGTGGATTTTTTTTTCCACCTGTTTTTTCTTAATCTTTGAAGTGTCTATTTTAAAATTCTGCTAGGTCCCAAAGTGAAACAATGTCCCATGGGGTTTATTTTTAACCCTTAATTACACCTTTCCCGAAACCAATTCTGAAAAAGAAAAAAAAATGTAAAATGGCATAACTTTCGAAATTAACATACAAAGACAAATGAGCACATTTTCCCATTTAATTCTGACCTGAGGAATTCAATAAAATGACTACTTTTAGGATTTGAACACATCTTGACTCTACCTAGGGACAAATAAAGCAAAAAAACAAGCAGAAAATGCATCTATATTTTCCTTATTTATTGATAACTTCTAAGGCCCACTTGTGAAATTGTGACATCTATTTGAAACTGTAGTAGTACCTATTTCTGATTGAATTTAAACAAAACACCTCAGACTTTAAATTGTACTAATAATCGTCATCATCATCATTATCACTAAAGAGAACATCAAAGTCTCTCTGCTGGGGCCATCGCAGGCACTTCTGTTGCCTTCGTCCCCATATGTGGAGACCAGTTGGCGGGATCCCTGTTGTGGTGCAGGGGCCTTTCGGCCCATCTTCCATCCTGTCTGCGCTATCCCCCTCTTTCCCTCCTTCTCTGGCCCTCTGGAGCCGGGGAGGTGTGCCCAATTTGATCCGCATGTGTGGCTGTGGCTGCTGATGGACTCTGAGTCTCCATGTTGCCTGTGTTAAACATGCATTGCTCCTGTGGAGGTAAGAGGGGAGGCAGAAGGGGTTAGGGGTGTCTAGCGGGCCCTCCTCCGCTGTTGCAGGATAACCGTCGGTGCATCCAGAGATCATGACCTTCCCGCATTTGAAGCAGCCCCTGCTGCCCTCCACAGGTGCTACACCCACAACTATTCTACTATGACCTTAGCTCAGATGAGACAACCCACCTAATTTATGCATATTATTAAGTGTAGGAAAAGAAACAAACCTGGATTCCCTCAGTAGCAGCAAGCGAGGAGGGAAGAGGCCAGCATTGAATCCCTGTCTGACGGGCAGAATGGGGAAATGTGGCATATGGAAGACCGCTTGACTAATGTTGCTCTGGGGCCTGAGTCTTTCTGATCAAGGATCAGCATGATGCCAGGGTTCAGTGTCCTCGGAGTTGTCCCTGGTGCATTTCTTCTGAGGCAATGCCGTGCAACTGGCTCCAGGTTGGCTTGGGACGAAAATGGCTTGCGGCTCTGGCCACAAGGCAACAGGGCCCTGCGCTTGGATCTTGCCCCTTCCCAGGGGAGCGCTCACTGTTGCCTCTCTCCCTGCAGAAAGGGACATGGCCCCCTGCTTCCAGTGCAAATGTTGACTGGAGCGGTCTGTCCTCAGTGTGCCCCAACCCTCACCCCAGTCGCCAGGGCAGAATGACAGAATTACAGGCCGTGTAAAAGGCACCAGGTGTGAGTGGCCATGTTGGCAACCCACCCGACTCGTATTGGAACACCAATCAAAGAGTCTAAAGCATGCGCAAGTCAGAGGGTAGACCAAACACTGTGGTGCAATGAAAGTGAGGGGCAGCTTGCGCCAGCTGAGGTGGATCCTGCCCCTGGGGGTTGGGCGTACCTCTGGCCCGTCTCGCCCACAGTGTTGGGGAGTTGAAGTGTAAATGCATGTTGTAGGACTGAAAATATAGGGAACAATGCAAGGGCAGGGCGAAACCAGAGAAAACTCTAGTGGAGGCCCGTAACAATTCTGATGGTCAAATCAGCTGTCCAACCTGGGTATAGGGTTGAAAGACTTACTAAGACCAACTATTTAGTAGCGGGTTCCGTCCAAAGTTTCCTTCAGGACAGCTGGCGCTGGGCCACTTTTGGTAAGCAGAACTGGCACAGCAAAATGAATCAAATACCGGGTTAAGGCACCCGATGCAGATACTCATCAGACCACAGAAAAGGAGTTGGTCAATATAGACAGCAGGATGGTGGCCATGGTAGTTGGAATCCACTAAGGAGTATGAAAAAACTCAACTGCCAAATCAACTAGCCCTGAAAATGGATGGCGCTGGAGCATCAGGCCCATACCTTGCCATTGCAGGGGCCTAGATGAGTAGAAGGGCTACCACGGAGAGCACTGAAGCCTAGGGTGCAGGCCCAGGTGGAGTCACCGTGGGTGCAGATCTTGGTGGTAGTTGCAAATATTCAAATAAGAACTTTGAGGAGCGAAGTGGAGAAGGGTTCCATGTGAACAGCAGTTGAACATGGGTCAGTCAGTCCTAAGAGACAGACTGCGAAAGTGGGGCCTCACGATCCTTCTGACTTTTGGGATTTTAAGCAGGAAGTGTTAGAAAAGTTACCACAGGGATAACTGGCTTGTGGTGGCCAAGCTTTCAAAACGGTTAAACTTTTTGATCCTTAGATGTCAGCTCTTCCTGTCATTGTGTAGCGGAATTTACCAAGCAATTGATTGTTCACCAACTAATAGGGAATGTGAGCTGTTTTTAGACCTTCATGAGACAGGTCACTTTTACCCTACTGATACTGTGTTGTTGCAATAGTAATCCTGTTCAGTACAAAAGGGACTGCAGGTTCAGACATTTGGTTTATGTGCTTGGCTGAAGAGCCAATGGTGCAAAGCTACCATCTGTGGGATTATGACTGAACGCCTCTAAGTCAGAATCCCGCCTAGACATAATGATATCATAGTGCTGCGGACATTGGGTTGGCCTTGGATAACAGGCCTCGGTCGGTCATTTGGGGCCAACCGAAGATCAGCAGTATGATGGATATTCGTGATCTGCTGTTCATGACCAGCTGAGGTGCGCACGGATCATGGTTGCCCTTCTTTTATCTTGCATTGCATGTTTGTGGAGAACCTGATGCTAAATCACTTGCAGACAACCTGATTCTGGATCAGGATTGTACGTAGCAGAGCAGCTGCCTCGCTGCAATCTATTGAAAGTCAGACCTTTTGTCAGCTGTGCGCGTGGGCCCCACCAACTACCACTCTCTATTGCTCCTTCGGAGTACCAGGGGCATGAGTCTATGGTGGCTGACAAGGAAAAACGCACTGCATAAACAGAAAGAAGTTGCATATAGAGAAATGTGCTGCATAAACAGAAACAAGTTACATATATAGAAACGCACGGCATATACGAAAACAAATGCAAAAGGGAAAATGCAGTTGGACTGAAAACAAGCTACACCCTCATTTTCATCTAAAATAGCTGTCCTCCAAGCTGGACACTTTATATTGGTCTTAAATGCGCAGCAGGCTGTCTTTCGAGTGCTTAGGGACCGTCTACAAAGTGCAACACCATAGAGCAAAAATATTCAATAACTCAGTTTTTATATTGTGTATTAGCACCAATTTTACCTCACACATCAATGGTCTACCGGAGATTACGCTACAACACTTAGTTAGGGAAAATGTGCCCTTGTGTCATCATCACATCATTGCTGTGCAGTGCAGTGTCATGAGTTGAAAAAATTTGCTTTTGTGTAATTTGTGTAAACTATTATTGGAAATAATACTGAGTATCTTCAGTGTTATTAAGTGTACGGTCATGAAATTCACTACACCCACTAGAGGTCTCACACTTATGTCATTGCTCCCCGAAGATCAAATGTGTCAATATCTTTCCAACTTGTGCTCCTAGGGCTGGAGCTCTTCCATTGTGTGAGTGGATATACAGTATTTTCTTTGGCCAGCATTTTCTTTTTGCATTTGTTTTCGTAAATGCAGCATATTTCTGTATTTGTAGTGTGTTCCTTTTGCATTTGTTTCTTTTTATGCAGTGCATCTCTGTATATGTAACTCGTTTCTGTTTATGCAGCGCGTTTCTCTATATGCAACTGGTTTCTGTTTATGCAGAGCGTTTTTCTATATGCAACTTGTATCTGTTTATGCTGTGTTTATGTTTGTGCCAAGCCTACAGCCAGGCCTCCCTTCCTGATCCCAGTCCTCTGCTGGAGTACCAGGAGTACAAGGCCTCAAATGTGGCATCAGGGGCATGAGTCCTCAGGTGGAATAACAGGGGTGCTAATTATCAGGCAGTACACAAGAATCACAAGTTATCAGGCTGGGTACCAGGGCAAACTCTGGCTGACACGGTCAGAGGTGTGTAGCCATGAGAAGGGTGCTTAAGGGTGGGTATGCAGGATCGATTGGGGTGCCAGGCTCCAGAGATTCCCAGGTTGGAGGGTAAGAGTTGGAGCCCCAGGAGGTGAGGGTTGTTGGGGTGCCAGAGGCACAACTCTGGCATAGGAACTGTCTAGAGGGGTGGGAGGCAAGTTCCCAGACGCTCTGGAGGGCGGCCTTGGGGAAATGGGCCCAATGGAGGGCTCCACGGGGTAGGTCAAGGTCCTCAGGGGGAGTGGGAAAGTTGGCAGGGGTCCTTGAGGGTAAATGTCGGGGGTGACCTATGACTTTCTTAAGGTGGGTGATGGAATTTTTATAAGTTTTGAGATGGGAGAAGGGGAGAAGCAGTCAAGCCTCCCCTACATCTCCCTTCCAAACACTTAAAAAAATTTGCAGACCCGGGCTCCTAGTGCAGGTCATCTGCTTGGACAGGCCAAAGGGGTCCTCCAGTGGCCGGGCACAGAGTCCCGAGGCTCCCCAGCAGGCCTCCCTAAAGGCCCGAGTCATCTCTCTGCACTTGGCATGTAGTATTTATTACAGTGTTACTATGTTGCAATGTTACAGTAAAGACACTGGTTAGTAGGCCTATCAACAAATAAGGAAAATATAGATGCAATTTAAGCATTTTCTGCTTGTTTTTTTTTTTTTTTTTTGCTTTATTTGTCCCTAAGTAGAGTCAAAATGTGTTTGAATCCTAAAAATAATCATTTTATTGAATTCCTCAGAGCAGAATTGTATGTGAAAATGTGTTCATTTGTCATTTGTTAATTTTAAAAGTAATGCCATTTAAATTTTTTTCTTTTTAAGGATCGGGTTGGGATGGTGTAATAAAGAGTTGACAACAAACCCCATGGGACATTATTTCACCTTGGGACCTGGCAGAATCTTAAAATCGACGCTTCAAAGATTAAGAAAAAGCAGGTGGCGAAATGTAAATAAATAGAGAATTCAATGATTTGCAAATCATTTTTTTCTTTATTCAGTTGAATAGTCAGTCATTCTAAGTTTGATGCCTGCACACATTCCAAAAAAATATATAGCTATAGCTCTTTATGTAGAGTTACATACTTATACAACAAATATTTTAAAATGAATTTATAATAAAACACATAGTAGCTAGTTCCTGTTTTTTTTTTTTTTTGTCTATAGGCCTATTAAACCCTTTTAACCCTGGAAAGACACCATTTTTTCTCTTTCAGATGTCTTTCACAAACATCTGATCCCTGAACTAATTGATGCGATATCCTTCAAAGTTAGTAGATTCAGTAAATAATTTTTTTAAAAGATCAGGAAAAAGTTTTAGGGAAAAAAAAATAAAGCTCGGGAAAACTACATTCATAATATCACAAATACCTGATTTAAAGTTATGTCACAGACTTATAATTATTTTCGACACTTACTTTGTTTGAGGTTTCATTTTACTTATTTCTTCTTAAGTTGTTTATTTTCTTCCCATGTTTTGACAGAAATTGACACAGATCAGGTTTCAAGGGGTTAAATGTATGTTATATGCTATATTGAGTAAGAAAATAAACACTAATGGTAAATACAATACAGTTAAGACATTTGTTAGCCTACCCTAAAGAAAAATAGCTTCGTTTGAACAGAAAGACTGTTCAGCAGTCTGATAAAAACAGTTGGACACAGTTCTGCAGCGGCCTGAATGTAAGGTTTCTGTCTCTAGATGGGGCCCTCTACAAAAACTTTGCCGTGCGCGTGAACGTACGCGCGAGAGTTTTCTAGGCTCGCTCAGTTTCAGCGCGAGGACATAGGCCACTCCGGGATCAACAGTCCTGAAGGAGCCGCGCGACTCTGGACGTCTCTGTGGGACTGCACGCGGGATGAACGCGCTTCTCTTTTCCTCTGTGGACACTCATCTTTCCCGCGTCTTCATGTCTCACTCCTTCATGTCTCATTCCTCCGCCACCTGGAAAGTGCGCTTTATTCTCTGTTTCTCCGACTGCTGCTGAAGGAGAAGAAGAAACAGAAGAAGAAATAACAACAATAGGAAAAGTAGAGGAAGAAACGTCCCAGTAGAAAAAGTGTTGCTCCTGAAACTGGATGAAAGTGTCTTCAGTGAGGCTCCTGGTATCTGCAGAGAGACGCTATGAGCTCCCTCCTCAACTGTTTGCTCTGGATGCTTTTCTTGTTTCCAAATTTGAGATGCGACGGTGAGTCTCTTTCAAACTACTTCAACCCACTGTTCAGCTGAGAGGTGTTCAACATGTAGTCCAGTCAACAAACACTGCACTGATTCATGGGGAAGTTTTTCACATTTTTCATCCCTTTACTTCACATTCAGCATTGGGAAAAGAGTTTCTGGCATTCCTGTTTTCTCTGAGCGTTCAGACGGTCTCACACAATAGAATGAGTCTTCCTCTGGACTTTGTCTTGATGTAGTTTAAGTAAAAAGGTCATACTGGTGTCAGATGTTGTCTTGTTGGGGGATTTTACATTATTTGAAGAAAAAGCTCATAATTGCTTAACAGGAAGACTGTGCATCCCGTCCAACTGCGTAAAATACCTTCACCATCTAAGTCTCACAGGCCATAATATAAAGGCAGCCCCGTTAATTAAAGGGCACCTCTGGTATTTTTCAGCCTACCTTATTAAACTGTGTCTCTTTGTCCCAGTGACTCATTGAAATTGTTGAAGTTGGTCCAGTATTTAACAAGAGGGCTGCAGTCAGCCAAACAGGCTACAGTGTAAGCCCTCAGGGCATTTGTGCACCACTGATTTATGTCCACTAAAAGTGCCTGTTTTTGTCACCAACAAACTCAAATGAGTAATTCAAGTGTTTGAAAACATTATTGAAAGGATCCTTACAGAAATAGACCTCAATGTTAACTCAGAAACAGCCTCAAAATCACTATGGTCAAAGCCACCAGACTCCAGCAATTTTATAACAGTAAAACACAGTTCATAAAGAGTCAACAAAAACAAGACAATATATACAAAAATCATCTTGGTTCATCTTTCTACTACTTCAACAATCACCAATTTTGGTTTGGTTGAAATTACGCCTTAATTAACCCAGTTACATAGAAAAACATGTGGCTCTACACACACTTAAATTACCGTTTGTTTAAATGGAATCTGGTGGGTTTGCCAATGGTGATTTCGGTCTATCTCAGTAAGAATCCAGTCAGACAGACGAGTTGTCAGACACTTATAATAACTATTTCAGGCTTTCTGTGGATCCTTATAAAGTCTTAAAATACATCAAATTAATTAACCTAAAGGGGCTTCATTGGTATTAGAATGTCTTAAATAAATCTTTCAAGTCTAAAAACTCAGATATGGGAGGTAGAATTTTATGAGTCCTTCTTTTCTGATGTCTCATTGTAAAATCTCAAAATAAATAACATCTAACTTTTTAAAAAATAAATGAACAAAATCCTCTTCTGAAACTCATCATGATGGGAATTAAAGCAGTGGAAATAAATGCCAGGTATTTCCCACATCACTGTAAAAACTTAAAAAACTTAAAAAAAACTTAAAATTTCAATTCAGCACAAACACTTACTTTTTTTTTAAAAAAAGGTAAGACAAATTGTTTAATTTTACCGTGTAACCTTTTCACTGGACTGGAATATTTCATATAACAATCAACATTTGGGCAGTTTCCGTTTGGTTATTGTAGAATTGCTATTAAAAGTCTTAAAGGCTTTAGATCAAACTTGCCTTAAGATGTAGAAACCCTGAATCAAAGGCTGTTGGAACAAAAACTGTTAGTGGATGTAAAGTGACTGTGCACACATGCCCGGAGTGGTTACATTGCGGTCTGTTTTGCGACTGTTGCCCTCTCACTTAATGCTGTACTTATCTTATAAACTGTTGTTCCCATCGGTCTCAAAATGGGTCCCGATTGGAAAAAAACAAAGTTACCCTTTAAGTTTCTCAAACTTTGGAGCTTTTTTCAAATATAAGTTTGTGTAGTGAATTGTTTTCCTTTATAATTATTTGTGTAGTTGATGCACATTTTGCCTCATTGTTGAGATGTTTCTGGTGGGTTTCTGTTGTGTGTGTGTGTGTATGTTGGGGGGGTTCTCTCCCCCTATAAGTTTATGTGATCACTTAAACCCTCTTTGTCCTCTCTCAGCTTGTTGACATGTGCTCCTTGCAGCTCCGAGTCTTCACAGAAAAGCTGCTTGTGTCAGACTCAAAGGGCCACTGTGTCCTTGTCATGTTAATTGAACACATAGCTGGAGGTGATCTCGCGTCTTTGTCAGTCATGCTAATTCATTTACTCCCCCTGCGGGGGGTGAGGCCTGTGGAGGTTTCCTGTTTTCAGCTCGGGCTTTGAGGACTTACCATTTGGTATGAAGTGAAAGGGGCAGGGAGGTGGAGGTGGAGGTGGGGCGCACAGGGCTAAATGATTAGCACCTTTCCCCCCTCCTGCCCCCTCACTGGCTCTGCAGGCAGCATTTCTTTATATCATGAGCTCACTGAGGACTGATGATGGCTCTATTGCTTTGAAAGAAAATTCTCCTTCTGAAAGAAAAAGGCCAGCTCTTGTCCTTTTGTGGTGACTTATTTAATATTCATACATGAGTAAATGTGTTCATCATTTTGTGCATCCTCTTTGTCTTCAAAGTACATCCCATTGTATTTTGTAGACTGGCCTCTGAAAGTCTGAGGGCTGTTTGGATGAGACATGTTTTCTGTTATCTGGAAAAAATGTTATTAGTGAAATTCAAATACTTGCTTACTAAAACTGCACATGTGAAGTGTTTCCACATTTGTGAATGCATGACAACTGTGGTTGTTATGGTATCTAGATTTTGTATCTGAATTTAGATTTGAAATTCACTAACATACAAATTTCTATATTTTTAGTTTTTAAAATGTGAAACATTATGGCATATGTGATATTATTATTGACTTTACATATGAGCTTCCACATTTCACAAAGAAACTATCTGTAAATCACACAGCCTATGTCAAGTGAATTTATCACTTATGCCTTTGTGAAAATTCCACCTGTGAAATGTTCCTCCATGTGTTAAAAACATATTATATGAAACATACACTTGCTTTTATTAAAATATGACAATTCCTTGCTAAATCACACATGCAAAAATCAAGCTGATGTTCAAAGCCATAAACTAAAAAAAAAGACTAATTTGGTTGTTTTTTTAATTGCAGCTTGGTCCTTTGTTGATGGTCTTTTTTCACTGCCTGTTTAGAGCAGGAATATCATGCCGTTCTGCTGCCTCGCCGTACTGAACTCAACTCAACTTTGATCTTGCAGGGGAAGTAGTGCTAACATGGTTTCTGTATAAACATAACAGCAGGCGGGACGGGAGTGACGTTTTGATGGAGTCTAACCTACTGCATGAGATTTAAAAAGCGGTTAGCAGTTATGACGCAGATGTAAATGTCTGCAGACTGGGGAGACAAAGACATTCGAGAGCTCCTTACCCTACTAGCAGTGGATGAGATCAGGCACCATGTAACAGGGATGGTACATGATGGTTACTGCCACATAATGTCAAAGTGCTGCCTGATGCATGCCCTATATGTCCGCTAGAAGCTAACACTGTTGTGTTAAACGTCACGCTTGTCACACCTCTTTACGCTCTGTGATACCTGCATGCTGTCTAAAATCACACACTGGAGCCACATGATTGTTTGGTTCTGTGTAAAAATGCAAAGGAGGCAGACAGAGTGGACTCAGTAGCAGCCTTACAGTATGATCTCTGTGTGCAAAGGACTAATAAATGTGCAGTTTCTTGCAGTATTTCATACTGTGTCAGTTTTTTAAATGTGATTCTCCTGTCTTTAAGGCAGCCATTGAGACATGCTTGAGCCGAAGTCACGTAGCAGCAAAAGTCTTGTGTTATTGTTTCAAGTCTCTAGTTAGTTAGTTAGTTTTTATAGTGCAGTGAAATTAATGGGAATTAATGGCTGCCCGTCAGTTGAAAACAGTTGACACTCAAAAACTGATAGTGCTCCGACACAACAAGATGCCATCATCAACAATCACATGTGAGCTGTGACTGCATCACTGTTCTAATACAAGTATGAGATTGAAAGAGTTTCACACTTCAGTGAATCTGACTACATTTAAATACTCTGTTGTCATGCTGAAGGAATACAGATTCAGAAAGCTTCGCACTGATGCTGTCAGCCTGTTGTCCTCTAACTTGTGGATGAAGAAAACAAAAGACTGATGGAAAAAAGAGAAATAGCAGTCACTGCATGAAATCAGTGATTTCTGAGAATGATTGTGACTCATTCAGCATTCCAGTTAAAGTGCTTTGTAAACAAGTGAGTGCGATATGAATAATAAGGTAATAACTGAAATGATGTGAGAGTGTTGTACAAAGGAAGAATGAAAAAAGCTGGTGGCCCAGGCAGCAGCTGGGACTTAGGTGGAAGCCTGCTCCTAATGAGTACCCACAGCCTGCAGATGAGTCACCATGTTGGGGTTAGAGGAGAGAGGCAGAGCGCTGCTGGAGGAAATGGGGCCAGAGGGCCTTCCTTTGCTGTGGGGAATGTTTGAAGAGAGTTCTATCATGGTTGTGATCACATCTAACAAGCCCTGTAGAGTATACTGCAAACCAGCCCAGCTGCATATCAGAAGTTGGGGATTCATTAACCCTCAAATTGTGCAAATTGACATTGTGAATACAAAATCCAACTAATGGAAACACTTCATTTTCGGGAAGAAAAAAAACCCCTCCCATTTATAGCAAAAAAGTTTTTATGCTGGCATGAGGTGGTATTTCAGGCAATTTGAAAAAGCCGTTCTTGGCAAAACTGCAATGGAAACACTTTTTTGGCTTTTCGAGCTCACGTGATGCTATGGCTATGTACTTGTCAGTAGGAACTGGCTCCCTCATGATGCAGCAGCTACAAAAGGTGTTATTGCATCTCATTACTCTTCAAAAGTTGAGCGAATCATCCGGAAGTTTTTCGCAATTCCTCTGTGAAATTGTGGACTATCACCTCCCAGAAATCCCTCATATGTGGCCACTCCCACGTTTAAGGGGCTCGCCTTTACATTATGGCTCCATAACACGCCTATGTGGCCTTGGATTGGAAATAATGACGGCTAGTGTGGTGGCTGCAGTAGAAATAAAGCTGCTAATGTTTTGAACATCCATCACCATGCTTCTTTGAATGTTATCAGAGAAGTCAAAGAACATCACTCAGTGGGAACACAGTCATCTCCACATTGTGTTTTATCAACAGTTCAAAAATATTGCTTAAGTTTTGCGCAAATCTGTAATAGAAAAACCAGCCTAGCGTTTATTTAGCAAAGAAACCAACTACTAATGTTTTCTTAACATGAGCAGTCATACAAGAACTCAAATGAAATAAAATGTCTAGAACTGACAAGACTTTTGATGCACAGTTTCTATAAAATAAAAACTGGAACGCTCAATTTTCATAGTTAATTTTTTTTTATTCAATCATTGATGAGGATTAGGATTAAAGAGTGTCAGTTTTATTGTTATTTAATACATTTGACTAATGCAGTAAATTAACTGTTTCAAATATGGTCTATTAAAGCCTTTTAAAATTATTATGGTATGATATGTTATGAAATAAGTTGAAAGGTGTGTGCTTACATATGTCAGGTTGTCATCATTTGTGCGCGTGCATGGTCTGAGACAGTTCTACATTTGTTCACAGAGTACAAACAAATTCAGGTAAGAAATCTGTTGATTAATCACAGATTTCTACTAAAATATTCATACACATGGTTAAGCACAGATTTGTGCATACACTCTGTTTGTGAATGAGGCCCACTTTTGCCTTTTGGTACTTGAAAATTCAGTCAGGCTACATCCAGACTAATATGTATCTCTTTTAATAAACTTAACTATTGCTACATTTAAGCCCAGTAGCCACACTACTCCAGCCTTTTCAACCCCTAAAACAGAGACCCTTGAAAATGTGGCTGACCCCGTTTTAGTTTGAAAGCTCTGGGGTAGTATTTTAGGCCACGTTTAGATGAGGAATGCTACTAAAAACCAAAAAATCTATCTTTAAAAAAATAATAATAAAATCCAAGTTCATATGATAACATTTTTAAAACAATCCTCATGCACATGGATGCTCAAAAACAACAAAAATGCTGTAGTATGCATGCCAGGCCAGTTGTTGGTGGTGGTGTAACTTTGTAATGACACACCACGAAGAACACCATATGCATGTACAACCGACTTCCTTATAATACATCCACGTGTACGACGTGCCACTGTGGTGTCACTGTTCTCACAGGATCTGCGCATTGCTACATGGCAACAGAAGTGGTGGAGTTTTTAAAAGATTATACTCTGGAACCCTGTTTCAAAAGTTTGTGTTTTCAGGCCCCCAAAACGCCGTTGCCGTGTGAATGAAAGGCCAAACTGCAACAAGAGTTCAACGTTTCTTGCAAGAACCAATGCAGTATAAATGGCCTCTTAGTATGTACGAGCGAACAAGGAGAGGTCGAAAATGATAGCTGCTCTTACAGATATGGCGCTATAGCCCCGCAATAATGTCCCTTCTGTATACCTCCCTTACAGTTTTATATAGGACCAAACAGCAGCAGCATCAT
The DNA here is from genome assembly GCF_026936395.1 of Plectropomus leopardus. NCBI lineage: Eukaryota > Metazoa > Chordata > Actinopteri > Perciformes > Serranidae > Plectropomus > Plectropomus leopardus. The sequence continues at coordinate 1,816,931 of NC_142195.1, read as the reverse complement.
TCTGCACCAATGTGTGATTATACACTGCAACACTGCATCCTGCAATCAAAAGAGGCATGACAGGTGTGACATGTAACACAACAGCATTGGCCTCCAGTGTGACATATAGCATATGCATCAGCAGTGCTTCAAAACAATAACAAAGGCTTATTCGTCAATCACAATCATTTACCTTCTCTGATATATGACAGCTGATCTCGTCCTCTGCTTGGAGGGTAAAGAGCTCCTGAATCTCATTGGTTTTTTTCCAGTTTGTGGACATTTAAGACTGCTGTTCTTCTTCTTTTAGTTAGCCGCTAATTCCTAACAGCTGCTTTTAAAATATCACGCAGTGTGGTCGCCAACATAATACATGATCAAAACGTCACACCTCCCCACCCATGGTCACGTCTCTCTGGCTTTACGTTTTACGGCTTCACACTGTTAACTACCCTCTGTCCTGGCGGAGACGGGACAACTCTGTCCCCTCTCTTTTTGATTGGATATTGTATACAGAACAGTGTACGGAGAGATATTCCCACCTTGAACAGGCAATATAAATGCAGCTGATGACATAGACACCAATGTTTGCTCCCATTGGCTCTTATCATTTGTGATGCATGAAGCCAGGCCCGCAAACCCTCTGTGATTTATCCGTATTACAATTTATTCCATCTCTGTAGTATTTTCTATAAGTAAGCAACTAACCTCAGTGTAGACAATCTGCTTCCTGTTTACAGTGTGGCTCATGTACGTGAACTGTCATATGATACGCATTTTCAGGGTGTTGCTGTGAACGGAGATTATTTCTAAATCTGTGCAAAAAAACTCAGTGTGTACGGTAGTGCAGTGTAGTGCTTTTGTTTTAAAACTATGTTTTAAAATGAAAACGTTTAAGTGTGGACCTGCCCTTAATGTTACAGACACATCTGTTGAAAAAGTCTGATACCAAGCCCCATTCATAGCGATGCAGGGTGTTTTGTTAACTCACTACAACTGAGTGCAACACCATGAATGCTTTCAAGGGAAGAGTTTAAAATGTGTGCTGTATCCATTTGGATAAATACTTATTCTCCTTGGTGGCAGACTTTTCACTGTGCCTTTCAGAGCAGCTATAAACACTTTCACTTTAGAATATAACAATCACTGAAACAAGTTTATTTCAAGCATACCTCAGCCTTAAATCCCCTCTCCTCAATGATATGAAGTGGTTTCCAGTCAGGATGGTTGACAGTGTGCTGAAGCATGTGTATGCAGAGTTAGGTCCAAAGCATCGGCAAGGCAAGTCTATTTATACAACACATTTCGGCAACAAGGCAATTCAAGATGCTTTAAATAAAACATCAAAAGCTTTGAGACAAAGTGCAAAGGAAAGACATTCTAAAATGACATTTATGAGCAACTAAAAATGCCTTTAAAGAGTCAGAGAAAATAAAATATAAACATGCTAAAATATTCACAGCTGCATCAAATGACTGCAGTAGTCTTGGATATTTATCTGCTGCGGCTCTGATCGGCATTGACGGAATTACAATACTAGGGTAAACATGTTAATTTTAGCCCCTTAATGGGTGAGATGCAATGAGAGGCCATCGCATGTAACCATCCATTTCAGCCCAAGCAAGCTCATTCCATACTCATTTGCACCGAGTTTATAAAGAGAGACTGAATAAGTAAGAGACACATAAAGAGAAGTCACCAACATAAAGTTTTATTGTATTTTATTTTATTGTATTATTTTGTAGTTTTCTTTTAACAGTTCTCCAGTCATGCTGCTTTCTGCTTTTTTTACGAATTGTGTACACAGCTCTGCTCTACTGGCAATTTGACAGTTGTCTACAGCCATTTTTAAAAACATACGTACATTTGCCAATGTTGGTGTAAAAGGAGTATAATATGTGGTGCGTTTGAGACAGTGACTTTAAAGAAGAACACCATGAAGGCATTTTTAGAGATCAAGTTAATTAAAAGGAGATATTTTAGTAAAAACACCTTTCATCTTCAAATTCTGATGGCAAAAACAGCAACACCGGTTCACAGACATATCGATGCTACACCATCACAGCTCATCTCTGCACGCTGATGGCTGACTTTGTCCATCAAAGATCTTAACTTTTACTTTGGTGTCTACAATGTTAGCAAGTTCAAGCACATTTCCTTAATACAACTTGTTGCTTCAATCTAACAACCTCCACCAGTTTATTTTTTAACGGTTACTAATATGTTCCTATCCTGAAAGCATTTTTGAAAGCAGACATAAAACAGCAGGTGAGAGTGATTAATGCACAGTCTCATTGTTAGTTAGAGGAAATTCAGGATACATGCTGTAGTAATCAGGTGCCCCACCGATCAAATAAGACGCAGCTTAATAAATACATGTGCCACAGCAGGGCGGGACCTGTCTGTGGGTTGATGTACTGTATGAACTAATGGCTTTGTTATTTAGCTACAGGCCAGGCACTGATGTAACTCACAAACATATGGAGAGATGATTAACTGTTGCATGGCTCTCAATCTGCAAGCTTTACCCAAAGTTTTATTGCCCAGACCATCTACTGTATTACACCCTGCTTTACCTCCGGTCGGTGTTTCCTCTTCCCAGTGTAGCTGTGAAGTGAAGCAATGCATGGCAGCAGTGGACACACCAGAGGAGTTAGCCAGAGGTTACTCCATTAATCTGGAGTCTGTGGAAATGTGAGGGAATTGTTCAGGGTGCCGGGTTTTCCCTCAGTTTTTAGAGCATGGAAGTTAATGCTACTCTAGATGTGAAAAGTTCATTTGGACTGTGATTAAAGGGACAGTTTACCCTTAAATCAAAAGTCCGTATTTTACCTCTTACATGTAGTGCTATTTATCAGTTTTGATAGTTTTGGATACGGTAGATAGAATTACAGAATGTCGTTCGGTTTTCATTGAGAAAAGCATTGGATGGTAACTTTGGGGTCATTATTATTTTGGTCACCCTGCTGCTTGGGGTACCTAGCACAGAGGTTCGATACTAAAAGGTGGAGCTAGAAACACTGCAGTCAGTTGACTGATCAGTAGAGAGTCAGCACTCTGTACACAGCACTGAGCTGTGGCTACTTTAACCACTGTTCAAACCATCATCAAGTTTTTCATACTTGAGTAAAATGAAAGGATGTTTGCAGCCTTTAGCAGAAGCTGTCGACTGAGAAAAATAATTTTACTCACTGGGCCGACTGTCTGAAACCTTTCAGGTGGAATCGAATCCTCACTCGGAGAAAAAAACATGTTTGACTGCTGGAGCTTCGTTCAGTGTGCTCGGGCAGAGTAAATGCCTGCTGTTCCCTTACAAGAAGTCAGTGCACAGACCCGCTCTTTATAAATATCCCATAGAGAGACTGTTCTGAAAATGTCGCTGTGCAGCCCTGTTATGTGGACGATAAACAGGGTGCAGACTTCACTCTGTCTTACCGTTGAACATGGAAATACAGCGAGTGCTGTTAGACGGAGCAGAGAGTGACAGCAACCCTGCCTACACTTAAAAGTACATGCTACACTGGTCTATGGTTGTAGGATCAGTGCTGATATCGTTGGTTTTCAATATACACTTTCTTTACATTACATGAAATAAATTACATGATGGGGACTCTTATTAATCGTGGTGCTGTATCCCACTGATGAGATGCTCTGACAGCTAAATGAAGTTTTCTTGGGTGGGATGGTGTTGTCCCCTCTGGCTGCACCTCTTGTAACTGTGTTCCCATTAGATTTAAAGGTGATGAAACTGGACAGAGGAGGAGGAGCTAAACCATGCATAATCTAATTCAACAAGTGTTGCTGCGAATATGACGTCATGGCAGTTTCTTGTGGCGTCGCTATGGGTATCAGCTGAGAATCCCACCCACACTAAGGAGATTCCCTCCTCTCTGAAAATGAACTTGAGAGAAGGACCTGGATCCAAAAGTGATTTAAGCTGAACCATGCAGTGGAAATGAGGAAAAAGAAAACCAGCAAATCCTTACAACTGAGAAACAATTTGGAATTTTTTATTTGAAAAAATATGTTTTTACAATATATCAGTCATATTTGGTATGCAATGCTAAAACAGTTAGATTGTAGAAACCTTAAAGGTACACCCCCTAATTTTGTTATGGCATCTATAATGCCCCTAAACTTTAATTTTAGCTCACTGTTGTCTTTCTTTTTTGTTTAAAAACAGTTTTAAAGCTGTTGTATTTCTGTGTTCATTAAGATTAACAAAGTTAAGTGTATTATAAACTCTGCATCACATGCATTGCCTGTGCCTCTCAGCAGACATCTGATATTTTGGTTTGATGAACTTCAGTACAGTTTTTTCCCCTCAAGTTTCACCTGCAGTAGTTTGAACATTATCTTATCATCGCCTCATCAGAAGGCCAACCTCCATCCATCAGTGCTACTGCCGAGTCATCCCAACTGCAACAGTGGCGGCCTTGTTCTAAGCTGCATCTAATTGCTGGCTGGTGACAAGCATTCAAAGGAGTGTGAAACAGCTTGAGGAAGACTGCAGGCTTCTATTGTGTTGATATACACAGAGCTGGACCACAACAGACAGCCAGAGCCCCGCCAAGATCCACACTCTATGGTATTTTACATCTCCAGACGCAGGCTTTGATACATGCACATCTAACTGAGTAATGACAAAAGTAGAACTCCTGAGGCCAGATGCTGAAAACTCTGTGTAGATCCATGACTAAAACTTAGTGTACACGCAAAGACAGGAATGTGAATTATTTTCGTCCGATTTATAAAGCTGCACATGCATGCACCTGATTCTGTTTAGAAAACTCAATCACCGTGGAGCTAGGCCCATGTGCACAAGCCTCATTTCAACTCCCATAGGCAGCCTTAAAACGATGTAAAAACACCCGGTCAATGAGAAGAACAGGCAAAAAATGAAATATGCAGTGTGAGTGATTGTGTTGCATCAGCGAGGTTCTCCAACAGCACCAGAGTAGCTGTCATTACGTACAACTGTTACACATGGCTGTCCTACCAAATCATCACATGCACCTGTAAACCACCATCACAATGACATCTTAATCATAATTATTCATTTATAGCATTCATATTTAAACCGACTTTACTATGTGCTACTCAATTCAGGATGAACTCATTAACAGGGAAATGATGGCTCAAATATAAATGGAAAAAATGATCAAATTCATCATTCATAAATATATGAAAACATTTGGTTTATAAATGTGCCCAAAGTACACCAGAAAGTAATATTTAACAGGATGCTGTGTTGCTGCAAAAATAACGCATTCTGTGCAATGACCAAAAAAACTAAACAAACAGCATTTTACTATATTTGCAATATTTACATTTAACTTATTATATTACCAGCAACAAGAAACTGTGCCAGTGGTCTGTAGTCTGTATGAAGATGCGCACATTCTCACTGCACATTCATATGCATGTTTTTGCGCCCACACATTGTTTGAAATTTGGGAAATTGAACGTCCAGTATTACATAATACGATACGCGACAGTACGATATGGTACGGTATGGTACGATACGTTACAATATTATGTGCTTTATTGTCCCTGTAGGGAAATGCATCTTTGACCCAGATGCTGCACCCATAAATGCCTTCACAGGCACAATAAAATGAACCACATATGAACAAAACAGTACTTACTTGCAAATTGCACATAGTCCAGATTGCACATAAAAAATATTACTCATGCATTGCACATAAGACATATTGTGCACACCCTGTTGCTAAAAACATCATGGAATTTTTGAACAATCAGTGCAGGCTTAAGCAGCATTGTTTAAAAGTTTGATGAAGGTAGGAACATAGGAGTTTTTAAAACAAATTTTAATGGGTAATTAATTAGCGGCAGCACTGGGCTATGTAGAAACTGCAACAACCATTTTAATGTAAATGAAGCATCCCAGGCAGACCGAGGTCTCATGAGGACCTCGACAAGAATTTGACCTATCTAAGTTTGACCTATCTGCTGTAAATGGCTCAAACGCAGGTTGTGTGTGCTTATTATCAGGTGTGCTCTTTAGAGTGACATGTTTTGACTGAGAAAAGGAGAGTCAATAGCTCATATTATAACTGGTCACAGAGAGAGGACGGTGTAAAGAAATAACTTTGGTGGATCAACAGTGTCTGAAAGCTGCCGCTGACCATTTTTGTAACTTTCTGAAAGAGACAACAAGTCAACGATCACACAGTTGTTTTTCAGGCCTTAAACGAGGCAGGTCTCTGTATGAAACTGCACGTTGCATGTCCTCAAACACCAGTATATTCAGGGAATGGCTGATGGTCAGTGTGTTCAGTAGCACCTACAGTAAACAGAGACGCTGTCAGGTCATTCTGAGACAAACACATCATCAGTTAGAAACCACTGCAAGCAGGTAGCACTGTTGTATAGAGTCTGATGTGCCAAACGCATCAAACAAAGTCGAGCCAAGCCACGTATGGTTATAAAAAAAAAGGCGACTACAGCCCAGCTGAGTACTGTCCCCAGTCTCTGTCTCCAGTCAGTCTCTGTCTCCTGTCTCTGTCTCCAGTCTGTCTGTGAAAGCAAAGTGCCTTTTATTGCTGTCAACACAGGGGCCATCCATACAGTCCATCACTGAACATGGACCATGGCAGGAGAAGGAATGTGAGAACTGTGACGGAGAGGAAGAGTGAGCTGTAAACCGCAGAAACACTGAGGAGCTTTTTAACTCTTTCCTGTATTTGCTGATGTGAGGCGAGAACATAGAGAGAAGCGGCTGTTTGGAAGCACACTGCTGTATGTTGGCATGTATTGGGTCTGGCACTAATTATAATCCTGGATCTGGGACTAATTAAAGCCTTGCAAGACATTCCCATGGACAGGGCTCTGTGTGGACAGCCTGTTGACAGGATGGACTCTCTTAGCCTGTTGATCTAACAAAAGTCCTGTGTTTAAGACATGTTAGTTTGCTGGGTTTTTGTACAAACTTCCTGTTTATGCAGACTTCCTTCTTACTTGGTGATCAGTTGTTTAAATAATAGGAGATCCAGCTTTTAATACATTTATTCATTTATTTTTTATTTCTGTGGCATGTCAACAAAGACACCATCAGTTTACACACAGCTTCTGGTCATGCACACACAAAACATGTGGAAAAAGGAAAGCAAAATAAACAAAACAAAACTAAAACACTGAAACAATAACCCAAATGAGCTGTTCACATAAAAAAAACTTTATCATCCCAAAAAAGAGCTTTTTTCTCCAGGTAACTGGCTAAATTACATATTTTAAATGTGATCGACCATCTGTCTTCTTCCATATTTACACAATTTCTATGTATATTCTTATTATAATAAACCAAGCATTGCATCATTCCTAATAAAAAGGACAGTAGAAAATAAAATAGAACTTATTTTCTACTTTGTTCAGACAGCACCTTGGACAGTAGGCTTGGGCAAAATGTAATATTTCATACCTTCCTGAAGTTTTACTGCCCTAACCCCTAAATGTTAAGAAAAGTAATATTGTCACATATATTTTCCTTATTAAACAGAGAAAACATAGAAATACAACTATACACCTTTTGAATTCAACTTTCTGTCTGTGACATCAGACTTAATTCCTTCATTAACTCATCCGTCAAACTCGACAGAATCAAAATAAAACTAACCCAAACCTTCTTGGTTACTCTCGTTAGTAATCTAGTTAGTAAGTCCACTGTTCAAACAATCACCAGCTTTGGTTTGGTCAAAATAAATCCTTAATTTAGCAAGTTAGATATAAAAAACACATGCCAGATTTCTGGTGAGAACATAGATATTTTTGCCTTATAGACAAGTTATATTCAGCACAATGGTCAGTACCATATTTGAAATGTATCATCATAACATTTTGCAGGTCAGTCTGTATATAAGCAGCCCACTGTCTGTTGTCCTTGGCAAACACAGAATCATGAGACAAACCCATACTGAGCTTTTCGTTATTAAAAGAAAAAAAAACCTGAAAGACTTCCTCTGAGTACAGCATGCATTAAAATAATAGCTGGCCGTATCTTGATTGCATTTTGAAAAGAACCCATCGAGGCACAATGTTAACATATGCTGCTAATTACTGGAGCTGAAGGAGAAACAGAGGAGGAGGCCCACAGACTGTTAGCAGGAGGAGAGGCAGCATGACGGTTACACTGCAGAACTCTGTGTTCTCACAATGCTACGTGGTGTGGTGTTGTATTTATGTGTGTTTATGTGTGGAGTGTAAACAGGACAGAAGTTTTGCATCAGAGTACAAGAGATGAAGAGACAAAAGAAGGAACCACTCGAGAAGCAAACCAGCCAAAGCAGAGAACTTTGTATGCACAGTATGAAGTTGAGAAATCAACTGAAGAGTTTTCCTGAGTGCAAAGGATTTTTAGTTCATGTTAGTTTGAAAGGTTGTTGGTGAATCCATAAAGTTGACCCAAATTTATCAAAAGAGTTTTAAAAAAAGACACAGAAACACTACAACATGCAGAAATACAAGTTTATTAAGATGTGTTTTCTGTGGAGGGCACAAAGACCAATTTTAACAGACAGGTTATTTCAGAGTCTGGGCGCCCAGAGTTTGAACTCTAGATCTCTTGACTGTAATGGAGGTTAACAGAAGTTACAATTATCACTTCAGGAAACATACATACATACATACATACATACGCAGATACATACATACACACATACATACATACACAGAATTTTTGTATGTACAGTATGAAGGGGTCATGGTGGCAGCAGGCTTTGCAAGGTACTCCAGATGTTCTTCCCACCAACCCTATCCAGCTCCTCTTGGGGGATCCTGAGGCACTTCCAGGAAAAATTAAATACACAATGACTGTCACTGCCACATTCTCCTCTTCTTCTCCAAACATTTTCCGACACACATAATTGCCACGATAGCTAGGGCTCAGTTCATGTTTATTTGCATTTTGCTCCCACAGCGGCGTAGATGGATGACGCACGCCGATGACGTTTTGTTGTGCATATCGATGTCAATAGACACAGGTAATAGCCTGCGATTCAGTGGGTGATGTCATCTCATAGTCTGCATCAAACTTGATGTTGTACCCAAGTTTATTAAGACCCTTGTTGCACAGTGTAGCTGCACTAAACTTAAAATCATGCTGAAATCTCACCGTCTGCAGGACACTTTAGGCAGAGCAGAATTTTGGTTTATATTTGATCAGCATTGCTTACTTTTACCGTTCTCTTTTTTTTCAGCCTCTTTTTTCACTGTGCAGGAAGCAGTATGGCACCTACTTCCTGTGCAAAACAGGGTGTTCCAATAAGTTTCTGAACACATTTCAGGAGAGAAATGGAAAGTGCAGGAACAGTTTTACCATTTGATCAGATTTCAGTCCAAGTTTGAGAGACAGAGAAAGGTACAGTGTGTCTCTTGATCTGTCTCTATACTCTTTGTGTCTGCCATGACGGCATGGATGGTGGGCAATACAAAAGGCAGAAGTTCAGCCTGTGGTTCAAGCAACAGCCCTGAGAGCCAGAGACACTTGCTTGGGGCTGTTGCTTGTATTTCACCGTGGGAGGGAGGAGGAATATCTTGGCACTCGTTAGATGGAGGAACGTTTACCACAGATCATCTAAACATACTACCCACACTCTTTTGATACAAAGCTAGTTGATAAGTAGCGAATTGTCCACTTAAGACTTAGCCCAACCACAATATGGAGGAAGCCAACATCTACTGCCATTATTAGTGGTCATGCCTCCACTATTAATATACACATGTGACTGTTAGTGCCACTTACATTAAGTGCAATATTTGCATGTAACATTACATGCTATCATAAATCACATTTAATATTTCTATGTCTATTACTCTTGTTATATGTTGTGTTGTTACAATTAGTGTTGCTGTGCATCTCTCCCCCTATCTCTTTCTCTCTCTAATTCTCTTTTCTCTCTCTCTTTCCTATATATGATTTTTTTCATTACTGTAATTTGATTGTTATTTAAGACATCTACTGCACGTCTGTCCATCCTAGAATAGGGATCCCTCCTCAGTCGCTCTTCATGAGGTTTCTATCATTTTTTTCCCCTGTATAGTTTTTCCTTGGTTGATATGAGGATCTAAGGACAGAGGGATGTAGTATGCTGTAAAGCCCTCTGATGCAAAATGTGATTTGTGGTAATGGGCTTTATCAATAAAATTGACTTGACTTAACCAAAGTTCATGAGTGTTGGTGAAAGTTTCAAGTAAGTGATCCCCCTCAAAAGGCAAATGCAGTAAATAATCAAAAGGAGGTGTTGAGACAGTCTGAAAGCAGAGAAAAGTTCCTTTCAGGCTCAGATGGGGGGTCTGCAGCCAGTACCTCCTCTGGATATAATGGCCTTTACTCAGTGGTGGGGGAGGAGGCGGTGTACAGCCGTCACTGGTTTCTCTCTGGATGGAGTTATCACTCCCGGCCGTTAAGGGAGGAACTTTTAAATGGGAGGTAAATTTGTTACTTCCTGTGCGGAGTGGGTTTTCCACCAGTGTCCCAAATGACTACAAAAGTTCATTTTTGGCAAATGGGGTGAATTTATAGAGTGCGGGTACTTTGTGGAGAGGTTGACCATGTCTTTGTGAATTTGTGTGGCTGGATTTTCATGGAGGGGCAGGCAGACTGAGTCTGCAGCAGACAGAATACACGTCATAGATCAGACTCCCCTCAGTGTGCTGGGAGTGCTGCCTTACAGGCTTTTATCAGTTGTTTGGTTAGGAAGTTGGCTGGATCACCTCTTGAACTGTGTTACATAAATTGTGTAGTCTGTTAAGTGAAGGAGAGCCCCACCCCTTCCAACCCCTCTACACACACTCACAGGTCAAAGGTCAGATAAAGCACTTGTGAGGCTGCCAGACGTTTCGTGATTTAGTTGGTATATTTAACTCATTTTGTCACAACAGTTATTCATCAAGAATAGTTTGCTGTAGAAAACAGGCTTTTTCTTAATCTGTGTGAAAGATGTTGTGGATGTTTTCAGTATCGCTGGATTCCAACATGTGCCTGGCCATCGTCTCCTTGGATTCGCAGATATTTGGGGCCACAGGCAGTGTTGTTGAGTCTGTTCATAATTATCCTGTTAAAGTGTCCCAGGATGTGTTCTCATGTTTTATGGTGCATACTTCTCTACCTGTGTAACTGTCTTCTGAGGGTCCTTTTTGTATTTATCCAGGTTATATTTGATTCTGGATCCTTCTCACATTCCTTCTTAATTCAATTAATAGAAACAAGGTTACTTTCAAAGATGTGCAGCTCTGGACTGTTTTTCCTGGATTATTCAATATTAAAGCAAATTACCCATGACGGGTGAAAAGCTTTAATCTCCACAGTGTGTAGCCTACCTCCAAGGAAACAAAAAGAAGCAGCTGCGTGGTCAGCCTGATAGTGATGCAGTTGAAAGTATTGAGAATTTCATTAGCCAAACAGTTCATGCAAAACCATGCACCAAATACGGAGATAAGAGGTTTTCACTTTACAAGGCTGGTTTCTATTACAGATTTGTGAAAAACTTAAGTGATATTTTCACAATGCCGATAAACCACAATGACTCTGAGTGATGTTCTGCAACTTCTCCCCTGGTGATAACATTCCAAGAAGCATGGTGATGGATGTTCAAAACATTAGCAGCTTTATTTCTATTGCAGCCACCTCACTAGCCGTCATTATTTTCAATCCAAGGCCACATAGATGTGTTATGGAGCCATAATGGAAAGGCGAGCCCCTTATACGTGGGAGAGGCCACGTATGAGATATTTCTGGGAGATGATAGTCCACTATTTCACAAAGGAACTGTGGATTCAAAACTTTCAGGTGATCCGCTCAACTTTTGAAGAATTATGCATTGCAGTAACACCCCTTTTAGTGCCTGCTGCATCATGCCAAGGGAGCCAAACAGCAAAAAAAGTGTTTCCAATGCTGCTTTCGCTTGACATACCACCTCATGTGAGAGTAAAAATATTTGCGATAAATAGTTTTTTCATATTGATGTGTTCCCATTAGGCGTATCTTAAATTCACAATTTTAATTTCTGAAATTTAAGGATTAATGGAAACCCGCCTACACTCTCAACCAATAATTGAAATAAGGCTCACCAATGCATTAGTCAGTCCAACACTAATTGATTTTACATAGTGTCAGAGTGTTTTGGGGTGTATTACTGCACATGCGGAAAAAAAAAATGTGTAAAACCATTTGTGTTTCCAGGGAAATTTATTTGATAAATGTCTTCAAGTGATGTCACTTGAGTCAGTGTCAGCAAGTGAAAAAAAAAAAATAATAACCCCAGATTCACAGAGTATAGACGCAGCTAAAGCCATTTCAATGTGTTTTCAGTTGATGAGAGTTAATTGTAATGTTTCGCCCTTCCAAAACACTCTTGTTCAGTGTTTGGTTTTACTAAAAGACTGGTAAATAGGGGAGACTGGGGATGGTTGTAAAATATTTCACATTTATGTATGTATTTTGAATTTTAAAGCCAGTGCATTAAAAATGTGTTACAAATTAGTTACACATGTTTGCTGTTAAATGGTACAGCTGTAATTTCTGCAACACAGTCACAAAATGCTTGGTTTAAGACCTTGACACACCAAGCCGATGGTCGGCCATCGGTTATTGTTGGGCCGACAGTGAGTGTCCATGACCCTCGTCACTGTGGTGTGTCCCACACTGTTGACCCTCATCAGCACTTGTCAGCTTTTTTCCAACCAAATCAGCATGTTGAATCGCCGTCGGCAACAGTGGAGCATGTCAGCAAATGAAATCACTCTGATTGGCTGTCCAGCTCAGTGCACGAGAAGAGAAATGGAAGGGAGTAAATAAACAGCTGAGGTCCAGAGGGAGTGAGATTGAAATAAACTTGTTCTCTAAGGTCAGATTGTTTGAGCTCTTTCTGATGGGTTGCGTTGTTGTTTACTGGCGCAAAGTAAATATGTCTTGTTCTTTCAATATTAGATGTGTTAACCAGTTTACTAGTGTCATGGTAGTCTCATGGTTTCCTGTTTTGAATGACCGCCATCTGCTGGTATGAGAGTTATTTCCTCTCATATAGGTGTAGAACATACCTGCTTGTTAGCTGTTGGTTTGCTGTGTTCATGTGCAGCTTTTTGGTGGCAGCATGAGGTGACTCAGCAGAAGGCTTTTTTCCTTTTTCTTGAATTGATAGGACAGCACGAGTGTGCAAGGGGGAGAGAGATTGGTAGGGGAGTGGTTTGGTGGTTTGGTGTGTCTGTGCCTTCAAGCTCAAACACAAGGAGTGAAATGTTCCTCATAGTCTGCATTAGTTGTAGCTGGGGTGAAATGTAACATTATGAATAAGGATTATGACAAAAACATAATGAGAGCTTTTTATTCAATGCTTAAATGACTTTAACATCGTTTGTGTGTGTGTGTGTGTGTGTGTATGTGTTTGCCTGTTCATGTCTGTTGCACTCGTTTGCCTGTCACTCTTGTGTGCATGTCTGTGTTTGTCTATGGTGTGTTTGCACTTGTCTTGCACTCCTATGTGTGTTGACCTGCTTGTCTGTCTGTGTGTATTTATATTTGTCTATACTGCACACTTGTGTGTGTTTGTGCAGCATGTGTGTGTGTGCGCTTTTGTTAGTATGAGCCAACTGTCTTAAATTTCTTTCTTGGGGTTTGTTGTACTTTTTTAGGCTTGTTTAACTAACCCAGAGTCTTATAGCCAAGAACTGGCTTACTTTATAACAACAAAACATTAGCATAAACAGCTTGCATGAAAAATATCTACATAGACACACTCTAAACATGATTCAGTTAAATCAATATAACTACAAAGCAGGCAATAAATAATAAATGGAGTTAAAAATAACTTTCTAACCCCAAAAGAGTTTATTCCTGACAAATGTGGCTTTGTCGGCCACAGGAGGCTAATTCCTCCCACAAATGGAATAAAGACTAAACTGAGCATGTGCAAAGTAAATCTGATGATTCATAGCTTGTTCTAAGTCTGAGAAATTTTACAACTATTCTCAGTCCTCCCTTCATTTTCTTTTAACGGTTTTAAGCCTGTTTCTCACTAGGGAAAAATTAGCATTAGCATTATCACTGTTAGCATAGGCATCATGCTGACTAATCTAACAGCTAGTCAGCCTTATGACTAATGTCAACCCTCTCATTCAAATATGGTCACTTCTGGATCCAAAAAACAGATGAAGAAGGCCAAAATGCCTAAGAAATCTATCTGGTTTTGCTACAACAATCTTCATCCAGTAAATTGTGACTCAGAGAATGTCATAGGAGTGTGATCCTAAATTGGACTACTTCTTTAACTTACATTTTTAATGACCGTTTTGTAGCTTTTTTTGCAAATACTCTTCAGTTATAATCTGAAAGTCCATTTAATTGATTACTTTATACTGTATATGCAATTAATTAACTAATAAGAATGAACCTGTCCCCCTGTAAGAGGCAACAAAGCCCTTTCTCATTCTGAAGACATCAAATACCGTCACTTTTAAAGTGATTTTGGTGTAAGAGCCTGACACCAAAAGCCACCTTTCATGGCTATATGATACACCGCTGAGTGCCATCACAACAGGTCATGGTGTTATGATACAGTGCCAGACAGCCAGACGTCTGGATGGCATCTACCTTGACAGTATGATTATGGATTGGCAGTGTCAGTTGAGAACACAGCCAGACAGAATCTGTTGCGTTGCTGGTAATGAAGTAATATAAGGAGCACAAAGAACTAAATGGGGTGGGCAGGAAGGGCGGTAGATGGATCTAACGAAACTCATTTTCATGCAAGAGTCTGATGTTGTCTTCACGTTTGAATGGGATGTTTTTGCCCAAACCAAACCTTTGTTGCGTAATCCTAAAGCATGTGCTTTTGTTGACATCCCTGCGGTGGTTGCCTTGTGCTTTTGTTGCTTGAACATAACCATTTGACTTGTGATGAGAATGTGTTGGTATTTTGCAGTAACCAAAGCAGAAGAATGTACTTTCCTGTATGTTCAAGTACTTCTCGACATTTTGTTTTATAGTCTGAAAGTCTGTATATTGTGCCAAATTAGTTGAAAGGACAGTAGCAACCAACAGAAATATCAAGAAAACATCAAACATCAGTCTGTTCAGTGGACAAAATAGTGCACCAGTTGGCTGTTTTAATTTACTCTATTATTTTACTATACCACCCCCTGGAGTTTTATATGTGGCCAGAGTTAAGCTGGCTCTGATCTTAAGTCTGCATATATGGAATGAAGGAAAAGTGTGTAATTTAAAGGACTGTTATGGGCTTTACACATCAGTAGGGCAGCAAAGTAGTGTCCTATTTGGTGACTTTGTGTTGATTGATTCATCTGCTGTAATTTAAGCGTATCTGTTCATGGAGACAGACAAGTAAAACACGCTGAAAGCCCTCAGTGAGGCCTGGTCGGCCTTTCCAGTCTGCCATGGCTCTGTGGAAATATGTTAACAGCAGGGTTGTCAAACTAATAGCCTGTCCCTCCTCCTCCAGCAGATGCTTTGTTAATCATAGCTCAGAGAAGGGGGCCAAGGAGGAAGAGTTAGAGGAAAATGGGAGAAGAGTTTTCTAGTTTGTTCACAGCTGAATCTCCATAATATTCTGTGTATTACCTCTCAGCTCCATATTCGTCCACAATGTTTGGGTGAAAAAAAGAATGACAAAGAGCTGGTTTTGAGAAAGATAAACAATGGACAATGGAGCTTTGTTTTTACATGCATCTTAAATCTTTATTTTTCACTGCTAACCCTAGTTTTCCACAGAGCCAGCTTAGTATGCACACGCTTATCAGAGAGCCAATAAAATGCAAATGACTGTGCTCGTCCCCCATCATGACCTTCCCAGTTCCATTTATTGTCTTGTCTTTGAGCCTCCAAATGGCCAAATATTTGAGGGGAAGTGGCTCCTTTTTTATGAGATAGCTATTGTTGTTGTAACTCAGTCATGGGGATGGAGTTACTCTGGGTAAGCTGCCTCTGTGATGAGGGCTCGCAAGGTGGGAAAACAGCATTAGGGCCAGTAAAGGGGAAATTCCACTGCAGGCAAGTGATACCGTCTGACAATCCAGTGCCATGATACAGTCATTATGTCAGAGAGACCGTAAACGTGTTTGTTTATGTCGAGATAATAGGAGCCATGGAGCCTGTGTGACAAAAGTAGTCCCATCTGGACATGGTTTGTGTTTGAGAGTAACTTCACCACCATCACGTCTGCATGGCGCTTGGTGTTGCAGTTGAAAGAATGCTTCCAGTACGGCTGGAATGTTTGGTAACATTTCAATAGATTCACATTTCAGATAACTGTAGTTTCACGTCATAGTTTAACATGGACAATAACAGAGAATATTAACCCTTTGAAAACTGTATCTACGTCATTTTCTTGGTGCTGCATTCAGATTCTTTTCACAAGCTATTTAGCCCTTTAAAACCAGAGCAAATTGGTTTGGTTGATATTTTGAAAACTTGGATAAAGAGCAATGGGCAACATGGAAAGAAATGTCCTACAAACTGCAAGAAATAAGTAAAAGATGACAAAAAATGCTTGCTTATTTTGTAGGAATGTTCTTATAACTTTTTTTTTACCAATTTCTTGCAAATTTCTGGGCCATGTCTTGTTAAGTTGCTAATTGTCCGATTATCACCATGTTTGGGAAAGAAATTCAACCAATTTTCTCAGGTTTCAGATTTTTAAGTGGGAACACATTTTTTGCTTTAACCCATCTTTATGAAGTAATTGTTGATTGCACAATGTAATGGCTACAGAATAATGACGCTGTCAGCATTTAGATTAGTTCTCTATAAACCTTTCACTATATAATTCTGTCTGCCACCAGGTATGATCTAATTCGAAAGTGCGTCAACCATAACGTATCCAAAACAGGAAGTGAGTAGCACTTCTGTTTTCCCAGGTAGCTATGGGTAGCTATTCCCAAGAAGTATTAATGTAAGTTATTTTCAGTTTCTATCCCTAGTAGTGGAAATGGCAAATGGTGTGAAAACAGAAGTGACTGTGGGAACTGTGGTAGTTGTTGGACTGAACAGAAAGTGATCTGGGTCTCTTAAAGACAGCCGTGCCAACAATAATACCTCTTGAAACGCTACTTTATGGAGCATTTCTGACCTAAGCAGGTCACAGAAGGTCAGCACTATCACTTGCTGAAGTCATTACATTGTTAACACACTGATGCAACATAGCTGAAACACTTTCTGTTTCCAATCTAATTAGAGTGACAGACAGTCAACAAAAAACAAACTCAGATTTTAGAGAGAACTTTATTGTTAGTGTGCTGAGGGAAATTCATGTGGCATTTTTTTGCAGACAAGTCTGCCACGAGCAGCCAGGAGTGTTTCTAGTGTCTGAAGACAATGCAAGCTGCGGTCTGCAGAACCTAGCTTCAGTCTCGTTTTGAGCAAAAATACTGCTGTGCAGTCAGCACTGCCATAACACGTCGAAGTATAGCACAACGGGGAGGCCTAAGGTGTAGCAATGTCAAGTGTGTTTTCCAAAACTTAGTTTGTAGTGATGTGTTGTGTAATATAATGTATTGACATATATATTGCTCATATCTTGTTGTTAAGTAGCCTTTAGACCTGCATGAATCAATATTAAAGGGATAGTCTGCCAATTTGATTCTAAATTTACATAAAGTTGGAGGGTACTGGTAAAATTTCTGGTTTTACGTCTGAAGGCTTTGATTACTCTGCTGAGCCTGACGGCTGTACCAGCTACTAACTGCCCACAACATACACTGAACTGTTCTTTTAACACACAAATGGCTGTAAAGTCATTCCACGAAAGAATTAATACTTAAATTTGCTGCTTCTATGGCTTTTTGGCCTCTTGTATCCTATTGCGTTGCTTTTTATGCCCCACAACTTAAATGTCTATGTTAACTCTCTGAGCTCTTTTCAGTTTGGTTTCCAGCTGCAGCAGGAAGCTGTTTTTAAGCAAATGACTAAGCAATATGACATGAGAAGGAAAGCTTCTGTACTAAATATCAGCAAGACTGGGACTCAATGTCTTCCAATGTTATATGAGCATACCTGTAGATTTGCAGTTAAGTAATATGTTCCTCTTTGTGGTGCGAAATATGTTATGACGACCCTTAATGCCAGCTAAGTAACAGCTAACATCAACTTCTCAAAAAACCTGG
The DNA here is from genome assembly GCF_026936395.1 of Plectropomus leopardus. NCBI lineage: Eukaryota > Metazoa > Chordata > Actinopteri > Perciformes > Serranidae > Plectropomus > Plectropomus leopardus. The sequence continues at coordinate 1,798,820 of NC_142195.1, read as the reverse complement.
AAAGTGGAGCGATACATGCATAGTTAGAAGTCTCAGTGCTTTTATACTCTATATCAGCACTCATTGAATGCCTCCTCTTCAATCAAATTACTTGGTTGTAACTACCTATTGTATAAGCTCCAATATGCACACTACACACTACCTGCCCATTAACAAACAGCAGACAGAAACAGTTTGAGACTAGCTTGTGGACATAATGGAGCATTTAGCTGCTAAAGAGACAGATATTTTTTCTCAGGAGTTTGTGGAGACCTAAAAGCTTCAGGGAAAGAGAATGTTGGGCATGGATTTCAAACATACATCAGTGTTGCTGTCTGTCTGCTGGATGTGTCAGTGGGCAAGCTGTTATGGTAAATCAGGGTTTTTGGAAATAATGAAGTTATGTCTGTCAATACTGACATAAAAACAGGCACTTCTCTTTTTATTAAACTCATTATATGTAGTGCACAGCATGCACCACCAGAGCTCAGTTTCTGGTCTCTACTGGTGAAACAGGCAGCTGAGCTGAAAGACACAGCGACACCTAGCGGTGGAGAGAGAAGTTACAGGACTGTAAACAGCCCAAACCAGCAGGCAGATAGAGACCGTGGGGAATAACAGCATTTTTTTTTTTACATCTAAGTTGGTGAATTAAGGATTAATTTGGATAAAACCAGAGCTGGCAATTGTTGGAATAGTGGATTTACCTACTAGATTACTAGCAAGAGTAACCAAGATGGTTTGGGTAAGTTTTTGTTTTTTTTGTTTCTGTCAGGTGTGTTTTATGATGAGTCAGGAAATGATTAAAGCTTTATATCTTTGATGAAAGTGACTTCAGAATATCAGTCCCAAATATGTTTCAGAGGGTTAGCGTAATGTATGCAATACATAAAAAGTTAGTATGCCGATTAGAGTCGGAAGTGATAAAACCTGTGTCTGCTGCAGTCATTTGACCCGGGTGTGAATGCCGATTGTATGCATTCCCATTGCATTAACAAGTCAAATGTTAGCGGGCGTTAGTGGGTTTTTTTGTGCAGTGGAAATGAGGCTTTATTTTATTTGACCTGTTTTGTTTTGCAGGTGCATAACAAAGTGAGTGAGTGAGTGGTAAGTAGCCTCAGGCAGCATGGGTTGTTTTCACCCAGGGTGCTACCATCAGATACACTGAACCTTAGCTTTTACGAGGGGTCATCATTCTAGGGCATCGTCTATGTCTCCTTTCACAGCTGAGAGAGTAGTATGTGTTGGACAGGTTAAGCGATTTGTTAATAAAAATACCAGAAATACATTCCAACACGTTACATTCAGACTTTCCATTCTAGTCCTAACTGGCTTGCTAGAGTACTAATTCTGCTCTCAGTTTTTGTCTGTATGGCTTCATTTACCCCCCTCTCCCTGATAGCTCAGTCCAGCAGACAGGACATTGCTTGTGGGGGTGAGTAAACGGCTCCCAGCAAAGTTACCTAATTAAGTTTATGGAAGGCGAGTTCAGCTCTTCTGTCTTCTGCTGGTTTTACGTCTGCCATTCCTGTTTCAGCTAGTACCAGAGTGAGGACGGTATGCTCAGCCCACATTGTGCATTTATCTCATTTCATAACAGTTGTGCTTCAGCCACTGATTCCAACAGGGATGAGTGAAAAGATTAAGTAGATATTTCAGAAGTTTAGTTTCTTAGCAACAACACATAGTTGGATTGCTTTGTCCATCCTGTAAAGAGACAGTGAGTGGACAGATACATATTAAATTTGCTTCCTATGATCACCAGAGGATGATTCCTTTTTTTGTGGGTGGCACATAGAGCAAATAGAAAACAGACAATATTTTCTTTCTTGTCTTTTATTTATTTTTTACAAAGAGTTATCAAAAACTCAACCCTAACCATAAACCTTATGCAGTCCAAATGCTGGGGTTGTTTCAAAAATGCACGAATCCCACTTGGCTATGGAAAAGATCATGTTTGCCTTAAAATACCTGCTTTTGCTATTGAAAATGGAGAGATGGCTTGATAAAAGATTTCTCGTGGTATAATCCACTGCTGGTAAAACAGAAATGGCCTCAAATGTTTTTAAAGACATGTTTTAGTGCTCTCTTTAGCCGTCGTACAGGATTGTTTGTCACCAGAATGAAATATTTCGTTTAACCACATAGACTCCAACTGAATTATATCTGCATGAAACAAAACACAAATTATTATTATGAGAACAATCCAGTGATGTTGGGAAGTAATGATCCCATTTATATGAAAGCTCCAAATAACAGTGCGGGTGTTTCCTTTAAGACAGCACTTACCTGTGTAACTGAGGAGGTCCTTGAATAACTCCCATGGCAGAAAACTGAGAGGCTGAGCAGGCTGAGAGAGACAGAGGAGGCTCACAGTGCGCTCTGAACTGGATATCTAGCTGAGGGAGGTTGACCAGGACTTGACTTGTTCATACAGGGGAGATAATGTGTGCCCCTCCAGCCTCACTGAGACCACAGCAATGTATGCCGAGTCTGAACAGTAGCAGGTCAAGTGCCAGATTAACAGATAGATATGCTGATACTTTTAGAGTAGGGAGTGAACTGAAAGCACTTTAAACTGAATGAAGACAAGCTTTCACATAGCACAAACTGTTGTTGTAGAAGTTTAACAATTATAAGAACCATCAAAGCTAATTGAGTTCGGCAGTGTCAAAGTGCGACCTCTTTAATGTGGTTAGTTTGGGCTCATTCACACTTATCGTCTCTTTCCACTGCTGCTTATTAAGAACTTGTAACCCTCCCATAACCTCATAACCTAAGAGCCTTGTTACAGTGTTCTCCCAGTGTTTCCACTGTATTTTACAGGCTGCAACTGGACCAGCCATTCTTTGTCATATTCACTGCATGCATTGACTTTTTTCCATGCGCTGATTGGCTGTATGTTGTATCTAAACTTATTAGGCTGCTTTCCCACGTGACAAACAACCCATTAACATCTGGCTTTTGTATTTAATGGGAAACATTACAACTGGCCTTCATTCATTCCTGGAACAAATGTTTTCTGCAGTAGTCAAAGGTATTTATTGGCTCCAGCTCTGATCAGGTTAGATCAGCAGTGATGTAATCAACTGGATGCACATCATAGGATGGTAAATGCATAATCCACCCTACTCCTCCTCCAATTGGCCTAATTGGTTGGGTTGCTTAAGTTTAGCCATGAGGAGTGAGACAGGTTTGGTTTAAGTTTGGGTTTAGGAGCAAAAATAAATGATAAATAATAAAATGTAACTAAATTAGTGATAAAACGATAAAAAAAAATCAAGGAGGGAGTGAGTAGGACAAAGCTATAATATTTATCAAACTGTTCCCAGCACTCATTGGTGTCGACCCTGGAGGTTGTTTAATTGTGAAATAATGTAAATATGACAACGTAAATATATATATATATATATATATATATATATATATATATATACATGTGTTTTGGATGAATAAAAATGTGAGAAATAAGTGCTTTAAAATATAGAAGAAAACAAGTGAATGTCATACATGCATTATATTATAAAATATAAGTGCTTAATATAATAAGTGCTGTAAAAACATGCACATATTAAAACTGAAACAGAACCAGAGTAAAGGAAATGAAGGGCAGGTCATGCCTCAGCCATCCAAGGAACAGTATATCCACCACTAAAGAGAGACCGAATAAATAACAAATAAAGAAGGCGTTACCACGGTTACATTTTGACTGGGCTCCATGTTGCCTGCTACTGTTTAAACCATGGTTGTAAAAAGAGACCTGGATGCAGCATTTGGGGCGGGGCCCTGTTCATCTCTATTTAAGTTGATCAGCGGCGCATGAAGCCTAAAAAGCTTTATTTCCATGGCATGAAATAACCTGAGTGATAGGAGCTGCTTCCACAACATTGGGCCCATAGAGCAAATGATCCAGAGACCTCTGCTGGCTGAGCGGGCTACGTAGCACTCTGCTAACTTGAATGGGGATAAAATGATAGAATCTCTTGGCTCTTCTTGACTTTCCAAATTTTGGACAGAATGGACTAAATCCCAATAGTAAAACAAATTATTTTGTGGGGGTTATGATGATTATGATATACAGATGTCTCTGTTCCAGTGTAGGTTAATAGGAAAAAGTCCTTTTGGGCCGCAGGGCATGGCGTGATGGACTCTGAAGATGTAATTTCACAGTTATGCCACCAGAAAAATTGGCCTTATAGCCCAACACACTTCCAGGGGACAACAGAGTTGTAGACACATCACATTTGTGTCTACAAGATGTAGATGTGAAGATGTAATTTCACAGTTTTGCCACCAGAAAAATTGGCCTTATAGCCCAATACACTTCCATTCAGGAAAGTGTGATGTTCATCATCACATTTGTGTCTACAACAGAGTTGTAGACACAAATGTGATGATGAACTGGTTTGGGGAGGGCGTCTGTCACTTATTTTTAACAGTTTTTTTACACGTTATAAATACCTGCATATACTTGCTAATTTTGCTAGAAAAAGGGTACTACAGGGTCCTGGACATGTTGGCTTGTCCGCAGTGTTCTCACTGTTATTCTCTTTCAAAGTATTGTTTGACCATACAGATGCTGTGTTAGTTGTAGTCATCCTTGTTGTGATGTGATGTCACATCTGCTTGATCAACCCCATCGGCAACAGTGACGCCAACCTCTGAAAATATCAAGTTCTGTCAACTTTCACAGCAGGCGGAGAAAAGTGGAAACATAAGCAGAGGCAGCAGCAAGCGATACATTTTACACTATGTTAAGAAGTCAAAATGGAAGATCAAATATAAGTCTAGTTTGTCAGGACGTAAGGGGCAAGGGGAGAGGTGCACCTAGTACACTGTGTCACCTTGTTACCATTGTTAACCAGCCGTCACTCCACATAAAATTGTATTGGCAATGTCAACAAGGAGAGAGGTTCATCAGCAATTCAGTTGCTCAGCAGGATTGGCTTCATTTATCATACTTATCCATGTACTCCACACAGATCTATTGGTTTAAAGAAACATAATGGCTGCTTGGAGCTTTGTAATACTTCATTAACCACTCACATTCTTGGAGAGAAGTACAGCAGTGGCTGAGTTTTCACTCATGTTTTCCTCCTCTGACACTCTGTGGTTACTTGCTTCCATGCATTGAGGCTGAAGTCAGCCAGTAACATCATATCTGCCTCTAAAGTAGCTGCGTGTTGGAGAAATGTTTGTATAACTCCAGTCTGCTCTCTGTTAAACCCCCGCCGAAAGCTCAGGGAAGGGCTGGAAGTGAGGGCAGAAAATGTAGAGGGGTGGAGGATGGGGAGCAACAGAGACAAAGGTTAGAGGACTGAGAGGACACACACACACACACACGCACGCACGCACGCACGCACGCATGCACGCACGCACGCACACACACACACACACACACACACACACACACACACACACACACATAGAAGCAGTTTGAACAGGAGAGAGAAGGAAAGTGTTGAGGTGTGCCAGAAGGCCCTCTGTCAAAACCCCAGTAGATGGAGCCGTGGCCTGGCCTCTCAGCTCTCAAAGGGCTCTTTCATGGTCGAGGCAGCAGGCTGCTGGAATGCAGCAGCCTGCAGTCTTATTCAGCCTTGGATGGAAAAGCATCCTTTTGCCCCCAGTCCAATCCCTCATTTTCCAACGCTGTGGATACATGTAATCAATCGCAGCCACTGGAAGCAATAGTTAGGAGGCTCAGCTCGCTTCTTGTTTGTCTTTTGTTCTAGTGTACTGACAGAAGATTATATGACAAAGTACTCCTTCACTGTGTTTTGGAGTACATGGTATATCAGAGGGCTTAGTGGCACGGTAGCAGTCACAAGACTTAAGACTAGTGGCCCCTGGAGGAGCAGTTTTTGAACTTTCTCTCAGTCACAGAAGACTGATGACGCTTTATTGCCTTGGTAACTCACAAAACACACTTCGTTCAAACTCGACAGAAACAAAATAGTGGATCTTCAAGCATTTAAAATATATATATTGATTGCCACCAGATTATCCTAACCCTTTGAGACCTGGATTGACATCAGTTTTCTTCTGCTGACACCTTTCACAAGCGTTTGAACCTTTAAATGTGAGCAAATAAAAAAAAAAAAAAAAGACAATAAGCAACTTGGAATGGCACACAAATTTTAAAAAGTCAGTAATAAGTGACAGAAAATGACCTGAATATTAGCTTGAGAGAGAAAGAGAGACAGAGAGAGAATGAGGGAGAGAATCAATAGAAAATTATCAGATAACAAAATTATTATTATTTTTTTTAAATCAAGAAATATGTTCAAATTTTAGGTAGTTTTTCCATTTTTTTAATGGTCATTTCCTTTTCTTATTCTATATTTCCTGGCTAATCTTTGAGACATTTTTTGTAAAGTTGCCCATTAGAACAAAAAAAAAAATTTGCGGAGCATCACTCCGGTGTTATAAGAGTAGTAGTTATTCATTCGTTCATTTTCCATAACTGCTCGTCCTCGCAAGGGTCGCGGGGGGGGGGGGCTGGATCAAAATCCAGCTGTCATCGGGTGGAAGGTCAGGTACACCCTGGACAGGTCGCCAGACTATCGCAGCTCTGACACATATAGACAGACAACCGTACACACTCACAGTCACACCTGAGGGCAATTTAGAGTCACCAATCAACCTGACCTGCATGTCTTTGGACTGTGGGAGGAAGCCGGAGACCCCGGAGAGAACCCATGCAGACACGGGGAGAACATGCAAACTCCGCACAGAAGGGCCCCCGCCCACAGACCGAACCCTGTTCCACCCCGGGTTTGAACCAGTGACCCTCTTGCTGTGAGGCAACAGTGCTAACAGTGCTTACAGTGCCCACGTAGCAGTTAGTGTCACTCTATATGTGGTGTCACTCCAATATCCGACGTTTTTGCGGGTCCATGAATGCAGCGCAGCAGGTGGACTTCTTTTTATCTCCTTCGCAGCTGAATGTCACTCCTGAGGTGGATAATTGATCTGTTGGTACGTTCACAGCTGATAAGATCGATAGATGAGAGGAGGTATTTGCAGATTTTTGTAACTGAAAGACAGTTTTAGTCCCAGCAGAATGAACGGTTCAGTTTCACTTTTAATGCGCCTGATGTTCTGTTGCACGTCTCTTCGGCTACTGCGCTACAAATAACTCAACAGTGTTTTAATACAGCTCTTAATTAACAGTTCAGCTCCAATCAGACTATGGCGGCCCACCATAGGCTTTGTAATTAATGGGAAACACTGGTGGGGTTGGAGGGCGGACGGTCTGTGTGTGCTGTAAAATTACATCGTTGATTGGGAAAAATTGGGAACGATTGGGAATTCGTATTTTATCTTCCTGGGCGGGTCTCAATTTATTTGGGCGGGCTGCCCAGGAAGAGTATTTGTATGGGAAAAACTGAAATCAGATCATTTAAAGCAGGCTTTTAGTGTGAGAACGATTAAGCTCTGAATATAACAATGGTCAAAAAATCATCCATGTAGTGGTACGAAGGGAAGTTAGGACTGATGAGGGAACCTTAAATAGTTACCTTAATTGCTTCAACATGGCTGCCATGAACATGAAAGCGGTTTTCTTGAGCAAATTTCAAACATAAGAAGTCTAAAGATCCCACAACGGCTGCTCTTTCCTGGAAAACCTTTTCCTTCAGCTGTTGTGGCTGTGGCTGCAGAAAAGAAGAGATGTGCCACCATTTTCAAGTCTTATGGCTGACGGATTTTCTGAAGTCTTTGGTTCGTTCAGATACAGAACCGTTGAGGCTGAGGAGTTCCCACAAAGACAGCTTAGAGACCACATCTCTACATCTGCGCCTCACTGTGAAAGTGACTGTGATTAGTGATTACTGCGCTGACATAGAGTGTTTTGTAGGCGTTAATGTATGAGAAGTTACAGAAGCCTATGTGCAATATGACACAGTATACAGGATATAAAATGTAGTCAGCATTTCAGGAATTAAATAAATGCGTGTTTGTGCATGGTCTTGGTTTTGCCGTTGCTGTGGTCCTATCTTAAGCTGCGCCTGCGTTATGGGTCCTAGTTGTACCGATGCTGTGATCCTGCTTGATGCGACCTTCTACTGCCATTATTATGCGTCATGCCTCCACTATCAATATACGCGTGGGACTCTTATCAACACTTACGATATTTGTGTGTAACATCACATGCTATCATAGAGTGCATTTAGTAATTTTACACCTATCACTATTGTAATATGACATGCTACTGATACCGTTACTGCTGTGCATCTCTCCCCCTCTCTCCCTTCTCTCTTTCCTTTTCTTTTTTGCCATTATTGTAATTTAATTGTTATTTACAACATTTATTACATGTGGGATCCCTCCTCAGCCCCTCCTCCTGAGGTTTCTACCATTTTTTTCCCTCATCACAGGTTTTTTTTGGGGGGGAGTTTTTCCTTAGATGATGTGAGGGTCTAAGGACAGAGGGATGTCGTATGCTGTAAAACCCTCTGACTTGACTTGACTTGACTTTTTATTGTTAAGATTATATTCTTGAAAGTTTTTACAAGCAATATCATTTTGATACAGGGTTTAATCTGCATAAGGGTTCAGTCACACATGAGCAAAATAAGACAAATAATCGCTTCCTGTACACTTCCTGACGGGTGAATAAAATATTTGTACAGACACCTTTCACAAGTATATAAACATGTCAAACCTGAGGAAATTGGTTTGGTCATGGCTGAAAGGAAATAAGCAACTTATTTATTATTAAATCTAAACAAAAATAATTTTAAAAAGCTAGGGAAATATTTCTAAAACTAAACAAAATGTACAATTACCATGTTTATCTATTTTAAATAATTTAAGAGAATTACTATAATTTTAAGCACTTTTTTTCATTTTTTTAAGGTCATTTCCTTGTTTTATTTATTTCCTTTTTTTCCTTTACTGTTGTTGTTGTTGTTTTTTTTACTAATGTGAGGTAGACTATTGTTGTACTTTTTATTAACATCTTGCTGATTTTTGTGGCACTTCTTCTTTAGGTGCTCATTGCCTTCTTCCCATGTTTTTCAAAGAAAATAAGCCTATTTTCCCAGGTTTCAAATGGTAAATATGAATCTCTTCAGAACTCTTTGGATTTGGTTCTCAAAATTTGTAGTAAAAGCGATTAAAACTGACATGCCTGCTCACCTGAACATTGCAAATAAAAACAGAGCAAGGACAGACTGAAGTTCTGGGTGGAGAGTCTTCGGCCTCAGAGCTTATCACATTTTGACATTTTATGAACATGGAAGTGGAGCCAGATCAGAACGGGCTTTTGGCCAGTCTCTAGCGAACCCCACAACTTTATGAAAATCCAGTACTGAATCCCTCTATCAATCAAACAGCCAGCTTGCCAATACAGTGTATTGAGAATGTTGAGCTGTTCTCTGTTATTCCATGCTCTTTCAGGAACAGATTACTCTTTGTTGTTTCCATTAAGTTTTTTTGTTGAGGACTTGTGCAATAGATAACAGATGGGGGCAGTGGGCTGAGTATGATGAAAGGAAGAATGGAACAACGACCTGTGTTTTGTTTTGATGCCTGTGTGTCATCAGTGCAGTGTGATCGTATCTGCTGTGATGTTTAGAAGACACTGCAAGGATGTCAAAAAGTTAGAGCAGGTCAAACATATTCGCCAGATATCTGTGTTTGACAGTGCTTGACATGTCTTGGATAAATAAATCCAACATTTGTATCTGATTTAGAAATATTTGGAGAAATAATCCATCCTTCTTCTAGTGGAGGAGGCCTGTCTCCATGTCTGCCTACATCTATGGAGGGATTAAGCTCCAATCTATAGAGGGAAGTGTGGCTCCTGAAAGGAATGCTGTATGGTTTTGTTCACTCAAGACTTCAGCACCACCAATTTCCTCCACCACCAACATCTGTCAAGCACATGCTCTGTATCACAGGGACGGCCGGAGCCCACGCCAAGTGGAGTGGAGCTAATAACCGAGCCATACGTTGTGTCTGCTCACATGCGCCTGATCCTGATTAGCTCCCAGGGAGAGCCGGGCCAATCACACAGAGCAGCCAGAGTATCCATTACACATAATGCTCGTTAAAAAAAAGAAGATATGCATTGTGTATATGAGAGCAAAAATCCAGTTTTCCTTAACAGCTCAACTGAGAGAAGTGGAGCCAAACAATGAACACTCCGGTCTGATGCTGCCTTCATGTACTCTGCGGAAATATCATGTTTATGAGTTATGAGCACATGAACGGCCCTCCTAAGTCATAATTACAAGTGGGACATTGGGAAATTTTGATAATACCCAAGTTGCTTAGCTATTACGTTTGGTGGAAAGCATGGAAACAGTGTCAACAACTGACAGTAAAAAATTATATATTTGGTTATTTGGTTGCTTGTAGCTCTCATTCACTTTAAGTAGTGCACATTTTAGTATCTGCATCTATTAGCTGAATCAAGCAAACAAGCTTTGAACTATAAGCACGCCAGGTTAGTATACTAACATTGATATTTTATAACACGAGTTGCTGACTTAGCGTTATAAATAAATAAACATGGTGGGCAAAAGCCAATGGGCCTCATTCACAAACGGTGCATATGCACAAATGCGTGCTTAAACTGTGCGCACTCACAATTTACACACAAATCTGTGATTCATCAATATTTTCTTACCTGAATTTTTTAGTACTTTGCAAACAAATGTTTAACTGCATCAGACTATACCCACAAACCTGTCAGCTAAATGCATAATATGTTATACCATAATAATTTCAAGAGGCTTTAATAGACAATATTTAAAACAGTTAATTCACTAATGCATTAGTAAAATATATTAAACTGACACTCTTTCTTTCTCACCATTTATTCATTTTAAAAAAAAAATGAAAATTAAGCATCTCAGTTTTTAGTTTATAGAAATTGTTTCATATTGTATGTTCATTTTAAGCCAGCTGGGTAATTGGTCACCTATTAATATGCATGCAGGGTATAAGATTCTGAAATACCTTCAAGCAGGTCAGGATGTGACCTGTGATATTTAACTTTGATGGGAGAGACGCAGCCTGTGACATCATCAGAGAGCGACGTGTGTGAACATGCTTGCATGCAGAGAGTGAGGAACAGCTGATCAGCTGTTTCTGACTGCTGTTACATTCACAGATGCTCAGTGACCATCTGACGCAGGTGTTTAATATGTGTGTAGAAAAAACTTCACCTCTTCATGATGCACCCCTAGGCAAACACATTTCCTTATAAGGAGAGATGGTGGCGTGGCAGTCAGCTGATAGCAGACATCAGACTCGAGCTGCCAGTTTAGAATGATTCTGATTCACCAACATACACACATAAATACACACCCACATGCGCACAGAGGTCAGAACAAAACCAGCTGATGCAGTTGTGACATGAATCTGAAAGTGGTTTTGCAGGCACATACATTCTACATGCGTATTAGTAAATGAGGCTCACTGTTTGGTAAATGGTAAGAAACGTTTTTATTAATTCACATATTAAATATGAATTTATCATCACATGTAAAGTGTAATATTGTATAAATATTAAGTGCTGCCCCTGCAGAGTGACCTAGATTAAGTATAAAAATGTTTAAAAAAATATCTTATATAAAGTGTTTACATTGGAAACAGCTGTCAACTTATTGTTTAAACACAAACACAACCCATCTTCTTTGTAGCTTCCATGTTGTTCCCACTTAACAACCTCAAAGCTCATGACCACATCCAAGTCGGAAGAACAACCTCTCAACTCTGAAACTCCGACCTTCTGACATCACATGAATGCAGCATGAGGAAAAAAAAATATGCAGACTTATTAAAACAATTTGATTTCAGTTTCATTTATTTGTCACATGAAATCATGTGGACAGATTTTCAGTGAGATGGTAGGCAGGGTCTTCATGCAGGATCCTCGTTTCCCGAGACGTTCTTCCTGAGCCTCTCACTGCTGGCCTTTTGTATCTGGTACCTTCTTCTTGAGCTCAGCGGGGAGAGAGGCTAGTTATTTGGGTTTTTGGAATCTTTAATGACTCTCCTGGTCTTATCTGGTTTTATGAATTGGGAAATGAGTGAGTACATCATTATATTTATCTGTACTCTGAATAAGCGGTGTTTGAACAGGAAGTATTAGTGCTTTAAAGTGGAAATGGATGGGACCAAACCCAAAGTTCTTATTTTAAACCTATATTTAATATTTATATTTAACAATACATTTTTGCAGCCTCTACAGATGACCCCCATTGAGAGAGTTTTTGGCTTTAGCTGTAACTCCCGTGTCTTGTATTTGTCTGTCTGTGCAGCTGATCCTGGTCTGTCTGTGGACACAGATGGAGCTGAGGCTCAGAGTGGAGCTGCACCCACAGCTGAAGGTAAGATCAATGGTTCTCATTTGGTTTTCTGAGTGGTTGCCTGTGTGAGTCAGTTTAAACACTGACACCTCTAAAGTTTATTAATTTACATGTATTTCATTTCTTTAATGCAAAATCTACTTATTAAAATCTTGGTCATATTAATGACACTCTGTCACCTCTTCACATAGGAATGTGATTGAAAACATATGTTGGTCATGGACATGCTGTGATCAGCTCTGTATCGCCCCCTAAGCTCTGAGGAGGTGTTGGAGGGATGAATGAGGGTCGGGTATGTGGAGATGTGGAGAGGTCTAAGGGAGAGATGATGGAGGTTTGAAGGAAGGGAAGATGGAGGGCTGAGGGGGGGGATGATGGAGGTCTGAGGGGAGGGATGATGGAGGTCTGAAGGAAGGGATGATGGAGGTCTGAGGGGAGGGATGATGGAGGTCTGAGGAAGGGATGATGGAGGTCTGAAGGAAGGGATGATGGAGGTCTGAGGGGAGGGATGATGGAGGTCTGAAGCTAATATATATATATATATATATATATATATATATATATATATATATATATATATATATATATATATATATATATATATATATACACACACATATATATATACATATATACACACACACACATATATATACACACACACACAGAAAGAGAGAGAGAGATAGATGGATAAATAGATAGATTTGAAGCCATTCTATGAAAAACAGCAGACTCCACTGAGAAATTGGAGTCATTTTACTCCACTGAACGCCGGAGCTGCTGCTCTACTGCTGCCTCCATCAGCTGCTGTGGAAGCGAAAGAGGAGACAATATTCATTCCAGTCCAGTTAAAGTCTGACTGAGGTTTGACTTCCAATCCTACTATCTGGGTGTGTTTGTCTGATTTTTAAAGATTTTTTTAAAGGATTTTTGCCTTTATTAGATAGGACAGGAGATTGCTAGCATGAAAGGGGGAGAGAGAGGGGATGACAAGGGCTGCAAGCTGTAATCGAATCCACAGCCGCTGCGGATTCATATATGGGGCACCTGCTTTATCCACTGACCTACCTGACACCCAGTGTTTGTCTGATTTTGAGAAATTAGATTTAGTCTGAATTTAGTCAGACTAACATGTTTACATGTGTTTGTATTTCAAGTCCAATTTTTAGTTGGACTAATACAATAATTCCACTTTTTTTAACACCATGTAAATGTGTTTGTTTAGTATGCTCACTGTGTTCTTACATTTGTGCCGGTCGGGCAAACGTTGACGTGTTTGTTGGCGTACATGCACAGAACATAACTTCTGCCTCACTGATCTCCCCACAAACAACTTCCCAAAACTGAATAGCGTGGGCAGTTGTGTGGCATTAGGGCTTTCTGATTTGTAATATAGGTTTATTGTAGGTGTCAATATATATTGTTACAATGTAGCCATAGTAGTTTCTGCTCAGGTTAACCAGAGGTGAATACACTCTGGTCATGGTGAGAATGGACACTGATGCTCTGCATTTGTGTTTAACCTGGTTTATTATGTTTAACACAAGTCTATCAAGCTGTTAATGGTATAATCTACAGACAGCTCATTAATTCCACTTTGTTTAAGAGATCTGCCTGTTGTTCCATGTGTATATCGTGCTTAAATATGATGTGACTGTAATGTTGTGCAGATCATATGCCCTATAGTTGCCAATGTAAACTGTGCCTGTGAGTTGTCAGCCATGCTTATAGTGTCTGCTGCTGTATAGTTTTTGCTGCCAATCTGAATTAATGATGTTATTCCATTAACTGTACACATTGTTCACCTTATTTTGCCATTAAGGGCAGCAAATATGCACATTATACCATCAGCCCTCAGTTTTGCATGATTGAATACGCTGATTTTAAAGGAATAAAGCTCATTGAGGTAAATATAAACTCATTAACATGCTTGTTTATTAATAAAGCATTAGCTTTGAATTCATTGCCACAGCAAAGTCCTATCTATAAGCAGTCAGACAAGTTTCAGTTGTTTTTCCATTTTCAGACAGTTTCCTCAGCCAGTCTTTCACCAGAGGTCAGTCCTGGTGAATTCATGGCAACATTCAGGCATCTCAGCTACATTAAAGAGCTCATTAAAGATTTGAAACAGCTTTGTTAATTTTTGTGCCGTCTGGTCATTAAGCCATGTCCTCTCAGCTTAGCTCTGTCATGCTGCATGGTGGGTGTTCTGACAGTCTCCTGGCCCATGAGCATTAATCATGTTATAATTTAAGGGGGAGCTTCAATAGTACTTCAGCGGGGTCTATTTAATACCAGGGTGGGGAAATAGAATGGTACAATGTGAGGCCTGTTTCCAATGACTGCCAGTTCTCCAGGGATTAAAGTGAGCACTGAGAGGTAATAGTTTTGGAGATTTTTTAATCTTTCTTAAGAACAGAATATATGTATGTATATATATATGTATATGTGTGTGTGTGTGTGTGTGTGTGTGTGTGGAGGGGGCAACAACTATTATTATCTTAAGACATAAATAAATAATAATAACAATAATAATAATAAATAAATCTCTAATCTGAAGTATAAGTAAATGTAACAGTGCATGGGCAATACAGAATGTTAATGATTATGCCCATAACATGGCCCTCAGTGTTCTATTATGTACATTATGTCCCATAAGTCAGGTGTTAGGAGTTGAGTTGTAATGATAAAACAATACAATCTAGTCCACAAGACACAAAAATCCATAGGGGGAAAGAAAAGATATCTATATCAAACAGAGCAGATCAGATCTGAAGCAGTAACAGAGGCCTTCACAGTACCTCATGTCTCTGCTGTCTATCTAACCACATGAGGTAGAGAGACAGTGTGGGACAGCAAAAGATTTCCTGTTGTGTGGTGCATTGTGGTTGTATCAGTCTCCTGTCGAAGGTTCTCCTGTGTGAGACCAGCACATTGCAGAGAAGGTGAGAGTCACTCTCCAAGATGCTCTGCAGCTGTCACAGCATCCTCCTCTCTGACTCCACCAGCGAAGAATCATGCTCCACCCCCAGCACAGAGCCAGCCTTCCTGATAAGCGTGTTGATTCTGTTGGCGTGACCCGTCATGACCTATTGCTATATCTGTTTGATATGTGTTCCATCGGGTTTAATTTCCACAACTCAGAGGAACTCATCCATGCAACTCCCTCACCTCAGATTTTACAAGCTCTCATCAGCACATAAATACACCATTATTCATTAGCTATCTTAGACTAGATGCTTTTTGTCAGATGCGCTGTTTGATTTAGAATTTCCTCCAGTATAAAGTTAGGTTAACTCTGACTCAACCACTTTTGGTGTCATTTGGTGCCCTGAGCAGTCATTTCTTAGACAAACAGGCTGGTTGTCCAAGTGAACCAGGCTTTGGACGCTTGCCAGAGAGCTGGCTTTGAGAGAAAGCAGCTTTTCATTGCCTCTATCTCTTGGGGATTGGACTAATCAATCAAGCACTTCGGCCTTGATATTTGAGACAGTCGAGCCTCCATAAAAGTACTTTACTTAGTCACAAAGTAGCTTTTGAGTGGAAATGATGATGTCTTAATCTCTGGTGATTACTGAAAGTGGGGCCAGCATGCATGCAGGATTGCATTACATTCTATAAGAGAATGCTGATTGATAAGACAGTTTGAAGTGTTGATTCACAATAATACAGCAATAATTGGGCAACAAACATTGGGCCTCATGCAAGAAATGATATGCGAACACATTTTCTCTTGTGTTTGCTCGTATCTAGAATTTGTTCTTTCTTTTGTTAGTACCCACTGATTTTTGGGATTCACTGATGTTTTCTTACTTTTGCTTTTTCTTAGTTAAGAGAAAATGTTATGAGTGGTCCAGAGCACTTTTACCAATTTAAGAGAAAAACATCTTGTTCTCACAGGCCACAAATTGTTGCTCAGTGCGACGAAAAAAGCTTGATATTTTAGGAACTTTTAAAAAATGCATGATTATCAAATAATTAAAATTTATCCATACAACTCTTCCACCTCAGATTTTCTAAGCTCTCATCAGCACATAAATACACCATTATTCATTAGCTATCTTAGATTAGATGCTTTTTGTCAGATGCTCTGTTTGATTTAGAATTTCCTCCTATATATATAGTTAGGTTAACTCTGACTCAACCACTTTTGGTGTCACCCACTTTTGGTGTCATTATAATGACTTAATTATTAAATCTCAGGGCTAAAGAAATAATGATACTTGATCCATTGATCAATATTACTTTCTGTCCCTCTGATGTCTAGAGTTGAAATGTAACTAAATAAATTTACTCAAGTGCTGAACTTAAGTACAAATCTAAGGATTTTTTTTTACTTTAGTATTTTAATCTTACGCCACTTTCCACATTATCTTTACTAAACTTAATGGGGAAATACCTTACTTTTTATTCACAACCATTATGCGATATGTATGTGGACTTGCTGCTTTTCCTTTAGTTATTTTAATTATTTTTGATTGATGTAATGTATTTAAGACCTTTGTGCATGTGTACTTTACTTTTATTCTTAAACACATTTCTCTGAAATCACGTTTACTCAGTTTAAGTTCAACAATAGGCCAAGACCACTTTCAGAACTGCAGAAGGTCTTCTTTCAGCCTTTTTTTTAGTCATGTTTCCAGTCATGGCCATGAGTCAGAGGCACAAAACCTGCCCTTATATAGTGTTTAGAGGTTACCTGTGCTAACAGGTCACTAATGATAAAGTGGGATTTATCATTGAGAACACCTCGTCAGAACAGATTTGGATGGTTCAGAGCATTTTGTCCATCTGGAGTTGACTTCTCTTATATTTTCACTTACCAGAACATTAAGAGAAAATACAAGAGAATGTTGCTGCACGAGGCCCATCGATTGCTGCTGTGATTAATGTAGGCCTAACTATCATTCCTGTCCGGATTGGGCTCCATTTTTCACCTTGTTGAAGATGTTTTTGTCACTGTCCTGCAGTGTTTGACAGCAGTATTGTGTGTGCGTGAGATTTTGATGCCTTGTCCAACACAGCTGAGGCACAACTCACTATACTTACGAACACCACACCATTTATGTACAACTATACAAAGGTATGAAATACTTCATATCACCCAAACCTAATACGACGCTGTCTTACAATAGGTCCAACAGGGGTCGATTGTTGGTCCATGAATGTGATACCACCTATAAATAAATGACCACAATTTTCCAACTTTAATGTTGGTTTATATGCAGAAGACAAAATTGCTCTATGTCTGACAGGATCCAGCCGAGTTCTACAGGGCTCTGGAATGTGTTGTTATGTAACATCCTTACTCTATCATTCTTATCATACAGCCACTTATCTGTCAAGTCAAATTTATTTATATCTTGAACTTGCTTCAAAGGGTTTTACAATCTTTACTGCATACGGGACTCTTTATCCTCAGACCCTTGGTTCACATTCTTCTTGTGGCCATAATATCATGACATATCCTAAATGCAGAGCAGTGTTGATCCGCAGGGGTCAGAGTACTCCCTCTGTCCTCAGTGTTTGTTTGGAGTCCTGTAATCACCAGTGCAAGAAACATTCAAGCAGTTTGGGATCTGCACGTCAGCTGTTTCATCTTGCCTTTCCTACAGAGTTGAAAGTTGCAGCGCATCCTTAAATGAAGGATGAAGAGGTTATAATTAAAGAGCTGCGTGATGGCATCACTCATGTGCAGGCTGCTGTGTGGAGAGCTCTGCTGTAGCCGGGATGAGAAGCTGGGCACGCATCTCTGTTTTTCCATCACGTAAACTACTGAGCCTGTCTGCTGCTCCAAATACAGATGGTACTAAGAGCCAGAGGACTTTTGAGTGTGTGTGTGTGTGTGTGTGTGTGTGTGTGTGTGTGTGTGTGTGTGTGTGTGTGTGTGTGTGTGTGTGTGTGTGTGTGTGTGTGTGTGTGTTTATCAGTGTCTCTGCACCCAAACCACTACTTTTTCTTTCCTTATACAGTAATCTGCATAACTAGCAGGGATCCTAGCAGAGTCAAGAGTTCTGTAAAAAGATGAGGTCAAAACCCTCTACATGGCTGGACCGTGTATGGTCAGTGCGCTACATTACAGACAGTCAGTGCTGATTATGATGTGAATTCATGGATATTAGACATTCACCTGCAATCTTCTGCAGTGGTCCCAGTAATATTGGTCCTTAAAGTTTGCTGATGGAGCATATCACATAACAGGGTTAAGCTATGTTTGAGTCAAATAACTGAGGGCTGTACACTAGGTTTGGGAGGTATCAGGGTATTACGGTATACCAGGGTGTTTAGAAATCCTGAAGTATACTGTCATTAATACAGGCGCTCCTCTTTCTTTATTTAACTCATTTTATGTAGTGCACAGCACACACCACCAGAGCTCAGTCTCTACTGGTGGCACAGGCAGTTGAGCTGAAAGTCACAGTGACACCTAGTGGTGGAGTGAGAAGTTACAGGACTGTGAACAGCCGGCAGCCAGCACGCAGAGAGATACCGTGGGGAATAACGGCATGCTTTTTACATCTTACTTGTTGAATTAAGGATCTATTTGGACCATATTCAAGGTGGTGATTGTTGCATCAGTGGACTTACTAACTAGATTACTAATAAGAGTAACCAAGATGGACTGGGTGAATTTTATTTTGTTTCTGTTGAGTTTGAATGAAGTGTTTTTGTTTGATGAGTTAACAACTAAGTAGCTTACTAGCAAGAGTAACCAAGACTGTTTCGTGGAGGTTATCTTATACCATTATATACCATCTACCCCGGCTACATTTCACGAAGGTATGAAAGTATGAAATGTTGGATACTGCCTAAGCCTGCTGTCTGTGTAGTGTGTCCTGTGAAACAAGAGGTTTGATCTTGAGGCAATGTTCCATTTAACAAAAAAATGCAGGCATTGTTTCAAAAGTAAACTACAACCAAGGTTTCAACCTTCAGGCAAGTCTCATCCAGACTTCCCGTGTTTCGAAGTTTTTGGAAAGCTTCTCTCATCTGTCTCTCTCTCTCCTCTGTCGTCTCCTCTCCTGCCCTCCTCTACTACACATTATCCTGTCCTCGCCTCCTTTCTTCTGCCTCCTCATCTACCCGCCCCTGAGGTGTCCTGTCCTCTGCCATCCCTATTTTTAGTCCATTACCAGCAGAAACACTGTCCTGCACTATCATTCTGAAAAAGCAACAGCCAATGGGAAAACTCCAACACTTGACTGACCAGTGGTGTGACTACATCACAAGGCAGGTTTCCATTAACCATAAAAATGCACAAATTGAAATTTTGAATACAAAATAAGCTTAATGGAAACATGTGAATTTCGAAAAAATGTCCGTTTATCGCAAAAAAAGCCTTAACACTCGCATGAGGTGGTATTTCAGGTGATTCAAAAAAGCCTTATCTCACAAAACTGCAATGGAAGCCCCGGGTGGCGGTAATGCAACTTTATGGTTGCCAACCACCATTAAACCAAAAGAAGAAGAATAAAGTTATACAAAGTCACATGACATTCTACAAAACTACATTGATATGAGATTGGCTTTATTGAGTGGAAATAGAAATAAACCTGTGTTTTGGACATCCATCTCCATGATTGCTGGAATATTATTGTGTGAGGAAAGTCATGTAACATTGCAAGACATGACGCATAATAACATTCAGTGGAAATGTAGTCATCTTGCAATTGTTTTTTATTGAAATTTAGAAAATCTCGCTTAAGTTTTGCACAAATCTGTAATGGAAACCCACCTGATGATTTTAATAAACTCATCCTTCAACTCCAAGGATGTAGCAGGGCCAAGGGAAAATGTAATTTTTTTTTTTAAACTTTGTTTAAAAAAGGACTAATAAATCTACGTTCTTCTTCTACCTTCTACTGACTCCTTAGCTGCTTTTACACAGAGATGGGGCCATAGGGCTGCAACAAAGTCCCTTCTTTATACAGCCCCTGCACTTTTACACAGAACCAACGATTAATGAGGGGACGTTTAACACCATAGTGTCGGCCGATCGTGTGACATAAAAGAAAGCTGTCAGCAGCACTTCACAAAAAAATAACGATTACATTGCATGTAAATAACAATAACTTATTGTCACTGTGAAATGCTGGCTGATCTCAACCTCTGCTCGTAGGGTAAGGAGCTCCTGGACCTCATTGTTTTCCCAATATGCGGACATTTTCCATCACTTTTCTTCTTTATTAAGTGAGTTGTTAACTGCTGCAAGCTGATTTAGAAATATCCTGCGGTGCGTCGCACACATAACATGTCCTCATCACTCACTCACTCACTTACTCACTCACTCACTCACTCAATGACTGACTGTCTGACTGATTGACTCACTCACTCAGAGTCAAACGTTTGTGTTTTTGGGACTGGCCAAAAATCTCCAGACTTTCCTGTGTCAGCTTTGCGGTGCTGGGTTCTGATCCAAACACTTTGCCCAGCACTATTACTCTGACTGACAGACAAGCAGGACTCAATCTGAGACCACTGCATAACATTTTCTTTGGCTGATCCTAGTTGGTCATTCTGAGAAGACAACACTAGGAGCTCTAGGAGTGAATTTTTTCTGTCACTGATTCTTAATGTCCATCTTCACAGGCAAGCTTTATGAGATATATAATCCTGTGATTTATCATACTAAGTTTTACTTGTGCAGAAATCAAAGTGATCAATTTGTGCACAATAGTTCACTGTTTTAAGTTTATGTAAACATCAACATGAAAAGGGAGACTTATTAGAATTACAATTAGTAAATACTACACAGTGCTCTTTAGAGTTGCTTTAACACTTAATCTTGTGATTAACATATTAGTTTGTTTTGGGTTTTTTTTTCAACTTTAGCAGGATCTGATGACATGTCTGGTCAATTACAAATAAAGGAGGGCGTTCCATTCAGCAAAGCTGTGATGGTCCAAAAGACATAAACGTTGTCATGAGCACATATCCAACAATGTTAACAAGGACGTCTGTGCATGGCTACATCACTTATGACTGCACAGACTGTGTGCTCTGACCACACATGGTGAGTGCACGTGTGTGAACAGTACTGCATACACAGACCCCGGTGTAGTATAAACAGAGCCACATGTGTGTCTGCTGTCCATATCTTTATTTAAGTTTGAGTATATCTTGGCTTTTGATTGTTGGTTAAAAAGGGATTTGTGTTTCTGAAATAATTTGTTTCTATTGCTTAAAAAGCTATTTACAGCTGCATCAATATCAGAATCCAGTGTACAGTTCTCAACAAGCTATCTGAAACAAACTGTACGTTTGCATGATTGCAAGTTTAGTTTATTCTGATAAGAAACATTGTGATTGTTATTCATGCAGTTTTGAAGCTCTTTTTGTGCTCTTTATGATGGAACTACCCATAGGAATATCAGACCACTATGAAGTTCGTTATAAGGGCATTTGCAAGGGCATTCAGATTGTGAACTATCAATTCAGTTAATTAAACTCAATGCAGTGCAGTTGGATTCGATTTTTTTAAATTCAATTCAATACAGTTTTACTAAAAAAAACTTATTATCACAAATCAGAATTTGCCTCAGAGGACTTTACTGCATACAAAATCACTCTGTCCTTAGACCCTCACAGCAACTGAGAAAAACTAAAACAACATGCACAAACACTCCAGAGGAGAAGCCAATAGATATGTTGTATTAGGACATGAGTGTTTGCAGACTAAAAAAGAAAGAGAAAAGAAGAGGAGCTCAGTGTGTCATAGGAAGTCCCCTGGCAGACTAGGCCTATTTCAGCCTAACTAGGGGCAGGTTCAAGGCAAGCCTGAGCTAGCCCTAACTAGCTATTACTACTTAAACTATTGTGGTTTTAGAGGTCAAAGGTCAAATTCTGATGTCCCCAGTGTCATGATAATGTAAATGTTATGGTCTAAGCTTTACAATAATATATATGACTAAACCTATTCATGTTTTTCCCTCAAGGTTCCCCCCAGAAAACATGGGGGAATTATAATGGTGTGGGAATGAAAAGAGGAGTGATATCGAACAGAAAGCTACCATTGCTGCAATGCTATCATGCGTTTTCCAAGACTTAGGACATATACCTTTAAAAAAAGAATAACTATAAAGAAATTGCCCCTTCCAAATTGGCACGACCAACCCCCTGGCTCATGGACTAACAGCTTTAGTGTATTAACCACAACTTGACAGTCAGTGTTCAGCCAAGAGGAATAAGTAAAAGTAATCTATTACACTTCCTAAGTGTAATGTATTGTATCACACAATACATAGCACTCCGCTACAAACAAACAACCAAAAAGAACAGAAACCCCCTCAGAAACATGAAACATGGTTTTGGGGTTGTACAGTACTCAGACAACATCTGCCATGTTGAGTCTCTTCAAAGCACACAGAATCTGTGGTCATGACTCTGCTGCAGGAAGAAAATATTTATCTCATCATGAATGTCTGCTTTGCATATTCCACATATCTCTGTCACCCAGAGATGAGTGTGTATTTGGCCTGAGACAGTTCTTGTTTATGTCTGTCATCTTATTGAGAAAAAATGAGGGGAAGAGAAATATTAGAACAGAGTAAGTGAAAAAATCTGCTCTTTCATTTTGATGTTAGGGAGCTTGTTATATGGTAATAAATCTACATGAGGACATCGTGACAAGCTAGGAAGGTCAGTGTGTGAGTTCTTGCAATAATATAAATATATATAAATATTAACCTTGAATCTAAATACTTGACACAACTGATAGCATGATAAACAGGAGCAAACAGGCCCTGTCACAGGTAGAGCCTGCAGGCCCTGGAAGGATACATCTGTGTCCGTAAAGAGATCTAGACACCTAAATGGTAACTGCTGGAATCTGAGATAATGTTTAATTGTAAAGACCTTAAAGGATTAGGTTGATATTATTCTTTTTTATTCAGTTGTTAGTAACCCAATTGTATGGCGTTCACTGGTTCCCACTGAGGACGTGAATCTTGAAAAACAGCTCACAAATACTCCCATTTCAATTCAAGTCAAAGAAGTTTATTGAACCCCAGCAGAGCAACTGAAAAGGTATTAAAAATAAAATAATCACAGACAGAAATATGCCATTTTAATTCAGAGATACTTGCATCAAAGAATTGGGCATTTATAGAAACTAATCAGGGTGGAAGCCTGAAGGGGCAGAAACCTGTTGAGTTTGTGCCACTATGATGGAATCTGCTAATTTGCATAATGTAAAAAAAAACTGTAGTATGAAAAGACTTCAGTCAGTCAAAACCAAATTTGGTTTACAGCCTGTTGGGTCAGAAAAATATGTTTCTATCACAAATGACAAAAGATTTTTCCAAAAACATTAAAGGCCCTATAAATAGGGGGCAGTACTTCACCTTTTAAATGACAATAAGGTGACCTGGTCGATAGTATTTCTGTCAGTCTGCCACTGTGTCCATACAATAACAGTTTACAGTCATCAGTCATAAAAAAGGCAACTTATAACTGACAGCAGAGTGAAAATACAGCTGCTCAAAAACAGGCTGCTGTCTTCTGATTTTGACATGTGGCGTTTGTATTGATCTTACTTAATAGCTTACTCACCTGAGTTTTAGCAACACCATATTAACAAGAAAACGGTCACTTCACACCATTTGAAAAGTGTATCACTAACTGCAAGCCCACAGCTTGTGTTTTCATTAGTTACACTAAAGATATGTTTCAGTATATTGTCACTGTTTGATGTAACTTAGCAGTCTAAACAAAGAGCATCAGATCAGCATCAAACTGCATCTTTTTAATCTCCAAGAGCTGCCTCCAGTGTTAGAGAGCCACACCAATATCAACTCTAGTTTTGCTTCTTCTTACATTGCTTTTCTTTGCTGCAACACATTGCTTCCTGCTGGGAGCTGCTTGTAATGGGGAGAACGTTCTTTTTCCAGGAGCTTCTGGCATGGCTGTGTTTCTACACACCGTGGGATTTTGGGCTGTCTCACATGAAAGATAACCATCGTTGCAGAAACGTAGCGATATCTTTGGTCGTGGCTCTAAAACGGTGGTGAGAGGTGCAAGGACGGCCGTTGTAACGGTCGTGTGATCAAAGAAAGCCTGGGATAAATATCTGACAGTGTCAGAAATTTGGGATGAGAATCTCACCATGTGACATCTGTTAAGACCTACATCTACTAATCAACCAATAGAAATGGAGCATGAAATGACGCACTGACCAGTGCGACTCTGCTAAATGCTAAATTCTAATAGACACTAATACTTACTTCGTGCTCTCATTCCAATACTGCCAAGTTGGCCTTTTTCCCCAGCCATGACAGCGTCCACATTCTCCTCCTCTCCTTCCCAAAATTTTTCCAGACACACATAAATGCCGCTATAGCGAAGGCTCGATTATAAATTTGCAAAAATCTCACAGTCTGCAGGAGGCTTTACCCGCTAACTAATTAATTCAGCTTCTTCGTTCTCTCCTGCGGCACACTAGAGGCTACAGTGACTCACTGTCGCCTCTCAGGTCAGCATGTGAAATTACAGCCAGGGATGGGCCATCTCTGGATGCTTAGCACTGGATATCTCTGCAATGCTCAAGGTATCTTGAACAAAATGTCAAAGATGTCACTTCTTCACACTCTGCTGATAGGTTTACTTCGAACTTTTCAAACTGAAGTCACAGTATTACAAAATGCACCTTTAATGAAAATACCTTGCCAAGGGCAGTGCGTAGCAGGAAATAGACCATGACTCAAGTTTTATTTGAGCAGTCCTGAATAAACTCAGTGGACTCATCTGGTACAAATTTTGGCTAACTGTTGCCTGTGGCTTTGACTTTGGACAGTTGAGGTACTTCCTTCTGTTGGCCGACAAAGGCTATACATTTAGATTTAGTAGAAATGTTTGTGGGAACTTCTAAGAATCAGAGCAGCAACAAGGATTCAGCTGGAGAACTTAACTGAGGAGGAGACTTATCATGGCTATGCTGCACCTGCATGAATATGACTGGGTGCTGCTGAAGAATAAGCCAATGATTGTGAGGCATGACTGAAATACACGATGTTAATGTCCTGCCTAAAATAATGCTGCACTCTAGAAGTGTCCGCTTTCTGTAGACCCCTTTTTCACCTGTTTCCCAGTTTGAACGCTTCCTGTAACCTTTATGTTTCAGCTCCACAAGGTTATTTCCTGGAGTTCCAGGAGCCAGTCAACAACATCACCCACTTTCAGGGCCAGACAGCCACGCTGCACTGCAAAGTGACGGGAAACCCACGGCCGTCCATCCGCTGGCTGAAGAATGATGCCCCTGTGGTTCAGGAGCAGGGACGCATTACCATCCGCAAGACCGAGGCCGGATCCAAGCTCCGCATACAGGACCTGGACACTACAGACACAGGCTACTATCAGTGTGTCGCCTCCAACTCACTCAAGGTCATCTCTGCCACAGGCGTCCTGTACGTCAAACTTGGTAAGATCACATTCATATATTTATACATTGACTTATTTTTATTCAGAGAGAAGTGAAACCCTCCTTCTGATTGTCTGATCAACATCTGTTTGCAAAAAGTCTCAGTGAAGTCAGCAGTTTGTGCAGAGAACAAGTGTTGGTTGTGACGGTTGGTGTCAGTACTGACCCTTAAATATTTCCTGCACTGTAAAAACTCTAAAGTCAAATTCACAGGGCTTCTTTAATCTTGACACTTGGGAAAATTGGTTTGATTTATTTTAAATAACATGGGGAGAAAGCAATGAGCAACAAGATATGGACAAAAAAAAATTGTATGAAATTATTAAAAAATATTACAAGAAAATTACCGGGAAAAAAGCAAGAAAAAGAAAAAAAAATAATCACCCAAAAAGTGCTGGATTGTATTTTTTTTTTTTTTTAATTCCTCTGTAATATTTGTTTAATATTAAAATTATTGTAATTATAAATATTGTATTTCATAAATAATTCATCACCTCTCCTTTTATTAATTTTTTGCTACTTTTATTGTCATTTTCTTGTCACATTTTGCTGATTTCTTGAAATTTGGGGGACGCTGGTCGTTGTCCTTTCCTCATGTTTTTTCAAATCGATCAAACCAGTTTGCTCAGGTTTCAAAGGGTTAAATAGCTTGTGAAAGGTGTCTCGGGTGTGTAGCTTTCTAAAACCTATGTTGGTCTCTGTATATGATCTTAAGTTAAGCAGGTCTCTTGTTAGTATGAGTGATGTGCTAACACACTTTCTAACGTTATATTAACGTTTTCATTGTTTTATGTCTATCCTCACAGGGCAGATGCCCACACATGGCCCGGATGAGTCGTAAGTAAACACCTTCTAACAATGATCATGTTTGTCAGAGTATGCAAATAAATGTCCTACAGCAAAAGAAAAAAAACCTCATATGGGATATTTCCACCAGAGTCTTTTAAACAAGTTTGGAAAGTAAGATCTTTAAAGCATCAACCACTCACACCCTGTAACCCTGACATGGCTATAAAAAGTTAGTAGTGTCTTTGTAGTGTTTTTAGTGCCTTTGACAGAGAGCAGCGTCTGTGGTTTGCTCGACGGCAGTTACAATGCATTTCAGCTGAATTAGGCTTTCACAGCAGGAAACCTCTCAAACCTCTACTGCAGCAGAACTCACTCCTCTGCTGACCATCTGCGCTTCTAGTTAAATCGTATTTCTGCCATAACATGCCTGAACACGCTGCTTCCATCAGAATGAAGGCACAAAAACAACCATGAGAACCCGGCAGCACTGATGCCACTTTTCCACTGCACAAAAAAACAGCTAACACTCGCTAACATCTTGCCTTTTAATGTTATGAGAAAGGTTACAATCAGCATTCACACCCCGGTCAGATGACCCCGCAGTTGTCTCGGGTATTTATTAACTTCAGCGCCGATCAGCAGTGAAGGAAACACAACACGTAAGTGAAAGTGTTAATTTCAGCTCCTTAACCAGTGAGATGCAGTGAAGCGCCGCCACTAATTACTGTCCGTCTCCACCTAAGCAGCGCTCAAACATGGACCAAAATTAGTCAGCACCAAGTTTGAAGGGAGTTTTAAGGGAGACCCAATAAGTAAGAGATATATAAAGAGAAGTAACTGTTTACCTGTTCTCTTGCCTGTCTGTGACATCAAATATGAAACACCAAAAAAAAAAACAAAAAAACTACACACACACACAGAAAGGCATACTTGTCTGCTGCACAGCTGTGTACACTCTACTGACTTTGGTTAAAGAGTCTGTAGTCTATTTTTAGCTGATTTACCTGTATTTAAAAAATACACGTACATGCGCTAATTTTATTAAAAAAGGGGTATTAATGTAAAGTGTTTAGAATGTTGACTTCGTATGGGATATTAACTGCGGCCTCCAAGGTCAAAGTCTTGTTTTGTTTGTTTTGGTGGCACTATGGTCATGGCAAGTCAAGTCAATTTTATTTATAAAGCCCATTATGAAAGATCATAGTTTGCCTCAGAGGGCTGTACAGTATACGACATCCCTCTGTCCTTAGACCCTCACATCGACTGAGGAAAAACTACCCATAGTCACACGAGGGGTTTCTGCCCAGCCGTCAAAATATGATGAGTAGGGATGTGATCATGATGCAATCTAGAAAATGACTAATGTACAAAAACCCTGTTCTTGGTTTTAATCAAGAGTTTTTCCAAAACATAAAGCTACTTTAACTGCTAATTGTTAGGAATAGTGCCCATTTTTTGGTCTGTTTGATCAACTGTTAATATGATACTGTATATTACATGAGTATTATAATATATTTTTCATCTTTCAAAATACCAGATGGGTTATGGAGTAATCTTTCAGTGCTATCAAGTCTGTAAATCATGTAAAATGTTTGGTGAACTCATTGCATTCTTATTTGTTATATTTGGTTTTAGATCATGTTTAGGTTAAGAATGATCATGCGGTCAGACTTAAAGGTTAAAATTCAGATTTGATAATGACCACAGCTATCAGCCCTGTACTTAATTAAACTGGAGTAAAGAGTTCTAAAGTTTCATTGTGGTGAGGATGGATTGCAAGTTTGGTATTTATGAAATGACTGATAAACCTCCTCGGATGTTAGGAGTCCAGATGTGTTTGTGGTGTTAGAAGAGCCCCAAGCTAAAATGGGCATGCAAAGACATGTCAGCTCTCATACTTACACTGCTTTGACTGACTATTAGGAATGGTGGAGATATTGTGCTATGCTGCCCTGATTGATGTAACCAAGTCATGAGGGTAGCAGGCATGCAGTCTCTCTCTCTCTCTCTCTCTCTCTCTCTCTCTCTCTCTCTCTCTCTCTCTCTCTGTGGCTTTGAGTCCCCAGGATGGGCTCAGAATAGATTCCTGGACCAGCAGTCAGACACTAGCCAGTGGTTTGGACAGGCCGGCTCTGAAATGGAAAGAATGCTGATTCATGTCCACAGTCAGACCAACTGTTTCTGAAGGCCTCTTCCAGGCAGCTTATCTCATCAGCAAGCAACATGACTCATGTCATGTCTTTGATCTTGAGCTGTGGGAGGGGGGAGTATTCATTTAGGGGGCACTGGGGAGGGTGCAGTGCCTTTTGTCTATTTAAAGCCTCAGGAAATGTGGTTTGAAATAGAAAGAATGCACAGATTATATCAAAGTTTAGTGTCTCATTAAGTATCTACAAAAATCTGAGTGAAAATAAATGTTCCCAACTATTAGAAAACCGAGTTCAAACAGCTCCTTTTGAAGATAACAGCATTTCTCCAGACTGTGTGGGCCTGGCAGATGACAATTTAATTGACAGATCCTTGGATCCCGCCATTGTCAACTGTCTCTCGTCTCCATGATGACAGCCATGGAGCAAAGCAGAGTCTGCATGGTACAGTGCTATCTGTTCCAGCCCTCCGACTCTTGGCCGGTTTGTGCCGGTTGCTCACCAACACTCAGAGTGTTTTTGAATGCACCCTATTGAAAGGAGCATTGAGAGGTTTTAGTTTGTCACGTTTTATTAGTATCAACTGACAGCTGACTTTGAATTTTTGATTGGCTTTATCCAAATTATGTGATATTGATTGGGGTTTAACCACACCCAAATCAACCCAGCTTCAGGAAACTGAAAAAACTAAAATGACAATATTTCAAATTTGGATTGAGGCTAATGTTGTTTTTGATGCTTTTGATTATACATGTAAGACCCTAAATTACATATTAAGAAAGTTTTTGGTAATTTGGATTTCTAGAGGCTTTAAGCAACAGCTGGTATACATGTATGCTTTCTTGTGTAGTTCATCAGAGAAGTCAAAGTAACAGAATGTGTCACATTATCAGTATAAGATCACTGGTTTTATTTGTAACAATTGCATTACAATACTGAGTAGACCAACTGTGTGTTTGTAAAAGGAAGCGGTAGTCCTGCTGCTTTACAGGCTGCTACTAATGATTTCCTTCTGGGTTGCCTGTCCCACTCTCATGAACTTGATATCTCAAGAACTCCTTGAGCAAATGTATTCAAATATGGCACAAACGTCCACTTGGACTTAATGATGAACTGATTAGATTTTGTTAGTCAAAAGTTAAAGGTCAAGGTCATTGTGACCTTGTCTATCTCATTCTTGTGAATGCGATATCTCAAAAACAGCTTGAGGAAATTTCTTCAAATTTGGCACAAATGTCCACGTGACTCGAGATAGAACTGATTCGGTTATGATGGTTGAAGGTCAAAGGTCAATTTTATTGTGATTTCATAATATTTTCTGGCTATTATTTAACATTATATCTCAGGAACAGAAGGGGAGATATATGGTCAGATACTGAATTAGTGACACTAAGCTTGGATGCCCACCTTGAAACTGTCGGCCTGTCGGTCACTTTTATATAACACAGTGCTTCATAACACTCATAACAGTGCATCACTATATCAGTGCCTGTTAATGTGTATAGTGCACAGACTGACACAGACTGTATATGTAAGAGTAAAGAAACTGGCACACAGTACTAATACTGATATAGACTGTACAACCAAACTATAGTGCATATGAAAATAAATTTCTTATGCTCTTTCACAGATGACTCACAGTTTGACAGGCAGGAGGAAGGAATAAATTAAAGAGTAAGCCCATTTAAGACACTGCATGAGCTCTGCCTCTGCTTGATCCACTCACACCATCTGCCTTAAGATAAAAAGAGGCAGCAGTTCATGGCAGAAATAAAGCCATCACTCCCCACTCACTGTTTAGGAGGACAGAGTTTTTTCCAGTTGAACTTAAGTGGAGTGAAAAGGTCACACGGCGCTGATGCTCAGCATTGAGCACTGTTCAGCTGCCAAATGATATTGTTTCACTCAGAAGTGCCAAAACACAAGGTTGTCCCACAAAGAGTTGAACCAGGCTCAACTTTTGCTGCAATGTAAAATGACGTTTTTGGACCAGATGCTGCCGTGACCAAAAAAACAGAGTGCAAGAATGAGTCCTAGTGAGTTATCACTTTTGCACTTTCGTTTCCTTTTTCTTGAAGTCAATGGTTTTTTGGTAGGGTTGCAAATCGCAAGCACTTTCCTTCTTTGGTTATTGGTAAATTTAACGATCGATTAATGGATTAATTACCACCTTATGTAAGCGTAAAAACTTTATTTGCGATAAATGGGAGTTTTTTTCAAAACTGACATGTTTTCATTAGGCACATTTTATTTTCACAGTTTTAATTTGCACAAATTTAGGGCTGTTGGAAACCTGCCTACTGGTGGGTGTGATCCAAAATGATTGCATTTAAGTGACAGAAACACACTTTCTTTCTAGATGTGCTCTGATAGGGATGAAGGGGTAAAGCCCGATACTTGAAATAGATAGAATACAACATGGCTACTTTCATTTATTAGCATGTGGTGGTATGCAATAACAGAAAATCAAAAGCAGCAAAAAGCTCTGTATCAGCAGCATCCAAATTCAAGTGCTGCCGATAAGAATAGAATAACGTGGACAAAGAGAGTCATTGTCAGTGTTTCTTCCCATCAGCGCAATGAAATTACCTGTGCTGCATAAATCAGATTGTGGGTAATCAAAAGCAAAAAGCCCTCCAGCATCCTGTGTTCACAGAAGAGGACAGAGCAGCCAGTACATCATTACTAGCTGGCTTTAACTGAGAGGCTGATTTTACTTAGCATGCAGGCTGGACTATGTGTTACCCAGCTTTGGGCTCAGCCTGTTGGTCTTTGGATTAAGATTTAAGTCAGGCTGGGGGACTAACTCTAGTACAAACACGACATAAGACTGACCTCAGCAAGGGGCCAAGTGTGAAAACAAGTTCAGATCAGATGGTTTAACCAACACAACATCCTGTTCAGCAGCAACAGTGAGCCTGCAGCTCAACATGCTGCATGCAGCCACAGCCTCCTGCCGTTACTCTGTGGTCAGGGGAGAGTAGCCACAATGTAATTTTGTTCACTTTTCACTCCTCAGAGATCGTTTTACCTACATATGTAATATTTCCAGGCAAACAACCTACATTTGTCTGCTGTCAGAAACTACTTGATGTTTTTTGATAGACAAAACAAGTCATGAGGTATTAACTCTAAAGTGGAGATGCTGTCCGTTGTTACAAATGAAGTGCATAGGAGTCAGAACTGTTACAGTGTGAGTCATGGCTGTAGCATGGCTAACAAAGGGCATTCAACAAACATCTTCATGGCTAATCAACAATATTTCAGTGAAGCAACTGTTTCGACGTTGGTTTCATACCAGAGATGTGTTGAGATCATCTATTAAACATAATAATATTAGAAAGCTTACTGGATGTAGCAGCAGACACATTCATGTTCTGCCTTGTTAGCAAATACATTAATTACACCAACAGATTTAGATAACAATAAAGTACCTCAATCTGTTTGTTGTAGAAAAGAATTGAATGACGTGTGACTTAACACAGAGTGTATACTTTTTGGGGAGGCCTGTGTGTAACTGTGCACTGACCCCTGGAGGGTCAACCAAGCAACATCGTCTCCGAGCTTTACAGCCTATCCTACAGCCACACACCACACACTCCTTTTATATTTGTTTTATTTATTGACAAACAACCAACATACAGGTTTTGCATAGATGGTATGTTTTATATATATATATATATATATATATATATATATATTTATATATATCAGCATGATGACATGTGAAACTGTGCTACCAGATGGAGAACAGACACATACAGACAGCTGTGTAGACTTTAGCTCCACAACACAAAACACAAACTTATATTTAAAAAATAGCAAATATCGACGTGATGACATGATGAAAGATGTGAAGTGCCCAGTGTTGAATGTAAACTATTCTTTTCTTTATTTATGAGTAATTTTATTTATTTATTTTATTTAATAGGGATCATAAACAGTTTAAGGTACAAGGTAGATTTATTGTCATTTTTCTTAAATGTGGTTTAAGAAGAAATTTAATTAAAATTGATCCTAAAACATAAATGTTACCATTTGATGCACCGGACCTGATTATAGCTTAGAGCTAATTCACATCTGCAGTCCCTCTGCAGGTCAGAAGAAACACACAGCACAATAAAAATTGTACAATAAGAAAAAAAAAGACACACAATCTACAAATAAAGCACATTACACACAAAACACAGAACAAAAAGCTGCACACAATTACACATCATAATGAATGCTTGTCAAATTCAAATTGTATACTTAAGTGTTGTTTTCACATTATACAGCTAAATGTCAACTGTGAATTGTTTTTGGTCAGTGGTGATCTACATGCTAATGTGTTACTTTTCAGTATACAGTATTCAGTGTAAAAGTCTAATGCCAGGTATTTAGTGTTAGCTATTAGAGTCACAGGCTTAATAATAATATTAAGCAATAACGAATGGCAGCAATTTGCACATTTAGTTTTTTCAATAGGTGACTTAGACCATGTTGTGACTGCACAATGCTCAGTTTGGTATTGGGACAGTGGAGGATCTTGGAATGGGAGTCAGATTCTGCACAGCGCTTCGGGAAGGTTTCGAGCAGCAGCCAGAGTACTACAGGAAGTCATTTTCTCCCAGCAGCCATCACACTTTTCAATTCACCCACTGTGTATGTTACCATGGAAGCCAACATTGATTCATTTGTGGACAAACTCTTGTGGTCTGTGTGAGACAGTTGCTGAATTCAGTTTTAATAAATGTGGCCTCAGGCAGCAGGTCTGAGGGTTTGGGTGTTTTCAGTCTGAATCAAATTCTGTTTGTGTGGACTGGGAGGCTGAGCAGCCGCTGTTTCCACCTGGTCCACAGGTTGTTTTTTTTAAACATCACTTTAGTTTGTGGACTGTAAAAATTTGAGTGATCAGATACTACTTTTTTAAAAAAGTGCAGGGGACATACCCCTTGTAGCCCCCACGTTGACTTTTAGATTCTGGCTAGATGACTAATAGTTTGGCTGATATATGGACCTCAAGTTAAGATTGTTTTTATGCTTCTGTGCTGGCGACAGGCATTGTTTTTGGGATGTCCATCCATCGGTTCATCCCATTCCAGTAAATGTGGAAACTCACGAATGCCTTGAGGGAATTTCTTTAGTAGCACAAACATCTTTTAGGACTCAACAATGTTAGGTCATCCCCATGAAACGTTTTAAAAATGTTTTTGGCCATTACGCAAGAACTCTGCTACGCTAGCCATGCTATGCTAGTCATGCTATGCTAGCCATGCTACACTAATTATGACAAAATTTCACACAAATGTCTAATAGGATAAAATGATGAAGCGACAGTGTTTTATATCCAAAAGGTCAAAGGTCAACAAGCACACCATAATGTTCTGCAAAAAAACATCATCAGCATCATAACTTATTTGGTCGCAGACTGAATTGGTGACACTAATCTGTAAACTGTGCTGATTGTAGAGATCTTATGTGCTTCTGGGGGAAAGATCCATGTTTTCCCCCAAAAAAACACTTAATAACTTTTATCAAATTCCTTTAAATTCTTCACTACATACATGAGTCTGGCATACAGCCACAAGGTGGTACTTGATTAAACTAGTGTTCCCAAACATGAACTTTGACACTCCTAAGTTATCTACTGGTTCTTCACTCATCCAGCATGTCTAATATCAGTCCTTGAATAAAATCCCAGGAGTGAATGCAGAGCTCTACAGTGAGCAACACTTCCAGCAGACCTGCTTGTCTTCATCGAAGGAATGCCAGAGGCCCTTTCGCTAATGACTTTCCCATTTCATAATGTTTTACAGCTCTCATATTGAGATAAGAAAAAAAATGAGAAAAGATGAATAAGAATAGTAAAATATTTAATGTTTTCAAGGAATGAGACATCCACACAGTCATTTACAGTCAGCAAGGGACGAGCAGTTGGCTTGATATCTCTGTGTGTGTGTGTGTCTGTGTGTGTGTGTGTGTGTGTGTGTGTGTGTGTAGAGCAGATGAGTTGCAGACATGTTTTTTAAAACAATGGCTGAGAAATATAAATATTGGGGCTCGTTCATTGCAGTGAAAGCTGCTCTCCTGTCGTTTATGCCTCCTATAAACAAGGAGGGTTAGATGACTGTCTACATGCGTGGCTGACATGGCTCCTGATCAAGCCATTTGATTGGTCTAGAGGCATTCCTCTTGAGTGCTGATATACAGTACAACACCACTGGGACTTTTAGCTACGCATGTATTACTCAGCTTTACAGCTGTTATAAACCATTAATTTGGCTTACATTAACAGCAGGTAGTCATCTGAGGTTACCGTAGATTGTAGCAGTGTTATAGAGCCTGCAGTCTTGTGCCGATGACCATATCACAGCCGTGATGATATACAGTACAACAGCACTCCCTCTCATGTGATTTTGCTTAATTAGAGTTTTTATCACAAATTATTATACTTGTATGTAGAAAGTACATCTGGAAATGTACTTTTTAGTCTTGCAGGACGATGTGAGGGTCTAAGGACAGAGGGATGTCATATGCTGTAAAGCCCTCTGAGGCAAACTGTGTTTTGGGATAATGGACTTTATAAATAAAATTGAATTGAGTGAGTGATAGATTTTCTTACTCTTCTTTAAAAAAGAAATTGTTAAAAGCTTAATGTGTTTTTTTTTTCAGGTCCCGTGAAAAAGGTTTCTGTCAGCCGTACCGAGGCATTGCCTGTGCTCGCTTCATCGGCAATCAAAGCATTTATGTTGAGTCTTTGCAGATGCAGGGGGAGAGTGAAAACCGCATCACAGGTACTAAAATCAGCTAAGTCTCTTATTAACATATTGATTTGTTATCAATAAACAGTTGTGTATTAGATATCTGAGATAACATAAACTTGTGGTTCAAACCTGCGTCTCTGTCTCCTCCCTCCAAGCTGCCTTCACTATGATCGGCACCTCCACCCACCTGTCAGATCAGTGCTCCAGGTTTGCCATCCCGTCCTTCTGCTACTACGTCTTCCCTCTGTGTGACGAGGGGAACCGGGGCCCCCGGCGGCGTCAGCTTTGTCGAGATGAGTGTGAGGCCTTGGAGAACGACCTGTGCCACACCGAGTACACCATTGCCAGATCCAATCCCATGATCCTCATGCAGCTGGAGCTGCCCAGCTGCCACCTGCTGCCTCGGCCGGGCACGCCAGATGATAGTTCCTGTATGAGGATAGGAGTGCCTCCAGAAAAACTGGGTCCATGTAAGTGGATTCACACATTATAAATACTGATGTAAAAGCACCCTGCTCATGATATGAATCAAGGTATTTGCAGATTTTTGTAACTGAAAGACAGTTTTAGTCCCAGCAGAATGAACGGTTCAGTTTCACTTTTAATGCGCCTGACGTTCTGCTGCGCGTCTCTGCCGCTACTGTGCTACAAATAACTCAACAGTGTTTTAATACAGCTCTTAATTATAAGTTCAGCTCCACTGAGACTCTGGCGGCCTTCGGTCTGTGTGCGCTGTATAAATTACATCGTTGATTGGAAAAAACTGTGGAATTCCGATCTTATCTTCCTGGGCGGGTCTCAGTGTATCTGGGCGGGCCGCCTAGGAAGAGTATATGTGTGGGAAACACTGAAAATGTTGGAGACCTGTCAGCTGTAGGCAGGTGCAGATTAGGAAGAGCTTGTACAGAATCACATATTGTCTGTGGACACACTTGGAACTCAAATAAGTTTCTTAATATGTAATTTAAGGTCTTACATGTATAATAGTATAAATATTATGAATAAAGCCAATCAAAAACTTAACGTCAGCTTTGTGGGAGCACTCTGGCACAAACTGGACTTGTTGGTAAATTCGGAGGGCTATTGGAATGTACCATTTTGTTATCCAGAGCAGTGCACTCTGGGAGTGTCAGAGCGACTCTGGACGCTCTATCTGGGTAGAAGGAGCAACAAAGTGCAGAGTGAATGTGTGATGATCTTAACCCTTTGTTAATTCATGTAGAAACAGAACACTCCGTGGCTTCAAACAACAGCTCTCTCATTTTAGTGTCAAGCTGCAGCTGAATTTAGGAATGCAGCACGAGTCAGATGGCTGGAACAGATAGCGCTGTAGGACGCCAACTTTGCTTTGCTTTATAGTTGTCATGGTGGAGATGGGAGACAGTTGACAAAGGTGGGATCCAAGGAGGTGTCACTCAAAAAGTGATCTGCCATGCCCACATAGTCTGGAGAAATGCTGTCATTCTCAAAAGGAGCTGTTTTCAACTAATTTTTCTAAAAGTTAGGAACATTTATTTTCACTCATATTTTTGTAGATGAGAGACAATGAGACACTCAACTTTGATATAATATGTACATTGTTACTGTTTCAAGTCACGTTTCCTTAGGCTTTAATCTGATATGTAAATCCTGTCAGATGTGGCACTTCACTTACAACTTCAAGGCTTGTCACATAGAATGCTGCAGCATTGACATTTTTTTTATCGGTTGATGTGGAGGTCGCCCTGGTTACCTTGTCAAAAAGTCTATGGGATTTTTCCATTGGATTTTTGATGGTTTTGTTCAGCAAGCTAATCTTACTAATGAACACCACTTTTAGGATTTTTGTAGCATAAATGTAATCCCCAGAAGTAAAAAGCCAAAGACTTTCAACGAACCACACTACAGTCATATGACTTAACGCTGCCACCACAGTGAGGCTCGAAAGCCACGTTCGGCTTGATGACGTTCTGTTGTCTCATTTAGCCACGCAATTGACTTTTTTGAAACCTACACCTAAAGTTTTCCAAACTCATGAGTGGGCAACTTACTATTGTATTTTATGTTGTAGAGAAAAACATTAAAGTCTCTTCAGCTTGTGTTTACCAGAGACCTTATTTCAGGCATCTTACCAAAAGCCCACTGACTTTGAGATGAGGGAACCAGGAGTGCAGAAATGTTAACTTTCCAGGCTCAGGACTCATTCCTGCAGCACTCTATCCCATGTTATAAATTTCTTGTTGCTAAAGGAATCATTTAACATTTGGGAAATACTTTTATTAGCTTTCTTTCTATGTTGGAGTCAGGATTTGGCTAGCTTAGCTTAGCATGAAAAAAGGCAGCAATGCAAGTGTATCTTGCACCACAACAGACATGAAAAAACAGTAACATGTTGTGATTTTAATGTGAAGCTATTTCATCATACTGTTTGGCTGTAAAAGACAAAGTTTGTGACCTAGCCGCTATAATAAAAACCATTGAGGCAAAATTAAGCATTGCACAACAAACGGAGAAAATCTTACTTATTTTACAGCTAAACAGCAATCTAAAATATCTAGTATTATATGTGTAATATGTATAATAGCCAATGCAGTAACAGAATCTTGATTTATATTTGATCAGCGCTGCAGACTTTGACAGTCTGACAGCAGTTTATGAGCAGTGACTGACATGACTGATAGCTGCGACAGAGACTCCTCTGCTCCCATTGGTTTTCCTTCAGCTGCAGATTTTTTTGGCTCATGTGGGACTGTGTGGATGTAGTGACAGCAAATATGAAAAAAAGTAATTTTTTATCAAGGTTACCAACTGTAGCTTTATGCTCCATAATGTAATACATGAAAAGAACAAGCTAATTATGAATAACATTAGAACAACAGTCTGATGTGTCACTCACTGTGCCAGCTAAAAAACAGAGCAATTCTGAAGGGGGGAGAAACGAAACCGTAAACCTGTGAAATGTCAGTCAGCTCTCCTGTAGAATGCAGGAGCATCCACACTGAGTCTCTGTGTGCTCCACAGACTCCCCCACAGACCACAGCTGCTACAATGGAAGCGGGGCTGACTACAGAGGCACGG
This sequence comes from Plectropomus leopardus, assembly GCF_026936395.1. NCBI lineage: Eukaryota > Metazoa > Chordata > Actinopteri > Perciformes > Serranidae > Plectropomus > Plectropomus leopardus. Next base: position 1,760,365 of record NC_142195.1, on the reverse strand, counting down.
TCAGCGTCACTAAGTCCGGTCATCACTGCCAGCCATGGAGTGCTCAGTACCCCCACAGCCACCACCTGTCCCAGGAGTACCCCGAGCTCTGGGGGAGTCACAACTTCTGTCGCAATCCGGGGGGCCAGATGCAGGCACCCTGGTGCTTCACTCTGGACCCTAAGGTCAGAGTAGACCTGTGTGACATCCATCCCTGCAGTAAGTGCCATGACACAAGAAATGCACCCTAATACTTACTTAGATTGTCAACATTTTCAGCTTACTCTAACTCGGAGGCCTGTTGCCTTTCTGTGCCTCAAAACATTAATTGATAAAAGATAAAGAGGTGTCCTTGTCAGGTAGGATTTCTGTTGCTATGACGATGGCAGGGCATGTAGATGCAGCAGCATGTAGCTCCTCAAATCCTTGCTACTTTTTTGCTGTATTTTTTTATTTTTCTTCAACTCCATGACCCCTTCTGCTGAGGCATTGCTTTCCTACGATAGAGAAACACTTATCAACATCGGGAAAAGTTGTGTGGGGTTTGGACTGAATGCAGCTGACCGCGAAAGGATCCCCACTAATGGTATACAGCAAGTGGGCAATCAGACAAGAGGGGATCAAGCTGTTGCACTGGATGGGCGGACTTTGTTGGGAGCCATAAGGACACAGGGAGGGAGAATTAGTCCATGTTTAGATGAGAACAGCCTCACTAAAAGTGAAAAAAGTCTTTCCTTTGCATTTCTCAAAAAATCTGTATTCATATGATAATATTGTGAAAATGATGCTTGTGTACATATACACATACAGATCTTCAAAAACAACCCGAAACTGAGCATGGCATTAGTTCAGGCAGGCCACAGTGTCAAGTGCTGCTACTGTTGATAACAGCTGATATCATGCAAGCCCTCATCAGCTGATGGCCAGCTGATTCACCACTAAGCATCTGATTCGTTAAATACACTTGCAGCGCCTTATATAAGCTGCTCTAGCCTGCCTGCTCTTTGCTGTTCCCTCTGCATGCCACTTTTGCACCCTCCTCCTCCCTGCCTCCTCCTCTTTTGCTGTTCTGACTTACTCAATGTTGTTGTCGTCACTGATGCCTCCTCTGGGGGTTTTGTTCTCTTTTCGCTGCTGCTCCCCTCCTTGCCTCAGGCTTTCCTTGTATGCACAGGAAGGGCAGGAACGTGCATTGTTCCTGTTAAACGCTTTCTACGTAAGCACGTGGAAGGGCAGGCGGACCCCAGTACAGAGCCATACCGCCTAATACCAACAACTGCAATAACAGTAGCTGGCAGTGTATTTTTGTAGTGACACACCATAGAAGAACACCACATGCCTGCACATATTGGCAGCATCTAAATTTCCACCCTCCGGACTTGCGGACTGAGCCCTAGCGGACTTCAATCGTACATACCATGACATATTCACTGTCATCATGTCAAGTCTGCGAGGGCGCGAGACCGTAAAGCTATAAAGCTGCTGATAAACAGGCTTCAAGTTACCTTCTTTTGTTTTTTCTTAGCCATGTTTTAGCCTGTACTTGACATGTATCGCACAGCAATTAAGACTAAAATAATACAATGCATTTTTATTGCCTCTATAGCTTATCTTTCAACATATTTCTGTATCACGATTTGGCTAAACATTATTTCTGATGTACCTGACTGAAGAAAAATTAGATTGTTCAAATTCACAATATATTTTTTGGCCAGTAATTCAAGAAACTACAACGTGACATCCGCATTGCAAGAAATTGTGGATAATTTTATCACTGAAGTCTGTTCAAGTCTACACCTGAGGGCCCTTGTGGACTTTATTAATTATGGGTATGGACAGCCCTCAGGACTCAGGGACCTGCATGTTGTGTGAACAAATGTCTCGCATTACCACTGTGGGTACACACAACCGTTAGACACTGTGATGTATGATAATCTTTTGTCAACATGTATGGAATAATATAGTTTAGTGTTACTGGCTGCATGTGTATGAATGTAACAGAGCCTTAAAAATGCTTGTGTGAACCTCAGACACTGCTGCCTCTCTTGGAACAGTTTAGGCAGTTTACTCAATCATTATCACTTACTGAATGTGTGAAAGACAACTTAGACATTACCTTTTGTCATGATTACACCACCAAGATTCTTTCAGACTGAAGGGAGCTGAAATAAGAGACTGTTGGTAGCTGTGTATGTGGTCTGTAGTGCAGGACAGCACTGTGTGTCATCTGTCAGCACCTAGTTTGTAACATAACGCTACAAATATAATGAAGGATATCATCCGCCAGTTCTAAACACTGTTGTACATGTTTATTTCTCTAGATGTCCAATTGTCCTGGTGCTTGATGATGTGCTGTAGAAGCTATTGGCAGGCTCTGCATCAGGGATGATCAGCTTGCTACATGTTTCTACGATTTTCGGACAGTTCTTGGATTTTAGGATGTTTCTAGGATTTTAGGCCATTTTTGGTGGATTTTAGATTTCCAGAATTTTAGCACACTTCTGGGATTTTAGGACAGTTTTAGGATTTTAGGATATTTCTTGGATTTTCGCAAGAAGTGGGATATCAGGACATTTGCAGGATTTTTTGACATTACTCAGATTATAGGACCTTCCCATGATTTTAGGACATAGACGTAGACGTAGATTTTGGATTTTGGATGTTTTGAGGATTTTCAGACATTAGAGGCTTAGCTAAGGCTTCTGTCTGGGGTGTGGGGGATCCTCCAATGGCACTTCTTGTGATAAACAAGCTCTATTTTGGTGGGGTTTTTTTGCACTCTGTTACCTTATGTATACTAAATGTACAAAAACAATTCATACTGTGAATCATTGTGTTTTTGTTGTGAATTATAAAATGGTTTGGGGCCCACTCAGCATCCTATCAGGGCACAGATTTATCCCATGGGCTGTATTTTGAGAATCGCTGCTCTACAGTCTTCACATTTGCCTGTTGTCGATGGTACATAGTTCAGGGTGGAGCACATGGCTCAATCAGACTGCAGGCAGGATGATCACCAGTCACTGCTGGAAAATGTTGAAGGTCAACAGAAAGTCAGCATCTGTAATTCCAAACTTTCTCCCCCTTTCTTGGCACACAAACTGGCATCTCTTATGCTAGTCCCTCCTTTGCTCTGCCAAAGCACTCAGGTCCACTGGCTGGGAGCAGGTGGCTGTGAGTTAATGAAGTCACGCAGGTGGTCCACATAACATATAAACTGTGTGGTTTTATTTCTTCCTGTAAACTGTGGGAGTTTCAGATCCAACTTGAAAAAACGCTCTGTTTCAATGGTGCGGTTAGTGGCATGCTCTATTTCTGTTTATGTGCCCACCATTACTAATTATTGCAACTTAAGTGTAGTTATTTTAAGTGTCAGGCACAAAAAGTCTGTTTCCTGCTCAAAAAAACTGCGAGAGGACACAAAAATGTACAGCTGTTGTGTAAGGTGCAGTTTAAATTAGTTCAGTTAGAGGGTGTCAGAGCTTCGATTTTTGAGATGGAAAATGGGAATCACCTCTAAATAGTGTACAGTATATTGCTACTGGTTGCCATAAGATTTCTTCAGCTTTACAGCCAGCCAAATTCTCCAAGCACCTTATCAGCTATGATTATATCTATAGTGACACATTTTCCACAAAGTTTTCCGAAGTGTAGAAATACAATTTGTGTCTTTGTTTCACTTTTAGTTCTAAGACCTGAGATCTAAATCTCAGCGGGCCCTCAGTAGTTTCAGTATTATGGTATTTATTTACTTTTCAGTGGATAGAACATTTGGATTCCTTCAGACCACACCCTAAATGGGCCTACTGGACACAGGCCCAGGAGGCCCCCTGGCCTTCACTTGCAGGATGTAACTGAAATTAACACATACTGAGAAGGAAGAGACTCAAAATGACCACAAGAAGATTCTAAGCAACTGTATTAAAGAGACAAAATAACTACAAAAGGGGCAAAACAACCACAAAGAAACATAAAATAACCAGAGACGCCAAATGATCGCAAAGAGACACCGAATGATCTCAAAGAGACACAAAACAATTATAGAGAGACACAAAATGATAAAAAAGTACACAAAACAACTACAAAGAAAAACAAGGCAACTAGAAAGAGACACATAACAACTTCAAAGGGACACAAAATGACTAAAGAGACACAAAATGACTACAACACAGAAAATAACTACAAAGAGACACAGAGAAACAACAAAGAGAAACAAAGTGACTACAGAGACACAGAACAACTTATAAGAGACACACAATGACTACAGAGAAACATGCAAAGACTACAAATAGACACAAAGTAACTACAAAATGACACAAAACAACTACTAAGAGGCACAAAATGACTACAGAGAAAGATAATACAACCACAAAGACACAAAGAGACTACAAAGAGACACAACACAACTACAGAGAAACAGAAAGCAACTACAAAAAGACACATAACAACTTCAAAGAGATACAAAATTGCTATCATGAGACAGCTTGACTATAAAGAAACACAGAAACTACTACAAAGAGACGGAGACTGTCTACAAATGCTAACAATTTGGCTACAAAGATACATAAAACTACAAAGAGATACAACACAACTATAAAGCGTTACAAAGCAACTACGAAGAAACACCAAACTACTACAATGAAACACAAAATGTCTACAAAGAGACACATAAAACCATTAAAAAAAGAGTCAAAACCACCACAAAGTCTGTTTCTTGTTCCTGTTGAGAAGAGGTGGTGGGGCCATTATGTCAAACTCCACCCATGACCACACCAACTCTATCTGATTAGAACACAATTCTTGCACCATGAGGATGGATGTGGTTTTTAAGATGGATTATCCATGGGGATGTTAGTGTCAGTTGATTGACTGAGCAGAGTAGTCTCGTAAAACCTCAGTTGAAGGGTCATGAAATGATTATTCTAGCTGTGACAGGAAAAATCACATTCATATTGGAGAACATTAAATCAGGAGGATTGTTGTATGTATCTTAATACCACTGATGATGTGTTCAAAGAGAAAGCAAATGAATGCTGTTCATGCATTACAAATCAGAGAACTAAAGTTGCTACTATCTCTATTATCTCACTATCTCCAGCACCTCCAGAGAACCCCAGGAAGGAGATCCTGTTCATTCTAATCCCTGCGATTGCCATCCCATTGGTCATCGCCTGCCTCTTCTTTCTGGTTTGCATGTGTCGCAACAAGCAAAAGGCATCAAATGACACACCACTTCGCTGCCAGCTTAACAGCTCACCTAACCAGGACACAGAGCTGTCTCTGCTCAGCCAGCAAAAACACCAGGTAATACACACACCCACAGACACACACACACACACACTGTGCAGAGGAGTACTTTATTTACATTCTTTGTGATATATGGCTATGTTCAGACTGCACAGCATTAGAAAACAGTTTCCTCATTCATTTTAGCACAAAATATATTTTTAGCACAATTTCGAGGAATTTGCACTATGATAGAGTGAACTACTACAGGCTGTTAAGCTAGATTTAAAGGAATAGTTCAGATTTTTTGAAGTTAGCTTGTGTGGGGTACTTCTCCATAGACAGTATATTACATATAGTATATGTCTGTCACAAAACAAAAACATCCCACCTAAAAAAAATGGCATATCAATCTATGTATGTGCTATATTGACAGTATTTAACAGATTTACCTTTCTATCAGACAGACCATTCTGATGGGGAAGCAGTTAATCCCTTCAGTTTCCCATTAATGCTCTCATCAAAGCCACCATTCTCCATTAACAAAAACAGTAATGTTAGGTTGCTGAACACAGGAGCTGCTAGTCTACTGCTGCCTCGATCAATTAGTTAGTTTGTGTTATTGTGCGACAATGATGAATCCAAATTTACTGGGCCAGTCAAGGCATTTTTTGGGTCATTGGGATCTGAAATATTTAACTCATAGAGTGATCCAATCTTTTGTTTTATGTCAGCTATGACACATGTTTCTACTTTGATGCATTGCAACATGGTGCACAGCCTTCGTTAACTCCCCTCCAACTCAGCTGTCTCTGCCCTAAACAAAAAAATAAACAAAAACACAATATGAGGCTGTATATTTATTTATTTACCTAAGTTATGAGCACTGATTTCATTTCAGTTCAGTCTGAGAGTCTCACATTTTGCCTTCAACTCAGGGACGGTTTTTGCTATGGGCAATGTGGGCGACCGCCCAGGGCGCAATCTATTTGGGGGCGCACGAGCACCCGCAAAATAAATAAATAAATAAATAAATAAAAATCGCAAGTTTTCTACCGCTCATTTCCACGTCACGTTAGAGGAGTAGGTGCGGGGCGCCCTTACTATCATGTCAACTTTCTGCTGAGAGTCATGTCTACAGGTTGTGTGCGTCAGAAGAAAAGGCAGCAGGGAGACAGGAGGGCGATAACTCTCAGAGGAAAAGCAAGGAGGGGGGTGAGGGATAGACTGACCTGTTATGATCCCAGCTGCTTCCAAATAAATTGTATTTCATTCATAAAATTAACATAGATACTTTTACATTTATTGCGCTATGTGAAAATGTAAAAACTGCCACAACTGTCGGGTTTTTACTGGAACTCACTTTAATGTCTGACCGCATTAAATCCGTCAAGCGTCTGCATAACTCTCAATACGCAATACAGAGCTTCCGCTCAGAACTACTTCCTGTTGCAGTCCTTTCAAAATAAGAGCATGTTGGAATATGCTGAACATCACCACATGGGCGTTTGACGAAGGGAAAAGGTGATGATGTTAAATTGAGTCAAGGGTGTATCATGGACAAAAGACCAAAGAAACCATCAGATGTCCAGTTCAGAAAGAAAGGGAAAGAAGAAGAGGAGAAACGCTCAAAAGATAAAAGGTATGCAGGTCGAGTGACGTTAATTGTACGTAATGAAACAGTAGCTTATACACTATTTATTATCCTCTTGCTAATATGCTGCTACTTAGCCACAGAATACGACTGTATTTGGTTTTTAGCTTTGCTGAACTAGCAACTATTAAAATTTGAGGCATTATGCTTAGATAATACGATTTTAGGATGACTTTTTTTGGGGGGGGGGGTTCGCCCAGGGCGCAAAACTACCCAGGACCGCCTCTGCTTCAACTATACCACACTGTGTTTCTCTGCCCTGCTTGGAGGAGAGACAGACAGTTGAGCAGAGCTTACTACAACCACGCTCAGTACAATTACAGTCATGTGAGCAAAAAGCCAACATGGCTTATGTATTACTGAAGTGTAACCCACCCACAAGATGTATGGAGGACAGAAAAAACACTCAAGGGAAGAAAGTTGATTCAGGAAACTCAGACACAGGCTGCTCTGAAGCAACAAACACTGTAAAATACTCTCTTAAAGGTACAGAGACATTCACTGGAGACAGCAACGAGGCTGCAAGACTGAAGGGAAGGATTTTAATTTTGTACTTGATTTTGTAAAATAAATAAATAAATAAAGTAATTTGTTAATGCATTGCAGAGCTTTTCATATATTCATATTGTCAAGCATAGGCCATTTATTGGATTGATGAAATAACTTTGAAGAAGCCTACTTAAAGTGTGCACTGTGCAGCTGTATTATTTACAAAAAAAGAAGTATTGGATCGGGACTCAGTATTGGCAGATACTCAAAGTTAGATGACTCAAATTAGAATTGGGGGGTAAAATGTGATCGGGACTGATGGAGGCAGCAGTAGACCAGCAGCTCCCGCGTTCACCAATATAAAATCACTGTTCTTCTCAATTGAGTCTGGCTTTGAAGAGAGAAATGTAACAGCTTTATGTCTCTGGCAGAAGTCACTGTCTAACGGGTAAAGGTAAAGCAGTGAAAATACACTATATGTAGTGAACACATAAAATGATAAAGATTTTTTTTAGGTAGGACTTTTTTTTTTAAACCCCCACACAGCAATGCATTGCTTAGCTTCTATATTGGACTTGAGCATGTTTCTCCAAACTAGGGGTGCACTATTCATGGTCAAATACACCATAAAACCCCACTTAAAAAAAAAAGATCTATATCTTTGAACTCAGGGTCAGAGGACTTTAAGCTTGTGTCTTAATGCAGGTGTCAGTTTAGATCCCTGTAATCTCAATATATTCTGTGCTGTTAGTGGTGCACACAGTATTACCAAACTGATGTTTACATTATTACAAAGCACACAGTGAATCCTTGACCTTTATTTGTCAATGAAATACATGCAAGTACATATTCAGGGTGTATTACTTTGTAACATGAATGAGGTAATTCTATGCTTTACTTGGTGATTGTTTAGAGTATAAAATGATATGTTGCTGTGATAATGTTCCAGAATTATAAAACTCCTTTTTCATATTATTATAAACCACTGTGCCTTGGTTTAGTGACTGATAAACCTTAAAACTCATGGATCTATGACTCAAAGTCAAATCCTTAGATCTTATTTCATCATTTTATCAGTACCTGAGGCAACACAGCCACACCAGCTGCTGATGTATTTTAGATGTAGTGCTATTTTGGTCTGAACAGCAATGAAAAGAAAACTGAAATCCTTACTCCTGCATTATGACCTGTTGTATTCCACTGCTTAAGTATTACATTAGGTTTAATTGTTGACTATATACTTTGATGACATGTCATTGTATTTATTGCTTTGTGGCTGCAGGCCAAGCTGCGGGAGATTAACATGTCAGCAGTGCGGTTTATGGAGGAGCTTGGCGAGGATCGGTTCGGCAAGGTTTACAAGGGCCACATGTATGGCACTGCACCTGGTGAGCAGACGCAGGTGGTGGCCATCAAGACATTAAAGGACAAGGTGGATGCCAATCTCTGTGAGGAATTTCGCCACGAAGCCATGCTCCGCTTTCATATCCAACACCAGAATGTTGTTTGCTTGCTGGGTGTCGTGACCAAAGAGCAACCTATGAGCATGATATTCACCTACTCTGGCCTCGGTGACCTCCATGAGTATCTGGTAATGCGCTCCCCCAACTCTGATGTTGGCAGCTCAGATGATGACAAGACAGTCAAATCCACACTGGAGCAGGCTGATTTCCTTCATGTTATCACCCAGATTGCTGCTGGAATGGAGTACCTTTCCAGCCAGCAGGTAGTCCATAAAGACCTTGCTGCCAGAAACATTCTCGTCTTTGACAAACTCAGCATCAAGATCCTGGATCTAGGCCTGTTCAGAGATGTCTACTCCGCAGATTACTACAATTTAATGGGCACAAGCCCCTTCCCAATTCGTTGGATGTCCCCAGAAGCTATCATGTATGGCAAGTTCTCCACCGACTCTGACATCTGGTCTTATGGTGTCTTGCTGTGGGAGACTTTCAGTTACGGTCTGCAGCCATACTGTGGCTACTCAAACCAGGATGTGATCGAGATGGTGCGCAGCCACCAGCTTCTGCCGTGTCCAGATGACTGCCCGGCCTGGATTTACACCCTCATGCTTGAGTGTTGGAGTGAATTCCAAGCAAGAAGGCCTCGCTTCAAGGACATCCACACTCGTCTGCGCTCCTGGGAAAGCCTGTCCAACTACAACAGCTCTGCTCAGACTTCTGGCACCAGCAATACTACTCAGACCAGCTCCCTCAGCACCAGCCCTGTCAGCAACATCAGTATGAGCACTGCGAATGCCTCTCGCTACACCAGCCCTAAAAAGAGCTCACCATTCCATCAGCCCCAGTTCATGCCGATGAAGGGTCAAATGCATCGGCCAATGGTGCCCCCACAGCTCTACATCCCTGTCAATGGATATCATCCCATGCCATACCCATATCTGCAGAACTTTTACCCCATGCAGATACCCATGCCCATCCCCCACCAGCAGATGCACCACCCACCACAGATGGTTCCCAAAGCTGGTTCTCACCATAGTGGCAGTGGATCCACATCAACAGGCTACGTCACCACTGCCCCCTCCAACACTTCTGTCACAGAGCGAGCAGCTTTGCTAAATGAGGACTCCAAGACCAATGACGAGGACTTGGCTGACAGAGAGTCCAATGAAGAGCTGGACCAAAACAAGGACTTGTTAGTGCCTGAAACCGAATTGCTAGGTGACAATGACCCTCCACAAACTGATGTCAGAGACAGAAGTGAGGTGCTCTATGAAGAAGAGTAAAGCTTAAGTATTCTGTGAGCTGCGCTTTCCACAAATTCAATAAGCAGCATAAAGTGAAGTGAGCAGTTTTGTCTAACAGTGACTGAATGTTTTTTACGAGTGTCTTAGATAGTACTGACACGTTTGAATGTCAAGTGTGTCTCATGTTTGCACCTCTCAAACTCCTGTGTCAACAATGAAGCAAAGTTTATCACGCAGTCCTCTACAGACCTTATTTTTAATAATGTTGCCGTTCAGAGGAATTTATTTTCTTGCTGTTGCTGTGCAACACAACACATTTTCTCTTGTGCAAGTATTTTAGAGGTTGCCTTACCTTGATGGAAGCTTTGCCTTTTCTGATGCACATGATGCCGCTTCTTGCCAGTAAGGCCATTCACTGGGAGGACATAAGGACGGAATTCATGCCCCCAATGGCCACCCTTCCACCTTGGATACCACACCTCTATACAGGCACCCTCACCTACCAACAGTAATTGCTAGTGCAGCAAAAAAGTCTTCCCACACACTTACAATGCCTGTTGTGTTTCGTGTTTGAAGACTCAACCAAGCCAGGTGTACTGCTGCAGGAACTCAGACCTGAACCCATGTTTCTGTAGTGGTGGCGTTTTCCTTGTGCGCAACTTATGCACCCCTTTTGACAATTTTATGTTGTTTTTGAGGTTATTATTTTATGTTTGTGAAAGCCACAATCAGAGAACAATAGAATGTATGATAAATAGAAATGCTGTAAGAGTTTTGAAAGAAACAGTCTATGGGTAACTTTGTTAATAATTATACTCACTGAGATGTATTTTGGAATGTATCTCTATCAAACAAAACACAACAAAAAAACTTTTTTTTCAGGCCTTTGATAAAGTTCTCACATGGCCTATTTCCCAAGAGGTTGATATTTTAAAGAGTAACTAAATCCTCCACTTTTGGCTTGAGTGCTTCCTCCCTAGAATATGAAAAAAGCAGGGCTGAGAGGAGGGCTAAGACATGCTCAGTCACCCAATCGTGCCACTTCTCAATCCATAGCATCCCCCTGACACCCCAACACAGAAAGTCATTGGTTGGTGAGAGGGTGACAGAGGGCTCAGTTGGTGATGAAAGCAGGCTCCTGCTACCAGGATCAGCCAATAGCAAACCTCAGTTGCAATAGCAGGTTTCAACCTTTAGAGGGCACTCACTAATCATATTTTTAACACAATATGTAGAATTTTAATACTTTGCACTCACATCAAGAGCTGGTCTTGAATCAATCTACAACACTACTAAATACCCATATATATTGCTTTTCAAATGAGAAAAAAATGGTTTGTGGTTTTAGTTACTCTTAAACGTGGACTTTGAAAACCAAATTGTACAGATCTATAATTTATGTACTTTGGTTTGAGCGTTTTATTTGTTTATAGTTTTTCTTTATTGGTGAAGATTCCTAAGCCTGGCGTAAGTACAATGTCTTTTCCACCACATTTGTTTTATTCAAGTAATGTTTTGCTTACCAGATAATATGTACATCCAGCTATGGAGTATCCAATAAAGTCATATGAATGAAATGTTGTATTTTCCCTCTGTAACAATGTACAATAAGTGATTATACTTTGTCATAATTTGTCATTAAACATGCAGAGAGTCTATTATGTGGTGCACTGTGCAGGCACAAGCAGCTTTTACACAGAGATGGCGCTATAGAGCCACAACAAAATCCCCCCTTTATACTGCCCCTGCACTTTTACACAGAACCAAATGATTGTGCGATCGTTCTGCTCCAGTGTGTAATTATACTCTGTATCACAGCATCCAGCATGATCAAAAGAGCCATGACGGACATGACGTCCAACACACAAATGTCTGCCTCTAGCATGACATAAAACATAAGCTCCAGCAGCACTCTATAAACAATAACTAAGGCATGAACTTGTCAATAACAATCTTTTATCTTCTCTGTTATATGGCAGCTGATCTCGTCCTCTTCTCAAAGGGTAAGGAGCTCCTGAATCATTTTGGTTTCCTAGTTTGCGGACATTTACAGCCGCTGTTCTTCCTCCTCGAATTAGCCAATATTCTAACAGCTTCTTTTGAAACCTCCCGTAATGGGTCGCACACATAAACACATTGTCAAAACAATTTGACGCCCATGGTTACGTCTTTCTTGCTTTATGTTTTACACAGACCTAAATGCATCTAAATTAGGCTGCAGGAAACATTAGGCCAAATATATACTTTGTAGTGAAGAAAAAAAAAGTATTGTATTGCTTATACTAAATGGATTATGTTTCCCTTTAACAAAACATCAAAACAACAGATATGCGATATGATTCGATGCAATACGATACCACACCATACCATACCATACCATACCATACGATATGATACGATACGATATACTTTATTGTCCCTGTAGGGAACTTTGTCTTGGATTCAGATGCTGCACCCATAGATGCCTCCACAGTTACCATAAAACAAACTACATATGAACAAAACAGCACTGACTACACTAAATCACACCAGTAAATTAAAACACTGTCCAAATTGCACAAAATATGGCACATAATACACATTGCACACACCCAATGGCAAAGCATCATGGAAATTTTGCACAACCCCTGCAGCCTTAAGAAACATTGTTTTAAAGTTTGATAGAAGAAAGAACAAGTTAGTTTTTAAAATGGTTAAGTTTGCAGTGGAGAACTTTGTGTGCAGGATATGTGATGGACTTAAGATTTGGTGATGCAGAAAATATCCATTTGACAACAATAGAGTGTGACAAAATAAACTTAGTTCAAGGTCCATTTATGTTTTAACCACACCACATAATCTTGATCCACTCTTGGATTAGTCCTCAAGAAGTTGGCAGGGCGCACTCACAATAGGCAATTCATACCGTCCCCAAGCATGTTTGACCCCCAAAGCCCAGTTTGTTTGACTAGTGTGATTGCTCCGTGTTGTGCTCAACACGGTACACTTCCCTCTCAACAAACATTTTAAACAATGGCGGCACAACCTCTCAAAATAAGCCACAGAGTCAGTAAAGTTGCAGTCATGTTTTCTTTGTTGTTCTCCATTGTGCTGACTGTTATGACTCTTACTACATGATAACATGAAGTCAAGTGTCTGTCGTAACCGTCCTTATACCTGGTTGAATCTGGAGCAATGTGAGTGCAGGCCGGCAGGGGACTGGGGAGGGGGGCCAAACGTACTTGGGCACAGTACGGGGCAACTGGACCTAGTGTGAGTGCGCCTCTAAATTCTGGCCATGTGATGCTGAGAATCTCCATTTGACCTGTTCAAAGAGGGTGTTACACCAACAAATTTCCAGGGACATTTTTCTCATTTACCTTTCCAGCCATGTCTTTAAAAGAAATCAAAGCAAATTGCCTAGATTTCAAAGGGTTAATAGCTTGTGAAAGTTGTCTGAATGCAGCACAAGAAAACTAATGTCAATCCAGGTTTCAAAACAGGAGAATGAATATCCCCTGCTGGACATATGGTGGATGTCAAGTTTGTTTTAAAATGTAGCAGACAAAACATAGAAGTGTCTTCGACGTGACAAATTGTATGTAATTACATGAAACATAACATGAGGTCATCACAGTATTTTAAACTGCAGAAACACTCTCTGGCTCAGGTCTCCCAGGAATAGTCTTTTTTATTCCAACCACTGCAGGAGCAAAGTATACACTCCTTTCCTGACTCAGCACCAAATACACACATCGCAGACCACAGAGACTCACAACCCACTAAAGTAGATCCAACACAAGTGTCCTTCACAGTAATGTCAAGTACACTAAGGCTGGAGAGGTACTCCAGACCCTCGCCCACCTGAACTCAGAGAAATCAACCCAACCTTCTAAACATTGAGAGCAGTACTCAGTCTCTAACTACTGACTCCTCCAACACACCCACAGTTTCCCACACACATTATCACACACACTGTAAAAAAAATGTCCCTAATTTTAACAGTGAAGTGTAAAACCACAACATCATAAAACTGATATTTTGTAAAGCAGTGAACCAAATACAACTGTTAATTTTAAAGTAAGAATATGATGAAATAATATTTCAGATTTTTTTAATTGAAAGAAACCATATAGAACATTTTTCAAATGCCTACAATTGGATTGTTCAATGGATTCTAAAACATTTGAGTGTTACATTTGGACGTTCCTTAAATCTTGAACTTGCCTATTGATGTTTACTCTAAAAAATAAAAGAGATGTTTTTGGCACTAATATTAGGACATTGATTAAAAGAGTTATTTTACCTGCCCATGACTGCTATATTTGAAATTGAAAAGGAAAAAAAAAGATTTTCTAAAGTGTAGATTTTCAAATATTAATTTAATTTGAGGGTTTTTACATGACTGGTGATGCAGACATGGTGTTTCTGTCTTACAAATGGACAGTGTAAATTTTACAGTTTAAAAAATATAATTACAACCATTTTACAGTTGAATTACAACAGTTTAAAACTGTAAAATTTAGGAGATTTTCTGTGAAATTGTTCACATCTTCACTGTTAAAAAATGACAGATTTGGGACAAGAATGGCACTGTCTGTGCCACAGCAGCCACATGTTCGAGTCCAGCTCGCAGCCCTTTGCTGCATGTCATCCCCTCTTTCTCCCCCTTTCACACTGCTGATCTGTCCTATCTAATAAATGCAAAAATGCCACAAAAAATGACAGATTTATTTCTTTATTTTTTTACAATGCAGTCTATGACTTAACAGTGTTATAGTATACTGCAATCGGGGTTTTACAATTTCAAACTCACTATACATATTTTTGAATTTTTTTTATAACAAAGTAACGTGAATAACTTGCACACGTGTTCTTTTTGTGTTTTATATTGTTACTTTGAAGTTGTATATTTTGATTTTGCATTTTAGTTTGTATGGTGTCTGTAACTCTTTGCCAAGACACCTTTGAAAAAGGGATTTTTGTTCTCAGTAGATTTTACTGGTTAAATAAAGGTAAAATAAAATAAATCTTCTTTGGGACAGGATTGATGGTACTTTTGAGGCAGGTGGGTATGACTGCCTGGCTGAGCGAGATGTTAAAAATGTCTGCAAAGACATCTTTCAGTTTCTCTGCACAGTCCTTTAAAACACGCCCAGGGATGTTATCTGGCCCAGCAGCTTTGCATAGGTTGACACTAGAGAAGGCCTTTTTCACTCCCTGTGGACAGCTGGAGTACCTGGTCACTGGATGATGGTGGGCGCATGTGCCTGAGTGGTGTTGTTAGCCTCAAAATGTGCATAAAAGTACCTAAACAATACCATATATATTTTTAAAGGGGCAAAAAACATTGAAATGATCTGAAAAATAAGTATATAATCTAAAGTATTTTATGTAACTTTTTTCTCTTTTTTTGTAACATAATTTTAAATGTATAATAATGTTAACTTTAACTTTATATTTTTATTATTGTGAAAAGTGTCTGAAGGTTGCACAAGAAAACTGTTGTCAGTCTGGGTTTCATATGCTTAAAAGTGTTTTTTCCAAACGCTTTTTCCAAACATATCTTAAAAAATATCACGTCCTTTGAGATATGTTTGGAAAAGGTACAGAGGAAAATGATGGTTAAGGTGGTTCAGTCCACTGTTAAATTTCCTGTAAGGGCTTCTGTAATATAAGAGTGTCGTGTGGAACAATAATACTTGAGTTTTGCTTCACAACACATATGAACACTTCTGAACACATATTTGAGCAGAGACTCCTCAGCAGCAGCCATCTTAACTGTGAGCCTCCAGGTTACCAGCAGCTGTCAGGTTTACACCAGCGATCCAACAGTGACCTCAAGAGGAGAACTACAGTAAGAACAAATGAAGTGATGTAACACTTCAGAGCTGCATGGTGACGGGTTCCCCTGCATGGTCCCCCAGCCACATGGATTACTCCATCTAGGCTGCACACATGCACAAAAAATATATTTCAAAAGTTTAGATTATTGCAGTGATTTTTTGTCAGACATTTTCAAAAACCTTTTTAAAAATGATAAATTCTTGGTATAACCCTCAGATATGGCTAAATAATTATTTTCTTTTTCTATAATAATAATAATAATAATAATAATAATAATAATAATAATAATAATAATTAATAATCGGGGGCCCTTCTGTGCGGAGTTTGCATGTTCTCCCCGTGTCTGCATGGGTTCTCTCCGGGGTCTCCGGCTTCCTCCCACAGTCCAAAGACATGCAGGTCAGGTTGATTGGTGACTCTAAATTGCCCTCAAGTGTGACTGTGAGTGTGTATGGTTGTCTGTCTATTTGTGTCAGCCCTGCGATAGTTTGGAGACCTGTCCAGGGTGTACCTCGCCTTCCCCCCGATGACAGCTGGGAGTCCAGTCCCCCCGCGACCCTTAGGAGGACAAGCGGTTACGGAAAATGAATGAATTAATGAATAATAATAATAATAATAATAATAATAATAATAATAATAATAATAATAATGCACTTTTACTTATAATTATCATTATTAGTAGCCTACTAGTAATAGTAGTAGGAGAAGTAGACACGGAGTGAGTTGCCCAACCCTCTGAAACCTGAGCAAACAGAAGTAGAGGGTAATGAGCAACTTAATAAGAAATGGTTTAAAATGAGCAAGGAATTGGTGAAAAGTTACAATAAAAATAACTTAAAAATAAGTCTAAAAAGAAAAACAATAAATATATTTTATATTTTATATTTCATTAATATATAGATAGATAAACAGACAGATAAATAGACAGATAGGTTGTTGCAGCACAAAAAACTGATATTGATCCAGGTGTTAAAGGGTTAAAAACACTAGCTAGAACAGTAATTAGGAATTAATCAAATGTAATAAGTTACATTACTTTGATGCAGTAAGTTAAATAGTTACTTTTATTTTTTTTCTTTTAACTCTGACCAATTCACTGTATAGATGTTAAGAACATTAACATTGTGAAGCGCCTTGCAGCCTTGTTTATAAGGTTCTTACTTGTGTATTAGCAGTTGCAGGCTATAAACATGAAATATGTCTGTGAGATTATGTATAATCAGGAAAATCCGCTCACTGCGTGATGAACTGACGCACGTAAAAGCCCCACACGCTTTGCGAATGACGACATGCAATTTTTTCTGAGATTTGAGCTCTGCGCCTAAGCCAAGAGTCATTGGCTGAAGTTGGAAAATGCCGCTCTCTGATTGGCTGCAGCGGCTGTCATTCAATCTCACGCTGCCAATACATTTAACCGGTGACCTACTAACACAGATCCATGAGTCAGGAGCCACCTTGAGAGGAAAAAGCCAAAGGGAGGAGAGCAGAACCATGGACTTCGCAACTTGTAAGATTTCATCGACAGTTATTTCCTCATGATCTGATGGGAAAGCTTAACTTCTTCTCTGCGCTTGACACGCGGTGGCAGAGCAGACCAAAGCCTCCAACCAGGTGCTATAAAGGTACAGTTTTGAAATTGGGGTTAAGCCAGCGTTATTTGTGACTTGTAGTGTTTGTGCGGGCTGGTGGAGTGTGTTTACGCGTGCGGAAGAACGTCCCAGAATCACAGCAGCGGGCAGCTAGCTTGTAATGTGTGTCATGAGGCTAACCTCTGTGTTTTCTTACGTTAAACACACTTTAAACATAGAACAGCTACGTTAGCATTCACATTAAATGTGAAACTCAAGTTGTTGCTGGTGTGTTTTATGTTATTAGTTAGACTATACTGTAGTAGTTCGGTTGTGCAGAGCGGATAAAAGCAGGACAATGGCCGGTATATGAGACCTGTATTGTACCGTGTTCAGGCACGTACTGTAGGCCTGACGTTAGCGGGACTTTGCGACACGGTGTTGTGACCCAGAATTAGCTGGCAGTAACGTTCCCAGAGCCCTGTGGCTGCTGTGTGACTGTTAGGAGTTAGCAAGTTATTAGTCCTAGCAGCGGGTTAGTTAGTTTGTGCTCACGTTTGAAGCGCTGACTCTTTTGGGCGTAGATAGAGCCCACGCTTCAGCCGCCAGTGTCATGAGTAAGCACGGCAGTGATGTCAACAGTGAATGGCCACATTGTTTCAGTACAGCCTGTTACACACCGCCTATAATAGCGTGTTCGACACATATTTATTATTCTTTAGACATATTTAAACTTTTACACACATCCAGAGCAGAGCAAGCACGAGCTTTTATTGTTATTGCCACAAAGACAAACATTGCATAATGTCTGCAGCCAGAGAAATTACTGGCAGCGGGGGAGGTGGGTGTGGGGGGGGTCCGAACACAATGAAGGAATCTGGGACAATAGGACGTGTTGACGGTCCGCAGCGGTCCGGGCCGATCCCTCCGCGCAGATAACCCGGCGGGCCGTCGCGGCTGCACCGACAGTGAACCCCCCCCCCCAAATCGAGCTCACGTTGCGTTAATATCACCACCCGTTTTTATCACGTGTGATCCAAATTTAGTCTTGATGTCATATGTTGCCTCGTTAGAAAAGACAAGGGAGTGATCATCCCCGCATAACCCCAGCAGCTGGGTAGAAGGCAAAAATCTCAACATCTGTAAAATCTCTCCCAGTGATCTCAGACAAAGAAGCAACCCAAAGAGTGGCTCAGGCTCCTACGGGTGGTTTGTTTTAACTTGTTATTGAAAACAGTACACTCAGTGGTTAGTACAATCCAGACAGACAAAAATAAAATAAAATAGATATAAGTATGATCACACACAGGGTTTTACCTAATTAGTTTTATAATATAGCTGTAAGATTTGCATAAATGAATATTTTTGTTAATTGTATGTCACATATTTGTAAGTTTGATTGTGTTTCAAGACATGTATCTTTTTTTTTAAAGTGGTATATAAGGGGCTATTCCTTAAAAAGATTTAATTAATGTAAAATATGGCCAAAAAATGAGCAAATTAATCATATACTGTTCATTCTTGGAGAAATTTATATTTTTGAATATAATTAATAAATCAGGTTCTTTGAGTGAAATGTCAATGCCAAAATATCTTAAAAATTCCAACTGAAAATCAATTCAGAAGATCATCACGTTCATATTCAAAAAATAAAAGTCTCATGTTTTTACCACATTATTGCAGAGGCTGCATTTGTCATAGGGATGTGTCACTTATGGGTGTTTTTTTCAAATGGTGAAATTGGACATGAACTATTTCACAGGATTACAATTTGCTTTGCAGACTATTGGCACTCTGCTTCTTTGGGATTATAATAAATCTCATCAAGTTGATTCCATACTAAAGGTATATTAGTCTACATGTTATTTATTATTAACCCTTCAAAATCAGGGCGTATTGGCTTGATTTCTTTTTAAAAACATGGAAAGAAGGCACTGAGCAACTTAACAAGAAATCACCCAGAAATAAGCAAGAAATTTGTTAAAAGTATAATAAAATTACATGAAATTAGTTATACAAAAAACAGCAAACAAAACAAACAAGAAAATAAAAATAATTTTAAAAAATGGGAAAGAAATGACCTAATGAAACAATATGCTTAGAATATAATAATAGTTTTGCAAAACAATTTTAAATCAAATTTTCCCTTAATTTAAAACTTTTTTTTTCTAAATCTACTAATTTCCTGCAATTTGCTGCACATTTCTTGCTCATTGTTTGTTTTACGATGTAATTGAAAAAAATCAAACCGATTAGCTCTGGGTTCAAAGGTTTAAATACTTGAGAAAGGTATCTGAAAGTGATGTGTCGATACATGTTTTCTCCTTTAATCATGTACTTCCTAAATGTAGACCCACTGCAAGGACAAAATGAGGTCGCAAAGTCAGAGGAGACATTTATTATGGAAATGTTACCACACCCATAATCTTTATTTCTATTTCTGTAAACCAAAATCTTTGTTCAGCTGACATAATGAACATTAATTCTGTGGAAGTGTGTGAGGATGAGTGTGTGTTATGTAGGCCTCAGGTTACAGGCTGTGTGTGTCTGTGTTTGAGCTTCTCCCGGGCCACGTGTTATGACTACAGCTGTGTGTAGTCCTTTGTTCCTTCTCCTCTGAATGTATGGAAGCTGGGAAGCCCAAAAAAGGCTCAGTTGCCTTTTTGAGTAGCATTCCACTCGGGAGCATTATTTTAAACCTAGGAGCAGAGATTTCTTTAAAACTTAAAACAAATGTCATTTCTATGGAGATAGTGGACTAAAATAATTTATTATTACCTAATTATTAATAGTTAAAATAAGTGCTTAACTGTTACTTTCAGAAAGCCAAAAAGACAGCTGTTTTGTATTTGGAAGTGCTGTCTCACTTTGTGTGACATATCTAGTGCACATCTATCAATGACATGTATATAGTGCTGCAACTATTATTTTCTTTTTTGATTAATCAGTATCATTTTCTCAATTAATTAATTAACTGATCGTCTGTAAAACGTGAGTATAGTGAAAAATGCCCGTCACAATTTCTCAGAGCCAAAAGTGTCTTGACAAAGTTTTTAAAAAAAATATTTTTCTGTAATGTAAGATAAGGAAAAGCACTGACTGAAACAAATTTCAAAATCGTTTTTAAATGTATTTTTTGGCGATAGGCTTGCACTCAGGGGAGCTACAGTGTGCGGACCTGTTTCATGTTGTGTGTTGATTGGCAAATCCATTAATAACAAATCAATTCACCATAATACAGTATATTACATAATTACAGTGCATTCAAAAAGTATATACCCTTCATGTTTTTCACATTATGTTGCAGAATTATGCTGTAAGTGTTTAAATTCATTTTTCCCATGTCAGTCTGATGAATGGTTGATTCAAGTCCACTTGTGGTAAATTCACTTTACCATGTGAACTGTTGTCATGTTGACATGACTGGGAGAAGCACACACCTGTCAGGTAAATCTTTATGAGCAGCTGAATCTGCATATATATGCAGAATCTGTAAGCATTGTAACAAGGCGATAGATTGATGACAAGTCTCACAGCTGTCAGTGCATCACCTGTGCATAACTACATTTCTTGAGTATTTACATTTTCTGCTATTTTATACTTCTACTCCATGATATGTCATAGGCAAATATTGTACATTTTATTCCACTACATTTACCTGACAGCTTTTGTTACTTGTTACTTTGCAGATGCAGGTTAACGATACAAAATCGAATCAATAAATTAATGCTGATATCATAAGGCTTTATTGACTTAATAAGGAAAGCTATCCAGTATGTAAAATAACACACAGAAAAGCTCTCGTTCCACAGAAAACACAGCAGACAGTAGGCGGGTTTTCATTAACCCTCACTTTGCACAAATTGAAATTGCGAATACAAAATGCACCTAATGGAAACATGTCAATTTTGAAAAAACTCCTGTTTATCACAAAAAGTTTTTATGCTTGCATGAGGATGTATTTCAGGCGAATCAAAAAAGCCTTATTTTGCAAAATTGCTATGGAAACCCTTTTTTCGCTTTTATAGCTCATGATGTGCATCACCGGGTTGTAGTAATGCCAGTTTATGGATGCCAACTGCCACTAAACCCAAAGGAGAGGACAAAGTACAAAAAGTCGCATGACATTCTGCAAAACATGACTCGATATGTGCGGACGGAGGAAAGACCGAGATCTTCTTAACCCTTATAGAAGACAAAGAAATTGTGGCGACATTTGATTGGCTTTATTGAGTGGCTGCAATAGAAATAAACCTGCCAATGTTTTGGACGTCCATCACCATGCCTCTTGGAATGTTATCAAAAGAGGAAAGTCGCGTAACATCGCAAGAGAAATCGCATAGTATCACTCAATGGAAACGCAGTCATCTCATTTTGTTGAATCGAAAAACCACACAAATGGAAAACTGCCTACTGAGAGACGCATGAAAACCTGCTTGGTCTTTACAAAAACAGCCGTTAAAGGATTTAGACTGTGTATCTAAGTGTCATGGCTCGAGGAAAGCAGGCACCTCGTCTTTTCAGTACCATCCAAAGGTGAAACATGGTGGTGGCAGCATCATGCTGTGTCAGTGTTAAGTCAAGTGAATTTTATTTATAAAGCCCATTATCACAAATCACAGTATGCCTCAGAGGGCTTTACAGCATACGTCATCCTTCTGTCCTTAGACCCTCACATCGACTAAGGAAATACTCCCCAAACACTAACCACTATAACAGGGAAAATGTCATCACAATGACATAAATATGTATGTCGATGTGATGTTTAGGTTTTTATCTTTGATAAATGTACACAAAATTCTAAAGCCCCATTTTTACTTTGTCACTTGGGGGAATTGAGTATTGTTAGATAAGGAAAAACACAAATTTAAATGTTTTTAGCCTGAAGCTGCAACTTAACAAAATGTGAACCAAGTAAAGGGCCCTGAATACTTCTGAATACACTGTATCAGTTTCATGACTTTTTGTATAGGCTTTCAAAGAGGACAAGACATAATCAAACCACATATTGATAAATATATTGACCTGAAAATGAAAGTGTAAATTCAATCTATATATGACACCAGTAATATGACTCACTTTTTAACATTTGCCAGCAAGGTGTTTTAATAATGGAATTGGTCATTGTTGTAGGATATGAGACTGGACAAAATTTGTTTATTATGTCTGCACCAGGCATGCTACACCTTGTGTGCTAACTTTGTTTTGCAACATTTCAGATTCTGTAATTGAAATGAAAATTTTGGAAATGTTGATGTTTCTTTATTCATTTCTCCAAAAAAAAAATTTAAAAAAAAATAATTAATAATTAATTAGTAAATTATTAATAATAAATAAAACAATTAATAATAGATAATTAATAATTTAAGACATATGTAGCTTAATGCAAAAATATGATTTTAAAATATCGTTATCTTCAACTTAAGCCTTTGTTTCAACTTGACACTGACATGAACCTCTCTTGTTGTCTTTTACTCCACAGATTTACTCAACTCCAGTGGATCAGTCCAATGTGGCAGTTACTATATCTGCATTTAAGCATTATGGTGTACAGTTAAAGACCAGTGAACATATTGACAGTAGCCAACAGTGGTAATATGCAATCAATCAAGCAAGAGGTGGACTCCGGTGAGCCCTACAATGGAGAGGATGCTTTGGTCCTGGCTGTGGCTTTACAAGGGGCTAACAGAGACATGATAGGCCACAAAATCTCTGCGATTCCATTCAAAGCAAAAACCACCTGTCGCAGAAAAAGAGAGTTTATCCCAGAGGAGAAGAAAGACACCCTTTACTGGGAGAGGCGGCGCAAAAACAATGAGGCGGCCAAACGCTCCAGGGAGAAACGGCGCATCAACGACATGGTGCTTGAGAACAAGCTGATGGCACTCGGAGAGGAAAATGCCTCCCTCAAGGCTGAATTGCTGTCCCTAAAGCTGAAGTTTGGCCTGGTCAGCTTGGCAGCATATGCCCAAGAAGTCCAGAAGTTATCCAACTCCAACACGATGAACCTCTACCAGGAGCTTGCGCCACCTAATGCTGGCCATAGTTCTTCCAGCAGGGCTTTGGAGCCTCTTCACCTGCGCAGGAGCTGTGTATCAGTCATCAAGCATTCACCTCACACCCCAGAGACATGCACTACAACTCAGGGTAACCTCAATGTCTGCAGGACTGCAGAGGTCAAGCAAGAACCATCAGAGAATGGCAGTTATGCACAAGAGAGAAGTAGTCCCTACGAACTCTATAGAAACTACATGGCCAGCCCTTTGACAGGAGTCTGCTCCCAACCGGCTTCATTCCTGCAACTCACCAGGTCGTCTAGTAACTCCCCCAGGAGCTCAGAAGATGGTGCTATAAGCAAATCATCAGACGGTGAGGACGAGCAGCAAGTCCCCAAAGGGTTGATGCCATCTGTACCTGACCCAAGAAGTGTCATTGTCTCCACACACAAAGTGCCAGATGCCAGTTCTTCAGCTTTGCCCCATAAACTGCGGATCAAAGCCAGAACCATCCAAATTAAAGTGGAGGCTGTGGACCCCGAGTACGAGTCCTCTGGAAAGTCCTCCTCTCCTGCCAGGATTTCAGATGGAGGATGCTACCAGACGTCTCAGGACTCTTCAGAGTACACCCAGTCCTCCCCGTGCCCTCTGTCATTACAAGTCACCAACATGCAGGACTGGAGCCACCAGTCTGAGCAGTGGCATAGAAGCAGCACAGAGACACTGCAGAATAGCAGGCTACCCACAAGCCCAGTCTCAAACCAAACCTTTGTGGATACACAAGAACGTTCCTATGCATACTCAGATGCTGAGGACTTGTATCTTAAGCAAGGCCCTGGGGACCTGCCTGCACAGGTCTCTCTGAACAGACTGATCTCAGCACAGCCAGGCTCTGTGATAGAGTCAACCCAAAGCACCCCTCATCACCATGAGTCATTTTCAAAAGGAGGTTCCTCTGCGTGACCTTTTTGTATTTTTTGCATTTCCACTGTATTTGCTGTTGCACTGTGTGGTAGGGGTTAAACAATGTCTCAATTACAGTAAATTTTCAAATACACAGTGTCCAATAATAGCTTTTAGAGCAACGACAAAAGCTGCTAGCCAATAGAGTGCCCCAGTAATGAGTCCTTAAACCTGGATATGAATTAGCATTTCAGCACCTCTGGTTCCCTAGTCTCAAAGTCAATCAGTACGTTTCCATGCAAAGTTAAATGGAGCTAGGGTTATAGCTCGGTTAGGCCATTTAATTTGACTACTGTCCTTGTCCCAGTATACAAGCACCAAGGGAATATTGGTTTATTGATGGAAGTATGTCCGACTCCGCTGCGGCAGGTGGAGATATGCCCCCTTAAAGCTTGTTGCTATTGGACCTTCTTCTGGTTGACCTATTATGTCACATACCAAACAAGTTAGCACGTGGCAAACGAGTTGCATGTCATAACAGTGACAACATGGATAACTTTTCAGCGCTGTACATTTTGTACATACTGTACAATTTACTTGGTGCCTTCGTCTTTTTTCGTTTTCTTCTCTCTTTTTCTTTATTTGTTTTGTAGTAGCACTAACACAATAATTCGACTTTTTCTAACATCATGTTAACATACTGAATGTCTGTGGTTAACACATGCCTAAGGGGGCATATTCACACCCAATATTTTGGGAACTCGGTTCAATTGGGGGGGATGCAATTGCAACATTGTTGCAATTCAAGGTGATTTGGTTCGCATTCACACTGCACTTTGTCAAGTGAACCAGGTGACTGTTGATTGGACAGTTTTTGCATTTGTCATCAGGCATCATCAGGACCCATGTGGGGAAATCAAATTATATGACTGACAGAAGTTCATGCAGCACTTTAATGCTTATAGAGAGTTTATATTTATGTTCTTTGGCGTCACAAAGAGCTCATAAAGAAATTATGAAACTGATTGCTAGCATTATTACGCAGCTATTTTTAGACTGCACATCGATCACGTTATCTGTAGGTGCACGATCATAATTGCTTCGTTGTTCTGCGCACACATTATTGAAGACAAATCACTAAACTATAAACTCTGCAAAAATGTTAACAGGCATTTTTCAGCAGCTGCTAAAGTCTACAGAGACAACTTTTGAAAAAACTTCGCTCAGCAGAGGCATCTGACTGTTTTAATAACTGATAATAATGTAAAAGTGCACACTGGCACTGCTCTGTAAGATCGCAGAAAGATTTCATGATCAGCAGATGGATTTATTATTGGTTCAATGGTAGAAATCCTGATAAAATCACATTTCTCCTATTATAACGTCCTGTGGATGGTTCGTTTTCATTCACATCACAAACAAATCGCACCAGGGTTCACCTGGAAGTGGGCCGAGGCCCCCATTTTCAGGCGGACCAAAGTTTACTTGTTTGGTCCGCACCAGAGTTTGATTGAGCTTTCACACCACCCCAAACAAACCGGATTATCCGAGGAAACAAACTCTAGTCCGTTTACAGTGGACTCAACAGCTCAGGTGTGAATGCACACTAAGAGACGTTCAAGTTTTGTTCTACAATATAAAATGTGTCGGTAAATACCCCACTACAAAATTCGAAGCTTTTTGTGTCTTAAAAAAGGCAGATGCGAACAAGTGGCTAATTGAGAATATAGAACGTCATCACTCTGAACTGCACCAAACATGACTTTACAGTCTTGTTGTGGTGGCGATGTTAATTCATGTGGTGTATTATGCTTATAGCCTTATGTAAGCTTCTTACTGCTGAGTGTAACATATAGGTCTCAGTAATCCTGAAAGTGGTGTTTTTTTGTGAAGATGATTTGGCTGAACAAAACGTAAGTATTATAAACTTTTGTTTACCACAGAGTTTATTTCCAACAGTAATCCAAAATCCCATGGAAAAATCTCTTAGGCTTTTTGACGAGGGAACCAGGTTTCTTTTTTATAACTATTAAATTTCGTTTGCTACTACTTTGGCAAAATGAAACTTGAAACTTGCTACAGTTTCTTTTTACATTAAAAACCTCCCAGAAACAGTTGGGCTTACACCCTTTAAGGACAAACCTAACACTCTCAAATTTTTTTCCTTTATGACTTATAATCTCAAAGAAGCTGTAAGTCTTTAAATGTGTAAAATTGATTGGTGATTGAAAATCATCTTTCTATTAGAGAAAAAAAAAAATAGTGAGAGAAGCAAAGTGATAAGACATAATTCTCTTACTGATCAAGTGCCAAAATGTATGTTATACTTAATTCATTCAGCGCAGTGTAATTTTCCTTATGCATTAACAGCAAAATAAAACTGTAGCAGATCAGATAATGAGACATTTCAATAAAATATGATCAGATATAGTAATAAAGGGGGCTGCAGGGGAAATAGACTAAGAAAGATTAGCGGGCACTATTTGGAAATTTACAGTCAATTGTTAATGGATGATGTCATGTGTGACAGACATCATTAATGTGTAAAATATTGTTCTGTGTGAAGCTTTTATTTTTCTTTTACCAAATGATTCATGACTGCTGTCACAGGGCTCTGCCCATCACCATGCGCGTGCACGTACACACACACACACACACACACACACACACACACACACACACACACACAGAGTCACTGAACACTGTTCTGCTTTGGTGTTGTGGAGCAGGAAAACGTCTCAGTTATTCTATCAGCTGTGGCTGGGGGCAGTTGGGCAGATGTTGCCAAAGGTTTGCAGTCTGGCCATTATTTGCTTTAAAGCTGTAGTCTGTTGTTAACTGATGTAGTTAATGGTTACTGTAGCCATGTGTGTGTTGGTGTGGCGACAGGTTTACACGGTCCATTGCTCTTCCTCAGAGGAGGGCTCTGTTGTGCTTTATTTATAGGTTTGCCTTAATAAAAGTATCTACTGTAAAGAAAGTTGTCAGTTGGTACAATGATGATTCATTCATTGCTACATTATGAATTACGAATGAATGAATGAATCTTTATTTTGAAAATGTAAAAACAAAAAAAATAAAAGCGAACAAGCCTAACGGCTAAGTGCAATGAACAAAAACAAAACGTACACATAGTACAAATACTCAAGACACTTAAACTTAAATATCACACGTTTGAAAATGAGTAGAAAGGAATACACACTTATTTATTCCTGCCTCTAGATATTATAATTCAACTGAACTGCTGGTGCAATCTAGAGATTATTTTGTCTGTGCACAGCAAGTCTGTGAAGCTGAATATGCAAAAATAAGGAGTTTGTCTACAGACAGACATAATTGCACATGCATATTAAATGAGTATATAGTGAGTTGAGTTTGAATTGAGCTTTTCTTTAAGGATACCCCATTTCCCTATAATTCATATTATGGATATCAGGAACCCTCAAGAGTGAAGACCTGTAAAATAAAGCATTTCTGCTCCCTCCTCTCCTGGTTGATGTAAACTGTGCTGACCATCATCACTTCAGTAACAGCACTGTATTCCTGGACTTGTTGAACGCCATGTCACTGCATTCCAGTACCACCCTGCACCAGCACTGTCTCTGCCATAGTTATAAATGCATTAAGTTACAGATTTTGGCTTAACAAGTTTAACTTCTAAATCAGCTCTGCTTCACTGTTTACCAAACCGCCATGGCTTCTCTTCTGTTTTTAGTGGACTTTTGTTGATTCTTTCAAGCTTCCAGGCCACTGGTTAAACTGGGAATGTGCCTGACACTGACTGGAGAATTGTGATTACTATCAGATGGAGCTGACAGAGTGTAACTAGATTTTAAAAAAGGCCCTCTGATACATCTGACACATTCTATCCTCAAATGTTAGCAATTTATCGAAAATGATCATTTGTATTAATCAAACATTCTCCAGAGATCCAGCATTATAAAAAAGTATCATTTACTGGTATGGAACCCAGAACTGTCAGGGTATAATCAAATGGCTTATTTATTAATTTCTTATAGCCATCTGGGGTGATGACATCATACCTCCTGACCTTCTCTGGAGCCTGTTTAAAACTGCTGACTTCAGCCAACCCTCACTGATACTCAAGTGCATTCCCGAGTTCAGAAGAATGGTGTGTGCATTTGTTGTCATGGTGTGGATGATGATGATGATGATGATGATGATAACTCTTATTTGCCCAGCAGCCTGAAGTCCAGCAGCTACCTGTATCTCAACACTTTCTCAAGTTTTATTGTAATGGTGAGTTTTTGTTTATAATAAATGTCTTGTCACTGAATCAAGGATGCGTTTTTTTTCTGTGTATTTTCTTTTTTCGATTAAGTAAGTACACAACATTTCTTCAGAAGGATAAAGTACAAAATATCTACAGAAAACTGTTACGGTTCCAAGAACCGTGAGCGAAAAAGGAGCCAGGAGAAACATAGATAGGTCTTAAGAAACAATTAAAGAGTTTTAATGATAGTAAAGGGGTGAGGAAGGGAATGGAGGTTGGGGGAAGGGAGCTGGGGATTGTGAAGGCGGAGATGGCTGGTGAGGCTGGAGGTAATGGTGAGGCAGGTGAAGCGGAGGGTGGTGGAGGAGGCAAGTGACTGAGCATGAAGGCAAGGGGCTGGAGAAATACACACAAAAAAAGGCACAATGAGCACAAAAGTCAGAATCAAAAGTTTCACGAAGCACGAGATTATTGCATGAGAAACGTCCAATATACCACGGATGAAGTGGAAAACAATCTGGCATCAAAGAGGAGTGAAGCTGGAGTATTTAAGCTGTAGGAGGTGATTGCTGATGAGACACAGGTGAATAAGTGTGCCCTGAGTTCAGCACCAGGAAGCCACGTCCCGCCCCTGCAACACAGCGAGAACAAAGAAAAACACCAAGCATGCACACAGACTGTCACAAGCACTCCACAAAACAAACAAGGCACCACAGAAAACATTGCTTGTCTAAAAATATAAGTGAGACTGTTAAATGCATAGTCTGACTGTCAGGGATTTTGAGGCTGATAATTATATGTATATTTGAAAGTTTAAAAAAAAAAAATCAAATATTTTGGTCGATGGATTTTGAAGTCTTGAGTGAGTCAGATCTCACCGCAGACGGTAGGTCACAAGTTCTTATTTTCACAGTCTGACCTAAGTCACAGTTTCTGCTGAGTTATTTCACAATCACCTAAAACAGCTGTGTGAGGCCTGAGAGCACATCAGAAAACACGTGCTGGGATGCTTACATGAAACAGAGCTATCATTTGTTAGTATTTCCACATTTGCTTTGCTTTTCCTTCTGTGACATGCCAGCTGAGAGAAAGGTTGCTTCAGTAACACTCATTATAAAGCTGTTGGTGCTCAGCAGATTATATTTGCACAACGTGTGTTTGTTTTGTCTTGTCTTCAGCTCTATGAAAATGACTGAACCTATAACTCATATAAAGGTAATATTAGGAGACAGACGATATTCTTAGTTGCTATGATAAGCTTAAGACATATCGCTAGTCTTGGGGAGTAACTAGCTGTATGCAACTTGTTATGTGTAATTAAATTACAAAATAAATATAATGTGAAACGTTACAGTTATTGAGAAAAATATTCAGTTGAATAACATTCAAATGCCCTGTATTATTTTGGAAAAAGTTTACATGTAGAATAAAACTTTCATTATGTTGCTTTATGTTTTTTTCACTGTGCAGGAACTTCTTTTAGCAGAGCCTATTTCTGAACATTTTTCAGCTCTATTGCACAGTTTAACCCTTTAAAATCTGAGCAAATTGGCTTGAGACACACGGGAAAAGGGCAACAAGCAACTCAACAAGAAATGACATTTTTCCCTTGTTTCAAAACTATCTAATAATCATCCCCAGCTAATTTTTAGATCATTTCCTTGTCACCTTTTGCTATTTATAAGGACCCAAGCACTGAATGGTGCGAGGACGCTCTTGGAATGCAAGGAATTATTATTATTTTTCTCTCCCAAGAATTGCATTTTTGGAGGTCTGAACATGCTCAAAAACTCATGAAAGTTGGTACGCTCGTCTGGCCTGGCAAAAAAAATCGTACTTTGGTGGTTTCAGAAATGGGCATGGCAAAATGGCTCCATAGTGTCTCCTAATGTGTATCCCCAATGACTGGTTTCAGCTACTATTAGGAAATTTGGCACATGTATGTATCATGCCCAGATGCACAAAAAAGTCTTTTGGACCCACCCCCCAAACCCAAGAGAAAGTCAGCTTTTTTGAATTTTGTGCTGATTTTGGGCGCTTTTGGGCCTCATACTTTTGCTATCTTGTCCTACAGGATTCATCCAATCAACTTCAGAATTGGTGTGTCCATTCTCAACCCCTTGGTGATGAAAAGTTATCAATGGTCCACACAAAACTTTTACAGTTTTCCCGATATGTGGCGTACAATTTTGATGTCTCTAAAACAAGAAATTATTGTAACTTTGGTGTACATTGTCTGATCTGCCTGAAACATCATAGGTTTGATGAGTGTCCCTCTCTGAAAACATCTACATAACAATATTCACTAGTCGTGATTGCGCCACTTAGTGGCAACAGGAAATAACTTTTTTTTTTAAATTTTCATCAACTTGGCCTACATTCTTAATCAGATCCAATTGAAATTCTGTCTGTATAATCTTAAGACCTACCCACGTGAAAGTTATCAATGGTCCGCGCAAAACTTTTACGGTTTTCCTGTTATGTGGTGTACAATTTTGACGTTTTGCAAGAAACAGGACATTGTTGTAACTTTGGTGTACACTGTCTGATCTGCCTGAGACCTTATAGGTTTTATTGGGGTCCCGCCCTGAAAACATCTGTATGACAATATTCATTAGTCATATTAGCACCACCTACTGGTAGCAAGAACGAAGCATTGAGGGACGACTATTATAATTGGATTTACATGATATTTACATGGTTTGTACAACAAATGATGTACACAAAGATAACATGGAATTTGTCTCTCCTTGACTGCCACCTGGAGGCCACTGGAAGTACTACATCATGTTAAATAGCTCAATCCAGGGTCCAAACTCTTTGCGTATATTATCCAACTTTCACAGAGATGAACGACCTCTTTAGCTGGAGCTCCACCAGTACCCCTAACTACGTGGGGGTGTGAGGGTCCGTTCATCGCTGCTTGCAGCTTTAATTTATTTTTGCAGTTCGTGGGACAATTTGGTCATTATTACTTTTTTCCTGTTTTTGAAAGAAATCTAACCAGTTCTCTCAGGTTTCAAAGGTTTAAATGCTACTGAAATGTATCTGAATGCAGCCACAAGAAAACTGATGTCTATCCAGGTGTCATGGGGTTAAAACATTTGCTAGAAAAGTAAATATAAGAGCCTATGTGGCATTATTTGAAGTTATTTAAATTGATACATGACGTATTACATTTTAACAAGGTAACAAGTAATCTGTAACCTATTAAATGTAAAGGTGAAGGTAAAGCTGCATTTTGCCATATTTTTCCTCATGAACTAAGACAAAAATTGTAGTGTTTGTACAGTTTGCGCCACAGAAATAACTATTTTAGTTAAAAGATAACTGCAACGTACTTTTCCTTATAAAATATTTTTGTCTCAACATCTATATTTTTCAAATTGTTCATTTATTTTGCAATAAATCCGTTACATTATGCATAAATGCAGTGGAGATAAGTATACCCGTGTGTCTCTGAACCATGCTCTGTACGCCATTACAGACCGCAACTATATCATGTGACAACAGCACGTGACCGGGTTCAAAGTTGAAAGTCAACCAACACTGCGACTCCTCAGCATGGCGGTCCAAGTGGGACACAGAGCCCTGCTACAAGCGCTCCGCGGGCAGGCGTCTGGCCGGGACGCCGTGCGCCGGCTGGCGGCGGCCTTCACGGGCTGCGGACACTATGGTCTCTCCGGTCAAGTGTCGGCCTCCTCGCGCCTTAGCGCCCTCGGAGCACGGACACGACACTACAGCTCCGACTCCAAGGAGGACCTGCGAGTCCGACACCTGGACGGAGAGGACGCCGGTAGGTCCCGCTCACACTCACTTTGCATTCAAATGCAATTGTGTCCAACGGCTGTTTTTGTCCACACGGAGGTCCCGTTAGCCTTCCAGTAAACAGCGTGAAGCCAGTGGCAAAAGTAGTGTACGCGTTGACGTCACCCGTTACGTGATGTCAAGTCCCGACTCCTACTGAGAAACCTGTCAGAGGTGTTAGTAATATTTCTACATGCATGTAGTTTAGAGATATCGGTCTCTGAGGTGAAGGCCTTAAATGTACGCAAAACTGCATAAATCTGCAGATCTGATATCAGCCATCTCCTTTTCCCAACTTGTAATTCTGCACAGCTTTGTGAAAAACCTGGATCATTTTTATGTAAGAAAATATGAAATGAGTATTTCTGGAGCTCTAAAAACTCTCTGTGTGTTCCCACACTACTGTTTAGCATGCCAGAAGAAAAAGCATAGTATGTCAAATACAGTTCGTCAGAAATACTTGGATACATCCAGTCAAATTTTGCAGTACATAAGCCAGTATGCTTTTTAGACTTCTGTGACCCAAAATCCTCTGCACAGCGTCAGATGCGTCACATTGAGCCAAACAGATGACAGCCTGCCAGCTGACAGAAGCTACAGTGACAAATGACAGCACATTCAAGTGACTGACGACTGGTTGAAGACAAATAAAAGGAATATTGTTAAAGTGAACAACATAATCATAAAGGAACAACAACAAAAGGACATTAATATTAAAAAACAATGACAGAGAAATGCATACATGATTTTACTCTCTAGTATACAGTGCTGCATGTTAGAATCAACAATGTATGCACTTATTACTTAAAAGTTAAAACTAAGTAGATTGTGAACTAAACACAGCCGAGTTCTCTGGACTGATCTCTGCCTCTGCATAGCTTGGTGAATGGCATTTTTTGTTTTATCTCCAGGACAACAGATTTCTATGAAAGAGTGCAAAAGTTGAGGGTGTAATGTTGTGAAGAAAAAGTATGTCTGGAGTGTGTGCTCACTGCACGCAACGGTGCGTACTTTGTAAAGGCAGCTGCAGGACCTATCAAAGGTAAATAGAGAAGTATGCAATTAGAAACACAGCTTGACTCAGTCAAAGTTGAAAGTCAGCTAACAGTAGTTGATGATTCGATCATCATTTTGTTCATTCAGCATGCTGAAGTATCTTTGGGCAAGATACTGAACCCCAAATTGCTCCCAATGCTGTACCATCAGTGTGTGTGTGAAACACATTTAAGCATGTTGTTTCCAGTACAATCCAACTGCCAAAACAATATACTATTAGTATATAGTGCATACATCTGCTGGACTGTAGTCTGCTGTATGGAATCAGGACACATGGTGTGATCTTGGTATGCGACGTTTGCGTTTTTCAGTTGTGACATCATCATAATATCATGTGATGTCTAACATGCTGCTCTTCATTAATTACCTCTGTCACATTGTTTATCAGCCTGATGTCACTCTGTCTTTCAGGTATCGTTGTTGTTGGGATAAATCGACCTAAAGCAAAAAATGCCATCAGCAAAAATCTGGTCAAACTGGTATGTATACTAATAAACTTGGATTTATTTTAACATTATAAATCGACTAAGTAAATTTTTGGAAACACAGGTGAATCTGAATTGTGCTTCTCTGGTGTGCACGTGATCTAATTTGCACAGGGATCACTTGACTGTTTCCTTTATGTGAGTGTGATATGTTGTACTTTTGTTTTCTTCTCCATTTCTTACCTGAGTTGGATCAACTTTCTTGACGTGCAGGTCCAAATAAACACTGTTGAGATTTTGGACGTGTGCACATCAGCTCCTCTGCGAGCCTCTGTGAGCCTCTGTGACCTATGGTTTATTATCATACCTTTCTATTTGTAACGGGTGAAAATGAACACACAACTCTTTTTAGTATCTGCTATGCAGCAGGTCAGCCTGTTGAACATCTGAGTGCTTATGAATCCTGGACTTTTCCTGCTCATACAGAACAGAATTTGTCTGATCACGTTCATGTGTATCCTCAACGAAGCCTCATTGCAGCTTAACTATGAAACGATATATGGAAACAGTATTCAGTAAATCAAAATAAAAACCCACTGACGTTTCTCTTCTCTGGCCCAGGTTTATTTATTTATTTATTTTTTGGTGATATTGTCTAACTTGTTATTTTCCTGAAATATACTTCACTTAATAATTAATTTTGTTTGTTATTACAAAGTGAATTTTACATTTAGAAATGAGAAATTTTGAGACATTTATTTATTTTGTTTTTGTAAAACTTGTCTTTTAGATGTTTGAGACTGTGGAGGACATCAAGAAGAATAACAAAGTGCGCAGCGTCATTATATGCAGTTTGGTTCCTGGCATCTTCTGTGCAGGTACACGTACTTTGTTTAGAGTATTGGTGGGATTTTTAACTGTTTGGAATGTCTTTCTGGAGGCCACAGGCCTCCATCCTGATGCTGATGCTCTGTGTCTTTGTGCAGGTGCAGACCTGAAGGAGAGGGCCAAGATGCACCAGAGTGAAGTGGGACCGTTTGTTTCCAAAGCAAGAGCTCTCATCACAGAGCTCGGTAAAAACTGATAAAACTCACTGGCTCCTCATGAGTTCATTGTAGATTCAAAAATGAAAGAAAATACATTTTCAGCAATGTAGTTGGATTTGTCATGAGTAGCTCTAGTTGTCTTGTGAAGGTAGTTTAACCCTTTAATACCTGAGCAAATTGGCTCGTTTTCTTTCAAAAATACAAGAAAAAGGTGTCAAGCAACTTAAGAACTGACCCACAGAAAATATCAAGAAATTTAGAGAAAGTTATCAGGAAAAAAGCACAAAAACGTGAAAACAAAACACACAAAAAACAACAAAATGACCTTGAGGAAGTGATATTTGTTTTTTTTCTTGTTTTCTGTAAAATAATTTAAAATAGAAAATTAAGAGAATGATTAATATAGGTTTCTCAAAATTTCTCCACATTCTTTGATCATATCTAATAATTCTCCCCAGCCAAATTCAGATAATTTCTTTGTCACCTTTTGCTATTTTTAGCAGTTTGTGGGTTTGTAAGTTGCTCATTATGTTTTTTTATTGTGTTTTCAAAGAGATCAAACCAATTTTCAGGCTTCAGAGGTTTAATTGCTAGTGAAATGTGTCTGACAGCCCCAGAAAGCTGATGTCGTTTCCGGTGTAATTACATTTAATTTGTCTTGATGGGTGTTTTATTGACTTTTCATTTTCAGGTAACCTGCCCGTACCAACCATTGCTGCCATCGATGGAGCTGCTTTAGGAGGAGGCTTGGAGATGGCCCTGGCTTGTGACATCAGAATCGCCTGTAAATTTCTGTAGCCTGGCACTGTCAGAACAATTTGCAAATGCCTGTCAGTCTAAAAAACCTCCAAGTTCAGTTTCAGTTGCCAAGGACTGTTACCAACAGCCATAAATCAAGGGGCCTGTGGATGCATTTGAATAAATCTGCAACCAATCAGAGTAATGAAACATGAGAGACAGATGTGAAGCAGACGCATTTGCCAGAACAAATTAAAAAAGAATTTGCAGATTTGTTTTTTTTCCAGGCTAAAGGTCTATGGTCTATGTGCAAAACACTTTAAATGTTTATCAGCAGCACGTAAGTTTAATTGATGGCAGCTACACATGCTGTAAGATTAATGCAGCCTTCAGACAGATGAGCAGCTGCAGGGCAACAATCAGAGAGCAACCACTGTGTTCAATCCTTTTCAAAGCAGGAAATCTCTTTTGTCCAGAGCAACCTGTAACTGCTTCACTTACAGTCATGTGTTGCTCAACTTAGCAGTGTCACAACTTGTATTTCCAGATGCATTAAAAGATTGTGACATCGACAGTAGATTAACATGTTTCTGAGTTGTGAAAGCCTGAAAAGCTTCTCTGTGCCTACAAATGGCGTTATTGCTGCAGAAAGTAGCTTCAGCAGAAACAAAGTCTGTACAAGTGTTTTTATTGGACTAGTCCAGTGAAATTACCCTAATTCTGAATGATTGTGGCCTAAATAGAAAGTACACTTAATATTTTAAAATATATCTACAGTAGGTGTGTTTCTCTGGCATTGATGAGTGATGGTACTGACCTTTGAATGATAATCAATCTAATTTTTATTTTGTTATTGTTATACTACAAGTGTAGTAGTATTTATGTGAAAGCAATAACACTGCTCTCTGATCTTTTTAGCCAACACTGCCAAAATGGGACTAGTTGAGACCAAACTTGCAATCATTCCTGGAGCAGGTAAGACTGGATTCTTTTTATTTTATAATTACCAGTGAAAATCTTCATGTTTAGCCACATCTGCACTTCAAGGGGTTAAACAGTTTAACAGTACATTGGGATTATGAAGGTCTTTTGAAAAACCTTTTTTCCCCTGCAGCGAGCCTGTGAGGGGGTCATCCTTAAAGGGGATGGCTACTCTAGAGGCACCTGCTGGTTAAATCACATGTTCACCGAGAAAGTCACGAGGCGGCATACACTGACCTGTCCAACGTGTTGGTGCAGATTGCCTGATTTTACAAATTCACAGGAGCCGTGCTCTGTTTATTATTATAATCTGACCATCTTCTGTGTTTCTCTGAAAAGTATTTTTCAGGCACACTTGCATTTATTTGCAGGTGACGGTACAGAGTTCTTATCAGACTTGAATTGAAGATATTGTGATTGGCACCACAGACTGTATATAAAGATGGACAACACCACAGTTCCCCTAAAGTGAAGCTCCTCAATCTGGATCGCCCCCTGGTGTCTGACTGCAGTATAGGTCATAAAGCCTTCCCCTCCATGTTAGTGAATGGGACATAAAACTAAAAACTCGAGTTTTCCCAAACATGGTTTTGTCACTGAAGGTCGGGCGTGAGTTAATCGATTCTGCAAAAAGGGGATTTTCCTACATGAGCTGTAACAGCCAATCCACGTGCTTCTGTGCAATTAAACTGCTCACGGTTGGTCGAGCGGGTGTTTTGGCAGGAATGCCCCAACCGCAGATATCGCTACAGCGCAGACTCTGGCTCTCAATTATATCATCAGTGCAAGATGGCAGAAGCTGTATCAGGGCCATTTTAGCTTCACTTAAGCGTAGCAGGGTCTTCCATCTTTCTGTACAGTCTCTGGTCAGCACCCTATAATGAGAGCTTGTCAGATACTGTTTTTTGCGTCTGACACCAATACTGGAGAGCGAAACATTCTGATGTTAATGTATCTAATCGCTAATATATTGATAATATTAAACATACATGCAATTTTGTAATGCATTTATCCTTCAGATATGATTATCAAATACTTCTGACAAAGGTATCTATGGATACAGGATATTTTACAGTTTAACAATAAAATATATTGTCAAAAATAACTTCTAATGCGAAGAGTCAACTTTATTGGGAATTTGATCATTCTGAACTACTCTAAACATCTTTTTCGGCATTATTTATGTTTTGTTAAAAATATTAACCGATCATATCATGCATTGTGGACAGCCTATAAGCTGATACTGATATATCTGTGATGGGCCAAGATCGGCCCATAAAATCGTCTGTTGGATATATCAGTCGGGGCTTTACTCATAAGTATTGTGTAAGGTTCATATTGGCTATTTTTACAGCAGTGACTTTTAACTGAAGTCAGCCTGTTCAGTGTCTGGGGTGTTCATCCTCGTTTGTCATGACTCGTGTGCAGGTGGCACACAGCGTCTACCCAGGGTGATCGGAGTCTCTCAGGCCAAGGAGCTGATCTTTGCTGCACGGGCGGTGGATGGAGCAGAGGCGTGTCGCCTGGGTCTGGTCAATCATTCTGTGGAGCAGAACAAGAGCGGAGATGCTGCTTACCTGCGGGCTCTGGAGCTCGCCCGCGAAATCAACCCTCAGGTGACATCATTTCTCACAAGAGCAGTTTGCATCACAAACATCAGTTTATGAATCCTTGTAATCTTTAAAAAGACAGTCACTTAGTCACTGATTTTGGGCTCCACAGGGTCCCATTGCAGTCAGGATGGCGAAACTGGCAATCAACCAGGGAATAGAGGTGAGTCTCACAGGGCAGGGCTGCTTTTATTGTATTTTATAATTTTATGTTTGCTTTGGCTCAGTTTTACAGCAGTGTGTCAATTTGCAAAACTAAACATCTTTTGAATCTTTTGAAGAGTACCCTCCACCCCTGGCAGTGCTGGGTGGTTATCTCATCACATGCTCATCCATTGCAATGATATTTAAAAGAGGCTGAGTCAAATTCTTTGACCCCATGGGAGTGTGGGGTTTGACACATGTTGAGGTGTTACAACGACACCCCCCCAATTACCTCTGCTATGATTAGGTGAGGTTACAATATCCGAGATACAGGCATTGCCATCTTGCGCTGGTGATGTGATTGAGAGCCTGAGACTATACTGTAGCGATATCTGCAGTGTGGTAGTTCCTGCCAAAACACCTGACCAATCACAAGCAGCTACATTGAATGCAAGCACACAGATTGGCTTTCACAGCTATCTATCATGGTGGAAAAGCCCCTTTTTGTATAATTAAAGAACTCATTAAAACTGAACTTATCACGAAAACAAACACTTGAACAAACATCAGGATGATGAGAACTACCCTAAGTGTCAGAAACCATCCTTGGGAAAAATTTATTTATTTGAGTTTTTAGTTTGGACTATGTCCATTCACTAACATGGAGGGGTGGGCTTTACGACCTATACTGCAGACAGACACCAGGGGGCGATCCAGATTGAAGAGTTTCACTTTGGGGGACCTGTCATGTTGTCCATCTTTATGTACAGTCTCTGGTTACAACAGACTGCACTAGAAATAAAGGGATGGTGTTCGCTCAGGTGCTCTTTGTGTGCGCTGTCTTCAGCCTTCTTAGGTGGTCTTTGTCTGACAAAAGTTTTGGGTACACTCATATTAATGTATGCTGATATACAGTTGAGCATTTGCACAGAGAAAGTGTGCGTCCAGCTGTTGAGCCTTTTGGGAACGTCAGAGCAGGTTTGACACATGTTGTACCCCAGTGGTGTGACATTCTTGATCCATGTCCTGGTGAAGGGTTGCCTGCTCTCTCATGCACGTCCATGTATCGCGGCACGTCCATGTGCAATGTACCATGGTAACGGTCTAACTTAATAAGTGGTAGTGGTGCTAGTGTGAGCAGGTGAGGTGTATGTATGTTTTTGTACCTGCAGAGCTTCGATCGTGACTATTTAGTCACATTTTGTGACCACAGAGTACCAGTGCGACTCGGAAAGCTGTTAAGGCTGGAACAGACTGGAGGATTTTCAAATCTTAACCGATTTTTTAAACGTGCAAGACCACAGACATAATGACGGATTTAAACGATTTTTAATATGATCGTCAGAACGCGCACACAAGGCGATTCGGCCAGATCCTGAGACCACATATTCGCCGTTTGTAGTTAAGATGTCACAGTGGAGTCTCCCGTGATCAAACATGACTTCAGAAGAAGAACAAAGATAGCAGAAGATTGCCGGCCTCAGCTGGCTGCACTTGCATGCACCTTGGTTTGCAGCGAAAAAAACCAAAACACAAAAAAGTTATGGATCAACTCATTGCTGAAGACGGAGTGAGCGTGGAATATACATTTTGCAGCGTGAGTTGGAGGTGAGTGGCTGGCTCGGGAGACAGAAGTCCTGTTGTTGCCCGCCATGTTTTTTGAGTTGTACATGTACGCAATATCCGTTTGGTGACGCTTTCCGGTCTCCTCACTCCCATTGGCTTTTACGAGTTTCCGCTCAGTATTCCATCAGAGACGGCAATCGTAAATTTCAAACACGTTTGATGTTTGTGATTCAAGATCAGAGGGGCTCCGATACAGTCGGTAAGAT
The DNA here is from genome assembly GCF_026936395.1 of Plectropomus leopardus. Classification (NCBI taxonomy): domain Eukaryota; kingdom Metazoa; phylum Chordata; class Actinopteri; order Perciformes; family Serranidae; genus Plectropomus; species Plectropomus leopardus. The sequence continues at coordinate 1,720,144 of NC_142195.1, read as the reverse complement.
TAAGATTGTTTAGCTAACCCCTCACACTTAACGATTATTTGGGCAGATAATCGGTTGGGACCAGCCCGGAATTGGGAATGCTCCTCCCGATTGTCGTAAGGGGCGAATCAGCCTAATTATCCTCGAGTGTGTACCAGCCTTATCACAAACGTCCAGCTGTTGATTGGAAGCTTCAAGTCCACAGCAAAAACATCAACACCTCTGGCCTGAGATATCCCTCGTGTTGTGTAGCCGAGAAACCAGAGCATGAGGCAAAGAATATATGATTGTAGACATTTTAAGCTGTTGTGTGAACATTTACTAAGAGATGCCACGTTCTCTTTCAGGTGGATTTAGCTACAGGTCTGGCTATTGAAGAAGCATGCTATGCCCAGGTGAGTAATCAAACAATTGAATTCACATTTACTTGCCCTGCTGGATGAATGATTGATCCGGTCGTCAGTTTATCAGTTCAGCCTGGCTAAGACTTGTGGTTTCACGGCATGTTGGCAGGATAGGAAGAGCTCCTGCTGTTAGCCTTGTTGTCACACCATTGACATCACAGTACATTTATTTAGCTGATGCTTTTATCCAAAATAACTTCAAATAAGAACACCAAAAAAAGGCTGGAAGAAGAACTTATTCTTATACTTAGGAAAAGTATTGAAGTATTAGTAAAATTACACATGCAAAAAGGTTAAAATACATTTAAGAAATCAAAGTAATTTGAATAATTAAAAGGAAAAGCAGCAAGTCCTCATACATACAGTATATATGAATCTCACACGAAAAATGACTTACACAGTTATAAAAATAATTTTCTAATTAAAATGTTTAAAATGTCAAATATAAAACTCATTTGTCCTTGTGTTGAATAACAGTTTGTGGCCTGTAAAAACAAGATGTTCTTCTCTTATCTTGGTAGGAGTGCTCTGGATCAGTCGTAAAATGTTCTCTTCACTAAGAGAGAGGCAAAAATAAGAAAACGTTGGTGAATCCCTGAAATCAGTGAGGGTGTTAGAGAGGTATTAATTCGACTTTATTCTCATTGTAGAGGCTGTAATATATCTTTTAGTTCCCGGAATATTCTTCTTAAAGCTTGGGTAACATTCCCTATAAGCATCAACATGTTAAAAATTTTGTATTTTTACATACAATTATGTGAATTTAAATGTAAAATTAAACTTAAAAAGTTTACTGAACATTCATTTAAAATGTTTTCTTTAAAACATTATCACAACTTATTGACAATGTTAGCCAGTGTTGTTGGAACATTCCCTGCTAGCTGGGATATGACATTCCCACTAATGTCATCACGGTTCGCTCTTCAGGCTCAGAAATTAGCTGCTACTTTATTATTCCAGCTGAGAACCAACTTCTAAACCAGCTCATTTTTGGTTAAAATGCTCTGAACAGCTCAAAATTAGGTACACAAAGTAGAACAAAATTGGCTGGAAAGGGGTCAGAGTTCAGGGTCTCCCTCAGGAGTTTTTGGGGTTTTTTTAATTAACACTTTAGTGTTGTTTTTAAGGTGATACCAACGAAAGATCGATTGGAGGGTCTGGCTGCGTTCAAGGAGAAGAGGCATCCCAACTACAAAGGAGAGTGAAGCCACGCTCCTTCTACAAACCGTCCCAGAGTTCTGCCTCCAGTTCTTCAGTTCCACTGCTTCCCACATATTTCCGGGTGAAACTGTGCTCGTCGACACATCAACCTGTACAGCACCCAGAGGACACCCGCTTGACCGCAGGTCATCAGGGTCGCTCCTGGCTCATGTTTCTGCCGGTGACATGAATGTTCAAGTGGAAAGCACTTGCAGGGTGTGTCACCTACCACTAAGCAAACTAACCAGTCATTGGCCTCTGCTAACAACACTTACTACTTACCCAATTAACTTCAAACTGCAGTCTCAAACATGAATTAGTGTAATTGGTTTATGCAGTCTGCACACTGATTGGCAGTTGGTCCCCAACCTTCCTGACTAATGAACCGATCCAAGAGCCATTTCTGTGAGTGCTTCACATGAACGATGCATCAGAAGGTTTATTGCTTTTTACTTAGGTAGAGATTAACTCCTGGGTTCACAACACTGAACAACACCAGAGGAGTTTGCATGAAATCATAACGTAGACTGTTTTTTTTTTTGCCTTTAAATAAAGTCCAGAGGGTGGTATTTACATTTTGAGACTGATGTGTAAAATTTGACGGTATCTGACTTTGGTGCCTCTGCCTCCCTGTGCTGATAACAAAAACAAAACATAGCCTAAATCAAGTGTGATGAGAATAGTTTAATTTTTCCACAAAAATAGTGTTTATGCCATCAAAAAAATTTACATGCTATAATGAAAGAAAAACACAGTAGACATTGTGGCTTTTAGGGCTTCCAAGCAGTTCTCCCAAATGTTATTCTGCCTCATTTGATTGGTTAACCCTTTAAAACCTGGATCCACATCACTTGCACTCAGACACCTTTCACAATATTTCAACATTTCATAAACATGGAGAAAAGGCAATTAGCAACTTGATAAGAAATGTTCCATAAATTGCAAGAATTAATAAGTTTAGAAAATTATTTTTAAAAAGCTGGGGAAAAACTATGATAACATTAATTACGAAAAGTTACACAATTAAATGTTTTAAACAGGCCATTTCTTTCTTTCTTCTTTTTATACTTTGTGTGTGTGGGAAAAAAAAGCCACTTCGCTGTGGTTTGAAAGGGTTAACTGGCCAACAGAATATAAACACCTTTGCTGTTGCTAAGAGCAACATATCAGACATGCTTGGGAAATGTGGATTACCTTTAAAAGTGCATTATTTTTGAGCATCATGTGTATTCTCAGCTTTGGGAAAAGTGGGGAGGTCCATTTACCAGTTTTTTCAAGTTTGTCCAGTTGGCATTCAGCTGATAGTTTGCTCATACTGAGAGAACTTCATCTGCTGATGTAGACCAGTGACTTTGGTTGAAAGCCCTGGAAAGAGGATGGAAATGGACCTTGACTTTTTCCCAGAGATGTATTTGATATTCATCTTTCAAAGACATCTTTACTTCAGAAACCTCAGCATACTTTTTTTTTTAAAAACACACACATAAAAGTGCAGTTCTGAAACTTGATGAATGAATCAGGCAGAGTGAAAATGATGATATTGTGTGATTTTAGTCAATGAAGTGAGCCTCTGTGTCTCCCTCAGTGTGGGACAGCCCTGAGAGCAGGAGACTGTATCACACAGCTGTGAAAATAAACTTCTTCAATACTGAAATGTTTCCTGTGTTTGTGTTGTTCTGTGTGCATAAAATACTTAATGACATGATGTTGCCGTTTTCCTTCCACCTGCGCTTCCACGTGAGATACATCAGGTTGAGACGTTTGGTTCATAAATGGAGATTTGAATCCGTCACATGCAGTGAACTCAGGTACAGGTAGGAGCTGGTGGACACAGAACGGAGCACAGTGCATGCTTGGAACAGACCACAACATGCTCTGTAGTGACAGGAAATCAAATCTGTGATTTGTGTAATGATGTGTAATGTGTAATGATCTTTGAGTATCGATTGACTGAAGCAGGGCGGCACGGTGGCGTCGTGGTTAGCGCTGTTGCCTCTACTCTGGTTCGGACCCGGGTTGGAATGGGGTGCGGTCCGTGCGCGGGGGGCCTTCTGTGCGGAGTTTGCATGTTCTCCGGCTTCCTCCCACATCCCAAAGATCAGATTGGTGACTCTAAATTGCTCTTAGGTGTGACTGTGAGCCTGAAAGGTTGTCTTGTCCGTCCAGGGTGCGACCCGCGACAAGCGGTTACAGAAAATGAATGAATGACTGAAGCAGTTCAAAATTCCATCCAAAAGGACAATAGAGATGTCAGTGCGTGCATGCGTGTGTGTGTGTATTAGTGTTGTCAAAAATATAAATTTGTTGAAACATTTATTCTGAATATTCCAAAGTTTTCAGTGTTTCCCGTGTTGTGTCAAGGACTGTCCCTGTTGATATGTGTGCCCCCCATCTAAACCCGACCCAAACCCTTTATTTATTTATATATATATTTTTTCTTACATTTTTGTTACTCCCTGTTCTATTTTTCCCCACTCCCCCTCATTTTATGAGATTTTAATTTCGCACATTTTTATAAGCTATATATAATGTTATGTAAATTGTCATTTTAGCACTACAACTTTGATGAATGCGCCAAAACATTGGTAAACCATGTTATGTGACCACCACCTTCCTCTGCCCCTCTTGAGCATGTGGACCAAATCCTTATTTTATATATACATATATATATATATGATAATACATGTGTTAATAGGGAAAGATTGAATTTTTTTTACTGATCTAGTTCTTGTGCACCTGTGTCCCTACCAAACCTAACCACTGAGGTGAGAACTGTATTAACAGTGGAAACACTTCGCTGGGGGAACATACTTTGATTAATCTTTTTCATGATTTTGTACAGTAGATAGAAACTCCAGTATCATGAAAACACTAGTGTGTAATCATCTCTAACATGTTGCAACATAGCTTTCTGAAGTGAAAATTTTACTTTTAGTTTTCATTCATGCATCAAACATTAAAACATCTCATATCTCTTGATATGTTGTTATCAGGTGATGTAATAAGAGCCAGCTTGTAAGCTAATGATCAGCTGATGAACCAATGGTTCCCAAACCCACAGTCTCAGACCGGTACAGCACATTTTGCTGCTGTGCTATAAGGAAATGATTTCATTGCCTAATAAGATAAGATTGTCCTTTATTAGTCCCGCTGTGGGGAAATTGGCAACCGAAAGCAAAGGGGAAAGTGCAAACAGGAAGCATCAGTTCAAAAACACAAAGCAATATAATGAATATGCATCAGTTAAAAAAACACAGGTCAGTACAATAAGTAAATAATTATGAAAAAGATGATGAAAATTATAAATCTTTTAGGGTATTTATGCAGCAGGTATCTTGAGCTTGGTGCTGTGTGTCAAGCTGCGTTTTTCCCCCTTACTTCCCCTACTGGTGTCCTAAAGTTTTAACTAAAGTAATAAAGTCAAGGCTGTAGTATAAAGTGACAAATAACGACACAAATGAAAGTCTCCTTCCTCATTTGTTGATAAGCTGGAGAGAGATGAAGGTCTAAAGTTCTGGGAAAAGTCAGTAAGTTAACCCTTTCGAAACTTGAGCAACATCAGTTTTCTTGTGATGTTCTCAGACACCTTTACAACTTAAACCTGTTCATGCAATTATGTATGTATTTGTGTTTTTGCATAACTGACATGTTTGTATTGTTAATAATTTATGTATTTTTTGTATTTTTAAAAGGAGTCATGTGATCCAACTTCACTTCTACAATCTCTTTTTGACATGAACTCAGTATTTTGGGTCTTATGTTGAGTTTTCAGTTTTTATTAGTTTACTTTAAATCTTAAGCAGTTGTACTGGAGATTTTGATCAGGTGTCCTGTGTATATGTGCACACACACATCTACTGGTATGTGTGTATATGTATATACATGTCTGTCTTAAATTGTTGCTAAAATTAACAGAAATTGTTGGATAAAAATACATATGACTTTTGGAAGCACAAAGATGCAAACCAAAACAACAAAAAGGGGTTATTTTTTGCCATTTTAGTAGTGAAAAAAATGTTTGGAAAAAAAAAAGAAGAAAAAAAATCATGTTTGAACTTTAAAAAAAAAAAATTTTTAAAGTAAAGTTTAGTTTAGTTTTTTTAATCTAGTTTTGGCTTCTTTAAAAAAAAAAAAATCTAGCGTTTAAATGCATTTAAATTAACATCCAGAACCTGCAAAATTAATCTAGATTTACACTTTATGCCAATTGTCAATGAAAAATAAAACCTTTTATTGAGGCTGTCAGTATATTACAGATTACTGACTTATTTATGGTTGTAGACAGAGTTTAATTTTAGACGTGGTACGAAACAGTTCTATAATGAGTCAATGGAAAAACACAATCAAACATTAAGTAACCAAAGGGGTTAATAATCTCAAGATTGAAATAAGAATGGATCGACTTGTCCAGTGCATGTGGGATGATAGATGGTAGTGAGTGTTAAACCCAGTCGGTAGTCTACCTGTGAGGGACATCACAGATGCTGCAGCCATGTTTTCCTACACTCTGTGATAAGGATTTAGTGTATAGAGAAGCAGGCTCCTGTCGGGAGTTAGACTTGCAGATGCTGATGGTAGGGTCAGAGTTATCACGAGGATATAAGTAGAAGGTGTGTGTGCGAACCTGTGAGCAGACTGTTGAGGCCCCGGCCGGCGGTTGCGTGCAGGCATGCCCTGTGGCTTCATGCTGCTGCTGCACACAACGTGACATCAGGCTGCACATCCCCACTGTGGCTTGCCTCCTTCCGGCAGATGTCCCAGCAATAAGCCGGGGGGAATCCCACCACAAGTCAAAGTTGCGTAAAGAAAGACCCGTTCCCCAATACTGGAGGCCTGCAACCCAGCCGCTTCTCATGGGAAACGGCCAAGGTGTAACTGTAACGGCATCCTTGACAGCATTTAGCTTGTCTGTTTTACTTGATTGTTTTTGGAACAGTTTTTGTCACCGCAGGTTGGCCCAGTCCTCCTCCCTGGCCACACAAAGGGGCCGTTTCTGTTTTAACTCTCTCTTAACAGTTATCAACAGCTTGTTTTGGGCCTTAAATACAACTGAAATGTGCATATATATATATAATTAAAGCCGCAAACGGCACTGAACAGGGTCCAGTAAAATTCGTGTTGTTATTTTAAATTGTTCATTGCGGTCGTCACTATATGCTGATGCTTTATTGACTGAAATTTTGAATGACATACTATACTATGACTAATTTTTATATTTTGGATGTCATAGTATAGTATGTCATTCAAAATTTCATTAAAAGGTCATAGTATAGTATGTCATTCAAAACATCATCACATCAAAAAAGTCAAAGAATAGTATACGGTGAGAAATACCAATATAAGACATACTGCGGTGTGTTTTCAAAACATCATAAAAGAGTCTCCATATAGTTTGACATCCCATATACATGAAAAAGACATACCATAGCGTTTCATTAAGAAATCATAAAAAAGTCAGTGTACACTATGCCAATAAAAATATCATAAAAACATAACATAGTACGTCATCATAAATGTCACAAAAAATCATTAAATAATATGTCAGCAGAAGTATAATTAAAAAGTCAAAGTATGGCATGTAATCAAAAATGTCATAAAAAAGTCATGAGATAGTATGACATCCTGTGTGTGTGTGTGTGTGTGTGTGTGTGTATAAAAAAGTCATATTATGGTGTGTCATTAAAATTTTCATTAAAAGGTCGTAACAGGTCATAACATAACAGTATGTCATCAAAGTATCATAAAAAGTACATTGTATTGTATGTCATTAGAAACATCAGTTGTATCAAGTATAGTGTTTCACTAAAAATACATAAATAAACCCTGAAAAATGAAATATGTCTTTAAAAAAATTGCAAAAAGAGACATAGTATAAGATGTCTTGGAAAATCCTATAAAAATCACATAATAGTATAAATATGACAAAAAAGTCATAGTATAGTATGTTGTCTAAAATATGACAAAAAAAAAGTGATAGTATAGTATGTAATCAGAAATAAACAAAAAAGTCACAGTATAATGAGTCATCCAAAATATGACAAAAAAAGTCATAGCATAGTATGACAGTCAAAATATGGCAAAAAGTCATAGTAAAGCATGCCTTTAGAAATATGACAAAAAAGGTCATAGTAAAGTATGATATCCAAAATATGACAAAAAAGTCACAGTATAGTGAGTCATCCAAAATATGAAAAAAAAGTCATAGTAAAGTATATGGTCCAAACTATGAAAAAAGTCATACTATAGAATGTGGTCCAACATATGACAAAAAGCATAGAATTTCTTCCACGTTATGACAAAAAATTCATATTATAATATGCTGACCAAAATATTATTTAAAAAAAAGCCACAGTATAGTATGTTGTCAAAAAAGTTTTCTGCAGATTTTCTACATGGCACTGGTTGAAGATTGGCAAACCTCCTTAAAGCTTCTCTGTGGAGTCTTAGACCTCTGATTGAAAGCTGGGTGTTTTTTTGTTTTGTTTTTTTAAGACATTTTTTTTTTAGCTTTTTGGCCTTTAATGGATAGGACAGAGTAAGTGTGAAAGGGGGAGATTGAGGGGTTGACATGCAGCAAAGGGCCAAGGCCGGCATGAAACCCATGGCAGCTGCTACGAGGACACAGCCTCTATACATGAGGCGCCCACTCTGCCAACTAAGCTACTGGGCGCCCTGAGTTTGTTTTTTAATCATTTCGTCCCGGTTTTACTTGTTCTGCCGACAAGAATGTGCATAGCACTGACACACTGATTAACAGCTAAAAAGTACTGAAAAGCATTGAAATTACTTAGAAATGAAGGAAATACACTTGACCTGTTTAGACCTCATGCATGGGCCTCTGTGAATGCATTCAAAATGCCAAATTTGAGGCTTCAAAACTGGAGTCCACAAACCAATGGCTGATGTCACAGTGGCTGCGTTTATTATTTTATACAGTCTGTGGTTAGTTTATGTTTCATGAATCCCATGTAGGATTATTGCACTGTGCAAGAACAAATATCAGATAATAAGAAAAGAGAGACTTGTGAGGCCCAATGTGTTTCAGTGAGTTACACGCAATGTAAACAGAACTTTTGGAGCCTTTTTTTTTTTTTTTTTACATCCGAATAACGTGTTATTAAATGTCTTTGTTATTTTGGGAATATTTTGATAAATTGAATAAAGCTAAAGAAATATCCAGAGCTGAGGCCAAGCCACCCCGGAAAAATATAAAAAGACTGAAAGCAGTCCTGGTGTTACTAGAACAAAATAATTCTGTCTGATGCTTCAGCTTAACATCACTTTGACTCTGCTGCCACCTGTAGTTTCCACATTCCTCAAAAAATAAACCTGTGACTGCTCAATACGAGCTCAGCTGAGTGTTATCCAAATGCCCTCCTACACACATCAGTGCAATAACTGATTTACATCATTTAAGAGTCATTATTTTGCAACAAGAAACAGCTCTGCTGATCTAGTTGATCTAGAATCCTGATTCATGGGTAAAAACACATTTTAATATCCTGCTGCAGTTCTCTAGAGCAGTGGAAGTTAAACTTTTGGTAAATAAATGTCTGTTAAAGTTGTATTCCACTACTTTGACATTAGTCAAACATTAAAAGAAATGCATAGTCTCCTACAGAATTTTTAAAAATGTTTTCACCTCTGTATGTGTGCAGGTTGTTTGGTTGTCCAGTTGTCCCAATTGGAAGACGGTTACTTTGATCCTGCAGTCCACATGTCGGAGTGTCCTTGGGCAGGATGGATTCCACACATGTGGCGTAAAGTAAGTATGCAGGGCTTTTTTCCCTCTAGTCCTTAGAGGCCACCATAAAATTATATACAACAGAACTACTGAATACTTTACAGGTTAATTTTGAGAGGAGTACTACTGCAGAGTAAGATTCTTTTATTTATTTTTTACAGCATTTTTTTTAGGAATTTGTTTTCCACCATAAACAGCACATGGATCCATGCTTTAGGCCAGCCATCCCTCATGGTGGTCCCAGAAGGTTGTCGTGATCAAAATTATAGCGCTGGCTTTTAAAAAAAATCCATTTCATTAGCTGATGTTTTCTGACACCTCTGCCTGTTTGCGATGATAGTTTGTTGGAGTAACTCTTCTCTTATAGGTTTTAAATATTGATGGATTTCCCTGACACTCATTTTGTTGATATACTGTTTAATACTTCAGGTGTAAGCATGAATTATAAGTCACAGTCATGGAATTTATTCATATGTAGCACAGACACACCCACTTTTGATAACTTCAGGACCTTCAGGGGGGTATTCCAGAAAGGAGATCCAACAAACTCTGAGTTGATTTACTCCAAGACGGGAAACTCAGAGTATTCTGTTCCAGAATAGCTGATTTGAATTAGTTCAATCATCTCTGAGTATGTTCACCCTGAGTTCAGCGCGTGCACAACCTCAATAAAAAGCCATCATTAATGGAGCCGCAATACCTCAATTCACCATGGCAACTGCTGAGAAATAGAAATTAAGCTACTTCACCCCACTGGAACTAAAGGTCCTCATGATGCTTATGGCAAATATGAACCCATATTTAGAAAGAAAAGTAATACCGCTGCAGCAGCTAAGGAGAGAAAAGCAGTATGGGAGAAAATTTCTGCCAGTGTCAATTCATAAGTTTGAATGCACTTCCCACTGACTTAACATTTAACAGAACTTTTTTAAAATCGTTGCAAATGTGGAAAAGTGGTAGACTGAATAAATTCTGATCTTCAAATGCACTTGGAAGCAACTGAAAATGAAATTAAAAAAACATCATTCAGGAGGGTAAGGCATATTTTGCTAGGACATGATTGTAGGCTGACCTCACTTTGGTTTTATTCATATCTGACATTAAAGTAAATATTCATTCAGTGGCTATTTCAACATGTAAGTCATTTAAACTCCCAACAGAATGCTGCTTTAACACATAAATGTCCTCTCGCCTAATATCCTGCTGAGTAAAATAACATTTGATTTTGATATAAAACACACACCGTGAACACAATATCAACTTTCTTCATAGGACTGAGAATTACTATGATGATTGTGCATTAGATTATGGTGCATACAAATGTGGGGAAGGTATTTTTATTTAGCTAACTGATACTTGATTATTGAGTTTGTTTTCTGGCTTTTATTTTATGTTGGTAGGCTATTTTGGATTTTTGGATGCTTTTTAAATGTAATATTATTGGAGTTTTACTGTTTTTTATATATTCATTTTCTTTTTTTCTTTTTTTAAATTTTTAAAATTTTATTTATTTTAAACATATTGTAGTCACTGATTTGTAGACTAAACTCTTGTTGATGTGTATATGAAAGTTCAGTAAAATGCTAATAAAAAGATTAACATTTGAGTCAACAGCCAACAGAAAAGCGGTGTGTCAGACTGGATGGCCGGAGAACGTTATTAAGATGAATGATTGAATGTAGCCTAATGAAAAACGGTACTTCTCAAACAGATATTTATCGAGGAATGAGAGCATGTCCAATCGAGGTCAGAGAACGTTAGACACTGCATAATTATAAAAAAAATTATAAAAAAAAAAAGGACAATCTGTGTTTGGCAGCTTGCTTCAGGTGAGAGGGGACAAGTAGAAACTTTGTGTTTCTTATAGCAAACCTGCCAGAGAGCAGGTTATGTTCACAGAGTCAGTTACCATGGTGATTGACTCAAAGTTTGACTTAACTCTCTTTTCCTCATCTCAAGGTTAACATACTCAAGAGTTTTCATATAACCTGCTCTCTGGAACCCCCCCAGGTGTCATAGAATTCACTCTAGAACTGAAGGATTTTAGATTTAATCCTCTGAAACCTGGATCAACATCAGTTTTCTTGTGCTGTGTTCAGATGCCTTTCACAATCTATTTGACCCTTTGAACCCTGTCATATTGGTTTGATTGCTTTCAAATGACGGGAAGTAATAAATGCAATGACTAACATGACAAGAAATGTCCCACAAATTGCAAGAAATAAGTGGATTTGGGAAATTACTTGTAATTCGTAAAAAATGTCTATTTATAATATTATATTTCAATTTTTTTTATTCTTATAATTTTAAGCAGTTTTAGGCCATATTCTTATATTATTCTTGTTTCTTTAATTTTCAATTTTTTGTGTGCTAATTTTCAGGTAACCTTTACTTTTCTTACGAATTAGTAATTCTTACTAATTTTGGGATCATTTCTTGTGTTGCTCATCGCCTTCTTTCCATGTTTTTGAAAGATATCAAGCCAATTTGGCCAGGTTTCAAAGGGTTAACTACAATGACATCACGTTGGTGCAGCTCCATCCACAAATAGTATAAAAGACTACTGCATGAATGAGTTGTGTAGTTTGTGAGCTGTAACACGAATGTTTGTTCATAAAATAAGCTCGACTTGTATCTTTTTATTACAACTCTCATATTGTTTACATTCAGGAAGGAACATGAAAATTAATCAAATAAATGGCATTTGCATAATGATGGTACTGTTGAAATTAATCCACTAGGTGAAGTTAATATTTTACAACAGCATAATAATCCATAACCATCTCCAGCCATTTAGACATGAATAAATGCAGTTTTTGGTTTTGCATAATATCATAACATCCATGAGGAGACTCACTGTGCAATGTCATAATAATACTCTCGTAGTCTTGGCTCAACAACAGTAAACGCAGGTCTTTCTTCCACCCTGTAACACATTGAAACAGTAAGCAGTTATTAAAACGTATGCACTGCTCTTATTACTGCTGTCTGGTGTCAGAGTGTGCTGCTGGTGCAGCCATTACTGTGTGATGGCTCGGTGGCACTTACTTGTATGTCCAGCAGGACCTCATGAGCTCATACATCTCTTGTGGACAGTTGACTGGAGCATCCATACGTTGTCCACTTTCAATCATCTGCATGACATCATTTCCTTTCATTCCCTGTCAACAGAAAAGCATTCAGATTAAAGGTGACATCATCGGGCAGACAGTGCAAAATTGATGAGTAAAAAGAGTATTTAGTAGTGGGTTTTTTTTTTGTGTTTTTGTTGCAGTATTACTTCTTGAGAAAAGAAGTGGTAGCTGTGGCTCAGGAGACAGAACTAGTGTTCAGAAGATCAGCAGTTTGATTCCCAGCTCCTCCACTCTGCATGTCAAAGTGTCCTTGAGCAACATACCGAACCCTAAATTGCTCCTGATGGCTGTACCATCAATGTGAGAATGTCTGAAAAACTGAATAGCAGGTGGCACCTTGTACAGTAGCCCCAGCCACCAATGTTTGAATGTGTGTGTGAATGGGTGAATGTGACTTGTAGTGTGAAAGTGCTTTCAGACGAAGTGTAGGTCCATAGTGCTCATGATGTAACTAACAGGACAATAACATTGCCGAGCAAATTACATACAGAAAGAACATTTTAAACAATGGCAGAAAATGCCACACAATGACAATGTAAGTGAGCCACAATTTTGAAATTTTTTATCTTTGTGTTTTGGTCAGAGGAATGTCTTCATGTATAAAAACAGCAGTAGTAAGTAAATAATTAGATAAAGAAATTACATTTAAAAAACCCCAAAAAAACACAAATGCTTTACTTCTGCATTTGCAAGTCTCAGCTAAGGAAATGCATCAGTGACTTGATGTGTGAAGTAAGTGTCATCATGTCTCAGGTTGCCTGAGATACCTTGTATGGTTTTTGGCCGTAGGAGTAGGCCTCCCACATGAGTACCCCAAAACTCCACACGTCACTTTTGGAAGAGAATTTGAAGTAGTTTATACACTCAGGAGCGTACCATTTCACTGGCCACTTCCCATGACCTTTAGCCTGTAGGACGAGACACACACAAAACATCAGCGGGTATCATTACGTTAGATAAATAATTTTGCAGTCCAATATTGTAGTTTGTCCAAGATTACAGTCTGCCTCAAGATTACAACCTGCCCTAAATTTTTAATAGTTGAATAGAATAGAAAGCTTTATTGTCATTGTACATGATGCAATGAAATCTGTATGAAATCCTGATGATTTCAGTGTCGGTCACCAAAAGCTATTTGATTCCAAGAAAGACAAACATTTGGTTATTGTGACAATTCAGATTTTATTCTTGTTTTTTTCTACAATGTTATCATAACAGCTGTGTTATGTTGAATAAAATTATGTTTATAGAGGTCTGTGTTACTCTAAAACACCAAAAGCTGGTACATATTTATCAAATCTAAAAAAATAAAATAAAAAACAAACCATTTCATCCAGGCTTAAATACTTTGGGATATTTTTAACCATATTGCTCCACTCCACTCCAACATTTTACAGTAATGAAGTGGAAATGAACCATGAAATATCCACCTGTGCATGCACAGTGGGCCTGGATTGACTTCATGATGATCTACAGTGAATCAGCTGTATCCATCAATGTGTCAGCACTTACCTTATAGTAGTTTTGCTCCTCAGCGACAGCTTTGGAAAGGCCGAAGTCGCTGATCTTGGCATAGTGCTGCGTGACCAGCAGCACGTTCCTGGCAGCGAGGTCCCTGTGGACGAAGTTATGCTCCTCCAGGTATTTCATCCCCATCGACACCTGGTGGACCAGCTCTGTGATGTTCTTTATGGTCGTCTGCCTGAGGATAAACAACTAAGTTAATTAACTAAGTGACTGTTATTCTAATTACTTTCACTGTGAACCTCAAATGATGCAGATGACAATCTTTTGAGATGCCTTAAAGGATTAATTCACATGTAAAATAACCATATGTATATGACTCATCATGTGTAACCTCAAATTTGTAGAAAAACATTTTGTTTTTCTTTTATGCCTCCACGGAGGATGGAGAATCTAAAAAAGGTGAACCTTCCTCATGAACTGAAGTAAACGGTGACCATGTTTAACCACAGCAAAACTATATCAATACAAAAGCCATTTACAAACTCGTGCAGTATAATACACGTCTCATTTGTCCAGTCGGATGCTTAGTACTTCCAAAATGCATTTTACCTAAATCATTATGATTTTAGAAAAAACAGTTGCATGCACAGCAGAGCAACTCTGCTCAGGTAGAGCTCATACACACACACACACATGCTCACACACACTCAGGGCAACCTACTAGTAAGGAGAAAGTTTTTTTATATTGTAATGTATGTGTTTGGGAGGTACTCAGCTTCCAACTGGATAAGTGAGACCTGGATTATAGTGCACGAGTTGTGTGAGAGTTTATAAACAGATGTTTTTTTGAATCTGTTTTTGAATTTTCCATTCAATGTGGAAGCATGCAAGAAAAACAAAGTTTTCTTCATGAACTGGGTGTAACATGCAAATACTGATATACAAATAGTCATTTTTCAGGTAAAGTTAGGTAAAGAAAACAGGTTTATCAGTATTAAAACAAAAGTTTAAATATATTTTAGTCATAGTGAAATGTTTGCTTCACCATCATTCTCTAGTGAACTAAAACATTGATAAAATGTTTTCAAATTGTTCATTTTGGCTTTGAAATATTGTCAGTCTATCACATGTCCGATATATGCAGGTGAAGACCCCCTCATTCATACCTACAGATCATTTATAATCACCAGTTCACTTGAGCTGTAGGGACTGTGTCAGGAGACCTGAGCAGCTGTTAGAGGCTCATTTGCTGACCAACTGACTCTCTGTACTCTTAGCAGCATTAAAGAAAAATAGGGGGCACAGCTAACATTAGAAACTAACACATTTTTGGAGAAACACAGTCTAAATGGGTTCAGCTCAAGTCTCAGTCTAAGCATTAATATTTAATTGAAGGACACAATGAAGTCAACAAATTGTGTTGGAAGTGATTGTCCAGATTTTCATTATAGTGGTGGTATAAAAGCAAAACTGGAAAAGCCTTGTAAATCTCTGTATGCTTAAATTACTAACTTTGGAACAGCCTGCCTGAAGAGGTAAGGCTGCAGAATCAGTGACTTCTTTTAAATCACTTCTCACTTCACTATTCATTGTTTACCTTAATTCATTTTATTTGTGACATTATTGCTTTCATTGCTTGTGTTGTTTTTTGGTCTTTTCATTTGTATTAATTTATATTGACATTTTGCATCCCGCATTATTTGTCCTTTTTTTAAAATCTGATCTTCACTCTACTCTAGTTTCATCTGGCTTATGTTCAGTGGCTCTCTCTTGTTGTATTGCCTTCTTAGTATCCTGTTTCTGCTTTTTCTGCCTTTCTTTGTTTGCCAAAGCACTTTGTAAACCCTGTCTTAAATGTGCTATATAACTAAAGTAAGTAACAGTTTTGTCAACATGGCGGTGCGACCAGAGTTTGCGACGGCTTCTAGCAACAGACAGATTCAGCTTTCACAGCCAGTCACCTGTCAAGGTGAACCCTCAGTGGGCTGACACAGAACACTGTGCACTTTTTGTCTGAAATGTCTGTTTGTTTTGGGATTTTATATTGTTTGTTTTTATTGTATTGAGGTTGCTTTTAGTATATTTATGTTGTTTTTTGGTATATCTATTACTGACTTCTGAATTTGCACAGATCTCAAATGCACTGCACTGAGCTGGTCAGGAACAGCATTTCATTTCATTCTGTATATGCTAATATGCAGTGAAATGACAATAAAATTGAATTTTGAATAACTATTATTATTATTATTATTATTATTATTATTATTATTATTATTATTATTATTATTATTATTATTATTATTATTATTATTATATCCTTGATACAATCCTGATTGAACATGGCTATATTTAACACACAACACATATTGTTCAGATATTGTTATTCTTACTTGTGTATATCTCTGTTGTTTATTGTAGCATTGCACAAATATTTATATATTTTTTGAACTTACATTCTAGTTTTATACACTACATTGTAGCATAAGGCACAGTTTTATATTTTACACACTTAACATGCTAAGCACATTAAACATATTTATAATTGAAATATTCACATACTAGTGCTTATTGTCTATTGCTGTATTACAGTATGTACAGAGTTTACATTTCAGCATATTATACATACTTTTTTAAATATTTACAAACAAGTGGTAATTGTTTACTATTAAAGTATTTTATTCTATATTTGTATATACTTTTTGCTAGGACCTACTACTTACTTCCTACTTGCCGTAATTCTCTGTGCTGGCATTAGAGCGACTGTGACAAACCACAGATTCCCTCTGAGGACCAATAAAGCATTTCTGATTCTGATTCTTACTTTTTTTTAATTTCAAGTTTCTAGGTGTTCACATGACTATGAAAAGTAGATGCATTTCAGTTGGTGGTGTGAAGCTGTGGAATAGTATGAGCATGGAGCTAAAGCAATGTCCAAACATGATCCAGTTCAAAAAGAGGTACAAAAAGATGATTTTCACAAGGTACAGGGATGAGGGTGGGCTTTAAAAATCACTAGGTGTTTTCAAAGATGTATGAGTATGTTTATGTGTATAAAATATAAATATATTATAAAATATTTCTGGTAATAACTTTATAATAAGATATAGAATCTGGGTCATTATATGTTTTTATATATGTATGTGTGTGTGCATGTATGTATGTGTATATTTGTGTGTATATATGGTGCATATGGGTATATGTTGTATTTGTATATGTTTTTTCTTTTTGGTTTTTTGAAAAGATGATTTTTTTTGGCATTTTTGCCTTTACTTGGACAGGACAGAAGATTGATAGTGAGAAAGGGGGAAATAGAGGGGATGACATGCAGCAAAGGGCTGCGAGCTGGAATCGAACCCACAGCTGCTGTGGCAAGGACATTGCCTTCATGTACAGGGCAACTGCTTTATCGGCTCAGCCACCCAACGCCGCCATATATTTGTATATGTGATATTTTTCTTTAAAATGTAGATAAATTACTAAGTTGTGGAGAAGGGGTAGGATTAAATAAGTGTAAACTTCTTCCTACTCATTTTTGGGCGTATCAATGCTTGTAAATGGAATTTATGGAACATGCTTTTTACTTTATTCTACCTATGTCTTGGAACTGATTTAACTTTTTGTTTGTTTATTTTGTTTTCAAGTCTGAAATAAATTTTAATTAATTAATTGTTATACTTAATGATAAAATTTGAATTTGCAACTTAATTACAAAGAGCACTGTCCTGCCTTCTGGACTAATTTAGAGGTCAAAAATTGTATTTTGAAAAGTGTTGGGGGGGCACATCTAGCCCATCAGCAGAAGAAATGATGTCCTTTGCCTCTAAAAACAAACACTGCCACAGAGCATTATCTATGAACATTTCAAACAGATGTGTATCACTATGTTCTCAGTATTTATGTGAGTAATGTAACTAGAATGCCTGGTCCAGAGCATGATGAGGATGCACTTGGAGTACATACTTGTTTTTCTGCAGGAACTTGTTGAGCGGCCCCAGCTCGGCCAGCTCCATGACCAGCATGAGGCTCTCTGCCTCGCAGATCCCGATCATCCGCACGATGTAAGGGTTGTCCAGCTGCTGCATAACATTGGCCTCTCGCAGCATCTCCTCATGCACTGACTGGTTGTTGTCATCATTCTTCAGGATTTTGACTGCGACTGGTTTCTCTATCCTAACACACAGAGAGGGTCAGTGTTAGGACCACCGAGACACCTGGTTCACGCTCATTCACCACAGATTCTCCACACATTTGGGCTCATTTTGACAACACAAAAAAATGGTTAGCCACATATAATCAGTGAAAAAACACAGGGTTTTGAATGTAAAAGGACAGACAAGCACACAAACTGAGTCAACAATATCAATACAGAGTGTGCGATAAAGGTTGTGGCACCAAATTAACCCTTCAAAGACTGAGCAAATTGTTATAATTTCATTCAAAAACTTAGGGAGAGAGGAACAAACTACTTAAAAAGACATGGCCCAAAAATGAGCAAAAAAATTGTAAAAAGATAGCAAGAAAATGAAAATGGTAGAATTATGAATTTTGTTTTCTAGACATTTTCTCTTTTTTTTGATAATTTCATAAATTATAATATTCCTCCCCTCTTTTTTAAAACGTTTTTTAAGGTACCTTTCTCGCAATTTGTGGGTCATTTCTTGATCATTACCTTTTTCCCCTTTTGAAAGGAATCAAACCAATTGGCTCAGTTGTCAAAGTGCCAAATAGCTTATGAAAGGTGTCTGAGCATAGCACAAGTAAACTGAGGTCAGCTTTACATTATATAATCTAGGAAGAAAGATGAAACAAGAAGAAAAATCAGCTCACAAGATAGAGATATTAGTATTAAGAACCTAGTATCTAATATCTTTATCTTTAACTGTAGTTGTAATTCACACTATATTATTACAGCCTTCGCTACTGCTGAAATGAAGTGAAACAGCCATCTTGGATTTTGAGGACAGGTTGGTGAGGTTCTCCCAATTTTTCAAGTTGGAAAACTTTAGGGGTGTTCATGTTGAAATTTCGGACTGGGGAATCAGTAATTCTAACTTCTCAGTTCAAAGAACATAATATTAAACTCAGGCTGCTGAAGCCTCATATTAGTGATTAAGTTTTGAATGTATGTTTGCACAGAATGAGGACTTTGGATTTGTTCCCCTATTACTTACATTAACCCTCCTGTTCTGTTCAACTTTAAGGAACAGCAAAAATGCTCTTAGATCAGATTGACTCTGTGTATGTTTAACCATCTGAAAGTAATAGATACTTTCTCCATAAACATTATCTTTAGTTCAATTTTCAATCAATTTTATTAATTATTAGTGTTATAAAGTTTCTCACCTCTTGCAGATCATGGTTTACTGATAAGAATTCACTAATTTTCCATTAAAAAAACCAATCAAACTAATTTTTCTGTACACTAGTATAAAAAGACATTCACCACATGTGTTTCAACATAATCTTTTTTTCAGCATTTTTTGAAATAGATTCTGTTATGGGGACATGATTGATTCAACAATACATGTCTTGTGTTAGGTGTCAAATTGACCCTTTAAATTCAAATTTACATCTTGAAACTACTTTTCAGCAACGCTTACAATTTTTACAACAGAAAACCTGAACGAGAGGGTGTGTGTGTGTGTGTGTGTGTGTGTGTGTGTGTGTGTGTCATGCTCCAAAACATATTTAAAAATATTTTCCCTGTATATCCTGTCACTTTGACCCGCAGCATAAAAGGAGGCTAAAAAAGCATGTTAGAAAGGGATCTTTTAAAGTTCAGTATTAACAAGAAGAATGATTAGAACAAGAAAAACTGTTTCAATGTTGCTTAATTTAAGATGGACTGAAAAATGTGAACAAGTCCTTTAAGGTTGTAGTTGATGAATACTTCATCAGCTGGTCACTGGGAGTGATATTGATGGTTTTTACGTTTTGTCTGCTGGAAGCTGCAAGAGGTTCAACTCAAAAGGTAAATAAAAGGGTGATAATAGACATCCTGCTCCCGTTACTTGTTTAAATCCAGCCAAAGACAAAGGGCTCCTGGATGCCACTGGACAACTTTTTGTATCCAGTGAGGCTATGATACATGCCGTTTTGAGACAGAACTGAGTGGAGTCTCTGGATAACTGGAACTGGGATATTTTATTGCAGGATCTTGGGAGAGTTTATCAGTTTCATCTTAAACTGGATCATATTTTCCTTTAATGCAGTTTCAGTGACGTAGATACTGACTGATTATAATACAGGTGTTGTGTTATTTGTATGTACGACAGAGCCTTTGTCATTGCTGCCCAAACCTTCTGGAACTACTAAACACTAAACTAAACTACTACTACTAAACATCTACAACTCAGACTCACTCTATTCATTAAAAAAAATTATCTCAAAACCCACCTTTTCAAAAAAGCCTACAATACCTGTCTCCACTGCCTCCCTAAATATGAACACTCATATTCTCTGAATTTTGTATTTGTATTATGTTCTTTGTGTTTGTATCTGTTCTGTTCATGTACACATCTCTCAGTATTTTGTATTCTTTATTTTGTATTTGTATTTCTTTTATTTTTGCATTTCATGTAAAGCGTCTTTGAGTACTTAAAAAAGTGCAACACAAGTCCTATCCATTATTATTATTATTATTATTATTATTATTATTATTATTATTATTATTATTATTATTATTATTATTATTAATGTTATTAGGTCTAATGTGGTTAGCTTACTTTCTCATCTTGTAGATTCCCTTCATGACTGTCCCAAAGTTCCCAGAGCCCAGTTCTCCATCCTCCAGGTAGAGCTGGCTGCGATCCACTGTGGAGCTTCTCAGTTCGTCTGGGTCTGCGTACGGACTCTCATACACCTCTGTGTCCATCGGCATGGCCTCTGATGAAGACATGACAAGCTCACATTAGAAGAATGAGTGATGGACATGTTAGGGCCACAGTTTGCCCCCAGGCTGGACTTTGGACAGGCCTGCTTTAAAGGAAGGCTTTTAAGGAGAAGAGTCTGTATCTGTACATTTCTACAGAAATAACTGTGATTACAGACACTTAAAGAGTGTGCAGAGCCGCTAATAGCGTGGTGAAGTAATGAGTTCAAACATGCAGAAGTCTGTTAGATTTTTTGCACTTCCAGTTACTTTGTCTTAAAATTTCAGGGTTTTTTGAAAGGGTTTTGGGTAAAATGCCTTAAATAGGGTCTGTGGATAACACAGGCTACTGATATTTAGATATGTTAGTCCGTATAAACCCAATTTTTAAACTTACGTTTTTTATGCGTCTTTAAAAAAGGTAGTTGCTAACAAGTTAGACGTCATCACACCGAACGCAGAAACTACTAGTGAGACTAGCATGACATAGCCATAATCATTAGCTACATCAGGTCACACTAACAGCAGAGAGTTTAGTAGAAATTAAGCGCTCAATCAAATCAGAAGTTAAAGGATTCGGGGTGCCGATGTCGTGCGACCACAGTGTAGTTCATTTATAGCCTAACAATAGCTTTCTACTTCCGGAGATTTCATTTACGCTTCAATACACACAGATGTGGTGTTCATCTGTGAAGACTATCATGCTGAACAAAACATGCAAGTATCATGAACTTGTGTTCGTCACAGAGCTTATTTTTTGGCGATAATTGAAAATCCCATGCAAAAATCCCATAAAGTTTTTGACGAGGGAACCAGTGCCATGCTAACTTCCTGGTTGACCTACAAAGATGCGTCATCCCCTCACCACTCTATGGAGCAGCGAGTTAGCACTTTTAGCAGACTCTAGTTCTATTGAATGCAGTGTGCTTCCACATGGATATTTGAAAGAACATACCTTTGCTGGCTGCTTGACTGTTGGGCACCCTGGTCTCATAGGGATTGAGATTATCCTTGGTGTTGTGTCGAGATCCGCGGTTCTGTTGTCAGTTTATCAAAGAGGAAAATGTTTGAGAGGAAACACAGAGCAATAACAAATCCAGCAGAATACAATCTGCAATGAGTGAATCCATCAGTACTCAGGCAACAGTCATGTTTTTCATGTGCAGCAGGGGGCCACTCTTTCTATGGAAGATGTATTATAGTGATAGACTTGCTCTCTCGATGTCCAAACAGCTCTCATTTTCAGAACTCTTTCTAGCAATAAGTTTTCATTAATCAGCGGTCTCTGAGTCAGTATCACTATAATACACAGTGTCCATACAAAGGGACGAGAGGAAGATAATAAATGCACAGGGCCAACATTTTCATTCATATGCATTTATCGAAGGGCTGTGGGACATGTTTAGTAACTAATTTACTGTCCAATTGTTCCTCCGACTAAATTCTAACAGTTTGATTTCAAAGATTTGTTGACTTTAAGACATGTCTCATACCCCGGCTTTAAACACATATCAACATATCAAAGCATGTTCACATCCAAGAGATGAGAATATACAAATAATAAAAAGATCATTTTATTGTGCAATTCAGCAAAAGCTGGAAACACTGAAGTCTAAACACAAAGCAAGGCATGAAGTGCAAACAGGTAAAAGTGGACAAAGTCTTAAGTGTCAGGCAGATTTGATTTCAGGGGCCCCTCCTTTCAGTAACACACATCAAAACAGGTTGACAAGGCTGTTCAAAACCTCCGGCTGCTCCAGGACATGCCCTCTTCTACACAACCAATGTGTCCTTTGAGACCATCAATATCCCACAGCTCGCAGTAAGCCCTACGTCTCCTGAACTTTGTACTTTTGTAGTTTGTGTCTCATCTTGGACAAAGCAACAAATGTTAACATTTTATTGCATCTGTGCCCCAACCAAACCTAACCACTGAGGAAGGGGACTTGCAGTAACAGGGGAAACACTGTTTGATAGGGGAACACACTTCGATACAACACCAGCTTTGGCGATACGGTTGCCTGCTGACATCTGTCTGGTCAGCTGCACCGTTGTGTTCATCTCGTACATAGGAGCAATTTCAGGACTGCTTGAATATGCAGAAATATTATTGTACTATGAAATTTAATCACATCATGATTAATGCTGACAGCCTTAATAGCAAAGCATTTTCTTCGAAAGGTTTCTAGAAAAAAACTATACAATTTAGCAGTATAAATTCTGGAAAACAGAGACAAAAGGCAGCATGAAAGAAACACTTCCACACAATCTAAGAGAACTGGTGGACTTCAAAAAAGGTTTTTAAGGTGCAATAATTCTTCATATCACTGTCTTAACTGCAATATTTTGTGGAATATGTCAGCTATGGCATTCTTCTGTGCAATTATTTTAATGTGCATTATTCATCCAACTCTTAAATGTAGGCTATATTAAATGTGTGACATATATTGTGTATAGTCTTACTGTTATTCTTACTTTTGTATATCTCTGTTGTTCATTGTAGCATTGAACAATTTTAGATTTTGAACTTACATACAAGCTTTATACATTGCATTGTAGCATAAGGGACAGTTTTAAATTTTACACACTCAGCACATTATCCATATTATAATTTAAATATTCACAGATTAGTGCTAATTGTCTTTTACTGTATTTCTTTACATGTATATTTGTATACACTTTACATATTCAATATATTATACATACTTTATTTCTAAAATTTTAAATATTTACATACAAGTGCTCATTGTTAACTGTTATTGTATGTCTATATTTATTTTATTTCTTTTATATACTCTGTGCTAGTACTTTAAAAAAAAAAGTTGACTTCACTGACTTGACTAAAATTACATCCATAACTACAACAAACTCAATAATTTGTTTTTTTATTTATTATTTATTTATAATTTTCTCATCAAACTAAATAAAATTAACCTCCTGAGCAGTGTACAGTGTATATGGGGATGTTGGGGTCTTATTTAAAGGATGCAGGTGTCGTGCCTCCCGGATTTGGTCAATAGAAGATGTGGAGGAGCCTTTGGAATCAGACAGACATGTGAACCCATGATGTGAACACATGTTTGGTCATGACATGCTCACACAGAAGGAGGGAGCTCCTGATGAGGTCACAGCTCTGGACTGCTGGCTGTGCTCAGCATGTAATAGCAGTGAGAAACCTCTGGATGGTGTTAGATCATAATCATAAGCAGGCCCACTACTTGATGTCACACAAACTGAAAATAAACTGAAAGAGTTTGTGTGTGCAGTCAGCTCTGATCTCTGATCTGGGATCTGCCAGAGGGACAGAGGAGGGACGTGATAAAGAAAAGCACAGAGAGTGAGGGAAGCTGTGGTGTGTTAGCAGCAATCCACACTGAAGCAGAATCACACATGGAGGGGTTCTGGAGGGAGGGGTTTAACATTACTGGGTTCAGCAGGTTTTTGTGAGGAGTGTTAGTGCACCTTTTTCAGGCCAGGGATGGGAACAGTTCTGAGTCTGGAGAGAATTCCACCTGCAGCATTGTGCTAAAATCCAAAATGTCAGAGATGTTATCAGAGGGCAACCTGGTCATGTTATGGTCATGCATGTGATCATCACGTCAGATTCAGGGGAAAGGTTAGCTCCTAATAAGGATGTGTCAAGATTATGTCTCATCTGACTGAATCATTCCACCGCAAACTAAAGAGACACTGTTCAGACAGCAAACAGAATCTCCACATTTGTGTCACTGTGCAGTACTCCTGTCAGGAGGAAGAGAAAAATAAAAAATGACTGGTTCACCCAAATTATGGAAAAAAAATGTATTTTGTCACCTCCCTCTGGGGGTATTCATGCAGACAGGATTTTGGCCCTGGTTTTTTAGATATCTGCATATCAATATGGATAACAATTTTAAAAAGGAAATAAACAGCTAAGTCGTCCACAGAGATAGCTGATGGGTTCCAAGATGCATTTGGGCTGATGCGTTCTGCCTCTCCACACAGACTGTTTACCTGCTTCTCAAACCTGACTGGACATGTACTATTATCAATACTAATCTTCCAGATTCAGTTTCCACATTTAAGGGTGAGGATCCTTTTTGATAAAGCTTATAGTTAGGGCTGGCTCAGGCTTGCCTTGGACCAGCCCCTAGTTCAGCTGAAATAGGTCTTGTCTGCTGGGGGACTTCCTATGATACACTGTGCTTCTCTCTCCTTCCCTCTCTGTCTTCATCTGCAAACCCTCATGTCCTATTACTGCACAACACTAGCTTGGCCTCTTCTCTGGAGCCTTTGTGGTCTCTTGTCCTGTAGATTTCATGGATCGCGGCTGCACCTGGATCAAGGTATTCCTACACAGTCACTCCTTCCTGAGATTTCTACCATTGGCTTTATAACTGAATCTGGATTGACTTGACTTGACTTGACTGGTCAAAACTACTTGACCTACAAACTGAAACTAGAATGCTTCCAATATCTGTTTCTAGAGAATGCAGTTACATCAGTAATCCCATAGACAAGTATCTTAAAACCTCTGCAAGTAAAACCAAAACTTTCTGCATGAATAAATACCACCAGAGGGAAGTGGTTATGTTATGTATGTAAAAGTTATGTTTTTTTGTGATTTGGTGAACCGACTCTTTAAATCAGCTGTCCACATGCAAACACAGAATTTGTTTCAGTCTATGATGTTCTTATTCAGAATTGAGCTAGAAATATCTTATTGTTAGATAACATAGAAAAACAACCATCAGTTCAACCCATTTCAGACAAAATTTTGTGATTATAAAATGATCTAAAGATGAATAAATGAATAAGTGTCCTCATTTCCTTTGGTGAGACACACCAGTGAGTGGACAAACTTCCTGTATTTTTTGGACATACTGTAAGCAAAGGACCATGACAGTTAACAAATGCATTGAGGTCACCATCCCCACACGTGCACACACACGCACGCACACACGCACACACGCACACACACGCACACACAAACACACACACACACACACACACACACACACGCACACACACACACACACACATCTTACCAAGGCAGAGGATAATCCAGGATGGTCCCGTGAAAGGAACGTCTGTCCTATCGTGGCCCCGTCAGGTCTGGCGCAGGGCTCTGTTAGTACTCGCAGCAGGCCGTCTGGTTTGTATGAGTAGTGCTCCACTAGCTGTGGTAGAGAGACAAGTTCAATTTAGTCCAATTTGTAAACTTGATTTTATATATTAATTAATTTTTTTCTGACAGTGAAATGTTCAGACAGATGGAGATCAGATATGGAGTCAGGACGTTTTTAGCCTTTTTAAAATAATAAAAAATAAATATAAAATAAAAATTGATAAAAAAAAAATCTATCTTGCATCTTAGCATAAAGACTTCAGAGGGTAACAGCTGGCCTGACTGGAACTAGTTGTAGACAAACAGCAGCTGAGGGCAGACACTGTGTGCAGCCTCCTCAAGCTTTTGGTGCCATTCCTGTACAGAAACTAAAAGCCGTGCCCACCATCAAGTCTGGCAGTCTGTCCGTCTATAGCTGCTGCACACAGGATGGATACACTAATGACCACTGGAGGAGTTTACTTACTTTACACACAGCTTACAGGTGGTGTTTTTTTTTTAAAGCTGACTTTGTTCATTCTAATGTCATCATCTCTACATTGACTATTTGTACAAAAAACAGTGACTAAAAATTTATTGAAATAAAGAGAGCTGGCATGGCTCCACAAGATATACTGTATGATTCAGGCTATGTGGAGAAAGCATGGATCAAGAAACAGAAAAGGTTACAGATTATCTTATGGCCAGTCAAAGAATTCTCAGGAGGTGATGGGATGTGCTGGAGCAATTTGGACTCCTGACCTTGGGATTTCTTCAGGCCATGGCCATAGGAGCATGAATGTGCTCAGCACATTTCAAGACAATGTCTACTATGGATAACTATGTAACTATGATAACCACAACATGCACTAATCAGCTAAAACACGAAAACCGCTGACAGGTAAAATGAATAACTAGGATCATCCTGCTACAATATAAGGATGGACACTACTAGACATGCTAAACCCACCCAAACATTGTTACAAAGGTACCCCAGAGGCTGATCCTTGGAGGGGCCTCCTTTGATCAGACTTGGCCATGACCTGTCGAGGCTTGGACAAAGGACCTCTGAGGTGTTTTGCACCTGGAAATGGCCGGCGTATCCTTTGAATCCTTTGGGTTGTGAGGTGGAGTACCAGTATGTCCCACAGATGCTCGATC
The DNA here is from genome assembly GCF_026936395.1 of Plectropomus leopardus. Taxonomy (NCBI): domain Eukaryota; kingdom Metazoa; phylum Chordata; class Actinopteri; order Perciformes; family Serranidae; genus Plectropomus; species Plectropomus leopardus. Next base: position 1,693,098 of record NC_142195.1, on the reverse strand, counting down.
AGATTGGGTTCTGGGGAATTTGAAGACCAGGTTGATGTCTTGAGCTCTTTGTCAAGTTCCTAGGATTATTCCTGTGGGGTTTTCATGTTGTGGCATGGTGCATTGTCCTGCTGAGGGCATACTGCCATCAGGGAGTGCTGTGTGCACATGTACTACAATGCAATGTAGCAATAAAATCAATGTTATTCACTTCACCTGTCAGTGGTTTGAATGTTTTGGCTATTATAATATTTCTGCGAGAATTAAAGGGATCACTGAGCAACACATCAGACAGCTACTGGGAAACCATAAAGCTAATGCTAATTGTCAAAGTTAAAGATCAACATGTACAACAGGTACAGAAACAGAAATATGAAATCATTGTTAACCTGCCACAGGGTGTCAAACTTCTTGCCATCGGGGATGGACAGCTTGCCGGTCCGGTCCCTGTCAATGCGATAATGCATCACCTGTCCTTCATGGAGCAAACACAGAGCGTAGGATCCATTCGCATCTCTCTGTCGGATCCTGCACCCACAACAACAAGAAACAGAATTAAAGACGTCATTTATTCTCTTCCCTCATAGATGTGAATGATATTCTGTGAGGTGCCACACATACACTTGGACTTGCATTGGGTTTGTCTGGTTAAGTGATGTGTATACAGTGTGTTTTTTACCTTAAGGAAGTTATTTTGACTTTGACTGATTGATGTTTCAGTACATTTTGGTTGCCTTTGACCCTTACATAAACTGTATAATATAACACAGGACACTGTGTAATTGGCATGTCTTCTGGCTGCTAATCTTGAGTAATGCACACATCACCAAGACTGAAAGGTTATTAAAGATGACTGCCTGTCAGATCTGCAGTTTTTCTACACCATTGCAACAGTCTCATCAGGTTTCAACATGTTTACCACATGCAGTGAGTTACAGCGACTGTGTGCTAACAGATGGTGTTAAACAGTGTTTAGTATATCCAGGGCAACAAATGCCTCAAAATTATGCAATAAAGAAGCTACACAGCTAGCAGGGAACCTTCCCACAACATTGACTAACATTACCTACAAGTTAAAAAAAAACCAAATCAATTTAATCTGATGTTTGAAGAACATTTTAAGGATGTTTATTATATCAAATAATGTTCCCTAAGGTTATATGCTGACTAAGACATAATATTATAACTGCAACATCCTGAGGATGTTTTGGTGTTGTGGAGAGGTGATATATCATAGAATGTTCTTTTATAAAACATTCCCACAATGTTACATAAGAACAAAGTAAGAAGAAGACTGTGATTACAGAACTTTTTTAATGAAATTGTAATGTAATGTGACATAACAAAAAAATAATAATAATAATTCAACATTTTTTGATGTTTATAGAGACCATGCACCATTCTTAGAACATTTTTAGAACCAGAAATTGTTAGCTGGGTATTATGAAGAGAAAGTAGTCATTCATCACAACAAATGCATCGGCCCAAAGATGAAGAATAAGCCATACAGGAAAGAGACTGAGGTTACATGAGAAGCTCTACATGAACTGAAGAGTCTGCAGAGGAGACACATAATGAGATTCTCTTTGAGGACCAAGATTATTCATATCTTCTCCCCACTCTGACTCCACTGCCTCTGTGTGTCTTCAGACTTTATTCTTTATCAAACTTTTTTTATTCTTTTATCTGTGAAGTCACAGCTTTCAATAACAGCTCTTTGAAATATTGTTATGAATTAAAGAAGAGAGCAGAAGAGAAGAGAAGAGAAGAGAAGAGAAGAGAAGAGAAGAGAAGAGAAGAGAAGAAAAGAGGACAAGATATGATACATGTGATATGATGTATGCGCTGTGATGCAAGAAGACAAGATAAGACAAGATAAGATAAGATAAGATAAGATAAGATAAGATAAGATAAGATAAGATAAGATAAGATAAGATAAGATAAGATAAGATAAGATACAACAAGACAAGACGACATGATTACGATATGACACGATACGATTTGATACTCCACGACATGACAAGACAAGACAAAATAAGATGATGCTTTCCACAGTGGGGAAATCTGCATTGCCGCAATCTGTATTGCCGCATTGCCATAATTTTCATTTGATGCATTTAAGGCGCATGTAATTTTATGGTATTTCACATGAAATGTAAGACATGACATGTAAAGTACATATTACACAAAATAAATTCCTATAGGTACATGTGCTTTATCATAGGTGAAGTGCAGTGTCACATGTGATGAATCACACATGCAGATGGGACATACTGTCAACACTGATTCGGTTTCCAAAAAAAAAAAAAAAAAAAAAATCATGTGTAAAATATCTGTATTGTCTTTATATCTGAAATGTGAAGCCATTAATTTTACATGTGCTTTTTTTAAAAGGTGTTTTAGGCGGCAAACATGTGCCGTACGAAATGTGGAGCTAGACTAAATGTGCATGTGTGTATTTCTGATGTGGCTGATTCAAAGCTTGTTTCTTTGGCACTCTGCAGTCCATCTCTACTCTGAAAACAGGCGCACTCACTTTGATGCTATTTTTGACCCAAAGCTCTCATTTGACTGACGGGTATTTCCAACGCTTCTGTTGGTCTTGAAAATGTCACTCATGCTACACATTTAAATTCCCATACACTGTTCAAGTCATCAAACAGCCTCTCACCTCCAGCTTGTAGAAAAAGCCGCTGGCAGGCTGGCAGACAGAGAGCAGATCTGATCACTCCTGTGCAGTTGATTTTATAGATTCTACTGATCACAGTGGCTAGCTACGTTATACTGAAACACAGTACAGCCAACAATCCCATAGTCAGAGCTTGCAGTCATGTGAAAAAATTAATAATCTTGTCCTTATCTGTATATTTTTGCAATAATTACGTTAAATCATCTCCATCCAAGTATTTAACCCGTTGAAAACTGAGAAAATTTCTTTGAAGAACATATGAAGGCAACTAGCATCTTAACAAGAAGTGACCCCCAAATGATAGCAAGAAATTGGTAATAGTTACAAGGAAAATGAATATTAGCAATAAAATAAATAAAGAAATGGAAATGGAAAGGAACAAAAATAATACATGATTATGTCATAAAAAATCTGTTTAAAAATGATAATAATTTTGAAAAATATGTTTAAATATGATATTGATAGATATAGCTCTCCAGAGATTTTTATTAGCTTTTATTCTAAAGTAATTTCACAAATCTACTAATTTCTTGCAATTTGTGGGACATTTCTTGCCAAGTTGGTCATTGTTTTTATTCCCCCAGATATTTGAAAACAATCAAGCCAAAAAAAAAAAAAAAGAAGAAATAGTTAAAAATGAGTAAAAGTTACAAGGAAATTTTCTGAAATGAGCAAAAAACAAACAAACAATTAGTAAAATCTGAAAAGTATGTATTTATAATAATTAAATAATTGTCCAATTTTTTTTCCTTTTTCTTTTCAGAGTCATTTTTCTTGTCAGCTTTTATTACTTTTTTGTTGTGTTTTTGAAAGAAATCAAACCAATGTGCTCATGGTTTGAAGGTTTAAACACTTTAAATACATTTCAATGCAGCACATAAAAACTGCTGTTAATACAGATTTTAAAGTTAAACTGTGATAATTTTCTAAGGTGAAGTTCAGTATCTCCAGCAGCAGTGCAGAGAATTTGAACAGCAATTAGACCTTCAAAAATGTATTTGAAAAGTTAGATAAACATAAGCAATTTCACACCCTTTTAATTTTTTTATTCATTTACCTTTGTTTTTGTTTCGGCACTGGGCAATTATAAGATATTTTGAATTATCTATAAATCTTTCAACAGCTTTCATTTAATGGCTGCATCTTTGTGTCTTTTATTTTATTCTGCTGCACATTTCAGTTACCTAATAATTTTAATGTTAAAATAATGTTTCATTTGTCTCATGCCTCATGTCTGATATATTTGCTATATTTGTTATTACTAAAATAATTGTATTCAATTTTCGGTTTTCATATTCGCCACCAGGGAAGTTTTAATAGTATTTAACTTTTCTGCTCATGTTCTACTCGTACGTGCAATTATTTTTTTATGCACATATATTTTTTGTTTGTTAATATCTTAGTGTTTTAAGTTACAAATGTATATATGTATATATATTAATTTATTCCTTGTTTTGTGTTGGTACTCCTATAACCTCTAAAATTCAATAAAAATGATCACAGAAAACAGTACTAAACTCTATCTGTTATCAAACAGTAGGATATCTTGTCAGTTGATAAATGGGTGTAACCATTTTAAAACATTAAGAAGAAGTGACATTACAATAAGAAAGAGAAGCCCAGTCACAGAGACTAAACAGGAATTTGAATAGATGCTCTGTGTGTTTATTTATGACTAAGCTAGTTCCTTTTGTCATCTTAACATTATTCAAAAAACATAGAAAATGCAAAAATATTAGAGATATGTCAGCATCTTGAAAAGTAGCCTTATTTCCGATGATCTGATGTTTTTTTTTTTTGTCTGTCTTTGGCCATTCTTGAGTCTAAAGAATATTCTAGCCATGGACACAGTATCCGGAAATTTCTTGTAAAAAAATAATTTTAGGCTCTCGTTATAACATGAGGCTGTTTCAGTGGAAACAAAGAGTCTCTTTCTCTTTACTTCATGAGAAAAAGGGACAAAACAGTCACATCTCGCCCTGCTGTCTTTCTTCCTCTTGTCTGGCTACTTCAGGAAGTCCTTTGCAAACTGCCAGAGCGGAAACCACAGGGTGTATGTGTGTGTGTGTGTGAGTTTGTGTCTGTGTGCGTGTGTTTCTTCAGCCGAGACCACTGCCTCTCAACTGAAGCTTCAACACTCACTTTGTTCAATTAGCAAAGCAAGAGACACATTTTAAACATTCAATATTTTAAATGAAATATAATGTAAAGCACTATTGTGTTGTTGTGATTATTTATGTCTGCTTGGATGTCTGCTTGTGTACTTGACTCATAATTCACATTGTCACAAAGCAGTTGCATGACAACACCGAGGGAACACTGTACTGAAAGAGTTTTATCTCTACTGTCTCCACTGGACTTCAATCTATAAAAAATCATTCTAGCAGTGATCATAAGATATTTTGTTATATTTTGTGGCCTCAGTCTAGATATCATGATATCAGCGCCCTCAGCAAAATCACAACAGTACTGTATAACTTTTTACTTGATGATCCCATCAGACAATTACAATAACAATTAGATCACAAAAAGTTCAGTATGAGCTCAAAACAGCTATGCTTTACATTGGTGTCAATTTGACAAAATGTATTATAATTCAAGAACAAAACAAAACAACGTGATGATAACAGCTATGCTGATAAATTAACTGGGCTGGTAGTGACAAAACAATGTCAAGTATTGCCTTTCGCCCAACTTGCGACTTTTGGTTCTAAAAACATTCTCAGAATTGTACAATGCAACCAATACAATGTTTTAGTAATGTTTTCAGCTGCAAGTTTTCTTTTAGTTCCCAGAGCGTTCTTCTTAAAGTTAGGGAAACATTCTCTCTAAACATAAAAAAATGTTACAAACTTTTTTTTAAATTGTTAACATATCACATGACATTACATTTTCATTTTTTAAAAAGTTCTGTAATCTCAGGCCTCAATACCATGCTCTGAATGTTGCTTTTAAAATGTTGTTCCTTTGTTTTATGTAACACTGTGGGAATGTTTTATAAAAACATCATTCTATGATCTGTCACCTTTCAGCATAACTATAACATTGTGTCTTAGTCAGCTTTTAAATATGGACGTTATTTGAAATGATTAATATCCTTAAAACGTTCTATGACTATTAGATAAAAATGTTTTCGTTAAAACATTATTTCAACTATCAAAACACAACATTATTGCATTACAGCTAACTATTGTAACGTTTGCCAAAGTTGTGGGAATGTTCCCTGCTAGCTGGGTCTGCTTTGTTTTTTTATGCATGGCACTAAAACTTGAAAGAAGTTCAAAAACAACAACATCAGTGCTACATCTTCCATTGTTGTCTTTCTAATAAGCAACCTTGGATCAAATCCTCACAAGGATTTGTAAAGTTTGGAGAGGCCCCACATTACCAGTTGTTAAGTTATAATCCTAATCAATAGCAAAAATTAGCAGAAAGGTTGTTGTCAATGTTGTAGTGGCATTAAAGGAATACTTTGACCCCAGAGATGATCATTTGTATATTAGTTATTCATCCCATCCTGCATGCCTGGATGGTAAACAAAGAACCCAAGAACACAGAAAATTCTGAATGGATTGAAGTTATAGGGGTTAGCTTTTAACAATAGCAAAAATATTAACTCTGAACTCTGAGCAAATTGATGTGATTTCTTTCAAAAATGTGGGAAAAAGGCAATGAGCAACTTGCCAAGAAATGTTCAACAATGTGCAAGTAATTAGTTGATTTACAAAATCATATATATTTATAATTATCATAGCTACATATTTAAAATTATGTTACAGAATTATAATTTTTCAGCAGTTTTTCAGTTTATCTCTTTGTTGTTGTTTTCTTTTTTTTAAATTCTATTATTTTCCAAATAATTTTCTTTTTACTCATTTCTTGCTAATTTGGGGTAATTTCTTCTTTCGTTGCTCATTGCCCATGTTTTTCGACAGTTTGCTCAGGTTTCAAAGGCTTAAAACATTTCTTCACAAAGTCTTGTACAACTCCTGCAGTATGATCCAAGTCTAATTTATTCAGTTGCATGCTCAGTTCTTCCCAAACACAAAACCAGTTTTGTGAAAATCTTATTTAAAACACCTGTGCATGAGAGTAGTGTAAAGTGTGTAGATTTGAAACTCTGCTTATGCACTCCACTAAAATACTCAGTCATGCTATTCATCTGTGCATGAAACTGTTTAAGCTTAGACAGTTCACACTACACACCTGTCATAGTTGATAAAATAAACATAAAATGGCTGCACTGTTCACACCACACAACCTGCAGTGTTGTAATTTTCATCTTGAAGTCGTTGTGGTTTTCACACTACATGACTGACCAGCGACAGGAGGTCACACGCTACAAAATCTCTCATGTCATGTGATGCGCTGGTCGACCCACAGTCCTGGGTGGGGGGATGCTAACTAAAAGATGGCAGAATCAAAAGGCGACAAAACAGTGTTCAGACAAATCAGGTTGAAACACTGTGTGCAGTAGTCAATCTTCCACCTTCTCTTCCCATCTCTGTCACTCTCTCTCCCTCTAAAACACACATGTCCTCAGCCCATTTCACGCGCTCGCATTAATTTTAGCTCACTGACAAATCTTGATATTTTGCCTGCTCGATAATCACAGTAAAGTAAGGCCTAAGTGGTGTAGTTTAAGTTAGGAATTATGCGGGAGGTGTTATAAATTGTAAGGTTTAAGTGAAAAGTCTTAAGTTTGGTAAGTACTAAGCATACAAGTGGATAAATAAGACATGGATTATGCTGCATGATTTGTGTGAGAGCTTGTAAACAAGTGTTTTGATATAATCTTACTGCTAGTATATGCAGACCCGTATATCTGTCCCCCTCTCTCAGTGACATAAAGAATGCCCTCACATAAAACTGGTCTGTCTCTGAAGTAGAAAGATGCAAATACTTTTAAAGTTGGTGCTACATGGCCAGAGAAAACAGAGAAAAAGAGCTGTGGCATTGGGTTTTGCTTAATAGGTAGAAAACCTACAACTACCAGAATGCTAGTTGATGTACTGTGGACTGGTCTGTGTAAAATGCTGCCTTCATGTGCTCTTGAGAAATATTGTAACGAGCACATGAACGTCCCCCCAACGTCATAATTACGAGTGAGAATTTGGGAAATTTTGATGATACCCCATAAAAATAAGAATAAGTATGTGTATCACTAAGTGAACATGTTCTCATTTCAAGTCATCTACATACTATACTCTTGGTATCTTTCTGCATCTGCTGCTGACATTCAACCAGCACATTCAACCGACACTGGAAAGTCAACAAAAGCACATGGTTAGACGTGGGCTACAAAGGCTTGGGTTTTTAGGTTTAGGCAACACAAGCAAGTGGTTCCTTTTAGGAAAAAAACATCATGGTTTGGCTCTTCATTCCTATAGGAAGTGAACACCAGGTTCCTGGGTGAAAGTACGCGGTCATGCTGCCTTCATGAGCATGTGAATGGCCCTCCAAAGTCGTAATTGCAAGTGGGAAATTTGGATAATACTCGAGTTGCCAAAGTGTGGTGTTTGCATGAAGTTTCAGGGCAGCAGAAATGGTGAAAGCATGGAAATGGTGTCAACAATTGATGGTAGGTTTTTTGAGCCAGAGGTTTAATTACGTGTGAACTTGGTCATAATAGTAGATCTGTATTTGAAAATATATATTGTTTTCTTTGAGCTCGTTCTGGATATTGTGAACCCCGGAGAAATATGCAAAATTCTCACAGTGAAATGATTGGTTAAACTTGGATAGGATAGTTACAATTTTTCTCAGTTACAATATCGTCTCCCCCCTGGAACTGTTCAAATACATCACTAGCACAAATAACTCTACATGCTGTCTGGACCCTATCCCATCCACCCTCCTCAAGAACTGCCTCCCTGTTATCTCCCACCTCATCACCATTATCATCAACACCTCCTTCAGCACTGGCTCTGTCCCCCAACCTCTCAAACTGGCCTGTGTTACTCCTATCCTCAAGAAACCCGGTCTCGACCCCATCTCCTTCAGTAAGTACCAGCCTATCTCCAACCTCCCCTTCATCTCCAAAACTCTAGAACGTGTTGTTGCCACCCAGTGGAAAACACATCTCTCCTCCAATAACCTCTATGAAACATTTCAGTCTGGATTCCGCATTAAAAACAACACAGAAACAGCACTCTTCAAAGTTACAAATGATCTCCTCCTCTCCTCAGACTCTGGACATATTAACATCCTCATCCTCTTCAACCTCTCTGCAGCCTCTGACACCATCAACCAAGCTATCCTCCAGTCCCGTCTCCAATCCTCCCTCAACATCAATGGCACCGCCCTCACCTGGTTTAAATCCTATCTCACTAACAGACAACATTTCATCAAGATCAATAACTGCGCCTCCTCTATTGCCCCTCTGTCCCACAGTGTCCCTCAAGTAGGGCTGGGCAATAAAACTTAATGATATCAATTGCCAAATAACTTTTCCTCAATTGAAATATGAGACGTACTCGATAGAATTTCGATTGAACACATTCCAGCCATGTTTGACAGTGGCACGGCCAACCAAATGCAGTGAATGACTCTGACTCTAGAGTACAGCTGACTGTTTGATAACTGAGTCTAATGTGCTTCCACAGTGTTTAATTATCACAGATCAAACAGCTGATGGTCCAACAGCAGCACCACACTGCAACAGCCACATTTGCAGCAGTGGAAAGTGACTTCTTTAGACATCTATAGACTATTTGTTAGTTTCAGGTTCAGTCAGACTTTGGATGGAATTATTTAGAAACACCAGGACGCATCGCTCCGTGTCTCATCCAGCTGCTCGTGCTGAGCTTGTTATCAGTACCAGGGGCAGATGTAATATTTTGGGGGCCTAGGGCCACAAGCACATTACATTATTTTCACCCTTTCTTGAACTCGTAATGTTGGCAAGCTGTTGGCAGCTATGGGAGAAGTAGGCCAACTCAAAAGTTCTTTTTTTTCTGAGTAAAATGGTTAATAGCACAGACGTTTCACAAAAGACTCAAAGAAGTTCAGGTCAGAGTCCTGCAGTCAGGAGAGGTTGGCCTATTATCAGCACAATGCGCTTAAATTTACCTGAAGTTTGTTTGAGCTTTTAATTTTTATTTAGTGCTGGAAAGTTTAATAAATAATAATAAAGCATATGTTTATTACACTCCAACACCATGGTCAAATGAAACTGTCAGTGAATTATGATATCTTCATATCTCACTTCAGAGTCAAAGGGGTCCTTTAAGCTTGACAGAAATAATGATTTGATATATATCGTGATATATATCGATAACGACTGATATGAAAAAAATTATCGTGATAAGACTTTTTTCCCTGCCCTACCCTCAAGGGATGGTGCTTGGTCCCCTCCTCTGTTATGCCGATGACATTCAACTCTAAATCTCAACCAAAACCATCTCCACTCAAATCCAAACCACTCTCACCGACTGCCTGTCTGAAATCAAAGTCTGGATACAAACAAATTTTCTTAAACTGAACTGTGACAAATCTGAACTCATTATTATTAACACAGTCCTCTCCTTTCAACCCCACATTAATCAAATTACCAAAACTGCATTCTTCCACCTCCTGTCTCCACCCATCTCTCTCCCTCTCAGCTGCTCAAACTCTCATTCACGCCTTTGTCACTTCCCATCTTGATTACTGTAACAGCATCCTCTTCAGTTACAGCTTCAAAGCTCTGAATAAACTACAATACATCCAAAACTCTGCTGCCCGACTCCTCACTCAAACCTCTTCCAACAACCACATCACCTGAAAAAGTGCACTATAAATAAAATGTATTATCATTATTATTATTATTATTATTATTATTATTATTATTAATTCATTTCACACAATTAACTACAAACACAGCCAGAAGATATACAAAAACACTTGTAAAATACTTACAGGAATTTTCCATTTGTACGGGAGCCGTTTTGAAGCCTGGGCTCAGAGTCCTCTCTGGTTATCGATCCATGGAACCAGGGCATTTTTTCATGTGCCGTGGTGGAGATGAGCTTCTCCAGCTGAGGCCTCTGGCTGATGATGGCCTGCTCCAGAGCTGCTCCCTGCACATACACACGAGCTATGTGCATACACTTATAATGACAATATGAAGGCCAAGCCTTTTCTCACCTGTTTTCAACAGTATTATTACAGCAACCTCTACAGTTACCGTTTCCATCTTTACTCCTGCCAAGGAGGTTATGTGTTCAGTTCATTTTACATAATCAAATGTAAAAATACAATGACTCCATATCACAATCCACATTCACGGGTACAAGTTATCCTCTGCATAACCTACACATGGAGCTGGTAGACCCTTCTCATTCCGAAGACATTAAATACTGCCGCTGTTGATGTGATTTTGGGATAAGGTCCTGACACAAAAAAACACTTTTCATGTCCACATGAAAGGTCGTTGGATGGGGTCAGCTGAGAATGCTGCTGCACAGAACCGTTCGCAGTGTTATTATACGCCACAGGACGGTTGGACGGCACCTGCCACGGCAGCATGATACACAGATGGGTGGCATTAGTTGAGAATGCAGCCGGATGGAACCTGTCGTGTCTGCATAATACACCGCTGGATGGTGTCACTGCCGGTACTGATGTCATATAGTGAGCATAAAGGTCCCTATAGGGCAGGCAGGAAGGGCGGTGGATGAATCCAACACTATTAACTTTCATTTCCGGTGTTTGCTTCCCATCTGAATGTGATGTCTTTTTTCTTCTTACCATGTGCCTATTTTGCCTAAACCTGACCATCTGTGCCAGCATGTGCGTTTATAGATGTCCTGGAGTTGGCTGCCATGTGTTGCCATGTGCTTTTGTTGACAATACACGGAAGCTGCATCCCCAGAAGGTCAATAGCAGAAACAAAGGGATACAGATACAAAAGGCCACTGTGACGACTTGGGATGAGAATGTGTTGGAGCTGCTTTTTCTCAAACTATAAAGGTATGGCGACTCACGCATTAAAGTCTGTGGTTTCTTAGACCAATTCACTGCCCCTCCTGCCTGCTCTATAGATGCCCTCATGCTCCTTATATTATGTTGTTACCAGCAGCATTTTAACCTGACACTGTCCTGCTGTGTTCATGTAGACGCAACAGGTTCTGTCCAACTGTATCCTGAAGTGATGCTGCCCGTCCCCTTATCATGCTAGCTCTGTCCGTCCAGCAGCATATCATATGGACGGGAAAGGTGGCTTTTTGTGTTGGGATGTAGGGCTTAAAGCACCAACAAAGCAGCAATATTTAACAACTTCACAAACTTTAGAGGTGATAGCACATTTAGTAAATCTTGAGTTGGACAGTTCATTGTCAACCTTGGAAAAAGTAAATTATCTCAAGGTCCACAAGTGTTCTTTTTAAACCATCCGAACGGTAGAGTAATTTTTTTCAATCATCAGCTATTTAACTATTTTGTAAAATAATGTTAGGAAAACTACAGTTCATTACAGCTTCAGTTTTATTTTTTGTATTGCCATCTCTCATTTGCATTCACCAAAGTGATTACTGAGACCTGGAAACACAGAGGTCTCACTAAAAAGAAGTAAGAAGGGTCAAGAAACACAATACTTAAAATGCCACTCAAATTATATGTTGTTAACACCCCTCTTCGTCTTGTAGATATCCTAACTGGCTTTGACTTCCAGGGTAGAGTTAAAACTAACCTGCAGGTTCCATGTCTGCTTCACATACTCTCGGATCAGTTTCTCCTTCAGGTCCTCAAACGGCCCCACCTTTGGCTGCATGTTCTTGGGCCTGTTGCAGGGTTTCTTTAGCAGACACACAAGGCCATCCGTCTCCTGGGAGTGGTAGTCGATCACATCCACAGGGCTCCTGTGGCTTTTACCTCCAGCGATAGCATATGTGTCATTGGGTTCTCTTTCAATGGTGTAGTGGTAGCAGCGGCCTGAATGCAACACAGACAGTGCAAAGCCACCCAGATAGTTTCGGCTTTGCCGTAGCAGGTACAGGCCGTTACTTGTGCCCCCCTGCTGCAGGTAGTCCTCTGCCTCCTCCCTGGTGATGTTTCCATAGAAGAATGGCAATGCATTCACCTCGTCAGCCATGTTGGCTTCTGGATAGTTGACCCCCTCTCAGCCACCAGGATGCAATTGCCCTGAAAAACAAAAGGAAAACCAGAAACAATCAGGATTAATTGCACTGTTGGCACTAGTCGACTTTTGTCTTCTTTTCATCGTCTGATTCAGCATCTTATAGTCTGGCAGTGAGAGAAATCACTCGACCGGCAGTTCAGCTCAGTCCACCAGAAGGAAAAAACAGAAGAGAAAAGCAAACAAATGACTGAAGTCACTCGGACGTGAAATTAAAACAGACTTGTTATATTAGGTAAGATTATTAGATCGAACTAGGATTTAAATATTTTCTTCATTAAACTTGTGTGACACTGAGTAAATCTGCAGGATTATTTTTTTATCCATTGAGCAGAAATAGTTTATAATATTTTTAATGTTTACTAGCGTATGGTGAATATTATTTGTTCTTTCAACATTGGGTTGTGTTGTGTCACCACTTTGTGTCCTTCTCTCCCCTCTGCTCCTCCGTCCACTCACAGCCCACATTACTCACCACAACCTCCATTCTCATGTCCTCGCTGACCTGCTGACTTCACATCTCATTTTCACTCTCAATATCTGATCACTAATGTTCCACAGAGACAGCTTTCAAAATATATCAGATTAAACTTTGAGCTGATTTGCGAGAACCACTAAAACAGATATTTCTCTCACTTACAGAACAGCGCACAGTCTTTAACCTGAAGGCTCCAGCCTGCAAAAAGCTCAGTCAAAAAATGGTGACTGGACTGTATTTCTACCGCACTTTGCACTTTTATCACTTTTCTTTTATATTTTTTCTAAAGAGAGCACAACTCACTTCAGAGCCACTCATTCATCTCTACACACACACTGAAACAGAGAAGTCGCATGAAGTGTTGGGCTGCACATCAGGAGCAGTTTGGGGTCTAACATTAGCTGTCACACGGCGGTCTGCAAATACACCACGTACTGACAGTTACAAATGTGCTGGGACACATAACAGCAAACTGTGCTTCCTTCCTAATTTGTTTTTAAGCCCAACAAGGTCTTTGTTGTTTCAGATAAAAAATAACCTCAATGTCTGATTTTTTTTCGCTTCCAGTTGAAGTAAATGTCTTTAATCTTTTTTTTTAAGATTATGTTTTGGGGCTTTTATTGCCTTGGAAGAGAGAGAGAGAGAGAGAGAGAGTGAAAGGGGGAGACATGCAGCAAAGGGCCAAGGCCGGAACTGAACCCACAGCTGCTGCGGCAAGGACATAACCTCTGTACATGTGGCGCTGCTCTATCCACTGAGCCACTAGGCTTTAATCTTTTTGAATGGACTTAGTACAGAAACGTCTGCCTGTCCAGAAAAAGCAGCCGTCCTGTCAAAGTTGCAGCAAATCTAATTAAGTAAGTCTGCTCCAGTTTTTCTGATATTTTAACGAAGTGACTCCTAAGAACCCTGAGGTTATTAGGGCGTAAATATAGATGATGCAGGCAGAGTGGGTTCACTGGGGCCCGGGGTTTGGGGGACCTGTAGAGAGAACGCGACCTTGCCAGTGACTGAGAGTGCCCCAGGGGAACACACCTGTGTTTAAAAAAGAAAAAAAGATGTTGTGATGTTGACACTGTCCAACAACATTATATACTATATTATATTTCGATTATATTGATACAGACAAGTATCATTTCTTAATCACATATCATTCTGTTGTGCACTGCTGCTGCACTGCTATTAATTAAACAAATCTCACTTTACCTAGAAGGTGAAATTGTGAAATTGTCCTTAAATCTTTCCTGTATTCTTTTTCCTGTCGTGCATATCTTATTATTATTATTATTGTTGTTGTTATTGTTATTGTTATTCATTTTATTTCATTTACGTATTTATTTATTTATTTATTTTACTTCCCTAGTTCTTCATCTGTTTGTTTTGTTTGATGTTTCGAAAGTTTTCTGGTCCTGAAGAACAAAAACTGTTCAAGACCAACAAAGTGCTGAAAATGTTTAATTTGAACATCCATAATTTTAAGACTCAATCTCTACATGAACAGCTCTTAAACTGACCTTGTGATGAGATTTTTGTATCAAAAACTTCAGGTTTGCCCTTTTTTTTAATAAAATATGCAACACAATCGCCAGCAAAAAGTGATGTTTCTGAAACCATAGTTTGCCACATAATGTGGCGGATATATTAAAACCTTTCGTTTCAACAGTACTGTTTTGGTGGTCTGCCGCCTGGCAGGCATCTGCATAACTGCCATGTCATTCATTGTCCTTGTCACCTCCTGATGACAAAGTCAGCTTATATAAATATTATATTATATATTATATATATATATACTGCATCACTTCAAATACGCTGAGATGATACCTGTGCAACATGTAAATGTAACATATTTATTTGCAGAAATGTACAATGCCAACATTTATATTTACATTAACATTTACTCCTGGTTATAAAATTTCTTAATAATGATCAAGATTCAAAGTTTAGTAAAGTAAAGCAGCTATACTTTAGACCTTTATGTGTCTCATCAGCCTGACCTCACTGTGTTTCTCTGCTGATCTTTAGGTTTAAAATTAACTACAGCTGTATAATCAGTGACATGTACTCAAAACCAATATGAAAGTACCTCTTTTGGAGCTAAATGGCTGCTATAAAGATAAATTATTATATCGCATCAAAATACTGTTTCTATAGTAGGATCATTCAGCCCCGTCTAACAAAAGTGCTTAATGGACTGCTTTTCTAGTCTTGGTGACCACTCAGAATGCTCTTACAGTGCAGGCATCATTCACACACACATTCACACACTGATGTATCATACAAAGTGCCACCTGCTCATCACATAATCATCAAACGTTCGCAATTTAGGAGATCAGTATCTTGCCCAGGGACCAGACTGGGTTCTAGACTGCTTTGAACGGGAGGGCAGTGAGAGATGTTGGTGGGTAATATGAGTTATTCTTTAGGACTGTATACTGAACTGTTTCTTGTTTTAATCCAAAGCCAAATGAGTATCATTTTTTTAAAGGGTTTAAGGACATGTGGGGCTTAGACCTGACCTCAGTAAGGGGTTGCAGGGGAATCCTCCCCCAGGAAAATTTGTTTTATAAACAGGCTCAATTTTGTGCTTTTTTATGCACTCTGGCAATGACACTCAAGGGCTGGTGGGCCAAATCTAGTCCCAGATAGGGTGCTGGGTGGCCCTCTAACCATTTTGTGATTCACACTGGAAATTGTAAGTATACATAAGGTGCAAGGGTGCACCCCGACAGAGGTCCTACATAAACCCTAGAATCTTAGAAATGTCTTAAAATCCTTGAAAAGTCCTAAAATCTTCAGAATGTTCTAAAACTTGAGAAATTCCCTACAATCCAAAAAATGTCCTAAAATCTTCAAATTCAAGGAATATCCTAAAATCCTAAAAAACTTCCTCAAATCTATAAAATGTCCTAAAATCCTAGAAATGTCAAAAATCCTTAAAATGTCCTAATTTCTAGAAATGAATTTAAAATTTAAAATTTCCTAAACTTTTAGAAATGTCCTAAAATCTTTAAAATGTCCCAATTTCAAAAAATGTCCTAAAATCCGAGAAATGGAAAACATGTATGGGGCTGCTATGACTGGCCCCTGACCTCCTGTCATTTTGCAGAGGTGTTTCTCTATCTACAGCCAATCATGAGCCCACAAACATTCACAATAGAGTCATGAGTCCCGACATGATTAATATGGTTGGAAAGACGCAAAGACAAGGTTGTGCTACACACACCTGTACACATAAATTCTTGTTTTTATTCATTATTTATTCTGAAATAATGCATATATATTTATACCTTTATCCATTTGGCCTTAAACTGTTATTGAAATGAAACTGATGATCTGATAAGTTCAGAGGGAACTGCTGACAACTCAGACATCTCAAGTGTGACAAGTGGAGAGTAGACATTTTTTTAGGGGGTTTAAAAGTATTTCCCTCTAAAATATAGTGAAGTCAAAATATTAACCCTTTACAATCTGGATCGACATCACTTTTCTTGTGCTGCATTTGGATGCCTTTGGCAGGTATTTTAACCTTTGAACCCTGAGCAAATTGTTTGAATTCTTTTAAAAAAATAGTAAAAAAGGCAATGAGCAACTTACAGAGAACGTCTCACCTATTGAAAAAAATTAGTTGGTTTAGAAAAATATTTTTAAAAGGCTAGGGGAACTTGCTCATAAAGCTATATCTATAATAATAAGAATAATATCTTTAAAATTATGCAGAATAATTATTATTTTTCAAGCACTTTTTTTCCAGGTCATTTCCATGTGTTTACTGGGTTTGTTTTTTTTTTTTACCTTGAGGCGGGGTTTTGTGCTAATTTGCTGATTTTTTTTAGGAATTGTTCTTGTTCTTTTTACCAACTTCTCACAAAGTTTTGGGTCATTTCTGCTTAAGATGCTCATCTTCTCATCTTTAATCTCTCTTTTTTTTTTTAACAAATTAAGCCAGTTGGCTAAGGTGTCAAAGAGTTAAGTAACAGAAATGAAAATATTAAAGTTCTTGAAATGTCCTTAAATCCACTGTTCAAGACCTGAACAAACTCTATTTTTACTCATAAGAATAAAAGCGCCTCCTCGTCATGTTACATATTCAAGTCCTAAATATGAATTTGATTTCTAAGAAAACTCTTTTAGTCTCTCTCATTGGGGTAAATTAATAAAGAGTGGTATAAGGTCAATTAACACGTGAAATGATTCTATGATGTTATATGTTTATCATTAATTTCCTGAAACAAGAACAGCTGCTCTGAGCGTGTGGCAGATTTTTCTTGTTTTATCAAAATTGAATCAGCAAAGTGAGCAATGAAATGACTTGAGATAAACCCAGTGAAAAAAGGAAGTGTTATTCTTCATTTTGAAACAAGGAACTGTGATGGTGAAGTCCAAAAAGTCTCTAACCAGACATAAAGAAAACCCAAAAACGGCACTTACTGTGTGCGATGTGGTGGAGTGTTTGCAGAGTGTTGGTCCTCCTGTCGTTTGGTTCTTTCAGTTCTTCAGCATTTCAGCTGCCAGTGGTCTGAACATGTGAACAGATCATCTTAAAGCGAGCCAGCACCTGACAAAAATAATAAGTTATTGTCACACACATGAAAGCAGTCAGTCACTGATGATGATCCCGCCTGCGTTTCCCAGTTGGACCACATGAACAGTCACTGGGCGGACTGGTACACAGCCACTGTGTGGACTGCTTTACAGTGAGGTGGTGCAGCGCAGAAGCTTCCTCATTTCAACGACTTCCTTGACAATTTAATTCTTTTACTTCCCTTTTTTTTTATCTTAACACTGACCACCACGTCTGCTGCTCACAGGAAATGATGTGACAAACGTGATGACTCAAATGACGGCGCAATTAACCTAAAGATTACTCAGATGGATTTCATTATATTTTTTTAAATATATTTTTCGATGAGGAAGAACCTTGTTGACCTTGGAAACAGCAATGTTGATGGACAAAAAATATCTTGAGAAAAAAAACAAGAAAACTGTACTGAGGGAGACCCTGCACAGCAGCTGGAAGCTTCAAGCATCTAATTACTGGACCTCAAATTTTTTTGTCTTTTGATTTTTGGCCCTACAGTGTCTAGATAATCTGGTTTGTAAAATAACATATAATGTGTTTTTTGTAGGTTTTCCATTAGCTAACGTCTATTAGTCTAAGTTTTTGGTTTAGGAAATTTGCAATATGACAAATGTCAGTAAGTGTTAACTTGTTTTTATTTTTCATCCATCATTAGGTTTTATGTTTTATATTTGTCTGATTTTAACTGCAAAGGTGTAGATTTCAGGGGGGACACAGGGGATATGTCTCCCTCAGTGATAAGTACATGTATTTGTCCGCCCCAATAAATACATGAAAGTAGCAGAGAACTTTTATGTATATCAAAAACTGATGTAGAAAAGGCACACATTGGTACGCAGGAAGTTAAGTGTCTGACACTCAAATCTGCTTGCAGAGGATCTCTAAACCCTCTGTTTCATATGGGCCCCCCACTACACAGTGCTGAAACTAAACCGATGCACTTGCATTATGGTATAAAAATGATTTTGCTGGAATCATGCAGAAGATTAAAGGTATTTTATATTACGCTGACAATATGTGGTAATGACTAATCTAATATGGATTTTAATATTACAAACTGGGAGCCAGTCATGTGTATTTATGATATATGATGCTGGTAATTGTTAATACCTAATAAAACAAAAGGGAAAAAAGATATGTATAGACTACGCTGTCTGCAGAATTTAGACTGTCATCTGTGCAATTATAAATTATTAAAATTATTACTGCAATAATTAAGCAATTTAATACTTTTTGAAATGTAATTTAAAATCTAAATGTTTCAAATCAAAATAAATAATAAATGTATTTAGATGAAAATTTATTTTATTTTACAGCAATAACAAAATATAAGTATGTCTTTTTTTGCTTGTCTTTCTGCTCATGTTGTAATAAGATTATGAATTTATCTGATTGCACAACTGCTCAGATCCATTACCTTTGAAAAAATTATAATACCACAGTGTAAATCTGCTCTGTTAGTCTACAAGTAAAAGCCACACATTTCACATTTTATGGGGTTTAAATATAACAAATAAAATAGTAATGGTTATATAAGAAACATTTCTAGTTATTACCGATGTCTTAAGCAGCTTTTCTAGGGTCAGGGTGTTACTAATTTTAAATACTTTACATACTGTTGGGTAGTTTAACCATATGCAATACATTATATAATATTCTACTGAATCTATGAATAAAGTAACTAGCAACTATATACAGTAGTAGCTGTTAGGTATATGCCTGAAATTTACCTCCAAAGAGGAATTGTAGGTTAAGGTGTGTGTGTGTGTGTGTGTGTGTGTGTGGGGGGGGGGTGTTATGGATATATTAACAGATTTAAAATTTATTATTACAATTTGTTTTTCCATTTAATAATGCGTCTTCATATTCTTACTCACTGTCATCCATGCTGTTAAGGCCATATAGACTGTGTGTGTGTGTGTGTGTGTGTGATATTCAAACTCGCTGTCATCTGCTGTCACTAAAGACAAGCCTCTATTAAAGCCATATAGACGGTGTAAGTGAGTGTGTGCATGTGTGTGAGTGTGTGTGTGCGTGTGTGTGTTTGAATGTTAGCACCAAGCAGTGTAAGCAGGAAGTTAGTGAGTCACATGTCATGAGCAGAACATGTTTACCAATCAGGAAGTGCCCGTGGCTTTCGTGTGTTTAACACTCGCTGAACACTGCCCCAGCCTTTTGCTGATTGGTAGTTTCATGGTTATGGTTATGCGTAGGTGTATGTTAAATTAAGGGTTGGGGTACGCTCTGTTGTTATGCTAAGATTAAGTTATGGTTTGGGGTTAATCATGTTTTAATGCTTACTTATAAATTTGGTACATCAAGTTTGATGTATGTATACTGTGCGATGATAAACGCCTACTGAATCACAGCCTACGTCATAAGTCATTAACATCAATATGCAAGAACAAAATGTCATCAGGGGTGTGTGATCATCTATGGCACTGTAGTGGTGAGTGATAATGGACACAAACATGAATCAAGCCTTTCCTATGATGGCATTTATGTGGGTGGAAGAAAGTCTGAGGAAGAGGAGGAGGAGAAGAATGTGGACACAGTCCTAGCTGGGGAGAAGAGGCCAACTTGACATGCCAATTTTGCAACAAGAGCTTAAAATAAGTATTAGTATCTGCTAGTGTTTAACATGTAGCAGCGTCACGCTGATCAAGTCGTTATTTCATTTGCCAATTTTGTTGGGTGGTTAGCAGACGTAGGTCATAACAGCAGTACCACAGTGAGATGTTCATCCTAAATTTCTGACACTGTCAAAATTTGATCCCAGGCTGTCTTTGTTCACAAGACCGTGATAACGGCCGTCCTTAAACCTCTCTCACTGTGTGACGTAGAATCACCGTTTTACAGCCCATCCAAAGATATCGCAACGCTTCTTTGTTCATCTTTCATCTGGAACAGCACAAAATCACACCGTAGAACAGGATTACAGGGTAGTTTAAATTAGGGGTTGTGGCCATGTTGTAATGCTTTTGCAATTAATTTTGATTAATTAATCACGGATAAAATAATGCATTAAAAACAATTAATGATTATTAATTGTGTTCGGTGAAGCCCTTTGACCCGGTGCGTCACTGAAGGCCACAGTGGCTTTGTAACATGAATTTTTGTGTCATCGGAGTACTTCAAGCCTGAAATATCACCTCAACACAAAGCATTTAGCAGTGAACCCAGAGGCCCGAGCTCGCACAGCCTCTGATGCTAGCGCCAGCCTCTTCAAGCCACAATGAACCAGGCATTCAGACGCAAACTGAATAAGTCTGCCTGTGACCATCTAACTAACTCACTGCAAAATAGTTTACAATGAACTGCAGAGCAGTTTAGATGGTAGAGGACAGGCAGTTACCATCTTACAAGCCACCATTGAGATGCACAATTGTGTCCAAAATCCAGCAGCTTTTGGCACAGAATAGAGGAAAAAAAAATGTAGGAACGGGGCCTGAATATACTGTGCTGACTGGGGATTATCGGACTGTAGTTATTCACTCTGCCAAAATTTAACTGAATGTTATTTTTTAAAATACTTTCAGAGCAAAAAATGATGTATAAGATTATTTTAGATTAATTAGTCACAGAGCATTAATTTGATTATTTTTTTTAATCATTCCACAGCCCTACCTGGAATGCTTAAAGTGTACATTAAGTTAAGGGTTGGGGTTAGCCATGTTGTAGTGCTTAAAGTGTACATTAAGTTAAGGGTTGGGGTTAGCCATGTTGACATACTTAAAGTTAGGGGAAGGGGTTATGCAATTATTGTGAGAAGAAAGCACATAAAAAGAGAAATACAAACATGAGTATCCACACTGTTCATGTGTTTGTGTGGCCTCCATTTACATTTAAACCTTCTTTCCTGCACCCCAGCACCCCAGCAGCACTTCACAAATGTACTTGCATCATTATTGTGATCACACCAATTTCACCAGGCATACGTCTCATTCTTGAATGCCTTTTTTTCCTCACCTGTTACTCAAAACCATTATATACCCTTCCTTTATCAATACGAGTGTAACTTTGTGCAGTCTCCCGCAATTGTTATTTAACAATGGATTTATTTGTCATTTTTTATTGAGCCATGCCTGAAAAAAAAAGTTTTAAAGGCCCTCCAACATAATTGATACATCAAATTCTGTGTTAATCCTCATAGATGTCTGCTATGATTTTTCCTTTTGTTAGCTTTGTTATTCAAGGATTTATTTTTGTTGTTACACAAAAGTGGATTACACAATGCGGTATAGCTTTAACCTCCATGTTACACACACAGCTACTAAAATTTATTAAAATATTTAAATTGGATTGGAATATAAAGACTAAAACAGGAGATAAAATAAAACTATAGAGCAATATCATGAGTAAAAGACACACACACACACACACACACACACACACACACACACACACACACAGATACAACGATCTACATCACAGTGTGGAAGAGAAGTGAGAAGAAAAACAGAGAGGTTATCTACAGCACAGCATGGGGGAGATTGTGCAACACAGTGACATTTGAAGCTAGCAGGCCACATGCAGACTGAGGTTCATCATCAAGGTGAGGTGGTTCAGGTTTGTTTGGAGTTGATGCGCTGAGGAATGGAAAATCTCACCATCTGATGTCTACGCTATACTTTGTTGTCTTTGTGCTGCAGCTTTACTGCTCACGTCTCTTCCCACTGAAGGAAGTGACCTGCCTTCACTTCCTCAGCTGCTCTTACTATAGAAACGTGGCCTTGAAGGGCTACATGGGTCTTGATTGAATAAACCATATAAGAATCACACTTACCTACTCAGAACTATCAACAAGTATGTGAAATGTGATGACTTTGATGACTTCTGCAGCTCCATCACATGCAAAGCTCTCAATCAGTCCATCAGGGCTCAGTTTAATTTCAGCAATAATTAAATGGATAAGGTTTTGTTAAGATGCAACTCCGATATTCCAAAACTTCCCATCAGAATCTCATGTACATAAACTAAACTCCTTACAGGTTAGGCTACGTTTAAGATACGGTAAGACTTAATTAATCCTATGATGGGAAAATTCACACGATACAGAAGCTAAAGAGTCATAAACAAAAGGAAAATGGGAAAAAGTGATTGAGTGGTAATAAACATATTACAAAAGTAAAAATTAGATAAAATAAAAAAAAAGTCTCACTTATACAGATAATGTATATCCCATGTATATGTATATATATATGTGTGTATGTGTGTGTGTGTGTGTGTGTGTATAAAGATTGATAGATGCACAGGATAACTGTAATACACACATGGTGTGTGGCATTTGAACTGTAAAATATATAAATATATGAAGATTAAAGGTGGGAAAATATTGTACAGGAATGTTACATAGTATAAATATAAGGGATATGGGTAAGGATATGCACACGCATGCACACGTGTGCACACACACGTAAATATCTATCTACATAAAATGTTAATTATGTGTGTGTGTGTGTGTGTGTGTGTGTGTGTGTGTGTAAAATATAACCTAAGATATTTGTAATGTTCAAATTAGCTGTCATCAACAGTGTTCTGCTATATATTCTGACCATAGACAGTCTATGATGCTAACATGTTAACTTTGCTCCATGTGGCTCCACCTTGAGGAAAAACAGAACTTTGACGATCAATAGGAAAACATTCTTCCATCAATCAACCTGGGTGTGAGAAAACATTTTGATATCAGTGTTTTGATGGATAATCATGGCTGTTATAAAAAGCAACAACACCGCCCCTGAAAAATCTTCCAGCACACACAGTAGAATCATGCCATTAGCTTACCATCAACAGAGAGGCTCACTATCATGTTTCAGCTAAATCTAAACCTATTGGTAATTATCTATCTAATCTAATATTTATTTTAATGATATTCATTTTTTTTCCAAACACAGCCACCCAACCAGTGACCAGATACTACAGTCAGCCCATAAGCCACAGGGATATATTTTAAGAAGACATGCTTGACAGAGCTCAATTAGAGCAGAACAGTTATGCACACTGAATAAATGTGTGATGAGTTCCTCAAATTATATGTATGTTCACATTACAGTAAGTCCGTCTTTGCAAGTTGCAGTTCTCTTTTTGCATCACTCAACTTCCTGTTTTCTATTATTAAAAATTATCTTCAAATGGTGTGCCTTAAAGATGTTTTCTTGTTTTGTTTTGTTTTCTTATTAATCATTTTGTGCTATACACTTAAATTATTGGTTTGTGTTTATTTTTGTTTCTGGTTAGAAAAAAAAACTTCAACTGGTAACACAAAAAAATAACTTGCTAACTTGATCAACAAAAAACTCATTAATTCATTTATGTGTTACCAACCAAGTACTTTCAAGTTTGTTAGCAATTCTGTTTTTCAGTCATTTTACTGTCAAGAGCAGAAACCAATTCTGTTCCTCAGAACAAAGCTTAGTATTTTAGTCTCAACCCATTTTATTATTCATAACCTAACTTTAACACTTTGATTCTCGAATCAAATATCTGATGGATGTTTAGATTAAACCAACTAGTTTGTTACAGCTCCTCTCCTGGTAAACATAAAAAATGACAAAGCACAGAACATACATGTTGTAAAAGGACAGAAAGACATTAAATGTTATAAGCCTGTTAGGGCTTATGAAACATTTCATGACAACAAAGAGATAATTGGAATGACAAAATCAAAATAGCAATGACAAAAGTGAAATCAGTTTAACTCCTTATATTTTATTGCACTCACACTTCCACTTTCCAGACACCTCTACAATCACTGATATTTGTCACCAGGCATCTGCAACAGCATCAACATATACAGTAAATATTAACAGCATCACTGATTTATATTACTGTACAAACACTCAACAGTGAAATTTAAACCGCTAACTACGTCCCTCTGATTAAAGGCACCATTTTCTGTGTGAAGTATGCTAAAAAACAAAATAGCAAAATATAGAAAACATACACAACATAACACAACACAAGTGAGTTAAAGAAATAAAAGTGTAAGATGATGTGATAATTAAAAAAAATCTACTATGCATGTAGTATATTGAAAATGAATCTTTTCTTTTTTTCATCTTGAAACATAGTGGCATCATGACAAAAAAAACAACAACTGCCATTTAAAGGGTTAACATCTTGAAAATGAATGAATATTTGATATTTAGGATTAGGACAAATGTTTAAAAAAATAAACTAAATTAAAGTAGAAAATAATATCAATGTATAATGTTTTTTTAAAGCTTGATTTTGAAATACAGATTTTGTAATAATAAAAAAAAAAAAAAATCTACTAGGCATCTAGTATATTTAAAATAATTAATTTTTTTGTTGTTTTTCTTTCCATCTAAAAACATAGTGGCATCATGACAAAAAGATGGCATTTAATGGTTATAATTCTGAATGAATATATATTCTGAATGATTAATGAATATTTGATATTTATGATTAGGACGTGTTAAAACAAAGTAACTTGACAAAAGTACAAAATAATCTTGATGTATAATATTTCTTTAAAGTTTGATTTTAAATAGCGCATTTGATGTGAAGAGCAATTCGAAAGCGTGTAACATTAAAGCAGGCCCTAAGCGTTAAATTTGTAATTTAATAACATATCCGTTACATGTTATGTTGCTAGTTACTAGTTACATGTTACTAGTTACACAAGTTGTGGACACTGAAGATGCCCACAACTTGTGTCTGTCCCTGGGGCCACTGGCAGGTTAATCAGACCCTGGTTTCTGCTCCATTTTTGCATTTGCATTGACACTCAGTGACACTCATTGCAAATGCATGCCCGTGCACATATATAGGCCTAACCTATGGCTTGTGTCTGTGTTTGCAGGAGGATAACCTCTCTCCTCTAGTGATGATCATCAGGGGACGCGGATCTGATTTGTCTCGGCGTCGTTTAATTTCTCCACCGGGGCATCAGCCGGAACCTCTGAGCATCCAGCTCAAGTCTTCTCTCTAACACTGTCCATTTCTGCGCTTTCATATTCACTGCTAAATGACATCCGGATGCAGAATGTTGTGGTTAAATATTTGGCGGTCACTCACCCTCCTGACTGCTGTTCCTTCACTCCAGGTGGTCGCTCTCTGTCACCCCATCATGAAAAAGGTGTTCTGTGAGGTCGCCTTTATGTAGTGTGTGTGTGATTCACTGATGTGAGCAGGACTGACGGAGTTGTCACAGGTCGGCAGGACCATCCTACTGCCTTTCACCTCAAATGTTCAGCTGCAGGATCTGAGCTTCCGTCCCGGAGCTGCTGGATTCTTGGATTACTTCCTATTGGTCCACAACCGTGAGTTAGTTTGGTTTTCTCGGATAAGGAAAGCATAACCCGCCCTTCTCTCACTCTGATTGGCTAGTGCTTGTTGCCTGTTGGTTAGGTTGGGAGCGAGATTGGTTAGGGTCAGGCTAAGCCAATCAGAGGCTGAGTAAGGCAGGGTAGGGCGGGTCATGCATCACTGTTATAAAAAAAAAATACATAACAAATCGCTAACCGTAAAATAATCACTTGTTCAATTTAAACCTTTAAAACTTGAGCAAAATGGCATGATTTTTTCTGCAGACACGGTAATAAGGCAATGAGCAATGAAAAAAAGAAATGACCCCAAAATAAGCAGCAAATTTGTAAAAAGTTGTTTTAAAAACAAAATACTTACTATATATTTTTTAATATGTTATTATGACACCTATACATACGTTTCTCCTAGCTTTTTAAAAATTATTTTTAAAATCCGGCAATTTCTTGCAATTTGTGGAATATTTCTTACCAAGTTGCTCATTGCCTTTTTTCCTATGTTTTTTTTTTTTCAAAAGAATTCGTACCAGACATCTGAAAGCAGAACAAGAGAAGTGATGTCATTCCAAGTTTCAGGCATTAGTGTTGCCTATGTTCATTATTTTATATTTTTGTCATTATCCCTAAAGTATGAATTTACTGTTTTGTTTTTTAAGCGGAAAATTTACATCAGATTTAAAATAAATGAATCATTCCTGTAATCACCAGCAGATGGTGGTGCTGCTACATAAGGAGTTGATTCTAACCAATGACGGAGAAACAGTTACTGTGGCCTACACTATGTAGTCTTTGATGTCACTTCATTTCACTTCTTTTAGGATGGCAGCCTGCAAAGGGCCCCCTATCACATGAAAAGCACACTTACATATGCATTGATAAAAATAAATAAATAAATGTAACCTAATAAAATAACATTTCCCCCCTTCTTCTCTTATTCTTCATTTCAGGTTTGAAGATTGGAGTTTAAGTCCATTACACATCCACCCATCCATCCATTGTCATTCACTTATCCAGGTCTGGATCACGGGGGCAGTAGACTGAGCATTCTAGTATGAGTATTGAGTATTATACTACTGAGTATTCTAGATGTCCCTCTCCCCAGCAATGCTTTTCAGCCCCTCCTGGGGGATCCTGAGGTGTTCCCAGGCCAGATGAGATATATAATCCCTCCAGCGTGTTCTGAGTCTTTCATGAGACCACCTACCAGTTGGACATGCCCAGAGCACCTCCAATGGGAGATGTATGTGTAATCTCATTCTTTCAGTCATTACCCAAAGCTCAAGACCAAAGGTGACGTCTGGGAATAGATGAACCAGTAAATTGAAAGCTTTACCATCCGGCTCAGCTCCCTCCTTACCGTGACAGTCTGGTGCAACGCCTGCATCACAGTGGATGCCGCACCATATTGCCTATCCATCTCACGCTCCATTTTACCCGCACTCGTGAACAAGACCCTTAGATACTTGAACTACTTTCTCCCAACCCAGCGGGGGCAATCCACTGTTTTCAAGCAGAGAACCATGGCCTCAGTGTTCGACGTGCTGACTCTGATCCCAACCGCTTCACAGTCAGCTGCAAACCACCCCAGTGCATGGTGTGATGAAGTCAACAGAACCACATCACCTGCAAAGAGCAAAGATGCAATTCTGAGGCCCCCAAACTGGATCCCTTGTGTTACACAACACATGACAATTGATATGGATATTTGTTTCCCCAGGTTCAGGGCACAAAAAAACTGAGCTAGAGGCCTGTAGTACTATTTATGGTACCCACACAAACAGACTGGACTAGTAAACATCACAGACCAGATAGGTGTGAGGATGTAGCAAGGACTAGATATACTGAGGTATAGATCAGTATAAACAACGACTCCTTTAGACAAAATGCAGTCTCATTTTTATAGCCCTGTTCTTTTTTTTTTTTCTCCAGATCTGTTCACAAAGATGATTTTAAGGTGCATGTGGTTGATATGATGTAGTCTGACCCTAAAATTAATCCCTGTGGATCATTTTTAGGGTTTAAAATTGATCCACAGGGATCCTAAAATCGATCCCTGTGGAACACCACATTTGAACACCCCTGGATCTGATAAGGTGTCATTGATATCTACATGCTGAATATGATTATGCGAACTTCCCACACCTACTTGTTGGTGGATCTGATACAATGCCTTCCTGAAAGATCTCCCATAATTATCATTATCACCTTTACTTTTTACTCTGGAATGTAAAATGTTAAATACATGTTTACCCTTCATGGAGAGTAGCGTTCACATTAGCCTGCAAATTGAATGTATGTCTGCTTGAATGTACTTGATCACTGTACCTAATTCCGTAGTTAGGCCTATATCTAAATTAACAAAAACAAAACCCTCTCCTTTTGTTTGTGTTACTTTTCCAACACATGTTTATAACCTTTTTTATGGAATGGTTTCTATTAACCCTTAAAATTGCACAAATCAAAACTGTGAATATAAAATACACCTAATGAAAACATGTATATTTCGAAAAAAACTCCCAATATTGATAACTTTTTTTTTTTTTAATTGAATCAGAATTGTGGTTTTAAAAATTCTAGATTTTTAAAACCGAGACTTCAATTATTGAAGTCTTATGCGATGCAATAACACTTCTTGTAGCACCTGCTGCATCATGCCTGAGGGAGCCAGTTCCTACTGATAAGCACATAGCCATAGCAGCATGTGACCTAGAAAAGACAAAAAAAGTGTTTCCATTGCAGTTCTGCTAAATATTGCTTTTTCAAATTGCCTAAAATAACACCTCATGTGAGTGTAAAAACTTTTTGCAATAGATTGGGTTTTTTTTAATTGACGTGTTTCCATTAGGTGTATTTTATATATGTAATTTCAATTTTCACAATTTGAGGGTTAATAGAAACCTGCCTAGTTTTACGAATAAGACAGAAAGGTATTGAAGTTAGCACCTCCAGCTTTAAATGACATTATGTATTTTATTTTTTTCAGAGGAAAACATTTTTAATGTGTTAAGGGCACTTCTCAACTCATGAATAATAAAAGGTAGGCCTATATCTACAGTATACAGTCACAATTATATTCCCACACAAGATGCTTTGTTTGCTGTCTTTAATCTTACCTTCCTCTGTTAACTTCTCTTCTGAACTGTGGACTTTAACCATGTTCTGTCTAGTTCCCCTCAACTTTTCAATCATTCCCTAAACTTTATCTTATGGAGTTGTTCTCCCAACACTTTAACAGAATCCTCTCCAACATGACCATTCTACTCATTTAATTGTTTTTTCTTATTAATGCTTGAAAATTTTCATAATCTAATACATTTCTTTAGTGAATGTCTTCTTTTTAACCCCATATCCTTCTTTACTAATTTTTCCAATTATTTGAGATACCCCCATTTGCATTTTGCAAATGGATGCTGTAACCTCACTTGACTGCAAAACAAATCGACCTATGGGTACAAATAAAGTAACCTGAATCTGAACCTGACATATCCAACCAAAGTCTGAATGACAATAACTAGTAACCTGCAATTTTGTTATGATGCTGTTACCTCCCAAATATCAGCCCTAGTTGATTTACTGGAAAGTGGGTAAGATGAATATATCTGACTTTACTCTGTTGCTAAAATCAAGCCCAGGAACTTGCCAAATATTTTAACAAAGCATTCCATTTAACTCTATTAATTCATCTACAATTTACTCAATATAGCCTGGTCCTCCCATATTACTGTGA
Source organism: Plectropomus leopardus (assembly GCF_026936395.1). NCBI lineage: Eukaryota > Metazoa > Chordata > Actinopteri > Perciformes > Serranidae > Plectropomus > Plectropomus leopardus. The sequence continues at coordinate 1,663,238 of NC_142195.1, read as the reverse complement.
GCATATAAATCAGCAGATCATATTACTTTATTTGTTTGTTCAAGCCTATAACAATAGTCTTTCTTTTTTTATCCAACTGTAAACAGCCACTACTTCTTAATAAGTACTGTGAAAAATAAATTACACTACCATGAGATATTTCATCTTTATTCTGCATATCCCCCTCCCTGACCACCATCTATGAACATATATCCTATTGCACTGTTACCCTGAATATTGAAGTCCAACTGAGGTTTCAGCCATGTCTCTTTAATGCAAAAACTGAAATGACTGGTCCATCATTTAAGGTTGGTACAGATTTCTGACTTTATTGAACATTTGCAATTATATGGAACTCTATTGCACAATGAGAAAAGTCATGATACTAATCTCTACACCAAAATAAGTCCTCATTGAACGATAGCATGTAGTATTTCCATTGTAAAGTCCTTTCTATACAAATCCTCATGTGCTGCATCAACTAGGCCAATCTCTGGTCGTCACCTGTTTTATATTTAGGCTACAACTTTTCAAATTTTCATTAATTGTGATAATTTTCTGAAATCTCTTATAAAATCAATGTTTGAGGAGAATGGACGCAGATCAACTGTCACATTTTATGAGGCTTCCTCAGCTGCTTTAGTGTATGACAATATGTTTTGCAATATCTCTGAATTTTCTTTGTCGCATTTAATGACCATGATAAGACAGACTATGCTCCCCACCACAAGTACATTATATAGTTAGCATCTACTGCAAAACTGCCAAGTTGTATTCTCCAGCATATTTAGGGACTGTTTATTATTTATGAGAGGGGAGGAGGTCGAGCAAATAGAGAGAGGCACTCCAAATATTTTTTTAATGCGCTAAGAAGGGCGTTATGTTTTTTGATTTGGCTGAGGGAAGTGACATTCAACTTCACATTGTCATATTTTGTATATATTTTAAAACCCTCAGATACCAAAACAAATTGGGTTTATTAAAAAGAAAAAATCTAAAATCATACCATTTATCATAGCCAGAAACTGTGAAATATGGTTGTATATAGCCTAGTGGAGAGGGGTCATGCATTTTTTCCCAATCACTCAGGGATGCTGAAGGAAAAATATTTGCAGCAGTAAGGGTCATGATATTAAAAAAACAACAAAAAAAAAACCCCAAACAAAAACCTGGTCACACCATGACAGAAGTGCATTACATTCACTAATTGCATTCACTGAACTGTCTTAGACAACACCTGCACACAAATCCAGGTCGCAAATTCTAATGGCATGTAGTTTCATACAACAAAGTAAAGCCATACGGATTATGGTTCCATTGCCTAGGCTGTACTCCTTGAGGGTCTAGAACTTTGAGCAGGTAACAGTCACATGGTAACATGATATGTAAGCTATTGAAAAAATGCTGAATCGTTATAAAAAATATTAATAGGAAATATGAGAAGCATAGAACCAATTAAAAAGAGTTGTAATTCATATGCCCAGTGTAGTATATGAATTTGACATTGGTTTGGGGTCACTGGGGCATATGACAGGGACACTTTTGATGTAATTACAAGATTGTGATTTTGTAATTAAGAGAAAAGGTGTTTGTTTCTTCTTCGCACAAATTTCCCCAATGTTGGATCAATAAAGTTTTATCTATCTATCTATCAATACACCGCAGGCATTCCCTTAAACTGAGAGGTAAAGTACAGTCCATTAGTGCGTCTTGGTGTTGCTTTATACTGATATGTCACATGCCCTTTCTTTTAATATTTCAAGTTTGGGAACATAAGCCATTTCTGGCAGTAGATTGTCACTCTGAGTGTGTCATTAATTACTCTTGCTTGCGTTCTGTCTTCTCTTTGCTGTACTCCCGATTCACTTAGCACAACATTCAACATTTTCAGAAATGAACGCTAAAAAATGCCGCTCTCTTTCCACCTGTCCTCCTTGCAATATCCGCATTAGCAGTCATTTTCACAGCCCTATTGTTGGGTTGAAATATTACATATTATGTATTATTCCGACTGTTCTGACAAGCTGTTTCTTGTGTGAAGATCCTCGTTGCCAGATGTGGTTGCTGATGCAGTGTGGCGAGCAGCACAGTCGTTACGTCACTGTCCGGGGTTTCCTAGTGAAGTGAACCCTACAGCGTCATGGCGGAGGCCGGTTGTCGGAAGACCCTGGATTGAAATGCCAGCTTTCTACAATCGCAGTTGACCAACGAGCACTAGACTTTGCGTACAACTAACTCGGGGAAGGGGACTTACGCGATTTTTTGAGGGAGAGGAAAACCATCTGAACTGAATCGTTCGGGGCTGCTCTCCCTAACTGGGAGATAGCTAGCTAGCGTAAGGTAGCGTTAGCTATCGCAGCTGCTAGCTTGCTCGTGAAATAAAAGAAGAAAGGACCCTCTGAGGTGGAAAGGCGGATTTAAAAATCAATTTCATTGGACTTTGCCAGGTAACATACAAAAACACCAGACAACATACAGCGTGGAGTTACTTATCCCCCAGTTCAGTGAGAAAGTATGCTAACGTTGTATGTTGATGTGGTAAAAGCCGCGAGAAGTGAGCGGCGAATGAAAACAAGATGGAAGAGGGTGAAGTTAGGTTAGCTAATTTGGGTTTGTGGTTAGTAATGAATACTAAATAAGTAACACTCTACAGTAGCCCTCTTCTTGTATAGACATTTGCATAGTTAAATATCGTTGACTGCTAAACGCCGAGTATCTGCTCTAACCGGAAAATGAACATTCCAGCGGTTCCCTGCTAAGATGAACTAGCGCAAAGTTTTGTCATTTTGTTAGCTTCCGTGCTAGCCTCGTGTTTCATAGTGTTAGCTAACGCTACTTTCCTTGGCAACCTCAGTAAACGGTGGGCTAGCATCCCTCTCACCTTATGTTTATTGAACCCACGTTGATGTAAAATTTAAAAAAAAAAAACACGGCACGACTTATAACATATGACCCACATGGTGGGGGCACATGTGGTAAATGGCCACGTCGCTATGATTGTTTTACAAATGTTATTTTTGTCAAATGCAGAAAATCATAATATTAGCACAACACATACGAGCTAGCAAACAGGAATTGGTTATTGATAAGGAACAGTGATGTTGTAGCAGTACAGTGGTCATCTTTAATCAAACGGTTGGTGGTAAGACGATAATGGCGAACCGAATTTGAAGAATTTGAAGTTAAATACAGACTGGCGCGTTGGAAGTGTCTGCATACATTACTATCAATGTACCCCGCCAATAGCTAATATTGGCGTCGTTAGCCGGTATTAGCTAGTTAGCTACAAGCTAAACTTAAGCTACACTGAGGCTAGATAACACCAATGTTGGCATACGTCCATCTACTATAAAACATTTTTGTGGACTTTGCCAAGATAAATGTGGTTATTTAGCCTTTAGAGTGCCCACTGAGCTTTGTGTGGATGTGAAAACAAGCTGCTGTTGCGCAGGCCTGATAGGCCTCTGCGTTGAGGGAATAAGACAGCTAAGTGACTTACAGCTACAGCTATCCATACATCTACTGCCTGTTGTGCTTTCAGCTGAAGATATTCATTAAATCAGTGTTTTGGGGTGCAACGAAGACAGTCAACCTTTCTCAGAACTACAACGAGTATTTGTGACTTTTTAAAAATTTGCACATTTCAAAATATCTAATGCGCAAGTGTATTGACAGCTCCACAAGAACAGTTAACTAGTTGAACTTTAATGCAGGGGCCACAGTTAGGCAGGGGTGCTACACTGAGCTTGAAGTGTATTCTATTTTGTAAGCATGAGGGATATTGCCAACAGGGGACTGTAGTCCAGTTAGTTTGACATATTTGGTATGTAAGGCAATAGAAAATATAATCACACCTTAGGTGTAGTGATGACAATTCACTCAAATGTCATGCATACATTACAGAAAAAAATAAAAAGGCAAACTTTGTGCTTACACAATCAGAACAACTTTTCAAAATTTAGGCAAAGAAACATTTTTATCACTCTACAAATTCTTGGTGCGATCACATCTTGAATTTTAGGGATGGCAGATAATGTCAGCATGTCATCAGTATCTATGGATATTGGCTTTAAAATGAAATATTGGAATCGGCCAACATGCTGATTTCTGCTGATATCGTCAACAGATATTTTTTCTAAATGCCAAAGTGAATATGTTCAAAGCATCCACCCTAAGTTGATGATTTTTTAGATTTTGCACAATAAATGAATATTACATACACTGAAAATGTAAAATTTTATGTCATGTCTCCATCTGCTTTGGACCTTCACAATAAGAGTATGCAGAATATGATGTTAAGTACATTAATTAAATACATACGTTTCGTTTACCACCATGTACATATAATTAACTAATTCTAGGTTTGATAGAGATGTCATATGGGGAGAGGTTATGGAAATTACATTTACCAACTCAAGCATACAGGAGACACAGAGGTGTCATGTTTGTGTTATAAAAGCATGTCCACAGAATATTTAATATTTCAGCTAAGCCTGTCATCCATGTTTAGAATTACAGATATGGTTTAAGAGGGAACTCCATAAAATTACTTCCACTAACTTAGTTCTTTAAAAATGATTGGTACATTCTTCTCAACAAAGGGTATTGTGCATAACTTTAAAACTGATTTGTGATTATTTTTGCAATTACTTTATGTATATTGTGATATTGTTTTGTTGTATGGTTTGTTTGCTGTAGTCAGCAAGTCTGATGTGGAGGAATTTTGTTCTATACTTGAAAAAAATCTTTAAATTGTACATGTAGAGTTATTTTGACATGTTGTGCCAAATTTTAACAAGCACAGCTTTCGCAGATCCTCTCCATCCATATTGCTGGCGAAACATAATGTTACTGAAAGAAGCCAGCTTTGATGAAAACAGTATTTTGTAATGTTTATTATGTGTATCTTCTCAAACAGGTTAACCACGTGGAACATAATACAGCAGTTTGTCAGGGAGAAGTCTATATTTTGGACTTCAACATGGCTGGACGCAGTGAGGATGAAAGTGTAAGCAACAGCAGCGGAGAATCAAGGTAAAAGAAGTCTGAAATCCAACACACTTCATCTACACTGACAGCAAAATACTGTCATTTTATATGAACTTTGAAGCTTTATTTGACAAGAATTTGTAGTAGCTGTGTCCAATACTGTTTACAGAGAGGCATTGTGATGCACTGTGGGGTCGATTTTTGATCAAACAAAAATCTGTGTAATGCGTTTGTGAAGGACAATATGAAGATACTTTGTAGTAAGTTTAGTGTGAATTGACAAAAAATGTGGGAGGAGGTAGGTTTAATAATTTTTACAGTTTTGGATAAAAACAGAGTGATGGTCTTCCTAATTTGCACTAGGAAGGACTTTACAGAAGTGTCTTCACCAAGGGGCCTACAGTTTAATGAAAGTTGCAATGCCATGGGCAAATTAGGTGATTTGTTGTGAGTTTTTAAAGTTTTAAACAGTTGCTGTAGTGGCACCATCAACATGACTATTGGCCCCTAATTCCTGTTGGCTAAGTTAAGCCTGAACTGGACCTATTTACTAAGTGTGGTTTGTTTTCATGCATGGGAAGTTAGATTTCCTCGAAAGAAGAAGGAGAATATTGGCAAATACAGGAGGGACCAGCTGTAGAGCTGCATTGCCTCTAATCAGCTGATAATCTTCTGAAAAAGGCTTCAGAGTAGTTTTGGTAATAGCGATTAAAATCTTTTGCTTTTTTTGACGTGTCATCTCAAATAACACAATATATTGATAATAGTAAATGTGTATCTGACCCTTATTATCACACATTAGACTGTAGCAGAATACCTTCTACCTCTTCTCTCTCATTTCAGTGTCTGGGATACTTCCGTCTTTTCTTTACTTGAATTGAAATTTGTGATTTGTAAAGTTACAGATTCAAGTCTGTGTGCCTTTGCATTGAGGTTGTCATGGCAGTAGTAATTGGCTCATGAGTTTAGTGTTTGCAAGTGAAACTGTGGAAATAGTCCACTGCCGAGTAATCCAACGCAAATCTGCACTTGCACATATGGAATTGGCTAACAAATTGCATTACCAGATGAAATCAGGTTGTGTTGTGGTAGAAGTTGTGCAAGGATATACAGGACTTCCCTTCCTCTTAATGCCACTCCAGCATGATTGTCTCATTGAAATGAATGATGGCTGTCTGAAATATTGTCTAAATGAACAGGCTACAAGCAAGCTTTTAAGTTTATATGCCACATTGTAATTATCTGTATGCAGGGCTAGATGGGTGGATGCCAATAAATTAAAAAACGGCCAAACAGGTTTATAAAAGGATATTATTTTTGATTACTAGGCATGATATTGTGTTCCGAATATGATTTGTGGATGATTCATCTATTAATTACTAATGCACACTTGTGTGTTTTATTATTTTGTCTTTACATGTGACAGTAATTCTGATGATGAATCCGGTTCTGGGTCTGGGTCAGCATCAGGGTCCGCCTCAGGCTCAAGTTCCAGCTCCTCCAGCAGCAGCAGCCAGTCGGGGAGCAGTGACTCAGGTAGTGGCTCAGATTCTGGCAGTGCGTCAGATTCTGACACAGAGAAATCCAAGGAGAAGATGGAACCCCCAAATAAGTCAAACATCGACGGAGCTGAGGTAAAGAAATGGGATTTTAAAGAAATAACCAAAATGTATCCTATTAATACTCTCTTAGACAACAATGCCCATAGTTTGTAAATAATTTAATGAAGTTTTGAACCATAAATCGTTGCCTCTTACTTTTTTCCTGCTGGAAGCTACCAACTGTGATTGTAACTCTTACAGAAGCTTTCTTATCCAGCCTGGAATTAGTGCTTCATTTTGAGGATTTTCTGACAATAAATCCATACTTGTGGATCCAATATTGATCATCTTTTTGTCCATATTTTATCCATAATTGATCATTTATCATTGCTAGCTTTGATGCCTATTGCTTTTTATTTCCTTTTGTCTTTTGACCAATCAGAGGTTCCTGTGACTTGCACAGACATAAAGCTCGCGAGAGTCTTTTGACCAATCAGAGGTTCCCATGTGCCCCCAGGAAAGGTTTCTCCAGGTCACTCAGTTCACTCCCTGAAGTTCAAATCTTGTAATGTGGCCCTCTGTGTCACTGCAGGCACAAACTGCTCTGAAGGATGGCGTAAGAAATGCCACACACAAAAAGTGGAAAGAGCGTTTGGATTTTTTTGGAAGAAATGTAAATAGTTTGTAGCTTTTAATGTTAATTTCTTTTACTTTCTGAGTTCCAGCACTTAGGAGAACTGTGTTAGTGAACAAAGAAGCGTAGTTCTGTATTGCTGTGTGTGTTATTACAGTGAAAATCTGAGAGATCCAGTTTAGTTTTTTGTTTGTCTTTATGGTTCCATCACTATTTTTACATCCAGGTGACATCACTGCAAAACAAATGTTCTTATAGATCAGATTGATGTTCATAGCTTGACTGTGCATTACAGAGTTTAAATTATACAAGCTTTATTACACAATAAATCCAGGCAAACCTAAAATGGTCAAAAATGGCTTAGGGCTAAGAGTTTTTTAAGGTCAGTTGATATGTTAAATTCTTACAACCAGCCACTGTCAGCCTAACAAGTGGCGATTACTGATATATTTGTGCAGCTGTGTGTGTTAGTGTATTTTTGGCTAACCTTTTACTACACTCACTGATTGCAGTTCTGGAAGTCCAACCCAAGTATCCTAGCAGTGCAAAGATCTGCTATGCTCAGGAAGCAGCAGCTGCAGCAGCAGCAGAGACAAAGCTCCTCAAATAGTGGATCTGATGAGGTTTGTTTCCCAAAACACTTTTTTCTGTGCTGTTTGACTATGAACTGATTAACACAATTTAGAGAGATCATTAGTTTGCTTATCATCTTGTACTTGAAGGTGAACAATGAATTGACACTATCTGGTGATACATGAACTGCCTGTTTAATGATACTCCATCCAGGACTCGTCAAGTAGCGATGGATCTGATTCATCCAGTGGATCCAAAAGGAGAAAAAATTCCGGCTCCTCTGAATCTGGATCGGGTTCTGGATCTGGGAGTGGTTCTGGATCAGACTCATCAGCGGAGGAAAACAGTGACGGATCTGCATCAGACTATGAGCCGAGTCACAAAATCAAAAGCAGAAAACCTCCTACCAAGTAAGCCGACAGCTGCCTTACACAGACTGAAATTATTCTCTTAACTGTTTGATTTAAGTATTGATCATATGACCTATGATCTTGTCTCAGGATGAACTTTCGGAATGGGAAGAAAAGCAGTACCCAGAAGAAGAAATCTCAAAAGTGTTCCTCCTCTGAGGATGAGGATGAAAACTACAAGAAGGTGGCATCTGGTGGGCCACGGCGGCAGGCCACAGTCAACATCAGCTACAAAGAGGACGAGGAGCTGAAGACTGATTCAGATGACTTGGTTGAAGTTCTTGGTGAAGATGTCCCGCAGCCTGAGGAGGACGAGTTTGAAACACTGGAGAGAGTGATGGACAGCAGGATAGGAAGGAAAAGAGGTAACCAACATGATGCTGAGAGTGATGATTTAACTGTTGCTTAAGACACAATTTTAGCTACATACAGATTTCAGAATTGTTTTTAAATTTTGAGAGTTGTGAGGAAAATTAAGGAATTGCACCGTGTTCACACTGAACGTAGAAGTGCACCGATTATCCGTGAAGTGCTGCCTGCTTCTTTTTGGCTCTCATGTTAACGACCTTGGCAGTTCACACTGGACATGCCGTGGCCCCAAGCTCCACATCCAGCTCCTTATCTGCAGCAGTAGTGTTGGTGTCTGGTCTATTTTTCTCTGCAAGAAATGAGCCAATCTTGCAAGAAAACACACTGACAATCAATAATGAATTATATAATGGACATGTTAGATATTATATAAATAATGTGATTATGACAAATGATGAAATATGCATCCCTTGCTTCAGCATATTTGTCAGTTGTGTCTAAACAGAGAGCAAGAGAGACAAGCACACACACAACCACATATGCAGACAGAAACAAAGCTCTGCATTTGATTGGAAAAGAGCAGAGGAGCAGAATCACTTGTTGACAGTTGCGGAGCAATGTGCTTCTGGTGACTTATGATCTTATGGTGACTCGAGATGGATGGCTGCATCACAGTTGACCTATCACAAATCCCCACCCCCTTAGCTCACCTGGACAAACAGTCGGCACGCTGCCTAAAATAACAATGGCAGCTGTCAGTGTCAGACATATCCAAAGACTCTACATGGCATTAGCCAGCCTTGGCTTTCTTTGTAACATTACGGCTAAGTTAACATTAATGGTTGTCAGCTGGGTGAGCTTTTACTACAATCTTTTGCTACAGATAACGCTGATGTCTGCTTGTCAAAGAACAAAAATACTAAGACTAAGCTGAACAGATGACATGATGAGCTAACATTAGGAAGCTAAAGTTGGCCATAACATTAGCGGCTATTAGCTTACTTAAGCTAATTTTACCTAGCAAAGTTTGACGTAGTTGTAATACACAATGTTGCTGACATAATGCATGAGAACCCACGGCTGCTGCGTCAAGGACACTGCCTTCATTTATGGGGAGCCTGCTTATCCACTGAGCCACCGGATGCCCCCCTATGCACGTTGTTTGACCATAACCATAACTTTTAAGCCATAACTACGGAAATTGAAACTGCAGAAAAATGTAATTTCTGATGCTTTCTATGGAGGTGTAAGAGCAGAATGTCCAAGTGCATTGTGTAGCTGCACGAAATGTGATTGGCTCATGGTGTTCGAGGGCAGGGCTTAGCGATAGGACACTTGACATGGGTGGATTTCCACATCCATTGTGAACATGGCGTCAGAGGATATTTTAGAGGAAGTCAAGAGATACTGGTAAGACTGCTTAGATCTTCAGTGTGACAAAAACAGCCTGGGTGGATGAATAATTAAAGGGTGAATAATTAAATATCTAACACAGTATTTCTTCAAAAACTTTTTTCTAACAGCAACAGGAAGTGTAACCACTGTATACGCTGTAGAAGCAGATGGGGACCCAAATGCCAACTTCAATCCTAACAAAGAGGCTGGTGAAATCCAGTACTTGATAAAGTGGAAGAACTGGGCCCATATCCATAACACCTGGGAGACAGAGGAGACCCTCAAGTTACAGAATGTCAAGGGCATGAAGAAACTGGACAATTTTAAGAAGAAGGAACAGGACAAAAAGAGATGGTGAGAGCTTGTTAAATCAACCAAGAGCATGATCACAGCCTTACAAACAGTTAACAAACAGATTTACACAGTGACAGTGGAAGCTGCTCTGTGCTCCGCTGATCATGCAGTAGCAGGAAACTATACAAGGACAAATATGACGACAAACACATGACTGAAAAACTCATCGAAGTCTCAGCGTCTAGTCTAGCCATACACATGAATAAAAAAATAAGGCAAATTTTACCATCTCTAACTGACTGTTTAGTAGGGATGGGGATCGAAACTTGGTTCTATTAAGGACCTGGTTCAGCTTTTTTTTTCAAAATCTGAAAATCATTAAAGTTTGAGCTTATTGATACTGCTGTCCAGTTGGTCCTATAACTTAACAATATATCTCAAGTTGGGTCAGGTCATTTAAATCCATTTATAGCTCTGCATAAATAGATTGTCAAATAATGAAGAAATATATCGATAGTGGTATTGATAAAGACTGGGATCATTAAGGAGTCTTGATAATGGTATAAATATCAATAAAAATTAACCATCCCCATCTCAAGTCACGAGTTTGCTAATTTTTGATGATGAGAATTTAACAAATGTATAATTTTAGAAATTGAATATAGGCTATTGCTTATTGTTTAATGCTTCTGTCCTTCCCCAGGTTAAAGGCAGCTTCACCAGAGGATATAGAGTATTTCAACTGTCAGGAAGAACTGATGGATGATCTGCACTCTCAGTACCAGCTTGTAGAGCGAATCATAGGTGCACCTTCTACAGGCTATATCACCTGTTGTTATCATGAAACATTTCACTCTAAATGTAAGTGATGCTGGATTTTTGTTACTGAATTGGTCTATAATTTCCTTTGAGCAGGGCATTCAAACCAGAAGTCAGCGGCTGGTTACCCAGACTACCTGTGTAAGTGGCAGGGTTTACCATACTCAGAGTGTAGCTGGGAAGATGGTGCTCTAATCGCCAAAAAGTTCCAGAAATGTATCGATGACTACATGAGCCGAAACCAGTCCAAGACCATTCCATCCAGAGATTGCAAGGTAATCCGCTGCCCAGTCTGTCTGGCAGCATGTTGGTTAATGCCTTTGGAGAGAGATAAGAGTTATGAATTAAGTCTGGCTTGGTGAGATCTCCTCTGTGGCAGTTTCCAGTCTGAAAGAAACTAAACGGTGAGTTTTAACTTTAACACTGACCTCACCAACTGCTGCTCTGTCCTGTAGGTACTCAAACAGAGACCCAGGTTTATGCCCATGAAGAAGCAGCCAACTTATATAGGAGGCGATGGACTGGAGCTCCGAGACTACCAGTTGGACAGTTTGAACTGGATGGCCCACTCCTGGTGCAAGTATGACTCAATCAATCCTTAATTCTAAATTTTTATCCTCTGAACATCAGGGAACCTGCTGGGTCTTAAAAGTCTCAAAAAGCCTTAAGTTTAATATTCTCAAATTGAAGGCATTAAAGTTTTAAATTCGTCCATAAAGTCCTACATTTTGTTTCCAAATGTCTTAAATGATTTTTCCTGTCCTCTCACAGTGATGTTGCTCGGTACAGCTGTGTTTTGGATGTTATAACAGACTGTCAGTGATGGTCAGTTATTTCACTCTGGTATTCTGCACACATCTGACACCTGTCCGCCTGCCGTCACCCTGCCTCTCTGCTGTGTGGGCTTGGGCAGTGGCTTTGGCTCAGTGCGGGAACTACATCTTAACTAACTATATCTACATCCCTGTTATCCTCCAGTGCAGTGTCCTCTGTGACAGCAGAGATTGTATTCACTCATGTGGCTGACCATGGTGCTTTTCCATCTAGAGAGCGCATCATGTTTTTTTCCCCTGATAGTGCTACATTTTGATAATGATTGTGCTACTGATCAACACTGCATTCATTCATCTCGATGATGACACCATGGTGTTTTATTGTCTAGGGGATGCGCTGTGTGTTGTGAAAATTTTATCAGCAGTAATCAGCATTTTTCTCCCGTAAATATTGTATATATTGCACAAGATGACTAGATCCTGTGAAAGTGAAAGGAAAACGTAAAAGCTCTTCTCAGAAATAAAGACAATCTATTTTTTCAAAATGTTGAACTTTTAAATCTATAGAGCTTATTTCAGTTTTTATGGATTTCACTCTAAATCACAATCATATCAGAATCTATTTAGACCGACTTGATGCTTGATGCTCAAGTCCAGATGTGACGTTTGTGACTGTGTATAAAGACACATAGAGCAGAGCTCCAAAAACTGGAGTCTGTTGTATCCAGGACACCCACCGAAACACACTTTAACCTCACAGCTAGAGTAGATTGCTGCACTTTCTGATCCTAATCTGCTTCATTCTATGTCTATTACTTTTTATTGAGGCAGCCTCAGTTCAAATAGAAGCTTTTGTGACCAAAAGATGCTATGTGATGTCGTAGAGAAGGGTTGGATTTCTTAAATTCAACAAATACACAGCTCTGTCATTAATTTTATATGAGTGCAGTCATATATCTTGTAAAGCCATTGTGTGTAAAATATTTCTGTTTTTTTTTGTTACCTACTTACTGATCCTGATTCCTTAAAGATTGGGTTAGTAATCAGAATTTTTCTGGATTCCAGCAAAGCTGTAGAGGCACCTCATGTGACATATCCCACAGTCATATTCTGATGTACAGCAGGCCCTCAGTCTGAACTGTTGCTGTTTCTCTCTCGTTCTCTGTCTTCATTCACAGAGGCAACAGTTGCATCCTTGCTGATGAGATGGGCTTAGGAAAGACCATCCAGACAATCTCCTTCCTCAACTACCTGTTCAATGACCATCAGCTGTACGGACCCTTTCTGCTGGTTGTGCCTCTCTCTACACTAACCTCCTGGCAGAGAGAAATCACGCTCTGGGCCCCTCAGATGAATGTTGTGGTTTACCTTGGAGACATCAGCAGCAGGAACATGGTACTGTGGTTCAATCATCTATTAGACGCACACGCACACACACAGTCTCTACAACTCTATTGATTCGTTGTCATAATCCCTACTCCTTGTAGTTAAAGGTTAAGATGAGTGGATACAAGCAGCAAAGGCATCAGTTTTTTAATGACTCTTGTAACGTTTTTCATGTTTCACTGACATGTTTTCATCTGTGTTTAAATTTGATAGATCCGGACACACGAGTGGATGCATGTCCATAACAAAAGACTGAAATTTAATATCCTCCTTACAACATACGAGATTCTTCTCAAAGACAAGGTCAGAGGCTACTTCATTTCGTCACTTAATTGTCTTTACTTATGACACATATGAAATGGTGAAGGTCATTCCTAAAGCTGTGTCATGTTTGTCTGTCTCAAGTCATTTTTGGGCAGTGTTAACTGGGCCTTCATTGGTGTGGATGAGGCGCACCGACTGAAGAATGATGACTCCCTCCTCTACAAGACCATGATCGAATTTAAGTCCAATCACAGGCTTCTGATCACTGGAACGCCACTGCAGAACTCCCTGAAAGAGCTCTGGTCCCTGCTGCACTTCATCATGCCCGAGAAGTAGGCCACATCACTTGTTATGCTCAAAGATTAACTTAGTTCTGTCCTTAGGTCTGTCCAGGTGTGGTTAAAGGTGCAATAGAGCCCACTTTACCACAGCAAACAGAGGTTCACCAGGACAGAGGGCTGCACCACAAAGTGAGATTTGTGGCTTAGCGTGGTGTGTTAAGTCTAAAGCCAGAGAATTCCGTCCTACGAGGATGGTTCTCTTTTAACCTGATTAGATTACCATAGTAACTTATGCTGTAGACCTAACCTAGTTAGGAACAGTTTTTGTTCTGAGTTTCAGCTTGAAATACGTGAAAATGTTCCTTCGAGTAGCGTTACTCTACAATCAGTATCAGTATATGAGCAATACAAATTCTCAGCTGAGGAACTGAGTTACGTTTTAAATAAATTTATCAAGCTTGTTGATACGTAATGTTACATTAAAGAGCAAGTTACAGTAGCACTTCTTGTATGTAGGTTTTTTTTGTCTTGTTTTTACAGGAACCTACAGTTTATCAATGATGTAAAAAATCAGAGCAAGAATATAATTTTATTTTATGCACATGGTTGTTGTTACTCTCACTAAACTGCTAAACATGTTTGACTGTGGCTCTAAAACAAGCCTTCTATAAAACCACAGGTAGCATTATGCATTAAGAGTTGACTATATTTTTAATCAGTATATACCTGCATATGAACTGCAGTATAATTCCTTCAAACCATCATCACATTACCTCTTTGGATTATGTTTATATGCTTGGTTCTGATTTGTCGAAGTCTGTTTTATGCTAGTTTCACACTAGAAGCCATGAAGTACGCATATTATTCATGGAGCGCCAGCCGCCTCCTTTCAGCGCCTGTGTTGAGTAGTCAGACCATTAACACTGGACACACTGCAGCCCCAAGCTCCATGGTCAGCAGCGATAGTTTTGTCGTCTGGTCTGTTTTTGTCCTTGAGCGAATCTGGCAGGAAAACAAACTAAATAATCTATTATGAATAATATAAAGTGTACATGAGATCTGATATGAATGATCTCATTAAGATAAATGATAAGATATGCATCCAGTTGCTTGTCAGTTTTGTTTAAACTGAGTGGGAGAAAGAGACAAGCAGACACACACAGACACATAGACACAGACATACAGCCGGAGACACTCAAGAAAGCAGGGGCAGAAAGGTGCTAAAAAATGTGCTCTTGGTGTGAACAGCCAGGCGACTGCAGACGAGCAGTGGCACAACAATCACCATATTGGGGTACACTGCGTCTTCGTAAACCAGCGAACGACACTAGTATGTTACAGCTAATAGATCAATCTATTGGTAGGCCTATATATATCAGATAATATTCAATCAGAAAAATTCATTTCACTTTGATTTATCCAAAGAATAAAGCGATTTACACGTCTACTTCATTACAGGAAGGTGTCAGACCTAAATATAGTTCTTAAAAAACACATGAAAATCTGCTGCATCAAGTTTAAAAGCAGCAATAATGCAGCTGATGATAATAATAATAAATAAACAAGAGTAGTAAAATACATACATTAACCTGTGAATTCATTTTCTGCCTCTCTTGCCTTAAAGCAACAGTGACTATTTTTAAAAAATTCTTCTAAGCCAATAGTAGATAGCACGGCTCACTCAATTTTATGACGTCATTTGACTTGTTTAGTGGGAAGGCACACAGAGCATGAAGAACAAAGCCTGAGTTAATAGAGCAAATTGATACCCACCTTCATAGTACCTGTTATCTCTGATTGATGATTTTAGGGTTTGTCGAGTCAGCTAAGGCAAAGAGAGCATGACTGTTAAATGTGCTTTGTGGTACAGGCCTCTCTCCTCTGAAAAAACACTTTTCAGTGTGGTGCTTAAGGAGAAACACAGCTTTTACACACCAAGGGGTGTTTACCGGTCTTAGGGAGTGCTGCTGCATATTCGAAAAAACATATAATAATATAAAGGTCTTTGTGTCTCCAGAGGGAGCTGTCTTAAGTCTGATAAAAGTATCTTAAGTATAGTCACTTTAGTCAACGTCAGTTGGGACTGAAAAACAAATCTGGGGTGGTGGAGTTTGAAAGACGTGAGTTTACATGACCTGTGGAGCCTGCTGTTTATCTCTGCATCAGGCTAGTGGCTCAAGACTATAGTACTCATTATCAACATATTGCACACCTGAATCACAGACCAAATTTTTGGAGGTCAAGTTGCATAGTGGTTAATTCAGGTATCATGTTTTGGCAAGGAAGAAGAATGCATGGCATAAAAGAGAAGATTAATCTGTTTTTGCTGCTTCAATTTTGAGACTTTTTTTATCTACATATTTTTAAGAAAAAAGAAAAAAAAATGCTTACAAAAATTTGTATGCATTTCATTTCTGCCTTTCCTCAAATCTTTATTTTTTCTCCTGTGAAGTACTTTATAGTTTTAATCCTTTAAGCCTAAATTATTCAAATAATGCAGTCTGACAGAAGACATTGAGAAACTCATTTGACAGACTCATTACGCTGCAAGTAAACCTAATATGAAGAGGACACAAGCTTAAAAGTTTGGCAACCACTGTGTAAACATTTTATTCTCCAAAATGTCAAAGCCTTTTTTTTTACATAAAAACTGAATGGGAACCAGCAGCATGGTACCAGAATGTGGGCGAGAAAGCATAGACAGCTATTTTTTTACCAGAGCAGAGTGCTTCAAAACTGTCATCAACGACTTTTTCTAATAAAAGTCTGAGCAAAGGAGAGGCTGGGCCTCATTTTACCCACTTAGCACAAGAGCACATTAAAAATGCCTTGATGTACAGCTGTATAATAGTGTATCATGAAGCGGTTGATGATATAAACAAACCTTTGAGACATTTTGTACCAAGTAAGAATGATGAAAGTTTTTGCACATTTAGCCTCTAAGCGTAAATAAGTGTTGTCTTGTATGTTGTCACGTGTATTGACTGTATCGCGCCACTACCACTGATGTGTATTGTCTCTCTCCAGGTTTCACTCTTGGGAGCTGTTTGAGGAGGAGCACGGTAAAGGCAGGGACTCGGGCTACACAAGTCTGCACAAAGAGCTGGAACCTTTTTTACTGCGTAGAGTCAAGAAGGATGTGGAGAAATCTCTTCCTGCCAAAGTGGAGCAGATCCTCCGAGTGGAGATGAGTGCTATCCAGAAACAGTATTACAAGTAAGAGCTGGACATGACCCCTTTAACCAGAAACATGTAGATATTTAATTTCTTCTCATAATGCACCTTTAAGTAAGGTCGGGCCATTAAACAGTCTTCATGGGTGATTGCAATCAAATTCATATCAGTAAGGATGGTAAGCTTTGGGCATATTGACTTGACATTACAGAGCGTGGGAGGTGCCATGGACGAAAAATAAGTAAATCATACATTTTTACAAGTACAATAAAGGTTTTTTGACCTATCAAGTATAGTGGGATTTGATCTGAAATTAACAGTACAACAGCTAGACAGTATTATCAATTTATTAAACAAATGTTGAACAAGCAGAACACAACATTTCACAAATGCGATGTCTGCTGCTGCTCCCCTCACAGTAACCTGATGCCTCCTCTTAATCCACACCTGGGTAGATTTACATAGTCATGGAACTTGTTTTGCTAAAGTCCTGAAAGTGAGCAAGTATTATCCTCCAAAACTGAGGAAATTGCTGACAAATAAGATAACTTGACTTCAGTTATGTGGAAGTAGATGGATAACTCAAAATCTATAGAGCACAGATAAAGATGTGCTGCCAAATATGCCGTCAGTCGGTGGCAGTTATGTTAAAACCCCGTTCATATTGATAATAGCGCCCCAGCAAAATACTGCCAGTGTGTGTGGTGTGGACATACTGCTTGGGTAGAAGATGAAATAAAAACCAGGAAGTTCAGATTAAAGCTGAGGTGTAACCCTCTCTGCACCAGTGCAGGCCTTATTGAAATAATGAGTATCCTGAGTTGTGTAATGCAGGGATATTTTGAGTCCAAACACAGCATTATGTTTCCATTATACTAAGAAAGCCCTCAAAGTGCCTTGCAGCTTATTCAGTCAGTCAGTCGAATGCTCTTCACCTGCTGTTCAATGTGCCATCACAATCTAAATTTGCTGTTAGACATTTCACCATAATTTATAAAATAGTGTAGTAATGTGCCTGTGTGTGTGTCTCTTGTATGTGTGTGTGTGTGTGTGTGTGTGTGTATGTGTGTGTGTGTGATCAGGTGGATCTTGACCAGGAACTACAAGGCTCTGAGTAAAGGTACTAAAGGCAGCACGTCAGGCTTCCTGAACATAATGATGGAGCTGAAGAAGTGTTGTAACCACTGTTACCTTATCAAGCCCCCAGAGGACAACGAGTTCCTCAACAGAGCTGAAGCCTTACAGGTCTGTTCATTCTCTCTTGTTTTGTAATACACACACACACACACACACACACGGGTTGCAGTGATATACTGGTGATATGAAAGCTGATGATTATCATAACGTGTACATATGCCTATCTACAATATTGAAAATGAAAATACAAGTGGATGAAGAGTCTCACCTTTATTTTGGTTATTTTCATAAGGGAGACATTTACACAAGAAATGGTTTCAAGTCTTAATAATTGTGATAAAACATTTGTTCAAACAAAACTAAGCCTTTTTTTTCCTTTAAGGGTCATTCTGGCTGGTTATAATAATACTTCTGTGATAATGTGAAACTGCAATATTTTTCAAGACTGCTAACGCAACATCATACCATTGCAACCCTAACATGCCTGCCATACAAATAAATATCAATTTAAAAAAAAAGAAGTAATTTAAAGAAATGGCATATCTGGAGCTACTTTTTATGCATGGAGCAAAATGCTATTTCGCCAATTTAACACAAGATATTATTTTACATAACACAGTCATCTGTGATGATGCAGGGACAGTTATTTGTGGAGTTCAGATCAGTGATAACTCTGGGGTAGAGGGTGGTTTGGAGCTTGGAAGCACGGATCTGAAGCCCCCCATAGCACCTTCCAAATGAGAGAAGAGATGGTGATCAGGTCGAATTTCATCCCTCAGAATGCTGCTAGTTATGTGTCGGCAGTGTGACCTGTAGACGTCTTCCAGTGAGAGCAGGGCAGCCTAGTTAATTTTCTGAGTTGTATTTAGGACTCTGGAGAGCCTCCTGCTTGACAGTTGGCATATCGTACATTATGTTAATCCACTCTGCATAGAGCAGTGGTGGAAGGGAATGAGCAGCTTCACAAACAGGTTGGCTTTCCTTACAAAGAAGGGTCACTCTTTAGCCTCTTTTATTTTATCAGAGCAGTAGGGTTGATGGTCCATGTGAGGTCCTCTGTGATGCATGCTTCCAGGAAGTTGAAGTTGGAAACTCCTCTTCACTTCCACTCCAACAGATCCGGTGAGGGGTTTCTGTCTCTTAATGATGGGACTGTAAGCTGGTACGAGGAATAGTGATAGTGATCAGATTGTACAAGATGTGAGAGGGCTGAGGACCTGTGTCCTTTGGTGATGTTGACTATAGTCCTATGTGCTTTTTCTCTTTAGTTGAACACTTCACATATTGGTCTGATTTTGAAGCATATCCGTATTTTCACTTTAACCAGGAGCAACCCCTTCACATTGTTCTCACATTACAAATATTAATTGTAGATGCTTAATTTTCAGACAGTATTGTAAATAAATTCAAAGAGTGTTTGTGTTATGTGTTTGTGTGTGAGTGTTGTGAGGTGGGGAAGGCTTAAGGACGTGTGAAGATTGTTTACAGTACTATGATTTTAGGATGAAACTTGGAGAATACTAGACAGAGACCAGTAACTCATCTTTTCCTCTGACAGCAACTGATCCGCAGCAGTGGGAAGCTGGTTCTGTTGGACAAACTGCTGGTGCGTTTGAAGGAGCGAGGCCACAGAGTTCTCATTTTCTCCCAGATGGTACGGATGCTGGATATCCTGGCTGAATACCTGAGGAGCCGGCAGTTTCTCTTTCAGGTAACAACACACTGTTTTCACACGAGCACCAGACATACTACCAATTTTTCCCCAGGTTTTACAGAGGGCTTAGGTACTGTGCAGTGCTTGGAGTTAGGTGGGATGTCGGGGGGGCTGGGCAATATGGAGAAAATCAACTATCACAATATTTTTCACCAAATACCTCTACAGCAATATTGTACGGTTGGCTATTGGTGCTTTCACTAAACATTTAGACCGTGAGATTTGTGATAAATAATATTCAGTAATAATGACTAAGGGGGTAAAGGCAAATAATAGAACAGCTACAACAGGCTAGTAAATTCACGTTATGACATTACTTTACTGTAATGCAACCTGAAAAAACAGAAAAAAGTCGACAACACTTGCTATATTCAGGGTTTTATTAATACTATAGTTTCCTTTAGTCAAATATAATTAGGTAAATATGTCATTATTTTCATGTGATAGCCTTTTTGTAAACATTAAATTATTCTGTATAATAATAATAATAATAATAATAATAATAATAATGTATCATGGTTGGGAAAATGCTACTGTACATACATACACTGATATGCTCCACAAACACCTTGAATTTCCTCCTAGCTAACCAGCAACAATGAAATGCCATCCACTTATTGATGTTACAAATTTCTGAATTTGAATTGTTGTGAATTTGCAGAGATTAGACGGCTCCATCAAAGGGGAGATGAGGAAGCAGGCGCTGGATCATTTTAACGCTGAGGGCTCAGAGGTAAGTTCAGTGTCCTGTATAAAGTAAACACAGTTTTTGCTTCATTTGAATAAACTCGGACTCAACGTGTAGTGAACCTCCTCTTGTGTGCCTAGGATTTCTGCTTCTTGTTATCAACGCGTGCCGGTGGTCTGGGTATCAATCTGGCATCAGCTGACACTGTAGTCATCTTTGACTCAGACTGGAACCCCCAGAATGACCTCCAGGCCCAGGCTAGAGCCCACAGGATAGGACAGAAAAGACAGGTAAGCAACTGTTTTAAATTCATACTACCAGAATGTTTTTTATATATGTTTAGGTTGCTGTAGAGAGTAAACTGTATATCCCTCTGTCTGCTTGTGGACTTGCAGGTGAATATTTACCGTCTGGTGACAAAAGGCTCAGTGGAGGAGGACATCATTGAGAGGGCAAAGAAGAAAATGGTGCTGGACCACCTTGTCATTCAGAGGATGGACACGACAGGGAAAACTGTCCTCCATACTGGCTCTGCTCCCTCCAGGTAAGCAACGCATACCATACACTGCTGCATGACTGCCTTTCCTCCTTTTAACCTAAAACGTCTATGCTTATTGACATAAAATTGCAGCTTTCTTTTTCGCCCCCAAGAAAGAGATTTAACCTATAGTGTTAGTATTCCTCTCAAAGGTTGCTGCTACAGTTTGCCGTTATCTCACTGGAGTGTGTTTTATTAAATACAGTTCAGCCCCATTCAACAAGGAGGAGCTGTCTTCCATCCTGAAGTTTGGTGCTGAGGAGCTTTTCAAAGAGCCAGAAGGCGAGGAGCAGGAGCCTCAGGTATGTATTCACATAATCACATCAGTGAGTGTATGTATGTGTTATGCATGCAGATAATCAAACTCTTCCTCTGAAATATGTTGAAAAAAAAACCATGTCACGGCTTTTTCTACTCTGTAGGAAATGGATATTGACGAAATCCTCAAAAGAGCTGAGACCAGGGAGAATGACCCTGGACCTTCCACAGTGGGAGAAGAGCTGCTGTCTCAGTTCAAGGTAGGAAAACTAATCTTTTTTCTTGTTACAGAAACTGGTTTGACAATATTTAAATTTGCAATGCGTTGTTCTTTAGCAGTGTGACATTCCCAGTTGTTTGTGACCTGACCTGTGCAGGTGGCCAACTTCTCCATGATGGAGGACGAGGAAATAGATATTGACTCTGAGCGAAGTCAGCGGAGTTGGGACGACATCATTCCTGAGGAGCAGAGGAGGAGGATGGAGGAGGAGGAGAGACAGAAGGAGCTAGAGGAAATTTACCTGCTGCCACGCATGAGGAATTGTGCCAAACAGGTATACAACAATCATGCCAAACATAAGGACTCGTGACTCGTGTCACGTGTACTCGTGTAATTTGTGTGCTTTTTGGTTGTATTAGACATTTGGGGTTTTTAATGACCTTCCAGGTTTTTTTTTTGCTTTGTGTTAACAGATAAGCTTTAACGCCAGTGAGGGCCGGCAGAGCAGGAACAGGAGGTACTCTGGGTCTGACAGCGACTCCCCCTCAGACCGAAAAAGGCCAAAGAAACGAGGACGGCCTCGGACCATTCCACGAGAAAATATCAAGGGCTTCAGTGATGCTGAGATCCGGAGGTGATTATATCAACCCATCCTTCAGGGTGGCTTTTTATCTAACTCTCCCTGCTAAGGGTGGGCGATATATCGAATATACTTGATGTATCACCACTTATTCTGCATGTGGTGTATAAAATGACTATATTGTGAACATTGAGTGTAAATTGTCACATCTTTTTGGAGTTTGGGTTCCCTCACTCTCTCCCAAGACTCTGTCACATACAAATACACAAACTCCACAGAGAAAACTTCAACACTTTCAGCCCAATACGAGCCAGGTTCTTCACAATTAAAGCACCATGGGTCCCGCTTTGATTTGTTTAATTATAGCAATACTTTTTCAAATGTCATTATAAAAGTTCTATCTTACTTATAACTGTATTTTATTTAACGTTATTGTAACAGTAGTGTATTCAACTTTATTATCACAGTAGCTACTTTATTTGAATTAGGGCTGGGGCGACAGGAGCTGCGTGCCAGCTACAGCACATCTCAAGAAACGGTAGCTCACTGTTTTTTTACGCGTGACTCTCACTCATATCAGCAGGCAATGTATGCCTTAAGGCCCAGTTAAGGCTGGTCTATTTTGATGCAGAAAGAATGGACTAGTTATAATTATTTCTGTTAGTGAAAAGTTATAGTGTTTTTCAAATTGCACTAATTTTACTGTAAGATGTTTGGTTGGACTGCTATATTTGAGGTTTGCTTCTGTCACAAAGAGTAACTGTTTTGTTACTCCTCCTAAAAGTGACTTGAATTTTACATTGCTTTATTTATTTTGCTGTTGGATTGCTAAATGTAGATTGCACTACATTCCTTTTACTTGAGTGGAACAAGCTCTTACATTAATTTTATTTTTGAGAGACTTTATATCAGACTGTAAAACACAGATTACCAGTTAAGACTGGGCTATTTGTAGTCGGGGAATAATGCCCTGCAATGTATGACAAGTTTTAAAATGTTATTTTCAGTAAATTTGTTGTTATATTCAATAATTTAGTATTTTAGTGGTAAACATTATTTCAAAGGACATATAAAAATATTGAGATATATATCATGTATTGCGATATAGCCTTTAAATTTAGCAATATAATTTTAAAACTATGTGGCCCATCTCTACTGTCTACATATTCTTGATAACATCTCGGTGTACTCCTTACAGGTTTGTCAAGAGTTACAAAAAATTTGGAGGACCACTGGAAAGGTGATTGATTGTATTTTCTTATTGTTTTAACAACTGACAAAAACAACATGCACACAGTGTGCTCACCGTTTGTCTGGGTCACTCAGGTTGGATGCTATAGCTCGCGATGCTGAACTTGTGGATAAGTCTGAACACGACCTGAAACGCCTTGCAGAAACTGTGCACAACGGCTGTGTGAGAACACTACGAGAAAACCCCTGTGGACCAGAGAAGACTTCAGGTAAGAACAATTTCTTACACATTAAAGACTCAATGAGTCAGTAATGATTCCTTTGTTTGTCATGAGATATTGACAACAGGCTGTTGAAACCTTAGTTAGCTGACGAGTCAATCCCACTCAATAGTTGTGGACGTTGTAGCTGCATGTGGCTCAAAAGCAGTTTAATCGACTTTATTAACAGTCAGCGCCAGAGCTGAGAGTGCTGTAGCTGCCAGGCCAAACAAGCTGTGCTGCTCAGCGCCACACTGGCTGGTTTTCATCATAGTTTTGTAGTTAATTGTTAACTTTGTAACCAGTTTTTTATACTTTAGGTAGAATGATAGTCACACCCCCAGCTTGGCCTAATATTTAGGAACAGCCTGGCTCAGGTTAATGCTGTACCTACCAGTGATGACTTCTACCTTTACTGAGGAACTTTTACCCTCAGTGAGGGGTGTGAGGACTGTCTACTGGCTTTGACAGTAACCCCTGATGTGACTGCATTTAGCTAAGCATGTTGGAAATCTTTAAGGAGTGCAGTGGGCAGATAAGCAGAGTGGACTGATTATATCATATTACTTATACTTGTTTTAAATTTTTACTAGGGCTGTCAAACAATAGATTTTTGCAGTAGCCTGAACATGTATAAAATTATATTATTTTGCATTTCAAAACAGTTGCGCAAAGCCACAGTAATGAAAGATCAGTAAATGGTAAATGGACCTGAACGTATAGCACTTCTCTGTATGTTTGACCACTCAAAGGGCTTTCACATTACAAGTCACATTCATCATTCACACACACCCTCCGAGGTTACTGATACTCAGTTTTCACACACACACAATTTTGGGTCCAGTATCTTACCTAAGTATGTACTGTCTTCAAAAAAAACCCTCAGAAATAAAGAAAATAAAGGTTAAAAGGTTAAAATAATCAGCTTACAATGATCAGTGTGAGTGGGACAGACGTAACCACTGTTAATGGTTTCCACTGTGTTCCTTCTCTACCTGCTGTCTCTCACAGGATTCAAACCTGATTAAAATGCTTTGTTGTTTTTCTGTGTGTTTGATCATCAGGGGGGCGGAGAGGGAAGGTGAAGGGCCCTACATTCAGGATCTCTGGAGTACAGGTCAATGCCAAGCTTGTTATCTCCCATGAGGAGGAGCTGGCTCCACTCCACAAGGCCATTCCTGCTGACCCCGAGGAGAGAAAGAAGTGAGCTTTCCAGAACACTCCACAACTCTCTCAGATCCCGTTGCTAAATACAGCGTGACTCAGTGTTTTAGAATGTGTAGATTTAATAGTGTGTTTGTGAGCAGGTATATGATTCCATGCCACTCGAAGGCAGCCCACTTTGACATTGAGTGGGGGAAGGAGGACGACTCAAGCCTTCTCATAGGAATCTATGAGTACGGTTATGGCAGCTGGGAGATGATCAAGATGGATCCGGACCTCAACCTCACACACAAAGTGAGTCCAAACTCAATACATTTCTGAGTGAAGGTCGAAAACCAAACAGTTTAATGTAGTTTAAACTAATTTTTATCGTCCAAACGTAACAAGCAGTTTCCAAAAAGTGTAACATTTCACAAATCTGAGGTTTATTAAAAACAGGTTTTATCACAATTATGTCAATAGATAGAAAACAATAAAAAGGACAAAGGAATCTTTGCAAATTTCCTTTTTTTTTAATCTTGTATCCATGTGTCCCTTTTTTATTATCATTCTGTGCCCGTTTCTAAATTGGGACATATTTGCAGGTCTGTGAACACAGCACAGGCAAAACTCGTCACAAGTTGTTTTTATCCCACAGCAGCAGTTTTAGGAGTTTCAGTCAGGGTGTGTATAACAGATCAGTTGATTCGGTCAAAGACAATTGAATGGAGGAGAGGAGCAGTTGCTGCAGAAATGTAAAAGTAAACTTTGTGACCCAGTTTTGACCCAGTACAATAAATGGTTAAGTGTTAATTTAACTGTGCCTGACAATCTGCTGCTCCGCCTGTGCCCAGAGCATGCTCTGCACTCTGAGAGAGTGTTGCAACACATAACCAAACATAAATATATTCCAGTAGCAGTCCTAATGAAAGGTCCGGCTTCAAAAATAGAAAATGTATTGGTGGTGGCCTGCTACACATAAATGCATGTATGGGAAACCATGATGGAACCATTAATATTTTCCTTTCAAATGTCAGAACAGAAGCAAGTGCAAATTAGTATGTGCAGCCATTTATGAAAATGTTTACTGTGCGCTTTTTTTGATCAGCTCCTACCAGACGACCCTGACAAGAAGCCACAGGCCAAACAGCTCCAGACCAGAGCAGACTACCTCATCAAGTTACTAAGCAAGGACCTGGCCAAAAAAGAAGCACAGAAACAGGCAGGGACAGTAAGTGACTTGACATGTCAATCTTTCTCTGCATCACTAACTAGAATTATTAAAAATGATTCATTTTCAGATTTAATATGGATCAATTAAAATCTATGGTTAACAGAATCTACCCTGCATTCTTGTTTGTTTGTAGGCCAGTTCACGGAAAAGGAAACCAAGAAGTAAAAAGAGCAAAACTCTGAAACCAACTAAGACAGAGGAGGTGCTGAAGAGCACATCCTCAGATCCCCCGTCGGACAAGAGGTCAGACGATGACGATGAAATTGAGGAGGAAAAGGTACATTTATTTGCCACTTGTACTGCTTTGTGTGCTGTAGCATGAAACAAATGTGTTGAAACAAACTGAAACAATGTGTTGAAACAAACGGTTTTCAGTTTGGAGTTGATGTGTGTAATGTTTTGACCCTCTCAGGAGGTGGCACCAGTGAAGGCACCGAACAGACGGAGCCGAGCAGAAAGGGTGGTGGTGAAAGAGGAGGAGGACGAGGATGAAGAAGAGCCTGAGCAGGAGGAAGTTTCTTCATCAGGGGAGAGGGAGGTCAAAGAAAAAGAGACAAAAAAAGAAGGCAAAAAGGAGAAGAAGGAGGACATTTGGGACACTAAAGAGACAAAGGAGCCAAAAGAGAAAAAGGAAACAAAGCCTCTAGAGGCAGTACATAAACAGGAGGAGAGCACAGAAAAGGTGAAATAATAATTCTATATGTGATATATTTGTTCATTACAATGGACCATAGCCTTATGTGTAATTTCAGTGAATTTCAGGGGAATGCTTTGCTGATTTTTCACCCATCTTTGTATCAAAACAGTGTTGGTAGTAGTATGTGTCAATGAACTGTGGTAAACTTCCGGATGATGCAAATTGATGCAAAACACGTCATCCAGAGGCTGTTGATCGAACTATAGACTGCACTTCCTAATTTTTGTATTGCCCGTCATCAAAGCCACTTTTACACACAGATGGCACTATAGGGCCCCAACAAAGTACCCCCTTTATACTGCCCCTGTATGTTTACACAGATCCAAACAATGGCGGCATGATTCTGCTCCTGTGTGTGATTATACACTGCATCGCGGCATCCTGCAATCAAATGAGGCATGACGAGCGTGACGTTTAACACATTAGCATCTAACAAAGGCATAAAATGTCAATCAAAATCATTTAGCATCTCTGTTTGTGGACATTTACAGCTGCCATTCTTCTTCTTTGAATTATCCACTATGCTAACAGCTGCTTTTTAATCTCCTGCGGTGGGTCGCGCACGTTAACATGCCGTCAAAACATCAAACCCGTGCTGCCCATGGTCACGTCTGTTCGGATTTGCGATTTACACGGACCTCATTTTGGGGCTGTTACTACCTCTGTTCCCAGCTCAGTGGTGAGCCCACTCTGCCGCCCCTTTCTAGGAACGTACCTCCTATACAGAACAGAGAGGTGGCATAATGGCCTGATATTCCTGCCTTGAAAAGGCATTGTAAAAAAGAGGCCAGTGAGTGTAGAAGTGCATAAAAAGGCAGACCTGCTCCCATCTCTCTCCCCCTCTCTCTGACAGCCTTTTAAACTTTGACTGAAATCTGATCAAACAGTAAAACTAGTCAGTGCTGATCCATTATGTCACTGCACTGCCTATTTCTCTCCTGAAATGTTGGCAGAAATTTTAACGCCCTGTTTGGCTGTAGTAGTGCGTGTTTGTGAACAGGAAGTGGGTGCTACTCTTCTTCCTGTACAGTGAAAATGGAGGCCGAAAAAACTAAATCAAACAATAAAACTAATCGGTGCTGATCGAATATAAACCAAGATTCTGTAACTGGTTAGCATATTTTCACCTCAAATCTTTTCAGAAACATGCTTTAGCTCACTGCTGCCTGTAATATGAGATTATTTCTTGCAGGCTGGCTGCAGTTGTTTCACATGTATGCATTACATCACCCACCAGTTGGAGCTTTTTTTGGTCTGGTGCAGCACAGTGCATTCTGGTAGTTGTAGGTTTTCTGTCTCTTGAGCAAGAATGTCCTGTTTCTCTTTTTTTCTGTGGTTGTCTTTCCAGCTGTGAAATCATTCTTTAAGTTGATCATTTGTTTAGGAATTAACTCTTTAATCCTTTTTTCAGAATGAAGTAAAGAGTGAGGTACGAGAACGAACAAAGAAAGCCTCTGATGTGCCGGTCCATATAACAGCAAGTGGAGAGAATGTGCCAGTATCTGAGGAGTCTGAAGAGCTGGACCAGAGGACCTTCAGTGTGGTATGTTCCACACATAACTCAATCTTGAGATAGAAAATATAAATATTCAGCTGAAAGCAAAACATAGCCTTGTTTATGTGTGTATGGTTCATTATATAGTGTATTTACATAGTGAATTGCTTTGGCTAAACATATATGAACTGTATGTTACTGAGAATGGGATAGCAGCATCATTTAATGATGATGAGGATAAGATCCAGCCAGGCTCAACATGCTGTATCTAAAGGGTTGCATAAAGTTGTTGGTGTTTTTGTTTGACTGTTGCAGTGTAAAGAGAGGATGCGGCCGGTGAAAGCAGCCCTGAAGCAGCTGGACAGACCAGAGAAAGGACTGTCAGAGCGTGAGCAGCTCGAACATACAAGGCAGTGTCTGATAAAGATCGGAGACCACATCACTGAGTGTCTGAAGGAGTACTCAAATCCTGACCAGATCAAACAGTGGAGAAAGTTAGTACGCGCGCACACACACACACACACACACACACACACACACACACACACACACACACACACACACACACACACAGAAACACAAGTTGATTTGACCCACAGACTGAATAGACAGATGGACGACGCATCCCCACTTATCCCCGCTGTGGTTAAGTGAAGCTTAAATATCTCACTGCCATCTTGCGGGATTATGTCATTTGGAGCCTGAGTCTGCGCTGTAGCGATACCTGCGGAGGGGAGGTTCCCACCAAAACATCCATCTGACCAATCACAAGCACCCCCATTGAATGCGAGCTCGTGGATTAGGTGTAAAAGCTGTCAGTCGTGGCGAAGATCCCCCTTTTGTATAATTTAATAACTCATTAAAACTGAATGTATCATACAAAACAATCACTTGAACAAACATCAGGGTTATGAGATCTACCTTCAGTGATTCCCATCTCTGGAAAAAATTCATTTGCAGTGTGCTTAGAGTTTTTAGTTTGACCCTTGTCCCATTCAACATATATCACTTTCCCACCAAAATTAGTGCATGCATGCGGGTTTTTCAAACATGGGTTAATCCACTAAATACTGCATTCCCACTCTAAGTAAATACACAGTGCAAGTCTGCCTTTTTGTCAGCTTTTGTGGGTGGATGGGTGGGTTGCTTTCTTGTTGTGTCCGTGCAACGTCACCGACAGGCAGGAGAACAGGTAAACAATAGACAGCAGCAGGATCAGAGGTCTTTAAAAATTTTCAGTGGTTTCTTCTCTTTATTCATATTTTACTTATTCAGTCTCTCTTTCAAACTCGGTACAGATGTATTTGGATCAGTATTTAGGCTGATTAGGAGGAGATGGACAGTAATTAGTGACGGCGCATTATTGCATTTTGTCGGTTAAGGAGCTGAAATTCCTGCGCTCACCCGGGCGTTGTATTCCCATCAATGTCAGTTGGAGCCGGAGATGATAAAAACCTGTGTCTGCTGTAGAGTCATCTGACGCGGGTGTGAATGCCAATCATACACAGCCAGACACCTAGGGGCGATAAAATTTGAAAAGCTACACATTGGAAGAATATCACATTGTCCATCTTTATATACAGTCTATGACTAGACCATTAAAGCAGATTTAACCTGGGTCACTGTCAGTTTGAGGGAGGTATAGGACTAAGATGTTTGCTCTTATGTTGCATATGTTAAGTTGATGTGTTTGTGTCTTGCAGAAACCTGTGGATATTTGTCTCAAAATTCACTGAGTTTGACGCCAGGAAGCTACATAAACTGTATAAACATGCAATCAAGAAAAGACAAGAGAGCGCCCAGGTATGTGAAGAGCGCAGTCATTCTTAGTTTGGATGACAGTATGAAATTGTTAGTGATGTAAATCCTTCATGACGATGCTTCTTTCTTCAGGCAATGGAGCAGAACATCAGAAGTACAAACACCCACGGATACAAACATGCAGGTACATGCAGCTCCACTCTGTTGAACACAAAATAAAATAAGGAAGTTGTCACTATGAACTGATTAATTTGTGGTCTCTGTCCTCAGATATTGAAAGGCTGAAGGACAACTCCCATCAGGACGAGAGCAGCAGGGACAGCTACAGCTCAGACAGACATCAGCCCTCAGCTCGCTACCACGAGAGCAGCAGCAGCAAGGAGAGACACGGGGACAGGAAGACCAGTGGAGGGGAGACCAGGAAAAGACCGTACTCCTCCTTCAGCAACGGCAAAGACCACCGGGACAGAGACCACTACAGACCAGACAGCAGGGACAGAGACAGACAGGACAGGTGAGGGGCAGCTTCCAGCAACAAATACTGTGTTACTGTCATATTATCTACCTTCTGATGTCAGCAAACCAAATTCAAGACCAAGAAGACCATTGAATTTAACACTTAGGGCCCACCTTAACATTACACACAATCGTATCACTCTGCACACCAAATGTACTTCTTATACATTAATATGATTTTCTACTTTCATTTAGTTAATTTTTCAATCAATATTAAAATCATGAATATTATATATTCATTCATTTTCAGAATTTTAACCCTTTTAATGCAAGGTTTTTGTCATGATGCCACTAAGTTACTAGATGAAGAAAACACAAAAAAAGAATTATTTTCAGTGTACTACATGCAAAGTTGATTTTTTTAATTATCACAGCCTGGGATATGTCAGTGATTAGCAGCAACATTGGTTGTGACAGTGCACCTAGTGGAAATGGCATGTATTTTCTCCACATGCCAAATATGGTAAAAACAAAATGATGTCATCAGATGGTAAAAATGATAAATTCCAAGGCAAAAGTCCAGAATGACACCCAGAAATAATACAATGCATATTTTTATGCTTTGATAGCGATGGCATCAAAATTGTCAGTTTGAATGGGTTTTAAAGGAGCATTTTTTACCTTAACAGTCTGAATGAAACAATTTAGTTAACATAGTTAACACATTTAGACTTATTTTAGGAGCACAGCTGGAAATTCACAGACTAAATAAAAATACATAATCTTGCCAAAATTTATACCATATGCGTGAACACAGCCAAAATTATCACAAAATGAAGAATGAAAAGCACTACTTGACCTAACAACCCCGAAGGGTTAAACCGGGATGCACTGATTGGCAGAATCATCAACATCGGACGTATTGGCTTTGTTGACTGCCATCAACATGACAGTTACAGATGGCAGTGACTGATGTTTCTGTGTTGTGTCACATCAGTTACGCACAGGCTAAAAAGCAGGGCTCGATGATTTAATGTCGTCGTGGAGACAAAGGGAAACAGAGCCCATTGTAGCTGACATTGGATGAGAGGCGGGCTACACCCTGAACTATCACAGGACCAACACATAGAGTGCTTTTCATCATAATAATGTTTCTCCTGTCTTCCCTCACTCCCGTCTCTTCTGTGAAAGAGAGATGTGATTAAGAGATTTAAGAACGGAGGAGCTGAAGCTGCCGAATAAGAAATCCTTGGTTGCAGAGCCACATCAGTTACTCTGCCATATGTGGAGATGTGTCATTTATATGTCACACCACTTGATGAAAGACGTCCACTGAGGATCCACCTTATAGAGAGGACGTGAGGAAGCGTAAATTAGCATAATGAAAAGCACCCATAGAGACTGACAACCATTCACAATCACATTCACACCTACGGGCCATTTAAACTGCTTTTACACTGCCTGTTCAAGGTGGGTATAATATGCTGTTATGCCTTCTCTCCGCTCTGCATATAATGTACAATCGCAGAAAGGAGTTGTCTTTCCTCTTACCCGGGACAGGACACAGTAACAGTGCCAAAACAAGGTCTGTGTAAAGCGTAAAGCCAGTAAGACCTGGGGTCGATGACACGTCACATGTGTGACCCACTGTGGGAGATTTAAAAAGCAGCTGTCAGCAGTTAGTGGCTAATTCAAAGAAGAACAGCAGTCGTAACTATCCATAAATTAGGAAAACAAAGGGATTTTGGAGCTCCTTAACCTCCGAGCAGAGGACCAGATCAGCCATGAGCTTGTCACCATGTCACACCCAAACCCCCCATGGTCATGTCTTTCTGGCTTTACGATTTACACAGACCCTGTTGTCCAGGTGAGACAACTCTGTTCCTCCTTTCATCAGTTAGACCTAATATACAGACCGGCGAGGCGGCATAACAGCGTGATATTCTCACCTTGAACGGGCAGTGTTAAAGTAGCTATCGTCTGTGGTGCAGCTACATGTTTTATACTAACATCACAAATTTGACTTTGAGTGCTCTGATCTTTGGATATACTTTTTGGCCCAAATTATCTCCACAAATAAGCTTCCCTACAATAATCATTCAAATGTGGTCAATGCACAACTACAGTTATTCTCCCTACTTTGATTTTCTATATGTTTCTAACCCCTATCCCCGTCTGTATGTCAGCTCTGTGTCTTTGTTATTGCAAATACAACTTAAAAAAAATTACTTGAAGTCAGTCCAGAATATCTGTACTGTAGCATTGATAGCGTTTTGATGTTATGCCATTTTTGCCTTGCTGCTCAGTCATGCCCATGGTGTGTGTGTGTGTGTGTGTGTGTGTGTGTGTGTGTGTGTGTGTGTGTGTGCGTGCGCAGATACTACAACGATAGTAAGCACAGGAAGCTGGAGGAGTTCCGCTCCAGCAGAGACCATCGGCTGGACGTGAAGGATCATTCCCACTCAGACCACCGCTCTTCTTACCGCTACCACTCAGACTGGCAGACAGAGCAGCGAGCCTCGGCCAGCGGGCCCCGCTCTCCCCGAGACCAGCGATCCCCCTATGACTCACGCTCACCCATGGGTCACCGCTCACCTTTCGACTACTCGTCAGACCACAAGAGCACACCAGAGCAGATCTGGAGCAGCCGCAAGACATAACAGGAGCTGCCAGGGTCTGCGTGTAGCAGCCATAGACTCAGCAACACAGCAGATGCCTTACAGGGACTGTGGACTCGGCGCTGTTTGAAGCACTGTGCAGCAGTCAGTTCAGCATGGCTGTCATCTCCTCGCTTCAGCTGCAGCTCATCTCGGGAACCTGGGAGATGAACGCCAGGGAGCGACTCAAACCAGGCAGCAGATAAAAAAAAAAACAAAAAAAAAAAACAAATCAAAGCATATTTTTGTATGAAAGAGTTTAAAGCTGCATCGCTGGGCTCAACAGCATGCAGACAGTTTTTTGTTATTTTTATAAACTTTTTTTTAACTCTGGAAACTGACACAATTGACCCTGAGTGCTGCCTCATATTCCCACAACCAATGACACTGGATCCTGTATATGACTGTTGTCTTTGTTTGTCTGTCTGTCTCTGTCTCTCTCTCATGCTTCATGTGATGATCTACCTTATTTAAGTGTTAACTCGATGAGACGTCACACGAATCACAGTTGATGAAAAGGTGTCTGGTTGAATCCAGTCTGGGCTCAGGCTCACCACCTGAAGTACCTCATTTACAGCATTTCTCATTTCCTCAGCAGGTTTTCTTTTTCTCCACCAGGTGTGAATTATTTAATAACATATCTTAGCTGTAACCTGGTTTGGGTTTTTTTTTTTTGGAGAGCAAATCATGTTTTTTTTCTTCTTCAGTAATACTGTTGTAAATTTTGTAAAATAGTAAATCAGTGGTCTTTTTCCTCAGGCTTTTTGGATTTATTATGACTCTACTTTTCCCCATCAACTCAGGCTTTTTTGTTGTTCTGCGAGTGAGTTTCTGTAAAATAGTTCTTTCATGATAATGCTTTCAGAATGTAACTTTTGGTAAAGGGAAAGTTCGTAATGATACTCAGTTTTATTCACTAGTGCTTAGTTGTTTTGCCTCAGTGTGTCGAAATCAGTAAGTTGGAAGGAGCTGACTTGAAATCACAGTCTGAAAAAAAGACGGTCGTCTTTCAATAGAAGCACCCGTTAGATCTTAAATAAACTCGACTTTTTACATTTTTTTTCCTTATCTTTCAGTTTTATTTTCTACTTAGGCAATAATAATGTCAATGTTTCTATGCAGCCAAGTATATTTGTGGTGAACCACCCAACTGAATGAAGTCACTGTTACGGTTCACACTGTTGTACATAAATTTC
Organism: Plectropomus leopardus; assembly: GCF_026936395.1. NCBI lineage: Eukaryota > Metazoa > Chordata > Actinopteri > Perciformes > Serranidae > Plectropomus > Plectropomus leopardus. The sequence continues at coordinate 1,629,192 of NC_142195.1, read as the reverse complement.
CTCTATATTTCAAAATGAATTTACACTGAAAGTGCATGAATTTTTATGAACTGTTTTATATAGTTGTTTATGAAGCCATTAAAATCAATCACTGTACTCACTCCTACCAGCTCTCTTCAACTACGTGTCACCTTTTTGATTCTGACAGACATCAGACCTTTTGGGACATTGGGTAGGTACACTGTTCCAAGCCATGCCTGGCTGATACCTGCTGATACACAATCACTGCAAAGAACTTTGGATTGGATCTCTCGAGTAAAACTTTGAGCAAAATTTTTGAAAGTGATGAGTGATCCAATAACAGCTCTTGTAGCTCCTGCTGCGTCATGAGGGAGCCAGTTCCTACTGACAGGCACATAGTCATAGCATCATGAGACCTAGAAAAGCCGAAGAAGTGTTTCCATTGCAGTTCTGCAAAATATGGCTTTTTCAAATCATCTGAAATACCACCTCATGCGAGCACGTCTTTCCATTAGGTGTATTTTAAATTCACAATATCAGTTTGCACAGTTTAAGGGTTAATGGAGACCTGCCTACTGTTGTAAGGACATTTGTATGAACTGAATGAGGAGATGGCGTCAGTGGTTCTCCCTGCAGGGTCACTTGTTGGGCCTTATGCCGCAACCTTCTCCTATATTTTCTCTTAATTTTCTGGTAAGAGAAAATATAAGAGAAGTCAACTCCAGATGCACCAAACACTCTTAACCACCCACATATTTTCTTATCAGGTGCTCTCAATGATGAATCCTACTGATTATAAGTCACCTGCTAGCACGGTAACGCCCTCATAACACTAGATAAGGGCAGGTTTTGTGCCGTGTGCAAAGAGCACAAGCCCAAGACTGGTGACATGACAACATGAAAGGTTGGAAGAAGAACTGCAGTAGTGAAAGTGATGTATGCCGACTGTGTAAATGTGATTTGAGGTAAATGTATTTAAGTATTAAAAGTAAATACTCATGCAGAAAGGTTTAAATACTTTTAATACATCAAAATAATTAAAATAATGAAAACAAAAATCAGCAAGTCGTCATACATACAGTATATATGAGAAGCTGGAACCATGCAATGTTTTTTTACATGTAAAAAGGCGAATACTATTACAGTACTATTATAAAAATAGTTGCCAATTAATTTTCTAATTAATCAACTAATTGTTTCAGCTGCACATATATTAGTATATAGTATATATCAGTATATATTTCATATTTTTGGTTTGTGTGCAAAAATCTTAATATGTAAATTAGAGATGGCAAATTTGAAATGTTGGAATGTGTCAATACTTTCAAACCCTTGTTTTGAAATGTTTCGTTGACATTTGTATGATTTTTAGAGCAACATTCTATACCCTGATATTTTTTATGATATTTTGAATGACATGCCATACCTTTTTATGATTTTTTGGACAACCTGCTATACTATGATGTTTTTATGCGTGTTTGGACGACATACGATAGTATGACTTTTTCATGCCATTTTGGGTGACATACTCTAGTATGATGTTTTTATGCCATTTTGGACTACATACAATATTATGACTTTTATAGGCCATTTTGAATGTCATACTATACCTTGACGGGTTTTTTTGCTTTTTTGGTCAACATACGATAGTATTACTTTTTAGGCTATTTTGGTCAACATACGATAGTATTACTTTTTAGGCTGTTTTGGAGAACATGGTATAGTATTCCTTTTTTATGCCATTTAGGACGACATACTATAGTATGGCTTTTTTTTATGCCATTTTGGACTACATACTATAGTATGGCTTTTTTATGCTATTTTGGACTACACACTACAGTATGACTTTTTTAAGACATTTTGGACAACATACAATATTATGGCTTTTATAGGCCATTTTTGACAACATACTGTGGTATGACTTTTTTATGCCATTTTGGAGGACATACTATGGTGTGAGTTCTTTATGCCATTTTGGAGGACATACTATAGTATGACTTTTTATGCCATTTTGAACAACATACTAAAATACCTCATTGTAGAGATGTTTTTATTAGATATTGACGGACATGCTATAATATGATGTTTTTATTATTTTTTCATACTTAACTTGATAATTTTTGAAGGGAATACTGTACTATGCTATTTTGATTTATGATTGAACGACATTCTGTAGTTTGAACTTTTTCTGATTTTCAACCAGGCCTACTTTTATATGATCTTTACTAATTTTTTGAATGATACACTAACGGTGTGTTTTTATGATTTTTAATAATCATACTATATTATGATGACTTTATCATTTTTTGAATGATATATGACTTTTATTAGATTTATAACAAAATACTATACTATGACATTTTTATGATTGTTGGCCAGACATAGAGACTTTTATGACTATTTGAACGACGCACTATACTATGATGATTTTATTAGATTTTTAAGGACATACTGTGATATGTTGTTTTTTGTGACATACTATACTGTGATGTTTTTATAATTTTTTACACAATATACCATAGTGAAATGTTTTAATGAGTTTTTGGATGACATCCTTCGCTTTGATAATAAGTAATGAGAGTCGTGACACTTGGAGGGGATTTAAATATGATAATGAATACAAAGCTGGACTCCTCAAATGCAAAAATGCACAAAGCAGAAAAAATGCAAGTGTACTGAGCATGCTTTGAGATTTGCCTTGTTGACATCTGGAGAACATTCCATCACAATAAAAAATATATATACTTGTTACTCAGGCAGACATTCAGTTTATAATAGATTAGACTATTTTTTTTATGTTTGAAACTGATGTAAACATGGTTAAAAGTTGTACTTATTGGATCAATAAATATGTCACATCATGCGGCGGTTCACTTATATTATCATTAAAAATCAGTAAATGTAAATCTCTCTGGAGACTAAATAATTCCCTATTATAGGATGAAAAATTTGTAGAAAAATACAAAAGGTATTGACTAAATATATAGAAATAATGACACAGAGCATATAGATCACATTATGGGAAGGAGCCAAATCAGTAGGGGTCATATAATTTCATTCTCATCTGCAAAAAAACATGTAGAAGAATTCAAAAACAATGATTAAAGGAACTAAAAAATGGAGGATAGCCATAGACAGACAGGTAGAAGGAAAGACGAAAATAAACGTAAGGAGGCAAGACGGGAAATTTTCTTTGAACTACGACACTATGATGATAGGATTGGTTGCATGACATATTATACTATTATCCTTTTTTCACTGGATTTTGCTGGACATACGTTTTTGTAACTTTTTGGACGACATAATATATTCTATGATATTTTTATAATGTTTTGAATCACATACTGTACTGTGACTTTTTGATGATTTTTGAAAGAAATATTGTACTATGCTGTTTCCTGAATTTTTGAACGACATTCTGGAGTATAAAGTTTTTCTGATTTTTGGCTTCACATACTTTACCATGATGTTTTAATAATTTTTAGAATGACTTTCTGCGTAATAGCATTTTTATGATTTTTTGAACGATTTTGCTTTATTATGACATTTTGATGATTTTTTGAAGGATACATTACACTACCCTACACTACACTATATGTTTGTGCAAGAAACGTGTAACATGATACTATAATATGATGTTTTTATGATCTCTTCATTGACGGACTACACTTTGATGTTTTTTTTTAATGATTTTTGGCCCGACATATTATACTGTGACGTTTTTATGATTTTTTTTAACGATTTTTAAACGATTAAATCTTTAGGATTATTTAAATGACATACAATGCAAGGATGTTACTATGATGTTTTTCTGATTTTTGAATGACATACTATATCATGAGGTTTTTATTGTGTTTTTTTTTTATTAATGACATATACTATTATGTTCTTGTGAGTTTTTGAACGACATGCTACACTACGATGCTTTTATGATACTCCCTCACTATACTTTCACATTTTTGTGATCTTTTGAACGACAAACTGACATTTTTATGATGTTTTTAATGATATACTATACTATGATTTTCTTATAAGTTTTAAACAATATACTCTGATGTTTAAATGATTTTTGGCCCAACATACTATACTATGAGCCATTTTATTTTTTGAAGGATATACTATACTATTATGTTGTGGGTTTTTTTTTTTAAATTGAAGGACATACTGGACTAAGACATTTTTATGAAATTTGGCCAGACAAACTACATTATGACAATTTTATGATTTTTTAAAAATGATTTTTTGAATAACATACAATACTCAAATTATACTTTAATTATGAATTTTTTAAATAACCAACATCAGATTTAGTCATAAATGTCAAAAATTTATTAATTTTTAGAATTTTAACCCTTTATATTCAGGGTTTTTGTCATGATGTTTTTAGATGAAAAAACCCCCCCACAAAAAAGTGAACTACTTTCAATGTACTAAATGCAAAGTAGATTTTTTAGTTTCATTTATTTATGCGCTCCTTGTGGAAATAGCATTCATTTTCTCCATATGCCAAACATGGTTAAAAACAAATCGTCATCAGTTTGAAAATAGTAAAAATGACAATTCCAAGGCAAAACCCCAGAATGACACCCACGCATTTTTTGACCATGACAGTATGAATGTAACAATTTTGTGTCCACAGTGTATTTTAGACTTATTGCCGGAGCTGAGCTGGAAATTCACAGATTAAACAAAAAAGAAATACAATCTTGCCAAAATGTATGCCATATGCATGAACACAGTCAAAATTATCAAAAAAAATGGAGATTAAAAAGTGTGTAAAATGCACCAAACAGTCACAAGGGGTAAGCAATGCAACAAAGGTGAATGTCCTGTTCATATTTACTAACTTACGTACTTAAGCATGGAAATTTTTATTAATTCTGCGTGGTCCTTGTGTGAGTTAGTGCACAGGACCACAGGAGGTGCCAGCATGCATCTTTTGCCCATATATTGTTCTGATTACTCTGACATACTACTGCTGCTTGCTGCTTGGGTAGATCATCAAACTGAAGTGCCCCTCTGGAATAAATAAAGATGTCTGAATCTGAACATTACCATTTCTTTGAGACCATTCATTGCCATTCTCCATCAGCCCACCAGATGACCTCAGACTTCCCCTCCTTCCCTAATCACTCAATGCCCCACCCAGCTACACTCCTGTTTTCCCCTCATCTGCCCTGCTAGTACCCGAGGGAGCAGAGCCAGAAGGCAAAGCTCTTGATGTACTGGTCCATCTATGTCCTAACCCTCACTTCTGGTCATGACCTTTGGGTAGTGACTAAAAGAATAAAATTCTGGACACAAGCAATCAAAATGAGTTTCCTCTGGAGGGCGTGTGGGCTCAGCCTCAGAGAAAGGGTGAAGAGTTCAGACATCCGGGGGGACCTCAGAGTAGAGCTGCTGCTCCTTTGTGTCAAAAGGGGCCAGTTGAGGTAGTTAGGGTATCTTATCAACAACAAAAAAAATGAGTAGCAGGTGGCACCATGTATGACCACCAGTGTGTGAATGTATGTGTGAATGGTTGAATGTGACATGTAGTGTGAAAGCGCTCTGAGTGCTTGAAAGACTAGAAAAGCGCTATAAAAGTGTAGTCCTTTTACCATTTACCATTTAATCAAGATGCCTCCTGGGTGCCTCAAGTTAGAGGTGTTCGGGGCACGTCCACCTGGTAGTTTGCCCTGTGGCCGACCCAAAACACACTGGAGGGATTATATTTGGCATTATATTTGGCAAGGGAAAACAGTGGAAAAGTGGAAGAAAATGGATGGATGGATGGTCACATTCATCCATTCACACACTGGTGGCAGAGGCTGCTGTACAAGGTGCCACCTGCTACTTATTTTTTTTTAACTTTCACACACGCTGATAGAACAGCCATTAGGAGCAATTTGAGGTTCAGTATCTTACCCAAGGATACTTCAGCATGTTGACTGGAGGAACCGGGGATCGAACTGCCAACCTTCTAATTAGTAGTCAACCTGCTTTATTTACTGAGTCAAGAACATTCTTATTTTTACAGCACCTTTCAGTCTTGATCTCAGTTCTTAACAAAAAGTACAATGAAAATCAGAAAAGGTTGTTTAAACACATAAGAAGATATTTGAACTGAGCTTGGTATTGCATGTTTTTAGATATCCTCAGATAAAAAAACAAACAAACATTAAGACAGAAAATTTGAAACGTATAAGATAAATTACTGAGTATTGCATATTGCATTGATTTTGGGTTAAATTTAAATGGAAAATAAATGGAGGCATTAAACAATTTACAAATGATTCAAGATCAAACATAAAATGTATATAAAAAACAACAGAAAAATGGGCTGTTTATTGCAATTAATCGCAATTTCATCCATAACTTTTTAAAAAAAAATTATTCAATTTTTTTTTCATTTAAAAAAAGTCCAGCTGACAGTTTAGTCTTTAAGAGGCTGAGTTTCAAAGTTACATTGATGATGGTATCATATAAAACTAGAATGGGGCTAAATAATGTCATTAATATAACGTTTTAAGTAAGTACTCTTTGGTCATTTCTTCTCTCTTGGTTCATTGCCTTCCTCCCATGCTTTTGAAAGAAATCAAGCCAGTTTGTTTAGGTTTTAAAGGGTTAACAGAAAGGATGTTCTATATAATGTGTTATGACTTATAAAGTCTACATCTTCAAACATGCCTTTCAGGTGTAAATGCAGTCAGTTCCAGCTCCAAAAGTCAGAAACACCCATCCTGCAGGTTTCTACCATCTTTCAATAAAAGGCTCAACTTTAGAATGACTGAATGAGAGAGCCATGGTTTCATTCAGTCATTCTAAAACAATGTTAATCACACTGGTATTCACAACAATTCTGCACATACCTTGCCTTTTTAGAAAAGTTTCTCCATTTATGCATGCAATAAACTGAGAGGATGACAATCAGAGACGCACCTCAGCGAGTTTGTTTTTATTTTGGTTGATGATGCGCATCAAGACAGCGTACAGTCGTCTCAGCCCTCCACAAGGCAAAGTTAAATAAGTGAACTGACCTGGACATGGCTTTATTCAAACATGTGACACGTGTAACGGCTAACACAGGCTGGATGAAGAGTGCGAGTACAGAGTGAACAGGATAAAAACAAACATTCTCAAGGCAACATTTCTCCTGGAACAGAGGCGGCTCCAGAGAGACGCTGAGGACAGGAAGTGTCCTTCTTAGGTGCTCTTCTTCTCCTCGAACATGATGTTTGCTGTGGCTCTCTTGGCTGTGGACACATGACACACATGTCAGATGACGTGTTTGTTATACTGAGTCTGATAACCTCAGACACCCCAAACTTCTACTTTGATGCATTTTTTTCAGTGCTAAGCTGCTTTTTTAAAATTTCTATTGATATCATGATAATATCGGTTTTGTGATCTCTTCTGGCAAAGATAATCACATAGAGAAAATCTGTGTGTGTGTGTGTGTGTGTGCATGCGTGCATGTGTGTGTTTCATTTGATTTTACAGAAATAGATGACAGTTCATTATACAGTTATGCCCACTTTTCTCTACCTGCTCATGCCTCCCCTCCACCGCCACCCTCGACCCCATGGTGTGAGTAATTAAAGAAAATAATAATAATTATAATTAACAGTGATGTATAACAGATGAAATAAAGTAAATTAAAGAAGAAAAAAACATAAATAATGAAAAGGAAGGTTAAAAAATAACATTTTCAAAGATTTACATGATTTGATTAACATTAACTTGACTTAAATTTCCTTTTGGTTCAGGCTTTATTTACAGTAAACATGAAGGAAACGTGACTCACCCTCATCTTTGAACTTGTCAGCGGCCTCTGACGCCTTGTCCTTGAGATTCTTCACTGCGTCGTCAATCCTGGCTTCGTTCTTAAGGAAGAATGGTCGAATGATGCGGTTGTAAATCTGGACTGATCCGTTAGAGGGAGTTGGAGCCATGCACCACACCAAGAAGGCACACTGAGGAAGAACACAAGAGCTCTCTCATCAAATCAGAGCAGGACACAGACATTGCAGTTACACACACAGGCTGTGCTGGTGACACTCTTTTAAGCCGTCAATGACTCCAGTTCATAAGAAACTCAACTACACCAAAGACTGTGCTGAAAGAGATTATTTTGTGAAGTCAGAAGCAAATATTTCAGTTTGTTTTTCTTGTACAGCCATCGTGAGACACATGAGGTAACTTCATGTCTAACTGTATTTAGTGCAACTACAGCTCAAAATGTTTTTTGTGCAGCAGTAATTTGTTATCCATCATAAGTAGTACACTCTAAGTACACACAGGTCCAGAGAAATAGTAAAACATGCTTTTATCACTCCGTCACAAAGATAACTCGACAGCTCCTCAGTGTTCCCTCATGGATTCAAACAGCCTGTATCAGAGAGGAGTTCGGCCTGAGTGCAGCGGTGAACTTTAGCAAGACGCAGGAATCATAAGCAGAATTATTCATATATATATATTTTTTATGATCATGGAATAACGCACATGTGCTCTCAACATAACCCAAACTAAGGCTGCTTGATCATGGCAAAAATCATTATTACGAATATTTTGGTCAATACTGAAATCACAAATATTTACCATGATTACTCACTGACCTTGCAAACATGTTGCATTTATTGAACATAAAAAACCTTCTTAACAATGAAAGCAGCTCTGTTCTTAATTGATACCTGCGTTGTGGTGGATGACGATGGGGTTTTCCTTTTCTCCTTTAGTTTTTTTATTATTTGGATTTTTTTTCTTTTTTGCTCCTTGTCGGATGCCTCAAAAAATGTGTTGGCACGTTGCATTCAGGGCACAGGACAAAATAATCTCGATTACATTGTTTTTGTAATTGTTGGGAAAATTGAAAAAATTGAAAGTGAAATTGAAATTCGATTACGCAGCCCTAACCCAAACTGTCACAATCTGATATCCTCTATAATCAGCAGACAGAGGGACATTTCTCACAAATAAAAGTTCTTTTGAGCTGCTGCAACAACACACAGGCTGGCAGGTGAAAAGCTCATCTGGGCCTATTGTGCATGAATAACCAAGCTCTGCTCTTGAGTTTATAAGTACTTTATATGTATACTTTATATCCCTAATTCAAAACTGTGTGTGCACAAATGAACAAAATATACCATTATACAATATTGTGATTACTGTATTATGTCACAAAGGATATCAAAGTCAGCACTGTTTAAAGGACACCTCTCTGTAGAAATCACAGCACGTCAGTAATAACCTGACAGTCTGATGGATCTGGGCTGTCCTGATACTCATACAGGTTTTATGGTGGTCAGGTGCCTGTTGTGTGTGTGTGTAACCGGACTGCTCCTTTAATGTAGTTTTGTTTAGATTTTTGATGGATAGGTGGATATACTTCTTTTTTTTTTGTCTGTTAACCCTTTGAAATCTACGCAAAAACATGGGAAGAAGGTAATGAGCAACAAAAGAAGAAATGATCCAAAAATTGCAAGAAATTAGTAAAAAGTACAAGAAATTACTGAAAAATAGGTTTAAAAAAAGTAAAATAGAAAATTACCTGATAATCTGCAAAACAAACGAGTAAATGACTTAAATGAAAAAAAAAAAATTCTGTAACAATTTTGATCTGCAATTATGAAAATTATAAAGTTATCTCTAGCTTTTTTCATTTTTTCCCTGTACAGTTTTCATTAGCTTTTCAAAAAAATAATTTTCAAATCACAGGGAGAAGGAAATGAGTAGGAAGAAGTAATGAGCCAAAAATTTTAGTTTACAATAAATCAAAACAAAACGGGTAAAAAAAAAAAAAAAAGAAAACGGGGACAAACAGGGAACAAGGAAATTACCTGAAAAAAATATTTCATTTGCAATTGTGATGCCTAGAATATAGTTTTTCCCTTGATTTTTTTCTTTTTTCCCCTGGGCATTTTCCCTAGCTTTTTAAAAATTAATTTCTTATTTCTCATTTCTTGCAATTTGTGGAACATTTCTAATCAGGGTGTCTGAAAGCAGCACAAGGAAAGTGATGTTGCTCCAGGTTTCAAAGTGTCCAAGTGGTCTTTGACCTCCCAAAGATATGTTAAAAAGTTCATAATATATGCTTTATGTTATGCTCTATTCATTTATGTGCATAAATTATTAATCAGAAATGACAATTTCTTAATTTGTTCATATGGATTAATTTAGTCGTGATTCCAGCAGTAGCTGTGGGGTGTGACAGTGTGCAGGTGGTGGAGCAGCAGCGGCTGGTTGACAGCAGCACACAGAGACTGAGATGAATGATCCTCACATGAGAATCTTTTTGGTTTAATATACCTGAAGTTACTGAGATGAGAATTAAAGACAATGAAAGTAGCTCTGCTTTGAGTGGACATGTACGTCAGGCAGCTTGTGTGTCTGTCACTTTGTCCCTCTGTCCCTGCCTGGTGAGATATAATGCATACTGCTCATCCCTGAAAGCAAACACAGGCTCTGTGCTTTCGCGGCTGCTGCTGAACCTGCTGACAGAGCTCTCAGCACTCATGCACTCTTTATCATCAGCACAGTGTGCTCCACCCTCCTCATGTTCACTAGTTTATTCTGCTAAGAAGAGAACACACACTCTCTAAAGTGACAGGCGGTGCTCACTGTGGGCAGAGTCCATAGTTTGACTCTGCCCACATTCAGCAGCTCCACCTGCCTTCATGTTTTGGGTTTTTTTGTTGCTCCGTCTGAGCAACACAACACACCTTAACAAAAGCATGTGCTGAACACAGAGGAAGTTCATTTTATTGAACGCCTACTGACACAGAAATTTTACATGAAGTGAAACCATGTGAGACTGTCATTATGCATCATTTACGTAAATCTTAGTTATAATGGAAGCCATAGATGGTATGTAAAGATGGACGACATGACAGCTCCCAAAAGTGAAGCCAAAACATCACAATCACCCCCTGGTGTCTGTCTGCAGTATACGTCATAAAGCCTGCCCCTCCATGTTAGTGACTGGGACACGCACCTAACTAAAAACATTAAGTACACGCCCAAAAAAATAAAGTGTTTTCTGTTTTTTATGTAGTTTTTATTGATTGTGTGCCAATCAATAAGGATCTTCACATCAGGCCCCAAATGATGTCACATGGCAGCTGCCATATCCAGGATATTTTGCTTTAATGATGAGAACTACCCTCAGTAAAAGAAACCATCTTTGGGAAAAATTTATTTGGCGTGTACTTTGAGTGTGTAGTTCAGCCTATGACCAAACACTAACATGGAGGGGCAGGCTTTATAACCTATGCTGCAGACAGACACCAGGGGGCGATCCAGATTGAAAAGCTATACTTTGAGTGACCTGGTATTTTGTCCATCTTTAAGTACAGTTCATGATTGAACTGATTAAAAGTATATGAACCAATAATGCAATAGAAAGGGGACGTGGTCTAACGGTTGTGTAGCTTTGTTGTATTATGCGAAGGACACCAGGTGAAGCCTCTTACCTTTGAATGAGATTACTACTACTTCTACTACTACTGCTACAGCAAAAATACTCCCGTTGTACCATTTAATACACATACATTCAATGTGTGGTTTTGTACAAACATATGACTGTACCCATAGTGAGCAGTGCCCTGAGGTTAATGGTAACTGACTCTACTTAGGCGCTGAAATCAAGTAAATGGGGATACTTTTAACAAAAACATGCCATATGACCTAGTGCAGCCTTTTTTGTCTATCTCTCTAAATTTTCAATTTTCATTTTAACAATAATGATAATAGTTGAAAAAGGGTTCTCCTGCGAATCATCCAACAGCATACAACAAAATCGGGTGCTTTTCAGATCAAGGACAGAGACTTTCCAGGTGAGCAGAAAGGGACCAGAGCACAGCCTGTAACTGTGCAAACAGACTAATATTTTAACTAGGGCTCTACCTGACTTATTTATGCCAGTCGATTCAGTCCTGGCTGTTCAAAACTAATATTGAATGATTCTTTTTGTGTTCTTTGTGAAGTTTTAAAGTTTGAACAGCTCAGATAGTAAAGCAAACAACCTAATGTTGCTAGGTTGGAAATGTGCAAAAATAATTTTTGCCAAGGCTAGATGTCAACCAAAGCCAGACACTGCAGCATATTATGTTGCTGTGAGCTGTAAATTTATCAGTTCTAAGCAGAAAGCACTCCTCTCTCCTCCTCTGTGCCGCTGCCTGCACATCTGCAGCTCACAGTACCAAAGAGTAGTGTAAAAGCTAAGAGCACTGACCAGCAAAAAAAAAAAAAAAAAATCTCATTCAAATGAGGGCCTCTGACTGATGATTCCAGTGTCCTGCTTTTTAGGGACAGCCCTAGTTTCAACACCACTGTGTCCTCTTCAGAGTCAAAGAGAGCAGAGTTTAATAGGCACACTGATATACAGTCAGCATACAACAGGTGAGCAGATTACATTAGATAATTGGCTGGACAGGATTTCAAATCCTTTTTGGATTGTCCAGTTGACAACATAGTGTTAAAACGTAAACACTGAAACTTCTCAGTGTGCTATAGTCCCTGGCTTCTCACTGAATAATAATAATAATAATAATAATAATAATAATAATAATAATAATAATAATAATAATAATAATAATAATAATAATGATAATAATAATATACATTTTCTGAGATGGCTATCTAACAGTTTAAATCTCATTACTTTACAACTCTTAGCTGGGCTATCATTTAAGACAGCAAAGTCAGGAGGGAAAAGCTGCACACACAAACAGAAACCAGCTAAATTACCTTTCCGATATAGTAGAATGGAAACCAGGAGAGGAAGATATCAGCAAAGAATTCTGCCACACTGAAGAGTCCGTACACCACCCAGTAGGTCAGCCATTTAGTATCATCGTCTTTGGTGGCACTTTCAATGGCCTTAATCCTGCAAAGTGAAAGGAACAACATGTCAGAGAAATGGTTGGAAATGTAGTCAACTTTAATGTCATTCATGAAACTATAATCTGGCCCAGTATGTTGTCGTCAATGTCTTTCATCCTTCTTCCTTTCTTTCCAACTTCTGTTTTTCTTTATCTGAAATGTGGTCTCTCCAGAAAGCCTAACATTGTCTTCTTTTTTTCCTTCCTTCATTTTTCCAGGACATTCCTGCCAATTTCAGTGAGTTTAAGTTTATTAAAGAAACTTTTTTTTTATTGTAGGTGTCCCTTTTTCTCATTTTGTGCCTCTCTTCTGCACTCTGAGTGTGGTGCAATGAAATTAATAACTGAACAATACATACATTTTATATATATATATATATATATATATATATATATATATATATATATATATATATATATATATATATATATATATATATATATATATATATATATATATATATATATATATATGTATATATGTATATATATATATTCAACTCCTAATGAATGGTCCAGCTTCAATAAATGTGCGTGGGAAACCCTGCGACAGTCATCTGAGTGTTTTCTGATGTGCCACCTCTAAAGTGACAGTGGTTAGGGAGAGATTACCATAGATAAACCTAACTAAAAGACACTGCTGATAAGAGATGGGAACCAAAACACAACCTCCTCTGTTGAACACACAGCTACTCACACTCGTCCACCCCTGAAGGCTTTTAACCAACATCATGCTGCAGCTACTGTCACTGCTGAATCTCAACATGAGTTAAGGCTGTTGTTTTTCTGGTAAGGACATTTCTTCTCTGTAATGATTACACGGCACGTGTTATTAAAAAAAAAAAAAAAACTGATGCAAAGATTTACAGAATTCATATTTTCAGACACTAAGGGTTAATTCCAAAGTTTTATCTGTGCAAGAACAAATGCATTTATATCAGGAGAAGGAAACTGCAACAAACCTTGGACAATGATCCAGTATAATAAAAAGTATTAATGCAGAAGATGGGAGAATACTTTTCTGATAGCAACTGTCAACAATGAAACACTTTAAATCAGTTGCACAAACGCTGACACTGGATGTAAATCATGCTGCAAAAACATTTTTATGAAGGAACAGAAATCTGCTCTGACTCCTACAGAGCTCAAATACTGAGGTGTCACACACACTACAAAACAGTGTCTGTGTATTTTTGGTCACAGATATTCTAAAATATAGTTACCATATCCACTGAGGGTGGGAATCACCAGAGGCCCTATGATGTGATGTTATAACGATACTTAAGTCACAATACAATATTATTGTGATTTAAACGCTTTGCAACATGCTGAGTATTGTGATAAGACATATATTGCATATTGTTTTCAGCTGAAAATTATGTTCCTAAAAGAAAACTTTACCAACATCTGTTATTAGGTAATAAAATAAAGCTTTCCATCTAATAATGTCACTTCAGTCATTTTTATTATAGCAATATGTACTGTATGTTGTTGATTGAAAAAGCTCTTGATTTTATTACTTTTGTAGGCAACAAAAGACTTAATCTGTATTTGCAATATTAATCATCTATGTGATAAAAAATCGATACTTGCCATCTATGTGTTGATATAATATTGCCACACAAAAATATCAAGATACAGTGTGGTATCAATTCTTCCCCACGTCCCTAATATCAAAACAAGTTCGAGCTGAGGATGATAACAATTTATTGACGATTGATTAATCAGTTGTTAAGAATTTAATAGAACATGTGAAATTTAATAGATTAATCAAAAGGCTATGAAATGCTGTCAAAATAAATGCAATGTGTTGCTGTGAGGCCTGACCCCATATGTCTCATTACTGTCCTCTTTGTAGACACAGGGACATGTTACACTGATTCTCTGCACAGACTGAAGCAGCTTCCAGTTTCTTTTGTCTTCTGCCGTGAAGACCTGGAGTCAATGCACTCACAGGACATATGCATCTGTATGCACTCTCTGTGTGTTTGTGTTTAGCATAAATAATTCACTGCCTTCACTGTCAATGTGGGAACACAATATTGCTTACAATTAACCCTTTGATCGACATAAATTTTTAAACCTTCAAATGCCTGAGCAAATCGGTTTGCTTTCTCAAGAAAACATGGGGGAAAGGGCAATGACCAATTTGGCAAGAAGTGGTCCACAAAGCCACAAACTATAGGAAATAAGCACTTTTGGAAAATTATTGTTTAGAAAGCTAGGGGAGAAAAACAAATGCATTCCAATGCCGGAAAAATGAGGTAGTGCTAAGTCAGTTTGTTTGTCTGTAAATCATAACCATTATTAATATCAAAGGCAAGCTGCAGCCTTGCAAATTATGCATATTTGGGGCATTCCAGGAGTTTACCTGGTAGAGCACATCCATATATTAAAGGCTGAATCCTTAGCAGCGTCCCCTCTCTATCCCCCTTTCCTGTCAATCTTTAGCTGCACTATCAAATAAGACAACACATAAACCTTTAAAAATATATGCAAATTCTAAATATAAATAATAATAAATCTGTGAAAAAGAAAATAATTTAGTATAGTATGGTATGGTATGGTATGGTATGGTATGGTACAGAGCATGGCATAGTATAGTACAGTATAGTGTAGTGTAGAGTAGTGTAGTGTAGTGTAGTGTAGTATGGTACAGTAGAGCAAAGTATAGATGTAAAGTATGTTATGGTATAGTACCACATATTTTAGTATAGTACAGTAGAGTATAGTAACATACAGTATAGAATAGTGTAGTGTAGTATACTTGGCAGAGTATAGTAGAACAGAGCATGGCATAGTATAGTACAGTATAATACAGTACAGTGTAGTGTAGTGTAGTGTAGTGTAGTGCAGTGTAGTATGGTACAGCAGAGCAAAGTATAGTCGTAAAGTATGTCATGGTATAGTATCATATAGTGTAGTATATTAGTATATTACAGTAGAGTATAGTATTGTATAGTATGGTAAAGTATAGTACAGTGTAGCAACATACATTACAGTATAGAACATTAGAACAGTGTAGTGTAGTATACTATAGCAGAGTATAGTAGAATAGAGTATGGTATGGTATGGTATAATATAGTATAGTGTAAAGGTCAAAAGTTAAAAAATCACTTTATTGGACTGTATTTAACCTTTTAAATTATAATTGCAACATTTCACTCAACTGACCAGTAATATATTGTCTTAAAAAAGGCTTTCCACACTTCTTCATCTTTTTCTGTCTGTGTTACCTGATGTGTTTTACTTTTTCATCATTTACTTTTGGAAGTAATTTCGATAACTTTGTAAGGATCAGTTTTCACCTGCCAGTAAGGGTCCTTCTCTGGTGATTAATGTCAAATAGTCACATGAAATCTACTTTGAGGATTTGTTGTAAATGAATGAAACATGAAAACTTCCAGGGGGCAGGGGCAATTAACCTTTATAGGTCTTTTTGGGCTATTCATAATAAAAAGTTTGTTGTCCCAAACAGCTAAATAATGTGTTCACCAAATGTGCTGTGGTATATAATGTAGGCTTACAGAAACACACACGGTGACTTCCTGTTATCTTGTTCCTGTTTGTTCTGAATAATCTTCCCTCTTGTCAAACACTCAGCAGCTTTAAAGCATGTGAACAAAAGCATTAGAGAAAAGTATAATATCGGTAAGAAGTACGGCAGAGCAAATTTATCTTTAGAGCACATTTCTACCCAATGTGCTTCACAGATTATTATACAGGTGAAGGCACAAGAAGCAAATGAACAATAACAGGAAGCAAAACCACAGAATATAAACAAATGTAAACAGGAAAAAACACATGGAGCAAAATAATAAAAACTATGGTAACTGCTTTTCTCTTGGAGTTTGTTTCTAACAGCAGTCTTTATTATGTAGTTATGTTGTGCCTGAGGCATGTGTGTCTCAGTATAAAAGCTCCTCTCTGTTTCAGTCACATGCTGCCAGCTTTAATAGTCAAAACAGCCAAACTGACAAACAGCTTGACTGTCTACCACATCACCTCAACACTCCCTCTGTGGATTCAAAAACTCAGCCAGCTAAAGTCTTGGGCTGCATTGGGTGCTACTGTATTTAGAGTAAGGTCAGGACAAAAAACTGTGGCTTTAGTTTGACAACAATGAGGTATGTGAGGGCTAACAGACCAGCAGCAGTGTGTGCAAAGCTGACGGTAACAAGACTGAAAAGATGGAGCTCATTAAAAATAATGAGCTTTGTGGGCTGTCCCTCTATCAGTATCTCAGCTTCTGATGTCACCAACAGTTCACCATGAAGTTTATCCCTCAAATTTCATTTCACTGCCGAGGTCCATCAAACTCCACACATCCCAACATTGAATTTCTGTGGTCATGAAAATACCAAGCCAAAAGTTACTATTTGTTATTGATCATGCCAACTAATTTCAAGAAGGCAGCAGGAAGCAGGAGCATGTGGAATTATATAGTGAGACTACATTAAAAAAACAGAAACTATGAACAACCCTTTTTTGTCGAAGTACGCGGTTTCCATTAGAGATTTGTGAATTTAAGAAATATTTTCTAGATGTCGATAAAACACAATTGCAAAATGACTGCATTCCACTGAATGTTCACAACATTAGCAGCTTTATTTCTATGGCAGCCACTGCACGAGCCGTCATTATTTCCAGTCAAAGGCGACATAGGTGTGTAGTGCGAGCGATAATGGAAAAGTGAGCCCCTTATACAAGGGATCGGCCACGTATGAGGGATTTCTGGGAGGTGATAGTCCACGATTTAACAGAGGAATTGTGTATTCAAAACTTCCAGATGATCCGCACAACTTTTGAAGAGTCAAGTGTTTCCATTGCAGTTTGACAATTTACGGCTTTTTCAAATTGCCTGAAATATCACATCATATGTGAGCATAAAAACTTTATGTGATGAATAGTTTTTGGAGTTTATTTGAAAAAAAAGTGTTTCATTAGATGGATTTTATATTCACAATTTCAATTGGCCCAATTTAAAGGGTTAATGGAAACCTGCCATGTGACTAATGGAATGATAGACTTGAACAGACTTGCACTTGTAAAATGCCTTTCTGGTCTTCCAACATGACATGTAGCTTGACATGTCACACTTACTCATTCACACACACATTCATACACTGATGGCTACCGTACAGGGTGCCACCTGCTACTCAGCTAAATATTCATAAGCAATCACACACACACACACACACACACACACACACACACACACACACACACACACACACACACACACACACACACACACACACGGGACAGCCATTAGGAGCAATTTGGTGTTCAATGTCTTGCCAAAGGATACTTTGACATGCGGAATGGAGGAGCCAGGATTTAAACTGCTTTCTTCCAATAAATGGATAACCTACTCTGCCTCCTGAGCCACAGCCACCCCACAACAGTTTTGGAAACTGATCCAGTATGGAGGGAAAGCACTGCAGCCAGCAGCTGCAAAACGGGCTGCACTCTGGGTATATGAACCTTAATGTGCGTTAGGAATGTCACTAGAACCAATGCTTCATTTTTCAAGTTTAACAAGTTCTCAGCAGCAGTTTGTGACATGTGGGGTGGGTAATTTAACTTTAAGTTGATCTGTTCACAGTTGATCACATCCGTTTGATGGATGAGAGTAGCAGCCGTTTGTAAGTGAATGCAAACTTTCTGGCCCAGCAGAATGAACAGTTAAGTTTCACTTTCAAACCACCGAACATTTTGCTGCTCTGTATGCTTCGATGGTGTGGTGCTATAAATAACCGAACAGTACGTACATACAAAGAAAACTCCTAATGAACGGTTCAGCCTCAAAAACAGAAAATCAATTTGTGGCAGCAGATATTTTAATTGTGGCAGCCAGCCACCAAAAAACGAATGCGTGAGAAACCTCTTTTTACCCACCGATCCAATCACAGTGGAGGAGGGGACATATTGCGTGCCACAAAGATCGACCATCACATCTTTACAAGCGCTTAACAACAACAACAATGGAGAACAAAATGTTAAAATGCTGTAGGTGGAGATTTTAGGATACCAAATTTTATATAACGATTATAGTGACCAAAAGTATCACGATAATTAATCAATGCCACACAAGAGGGAGTGACGTGCTCGTGTATCACCACAGCTGTGATTCGGTCGTAGAGAATCACAGCCGTGATGATATACAGCACAACACACGACCTCGAGTGTGATATTGCTTTTCTCATTGACATTCAGATGAGTTAGTTTGATCACAGTTCGTCGCTGCAGTGTGTGTCCGCTCACTGCCGTGATCTCCGTCACCTCGAGTCCCATATCAGACAGTGTGTGTGTGTGTCTCGGTGTCTCTCAGGCTGTGGATAGTGTCAGACGTGTGTTCCTGTCTCAGTGCACATCCTTGTAACATCTGTGACAACTGGTTTTCCCCAGTGAAAGGCGGTTTACTCAAACCCGTCCATCACAGCTGCCCCCTCCTGGGCTTCCTCATAACTTTTAGTAACTCCAATGCGACGTGAACAGCGCCAACTAGCTGTTTGAACTTATGCTTACACCATACTTTAAACGTCTCCCACTTTTAAAACATATCCCACTTTCACTCTAACACTAATTAACGAATTTTGAATGGCAGTGAAGCGAAGTGATACATGTAGAGTTAAAAGTTAACAGTCCCAGTGATGTTGTACTCCTATAACAGCACTCATGGAATGCCTGTTGACCAATTACATTGCTTGGTTGTAACTAACTGCTGTATAATCGGTATTATCGCAATATTGTTAGTGTGGCAGGTAAATGATTTACTTGCATGTGGCGCTTAGTTGATGTTCATTTCAGACCCTGCTAACAGTATTTACCATAATTACAAAGCAGGGTAACCATGATAATTAAAATTTCAATGATATTACTAACTGTCTGGGAATTTTACTGTGATTATCGTGGTAACTGTTACATCCCTTGCTGTAGGCTTTATACTAATATATGTTTTCGCACCCACAAGTTCTCATGAACCCACACAGATAAGTACTTTGCATTTGAGTTGGATCATTAAGGGTTAATTATAACATTTTAATTAAACTGAAATGTTTTTAAATAAAAGCGATGAATGTATTAGCAGATAGACTTCATCATTTTGTTTTTGTTTTTACCCAGGTATAGAATTGGGTATAGTGGAAATTTCAGTGGTATTGGAATCCACAACTTAAATTCTGCTATTGTGACATGTCTAATGCAGGTCCACTAATCGTTCTTGTCTTTGCACTGTTAGTGGGCGGGAATTGGCGGTGTGTGTATGCCCTAAGGGATTATATTGCAGCCTGTTCCACGGCTGTTGTCTGCAGCACCCTCACTTAATACTGAACCAATTTAAAAAATGATTGTTCTCGACCTCCATCAAGGGAGGATTCATTTCAGGATTGTTTGAATAGACTGTGTTTGTTTACCCAGAAAGCTAAACTAACAACTGGGTATATTTCAGACAGAAAACCACTAACCTCTCTGTTATCTATTACACTTTTTATCTGTTTTGTTTTTGCTCTTATGTTATTTAAAAGTCTTCCAGGCTGTAATAAACCTGTTTTTTCTGAATCACTATTAATCTAAGGGTCTAGTATGAGGTGATAAGAAAAGCAGAGCTGAACATTCAGGTCCTGTCAGAGCCTTTCCAAACACAGATGAAGCTGTAATGACCTGGGTGTAACCACTGCTCAGGGCAAGTACCCGCAACATTTAGGCTAATAACCATTTTGCCATGTGCATGACTGGTGAATATGTCAATCATATCAAAAGTCACCACAAACGGGGACATTTTTTGTTGTCAAGACTTTATGCTGCTGCTCCTGTGAAATGTGCTCTGCAATCCTGTCATGTGACTCACTGATCACATCAACAGTGTTTGCTTCACGTGTTATAAACCATGTTATTGTTTGTACATCAAGGTAAGCCTGGGAACCTTGCACACAACAACACAGCAGGTTTGGGCTGTAGTTGTCGGTGATGTAACATCAGAGGGCAGGGCTGCAGTCAATACACCGAGTCAGGTTCAAACAAATCCCAAATCTGAGTAACTGAGTCCCAACAGACTCTGTAAGGGAGATGAGACTGCTGCTAAACTCAGTCTGAGAGGAAATCAAGTCAAAAGGGTTGTGATAATTGGATTTTAGAACATTCTTTAGTAGGCTGAATAATATTTGACGAGGTAATGTCATGAAATGATCTTGTGCATGGTAGAGGATGTCTGAGGACGGAAATGATGTTTAATCATTCATCGCTTTTTGATTTCTCTGAGGATTCTATACGGGTTTCAATATGGGTATTAAAACTAACCACATTTTACTCTATGACTTAATTTATTCTAACTCAAACTTATCACTTATTTTTTCACAGATATTTAGTGTAAAATCTAAACTCTTAGATTGGAAACAACTTTTCCTAGTGTTGTAATGTACCCATCACATCACTGCCACATGATGTCTGAAATTTAAAGACCATGAAAGCAAACGGAAGGAAGCAGAGTGTCTGTGGTTTTCTCTATCACACTGACTTTCTTTAGCGCTCTGAGATCACAACTCAATGATGTTCTCTTCTCGAGACAAGAAATGCTGCTCATTTTTTTTCCCGAGGGAGTGTTTGGTGGATTTTACGTGCTTTTCATTCTTCTTTTTTTTTTTTTTTATCATTTTGGCTGTGTTCATGCATATTGCATACATTTGGGCAACAATTTTTATTCAATTTTGGAAATTGCTCCTACGATAAGTCAAAAATACACTGTTTAAACCAAATTACATTCATACTGTTAATGTCACACTGTTGCTCCACTGAAACCCATTCAAACTGAAATTTTTGACCCTACAGCCATAAAGGCATAAAAACATGCATTGTATTATTTCTGGGTGTCATTCTGGACTTTTGACATGGAATTTGTCATTTTGACTATTTTCTACCTGATGATGTCATTTTTACCATATTTGGCATATGGAGAAAATGCATGCTGTTTCCACTAGGTGCACCGTCACTGTCAATATTGCTGTTAATCATTGATATATCCCAGGCTGTCAGCTATCAGCAAAGAAAAATCTACTTATCATGTAGTAGATTGAAAATAATTGTTTTTTGTGTGTTTTTCTTCATCTAAAAACATAGTGGCATCATGACAAAAACCTGGCATTTAAAGGGTTAAAATTCTGAAAATAAATGAATATTTTATATTTATGATTAGGACTGATGTTGGTTAAAAGATTAACTAAAACTTTTTTAAAGCTTGATTTTGGAAAGCTAATTTTATGCACAGAGCAATATGAGTGTGTGTAATATTAAAGCGGGTTAATATTGTAACTCAACTGTCAAACGTAATCACCTTAACTAAAGATAACATGTTTTAATTTTGAATCACAGCATCAAAGTCTCATTGGCTGCAAATAATTTTGGTCAGTCTATATTGTTCTCATCATGGAGTCATTCCTCACAGGCTTGAGACAAAGAGGCGTCCATGAGGGAAACACAGCCAGAGTGATCGAGAACAGCCAAGGAGCTCCACATGTGATACTGAATTTACTACATGGAGCTCCAGATTGTGAAATAATGATATCAGAACTGTTTCATAACTTCAGCTGACAAAAGAATCCATTTGTTTTCCTCCGTACAATTCTTAGAAATTAATGAGAACTACAAATAGATAATTGTAGAATGATGTATTCAACTCATGATCACAAGATTTTTGGAGGGAAACTAATTTTATAGATTATTGATTAAGTACAGTGCTCAGCCTGTGAAAACAGACGCATGATATGTACTGTAGCTCTGAAGAAGCTTTGACGAGTCTATCAAAGTAAAACTGATAATATGTTGATAGGTTGCTATGGATGGAAAAATTATTAAGCAAAACATAGGAGTAATAATCTCAAACATATTCACTGAAATAAATGTCTGTTGAGTTACTGTCTGTCCACTAATGAGTTAACACAGTTAAATGAGCCTCTGGCCCACTGGTCAAAGTACTGCATTATCAATAGATTTGTAATTATATGAAATGGGTGTTATGGGTGACATTTGCAAAAAAAAAAAAAAAAAAAGCTGCAATCAGCCTTATGCAAACTGAGCATTTCCTGTTGCTGCAGCTTCACATTAAAAGCATTTAACTGGTAAAACATGAGTTGACATTATGAAGTAGTTACAGGAAATGCTACTACCATGGCCATTTTCTGCATTTTTAGACAGCAGATTAGTTTAAAATATTGCAGCAGCCACAGCGTGCTGTTTGTTGAAGAGCTGCAGGCGACAGGCTGCACACCTTCAACTTAGTGAGGTAACCAAGCGGCAACAATGAAGCCAATGTGAAAGTGCCAAAAACTGCAGTTCTTTGAAAGGCCACTTGAGGAGTGAGTTAATCCCAGTAGACTCCTAAATTAAAATGTCAAACTTAACAGCAGACATTAAAATGTTTACAGCTCGGCACAATGAACATATTTGGTCTTTACAGCTCATTTTGACATTCATGATAACTGTACAGGGGGTAAATTTATATATAACTCAACCATTAACATTTTATTAAGGCCCAAAGTAAGTTTAAGATCTATAGGGTATTACGGTATCCCAGAGTACTTAATGTAACTTAATGTATGTAGTGCACAGCACACACCACCAGAGTTCAATCTCTGCTGGTGGAACAGGCAGCTGGGCTGAAAGACACAGTGACACCTACTGGTGGAGGGAGAAGTTACAGGACTGTAAACAGCCGGCGCCCAGCAGGCAGAAAGCGGCTGTGGGGAATAACAGCATGTTTTTTTATATTTGACTTGGTGAATTAAGGATTTAATTGGACCAAACCTAGTCACTGTTGGAACGGTGGACTTACTAACTAGATTACTAACAAGAATAACCAAGATGGAATGGGTGAGTTTTATTTTGTTTTTGTCAAGTTTGAATGAAGTGTGTCTTATGATGAGTTAGCCAGGCAATTATGCTTCCTCAGTCCTCTGTGACCAAAAGAAAGTTAAATTCAAAAGGTGTACGGTTGTATTTCTCTGTTTAATAAGGAAAATAGGTGTGAGGATATTACTTTTCTTGACATTTTGTGGGTTTCTGTTGTGTATTTATTCGCCTTAAAAGCTGGAAGTAAGTAGTACACACGTTACCCTGGTATAATTTCAGAAAGACATACATACAGTTTAGGTGTTACCACCAGCAGTGTCGCCAAATCAACCAGGAATGGCATCTTAGATAGATTTACTTTAAGTATACCTCAGTGGTAGTTAGGAAGTTAAAATGTATTATCATAGAAAAATAGGTAACATGAGATCCATCGCTCTGTGTGTGTGTGTTGGGTGGTGGCGTTGGGCAGGCCCCTCCTTGACAGAAGTGCTCTAAGAATAATACACTTACGATATGTATGCTGGATAAAGAAAGCCGATGAGGTTGCACAGCAGGGAGGCTCCGTAACCGACCACCAAGTAAACTGCGATGATCCCGATGACAGCTGGAACAAATGACACCAGATGTTTGTCACAAATACACTGCTGACCATAGCGTGTTGCTCTGCTTATTACAGCAAACACCTTCTGTTATTACTGATTTAAATCAAGAACAGTATTTCACGTCTATAGTTAGATGATGACGTATGGTTCATGAAGCTGTGTGCCACGCGCTGACACCGTTCCCCACAGATCTCTTCCTCTTTGATGCGTTCAGTCTGTCTCCGTTTTGTCTCTCTGTCCCTGTCCACACTCACCGAGAGCGATGTACGTCCTGCTCACTCCTGTTTTTGCCTCGACTTTCGCCAGAGCATCTGTCATGAGATTCTTCTCATGGAGGAACTTTTCAAATCTGTCTTTGAGCCCGTGTGCCATGGCTGCACTTCCTTCTTCTGCGATGCTGCTGCTGCTTACGAAATGTTCTGAATCAAACTGCGACAGCGCTGCAACCCACAACCAACACACTGCTGCTCTCAGGGGCGTCACACACACACACACACACACACACACACACACACACACACACACACACACACACACACACACACACACACACACAGGATGTACAACACAGCCTCCGAGCAAGGGCTTCAAAATAAAAGCACAACGCTCTACAGCAGGGATAACGCAACTTGCTTTGCTTGGGGGGCACTTTTGCATAATCACAATAGGCCAGGGGCCAGTCAAGCAGTCTCATACACGTTTCTTTCGATTTTAGCACATTTCTAGGATTTAAGGACATTACCAGGATTTTAGGCGTTTCTAAGATTTAAGGACATTTTTGTAGAAATTTAGACATTTCTACGATCTAAGGACAATTCTACGATTTAAGGACATTTCTAGGATTTCAGGCATTTCTAAGATTTTAGGACATTTCTAGGATTTCAGGGCATTTCTAGGATTTTAGGATGTTTCTAGGATTTTAGGTCATCTGTAAGATTTAAGTATACCAGGATTATTAGGATGTTAAGAACATATCTGCTGCACTATATATATATGTGTGTGTGTGTGTGTGTGTGTGTGTGTGTGTGTGTGTGTATATATATATATATATATATATATATATATATAGCTTATGCTTCTTTTTCTTAAAAATATACTAAATATACTGTTGTAAGTTGTTCAGCATGCACCAAGAAGAAACTTTAAATGTGACCTCTGAATTCCATGTTTCATAGGCCTAGATTATGGTGATGTTTCATCTGTCTGGACTTGCAGATTCAGTTTCCAGTGCAATGAAATACCTTCTACCCCTTCCATTTTATTATTTTTAATACTGTATAAACATACTATTATCATGTAAATGTAACAGCCATCTATGGATGAAGGGTTCAGTGCTCTTTAAATTTGATAGAGCCTATGTTTTTCTGCTATGATTACATTACCTCATTACACTTTCTCTTTGTTTTCCAAAAATCAAATACTTTGCACCCATGTCAGCTGTTGATATTTTCTAAAATCAGGTGAGAACGGTGTTTTATGTTCCAAGACAGCAAGCTGCATGATGGCATTTTGGGGGGTGTAAATGTGCTACTTAATAATTTGTTTTATATAAGGAACCATCATTGTTCTTCCAAATCAGTTCACAACCATTGGAACACCAAAGTAAATGAAATGTTTTTTTCATAGGCAGTACATTAATGCATATAAATCATCTCATTTGATAGCATTTTGATGATTTATCCTTAAATCTATTTTTTTTTATCTACATGTCGAAACCTGAGACAGTTGGTTTGTTTTCTCAATACATGGCGAGAAGGCAAAGAGCAACTTAACAAGACTTAGCCCAAAAATGAGCACAAATGTGTAAGATAAAATAAATAAAATACAATAAAATAAAATATAGTTATAAGGAACTTACCTGAAAATATGCACACAAAAAGAGTAAAAAAACAAACGCAAACAAGAAAATTACCCCAAAAGGTGCTAAAAAAATATTTATTTTATATATTTTGTTAAAAGAAAATCTGTAACACAATTTTAATAACGGAATTCAGTAATTGTAGTTTTGAGGACATTTTTCACTATTCTTTTGGATAATCTTTTTAATAAGCCTTCCCTCTTTCTTGAAACAATTTTTTTGGGACATTTCTCAACAAGTTGGTCATAGCTTTTTTTCCCCCATGTCACCGAAAGAAATTATACCAATTTGCTGTGAAGTGAGTTAACAAAAACGGAAGGCTTCAAAGAAGTGCTGTGCTTATTTACTGTGAAGGTAAGTGGAAGTGAAAGTGCTCTGATACAGCTACAGTAACTGTGGCCAGCTTGATGCAGCTGCTGCGCTGCTCAACAATTATAGAGCCGAGGTAATTTCCCCTGGTCTTAGTCTGACAGGCATTGCATCTTTCCACGCTGTGTACGCTTGCAAAAAACTCTACCCATCAAATCCTTTAGATTCTGGATCACTGAGGCTAGTCTGCCTCATGGTAAGATTAGGTAACTTTGAGCTGCTGAAGAACTGACTGTGTACGTTAGAGAAATACCTCCTGACAGGTTAAAATCAGGGCATATATAAAGTCATATTTCCACCGAGCCCTCTGCAGCCACACCCTTCCTGCTTTGATGACATTGCAAAATACAACTGCTGGCATAAAGTGCTGTTATTACAGACATCCTGCAGTGTGTGGCAGCTGACTTACAGGCTCCATCTTCAGCTCTGACATGTTCAAGGGAGAGGACTTTGGGTGGTTTATTTATGTCATTTTGATAATCTGAGGGGGTGTTTAGAATTTGCTTGTTTGTTTTCTCTTCTCAGTAAGTGTTTCTGACATACAGTCTATGTGGGGAATACTTGCTCTGTTGTTTGGTGCGGCAGCACATGATGTGTGGTAATAGCTCTGTATGTAACCAAATTTGATTTAAGTCTCGGCATTCATCATGAAGTTTTTACAAGCCATCAGAGCATCCACAGTCAGTGGAGGAGTTGTGTGTCTTTAACCTTTGTTGCGCATTATGATGCCAGTTTGTAACAAAATGACATGTTTGGGTACACAGTACCATAATGGTAATACATGGAAGAAGAGGATAATTGTTTAAAATTTTAATTAAATTTTACTCCATACTCATAGAAAATAACTCAGTCATCAGTTTGTTTGTCTGATCGCTACCCTCAGGCAACAGTGTATCACAGTGGAACCGCCCATAGGAATGAATGTGTTAATGAGTGTAAGCATATTTCAGCAAACTGTACATAAAGAATTGATCAAACTATAATAACAAACAAATAATAACTAACAAACTATAATAACCTTCAAAACAAGATAGTGAGTTATATTTTATTTCATGGTGGGATTCCATAATGGTACGATGTTGCTTCAAGGCAACATTTACATTTTTAGCAATTTTCTATTAATTATCAATATGTACATTACACAATTTAAAATTAAACTCATCTATTATTATAAATACAAAAAAACATTTTCACCATTTTCATGGAGAGCTGATGGAGCTGAACCATGCTAGACCTCGAAAGCAGGAATCAGTATAGACTCCAGGAAGTCATAATACAATATAAACTGTGCTATTGGTTTCTTTAGGGCCCTAGGTCATTTTTAAAGTATTGCAACATAATTTAGAATATATTGTGTTAGTGTAAACAGCAAAAAATAAAGGGGTTAAACTGCGCTTCAGAAAAAGAAAAAAAAAACAAACAGGCTTTGTATTTTTTAGATACTAAATTAGAATAAAGCACATCTGAGTATAAAAACATTTTACTACAAAATTAGTACATTTGGTGGTTGGATCCTCCTCATAACCAAAAGTAGTGAAAATTTAGGCTTCTCCAACAGGGACAGCATCTGCCTTATCACATTAATCTTCGTCAGAGTGTCACCAAAATCACACAGGAGGTTCACAGACAGTCATAACATATGATAAATTAAAGGTCTCAACAATACCCTTGTCCATCTTTGAAATGCATCCACTTAAACATTTGAGTTATAGACAGAAATTGAATAGGGAATAATAAAATCAAAAGGTATGCATATATACACGCATATCTGTCATTATAAAAGTAAACACATCATGATAATAGTCTATGTACCAAAGACTATTATCATAAAAGTAGGTTCTTTGACTATTCACCACAACACTCTGACGTCACCAGCCCCTAACAAGTAATAGTCAGCTATTCAAACTGACACATACAATGAGGCCCCACTGTCAATGTGTGAAAATGACACAAAACCTAGATTAAGCCAAAAATTATATATATAAAATATATGATAAACATTTATGTACATTATTGATATACACTGTGGTCCCCGAATGTTTGCGTATGCTTTGCAAATACTTTATATAGCCTACCTATTGTTTTTACATTTCAATCAGTGATATCAAAATTAAATTTAGTCTTGTATTTATTAACCCTAAGATTTACCTAGTTTCTCCATAGGACACATTAAATAAAGAGATATTCTTCACATCTACTCTTCTTCTCACAAACTGACCCCAGATAATCTTAGATGATATGAAGAGACAACAAGATAAAGTACTTTTGTGTTGTTGATCAGAGTCCACAGACTCAGACAACAGTGAAGGGCTGCTCCCCTCAGGTGCTGCTGCACCTTTGTTACAAAGCATCAATGGCCTTTTATCGCCCTTAGTCATGATGATCCTATGTTATCCAGGCATCAAAAATATTCATGAAAATCTGAATAATTTCTGATTCATGAGAAGCTTTTTAAAGCTGCGACCATGAGCCATGGTATGAGTCATGTTGTTTTTTCTGTCTGTTTGTCTCAAATTTGAAGGGGACAATAACTGATTGTGGCACCAGGCATCAATAGTGGACACCATTGTCTTTCGTGTGCTGCACCTTCACACAAACCTGCAAAAGCGATGGCGGTGGTTAAAACAAGGCGATAGCATCTGGACTAAAGAAATGAATCATTTTTGACAAGTTCTATTATACACAAAAGATTTGTTTTTATATTTACAACAATAACAAAATATGGTGAAGAGTTAAAACTGGTAACTCCATTCTAGTGTCATGCCAAGCATTGATCATCCATCAAAAACTGATGTGTGGGAGTGTGCACAGCCTGTTTTGCCAACTTTGGTTATGTCTACAGCTGCTTTTTTCTGGACCAATCAGACAAACATGCACTGTAATGTAACTAAATAATCACAGCTGACCCTTTGCTAAACCCCACCCTTTTGTAATGGTCTGTCAAGCTGTCAGAGTACAGTAACTTTCACTATGCAAGTTTCCATTGAACCTAAATTTGTGCAAATTGAAATTGTAAATATAAAATACAACTAGTGAAAACACTTCAGTTTTTTAAAAAAAACCTTCCTGTTTATTGCAAAAAAGTTTTTGAGGTGGTATATCAGGCAATACAAACTAGGCGTATTTGCCAAAACTGTAATGGAAACACTTATTGTTTCTATAGGTCATATGATGTACAACAAAGAGTGTCAGCAGGAACTGGCTGATGCATCGCATAACTCTTCAAAAGTTGAGCAGATCACCTGGAAGGTTTGAATCCACAATTCCTCTGTGAAATTATGGACTATCACCTCCCAGAAATCCCTCATATGTGGCCACTTCCACGTATAAGGGGCTCATCTTTCCATTATGGCTCCATAACATGCCTATGTGGCCTTGGATTGAAAATAATGACAGCTAGTGTGGTGGCTGCAATAGAAATAAAGCTGCTAATGTTTTGAACATCCATCACCATGCTTCTTGGAATCAGAGGAGAAGTTGCAGAACATCAAGTTTTGCAAAAATCTGGAACGGAAACCAGCCTACTGATCTCGTCCGATTCCCTGAATGTTGTTATCTCATAGAATATCCAGACAACTTTTTGCACTCCATCTGATAGTTTGCTCGCTCACATGCAGGATACAAGGACAGTATTAAAGTATTGTAACTCCAATGTTTTCTACGTCACAATTTTGACCACACTAGGTCTGTGTCTGATATTGTCATAGTGTCTGTTTCAGAGAGTTTCTTAAGCTAGTTGCAGCTGCAATGATGCATGGATTCATCTTCAGTGAGGAGGCTGGGTTTTAGCCTTTCACAGAAACGAGGTAGGGAAGGAATTGTTATTAGCTAATTTGCCATTGTTAAGTCCTGGCCAGCAAGGAGGAAACATGACAAAGAATGCAGCCATTAAGCACCACTTACCCCTCACTGCCCTCATTACGTTCCTGGACACATTACACAGCATGCGAATTAGAGACACAGCTTCAGAGGCTTTTCAGGCCTGGATCCACCATGCCAGGCAATACTTCTCTGCTGCTTGGCCAAAGAGAACATAACCTGTGATGTTTTGTTTTCTCTGTATACAATATATTTTTCTATTATGTGCTTTGTATGTTAAACATTATACACACCCTGTTTTATGTTTGATGGGACAAACAATATTTGGGGAACAAACATTTTTGTTCATGCTGTCTCAAACAAACCTGATTAAGTCACTTAAATTATTAAAACAGCAGTGAGCAGCACCCTCTGCATTTTGTTGCCGCTGCACTTGTAAAGCGGCTTTATAGTTCTTTGATCACTCACGCAGGGTGGCCAAAGCTACTGTATGAAAGGCTACCTGCATCTACATTTGGTCCACCTGTAAATCCTGCCGTGAGAACACAAACTAACTACTTCAGAGACTGCACCGCTTCAGAGAATCTGGTCTGCTGTTGCCCAGTAAACACCCGGCGACTGCAGACCTCATTTCACTGCATATGTGCTGTGCCCCAATTGTCTGATGTAACTTGAGACCGTGACATCTCCTGCTTCCATCCTTGTTAGAGAACACTGGGATGTAGAAACATAAGGCAATACTATAATATTCTGGGGCCACTGCTGTAACAAATTCAAGTTTGACCATTGCAGCTGGACATTTTAATTGACTTAGGCCCGTTTCACACAGTAAGCATCAGCAGTGTGTGACTTCAGCCTCGCCAAACTGCAGCATTCGTTTCATGCTTGTGGTATTCATACAGTGTCGCTGCCTGCACTTTACTATTTCCATATTTATAAGCAAAAAATTCCACTCATTTATGAAGTCATGCAAGCCCCTGCATTGCCGACAACACAGTCCCGTAAATGTTCCAAAATAAAATGCCTTGTATCAGCAACTGGTGGGATTCTGTCCACAGAGATGTTGTCAGAGGACTTTTGTTTTGAAAGGGAAGCAGGGAAGTTGGCGTAAAACAGACGTCTTTGTATTTCCTCATGTCTGTGACGGGGAAACTTTTAAACTGCAATAAAAAGTGGTATAGAGTCAATATAATCATCAAAGCACCATCTTCACTTTTTGCTTCTGCTGATAAACGCGCGTGGTATGTGTCAAAAATTGGCAAGCCACTGTTTCTCTAGATGTGCTGCAGCTTGACAGTGGTTACTTCTCTGTATGTATCTCTTACTTATTCAGTCTCTCTTTCAACTCAGTGCAGTACAGTAATCTCTGGCAGCACATTATTGCATCTCGCTGGTTGAATTGAAATTAGCGTGTTCACCTGGGTGTTGTGTTCCCATCAATGCCAATCAGAGCCATTTGAGTCATTTGACCTGGTTATGAATGCTGATAGTACACTTTCCCATTGCATTAAAAAGACAGTTGTTAGCAGGTGTTGGTGGGTGTTTATGCAGTGGGACTGAGGCTTCGGTGTTAACATCATATTGGCTAACATCAATGAAGAGTTGAAACAAGTTTATACACTATATATATGTATACACACAAACACACACACACACACACATATACACATACACAGATAGATAGATACTGTCAGAAAGTGAATTTCTTCAAAGTCAATTCAATTCAATATACTTTATTGGCATTGATGTTAAACAAAGCTTAACAATAAAAATTCATTTATAATGTAGGACACAAATTTAACAAGTACTTCACTTGTCATTACATCTAATTACATCAAATCTTACTGTCTTAAATGGAGTTGATCAGTGATGAATAAAATTACATAAAATCAATTACAATGATAGACTAAATTATCAGATGTTACTGAAGTTACTACTAATAAAATATAATCTGAATAGTTCAACTTTTTTTAATATGATGGCAGTGTTAGATACTGTGCAGCTGAATATATAAATTTTGACTGTTCTGCTAAACCTGGTTTTATCACTTCATCACATGTTGTCAATGCAACTACCCTAGGAAGCCTCATCAGGCCATTTTCACAAACTAAAATAGCCTGATGAGGCTTTTCCAACAAAAAAATGAATGCACCCAAATTTGTTCAAATCCCATATCCTACATCTTTTAAAAGGCTGAACAATTAGCAAACAAGGAAGCAGTTCCAAGTGGTCTTGTAAGGAGGCAGGTTGGGATGGTGGATGGGTCACAAAACACCAGACTTATCCCCAGGACTTTTCCCTGGAGACACATGTTTGGAACCAAGTGAACTTTGAGTCATTTTAAGGTGTGTCCTCACCATGTTTCTTTTCCTAAACCTTATCATGGTGACTATTGTTTAAACCTAACTCCTGTAACTGTCTGTTAATAACCTTACTCAAGGACGTAACTCATTCATTTGGATTACTGTAATTCCCTATTATTTGGTTGCCCAAACAAATCTCTTAGGTCTCTCCAACTGGTGCAGAACGCTGCTGCTCGTGTTTTAACGGGAAGCAAGAAAAGGGATCATATTTCTCCTGTTTTAGCTTCTCTGCACTGGCTCCCTGTGAAATCCAGGATTGAATTTAAAATCCTCCTCCTTACTTACAAAGCTCTAAATGGTCAGGCTCCATCCTATCTTGTCACAGCTCATAGTTCCCTACCAACCCTCAAGATCACTGCGCTCTGAAAACGCAGGGTTACTTGTGGTTCCCAAAATTTCCAAAATTAGGTTAGGAACCAGAGCCTTCAGCTACCATGCTCCTCTCCTATGGAACCATCTTCCATTTTCGGTCAGGGAGGCAGACACCGTTTCAACTTTTAAGGGTAGACTTAAGACCTTCCTCTTTGATAAAGCTTATAATTAGGGCTGGCTCAGGCTGCCTGGACCAGCCCATAGTTAGGCTGACATAGGTTTAACCTGCCGGGGGACTTCCTCTGATACGCTGAGCTCCTTTCCTTCTCTCAATGCCGCCATCAGAAATCATGCATGTCTGTTTACTGCATTGCCATGTGCAAGCTTAGCTTAGCTCTGTGATAGCCATGTGGTACTCTCACTGCCTGGGGCTCGCGATTACAGAGCCTGGGTCTGTTGAACTGCACTACGCTAATCCTGTTGCCTCTCGGGAGCATTCCTGCTCCCTTGTTTCCTAGTTTCCCTGGATCCTGGCCGTAACCTTGACTGTGCCTGACCGTGGTGATAGCTGTGCTGATGCCGCGACCCTGCCTTTGGTTGTGCTCGTGCTGTGGCTGTACTGATTCTGTGCCCCCCGCTCGCCCTGATCGTGGTCTGGTCCTGGTTGCGCCGATGCTGTGATCTTGCCTTTGGACAACTCCCTTTCACATATGCATGAGACTGTTATCATCTCTATCAACATCATCATAGAGAGCAATTACTAATTTCACACCTACCATTATTGTAATATGACATGCATCTGTTTCTATTATTGCCCTCTGAGGCAAACCATGTTTTGTGATAATGGGCTATATAAATAAAACTGACTTGACTTGACTTCATGGACTGATGTGATTGCATTTTTGTAGGATATCACGCAAACTGTTGTATGACAATATGTTGGCTTTATACAGCAGGCAGAAGAAGAGAAAGAGGACCTCAGTCTCTATTTGTGCGAATGTACAGTGTTAACACATTAGTTTTTCTCAGAGCTTCCATTCCTTATGACAACAACCTGTTTCAGTCTCTAGCTTCTGGTCTCTGAATCTGTATATTGTTAATTTGCTTCTCTGTTCACGGTTTTTCATACTAACAAGGTATTTTGCTAAAATGTATCCTCTATTCAATCAATGATAACATTCCAATTTGGTGTCAATATCCAATGTAACTGATTTGTTTTCCTTGTTAATTGTTTTCAGATTTGAAAACATCAACGTTTCCTTGGTGCAATGTAGTCGATGGACACTGGCTCATTTACGGCTGGTTGAGTGAAAATACCAGGGCTGGCACTTTGAAACCCTTGATGAGGGACTGGACAAAGGCTGGACAAAGGCTGGATCACGGCAGTTTTGAAGTGCTGCTGCCAAGGATTGAATGTTGACGGGTGTTGAAAGGTGCTCACTTAGATTTTGAGAAGTGGGTTTGTGAGGGCACATCGGGCGTGCATGACCTCCTTCCCACAGGGAACAGATGTAGAGGAAGTGGCAGCGGCATAATGCAACTGGTGTTGTTATGTTGTTACATATATGATGACCTCCTTAACCCAAGATGGGCCTGCCTTTTTTCTATGCTGTTGGTTTTGGGGCAGATGAGTAATGGGACTGGTGATGCTGGTGCTGGAAGTATAGGTGCTATAAGGGCCACTCGTGATATCTCATTCCAATTCCATCTTTTGATTCTTTGTAGACTATATGTTTTTAATCATTCAAGTAGGGGTAACTGTGCGCAATTTCTAATGATCTCTTTTTTAGGGCATTCATAGTGTTTCACCTTGTTATACAAATGAAAAGTGCCCAATAAGACAACCTGATCATCTTAAGTATACTGATGCATTATTAGTTATCAGTTATCTCACATTCTTATCTCTGAGTTCTCCTTCTATTTATACTTTCTACACAGTTTTAGACACTTTTCCACTCAACCCCCACCCCCACAGCTGAAGCCTAAAACTTTTCTGTTATTACCTGCAGATTAAAAGTTGGATCATTATTTTGGAACCACAAACAACTGGAGGTGCGTCCAGGTATACTGTGTATTGGTTAGATTCTGTGAATTAGACTTATGAACTACATTTATATAAAAGTACAATCACTGCTATTTAAATGTACTACTAACAAGCAAAAATATTAATCAAATTTCAGAGGCAATTTCGGGCCATCGTGTAACCTGGTGATTCCTGGTCTTGAACGTTTTGGGATGTGAGGGCTGGACTGTGGGGCAGACAGTGTGTCTCTGTATATGTGGGGGTGATACTGACAAGTTGGCTTCGATAGAGATGAGCTTGCCGTTGGCACAGCCCCATCCGGCTCAGCAACATCAGTATGTCTCGGTGAAATGCCTTTGTCAGGAGAGCATAAAAGAATGGGTGTGCACAGGAGTTGAGAGGATAGAAAAGCACCAGCAGCACCTGTGAAGAAAAAACATAGATCAGCCTTCATTTCAAACTGAACAAGAATTAGAGTAAAGTTGGCCTATACTATGTAGGATTTCTTTTAAAAAACAAAAAACCCCCCAATATATAGACTCTTAAATTAATCCCTCTCAATCAACCCTTCTGACCCACTCTCAGAGTGTGATGGTGCATTTTTCTGCTTCTGAACAGTGAGATCAATAGGTCAAAGTTTACAATAAACCTTACAGCTATCTGAAATTAGTTATTTGCAGAGTCAAAGTGTTCAACACCATAAATAGAGAAATAGAGAAACTCTGCTGGGGAAATAGTTTATAAATATAAATAAAGTTTTTAAGTGTGTAGAAATTATTTTGTATTTGTAAAAAAATTGTATCTAAATGAAATTTTTATACAGCCGGTCACCTTGATCTTGATCTTGAGTGAATCTGAGGTTGGGTTTTGCTTTTGTTGTTTTATAGACAATCTTGAATAGCATATGATTAAAACTCAAGAGAAAGTCAAACCTTGGAATCAGTGATGGTCATCAATGGTTGGTGGAGAGCCGCAGTCAAGCCATAGAAGCATATCGGAGCCAGGCACAGAAAGTTAGTGAATATGAGAACACCCATGCGTTTGGCCATACTGGTATCACATCTGCTCGACTGGTGCTGAGGATTGTGCACCATACAGTAAATGTGGAGGTAACATAAACATACCACTATAAAAGCAATGACATTAATCATCAGCACAGAGACCACATAGGTCCGAGAAGCAATTGTCTCTGTGTATATCGGTAAGCAGATGCTCACTTTCTGGTAACTGCTCACACCAACCACTGGCAGCAGTGCTAGGGTCAGACACAGCATCCAGCCAATCAGCATCAGCACAGCTGCATGGCGTAACCTCATTTTTCTGTCCGGCCTCATTGCATAAAAGATGGCATGCCAGCGCTGAAGGCTGATTAAAGTCAATGTGTACACAGATAGCTCGCTGGCAAACACTGATAATGTCCCTGCTAGACTGCAGGCCTCTCCTGTTTGCCAGGCAATAGCATAGTGATAATAATGGGAGCGTGTGTAAAGGTCGACAGATGCAATGAGCAGTAAGTATATCCCCATACAAAAGTCTGCAAATGCCAGGTGACCCATGAGGAGACGAGTAACGGACAACTTCTGTCGGCTGGTCAGGAGGATGAACATCACCAGGAGGTTGGCTGAAATAGCCAACAGGCTGACCACCCAGACCAACACCCTCAGGAAGCCGTGACTCATCACATCCTCACAGGGGTTCAATGCATCAGGTAGGGGGGTGCACAGGAATCCATGATCATCTGTGTGAAGATCATCACACAGTGCAAAGTCAAAACCTTCATGAAGATGCTCTGTAGGTAACTCCACATACAACATATCCTCAGATTCAGACTGCCGAGTAGGGCAGATGGGGCTGGTGATGTAATGACTGTGCTTTCTGCAGTCGGCAGTTGGGAGACCAAAGCTGTCTTTCAGATTTTGGTAAGTTTTGTGTCCCACAGAGGATTCCTGCAGCTTTCCCAAAGCAGTCTGGGTCAGGTTGCAAATAACTGCTTCAGTGTCCCTTGAACACAGATTGATACATATCATTAATCACACAATGAAATATTCTCAGATGCATGCAAAGGTTACAATATTATATAACAAAGTTCTGCCACACTAGAAAGTCTTCAAAGAATTAAAAAGGACCCAACTGGGAGAACAAGGTAAAAATGCACTCTGCCAATAACTTGTCAAGTCAATTTCTGTCAGACTAGGCTTGGACTGTATGTCATATTTCACACCTTAATACCTTCTTAAAATTTCATCAGCGTATATGGCATGTTAGTATACATGCATGGTTGGTACCCATGGCATTATGGGTACATACAGGTTTTGGAACAATAAATGCTGCCATCCAGACGTCTTTTTCAGGGACATCCCTGTTTATTCCAGTGAGACAATGAGACACATTCTGCACGTGTTCCAACAGCGTGGCTTCGTAGTAAAAGAGTGAAGCTACCAGACTGACCCTGCTGCAGTCCCGATCTGACTCCCACTGAACATGTGTAAAGCATTACTGAGCACAAAATATGACAAAAGAGACCCCGTACTGAGCAACTAAAGTGGTATATCAAGCAAGAATGGGAAAGAATTTCACTTTCAAAGCTTCAACCATTAGTGTCCTCAGTTGTCAAACACCGACAATTGTTCAGCAAGAAAAATGATGAAACATGCAACGTGGTAAACATACATCTGTCCCAACTTTTTTTTTTAAGATGATGTTTTTGGGGATTTTTCCCTTTATTGATAGGACAGCTGTAGAATGACAGGAAATGTGGGAGAGAGAGGGGAAATGACACTCAGCAAAGGGCCACAGGCTGGAATTGGGAGAGAGAGAGCAAGGGCCTTAGCACAGGGGGCGCACACTCTAGCAGGTGAGCTAGAGGCCGCCCCCTGTCCCAACTTTTTTGGAATATGTTACAGGCAGTTCAAAATGAGTGTATATTTACAAAAAGTTTATGAGGACATAATATCTTGTCTTTGTATTGTATTTAACTTAATATAAATCCAAAAGCATTTACATATAATTGCATTCTGTTTTTATTTCTGTTTTTTTTTTTTTTTAGAGGTTGTACATGAGGCATTTTCTTTGAAAGCTCAAAAACCTCAGTTTGAATGGTTGCCTGGAGATGCTGCTGGCACTATTTTCTGACTCATGTTTACATGCAGTCATTTGGGAAAAGACTGAGGACCGAAACTTGTTAATAAAGTGAAGTGTGAACAACAGTCCACAGGACTTTTCCCCCAAATAACATGTATATATACAAACTCATTGCAATTAATGCTGAATGCTAGTGAGTACTCCAGTACTGGCCCCGAGGTTAGTTTGGTATGTTAAGGACAAACACTTGACAAAAAGAAACCACATTGGGAAAATATTTCCCACCCACACTTCAAATT
The DNA here is from genome assembly GCF_026936395.1 of Plectropomus leopardus. NCBI lineage: Eukaryota > Metazoa > Chordata > Actinopteri > Perciformes > Serranidae > Plectropomus > Plectropomus leopardus. The sequence continues at coordinate 1,590,800 of NC_142195.1, read as the reverse complement.
CTCTTACTTACCCTCTCCATCTTTTCAACTTTTTGAAACCACAACATTGGCTAGGGAAGGTCAACTCAGCGCTCTGTAAATGGAGAAAGACTCTAAGAGGGGGCAAAACTTTTAGCGCCCAAGTGTTTTTAGCTTGGAGCTTTTCAATGTTCTCCATACCTATTGAAGGCAAACAGCTAATTTTGGTCTCTGAAAGGTCTCTGCGCACAAAAAAAAGAAGAGCACAGATTATTCACTTGGACACAAAGCTGAGGCCTTTCCTGCAGCCAACCTCAGTATGTTGTATAATAAAGACATTATGTGACGGAGGAATATTTTGCAATGTAAGACAACACAAGTTAGTTTTTTACAATTTTCCCAAAAAGTAATTCTTCTACCAAAGTCTGTTCTTTCACTCACAAGTGCGTTGGGCCGTGAATTACTCCATAAAATGCAAATTCATCTACTCGTTTCAAATCCACATTCCTATGAAGATACCTGAAAAACAATGAGGAGATTAGTTAAGTACAATTGTCAAAATGTACCTTTTTTGTACCATTTACAAAGTCTTACATAACTTCATTAAGTTTTCAAAATTTGGTTTAACATCATGGTAATTTCACCTGCCAGCCAGGTTGTTAAAGCTCAAACACATGGTACACATGGACTGTACTCGTAAAGAACTGTTCCAGTCTTTTTGACCACTCAAAGTGCTTTCACACCACATGTCACATTCACCCATTCACACACATATTCGCGGTTGAGGCTACTGTACAAGTTGCCACCTGCTACTCGGTAACCATTCACACACACTCACACTGCGATAAGGCAGCATCAGGAACAGTTTGGGGTTTATCTTGCCTAAGGATACCTCAACATGTTGACTGTGGGACCCGTTGATCGAACCACTGACCTTCTGATTAGTGGATGACCTGCTCTACCTCTAAGCCATGGCAGGCACATATCAAGCGAGAGACTAAATACTTAAGTTGTAAAGATGTATGTAATTCAAATATTAGTTCCATCCTGTGTGTTACTTTCATTTTTGCTTAGCTGCAATAATTTAAAATGGCATACACTTCTTCCAGTCTGCTCCCATTGAAGGCATAGCGCTGGATCTCTTTCACACCATTGCTGTTCAGCAGGCTAAAAATAAATAAATAAAAAAAAAATCCTGTCAGCTCTATTTGAGCAATATGTCAAAAAATACAAAGAAATAAATCACACAGCGTCACAGTACAAAAGAGACTTTTTTCCAGAGAATGGTGTGTCCCATCTGTAATGAATAATTTCCTCATGTTAATGAAGTGTTTAAAATAGGAACATGACAGGCAGACAGAAGGGAAAGAGTAATTTAAAAGTAAGTTAAAGTTAAAGTAATTTTAGGATTTAATTTTAAGATTTAATTATTGAAGATGTAGTAAGCAAAATGAAATATAAATTGGAATTTAGTGTTGTTTTCATGTTTGTTCTTTTTTTTATAATGCATCTTTTGAATGCAAATCTAAATAATTAACTTAAAATATTTTTTTAAAATGTATCAGTCCTCTACAGGACCCTGGAGTAAAATTCCCTGGGCGGTGGGGGGTGGGTGGGCAGTGTGACACTTTGTTTATCACTGCACATTTTCTGGTCACTTTTGAGCCATGGTAGCTAGTAGTTTGTTAGTTATCATTCTGTGGTTAACACAAGTTAAGAACCAGGGCGATGCTAACTTCTGCATTGGCCTACAGAAAACCGTCATCTCTTGAGCCTCTATTTGTTGAATTCAAATGTTAGCCTGCAAGCAGATTTAGCTCTAACTTTTTCCAACATTATGTATTATTTCATACTTATTATTTGCAAACTTTTACATCACCTTTCGGACTGTACCTTCACTTAACGTCTATGCTGTTACCCTGTCTGGCTATAGCAAAAGATTGATTTTACACAGTTATGCCTTGAGATTTCAACATTGGTTTCATGAAAAAATAATAAAAGCAATCAGATTACGAGAAGTCAAATCATAATGTTGTGAAGCTGTAAGGGAAAATTGGTAAAAAAAAAAAAAACAAAAAAAAAAACACAGTAGCATTGTTATTGGAGTCTGAAAATGAAAAATGAAATCATTGTTAAACTGTCACTCGTACTTACATGGTCAGAGCATTCTCAGATATTCCAGTGAATGAATTAGCAGGTATAACCTGTATGAAAACATTCTCCACTATCTCCCTGCCAGAAAATATTTTACACCAATTAAAAATTCATGAACATTGGCAAACAAGAGACATACCAGCTAGGTATTAATAAACATTACATACAAAATGAAATCTTCTTGGCTGGAATGAATATGCTGTAGCACAGGGAAGGAGGTGAGACCTGTGTTGGTGATCCCACTGTATGGAGACAAGGAACAGTATGGCATCAGAAAATTTAGCAACTATTTATAAAAGTTTTACATCATTTTCTAGTGAAAATATGATATGCTATGATATGTAACGACCAAATGAGAAAATGCAATTTTACTTACAGGTACTTTAAATTAGGAAGATCTTTAAATGCCTCTTGGTCAATGTATGACAGTGTTCGCATTCCAGTTAGTTGTCTATTGGACACACACACACACACACACACACACACACACACACACACACACAGTCTTATAATTTTGACAAAAAACTGACTTACTATTTCATAATTCAAAATCTGCTTCCTTGAAGAAAAAAAAAATGCTCCAAACCAATTACGTAATGTAGTTTGGCAACTACATATCATGTTCTGACCACTTAAATAATGTAAAATGTTAAACTTTGTGTGTTTGGCAGAAAATGTATAAATCCAGGATAATTTGGAACTGAAAATATGATGTGAATGGGAAAAACAATTCAATTGGCATTGAAACATTTAGAAAAAGTTGTACTGAAGATACACAAAGGAACAGTTCCAATGTCTTGTAATGTTTGCTAGAAAGGCTACAATGACCAAGTGTGTTGGGGATGAACTTCCTTCGATTTAAATTCAGAAATCTCTTCTCAAATGGTATTTGAGAAGTCTTTTTGTAAGTGAATGGGAGAAATCTCTGAATCTAGCAATTTGGCATAAAGATTATTGACCGAGCTGAGGGATTGTTCCACTCATGTACAACACCATTGTTTAATATTTAAGTGCTCCAGGGACTGTGAATGCTGTGTGTGGTTTCCTGGACCAGACTTGCACTGAAAATTAGTTGGCAACATTGGAGAGAATGGCTATCTTCTGAATCCACACCCCACTTAACCCCACTATGCTTAAGTGAAGCTAAAATATCCTTGACACGACCGCTTCAATCTTGCACTGGTGACAATATTCAGAGCCGGAGTCTGCGCAGTATACAGTCTATGGCTGACTGTATATAAAGATTTTAGGGTTTCTGAAAATGGTCCTAGGCCCTGGGTAAAGTTCCTGCGGATGAAAGGAGTTTATGTTAAAGGAGCAGTGAGTAGGACTTACGGGGATCTGTTGGCAGAAATAGAATATAATATTCTGAGTTTTTGTTTTAATTAGTGTGTAATCATCTGAAACTAAAAATCTTTGTATTTTCATTACCTTAAAATTAGCCCTTCCTATCTACATATCCACTAAGTCTACCACAGTGCACTGTGGATTCTACACTACCCCAGAATGGACAAACTAAACAATGGCTCTAGGGAAGGCCTTTTGAGCTTTTACATCACCTCAAGGCCACCATAGATTCTCCTACATGCTTAGAAAGAGAAGGGTGAGCGTATTCAATTGGTTGCGATCTGCAGTCTCACTACAAGATGCCATCAATTTGTATACTGTTCTTTTATGATTGTGGCTGGAGTTGTGCACTGCTGTTCAGATTCATGTCATCCTTATAATCTACTGAAGATGTATTAAGTTTTTATGAACGTTCAAAAATGAGGAATTGTCATCATGATACAATGTTCTTGGAGGTGTGATTCCCTACACAGTAATGTAAAGGAGGTCATGACCTAATGTGGAAACAGTTTTATCATATTAGACTTATTTGGTGACATCACAAATTCAACAAGACTTAATATTATTAAATCAAAGGTTACATACATGTGGTTGACTCTGGATAGGTTGTGGAAAGAATGCCTCTCAAGATATCTTATTTTGTCATCATCAGAGATGTATCTGGAAAAAAAACCCACAAAAACAAACAAAATACAACCCAGAGTCTAATAACTGTCTTTACAGTCACTCTGATTAGGCCATGCAGGAACAACTCCTTTAACAAATTTGTCTGGATTTAAGAGAGCTTTGTTGCTTTCACCATTTTTCTTCTTAAATTGTCTTACACATGAACAAAATTCAGTCCAGGCTTGACAAAAAAATGGACATGACTCTCTTCACACTTTGATTTACATTACATTCTCATGTCACTGCATTTGAGGTGAGAAATAGCAAATGCAGTAACAGATTTTGATATATATATATATATATATATATATATATATATATATATATATATATATATATATATATGTGTGTGTGTGTGTATATTTATTTGATCAGAGCTGCCTTGTTTGATGATGATGCTGCAGATGATCTGTCTCATGTACCGTTGTGTGATATAGCAATAGTTTCAGCAAATATTATAAATACTTAAATGCTTTTTTTTTTTTACAATAGCAACTGACTACAGCTTTAAGGTCCTGCATGGCCTTCCACCTCCCTTATTAACTTAGTTTATAATGCAAAAAAAAAAAATGCTTACAACTTCCAAAGGCAACTGTGTTGTACAATACAGACATGGAGCTTGGCAAACTTGGCCAAACAGTCTTCTCAGTGCAAGGCACCCACTGCCATAATAGCTTTCCTATTGAATTCAGAGAGAGCACTATTTATCTAACCTTTATACATAAACTCAAGAGATGGCTTAAAGTAAACCAAATTTGCAATCATGATTAACCCAACATGTTTTCAAAGTCATCATATATTGCTGCTTTGTCAGTGGACTTCCATGTCTACATACTGTGTTCTATGTATCCTGCTGTGTCTGTTGTTCACATTAAAAGGATGTTGTTACCAATACTGGGAACAAAAGCACTTGGTGGGATTATACTACAAAAGCAATGGTTGTGTTTAGGCAACAAATGCACATGGCAACCAACACAGGGACATCAACAAAAGCACATGCTCGGGTTTAGGCAACAAAGGCACGGACGGTTAGGATTAGGCAAAAAAGGAACTTCTGATCTGAACATCACATTCAGATCAGAAGCATCCTTACTAGTTATTATTGTTATTATTAGAAGCAAACATCAGACTCCTGCATGAAAGTCCAGGGTTTGTTGGATCCATTCACCACCCCTCCCATGCACCTTATAGGTGTCCTTCCACTCCCTGTATTGAGTCTTTACCATCAGCATTTCAACCTGACATTGCAGGTCATCCAGATATTTACATGGTAAATGGCAAATGGACTGTACTTGTATAGCGCTTTTCCAGTCTTTTTGACCACTCAGAGCGCTTTCACACTACATGTCAGATTCACCCATTCACATACACATTCACACACTGGTGGCTACTGTACATTGTGCCACCTGCTACTCAGTAACCATTCATACACATACACAATCCGATGACGCAGCATCTGGAGCAATTTGGGGTTCAGTATCATGCCCAAGGATACTTCAACATGGTGACTGAAGGAGTCCAGGATCGAACCACTAAACTTCCGGTTAGGGGACGACCCGCTCTACCTCTGAGCCACAGCCACCCCATACATACATACAATAACAACAAATCACCAGTCCTGTCCAGCTTCATTGTCAGGTTATGCTGTCCAGCAGCGAAGCATGCCGGCATGAAAAGTGGCTTTTGGCAATTGCATTCCAATTTGTTCACGGGTCAAAGGATGTATACTTGTGAAAAAATGTCTGAAAGCAGTGACAGAAAGATGAGGTTGCTCCAGCTTTCAAAGGGTTAAGTGACATTCTATGGTCTTGTAAATTATTCTGGTTTGAAAGAAAAGGGTTAATGTGGAAAAAGAAAGTCTTACATGTGAGAAATGTTGGCCAAGTTGGCAAATGCATCTTGAGGAATAGAAGAAAGTTTTGTCCCCACAAGCCACCTGACACAGAAATAAACAGTATGGAAGTTTTTCAGTCTTTTTACAACAAAATTTCACAAGCTGAGATCAGAGCTGAAATAATGTGGTTACTTACACCTCCTGTGTGCTGGGATGAAAAACAGGCACGACCTCAGGTCCATAACATGACACACTGTAGACATCCCAGTCACACTGGCAATGACCTGGACAATATTCCATAGGGAGAGTGACCTCAACAGCACTGAAAATGAAAAAAAGGAGATTCCAATCAGGCTTCATTGTTAGAGTAGTGACTCGTTGGCAGAGACCTTGGGCTACGCAGTGCAGTGAGGGAGGTTTAAAAGAGGCTGGGCGGTGGAAGTCTAGCAAGATCCCCAACTGGCACTTCTGGTCAAGATCTTCAAAATAAAAACCTTGTTGATAAATCTGTTTCCTTGCATATTACAGATGATATAAGCAATGTGGCATATCACAGCATGTGCCATTTACATTGGCAGGCCACTTGTAAGTGGTTTGTTGCTGCTGCTCGACATATAGAATAAGAACATGCTATGTCACTGTTTTTACACTTCCCCATGGCAAATGATGTTTCTTACTGACATGCTGCTGTAATGTAACAGTATGCTGAATGCACTGCATTACTAGGCAGGTTTCTATTTACTCTCAAATTGAGCAAATTGTAATTGCCAATATAAAGTGTTCCTAATGGAAACAAGTGAATTGTGAAAAAAAAAAAAAAAACGATTACCGCAAAAAAAATTTTGCGCACGCATGAGGTAGTATGTAAGGCGATTTGAAAAAGCCATACTTTGCAAAACTGCAGTGGAAACACTTTTTGGGCTTTTATCAGGCATGTCTCTGTCAGTATCCTGTACTCTGCACAGGTAGCCAGTTTATAGACAGTGTGCTTGTCAGTAGGAACTGGCTAGGCATGATGCAGCAGGTTGGCTGCTCCCATGTATAGGGGGCTCATCTTTCCATTATGGCTCCATAACACGCCTACGTGGCCTTGGATTGGAAATAATGACAGCTAATGTGGTGGCTGCAATAGGAATAAAGCTGCTGATGTTTTGAACATCCATCGTCATGGTTACTGGAATGTTATCACCAGAGGAAAAGTCGTAGAACATCACTCAGTGGAAACAGTCAAACAAATCTGTCATGGAAACCTTTCTCCTGCTGCTCCTATTACACATACCACTTCTTACATTAAATATATAATCTGTCATCATCATGTTCGCAAGTACCATTCACTTTGAGGCTATGTTCGTTGTGCTCATCACACTGCCACACACTAATAATTTAAAAAAGCATTTGATTGGTCTCAATCCTTTAGACAAAATTAAACTAGCTAAAGTGACTTTGCTTGGCTTTGTGAGGCCCAAAACCTGCTTTACTTTTTCAGTTGGGCTGCTTTATTTGTTGGCAGAGAAAGGGCTTGAACCTGGGGCTGAGGCTTGCATCAATGTTTTCATGGTATTCCTTCATTCATTTATGTAAAAAAATATATTGAGCCTTTGACCAACATTCTGTCATGCAAATCTATCTTGTGTTAAGTCAGCCACTTAGTGCTTTACCTGTGCTGCTGCTTAGCATAACTGACAAACTGTATATGTGTGTGTGTGTGTGTTTGTGTGTGTGTCCTTCACATATCTTGAGAACAATTCATCCAGTCTGCTTCACTCTAAATGGGTGTATTATTCATGTAGCGATCCAGGATCCAAGGACATGAATAATACTGGTCTGATCTGGACACGAGACACATTCAAAATTGTCTTTCAATAAATGAGCGAACAGCGCTCTGTGTCTCTGTGCAGCAGCAGGGGCGGGGCTTCAGGGCTCTGCAGCTAGATCAGTATGTCTTCATCTACGTAAGCAAGGCTTCTGTCGCTTACTACAGTAATGTTACCATATACTGATATAAAGATGGATGACGCACCCAACTTAACCCCACTATTCCTAAGTGAGGTTAGAATATCACGAGCAGTTCCACTGAATGCGAGCACATGGATCGGCTGTCGCAGCTGATCAATCATGGCTGAAAATCCCAGCCTCGCTCGGTGCAAGGAGGTGGACGGACCCTCTATGTAGACTTGACAGACAGTGGTTGTAAAAGAGACTTTTAGTCTTAGTTGTAATTGTTTAATTGTTTTTGGCTTGTTTCTAATAAATTGTACATTTTGCACATAATCTGCGTGTTGATTGAGAAGAGTGCTCCCCAACTGAACTAGGAGAAGAAAAACTAAAACAGGGGTTGCTACCCTCATGACAGATGGATGGATGGGGATCACAATATGTCTTGATGTTTGATTGAACCTGTTATTTAGCACCATCTAACTGTGATCAGATCACTCAAAGCAAATGTAAATACCAGGTATAACCAGGCTCTAAAATCTTTTTGAGCTGCATTAACATGTAGGTCTTGAGTCATAAAATCACTCGCAAAAAGCAAAAATGTCCTGGTGCATTTCTGCCAAGGACTACATCATATACAGTATGTTGGCCATGGTGGTTGTTTTTTTTTTTGACAAGGTGCAAATGCTCTTTAACTTGCCCATTTAATGATGACTTGGATGAAGTGTTGCTTCTTCATTTTGCCCTGTGGAAGGAGGACCTTTGACCGTCTAAGGTAAGTGACGTAGGCAGTAACGAAATGTGAAGATAAGAGGTTTGATGGAGAAGCATGAAAGACACAGGTGTGAATGGTGATGTGTGTTGGCCTTTCCACTTGTGTTTGGATTACTAAAACACATGGTAATACCAGTTCTACACAGGCTCTCAGAACACATCTCTCCAAAGATGTATTACCCTTTGGTTGTGGGCAGACAACCTGTGACTTTTGATTTACACACCTTAAGCAGACCTGGTTCTTGAACGGTGGGGCAGTAAGAGATGTCTGTGGGTAATATGAGCTATTCTTTAGGCGTGTATACTGAACTGTTTAATGTTTTTTATATAAAGCCTTTTGATAAACAGGCTCATTTCTGCACCTTTTTATGCACTATGGCAGTGATATTCAACTTTTGGCTAAATCTGGTGCCCCAACCATTTTCTAATTCACAATTAAAAAAAATAGAGTGATTCACACTGAATTGTTTTTGTACTAAAGGTACTTAGTATACATTTGATGCCAGAGTGCACGAAACAGCATCAAAATAGAGCACTTTCTAAAATCCTAGAAATTTCCTAAAATCCTTGGAAGGTTTAAAATGTTGTGTCCGAAAAACGTCTAAAATCCTATAAAAGTCCTAAAAACTCAGACACATTCTAAAATCCTGAAGATGTCCTTAAATCCTATAAAAATGTATAGGCAAGTTGACTTTAGTGACAATAACCTCTCAAAGTGAGAATTTTTTGGGGATAAAGAGTTTGGGCATCTGGAGGGGTACATGCCAAGAATCAGCCTAAACCTTAAGTGACATCAGTTGTTACTGATATGTATAAAGCCCAACAGGTTCAACGGAGAAAAAGTTATTCATTCCTACAGATTATTATGAATGTGCACACCAGCACTTTAAATGAGATTCAGTACATGTTTAAGAGTTGTCAAAGAGAACACAAGAAAAATCAGAAAAGGTACGCTGTATTTGTCTTGCAGTCTGTCACTCTGCTCATCTCTGCTGCGTTTCTCCAACCATGTTCTCAATTTCCCACATCCCTTCATTGCTATTTTACAACCATCCACAAGATGTCCTCAGACTTTATCTCCTTTCCCCTGTCCTTCCCCTATTCAGTGAAGGCTGGGACATGCTCTTTGACCTTATGGTACTTTGGGGTATGACACATGTGCAGTGTTATAGGAGCTGTGATGTTGAGAGTTACAGCAGATGACAGCAGAGATAGAGATGGTGTTATGCTTTTTTGGTGCACTGATTTTAGCCTCCTTTAAGTGCGCTCTGCCTGACATTACTTATATAGAACATAAGGTTTTTCTATAATTGGTATTTGTTTTTGGTCTTTTATCAAGTATCTACAATATTTTCCAAATTGCAGTTCTCACCCATATCTTAATTTTGTGGTATAAAATATATTCCAACTTGAGGCCAACTGTTAATTCCTCAGTTAAACAAATTAGATCCCCTTATTCTATGATAGTGTGCCAGCTACTGAGGCTTTCAGCAACTGCAGACAAGATTTCCCCATTCATGTGTTGTACCCCAATAATATGACATAACATGAGTTACATTTACTCCTCCCTTTACTAACCTCCTTGGCCCTCCCCACCTGCATCTGAGTCCCTTATCAGCCTCTCAGTTGATATATCGGTCCAGTTTCATTAATTCCCCCTTCATATGGGAATAACTCTTTGAACTGTCCATTTCTGCCTCCAGTATTTGTGTTTGGGTCCAGTCCTATAATGAAACTGTATATCTCCATTCAGAATAAAAACAAAACCTTTTCATTCAAGGCTATAGAATTGTATTCGAGTTAGTGTTTTGTTGAACTGTAAAGTACTGAGTGGCATTATTTCAGGATGTATTCATTACATAGTCAATACATTCTTATTGTATCCATTATTGTTACTATAACAGTAATTGGTTATGAACCGAATGAATTTTTCACATTATCCTCTCATTTAACAAATTCTCAAATATATGATGAAATATGACACACAATCAGTTGTATTAATCATAACAGCAAAAAGATGCATTTTCATTGTATTCTTTGTGGTCAGGAGCTGAAAGAACATTTGTAAACAAAAATATGTTGACACTGTGAGGCACAAAACACAGAATTGATTTAATATTTAATAAGAAACAACAGCACTGAAGTTTTGCATGGTGTATTTACATCATTTGAAGACACTCCTAGACCTAAAAGCAATGCAGTGTGAGTTATGTGGAGCATACAAGTGACAAAATATGCAAGTAGTTATTTTCTTTCTGTATGAATAACCATGTGACAGATGGCTATATATGTTTGTTAAAATATAAATGTATATACTAAAATCAGTCATTAATGCTTGTAATAGGCAAAGAAATAATAAATAATTTTAATGCAAATATAAAATACAGAAGTATGGCCACCATTAAAACATTATTCATAGAGCAGCATATCTATTTCATCATACTTACGCAGATGTTAGGCTCACTGCTGATTCTACATAAATACAACTATAGGTGATTACAGAGCTAGATAACTCTTTTTTAAATTTACCTTTCAGAAATCTGTTCATTCTAGGGTCTAGAAATGGTGACAGTGTTTGGCAGATTTTCATAATCTATGTCCATGTTTGCAGACATTGTCACAACCTCTTTCTTGACAAAAAAGAAAATCACATACAATGAGACTGCACATAATATGTGCATACAGCTTGTATGCACTCACTTTTTGGAAATTGCATAAATTGCATAATTACATAACAGAGATATGACAGTTAACCATCATGTATATATTTAGCAATTTCTAGAATCCCCAAAATGCATTAGCAAGAGACACATGGACGTCTTCACGAAGGACAAAATGAGCCATATATTCAGTCCTCCATTCAGTACACACTTTGCAGATATTCTCGCCTTTAAATATGCAATCAGTAATATCATACAGTATTGCTGATGGAGGGCACAAGTAACCACAGTGTTTTCTTGAAGAGCATTGCATAGCATTGCTGGTCTTCATGCTAGTAGTTATTTTCTTTGATTTCACCACTTTACTTGAGTCAGTTTGCACTCTGTGGTAACTACCAGCACACAAGATACTTGACATTCAAAAGGATACTTTCAAGCATTATGGGAAACATAGGATCCAGCATTGCGCTTGACTCATACAAGGGACTTAAAGCAGCATTATATAGCTATTTCAGCTTAAAAGAGCAGTTTCAAAGTTGGTCTAACATGACACTAACTTCCAACAGGGAGAATGGCCTCTATACCATCTCACAGAGTGTCCCAGTCACTTGCTTTATGGCAATACAGCACACACCGGCCTTCAGCTAAAAAGAAGCCATTTAGCTCATGTTTATCTGTATGCATCTTTTAAAATGATCTTGTGTAAAAGAAAGCTTAAAAACAGAAGCCAGTAAGCCTGTCTTGGTACTGTTTGATACAATGGCTGAGGCATAGGCTGTACATTATGATGGAGAACATGACAGTTCCCCTAAAGTGAAGCTTTTCAATCTGGATCGCCCCCTGGTGTCTGACTGCAGTATAAGTCATAAAGCCTACCCCTCCATGCTACTGAATGGACATAAGCTAAACTAAAAACTCAAAGTAAACGCCAAATACATTTTTCCCAAAGATGGTTTCTGTCACTGAGGGTAGTTCTCATTACCCTGATGTTTGTTCAAGCAATAGTTTTTATGATAAGTTCAGTTTTAGGCCTATTCCACACTTACAAGGGTATTTTTAGAAAGGTAGTATAGTATTACTATGTTGTTGTTGTTGTTGTTGTTTTATTTAACTCAGTTATCTCAATGTTCTAATCTGTCCTCTCTTTTATTTTATCTCTTTGTGTCACTTGCTCTTTTGTCTGTTTATATGTACTTGCACTTGCCTTCACTTGCTCTGTTATCATATCACTGTAAAGGAAGTAAAAAAAGAAAGAAAGAGCACATATTCCACTAGTCATGTGGCTCCTGCATTGTCAACAACACAGTCCTGCAAATGCTTCAAAATAAATTGCCTTGTGTCAACAACTGATGGGATTGTGTCAACAGAGACATTGTTAGGACTTTTATTTTGAAATGGAAGCAAGGCAGTTTGAGTGCACCAGATGTATTTATATTTCCTCATGTGGCAGATAAAGACATTAAAAGTGTAATAAAAGGTGGTATAGAGTCAATGTAATTATCAAAACAGCATGGTCACTGTCTATTTCTGCCAACAACCACACGCAGAGAAAAATCGGCAAGCCACCATTTCTCTAGATGCACCACGGCTCACAGGCATTTGAAACATGCCTGACCAGGCAGAGAGTGAGTAACTTCACCTCTGACTCGACTAGGCCTTAATTCTAGAAAAAGCGGATTTTCCGCATAACTGACAGCTGTGACAGCCAATCCATAGGGTTGCTTTCAATGGGCTGCTCGCAATGAGTGTTTTGGCAGGAATGCCCCCACCAGAGAGATCGTTACTGCGCAGACATCGGCTCTGAATGATATCCCCAGTGCTAGATGGCAGCAGCCATATCTGGGATACTTTAGCTTCACTTAAGCATCATACCGTCTGTGGACTGAGGCTAAGAGACGGAAGAGGATGGAGATGGAGGAAACTAGGAAGAGAAAAAGAGAGACTGACCAAGCAAGAAGCCAGACTACAGTAAATATTGGACAGGCTTTTATATGTTGGCGAGAGCTTTGTGAAACAGTAGCTGCCAGTCGGACGGCGAGCTGGCTGTGTTGCTGCTGGACAGGTAAGTGATCTGCTTGTTTGCAAGCTTTATGTCTTATTTGTTGCACTTTATCATTGTTGGCTTTGTTATCATAGTTATCAAGTCATTATTTTTTTAACATAAACTCATTGTGCCTGTCAATGAGGCATGTTAGAGCCTGATGTTAGCAGCAGAAAGTTGCTGTCTCCTGATGCGTTAGCTACTCATGCTGCTTGTCTAAGTTTCGTTCAGCAGCTGTGCAGACTTTGACCGTTGCACTGCAAGAAAAGTCTAGTAATATTATTGTACCGTCAGTGGATATGATTCTTTGGCCGCTTGCAACATCTTTGCCGCATCCCTCATCTTGTCAAAAAATGCATGTTGTCTATGAGTAGGAGGCATAAAAGCACTATGTGTGTTAATCAGACAGCGGTGCTGCACTCTGAGCACTTCAGTGGACACAAAAGCACACAGAACCAAACTGCTACACAATGTTCCTTTAAAGTCAGGGTGTTATGCCTCATGTTGCACTGAACATCCTTTCTGGGGTGTTTTTATCTGTCCCTTCTAAGTCCCTAAACATTTTGTTAGTGCAATACTACATTTCTGCAGTAACCCTTTAACATAGAAGCTTGAAATACAGAATGAAATAACAGAATGTACAAGAAGAAAAATCTATGAAGTTGTGTTTAGCATATAAGTGACAGTATTAGTAACACTACAGAGCCAGACTTTAATTTTTGCACCTTTATCTAACAGTTATAATATTTCAGCAGGATTTCTAATCAGATGGTGACTATTAAAAGCACAATGATTTCTAACATCTTCTCTGTCTCTCATTAAATGCAGCTAATGAGCTCATTCAACATTTCTTTATAAACATCAGTCCAGTTGTTGAAGTTCAGCACTGCATTTCAGCAAAAAAGGACATCAGATAATCATCAGACATAAAATGGCTTGAGAGGAAACCAAATAAACTGCTCATTATTCCATCACAGCATTTAGAGACTTAGCATGCAGTTCGTACAAATTTAATATCAAACTGTCGTGTCAGTGGGCACTTCCAACTGCAAGGACGTTAAAAGCAGCCAGCAAGTTATTTTTGATTGTTAACTGGAAGATTAAGATGGTGAGTATATGGCCCAGTATGCCATGTTGCAGTTCCCATAAGCATACTAAACAGAAAGGCACCGTTGATATTTTTTCTGCACTGAAATATACTGTGAATTGTTGCTACATACTAGTGTATGGCACTTTACCTACAAGACATGAACACATTTGTACTTTTTTTTTGTTTATAAAACTCTTTATTTTCTACATCACTAAAATAAAAGTTTCATTTTTCATTTATCTTTAAAGTCTTTACACAGCAAATAATTTATAGAAAATAAAGGTTTAATAGTGACTATTCTTTTTTTCCCCCTCAACATAAAGGATTTGCAGCAGTTTAATTTTACACAGCGATTGGATCTTGTTTAGTTGTGAAATTGGATGAAGTCATCATTTGGTCATCCAGTTGCAAATCATAATTTGGTGATGCTGGGTTAGTCCTGCTCATGTCCATGGCCCTGAGCAACAGGGCTGCAGTGCTATCTGTAGTAAGGAAGGGTGTGTGTTCCCCCTGAGGCTCCTCTGTTTCTCTTAGTAGCATGTTGTCACTATTGGACTCCACATTATGCAGCACATGGCCACTGGTGACTTTTATGGCGCTGTAGTCATTGATGTTGTTATTCGTATTTAGTAGCTTTTCAGGTGATGCTGAGAACATATGACTAACAGCTGTGTTGTCATGGTCATCTATCATTTGGTAGTTACCATTCTCCATAGTAAACAGTGGGCTTGGCGGTAAACTATCTGCCACATGGCCATGGTTGTAGTGAGCAGAGGTCCTCTTCTGTTCGTCTCGGCTCAACTTGCGTGGCTGACATGTGTTTGACAACAGCAGGGGGCGCTCCTCCTCACCAGAAGGGCTTAAAGCCACAGAGGGGACCGAGATGGCCAGGCTGGACAGTGGGGCTGACTTCTCTGAAGGGGGAGACCCTGGAGTTGCAGGAGAGGTCCGGGACACCGGAGACAGCCGAGGCGGGGTCGTCATGTCGGTTGCACACCTACAACAGAAGCACAAATACAACAGAAACATGTTTTACACACATTTGCATTTACAAAAATGAGACTGATGCAAGGTCACAGTGACCTTTACCTTTGAACACCAAATTCTAATTACCTCATCATTGACTCAAAGTAAACGTATGTTCCAAATTTTAAGAAACTCCCTCAAGGCTATCTTCAGATATTGCAATCACAAAAATGGGACAGATGTGAGGTCACAGTGACCATAGCTTTTGACTTATGACCTCCAAAATGTAATCACCTCATTGTTAAGTCCAAGTGAATGTTTGCGTCAAAATTGAAGAATTCCCCTCAAGGTGTTCCTCAGATATTGCCTTCACAAGAATGAGACAGACAAGGTCTCAGTGACCTTTACCTTTAACTACCTAAATCTAATCGGTTCATCCCTGAGTGCAAGTGGATGTTTATGCCAAATAGAAGAAATTCCCTGAAGATGTGCTTGAGATATCTCATTCACAAGAAAGAGATGAATACAAGGTCCCAGTGACCTTAACCTTTGGACCACCAAAAGCTAATCAGCTCAGCCTTTGGTCCGACCGAACATTTGTGCTTAATTTAAAGACCTTCCCTCAAGGTATTAATGAAATATTGCTTTTACAAGAATGAGATGAATTGCAAGGTCACCATGAGGTAAACTTTTGACTAGCAAAATGAAATCAGTTTATCCTTGAGTTCACTCAAAGTTTCTACCAAATCTGAAGAAATTCCCTCAAGATGTTCTCAAGATGATGTGTTTACAATGAGACAGATATAAGGTCCCTTGACCTTTGACCTATGACCAATAAATTCTAATCAGTTTATCCTTAAGTCCAAGTGGATGTTTATGCTAAATTTGAAGAAATTCAATCAAGGTGTTCTTAAGATATCGCATTCACGAGAATGGGCTGTACTTTTGGACAACCCAAAAACATAATACCCCAGCTTCAGATACCAGTAGATTATAAGAACAACTTAAGCACTCTCCAGTAGCTCCATCATAACAAACCAACAAATATCTACAAGGCAACAGTTTCACCTTTGTTGAACATTGACCTGATTTTGCTATAGCAACCGAAAGCACCCAAAGGGCACAGTCACACATCCCCCAAATTAGTAATGGAAATTATTTTCCTACTCTTCACTTTCATTCAGAGCCAGTGAGGGGGACCATAAAACATTTGCTTACAATGGCAAAGCAAATTTACATCTTCTCATCATGAGGAGTTCAACTCTGGTGAATTCTGACCAACAAAGTCGCAGCTTCAACCAGTAGCAAAACTACAATTCACCATCATACAGTTTGAATGCCAATGTGCACCACTCAAGTTTCTATTACAGTTTACATCCATGTCTGTGAAAATATGGATGCTTCACACACCTTCAACTCAGCAGCACAGGCAATCTCTACCATCAATACAGTTTTAAGGTGCACACCCAAGATTAGTGTCATCAGTTCAGTAACAGACCAAATATCCCCCCTTCTGTTCCTGAGATATGGCATTAGGTGTTTTATGTAGAACATTATAATGTCACTACAAAATTGACCTTTGACCTTTGACCTTTTCAAAATAAATTGTCAGCCAAAAACATGTTTTGTAAGGTCACTGACCTTTGACCACCAAATTCTAATCATTCCAAGCGGACCTTTGTGTCTAATTTGAAGAAATTCCTTCAACATAGGGCTGGGCGATAAATCGATGTTATGGATTGATTCGAATTTGTGGTTCAGGGCGATTTTTAAAAATGAAAATCAGTCTTGCCATTCATTTGGAACTGGTTTCAATTTTGCAACATCAGCTCCCGAACAAACCACTGTCCCGCAAAGTTTATTCAAAGGCTGTTGCAACGTGACCACTTTGTTTCAACATGTCAAACAGAGGCAGGACCGGGGGACAATGTGTCTCACTATGAAATGCGCAAGACCACGTCAGCCCTCCAACCCAACCCTCCCGATTTTCCTGGGACACCCCCATTTTCCCCTGCCCTCTCCTGGTGTCCTCCCAGGGTCCCACTCTCCTGTATTTATCTCAATTTAGAGCCCCCGACCATGCGCGTAATCATCACGGAGAAGCGGGGGTAATGTCCCCCCAATATACGAAAGAGGGAAATTTGAGGAACATCCAACAGCAGCTGGTTAGAGAGTAAATACTGAAAATGCACAAAAATAGATATTGTTCTGTTTTTATGAAAAATGCCTTAATACAGACTGTGCGCATTTGGATACTAGAGTGCAGCTTGTGCCACACATTCCTGTCTGAACCAAAGTAATTGAGCCCAATTTTTTAAGACTGACCAAAAAGTGGGCCTAATAAAAACAATCACACCTGGCTGATCACACAGTTGATTGTTAGATCCATCAGAGCAAACTGGGAGCAAGGCAGTGACAGACCTCTCATCCAACTGCTCTCTGCTGCTCTCCTTATTATCAGGGGCAGATTTAGTGATTTGGCAGCCTGGTGCCCCAGTCCAACTGCCCTGCTTTGATTTCACTCGTTCTCTAACTTGGAGTGATGGTGGGCTGTTGGAAGCTGTCGAAGAAGTTATGCTGTTCTCTAAACCCTCAATGTAACTAATATAGACGAATGCAGGTGATGTAGACACACTGAAAGCTGTTTCTGTTACAGTACAGTGCTGCATATTGCTAAAGATATAAAAATTATATATAAAAATTCAAGTAAATATGTTTTGTGAAATTACTGCAGCCTTCAGTATTAAAGACATGTTTACAGCTTGCACTTTAACCCCAAAAGGGAAATTCAGTTTGCCTTAAATTTTTACTACTAAAATCAAAAGTTGTTCTGAGTAATTTCTCTGTCATTTGCAGTTGTTTTAAAGAAGGAAAAATCGATTAAAATTGTAAATCGGGTTTGGCTTGAAAAAATCAGAGATTTTATTTTTAGGCCATATTGCGCAACCCTACCTCAACATGTTCTGGAGATATCATGTTCATGAGACAGATGCAAGGTCAAGTTGACCTTGACCTTTGACCATCAAAATCTTCATAATCAGTTCATTATTGAGTCCAAGGGGATGAAGAAATTACCTCAAGGTTTTGTTGAAATATCGCATGAACAAGAATGAGACAGATGAGTTCACAGTGACCTTGACCTTTAACTACCAAAATCTAATCAGTTCATCATCATGTCTAAGGGGACATTTGTGCCAGATTTGAAGAAATCCCCCTTAAGGTGTTTCCGAGAGGTCGCATTCACGAAAATGGAACAGACAGGTGGACAACCCAAGAACATAATGTGTGAATTAATTTCCTGTATTTTAGTGAATTTGTATGCAACAAATTATAGTGTAAATGTCTTTAATTTTGTCAAGATAAAAGTCTTTACTACTTTCATGATTTTCTTGGGAAGGACATGTTGACATATTGAGGTGGACATCTACGCCGTGCCTTTTGAGATACTGCCTATTCTGTAGGCATTGACTCTTGACTCGCCTAACGGATCATTGCATATAATTTGGAAAATTTTGAATTAAAGGTGCACTCCGCAGGCTGGGATGCTGCAGTGGTAAAGCATATGGTGAGCTTTGATTATCTCTAATTTGCTGCCACTAGTGTTAACCATGACTTTGGAGTGCATGTTCAAGTTCACATTGCTTAATTCTTATGAATAATCATTGGATAACCATGATTTCATAATTTTTTTCTGTCCCTGCTCAGCACTGTCCTTGGAACCTATCAGCCCTCTCTGCTTGTTTCACTCCTGTATGAGAACTGGCAAAAACGTGAGTTTCTTACAAAAATTGTTTGCTCCCTACATACAACACAGCATGTAAGTATTTGGAGGAGAGGGCAGTCGCCACTTTTTCCATTGAAAACAGATAATGTCACAGTCAGTCTTGTTGGTACTGCTTAGCATCCTCACAGTCACTCATTTACCACCCATCCATAAGTGTTTGAGCACCAGTGCCAGAGGGTCTTCTCTTTGTTCTGTTTTATGCTTAACTTACTTTTGTGCAGCTATGTGTTTTTTGCGGGCTGATGCAAATACTTCTCATGCACACCAGGCCTATATAGTAGCTTCCAATGATGGACTTGCATGTAGCATGTAATTTCAAACATTCATGTTGCGTCCAGAACTATCTGGAAGTCAAACCACCCAGCTCTGATGTCAAGTCAAAATATTGTGAAGTCTGTGGTGCGTGGCACTTTTCAGGAGGTGTGCGGTGCATCTCTGCAGCTCTCTGTGAGCCCGTCAAACCATCTCTGCGTCTCTGTGGAAGCTTTTTTTGTTGTAAATATTTTTCTTGTTCATTATCTTTTATCTTCTTGTGGGAAGAGATTATTTCATCCCTGATTAGCACTTTCACTGCCTCCCAGAGCAGCGCTGGTACAGTTCTTGGGGGAATCGTTGAGCTCCATTAAGGATGCCCACTACTGCTTGATGAGTGTGTTCAGTTTAGAATGTTGGAGCAGTGATGTGTGCAGTGTTGAAGCGCCATCTTCTGACTGGCTGATGCACATAATTGTTGTTAAATGTTAATTGTCAATTTCTGCAAGCAAAACTGGAGCAAACTAAGTATAAAAAACAAAGTAATGTGAAATATATATGTAAGTGGCACTCCCATTACAGAGGCCTGTGCCATTCATAATGTTTTACTGTTTGAGGACTGTGAAAGCTGAGATTTCTCAGTAATTTGATCTCACTGTGATTAATGACAGCATTTAAGTGGCAGCCTATGATTATTTTGGAATCTGAAAGAAGTTGCTGGAAAATGAATGAAGCACCAAGGGATTGTCACTGTCTGGCTCATATATATATTAATATTGTTGATAGTTGAGAATGATATACCACCCTTTTGGGCCTATTAATGTATAGGGCATTTATTCTTGTAAAATATAAGAGAGACACCTCCCTACCTTGACTTATAAGGAACAGATAAATTTGTCTCGGAATTGGGGAAATATGTCCTGCTTTTAAGAGGGTCTTAAGAGGGGTTTTTTTTAATTTGCTGTACAACACTGCTGTACAACATTTTATCTAACTATTTAGAATTATCTAATTCTTTATTTATATATTTATTCCTCATAATGTGTTGGCCCTCAATGGTGTAACATTGTGTTATCAGAGTGGTATATTTTGTTAACTGTTTTTGATAAGCTGTTAAAGGTCCAGTGTCTAGGATTTAGAGGTATGTTTTCATTAAACTACTGTAACTTAATTGTAACTATGTTTTCATTAGTTTAAAATCAACAAAAAATTGTAGTGTGTTTGTTTCCTTAGACTGAGCTGCTTATATCTACATATGGAGGTGGTCCTCTTCCACAGAGTCCACCATGTTGTCTTACATTAGCCCAGAATGGACAAATCAAACACTGGCTTTAAAGTGGGACATTTGTGTTTTTGCATTCGCTACTACAGTTCTTTACACACATGGCACACAGGAGAAGTTTCAGTTCTGCAACCTCACTGCTAGATGCCACTGAATCCTACACAATGGACCTTCACATGTAATCTAGCTCTGAAACGGTTTCTGTGTCCTTAGGCATACATTTATTTGACAGGCTGTTGGGGGAGGGGCATTGAGCAGGTGAACTTAATATCATGAGAAACGTTGAAGGGGGAGATGAGTCAACTACTTATGTCATGTGAATTCATGCCAACATTCAAAAATATACTCATCATTAGTATCCAATATCTAAAATGTTATCCTAAGGACAACAAAGTTGATGGTATGGCATACCTGTTGTTGTTTTTTATGTCTATTACATTTGGGGGGGAATTTTGTTTTTAAAAAATTGTTTTTTAAAGATGATTTTTTTATGTTCTTGTTGAAAAATCACAACTTTGATAATTTGGCATTCATTGTCTGTATCCTGGAGGATGCATTGCCCAGATAAGGGTATAAAATCAGCAATTATCATTCACAGATAAACTTATGATTTTAGGCATATTCTCTACAGATAATCAATAATATTAAGGTGTGAGACATTGATTGCTGTTTACTTTTTACTCTTATAATTTTTCTACCTGATGGTTCATCAGGTTTAGAGACTATGACACCAATTTGCTTCTCTGCACCAGATAAGTTCTCCCCTCCTGTAACCACGACTGTACATGACAGGGTACTGATAATGTAGGGGCAGAATAGTGAGGAAGATGGTGTAAAAAAATTGGAATTAAATGTTTTGCTTATAAATGTTAATAGGTCATTGTTTATTTACAGACAAGATTGGTGTCAAGCGTTCAAATTATACTCAATGTAATTAACAACTGTTCAGATTTTTGTTTTTCTCACTTTTTTAAAAATGTATGCAAAACTGAAAAGAAAGTAGCAAATTCATTGTTAAAATGTCTTAGAAGTTGACACATGAACTGCTGAATAGAGGACAGTGGTGAATCTATGCCCTAAATGTTAGATATAATTTGTAATTTGGAAACTTAAGGTCATATTTTGAAAAATAATTGTGCAAAAAAATGCCTAGACACATTAGAATATAGCAATCAACTAATTTCCCAAAATACTTACATGCTCCTACCCCTTGAAGAGCTAGTAATCATGTATAATAGGCTGCTGTAATTAAGCTGCTGTATGTGCCCCCTCGCAAAGTCTTTATTGTCTTGTTGTCAGTTTTATGTGCCTCTTGAATTTTTGTTTGTGACGCAAAGTCAGAATGAATCAACCAATTACCTTGTACTTTAAGGCAAGTCCCTGTCGGTGTTGGGTGTGTCTCGGCACTTCTTTGAGTGAGCACTTAAGTCTCTGCTGCCACCAGTGGCATTCAGGCGCCCCCGGCCGCCCTGTGTGGCACGTTGGCTATTCTCCGCCAATGACATCACCGAGACAGACTCAGTGTCAGACAGAACACTGTTGCTCCAGTCATTACTCCAGCTGCAGAGACAGGGAGGGCGTCGTTTACATGGAGACAGGTTTCAGACAGTTCTCTCGACCATGACAGAAATAAAGTGTGGGTCAAATTTGTATTCCTGAGCTTTCCACTGTATTTCATCCCAGTTTGCTCACATTGTGCATGAGTTCAAAGACTTTTTTACTGTGTGTGTGTGTGTGTGTGTGTGTGTGTGTGTGTGTGTGTATGTCAAATAAATCAAAAATAAGTGGCAGGATCTTGCAGATATTTATGTGTGTGTATAAACAATATCCTGGGACACAGGGTACACAGGGTAGTTTCTGGACATTCTGGTGTCCTAGGTCAGACATCAAGTGGTGTTGCTAGGTGTAAATCGTTTATATTCTATGACAATTATGATTTTTGTAAGATGTTATTGTTTTACATTTGCTTTACTTGACTGCCCTGCACATTTTTATAATTCAGTATCTATTCATTTTTTCTGTTTTTAGCCATTTTTTCCTTAATTATACAATTTGTAGTGCAGATTTGAGGCCTTCATTGAAATGCGTGTATATATATAGTATATGTGTGTGTGTGTGTGTGTGTGTGTTTTACTGAATTAAGGAAATACCAATATGTGTGACTGTCACAGGTGCAGTAACAGTCTCATGACAAAGAGAGAGAGAGAGGGGCTGAATCAATACGCTGCATGCAGCTCTACATGGAACGAGATTTTACCCAATTCACAGGGACTGGCTAAATTTGCAGTCACAACACTGAAAAATCCAGGAGGGACTCAACAATTCAATTAAATGTCACCTTTAAGCCACAAAATAAAGTCCATAAGTCCATTAACGTATAAACATGAGTGGACCAGCATCCCCAGGTGTGAACCATACCACAGAGCCATGTGGCCAACTGCTCCTCTAAATACAGCCATGTGCAGCCTGTGCATACAGCTGACTATCAGTCCTAAATATGCAGCTGCCCTCTGCAGTGTGACCTCACAAGAACTATCCAGAAAGATTGAAAGAACTACAACAGCTGGACAAAAGCAGAACTATGGACACCACGGCGGGTGCAACAAACATTATTTATTTGGTTCCTTCTTCTTTCACATCTGACACAGTTACCACTTACATAACATACACACACAACATACAGATTATTCAGGACAGATAGATTCTCCAGTAAATATACACACATATTTGCATAGTATATCTGACTGGTATTTCTGTATTAAGTGTCTCTTCATATGTGTTGCTTATTGTCTGCTGGGCTTTACCTAAGCTATTCTCACCATTAGTGACACCTATGTCCTACACACTGGCTATGGTTACATGCACTCTAATGATCCTATTATTCCAGATAGAAGGTAGATGGTAGAATAATAATATTCTGAATTTGATGTGGGCCATATAAATAGCATATTCCATCTAAATATTTAGAATCAGGTTGTTTTCCGCATTTAGCATTTTTTGTTTAAGATGTGCAGGATATGCTGGTATTTTTCAGGGTTTCAAGTAAAGTCAAGTCAATTTTATTTATAAAGCCCATTATCACAAAACAGGGTTAGGAGAATTATTTGGGAATGTATACAGCCAATTCAGAATATGTGTATCCACTTGGGTTTTTACTGCAGTTTGCAACACACGGCCTTAATGGTCGGGTCTGTGTGTTGTCACTGACACAATGTACACAAACCAGCAGTTTGCATGCCTGGATTAGAGATGCATGCTCAAAAACCCTCATTTCTGATTGAAAGAAGAAACACACCTGCTTTTAAACGCCTTGAAAGACTTGAATATCAACACATTTTTGGATATGCACAAATATCACAAATAACACAAATAATTGACTTTTTCAAAGAAAGTGGCTGATGGAATGAAAGAGGGAGGCTGAGCTAGCACAGTCCAACAAGACCACCACCGGTAGGAAACTGTGAAAAAAAATCTCATTTTGATGCAAAGAAGCAAAGTGACAAGCAAATCCAGCTGTTCTACTTTTCCCTATTTTGACATGAAACAAACATGTTAGGGCAGAAGAATCAGAGTGTGCACAGCTGCATGTAAACAGGATTGTCAGTGTTAACATTCATTTTTGGTAGAATTTTTTTTTTTTTCAGAATAAACCAGACTACTTTGTGCATGTAAACATACTCAGTGATGCATTATCACATAGCTCATAGCTGAGCCACACCAAGTTTTGACTGATAAAAACCCACCAAAATTTACCAAAATCAAAATATATCTTAAGTGCTTCCTTACCTTTGGCTGGAGATGTTTGTGAATGTGGTGGGTTCACACGCAGATGTCACATTTTTGCAAGTGGAGAAAGTTGTTTCTGTCTCCCTCTCAGATGCATGCTGCATAGTTGACCCATTACATTGCTATAAAGACAGGGGCAGAAAAACAGATAAAAAAAAAATTGACATGCGTGTACAGATTTAGCAGGTTCTGATGTTGTTTATTTGATAGTAAAAGCATACATTGAAGAGCTGCAAATCTTGCAGAGGCAGGTTGGAAATCTGACGTCCTCTGGCTGAGCTCGCCAGGTTGGGGCCATTACCAGTATTGGTATTGTTTTTCCTCTTATTCCTCAGGCTCTGCCTCAGACGGTCATGAAGCTTCTTCCTCTGCTTCCTGTTTGTAAAGAAACAAACAAGACTGTGAAGCAGCTCAGATCACAACTGGACAACATCTCTGAGGCGAAAGTTCCAAATGTATCTAAAGAGATACATTAACCCCAATGTCATCTAATGTTATAATGGCTTGATTGTATTAATGGTAATCTATTTTCTTTTAAACATATTGAGGTCAATACAAAATACACTCCACAGAATTGTTATTGTGTCCAACAAAACCACAAAATCCCCACATGTCTCTTGGCTCATTTGGCTTGGCTGCATCTCTGATCATTTCTATGCAGATGACATCTAGCTTTACGTATTTGTATTTTGTACTTGTATATTGTATTTTGAAATCTTTAATATTTAGTAACCTTTAGTATCTGGTTGTTTAACATAATTGTCTAAAACAGAACAGTACCTGAGTATCTCAGTCTTTTGCAGCTAAATCACAGCTAAAAATTGGTTTTCCCAAAGTTTTTGTTGTTAAATTTTGACTACTGGTCTTGTATTAATTTTAAGACAAGAAACTCTAGAGCAATTACAGTTAGTATATCAACCTTTTGGTTGTTGTCTTTTCTTCGACATGTACTTATTCTTTAATCTGTTACTTTGTCACCCAACCTCTGAAATATAAAACATGCTGAGCAATGAAAGAACTTGCTTTGATACCTGAGCAATTTGGTTTGATTTCTTTCAAAAACATGGGAAGAGGGTGACGAGCAACTTAACAAGACATGGCTCAAAAAAAGCAAGAAATTAGTAAAAACTTACAAGAAAATTCCCTGGAAAATAAGCAAAAAAATAAAGTAAGGAACAAATACAAAAAAAAAGAAAATGACCTCAATAAAGCGCTAAAAAGTTGGGTTTTTTTTTTATGTAAAATGATTTTAAATATACAGGATAATGAAAATATTTATAAATCTAGTTTTAAAAATATAAGATATAGTTTTATAATATATTTGTTATAGTAAATACCCCTTCTTTAAAAAATAAAAATAATTTAAAAAAAACCTCTAATAATCCCCCTAGCTAATTTTTTTAGATCATTTCCTTGTCACCTTTTACTATTTTTTTTTTTTTTTGTAGTTTTTTTCCCATGTTCAAACCAATTTTGTCAAGTTTTAAAGATTCAGATGTTTGTGAAAGGTGTCTGAATGCAGCTCAAGAAAACTGATGTCGAGCCAGGTGTTAAAGGAGTTAACTTACTTAAAATTAATATTTTGAAACACAGTTGGGGAGATTTGGGGACTTAGGCAGGTAATTGAGCACTACAATAACATCTGTCAGTGCAACTTTAACTTATCAATTTAACATAAAAATGTGACATGAATTACTTTGTTTTGCAGTAGGCAACCACACACATGATTCCAACGACTAGGAGTGCAATGCAGATTCCTGATATTGTTAAAATACGTTTCTGATACAGCTCCTCAGCTTCTGAAAAAGAAGACAGTCCAATCTTAAAACTTCAAGTGGACAACACAAACACACAGACAGACACATACACAAGCATTAAGAAGATTCCAGCCATAAACCCACACAATGACAAAAGGCTTAGTAGAAAGGTTCGTTTTTACATTTACAGCAACCAATGGTCCAAATCATCCTTGTATTAGAAGTAATTTGCTAGTATTGATATTAGGGTTTTAGTGGTATGAGATTTTACTGGTATGATAACCATTGCACAAAATATCACAGTTTCATTGTATACGGTATTGTACAATTAATATTATATGATTATTATCAATTATGATAACCCTTTAAGGGATGAAAACAGAAGGTTTTTCTGGGGTTGGAAAAATTAGCATTTTTTTATGTAAGTACATGAAGAAAGTCTGTTGGGCAGTCAAGAGCATGTGCGGGTGAGATTCTCTGTGTGCTTTTATTTATTTAGTTTTTAATAACATAATAAAGTAAATGTAAACAGTATAATAACAACTGTCAGACTACAATATACTCTGAAATCAGTACACCGCTGTAACCCTAAGTGATATGATTGAAATCTAGTCCAGTGAGCTGGGAGACACAGTGACCCTCATTCATCAAGTCAAACAAGGTGATTAAAACTAACTGTGGTTACTTGGATTAATACTTTACAGTACTTCTAAATGTAGTTAATCTGATGCACCAAAGCATTGACATGAGTGCTTTAAGTTGTACTGTGGTGACTTGGTATTGCAGTTCTATGATGTAGGGGGACCAATGAGAGACAATTTGGAAAAGAATGGCCAAATTAAAGTGGCAGAGGGTGATATATCCTGACTCTCAGACCCTGGTATGGATCAAGATCCAAAATCACTGGATCCTATGGACTACCCATAATTAATCTCATTAGTCTCTTGACCAGACATCATGGAGATGTCATCAAGGTTATTTTCCCAGACTTGACATTTCTTATACTTCTTAGAAAGCATTATAAAACTATTAAAATCAGTGTCCCTTTACTATAACAGCCCGTTTTCGTGCCAAACTTTTAAAGTAGTTTTAAGTTGTCATTGCTTTTGGCGAAAGTTTGCAATACCAAAAGGCAACTTTTGTGCGCGCATGAAGTGCTGCTGCATAGTATCAGTTGAGAACCTGGCCGGACAGAACCAGTCGTGGTGTTATTATATGCTGCCGAATGGCACCTGCCATGTCTGCAAGATACACACACGGGCAATGTCACTTGAGAACGCAGCCAAACATAACCTATTGCGTCTGCATGAAAAACGGCAGGATGGCATCAAACTGAAGCCCTGCCAGTAACCACATAATATAAGGAGCACAAGGGCACCTATAGGGCAGGCAGGAGGGCTGGTGGGTGGGTCCCAAAAACAATGGACTTTCATGCAGGAGTCCAGTGTTTGCTTCTCCTCTGAATGTGTTTTTTTCTCCTACCATTCACCATGTGCCTCCTTCACCTAATCTAACTATCTGTGCCAGCGTGTGCGTTTGATGACGTTCCAATGTTGGTTGCCATGTGCTTGTGATGCCTAAACATAACCATGTGTTGGATAATCCCACCATTTTCTTGTGTTGACATCATGGTTGTGGCATCCTGGAACGTAGACAGCAGACCCAGAAGGATACGAGTGTAATATGTTGACGTGAAAGTCCACTGCAAAGCAGCAACATGTGACGGGTTGGGATGAGAACATATTGAATATAATGATCAGATAAGCTGTTTACATGCTCCAACTGAGAGCCAAACCAATACATTGCCCTCTTATAGCTTATTGCAAGAGTGTTTGTATCAGTGGTTATGTCAACCAGTAAAGTAACAATCACTGGAGAAATGTCAAAGATATGTTTGAGGTCATTTCAGAAAGTCTCTCTCTTTACAGATATTTGTCACAATAATTTAAATGCAAAGTTAATGTTTAAATAGTGTTATTTTAAAAAAGGATGACAAGTTCTTAACATGACAACTTCAGGTTTTTTTTTTTTCTTTAAAGTCAGTCCTGGTGTTGGCAACATAAAACCGGTATCGATAGGGCTCGAGTCATCAATGAAAGAGAAATGACTCTAAAATTACTGCTGATGACGTGAGCTGAACATTCTGTTTTGCTCTCTGTATCAGTCTGGACCGGCTGCCGCCCCAAAAATTATTTCCAGAAATTAAAATCCAGCTGGGGCCAATATAGGCCAATCATGGATCTGACAACAATTAAACAAGAACAAGAAGATTTACTCGCTGAGTATTCACTGTTTTTCTGACTGGATTTGGCCTGGCTTCGTTAGTGATAAACAATATGTTCCTTAGTACAAATAATGTGTTTATTGTTTGACTGGCTGATGGAGTAGCAGATTGTCATGATCACTGTCAAGTTATCTTTATTTTGTTCATTTCATTTCATGTCTTGTGTTTCCTGTTTGTTTTACTTTGAAATCATTAACCCCTGTCTCTGTTTTAGATGTGTTCCTGTCTGCCTTGCCCCCATCTTGTCACACCTGCCTCCTGATTGTTCATCTCCACCTGTTTCCCATCACCCTCATTACCTCTTGTATTTAACTTCATGTCTCTCACTGTCTCATCGCCAGTTCGTTGTACCTCATAGTCATGTTCCAGCATTCTTTTGTATTCATAGCCATCTCATATCGACCTCGATAGTTTTTTGACTCTGCTTTTTGCCTGTGTTGATTGCCTTGCTGTGTACTGAACCTTAGACATATTAAACCCTGATTTTTGCCTTTGAGGACTGGTGTCGTGTGTCCTGCAGTTGAGTTCCTCTTTTGGTTACTTGTTTATGGTACAGATAGCAGAGGCTTCAAAGCTGGGGATCACGATCATGCAGATCACAGTTCACAATACTTCAGATGGACAACAAGAACGCTGACAGATGGTATTCAGCAGTCCAGAGGCAGCCAGCTGCTGATTAAGAAATACTGAAATATGCCAGCCCATTTGCATTCCAAAATCAAATGCTGCTTTGACAATGCTTTTGGTGTACAAAGCCGATGCCAAATGGCACCGTTACCGTGCACATGATACTCTCCCTTGTTAGTGTACACCGCTAGACACCTGGACAGCCCCTTGTGTGTCAGCCTTATATGTGAATGCACTGCATCGCTTTAGAATGCAGCTGGATGAAACCTGTCACATGTGCATGATACACAATAGAACAACACAACAGGTTGAAACACTGCCGGTAACATAATATAAGGAGTGTAAGGGCGCCTATAGGGTGTGCAGGAGAGGTGGTGGATGGGTCCAACAAACACCAGAATTTCATGCAAGAGTCCAGTTTTCACTTCCTGTTTGATTGTGATCGGGGTTTTTCTAGACTTTGCTATTGTGCATTTTTCCCCTAATCATAACCATCTGTGACAGCATGTGCTTTTGTTGTCTAAATATAACCACTTGCTGTGTAATCCTACCATGTGCATTTGTTGACATCACAGTAGTGGCTTCTCTGAACATAAAGAGCAGAAGCAGAAGGGGGCCTAAAATGTAATATGTAGAGGGAGAGGTCCACTGCAAAGCAGCAACATGTGACGCCTTGGGATAAGAATGTGTTAAATATACTGTCGACATCACTGTATTGCAAAAACCTCATGGGGTTGTTGTCGTTGAGGAACACATGACATACAAATTGTAAATATAGATAAACTGTATTTTTTAGATAATTACTGTCAAACTGATAATATATTTGTGTATTAGAGGCTAGTGCTAATGTCAGGATTGGCTGAAGCAGTTTGTCTGTCAAAGTGGGTACTCCCTCTGAAAGGGTTTGGGAGGGCAGACAGTCCAAACTGATACAGAGAGAGACACAGAATGGATGGTCAGGATGGTCTTATCAGGTTATGACTCTAACATGCAATACACTAAATTCCAGCTCATCTCAACAGCTCTCATGGTTCCTGCCTCCTCTGTATTGTCCTAAAAACCTTGAACATCATCTCCTCAGGTATGGGGCACCACTCAAAGAAGCACTCAAATCTTAAAATGTAGGAGTCAATGATTTGTTCTCTTAGGAGAAGTGAGTTAACTTACCCAGACAGAAAATAGATATTATCCAGCTATAATGTTAAACACTTTGATCTCCCCCTGGGGAGCTCTCATCCACTGTGCTGTCTCCCTTCACTCTTCATTTTTGTAGAATATTCCCACATTGTTTATTAATGCTGTCTAAAAAGCACCAAGCTAAAAACACATCTGCATATTTTAGTGAGTTATGTTTGTCTTTGCTCTATTTTAGCTAATTTTAGCAAATCAGAAACTCTTATCTATATTTCAACTTTAACAAGTTTCCATCCTTCTTGATGGTGATTTTCAGAAGTCCTGTTTTCCAACTGTATTTTAGCAGTATAATATTGAAACATTTTTATATTAGCAAACAGACTGTGCAGGACAAAGCTTATTTTCATTTTGCATACCAAACTGTATTTTTTTAAATGAAGCATTCAATACATATAAGGAGCAATTAGAAACATACATGTAATAGAGGTGGAAACAGGAAGGCAGATGAAAGGATGGGTGGAGTTAGAGGGACAGTGATGCTGCTCTATTGTCTCATGCTGAACACTGGTTGCAACAGAAAAATGCAGGAGGGGAGAGCTGAAGGGGTGTGAACATACAGCATCATAAATGTACAGCCTCTTTGGCTTACATGGAGAATTCTAATATATCAACAGTGTTTGCATTGTTAATTGATTCAAAAAGGCACCTGTGACATTTGATGTCAAATGATAACTTGCAGATGCCTCACAGTGCTTTGGATAAATAATGCAGATGTTGTTGTGTAATTTTGGGTTGCTATAATACTGTATGTGTACATTGTGATATGTTATTAATGGTGAAGGTCAAGGCTGTATGATCCCTTCATCTGGCAAGAGAAAACTAGCTTTAGTGGAGGGTTTTAGCTTACAGTCTTACATCTGCAAACTAGAAGGAAGGAACAATCCATACCCATAAATTCAATCCCAAGATGTTCTGTCAGTGCAGAAAGGTGACAAAAAAAAGAAAAGAAAATTTGATTTTTCAGATGAAATGATAATATTTGTAGTTCTCACATGTGTTTTTGAGGATGTGGAGATGTTATCAGATTTAGCTTGGTTTATTAGCGGTAACAGTCACGATACATACATTATATACTGTAGACTTCTACATTAACTAATATAAACATTAGGTGCCTCAAAGGTACACAAAACAAATACAGTAACACCTAAAAATCAGCAGATTTATTCTGACTTCTTCCAGACAACAGGGTGGCATGTGAATTTCTACTAGATGTAAATGAAGTCAGGAAGAACAAAGCCCAGCTGGGTCACCATGGCAATACACAAACATGACACACATGGTCAATTCTTTCTCACAAACTGTACGTACAGTTTCCTGCAGATAGTAATGCCACCCAAATTCCTAAATATCCCATGTATTTTGGAAGACTGCAATCATGTCACCAGTTCGCTGACGGGAGTAAACAAGGAAGCAGTTCTGAGTGGTCTTGTGAGCAGGCCGGTTGGCGTGGTGGATGGGTTAAAAAAATCTGGACTTTTCCCCAGGATTTTCTCCTTGAGGTGTGTGTTCAGAACCGTGTGAACTTTGTGTCATTTTGTTACATGTCCTCACCATGTTTCTTTTCCTCAATATAACCATAGTAACTTTACTGCCTAAACGTCACCTCAATAATTGTACATTAATTACAAGGATGTAATGTCTTTTGTGGGGTGCTAAATCTTATAAAAAAAAAAACAACATAAAAGAAATTGACAGTAATTAATGGCATTTCTTTCAGTGTGCAGCAATTCACAATTTTGAGTAGTCTGTACCTTCAAAATACAAGCAAAACTATGTATTCCTATAACAACACCAACTGTAAAACACAACTAATGCAATGATGTGACTGGTTGCATGCACTTCCATCAGTGTGCTTGCATTTCTAGATAGTCAGTTAGCAGGATAGGGATGCACCTATTTTGCTCTGAATTTAGCATGCTATGAAAATCATGCACCATTCCAAATGGTTATTATTCGATTTTTTAAAAATCTGTGAATTTATCAGTGTTTTTAGTTTTGATGGAAGTCATGTAATGTTGTTAAAGCACTGGAAAACCTCATAGATAGAGAGTAGAAGTTGGTTGAACATACAAAGTGTCTGAGTTTGACACCACTGTATCGACATCCTATCACATCCAAGTCCAAGCCAACCTACACTATAAACCAAAGGACTATCAAAATACATCACCTACAGCAGGAGCTTTGAAGCCTCCAAAACCAATACAAGACATCCACCGAAGAGAAGAAATTGATTTTAGCGGACCTACAAAACACCCTTAATAAAAGGCTTTTGGCCCTCTGCAGAGCAAAGCAGAGCTGCATTTATTGCCAATCCCTTTGGCTTTTCCAGACACTTACTGAAGGACAAGCTCAGTGGGTATCTTATGTGCGCAACAGGTTGAGTCAGTGGCTTTCTCCATGGCACCCTGAGTTTGATGAGGGAACAGGAGCTTGAATCCAACAAAGCCCTCATCAACCCAGCACCTCCAACAACAGAGTTCTGTCCAAGGGAGCCAAATGTGTAGGAAGTTGAGGAGGTCATGCAGACAGCATGCTCAGGTAGGCCCCAGTGGTGTAAAATGTACAAGCACTGCCCAGAGCTCCTCAGACACCAGTGGAAGATCTTGAAGGTGATATGGTGAAAAGGGGAATGTTGATGACGTGGATACTCGCTAAGGGAGTTTGGATTCCCGAATTCGAAAATGTATTTATAAAGCCCATTATCACAATTCACAATTTACCAACGGGGGGCTTTACAGCATACGACATCCCTCTGTCCTTGCCTCCTCACAGCTTTGTTTCCCAAAGATTAAAAGAAAAAGACTCAGTCAAGACTCTGCCACCATTCAAAGTCCAGCTAGGACATTGAGGCCTGGCCCAGCAAGATCAACAAGTCAGACCTGCTTGGCAGATTCAAGGCCTGGATCTATCAACATTTCCTCCTTCCTTGAGCTCTGTGGCCTCTGCTGGTTTATGCAGTTCCACTAACCAAAGTCAAGTCCCGTGAAAGGAAGAGCAGTAGCTTTCTCAGCAAGTGGCTGGGCCTTCCCTGTAGCCTAAACGGTGCAGCATTGTATGGGACCAGTAATATCTTGTAGCTTGCATTCAGTGGCCTCACCAAAGACCAGGTTATGTTGGTGTGGACAAGAGTACAGGCTCTCCAGGGACCAGATGGTTTCATCAGCTGGCAAAGTCACTTGTAAGGTAGATGCACTGGTGGAAATCATGGCAACTGGTAGAGCGGGCCTGGGATACCTTCCAAAGACCAAAGTTGGCAAGGCCCAGGGCAGAGAGAGACACCTTACGATCCAAGAAGAGGTCCCAGCAGGCATGGAGGAAGTGCGAGTGAGGAGAACGGTGGGGCTCGGGCAGCAGTGGAAGAGGTGGAGAGAATACTGCAGGGCAGGTTTACCTGCTTAAACATCATGCAGGCATACGTCCAGTGTGTCGGTTCCTTGTCCAAGCTGTCTACAGTGCCCTACCAAGCCCAGCAAACCTTCACATCAGGGGCAAAAGTGAGACACCTTCCTGCTTGCTTTGCCTTGGAAAAAGATCCTTACAATATCTCTTCAGTAGCTGCTCAAAGGCCTTTGGGGAAGGTTGCTATCACTGGTGCCATGACCACATTCTCAAGGCAGTTTCTGATAGTATAGCTACTGCTATCAGCAACAGCAAACACCACAGCACTCCAAAGAAGTCAGTCACCTTTACCTAACCTGGAGAGAAGCCCCGACCAAAAGCAAAGCAAAAGCAAGCTCTCCTCCTCTATATGGCCTTTGACAGCAGCTGCATGTTGATTGGGGCAAGCAGCTGAAATTTCCACTGCACATCACAACAACATCTCTTTGGCCAGACATGATAATCACCTCTTAGGTGACAAACAACTGATGCGTTACAGTGCCCTGGGAAGAGCACATTGAGGAAGCTAATGAGAGGAAACACGTTAACTACCAAGAACTGGTGGTGATGTGCAAGGATAGAGGCTGAAAGATGCACAACTTATAGAGGTGGGCGGCTGTAGAGTGCTTGTAAGACGCTCATTCTGCAAAGTCTTCAGCTTGTTAGGTATTACCGGGGGATGTATCAAATCTGCAAGCGAAGCCACAGGGAAAGCCACCAGGTCGCTTTTGGATTAAGAGGACTGAACCAGTGGATGCAAGTTGGGGCCTGATCAACCTCAGCTTGGGTGAGGGTGTCTGAGACACTCGATGACCTCAGGTCACATCACTGACAATACATCCTAGTGCATCCAGAAGATGTATCTTGTACAAGTAGAATTAGATTCCAGTGGTGGTTGCGTAGGATTGTTTGCAACTTGTGTGATCCAAACACTTCAACATTGTTACCTATGTTACAGCCTCCTTCCTTTGCACAACCTGTGAATGTCTGACACACCAAACTTCTGCACAGGACTGTTCTCATTTTGAGTAGGAAAAAATGCTCTGGTATATTTCATTGCCATCTCTATCACAGCATAATGTTGCTCTATGCCTAGGGGCGTGATTATTATATTTGCACCTGTTGCATAAAATGTTGACAAACCTAATAAGACAAAAAAATAAGTTCTATATACACTATATACAGTATATATATATATATATATATATATATATATATATATATATATATATATATATATATATATATATATATATATATATATATATATTTAAGAACTAACTAATCATTTGTTGTTTTTTTAAGGGTGATGTCATTATAAAATATGACAACAGACATTCAACATTCATATTATTTAGATACAAACTACCAGATGGATCTAGTTTGTGACTCACTTATTCCCTCATAAACTCATATAAGTAGTAGTCCTCAGATTCTCCACAAGGAGAAGATGGTTATTCATAGTATAACCAGT
Organism: Plectropomus leopardus; assembly: GCF_026936395.1. Taxonomy (NCBI): domain Eukaryota; kingdom Metazoa; phylum Chordata; class Actinopteri; order Perciformes; family Serranidae; genus Plectropomus; species Plectropomus leopardus. The sequence continues at coordinate 1,555,557 of NC_142195.1, read as the reverse complement.
TTTAATAGTGTCCGTAACTTGCTGCTGACTAAATAGTTCAGGTGTCTCACCTACCTACATTACTAACAAACTAACCTTACATTCTCCTTGCAGGTACTCAAGTTATGGTAAATTGTAGCAGTTATTAAATTCATGAAAATGGCACACAGTGACATGTCTACACCTGCAACTCTAAACTACTGCTGCTCTTATTTTTCTAGGTTAGGTGGTATCACTTGGATTGAAACTGCATGTCCATAACTGCAGGTGTGAAGCAGCTGGCACAGCAATTCTGCAAGTGCTTTGCATTAAAGACACTGTTTGTCATCAATTGTGTTTAACTCTCAAGGAAATAAACAAGGTTAAGAAAACGTTCGAAAATAATTGTTATTCATGAGCAAAACTGAACTGATCACCAATGTAAAACAGACAGTAAATTAAATATTCAAGCTATTCTCACAAACAGTTCCTACGTTTTCCTACAAAAAAATAAATGCACACAAATTTCTGCATATCCAACATATTTTGAAAGGCTACAATCATGTGACCAATGCACTGACGGGAGTAAACAAGGAAGTGGTCCTGAGCAGTGATGAGGCATGCTGCTGTGGTGGATCACTCACAAAACACCAGACTTTCCCCCGGGACTGTCGGATGTTTGGAACCGTTTGAATTGTGATTGAACTTTATGTCATCATAAGGTACGCCTTACCATGTGTCTTTTCCTAAACCTAACCACAGTAACTTTTCTTGCCTAAACTTAACTCCCTGCAACTGTTTGTTATTACGTATCTGTATGTTAAGGACAATACGTCATTTGTGGGGCACTAACTATGATATCATACAAACCGTTGTGTATGCATTTTCATAGGATATCATACAAACTGGTCGATGATAATGCGTTGCAATACTGAGGGATGAGAATGCGTTGGAACATTTTTCAGCTTACTTGCCAATCTGGTTATTAGACCTACCAATTCCAACTGGCAACTGGTCTGATTATGTTCTAGCAGAAATAGAAAGAAATCAGGTCTTTTGTATATATAAATGCAAGTACATATTTAAACATACAGACAGTCAAGAGTGGACCATTGATAATTTACAGATCTATCAGTTTAAAAATGTAAATTTGCTAAATTGTTCATTTTCAGTTGTTTGAAATGGACATTAAAAAATTGTAACTTCTACAATACCACATGCACCTTTAACTTAGAAAAATAACACTGAGAAACAAAGTTCAGCATGCAAAAGGTTTTGGGCTGCTAGATCACAGATCTACTGAACATCTGCACAGCACAAGAAATGTTAACTGAGCATGCTCCAATTCAGGAAGAAATAGGAGAGACGTTATAGAAATAGAGAGAAAGTGGACATACTGTAAAAGCTGGCCATTACATAGTTTTGGCAGCGATCACCAGTAAATTCATTAGGACACCTGAGCAGGAAACAGAAGAAAAAGAAAAGAAGAGAGAGAAAGTTAGTTCATACAAGAGCGATGCAAAACCCACAACAGTCATCACTGGTGTTGGCAGGAAGGGCCGGCTAGACCAATATGTCTAGTTATGGTCTGTGAGTTCATTCATCATCTCTCCTTCCAAAACAAATGCACTGAATTATGATCTCCAGGGTGATTAGGCTGATTAATTGAGAAATTGTTTTATTTTGCACAGTCCCTCCATCAGACTCTATGGGTTTGAATAGTGTCTTTGCAGCAAACTGAAATTTGCATGTATGAATATGGTCATTCAGGACAAGCGTCATCTTTCCTGTAAACTAGTGATATATAGGGGGTGTCATGATCCCACCCATATAGCAACAGATGCATGAAAGTCATACAGCATGGCAACCAAAACTGTATTTAGGGTTCCTAGTAATGGCTCTGTTAGTCCAACACGTTCTCATCCTAAATCATCACATATTTCCGCTTTGTCAATGGACTTTGTCAATGAACCCATCTACATATTACATTCTAGGTATCCTTCTGCGTCTGCTGTAAACATTCTGGACCGCCTCCAAGATGAAAAAAAGCACATAGTGGGATTACACTTCAAAAGCACATATGTTTAGGCAATAAAAGCATATAGCAACCAACGTCAGCAAAAGTACATGCTGGCACAGGTGGATAAGTTTTGGCAAAAAGGGTACATGGTAAGGTGTAGAAAAACAATTCCAGATGTAAATTGCACAGCACTCTCCTGCATGAAAGTCTGGGGTTTCTTGGATTCATCCAATGTCCCTCCCGCCCACCTGTCTCAAAGGGACTTCATGTTCTTTATAACAGTTTATGTTATCAGCAGCGTTTCAACCTAACGCTGATAAGGCCATTGGCCATCCAGCTGTCTGGCCATCCAGCAGTGTATCAGAATACCATGAGTGGTTCTGTCCTGCCATATTCTCAGCTAAGACCGCACGGCAGTGTATCATACAGTTGTGTAAGGTGGCTTTTGGCGTTGGGATCTTACGCCAAAAATCACTGCAAAAGCGGAAATATTTGATGACTTTGGAATGAGAGCAGGCTGGTTAGTCATGGTGTGCTAGCAGTCCAACCAGTGAATTTGGACTTAAACATCATAATTATTGCTGTTTTACCAACCACACAGTGGTCTGTCTAGCACTGGACCACTGGGAATGAGTTCTGATGGCAATACTCATTACAAGAGTGTTCTCTGGTGAGAGGGGGGTGAGGCTGAATGGAAGGAGACAAGACACACCACTTCAACTCTAGATGGATGCTGCCCTGAACAGCAAGGATGGAGTGTGATGAAATGTAAAGTACATGCAAATTTCAGTGCACTACTCCACAGGAGAGTGTGCTGAAGTCTTTAGACCCACTTAGAGGGCTCCTCTTAAGCTCCTAGAAATAATTAGAGCAGGAACAATGCCTAGCTTATCACCAAATCTGTATCTCTGCCTATAAGGGAAACATGGATTTCTCCAGCATTTCTTGGAGAAAACATGACAGGGGTGAAACACCAGCAATGACATGTGGGATTGAATACAGTTGTGTTCACATACGTTTTGGGTCTGAGACTTTCTTAAGCACAGCTTGTTCACATCGGTGCCCAGTGAATCCCGCCAAGCACCTGGTTGATGGGTAGAAAGGACAAGAGATCAACAGTACTGACATGTTACACACAAGACATGAGAACACATGGACAAGCACAAAGACATCCAGGGTATAGTCACAAAATATGGCAGGATCCAGGATACAACCTTATCACCAAACAATAATACTGTTTTGCAGACAAAGTTTTTTTCAGTGTCCAAATCCAATGTTTTTAAAATCCTTACCTTATGCTACCAGTAATAAATGTTTGAAAACTTGACCTACAGTTAACCTCTAATAAAGTGCCAGAGCACCCTGCGATAGAGATTGTGTGCTCTCATGCATGACTCATGAGCACACACAGCTCCAAAACTTTCAAGTTTGCTAAGGACCTTTGCTGGTTTGATTAGCAATTTTAATAAGAAAATCCAAAGAGAGAATGTCAGAACTGTCACATCTGGTACCAGGACAACCTCACTCTCAATGTCAGTAAAACTTGGTGGAGAGAGTCTGCAGCTTCAGGTTCCTCAGAGTTCACTTCAGCGAGGACCCGATCTGGTTTTACCACTAGACAGTGAGATAATGGCTCTTCCACCTCCAAAGGCTGAGAAGATTCAACTTCTGCAACACCTGCAGGCGCACCAATTAGTAAGCTGACAGGTTGTTTTCACAAATAGAGGGTCAAAAGAAGTGGCAGCGAACTGGCTACAGAACATGCAGAGAGACGCTAATCATATCTCCTTGCCCCCACCCTGCTGATCTCAGTGCACAGTCTGTAAATAGCAAGTGTGTGGTCGGAAATGTACAGTGTAGGTTTCAGCTTGTCGGTGAATTAACACTGCAGCTCCTCAAGACCCAAGTAAAGTTCACATGTCTTGTTCCTCAACTGCTGGGCAGAGTGAAGCTAGTTAGCATCAACCTCAACCTCGGAGGCAAAATAAAAGAGATGTAGCATGTCCACAAACATAAAAATGAGAGCATTAACTGGTAAAAGACTGTGAAACAGAAGAAAATCAGTTCAAAGTCCAAAGTGTTAATATTAAAGTCACTATTATGACCTACTGTCTGTGTCATACCTGCAAAGAAACTTTGTGCTCCCTGGCATGATTTCAAGGGTGAAGCACTCTCCTCCATTAACACAGTAGTTCCTCTGGCTGTCACTGCAGCGTGTCACATGACTAGAGGTCTTGGCTGTAGTGGTGGTGCTGGTGGCAGCTGCAGAAGACACAGAAACAACACAGACACATAGATTACACTGAGTTTGTGAAGGGAGAGCAAATCCTTACTACATGTTGCCAGAGTTTAAAGAAAACAATCCTTTAATTCAGTCATTCTTAACCATTTGAAACCTATGGCAAAATCACTTTTCTTGTTCTGCTTTCACACAAGTATTGTAGCCTTTGAACCCTGAGCACACTGGTGCAATTTCTTTTCTTTTTTTTTTTAAATGCATAAGAGGCAATGAAATACTTGATAAGAAATGTTCCACAAATTGCAAAAAAGATTAATTTAGAAAATTATTTTTTAAAAAGCTAGGGGGAAATGTCTTGGAAAAAAAGAACAATATTTATAAATACATATTTAATCCAACATATTTAAAATCAGGTCGCACATTTGTTATCATTTTAAGCACTTTTTCCAAGTTTTGTTTGCCTTGTTTGTGTTTTTTTCCCTCCTCTTTTTCTTTTCTCTTTTTTTGTACTAATTAAAACTTTTTTTTACTAATTTATTGATAATTTTTGGGTAATTCCTTCTTTCCTTGCTCATTGTCTTCTTCCCATGTTTTTGAAAGAAATTACGCCAAATGGCCCAGGTTTCAAAGGGTTAAAGTAAAGATGAATATGAGATGGCAGCAGCAGTCAGACTAGATTCAATTCAATATATTTAAATGAAAACTCAGTTTACTGCAACTGAAAGGCATCAAATTGTCCATGAAAACCCAAAATTGCTCCTAATGGCTTTGCCATCAGTATGTGACTATATCAAAAACTGAGCAGCGGGTGGCAACTTGTACAGTAGCCCTGGCCACCAGTGTGTGAATGTGTGTGTGAATGAGTGAGTGTGACACACAGTATTAAAATGCTTTGAGTGGTCAAAATGATAAGAAAAGTGCTATACAAGTGCAGGTCCATCCATTTACCATTCCTATGTTCCAGACACTCATTTCAAAACTCACTAGTTACTGACACAGGCTTCGTTCACTTGTTGTTAAAGACTAAAACTAAGAACACAAGGAATATGGAAGCCATAATCAGCCTTATTGTGGTGAAAATAGTTTTTGGAAAATGATTTGTAGTTTTGCATTCTGCCACAGAAATGTAAGTAAAGAAGATTTTGAACATTTTCTTTTGTGGGAGTCCAGTCCTGACTTCAGCTGCCATCCTTGAAATATTTGATGATTTTGGGTGGATGTGTCCTTTATATCACTGGTGAGCATTTAGTTCAAGTTCAAGTTCAAGTTCAACTTTATTGTCCCAAGGGAAATTAGATCAGTAGCAACCATCAATACACAACAAGTACACGAAACAACATCAGATACACAAACATGTAGAAAACCACAGTCCAAGTGAAACACAGGTTACCTCAACCACTTCAACAGGACACTGCATATAAAGTGCATCAAGTCAAATAAGTGCAATGCAGTTGGTAAAATATATAATAATGAATACTCAGGCTAAGATAGCTTACAGAAGAATAAATACTTAAAGGTCAGGGTATAAAGCCAGGACATAATGTAGAAATCTATCTACCCCACGGAAAGTACACAGACTGCTAGATTAGACAAGCAAATTAAGCTTTTCAATGGCAACAGGAATAAAAGAAGCTCTGGCACATTTAGTTTTGGTTCGAGGCATTCTGTAACGACGGCCAGAAGGAAGAAGATCAAATTCCACAAAGAGAGGCTGGTCAGGATGGGTCAGGATTTGTTGGGCTTTACCGATGACCCGTTTATTATAGATATCCTGCAGCTGACTCTGCTGCACCCTAATTACCTTGCCTGCCACTTTGACCAGCTTTGCCAGCCTGTTTTTACTAGACAAAGTAAGACAACCAAACCATGCAACAGTACAATATGTCAGAACACTTTCAATAAAGCACAGATAGAACAGAGTCAACAACACATTGCCCACTTTGAACGTGTTCATCTTTCTTAGGAAATAGAGTTGCTGTTGGACCTTTTTACAAACAGTGTTGGATTCAAAACTTAGTGAGTTATCAATAGTGGTTCCCAAGTATTTAAATTGAGGAACAATCTCAACATCCATATCATTGATAACAGTATGACTGTAGTATGACCGACTTTAATTCCACATTCTATGTTTGCGGGTGGACACTGGTAAAACCTTTATATTTTCAAAAATGAAGAAGGTCTTAGGAGATACTGTCCTCCAGCAAACTGTCATTTAGCAGTTAAATGTGTCCGTTTAGGTTTTGCTCTTAAAAGTCTTCATAGAAAAGAAGCTCTGGCAGAGAGAACAACCATCATGTTATGTTTCAAACATTTACAGGGAAAACAAAGTGATGAGTAATGATGAGTGATGAGTGAAGTCAGCAGTGACGTGAAAGAGCATTTTTACTGTCTGACTCATCTTAGATCAGTGAAAACACTTCTTGCTCTCTAATGTAAGACAACTACAAATCTCAATAAAAAAAAATCTATCTCTCAAATACTGTTCAAACACTAAGACACTGGAGGCAAAGCTCTGAAAATTAAAAAGAAAATAGAAATCTGACACTAACACAATGCTCTATCTTTATGTCACTTGTTGCGATGTCAAAAATACACGACTGGTGTCAAGTAAGAACTACGTTTCACAATGTAAAAATGAGAGACTTCACCAAATCAGCTCTGCTACTTAAACCAGTTCTGTTTGGGATTCTTGGAACCTTGGAGCTATCCAACGAGCCAGCCCGCATTTTCACCAGTTTTATCATAACTACAGTAATCAAGGATATGCTTTGATATGATTATGATATATAAAGGAGGGCAGTGCAGTGCACAACAGTAGAAGTAAAACATGGATTACACCGATAACCTGCAAACTTTTGTTCCGTTATTCCAGATATTTTTTTCACCCAAAAGACATGAACCAACAATTACTGAGACCACTGCACGTTCCTAGGTTGTCTGACAAGTTCTCACTCAACTTCTAAATAGTTGTCTTCTCCATTCTCTCTTTTCAGCCTGTAGAATGTGACACTCCCACTGATGTTCGCAATTCATTCTTCAGATTGATGAAAACCGGATAATTTTGGTTCCAGCTAAAAACCAACTTTTCAGGTTCTGAACCACTTTTATTTTAGGGTGATTTCACATAGGCATTTAGGCTGGCCCATCGAACTTTAGGCCCGAGTGCCATGTGTCTGGGCCAGTGTGAACACAGCTCTGATGTGGACCAAAACGGCAGCACCAGTAAACTCTTTGATCACGGAGAGCGAGTTCACCTAGTGACAGCTGGCAGCTCCAGGCCAAGACAGAGAGGCAACAGACAGGAGCCAGAGGCGGTGGAGACCTCAGCTCTGAGCTGCTCCATGGGGACTTAACCGGAGGCATGTCCATGGAAGGCCCGTTCCTGATCGTCAAATGCTTTAATGGAGAAACGCCACCTTTTTTAACCAAGATAAAGAAAAATTTGTCCTTGTTGTTCTATCTGGTCAACATCCAACCACAAGCGCTATCACATGCCGTAATCCTGGTGCTGCACGCTGTCTTTGTCACTGTCCTACCTCTGTGGGGAATATGGCACGCCGCCTGTCTGCACCCATCCTGCAGCACTGAAATGCTGGGTAAACCCACCGCTTCCCAGCCTCCCCTTGATTCATGGAGCCAATACACCCTATACTCTACTCCACTGAACAACAGGAGAGCCTCAGCTCAACACTGGGTGTCGGGCTTTGTTGACGGGAGAGCGTCCTTGCGGAGGGGCGCTTTTTTTCTTTGCACTTTTCTGTTGCTCTGCGGGAATATCCACCTCACTCCTGGGCCTGGAGACAACCATTTACCTTGAGGTGACAGCTTTCAAACTTCACCTGGATTTAAAGTGCACAATCTGGAGGAAACGACATCAGACACATATCTATCCATCACGGACCGACTTTAAATCCCTATGCATCCTCATCTCACCTGCAGGGCAACAGTTGGACACAGCACACAGTAACCCGGTGGCTAAAACCGCACTCAAATCCAAAGACACCACATGTAGACTGGTAAACAATGCTCCTTCAGCTCCTCCAACAATCAACACCACAAAACAAAATATCAATGACGCGACCAAAAAACAACAGAATAATACATTTTTTCAGACAGTGAACCATGCGAAGGTGCTATGGGACCCAAAAATAAAACCTAAAGGGATATTTGGCGGACACTTAAACATAAGGAGCGTCATATCAGAGACTGAACAACTTGAACAGCTGCTGTCTGACTCAAACCCTGATTATTTGTGCCTCTCTGAAACGTGGTTGACTACAACATCTACATCCAGTGTTTTTAATATTCCAGGTTATAGCATCTTTAGGCGAGATTGTAAATGTGGAAAGGGTGGTGGGGTTATGGGGTTAAAGAAGGGATTCAGTGTAAACAAATGGATTTGGCCATTGATCATTTAGAATGTGCTGGAGTTACCATTACTCTCCCAAGAAATGTCTTTTAATATAATTATATTGTATCGACCACCAAATGAAAAGGATCTTTTCTTTATAATTTATCTTGTGTCCTCAAAAAGTGTAATGGTAAAGAAGTTATCTTAATGGGTGATTTCAATCTGAACTGGCTGGATAAAACACACAGAAAGAATTTAAAGGGCATTGCCACTAAATTTCAACTGACTCAGTTGATAGAAAACTGAAAAGGAATGACAAAATCCTCAGAAACCTTGATTGACAAACAAAGCTGATCATACATCAAAAACATACAATCTAATTACAGGCATATCAGATCATAATCTCACTTAAATTGCAAGACAGTTCTCCAAGATGAGGTACAGAAATCAAAGAAAAGAAAAGAAAAGAAAAGAAATTTATTCCACTTATTCCACAAAAAGATATTGAGCATTTTGAGAGTGAAGTCAAGAAACTAAATGCGAGAATATAATTAATGGTAAAAACTGTGTGTAGGCCTGTGAGGATTTAATGTCTACATTTATGCAACTTGTATCCAATTACACTAAAACAATGCCTCTGAAGTCCAAAAGAAAATGAACTATGCCCAGGTTTAATGAAACCTTATGGCACTTAATGAAGACGAGAGATGCAGCTCTAATAAAACTTCTAAAATCAGGTCTGGAAAGAGATCACTTGATATTCAAAAAACCACATATTTTTTAAGTCAAAGGGCAGATTCACAAGGCTGAAGCCAACTTCTTTCTTGAAATAATAAAACTGTTGTGGAAATATGTAGATCAATTAAGTGGTAAAGTTTGCTCAAAGTGTGGACCTATAGAGCTTAGGTTAAATAGGAATATACAGGATGACAGTCGAGCTGTTGTTAATGGTTTTAATGAATATTTTCTTAACTCCATTTTAGAATTGGGTAGCAATTCCAGGGAAATTCAGCTACCCATTATTTTAACCAATGAAACAAAGGTTCTGTATTTTAAATATGTCAATGAGCCAAAGGTAAATACTAATAACAATACTCATTATCTAATTCAAAAGCAAAGGATATTTGGGGACTAGAAACTGTTTTTCTTAAAAAGTACAAGGATGACTTGAGTACCTCTGTCATTCAAATTATAAACCGGTCATTTGAATAAAGTACATTCCCTAGCACTCTGAAGACTGCTATTGTAACTACTGTTTTCAAATCAAATGACAGACAGGAAGTGAGCAACTATCGTTCCATCAGCATATTACCTGCTATCTGTAAAGTTATTGAAAAGGCTGGGGCTGAACAATTGTTTGATCATTTAAATCATGAAAATCTACTCCATCCCATTTAATTTGGGTTTAGAGCAAACCACTCCACTGAAACAGCATGTTGTTACTTCCTTGAAATCATTAAAGTAGCCTTGATAGAGGAGGGGTGGTAGGTGTCATATTCCCTTGACCTGTGGAAGGCTTTTGCTACCTTTAATCACTCAGTACTCCTCTCAAAGCTGTGTGTGTGTGTGTGTGTGTGTGTGTGTGTGTGTGTGTGTGTGTGTGTGTGTGTGCATGTGTGTGTTTGTGTGTGTGTCTGTTTTACTGTTGTTATGATCTGTATTTTACTGCTGCCCTGAGCTACCTGCCCAGGGACTACAGATGGAATTAGCTAGTAAACTAAATCTGGTGCAAAGCATCATTTCTCTTCTGAGACTAATGTCATTCTGTACATTGTCCCTGATTCAAATAAACATAATAAAATTTAATTAAAAATTAAAATTTTAAAATTTAAAAAAAGACCAGCACCAGGAACAGCACGTGTAGTTGTTGTGGCTCCATTGTGCACATTTATTTCTCTTTATTTCTCAACACTTCCTTTTCCGGTCGGGACTCAGAAGTCATGGAAGCATGATGCTCCGCGCCTCTTTTTCTGGCCAGGGGTCATGTAAACATGATGCTCCGCCAGTGGTGCAGCGTTTGGACCCGTGTAAAAACAACAGTGTGTGAAAGCAAGCCGTACTAGCTGAAAAATGAAACAATGTATGATTTTCGCATCTGGTGCACACCAAGGGACCGCTCAAACATATGTGAAAAGTACCTTAGTCAAAATGCTCTAAATTAGGTGCAGGAGCCAGAACCTAACTGGTTCCATTTTGGTGGAAAAGGGTTAATGGACAACCATACACACTAACATTCACACCTTCAAGTCACCAATTAACTTGCATGTCTTTGGACTGTGGGAGCTGGCTGGTTTGAAACTAAAACCCTCTAGCTATGAAGCAACATTACTCACCACTGTATCAACGTATATGCATACAGTATATGGTTATAACAACCGAATCTAAAGGGGCTGCAAAGAGAAAAGAAGAATAAACTCTACAAAGCACTGGTCAGACCACTGCTTACTGCTCAAACTAATTTCACTGAGCTAAAAGTAGGAGTGAGAGTGGCACATTAAAACGTTTTCTTTTACTGTGGTGGCCCAAGATGGGCACTGACTTGTGCCTCCTGCAGACTGAGATTTTTGCAAATTTATAAAGTTTAGTACAAGCTACACTCTGTGACATGGATCTAATAAAATTGGGTACAACATAAAATTGATGTGTGCAGACTGTACAATGACATCACCAAAGGAATAACAGGCTAAGACCTACATCCATCGACATCAGTACGCAAGAACAAAATGTCATCAGAGTGCATCATCCATCTATGCTGCTGTAGTGGTCAGAGTAAAATAGTGGCATTTGTGTATAATGGAAAATATCGGAAGAAGAGGAAAGGTAAGGTGTGGATGTGGTCGTGGCTGGAGAAAAGAGGCCAACTTGACACAACAGTTTTGCAATGGGAGCTCTATTAATTTATTAGCATCTACCAGCATGCACTAGCAGAGTTACGCTGATCAGTGCGTCATTTCACGCTGCATTTCTATTGGTTTGTTAGTAGACATAGGTTGTAAAAGGAGTCACACAGTGAGATGACACTGTCAGAATTTTAGCTGTCTTTCATGGGTTTGATGGGCCATCTCTGAACTTCTCTCACTGTGCGATGTAGTACCGCAGTTTTAGAGCCTCAACCAAAGACATCGCCACATTTCTTTCACAATGGTCATCTTGTGTCTGCAACAGCCCAAAATCCTTCAATGTATACCAGGCTTTATGCAGGGGTGGCATGAAGTATGAGCACTGCTGTGAGCACATTTTTTGGCATAGCTTTAATTGACCATTCTCCATTACCCATACCTGCTCTAATTACTAACATCCTTGTGTCTTACATTCCTGTGTAGAGTTTACTTTAAAGATAAATAGGCCAACCAATCACAACACAACAGAGGGACACCACACAAATGTCAAAAAAGCTCTGTACCATGGCTCAGCTGCAAATCAGAGCAGACTTCTCCCTCTTCTGTGGCTTTTTGGCCAGCTTGACACAACTCTGGCATTAAAATGCCTCAAAGGTTTAGGACCGAATTAACCTATAAACCAAATTCAGTTTATCCATCACAGTTCAAACTGACTGGGCAGATAACCAATCATAATGGGGTAGCACCTGGATTGGCCAATCCGATTTCCAGGCACTTTCCGTCTCCAGTTTAGCGAACCTACATGTCTCTGACAACAGCGATCTGAAGACAGACATTCAGCGTCCTGACATCTGACATGTTGGTGGTCTAAATCACTGTTTTTCAAAGTGGGGGCTGCTGAAACTTTGATGGAAAAAAGGGCAAATATTAAAAAAATAAAATAAAAAAAATCAACTAAAAAAATGATTTGTGACAATGATTTTTTAAATATATATATATTTAGATTTTATTAATCACTGCATTTCAAAATATTTGATGCCAATCTTTTAATTTTTATTTAAAAAATGTAAATTGAATGAATAACAAAGGAGAAAAACTATTAAAAAAAAAACAAACAACATGTTTACTGTTCATATCACTGTTGATTATTTTTAAGGCAGAAATGACAAGGACCGTTTAACAGAAGAAAGACACACTGAATGGAATGAATGAATAACAAAAGAGAAAAAAAAACTTCTAAAGATTATTACTGTGACAATTACTGTTAAATATTGTTAAGACAGAAATGACAGAATGTTTATAACAAAGGACAGTTAATGTAATGAATATTAAGGCCTAACAAAAGAGAAAACATCTAAAAGAAAATGTTTACTGTTAATACTACTGTTGAATAAAATGACAAGAAATGTTTATAACAGAGGAAAAATAAGGAATATATTAAGAAAAGCTGTATGCTTGATTTTTTTATTTGCCATTATAATGTACATATGTATATGTAAGTTAAAAAATATATATATAAAAATTGCAGCAGGGGGTCCCCACCAGAGTCTAGTGCAATTTGGGGATCCTCACGCATGGAGCAGGAATAAATGGACTTAAATTACGCTGAAAGCCTTAATTTAAAACATAGACTTGCATCGAAATACCAACGAATTTCAACCAGGGTGAAAAAAAGCTCTTTTTTCTTAAGTTTGTTTTTTCATCTGGGGTGATTACCCTTCTCTTCAAGCACACCTGCGTTTTCTCTTGATTTTCATATGATAAAGACTTGCAGCAGGTTTCCTTTTAACTGACACTATTCCCTGATAAAGCATTATCATAGTTCAGTGACATTGCACACATCAACTACTCTTTTTGTTCCACTGAAATACACAAACTTTAATGATTATAGGTATATCACATGATTTTTGATCTATTCTTAAAAGAAAAGATAAGGCCTCGAAACAGTGACTGAGTACAGTGAGTAGAATACAGCCTTCATATAAAGGTTCTGTCTCAGCATTACACAGCACATTTCAACACTGCAACAAGCAGCCGCCTCAGATAACTGATAAAAGAATGAATGAGACTGCAAAAGAGATTATGCAGCTGAGTAATGATGCACATCGATTAGGGTTTAAGAGATATGGAGCAAGAAGAAGGCTGAATCAGAACTTGCATCCATTCCTGTTTGTATTGAACATAAACTCTTTATGATGGCAATTCCGGAGCTTTAATAAATGTATAAAGATGTGAGCGGTGAGTTTGATGTGTGAGCTCTACTTCACGAGAAAACTGAATGCATTTATTAGCCTTTGATTATTTCTGTGAACTTCAAAACATAAACTATCAAAGACATTACTGTTAATGATGTGCTTTGAGGATAATAAAAGTGATCAGTGAATGTGATAAAAACAAGGATCAAACGATAACATCCATAAATCAGCAGCCTGTTATGGACAGAGAAGACTTTTATTTGACACCAATGTATTGTCAGTGCGTGCTCAGTGCAGTGGGGTGTGTCAGAGTCCCCTACAGTGGAGGGGTTTCAGTAACACTGCTCCAAGCACAGCAGCTGTTTTTGTCCTCATCAAGCCTGATGAGATGCAGAGAGCACTGCAGATTTCTCTGCTTAGTTTTTGCTGCTGGATCAGAAACATTAAACCAGAGAGCCGTGACACAGGGCTGGAGCTGAGCCAGCAGCCCGCTGCACTTCCCCAGTCTTTGGGCAAGGCTCGGGTTAGGTTTGCAGAGCAATCAGCCCACTGCAGCGGATGGTGTTTCTGTCAAGTGTTGTCAAGGACAAACCATGATGCACTGCAGCAACAGAAATCTGCCCTGCATGAATTACTGGAATCACGGTAGTCATACCAGTGAAGGTGAAAAATAGAGACAAAATAATCAGTCAAATACTGCCTTGTGTGTAAACATTTTGTGAACTTATTTTGTGAAATAAGTGCATTGTAAAGTGTAAAAAAGAAAAGGAAAGAAAAGAAAAGACACTGACTATGTGTAGACTGTTTAATAAAATTGTTAAAATGTTGGATCTTAAATTCTATAAATCTTTTGAGCATTCAAGAATTAAAGCTCAGTTGCAAATTCGACTAGAGTTCAAAACAACCGTTTTCATTTATCTATTCATTTATCAATTTATGAATTTATGAGAATGCACTCTTAGCAACCAAAAACTGAAACCATGCCCCTTCAACAGCAGACCACATCAGCCGTCCACAAAAGGCTAGAAAAACATAAATCCACAGCATACACTCCAGAGTGGCACTACAGCAATCCTTTGTGCTAATCATTATCTTATTCATGCACACTGACACGGTCTTCCCTTTTCACAGGAACGTCATCACACATTTATTTGGTTGAATTTAGGTTGTGACAACAGGTGACCAAAATTCAGTGTCTAATGCCAGCATAAATTTGACACAAAATACTGATGACAGATGATGTTGATGGTTTGTTGGTTTTCATTTGTTTTCCTAACTAAGCAAAATCCAACATCTTCCAAACATTTCAAGTCAACTTCATGTTGACGCAGAAGAATGTTATTCAGTCGGGAGGTATAGAGAATACACAACCTAGAACCCTAACCCATCTGCAAAACATCATCATGTTAACTCCAAAAAAATGTGAACATTATTAGACAATTTAAATACTGTCAATCCATTTTTCTTTAATTTCTACCAAAATGTAAGTGGAGAACAAAGTACACAGTTATACAACTCTCTAACTGGTCAAATATCATTCAAAAACAGGTGAAAGTTGCTGAGACAAACTATTACAAAATAAAAAGCATATTCAGGGATCACGCGTCTATTTTAGGCACAAAATAGGAATTAAGTGTCTGTGTACTTTATCCATCATCAAAATAGCACTGAAATGTTTGTTGGATATGCATGTAATTGTTTTTCTTTAAGTCATTCAGAAACAATGAATTGGGCATGTGACAGGTAGGGAGGGGTATGGGTATGGGGTGAAGGTTTGGGACTAAAAGGTCTGGGGATGGGGATAGGGGTAGCACAGGTGAGTATAATGTATTGGCTGGACCTTGACTGCATTCACAGTGGGACGGAGCTGGTAAACTGGTTGGCCAAGGGATGGATAAGTGAACACATAGTCAGGCCACCTATCTCTGGCGAATTGCCTCCGAGGGACTTAGTGCTCAGGATGAGGTTCGGGGCATCCTTCACCTGGTCAGCCGCCTGAGGTATCTCCTCATCATCGTCAGGCTGTGATTGGTCCATGTTAAGTTCATTCTCAATGGGTATTCCCGGTTCTACTTCTAGAACATTTTTTATTCCCTGTTCCGGCTCAGACTGTCTCTCTGAGGTGAGTCTCACTCTGTCCAGGTTTGTTTCATAACTTGCAAGTCATTCTTTGTTTTGGAAGATTACCCTCACCATGTGAGTCCAGTGCAGGTGCGTGTAGCCAGTATCGAGGCATACTGTGCTCTTCTTCAGAGTCACTTGCATCAGAGCTCTGTGATGTTCCTGTGGTCTGCAAGGGCTCTGAGAACTTCTCGGCCCTCTTGTGTGACTTTGGAGTGTTAGCAACTGAAGTCTGGGACGGTTCTACTGGTAAGTCTTTCACCTGTAACAGCAGGTTTCAGTGCAGGGTGCGAAAGGTTCAACCTCCTGTTTCCAGACTGACTTTGTAGACAGGGTTGTTACTAACCTGCTCTTTCATGATGTAGATGGTGTTTCCCAATACGGTCGAAGCTTACCATGCTCCCCTCTATCACTGAGGTTACGGACAAGAACTCTGTCCCCACGCTGAAGGGTCACACACTTATGATAACACACTTTAATGGAAAGGCAGTCACAAGCCTTTATTGTGGGAAAAAAAGAAAAAACTAGAAGTACCAACGATGTTAGTGAAGGTCATGGTAATTCTAAGCGCTATGTGGTAGAGAATTGGACTTGCCTGAATTTTTTGAAGATGTTTCACCTCTCATCTGAGAGGCTTCTTTAGTTCAAAATAAAGAAACCTTTTAGATGAGAGGGGAAATGTCTTCAAGAAACTCAGACATGTCTAGTTTCCTACATTATAGCACTTAGAAAAGTACCTACAATGTTATTAAGGATACCAACAAAAACTCAATGAAATTAATTTCAAAATAGATTCTGACATTTGTTTAGACGATTTTTCTTCCTGCCACTATGAAATAAAATGCATTATTATTAAAAGGGGGTAAAAACAACAGTTCTGTGTTTTGCCAGAATTCAAAATGTGAGTTTTTCTCTGCTGAAATCACAGTGGGAAAAAAAACAAGAAAAAAGTACTCAAAAAACCCTTAACCTGATGTTGGCGCTAGATTTATTTATTTTTTTTCCCAAACATTTTTTATTGTTTTTTGTTATTATAACATAACACTTTAACCCTTACAACAATCCCTATGCCCCCACCCCCCACCCCTACCCTCCCCACCCATCCAACAGCGTCATACTCTCAGTGCAACAATATATGCATACTTCTAACAGTTGCAACTTAATTTCTTACACAGATAGGTCCGTAATGAATTGCAGAAAGGATGTCCAGATCTTGTAAAAGTCTTCAATCTTTCCTTTAGCCAGATAGGTCAGTTTTTCCAGTGCCAAGTTTTAGGACATTTCTTTGATCCATTGATTAGAAGTAGGTCCATGTATGTCCTTCCATTGTAAAGAAATAACACGTTTGGCTTGCAACAGACAAAAGTTTAACAATTTTCTTTTCCTTCCGTTTACTTGAAACTGTTCAGGAGGAATATGAAAAATACACAATTTGGCATCCACAGGAATATGTTGGCGCTAGATTTAAGATTTTTTTAATAAGGTTAATTTTGTAAGAAACTAAAATGTCTGTGTTAAATTTCGCTTGAAGGCAGGTTCAGCAATTTTGACCCAACTTTGTGTTGTTCATACACTGCCGCTTCGTACATGGGACTGTAAGAGGACCGTGTGTTAACACAGTGGACTTACAGCACCTCACAACTGAATGAAACACCAGGGAGGTAAAACATACTTACAGACTTACAGGGAAAAGGACAATAACTCAGAAAAAGGCAAAATTCAGTCACAGGACCATTAACAGTAAACTGTGGATCGAGCATTTTGCTCCTTTAAAATGGTATGTTCAAAGCTCCTACTGACAAAACCTTTGCGTAACTATCATCTCTCAAATGTTCAAATGGCAAATATTTTACTTCAGCTGACCCTCAGGGTTAAAGGGGAGCTTGTTCTAAGTTATTATGACTCATTTATATTTCCATTAATCATGTGTAGTACATGTGTAGAACAACATCTTGTAAACACTTGTTCCATATATGACAGTGTGAGTGCATCTTGTTGACTCCAGTGAAAGACACACCCTCATCCTGCTGCACCTGAATGGAGGAAAACTACCACTAGAGGGAGAGAAGCTCAGCAGTACGTGCTCAGCTCCGCCTCTCCTGCAGCAGCCTCATTCTCAGTTCACCTTCAGAGCTTTCACGTCCTATTCTTTTCTACTCTCCTCTCATAAGGATTTCTCAAGCATCACTTTGACATGTAACGTTGCAAAAATGATGAACCACTCAACCCAATGTGCATGTGAATCTCATCAGACAGTTTGTTGTCTCCATGGAGATTGCCCAAGGTCAGGCTATAGAGCACCCAGCTGTAAGATTATTACTTACTGGTCAGGGAGGGAAAAGGAGAGCATTATCAAAAGCAGAACTCCTGTTATTAACGGTGAAAAACAAAATTTGGGGGTTGTCCTCTCATGACATATAAGTAAATTAGAAAATGCATTCAAATCAATTAAAAAGCAGTGTGTCTCATGGGCAGATGAACAGGTAACAGAAACAGGAAGGAGACAGGATGTCTGCAGCACAGTGAGAACCTAGCAACACAGATAACATTGACCATCTGCTGAGGAAATGTGATTGTGAGCAGGTATACTGTGTTTACAGAGTTGAGGTGATAAAGGGCAAGTGTGGCTTCATGTGAGCATGAAGGACAGGTGTGCTGAACTGTGATGATGACTTGGTGGGAAGTGACTGGGAAGGCAGGAAAGTCTATGGTGGTGAATGGCATGGACAGGAAAGCAACACAGAAATGCAAAGTCTGGGGGAAGTTTGAACGGCTAAAGAAAAGCTGAAGGAGGACAGGGAGACTATATATAGACTCATTTCCAATTTCTAGTAGAGAGGAGCTGTGTGCACAGCTCTGCAGCATGTGGTTTTCGGTGTGTGTGTGTGTGTGTGTGTGTGTGTGTGTGTGTGTGTGTGTGTGTGTGTGTGTGTGTGTGTGTGTGTGTGTGTGTGTGGAGGGGGGGGCACCCATTAGAGGTCTCTGAGTGCAACACGAACGTTGTAAAACACTCACAGCAAAGCTTACAGCCCATTGTTTGCAAACTGTTTGCATGAGGAATATGTATGTATTCAAGTAAACTATTACCATGATGTCTATAGGCTGTGGCTAAATGACTGCATTGGAGGGAGTCATTTATTACATCCTCGTTGAGATAGGTTTGTAGGGTTCTAAACTTATAAGGTAAGGACGGACGAGGACAGAGACCTACCAAGACGAGCTAACTGGCCTGTTTTTAGCTGAAGGCTGGTGTGTGCCATAGGGCCGTAAAGCTATACGCACTTCTCTCCAAAGAACCACTGCCCGCTGGCCAAGTTCCATGTTACTAAAAGTAAGTGAACGGGGTGCTCTGTGGGAGTTGGACAGACCCCATTCTCTCTGTTGGAAGTTAGCCTACTATTAGATGGACTTCAAAACTGCTATTTTAAAGTGGAAAATAGAGTATTTCTTTGACATTGCCTTCAGGGGCTAAAATTTGCATGTTCACACGGGTGTTGTGTTTCCATCAGTGCCCTTAGGAGCCAGAGCTGATAAATACTAATGCAGAGTCATTTCACCTGTGTGTGAATGCCAATTATAACCTCTACCATTAAAAAGCCAGATATTAGCAGGTGTTACTTGGTGTTTGTGCAGTGGAAAAGGGCTTTAGTGCATCGTCACAGCACACACATTGTTTTAGAGAATGATCAAAAGCAACTTATCATCAGGCCTATATCAGGCATTCGACTGACCTTTGCTCCTTGAACGTTTGAAGTGTTGTTTCACCTCTGAGCACAGCCTGCATCACTAGGTTTAAGTTTTATTGCTCACCCTCTCAACTGGTCTCTGTATTGTGGAATGAAATGCTTAGATTTTCTGCAGTTATGTAGTTGGGTTTTTTTTTTCAATTTTCAGGTAATTTTCTTTTCTTTCTCTCAGCTAAATGTCTTGCTAATTTTGGGTTATTTCTTGTTTCGGTGCTCATTGCCTTATTTTTCACGTTTCAAAGGAGATAGTGACGATATTAAATGTGGTGCAGGTAACTGTCAACAACACCACAGGTGTGGCCTCCCTGAGGAAAGGAGTCCCTCTTTAGCTTCTCTGCTCTGGCATTATAACTACAGAAGAGCCTCCCTGTCTAACAGGTGAAAGAGACCATTGTAGAAATGCATGGAGGGACATGAAACAGGGAGTTTGGGTCTCCTCTGCAAGAAAATAGTGAGCATCAAACACTCAGTTTCCTGCAATCTGATGATTTTGTCAACATTGGTTTCAAAGGTGGGGGAGATGCACATGTTTACATTTGTGTGCATGCAGTGCACAAATATTGAGGGGGGGCTGTGCTCCCTGCGTCCCCTCTGAAATCTATGAAACCTATGTTTACATGATTCAAATCATTTGTGATATACTGCCATGTTCCTGCAGCATCTGGTGTAAATGTGTTGTAGGCTGGGAAAGTGTGATCAGATGTGTGCTCTGTCACCCCTTAAACCACACCCAATATGCCCTAGAGTACATCTCTTCATCACTGCAGCATGGTGAGGAGCTAAACCAATGAAATCAAATCAAGGTGGTGAATTTCTCTTAAGAGTTTGCACAGATGTCTGTATGCAAATGATTTGTTTTTGTGTTTGTTTTCTTTTGTTGATCATAAATTTGCATCAGGACACCAACCTCAACATCAAAGTGTTAGGGGCAGGAGAATCCCACCTGCTTACTGTGGAGCTGCAGCTGCAGGTTTACATTACAGTACATTAGGATGCCCCAGGGTTGATGAATTATAAATAGGATAGATTCCTACATCCTCTGCACAAAGCTTATGCCCATCCAGCAGATGAAGTACAGAACATGTCTTAGGAGTCTTAGACTTTTACATTTATAGGTGTGATAAAACAGCATCAAAGTATGGATGAATAATCAACATGAAAGGAGAATTTAAAAAAGCATTTTCACATATTGACACATTGGTGTAGATGTAGTCTGCTCCAGAAACAATTGATATGTGTCTATAATTTAAATAAAGTGTACAAATTGCATCAAAAGGTCCTAATGATACTGCAGAAATACTAATAACCAATTTGCATAATGTTCTATTATTCATGTACATGTTCTTTTTTTTTTTTTAAAGTGCTTTACCGTCACCAAAAATTGAGGATTTCTTTAAACCTGTACGTTATGGTCGTTGGATTTACCAAGAAAAGCCAGAAATAAAAGGACTGACTAAAATTTATTTCAGTATACTTACATGTATTTTATGGCCACTTAGAGCAGCAGAAACAAGCTTCAACATATTATCACCAGATGAGTTACGTTGAATGCTTTGGGGCTATAAATCTGAATAATGAGGTAAAAGAGGCTAAAAAGCTTCACAGAGCTGGGGGGAACTGCAGTGTTGGTCATTCTCTGTGGGTTTGTCACTATGAGCAACACATTTTACATAACACTTAGTCATTTGATCCAATGTTGGTATAAAAATACTGCAGCTTTAAACTACCCATTAAATGCTGTTTGTAATTTATTACATGTGTAATTAAAGCTAGTATGATTAAGATTGAAATCTACTGTGCCATGTGTTTGTAAAGGCAGACAGCAATCACCTCTTAGGGTGCAGGAACTTGAGGCCTAAGAATACATTTTCTGTCCCAAATCATTGCATTTACTGATTTACTATACAATACATAATTATACTCAACAGTTTAGAATGCAGCATATATGCAGCACCAAAGGCAACCCCATTGTCCTAAAACATTCAGTGTGTAGGGTTTAGCGGGAGGTATTGGCAGAAATGGAATGTATACATTTATGACCAAGACTAGCTTTTAGTTACCAAAGAGCTTTTTTTTCTTATATTGATGCATTACTACAGGTAAGACTAAAATGGCAAAACACAATAAAAAGTGCTTCCCACATTCACCTATACTAAATAGTAATCATCCATGTGTAATAACAAAGCCCATAATATTGGCCCAGCATGCTCATAATAAATAACTAGGTTTGCACATTCACTGCAGTCTACCAATCATAGGATGTAGCCTAATTCTCTAAGTGGCAGTGTTCAGTGTGGATGACCAAAACAGTTTGGCGACCTGTTATTCAGTCAGTGGGTCAGAGTTTCAGGTTATTATATACACTCAGTGGCCAGTTTGGGGCCACCTCGCTAAAATAATGCAGTCTTATCCAACAGCACTGCAATGAACGCTATTCCACAGTATGAACATTGTGTATGATGCAGTGTGCATTGCTGTATTACTAAGATTTTGCCCACAGATCGTAGTTTGTTGGTGGCATCCTGGAAAACACAAACCCTCTCACACAGAACTTTTTTGCCCTGCTTTAGTTGTGAAGGGTAAAAAATACATGAATGGCTAACTGTTCCTATAATCATCGACCTTTGATCGCTCACTGTAAACTGTAAACACCGTCAAGTGCTGGAGGAGATTAAGATTAATATTTAGTGTATTTTGATTTTTATTTCATCCCTTGCAGCTGAAATTCTACCAGCTAAGCAGCTTTTGTTATTTAGATTAGCATTTAGATGTATGACGTTAGAATGTAGCTAAAGCTACTGAGTTAAATAACTATCCCAAGTGGCATCTGACTTCATTATGATATCAGAAAGATGTCAGTTAATTTTTTTTGGAATGAAAATCAGGTTGACAGTTTTTAAAATGTCTACCGATGTTAGAATGTCATGTTATGTGGATGTCAGCACTATGATGTTTTGCCAGCATTGGGTTTTGTTCTCTGTACCTTACAAAGAAATGTCGTATTTTGAAGATTCAAAGAGAGTTTGGTTACTTAACAACAAAACTTAAACCAACAAAATATTAACATCATTTGTCATTAGTATTCTACTTAAAATTTATGTTGGTATAAGATGTCCTGACATTTAATTTTGGTAACTCAATATCACAACCTATATTCAACCAAATATCAACGTCTTATAGTGGCCAGCTGGGAAGTCAGCTTGGGATCAGTACGGTGATCAGTCAAGTGGCTCCAGTCCATAGCAGCTAGACAGTGTCAGATGAGAATGCAATCAGACAGAACCGGTGGCGTGTCATTGTACGCTAGCGGACAAGTGGAAAGCACTGGGCATGTCCACACACAACATGCTTGTGGGACGTCACATGAGAACTATGCTGGACGAAACCGGTTGCATGCGAATGAAATGTTGAAGGACAGCGTCAGGTAATAACGTTGCCGGTAACAACATAATATAAGGAGCGACAATGTGCTTACAGGGCAGGTGGAGGTGGATGGGTCCCACAAACAACTGACTTTCATAGGGAAGTCCAGAGTTTCATTCTTATATGGGTGTGTGTATGTTTGTGAGTGATCTACACTTTATCATGGGCCTACTTTGCCTAAACTTAACTGTCTGTGACTTTGTTTCCTATTCCCAAACATCATGAAAGCCTGCACATTGTGTAAACATAAGGGGCAAGCTGCTTTTTGCATGGTGTGACATCACGGTAATGGGCTGCGTCATCCCACCATGACGTCATCCCACCATCAGCATTTGTTGACATCATTGTAACGACATCCCAGAGTGTAAACAGTTGATGCAGAAGAATAACTAAAACATCACAGGTAGATGCAGAAGGTCCTAACAGAGCGGCACCATGTAATGAGTTTGGAGTGAGAACATGTTGGTGGCTCAGCTGATGACAATGTCTCTGTTTCTAGTACGCCTTGGCGGCCAGGAAGAGTTCCCTCTGTTTTCTTTGACCCCAACCCTGGTAAGTAGCTTAACAACAGAAACTAACCTGATGCCCTTACAGTCCCCAGCAGTGGTATAGGGGTAGCTGATAAGGCAAGTTTTCTATGAGGTACCCGGGGAGGTTACTGAGAAGCAAGTGGGTAGTCTACTCTATATTCCAGTGGCTTCTTGGCTGATGAGGGGATGTACTGTAAATGGGCAGAAAAAGAGGAGGGTATACCCCATACACATGTATATAACTTGCACTACACCATTGTTCACCAGCCCCTCTGCTGTAGTGTCACAAAGGAGTGTTGCACAATCGTCAGAGCGAGGAATTTGACCACTAAAGGCCCTGACACACCAAGCCCACAGTCAGCCTTCAGCCAATGTCAGTGAGCATCTATCACTCTGGATGCTGTGGTGTGTCCAGCAGCCTTGGCCCTTGTCGGCTTTTTTTCTGCCAATTCAGCATGTTGAAATGGCATTACAGATGGTGGAGTCCATCAGTGAATGAAATCACTCTGATTGGTACTCCAGCTCAGTGTATGAGAAGAATAACAGTAATAAGTAAAGTAAACAAAAAGCTGAAGTCACGAGGTGGTGGATTGAGTTGTTAATGTCCTAAATGGTTAACTATCAACAAGGTTTGCCTTTTTTAACGGCAATCACAAAACAACTGCAGTTTGCTGGCATGGAGAGTTTCTTCCTATCATGCAGGCACAGAATGTACATGCTGGCTGGCCACCAGCTGTAGTCTTTGCAATGTGTTTATGTGCAACTTTTTGGCTGACACAGGCGATGTAAGGTGACGCAACAGTTGCCTTCATTGCTGCTAGTTAATTGATGCTGATTTGGTGTGTCTAGGCCTTTTGTCTTCTTGTGAGGACCAGTTCAAAGGATTACACTTACAAATACGCAAGTCAGATTTGTCTTTTATTAGTTATAAAGAGCTGAATAAGAATTGCTCAACCAGTATTTGTAGGAAATGCATTTAAACTGGATGATTCAGCAGCTCACAATTTATATCCAGCACCAGTGTTTAACACAGGAAGCCGTGAATCCTGTATTGAGCGCAGGGAGAATTAAAGGTGTAGGCGCCTTGTAGCCCATCTTACGATCATGTAGAAGATTATATTTTATCAGTCTCCTTCTTCTCTACTTTGTGAGTGTATTACTGTGGCATATTGTGGTTGTCATGCGCAAATAAGGTAGCAAGAAATTCCTTCCAAATTGCTGGCATTGGACATTAAACATTTTTGCAGAATCCTCTCATACCACAATCTGTCTGACAGCAGAGTTTATTGGCTTGTAAAGAAGGCCTACACCTTCTAGCAAGAGGTTTCTCAACGGGGTTAACATGTGGGAGGTTCAGGGTCTTAGTATAAGACCTTAGTTACTTAAGTCCTAAGACCCTCAACCTTTACACGACATCTATCCCTCCTCAGTTGCTCTTCATGTGGTTTCTAGTATTTTTTCTGTTTTAAAGGATTTTTTGAAGGGAGTTTTTCCTTCGTCGCGGTGAGGGTCTAAGGACAGAGGGATGTAGTTTGTTGTGAAGGCATATTGTGATTTGTGATAATGGGCTTAATAGATAAAATTGATTGAAATCAAACCTTACTTAGTTAGGAGAGTTCGGTGAACCTGACATTCGACATTCGTACGAGCAAAACTCGCAGAAAGTAAGAGATGTCTAGGATAAGAAAACAAAGATGTTCTTGCATGAAGCCTTTGATCCCTCACTGGCTTCTCACCAGCAAGCACAACCATTTGTATTTGTTGGAAGACAGTGCAAGGGTTGCTGCAAGGAATTCAGCACACAGTCAGTCAGTTTAACAGTTAAGTGCAGCTACAGTTATATCTCGATTAGGCCATTTAATTGGACTACTGTCCTTGACCCAGTATACAAGTACCGGCGGAGAATTTATTTATTGACCAAAGTATGTCTGACGCCTCCTCTGTAAGTGACTATATGCCCCCTTTCTAAGTTAGCAATCAGCAAACATGTTGCATGCCAAACTGTGACAACATGGATCCGTTTTCAGAGCCACGTCGATCCCTTCGTCCTGTTCTGTTTTTTTCTGGCTTTCTTCTACAGAGTTATGCTGTTTAACTTCTGCGTCAAAGCTTGGTGCAGGGACTACGGAGCATGTGCAGAATGCCTAGGCCAGTTTGGGTCCAGTTGAGACATATACATGAAAGAGTAAATCAACCCCCAAGAGCATTATCTCGAAGAGTGTTATTCCAACTTCGAGAAATTCGACTTAGTACAATTTCAATTGGGATAACATATTTACATGTATTTTAAAAGTCCAGTTTTAGTTGCACACAATTCAACTACTTCTATCTCACTGAGTGACGGTCTGCAGTGGCATGTAGAAACTTTGCCTCTGAATCACCAGAGTGCCCAAATGTTTCAGCACTTTTGTTAGCAGGTAACTTGCTATCAAACATTTCCACAGTGTGCAGGTACAGTAGTTATTTACAGGCATTGTCTATTCTTGCTGCTGATTAAGAAATCAAAATATTATTGATGCTTCCTCAGATTAGCTAACCTAGATATAGTGTAATAAGGCACACAGTGATGTGACTATAGCATACACGTCATAGTGGCGAGCCGCCGGCAGACAGACAGTATTAGTGGGTTGTTTTTCCCTGCGGCGGACAGATGGAGGGGGCATCAATTAGCCTTCAGCTGGCTCTGACCTTGAAATGGAGCACAGGCAGAAAACAGGAAGTCTCCCTGTACCACAGCCTGGAGTTCCAGTTTGTGTCCCCCATCATTTATTGATTTTCACTTTTTCACAAATGTGCCTGGACACATTTTAGGAATCTTCCATATTATATACTGCCCAAGACATTCAAAGTAACACCATGACAACATGCATTTCTTGTAGTGTGTCTCTCATTTTGTTTAATTTAAGGATCATTAATACTTTAAGAGGAAGGAGCAAATGTTAGAAATTATACATTAACTTATGTTAGGGTAAAGTGGGGTTGAAAGGAACTGTTGTTTCCTGCACACCTTTCTGTGTTGCAATATTTCAGTAGCTTAGTCATGGGCCTCTTTTACTACCCAGTGCATGTCCCTGCATGTCTGTTTTCATGCAAAGTCCTGACACTTCCTGACAGAGCTGACAGAACACACCATTTACAAAACACTGCTAACCGTTTGAAACCTGATTTCTATCAAAAACATGAGGAGATGAAATGAAAAATGAATGAAAAACAAAAGAAGAAATGACCCAAAAATATGTAAGAGATTAGCTAAAAAGTTAAATAAAGGTAAACAAGAGTTGGAAAAAATGTGCTTAAAAATTATACTATTTCTGTGACATAATTTCAAAATTGTTATTTTGATCATTATAAATATAGCTTTTCCCAAGCTTTTTTATGATTTAGAAATGTTTACCTTGCTTTTTAAAAAAATCTGAATCTACTAATTTCTTGAACATTTCTTATCAATTTGCTCATTGCCTTTTTACTGATGTTTTTGAAAGAAATCACAAGAATTTGTTTGGGGTTCAAAGGTTTAAATATGTGTGAAAGTGGCACAGGAAAAGTGAGGTTGATATAGGTCTCAAAGGGTCAAAATGGGAAAAAAAAAAGATTTGAATCCTTATAAAAAAAAAAAAAAAAACACTGATCTTTGTACAATGATGAAAATCACAGTTCAAGGTTAGGCATCATCACATCATATATCCTAATATTAAACACCAGTTTGAGGACAAAGGGACAAGAGAAGCCAATCTTTGACTGGGCTGTTTGTTGGGTACTTACATTTGGTTGGGACGATGATGTCGTTTGATTCTTGTGTTGTCTGAGGCCGGGGGGTCTGCTTTGGGACGGTGGGCCGTTCAGCATTGTATCTCAGTGTAACAGAGGGATCAGACAGAGTCACTGGTGGAGTCTGCGGCACGTACGGCCCTCGTGTCGACTGATCTTCCATTAAAACCTCAGGTCGTCCTGGGGTTATGGCGGTGGTCAAGGAGACAAAAGACGTAGATGAATGAGGAATGGACACAGTGAGTCCCAGCGTGGGGGTAACTGATATGATAATAGGGTCCTGTCCAATGCGTTTAGGATCTAAGTGTGTGGGTGGTTCATACTCAAAGATTTTATCCACAAAAACCCATTTGAGGCCGGCTGTGCACAGGGCTAGGCTCAGCAGACAGGCCAGGATGGGAAGAATGCAGATTTTCTCAGAGTGCAGGCAATTGTTAATCCGTTCCATCTCTATGCATACACAGCAGGTCCCTGGCAAGGCCACAATTCCCAAAGCCCCCAAATGCTCCCCATCACCAGCTTCCTCTGCGCCATCCTCCCCGCTCTCAGCAGCTGCCTCCGTCTCCTCTGGTTTCTCCTCGGGGACTTGTCCAGTATCAACAGTAGAGCTGGTGGGGGAGGCCGATCCGGGAGGGGGAGCCGGCCCTGCAGAGAGCTCCTCCATTCCCTCAGTCATCCTATTCAGCTGCTGGATGAGGGGTCTGTAAACACCTCAACTATTAACTCAGAGCATCATACTGTGGCTGTCTGCCACCAGTCTCCTTTTCCATCATGAGGCTGCAGTCAGAGCGGGGATTTCTGTGGAAATGCTCAAACCTTAACAGTCTGGGAGGGACAGCCTTGTGCGCAGGAAGCAAAGGAGTTCCTTATTCATGCTTTCTCACTGGAAACGCATCAGTCTATAAATAGAGTCATCAAATTTGCTGCAGGCAAAAACAAAAAAAGATTGCCAGAGATTCCTTAAATGTTCTGCATGTTCTGTTAGAGACCAGCGGTGGAACAGTAGCGCTCACTCACCTGAGCACTGAGGCAGAGGAGGCAGAATAGAAGTGATGGGCCGGCTGCAGCAGCTGTGATGCAGAGGACAGGACGGCCAGGCACTGCAGTGGCAGGAGGGACATGCTGTCTTGTCTGTGGAGCTCCAAGTAGCTGAAAGGCTGAATCATCAGGGAGCGGCAGGTGCCCTTCCTCTCAGCGCAGCCACAGAAACAGATGAGTAAGGGGAAAGAGAGAGAAAGAGAATGATAGAGAGAGGGAGGGAGGGGGGCTGCAGTAGCACAGAAGGGCAGAGAAGACGGGATACTCCCCTTTTTCTTCTCTCACCCCTCCTCTCTCACTGTTTCCTCCAAGTGGTGAGCGGGGCAGCCTGTGGCCTCCTCCCTCTCTGCCTCTCTTCCTGTCTGCTGCTGCTGTGTCCTGCTCCCTCTGCAGCCTGCTCCCAATCCCAGCACAAAGCATCCAGCTAAGCAAGTTCCTACTTGATCCAATTAGAGTGCATGGCAGCGAATCACAGAAAGGCAAACTGTTGGAGCCGCCCCCTCCAGCACCACTCCCCATTGATTATGCTGATACTAGAGGGTGTGTTTTTTGTCAAGGGGAAGGAGCCAAGGAAGCAGACATATGATCCTTCCCAAGAGGAGTCAGCCATTGTGTTCGACTCTTCTCAAGTATCTGCATTCATTAGTCTAATAACATAATAACTCAGAGCACAATGATAATGAATAAGGCAATGGCACTGACAATACACTAACAACATTTATATATCTACATATCGATATCTATCTATCTATCTATCTATCTATCTATCTATCTATGTGGCATTCACGATGATAGAACATTGATTTTTTTGTTTGTTTTTCTATCCCATTTGTTTTATCTTTTGTTTGTTTGGGTTTTGTTCTTATTTTCAGGTACTTCTATTCTACTTTTAACTAATTTCTTGCCCATTTCAGGGTCATTTCTTCTTCAGTTGCACTTTGCCTTCTTCCTGTGTTTTTGAAAAAACACAAGTCAGTTTGCCCAGGTTATCAGGGGTTCTTCTGACACAGGAGAAATTCATACAATACATTACAAAATACATAATACAGTTCAAATACAAGAAGTAAGACACAAAATGAAAAAAAAAAAATTGAGTGCCAAAACATCAAATTTTGCAAAAATACAAATGAGATGAAACGGTAGGAAATTGCATGGCATGTTACACAGTATAAATATAAAAAATACGTACACAAAAAACAATCAAATGTATTCTCAATACAAATGTAT
Organism: Plectropomus leopardus; assembly: GCF_026936395.1. Taxonomy (NCBI): domain Eukaryota; kingdom Metazoa; phylum Chordata; class Actinopteri; order Perciformes; family Serranidae; genus Plectropomus; species Plectropomus leopardus. The sequence goes on along the minus strand of NC_142195.1, from coordinate 1,526,101 downwards.
TTATTTATTTATTGACATATTCATTTATTTATCATTTAAAATCTAAGAGAAAGGAACAAAAAACAAGAAAACAGGAAAACTACCAAAAACAACAATCAACAAAAGAATAACAAAAAGATAAATCATTGCAATGAAAAAAAATAATGACAAGTATTGTCACTGTATCTAAATAGTCAGTTAAACATTTCATACAGCTGTACTATCACTAAAAACAACACAAAAAATAAAATTAATGATCATATAGACAGATATTGTTGAGCAAAACACAGGAACTGAAAACAAACAATTCACCTGAGTTAGTCTGAAATATAGAAACAAAATGTTTCAGCCTTTATTATTTAATCCAATTTGTCAAATATGATACAAAGTAATCTGGGGATATTGTTCACTGAACTAACATTTCCTCTAATAGGATGCAAGTGTAACAGAGAGCCCCCAGACTGCCGATAAAACTATTAAGTCCCCAACCCCCCAGCACGTGGGCTAACAGACTGGCAGGACAATCCATAGTGTTCCTGACGAGACGGGGCTTAAACAAGATGAAGACAGTCACAAAGGTCAGGTCACCACCACACTAAACATTGACACTGCTCTGACCCTTTCCTATCCGCCCACAGAATTAATACCAGTAATGGTATCTGTGGGAGAACACTTCCTGTCAGGCCCCTGAATTAGGAACCTGCATATTGATTTACTTCTCAGCATTTTCACCCTTTATGGTGGCCAAAAAGCCACATAGATAAATAAATAAATGAGCATGGCAGATTAACAATGACTAAATTAATAGACAATGCATTGTAGTATAAGTATATCTACTCACATAAATATAAAACAAAAAAAACAGTTTTGTTGCTACATTTAATAAAAACAGACCGCTCACAGACGGCCACATTTGGTTACTTTTTGCATGATCTTTTTAAATAGATCTCAAATAAGAACTGTTATAGCTAGAGCATTCATTTAGTACCAGAAAGGAAAGGCTTTTATCATCCCTGTCATCACATCATTACCCTAAAGCCATATTCCCACTGCACAAAAAAATCCACTAACACGGGAGAACATCTGTTTTTTTTAATGCAATGTGAATGCATACGATCGGCACACCCGGGTGAAATGACTCTGCAGTACACACTGGTTTTTATCGCCTACGGATCAGATCTGCATTGATGGGAACCCAACACCCAGGTGAGCACAATAATTTCAGCACCTTAACCAGTGAGATGCAATGACATGCTGCGACTTATTACCCTCCATCTCCTCCTAAGCAGCTCTAAAATACTGATCCAAATAAGTCAGCACTGATTTTGAAAGAGAAACTAAACAAATAAGAGATATATCAAGAGAAGAAACCACTAAAAAGTTCTCAGAGACCTTCTGTATAAAGTCTATCACATTTGTTCTGCCTCTACACTGCCCCTGCTTTTAACTGCATATCTGAGCCATTCACAGCTCGATAGGCAAGTACCAAAGTCTTGAATTGGATTTAAGAAGCCACCAGGTGACAGTTCAGGGTACAGAGGAGTAGGGTAGTATGAGAGAACTTGGGTAGGTTGAAGACCAGCTGGGCTACTGCATTATGCATGAGCTGCAGAGGTTGGATGGCACATGTGGACACACCAGCCACGAGTATGTTGCAGTAGTCTAGGCGCAAGAAGACAAGAGCTTGGACCAGAACCGACACTACCTCCTGTGTGAAGAATGGACTAATCTTCTGTAATTGTGGAGAATGAATTAGAAGTGGGTTGTTACATCAATGTTGTCAGAAAAAGACAGCAATCATCCAGTTTCACACCCAGGTTCCTCTCAGTCTGTGTCAGGAACACAACAGACTTCTAAACTTTGATGGAGCAATTAAGGTTGAACTTCAGGTGGTGTTCAGATATCCACTGTGTGACATCAGCCAGATAAGCAAAGAACTATGCTGTCACTTCAGACTGAGGAAAGATAGGATCAGTTGAGTGTCATCTGCATAGCTGTTGGTAAAAAAAAAAGCCATGCGGGTAAATAACAGAACCAAGAGACCTGGTGTAAAGAGAAAAGAGGAGTGGGCACAGAACAGATCCCTGAGGAATCCCAGGAGTGAAGTTAAGGCTTTCCACATCAGTGCATGGAAAGGGGTGAGGTGCTCTCTCAGCATAGGCTTTCCACAGAGAGGGCACGTAGAGAAAGGGCAGAGGTATCCCAGAATAGAGCCATACTGCCAAATATCACTCAAAATGTTAATCAAATTATTATATTAAAAAAACAACAACAACAAAAAAAACTTTGACCCAGAATGTGGAGTGTGAGCCCTGGCACGTCAGGTCAGCTTATATGCCAATGCCAATGACAGGTGGCAAAAGGAGCCATACAATAGTAAAAATGTAATGCCTAGACTACTAGAATTTAAATACTTACACTGTTGCAGGGGTTTCTTTCTTTTTATGTCCCCTCACTGGTGATAGCCGAGAAGTGAGCAATGACCTGATGAACTGTTTGGTGTTCACTGTCTCATTCTTGTAAATGCAATATCTCAAGAAAACCTAGAAAATTTGCCACAAACATTTGAGTAGACTCAAGTAGCTGAAATATGTTGGTCTCATTCTTGTGAACTCTTTGATTTAAGAAAACCTCAAGGAGATTTCTTCAGATATGACCCAAAAATCCACTTAGAATTTGGTGTGTAAAGGTCAAGGTTTATGTGACCTTGCCTCTGTCTCATTTTCGTGAACACAATATCTGAAGATGGATGTAGCATCCATGTTTTCACAAACATAGATTTCAACTCTAATTACAACTTAACTGGTGCACAGAAGCAAACAACTGTAAGGTGGTATCTCTGCTTAAAAATGTTTTTATGCGAAATTATAAGCATGCATTGGCTTTCAGGTTTTGTGTGTGTGTATGTGTGTGTGTGTGTGTGTGTGTGTGTGTGTGTGTGTGTGTGTGTGTGTGTGTGTGTGTGTGTGTGTGTGAGGAGGGGGTGTGGGGTGTGGGGGGGTTGTTGTTTTTTAAAAGTTTTCGATAAATTAGAGCCAGGCAGCAGTAGGATTCAGCCTTCGGTCAGCCTGTAGCGTATCCCACAGAGCCAGGCAACCACAGGCTATGATAAACAGTGCACTTCCATGTGCCAGTCATACAAAGGGTTTTTGGGGGAGATTTTCTGTAGTTACTGTGAGGGTCCAAGGACAGGAGGATGCTGTATGCTGTAAAGCCCTCTGAGGCAATTGTGATTTTTGATAATGGACTTTATGAATACAATTGAACTGAAAATTGACTACATTTAAATCACTTATATGTGGCTGCAAATAACTGAGCTGCCAGTCAGAATATGGTCTAATAACAATTCTCCAACTCGGAGAGATTAACTATTCTGCACGCAAAGTCCATGCTGACTCAAACTTGACCTAACGTGATATTTGACCGTAGCCTTTGCTCACGTCCACATTGATGAATGGTGAGCTTTTGTGGAAATGATTGTATACCCAGTATTCTGTTGTACATCTGTTTGATAAACAAGGGCCGATGTACTAGTATTCTTTTCTATTTTAGACTGCAGTTGCTGAGGATAAATATTGTTCTATCTTATCTTACCTTACAACTGGTAAGCAGGGACCGGAAACTGGAATTCTTATAGACTGATATGGTTTATTTTCAGTAAATATTCCCTTTGTCTATCCTATCATTAGTAAAATACAACATATTAGGCACAGTATCTTAAAAATAGGCATCACATAAACATGTCAAACATGCCAATCAACCCTGTTCGTAAAAATTAAAAGATTGTGCCAAATGTTTCTTCAAAAAATATGCACATAACACAGCTGTCCTCAAAACATATAAACAGTTTACATAATCACAAAGTTAGTAAAATGATTCCATGGTGTCAGCTCGACACAACTCTACATCATCATAAAAGCCTCACACACAACAAATTTAAACCTGCAATAGCACACTGTGAATACTCCATACTCCAAATGTTCTTGCCAGCCTGCTGATAAAGTTATGAAACAGTTCCAATGATTTGGCTGGACAGCTCTGGGATCACTCTAGGCAGGAGTATTAACAGTATCATGTAGAGAATGATCTATAAGGAGGATTTTATCAGAAAACTACCACAGGCTGGATTGCATGTGGAAATTAAAAAGACTTTGCTGTCAAAGACGTTGGATTCCTGTTATTCCCCTGAAACATAAAACCTTCATATAAATCCCATCAGTAACTCTGACCACAGGAAGTGTGTGACATCTAATCTCGTATACCATAAATACAGTCATTAAATCTGACCGTGTGGGGCGTCTGTGGTTTATCTGGGCATTATTTTGGTGGCCATGATATAAGTGGGGTAATACTTACAGTGTGGTTTTACACTCTTTTATTCTACATCTAATTTCAGAGAATCCCATCTGAAATCACACCTTTTAATCTTGCCTCTGAATGGCAGTGTCTGTATCTGGCTGCTTCTCTACATTAAGAACTGAGCCAGCAGGTTGGCCACGCCGAGCACAATCAAGAAGCTGTGGAAGATGGCTGACGGCCAGCGAAGCAGCCCCTGCCTCTTCAGGGAGATCATGTGGACTAACGCAGGGAAGACAAACACTAAAGCCAAGCCGCATGTCGCCCCAGAAAACCTGCAGTGGAGACAGAGAGTTAACATGCGTACAGTCTCACATCAGGTCAACCAGTGTGTTCAGATAATGACTTAAGATGCATCCTGAGGACAACCCTTAAATATGAAATGCAAAGTCTGTCATGCCGAGTTCACATCAGTTTCAGGTTGGTTAACCATTTTCAGTAATCATAGCATTCTTGATCATATAATACTTTTACAAACAACTTTGAAAATGCAAACAAGACAGTTTTGATCATATTATGTTATGATCAGTGGATGATTTGTCAGTTTTTGACAGGGGGGTTCAAACCCCTCTTACATGTACCTCCCTCGAGTCAGAATGCACAGATTTGATTTGCTGATGAGGTTCATATGAGATGATTTCAGGTATGAAATTGGTCTGTGAGTTTCCTGGTTGCTAAAACAATGCTACAAATGCTGGAAGAATTAAAATAAAAACACTCCTCATTCAAAATTTAACAAGTCTGATAATTTATCAGTTATAAGTCCAGAGTTCAGATAGGATGGAATCTGGGTTCAGAAACCAAAGGACGAAGAGGGTTGGCAGGTCAACAAGGGATGGTGCCCCCATGCAAAATACCTATTGGCTATGTTCACTAGAGCCACGGGGTTGGCCTCAGCTGTGATTACATGTCAGACACCAGCTTAATCAAGAATTTATTATAAGATATCAGACTGTATCTGTAAACGGGATAACATTTTGAAACGCACCTGATGATGGATCCAATATTGGGATAAAACTTGGCCATCAGGACACCAGCTCCAACTATTATGATGTTCAGTGCCAGAACATGGAAGAAACTAAACAGAGACAACAGAAAACCATGACACACTAAGATCTAAAACAGTGAACAAATGAAATCCTTATTCTAAAGTATAACAAACTGCGGGTTTATGGAAGCCAAAATTTGCATTCTAGAATTATTTTTTTGTTTCTTTTGTTTTGTAAATTCTATTTTGTTATGTCCATCCTGCTTGTTTGATATTTAATGCTTTAAATGTGAAGCACTTTAAAGCTTTTGTTTTGACAAGTGCTTTGTAAATCAATACTTACTTGGATAATTACCTGCACTGCTTTTTACCAAGTAAAAACACAATTATTTATTACATTCAGTCCATTTCCAATGAATTACATACATTATAACTGATGTTTGCACAGTGCAACATGACAAAGGTTACCATTATACCAAATGTTCACTACACAATTATCACAGCACATATCACATTAACAGAAGAATGAAAAAAATGTAATAACATTAAACTTACCTGTTGCTAGATTGTAAAATAATTCTAACAATAAAAATCTACATCTCCCAAAACCTGTAATAATGTACTGTACTGATATGCATCTACAATAAAACTGAAAATCTTCAGTGTTTAGAATGTTTAGAATTTTAAATATGACAAACTCCAACATAAAACTTTATCTAAATGCATTTAGCAAATGTTAATCAAAACCGAAACTTTCAACATCATATACAGCAAGTTCCTAGCAACTTTTTTTAGTCAGGAAGTCAAATGAAAATTTGAATAAAAAATGCATAAATAAAAATAGCTTCCTGAGGTTTTACAAAGTAAAAGTTCCTTCCATGCTGACACTTTCTTTGCACTTTTTAATTAATTAAAATAAAATGCTGATACAGATAATCGGCAAAATGCCAGGCCCTGATTATTGGCCAGGCTGATAATCTGTCAACCCCTAATTACCACCATATTAGCAGCTGCCTGCTGCTGCTGGACACCAGATTTAAGATGCTAAAGACCTCCATCGAACTGCAGAATTGACCTAAATGAATTGCAAATGTAAAAAACACATAAATGGTTCTACTGTTAGGTGGTGTAGCCACCTGGTTTAGAGGGTCAAATTTGACTTTAATGGAGATCATCTGAGTGTAATGACCAATAAACTGGTCAGGCCAATATATCAGCTGACATTATCCAGTCACAGATATTTCTATCGGTGTGTATGTCGGCTGATTAGCAACAAGAAATGACACTAGAGAGCTGTGAATATGTAAACTTGTTTTATGTTTTTATATGCTTCAACTGTCTTAAATATTGTTTAATATTTCAGTTATGTTTGTTTTCCATCTCTGGCCTGTCTATATATGTATCATATCATATCATATCATATCATATCATATCATATCATATCATATCTATTTCTAGGGAAGCAAAACACTGTTTATCTGCACACACTGCCCACACAGCAGTGATACAGAGCTGGTTGAAAATTGGCAAAGTTTCCATGTGAGGGCATTTAAAAACAGTGTCTCAATTAAATGGTTTGTCCAACAGAGGCGTTTCTTTATTGGAAAATATCTCGCTCAGTTGGATTCTTAGTCATGACTCTTTAGATTCAGGAATTTATCTAACTCTGCCGCCAGCCTCAAGACATATTACTGGTAAGGCTATATTAGATACACCTGAATCTGGAAGGTCCAGCAGCTGAGTGGTATATGATGAAGACAAAGGAACAGTAACGAAAAAACAAATGCAAAACAAATGCAAATTGCATCCCACAAATGCTTGTGGGATGCATTCTGGCACAGAAATAAACAGTATATATAACAAACAGGTGTAAACTCTACATATGTATTTGAGGGAGGAGACGTGACAAGTCAGAATATCCACTAAGCTTCAAATAAAATCTGAAGATGCAGTTTTGTGTGGAAAATTGCATTCATGTCAAACTGTCAGTAAACATTTGGAGGATCCATTTATGCAATGGGACACAAACGCTAAACGCTGAAGTCAGAATGATTAATGATTCAACTGAGCAGTAAAGAAATTGACACACAGTCTAAAATTCAGGCTAGCAATATTTTGCCATACTTTGTTTGGATTTTTGTTAAACTTTAAAGATATTTTAAGTCTGCCGTACATGTCTGCCTCCACAGAAAAAACAAGACAACAACTTCAGTGATCATATCCGTCTGTACTACCTGGGGTAATGATTGCCAAAGATCTGGCCCATCACCTGGACCCGCACTAGGTATCCCAGCAGGGGGTAGACAGTGATCATCTGGAACAGCAGGAAGGTTCGAGCCACAAACACCATCACGTCACTGCTGGGGAAGTTATCTAAGAAGTTCTGCAGGAGAGAAGAAAGCAGTGCGGAGTTTGTTTAAGAAATCTGAGGGGAAACTACAGTTAATAATAATAATAACAATGGGACTTTATATATCTTACACTGTTTTTGAGCACTTTGTTGTTCTAGAAACCTGGTTTTTGTGAGAAATCCCAAATCTTCCTGCTTTTATGCTTACTCCCAAAATGTCATGGCCAAATGCCATTTGTAAATGTAATATTATGGCAAGTGTTGCTAGTTAACTTAATTACATGTACATTTAACTAGTTAAGAGGTTTTTAGTCAGTATCTGGATCCAGATGTACATCCAAAGACACACAGGGAGAACATTATGCTGATAGATTTATGTAGGTTGTGTTTTTTGTTTGAGAATATCTTAATCCTGAAATACAAGAACAAAAAGAAAGAAATTTGCTTCTCTGCCTCAAACAGAAGTAGAAAGACAAAAAAATGGCACAATTGGATCTTGATCTGCCCAAAAACGAAACATTTGATTTTGGCCAAAGTAAAGTTTAAATTCAGTTTTTTTTTTGAAAAAAACATAAAAACACTAAAGAAAAAAAAAGGTTAGAAAAGTGAAAATGTGTAGAGTGTAAATCTCACTGGTTCAATGCAGTCTTTGGAGAGAGGAGGTGAGGGGAAGGCAGCAAAGATCAACACTCCCACATACAGATAGGTCAGGCCTACTAGAAGATAAGCCACAGACAGGTCCCGAACCTGAAAACACCAAAACACGTCCACATCAGGTGCTGTATCACTTTACTTACTATGTTGTGACTCAGAGTAGATGATGTTTTATTTGAGGACTCTTTTCTATTCTTTCTCTGAACTGGACGTTGAAAGCACTGACTCACACAATTCAATCTGAAAAATAATAAGAAACAGCCACTGGGACTGACCTGCATTATCTGAACTGAGACGGCAGAGAGTACATCAGTTCAGTCTAATAAATACATTTGCAGTGTGTGAAGCTATGAAGGAGCAGGAGTGAATAAGGCTCACATTGTTCTCTTGGTACTTGTTGCTTTTCATCAGCGTGATGATGCAGTTGTGAATGAAGAAGGCCAGAGTGAGGACACCCGTGAACTGAGGGAAGAGCAGTCGGAACTCTGAAAGAAGAAGACAGAAATCATACATTTGCTTCAGAAACCAAGCATCATCTAAATCTGCACTGGTGCTCCCGCTCCAGTGGTGGACCCGGTTATTACTTCCTACAGCCAAAAGCAGCATCTGGTGGATTTCAGCAGGGAGATGAACAGCTATCTGGTTCTGGTAAGATGGAGGGAAAGCAGATGTTTTAATCATGGGGGCCGCCACAAATACATGACTTTGTGGGAAACCCTGCTGCTCATTAATCAGCAACATTGTCTCAATGTCTCAGAAACCCAAAGATATTAAGAGTTATGAATACCACAGTGTCACAGGGATGACTTTTTACAATCTTTACTTCAAGCAGGAATCAGTACCCTCATATCTAACTGGATTACACCGATCTGAAGTACTACTACATGTTCATGTGAGTTTCAGAGAAAAGATTGAAAAGTGCAGAAGGTTTACCTGGAACAAAGAACTGGCTTGTGTCAAACCAGTGAAACTCCAGATGGAAGCCCAGGCGGACAGCTTTAACAGTGACCAACACGATCAGGTAGACCACTGATATGGTGCCTGGACAGGATGGAATGAGACAACAATGAATGCAGGACTGACGCAGATCACAGCACGTTCAGAGGAGAAACCAGGGGCCTGTTCCAAAAAGAAGGTTGAACGAACCCTGACTTAGGACTTACAGGTCACTGAACAGCTGTAGATGTAGATTGACTATGTTCACTATGAGTTAAGCACGTGCGTATTGATTAAAAAAAGGCCATCATGGCGCCTGGTGGCTCCGTGGATAGAGCGGCACCCCATGTGCAGAGGTCGTGTCCTCGCCGCAGCGGCAGAGGGTTCGAGTCCGGCCTCAGTCCTTTGCTGCATGTCTCCCCCTCTATCTTTCTCCCTTTTATGCTCACACTATCCTGTGGTTTAAAGGCAATAAAAGCCCAAAAAAAAAAAATCTAAAAAAAAAAAAAAGGTCATCATTGATGGAGCTTCAATACAAAGATTCACCATGGCAATGGAGAAATGAAAGACAAAGTGTCCATTTCAATCCTCTGGAGGTAGAAATGTGAATAAATGCATACAGGACTGTGGACATTTATCTCTAGAACAGCAGTGAAAGTTGGTGTTGAACTGAAGTCAGTAGGCAGGTTTCCATTAACCCACAAACTGTGCAAATTCAAACTGCGAATATAAAATAAGCTTAATGGCAACATGTCAATTTCAAAAAAACTCCCATGTATCCCAATATAGTATTTAGCTAACATTAGGTGGTATTTCAGGCAATTCGAAAAAGCCACTCATTCATTCATTCATTTTCCATAACCGCTTGTCCTCTCAAGGGTCGCTGGGCGACTGGAGCCGACTGGAGACGTAATCGAACCAAGGACCCTCTTGCTGTGAGGCAACAGTGCAAGCCAGGACACCACGGTGCTGCCCCCGAAAAAGCCGTATTTTGCAAAACTGAAATGGAAACACTTTTTTTGGCTTTTCTAAGTCTCATGATGCTATGGCTTTGTGCTTGTCAGTAGGAACTGGCTCCCTCATGATGCAGCAGGAGCTACAAGAGCTGTTATTGGGGTGTCTGGTGGCTCAGTGGATAGAGTGGCGCCCCATATACAGAGGTTGTATCCTCACTGCAGCAGCTGTGGGTTCGACTCTGGCGTCACCCCCTCTCTCTCCCCCCGTAGCCCGAAAAAAAAACAAGAGGTGTTATTGCATCACATAACTAACACATAACTTCAAAAATTGAGCGGATCATCCAGAAGTTTTGAATCCACAATTCCTCTGTGAAATTGTGGACTATCACCTCCCAGAAATTCCTCATACGTGGATGCTCCCTTGTATAAGGGGCTCACCTTTCCATTAACACGCTACAAAACACATTAGTGGCGTGGCTGCAATAGAAATAAAGCTGCTAATGTTTTTAACATCCATCACTATGCTTCTTTGAGTGTTATCACCAGAGAAGAAGTCACAGAACATCACTCAATAGAAACGCAGTCCTCTCACGATTATGTTTTATCGAAATTTTAAAAATATTGTAATTGTTTTGCACAAATCTGTAATGGACAGTTGTCCTATCAATGATCTCCAGACATAAACCTCTGCAAATTAGGCAACATTTAGACGAGAACAGCCCTACTAAAAATGGTAACGCTTCTTGAGCATTTTTAAAAAAAATCTATGTTCATATAACATTGTGAGAATTATCCTTGTGTACACAGATCTGCAAAAATAACCGAATACATGCATGTATATCAGTCCAGCAGCTGGCGCTGTAACTTTGTAATGACACACAATAGAAGAACACCTCATGCATGTGCAATGCGCGGCTGTAACGTCCCTTCTCACAGGATCTGTGCATCGGCAGTTTACACAGCGACAGAAGGGGTGGCATTTTCAAAAGATTATACTCTGGAATGCAGTCTGCACTTTTAGGCCCCAAAAGCTCTGTTGTTGTATGAACGAAAGGCAAAACTGCAACAAAAGTTAAACATTTCACGAAGAAGCGCTGTCCTGTAAACAGCCCCTCAATGTGCATTGATATAGTCTGTATGAATGAGGAATTAAATCAATGTGTCAGAAAGCTGCTTCAGGTTCAATAAGTCAGGAGAAGACAGAGAGACACTCAGGGAAACTGACCCAGAGTAAAAGTGATCTCTGTTTCTGGAACTAAAAACTCAAAAGTTTCCTTCAACTCAGGGTTCACAAACTTAGTCTTCTTTAAACACTGTGTGGAACTGACCCTGCACATAAAACATGTTTACCATTTACTTCACCTTATACACCTGCCATCAGATGTTAGGTTTCTTTAAATTGAGGTCCAGTGTGCTTCCGTCATAAATGCACCGAACTTGCAATTACCTGGCAGTCAAAAAACTTTTAATGTAGCATTTACCTTTAGTGAGGATTTTAAGACAATCAAAGATCTAAAAAAAAGCCTGTTGTTCGGGTCACTGCTGAGGTTTCAGAACCTGACTGTGGACTGTGTTGAGCTTCACACCATCAGTGAGTTAATAAGAAATGTTAGTGGCACGCTTGGGGCTTTTTTCAAGGAAGGCAATGTCCAAGCTTTGTGGCACAGCCACCCACTGATCATGTCATTGCTGTATCTTACCTAAGAAGGTGAACCTTGCAAAGAACGATGCTGAGCGGAAGCAGAGCAGTGGCAGCAGCAGGATGATGAGGTAGAGGGGGATGGTGTTGCTTTTACTCCACCAGTGTTTGAAGGAACTGACATCAGACGTATCATTCCCGCTGGTATCAAGGTTAAGTGTGCAGACGGTGTAGTTTCCTCCAGGGTCAGTGTTTGGGTATGGACAGATAACTGGTGAACAAATCAACAATGAAGAGAGTCAGTTTACTGATTAAAATTGTTATTTTTCCATACACGAGATTTAATATGAAGCTACCCTTTTTTTTTTTTTAAATCATGAAGTGAAGAAATTAAATGAAGGTGCAAAAAACACACTCGCATTTACCTACATAAACACGAACAAGAAAAACCAAACAAAGACATTTCCAAATGTTGAATCTGAAAAGATAACAGTGATATCTTCACTGACAGAGAAACTTAGCATAAAAATGGCATTTATGATATTGATGCCAGTGCATACTGAAATACATATTATCATTAATTTTGGAATTTTCATGAAACATTTTTAACACAAGGAGATCACAAATTATGTTTAAGGTTTAAAAAGAAACTAAAGACGAACAGCAACAAAAATTAAGAAAAACTAAATTCATCAACAGAAGACCAGTATTGGCCAGTAAACAAATGGTACAGTAAAAGAAAACATTCCAAGTTATGTTATTACCAAAAGCATACGCTCTAAAACTGTACAAAAGAAGTTTGTTTGCCTTTGTCAGGAATTTAGGGAACAAATTGCTACATTTGACATCATCCATGAATATGTGTGTAGAAACGTTCTTACTTTGCACAGAAAAAAATTCCATCAGATTTATGACGTGCACACCAGCCACTTGGTTCTTACCACGCTGTTAATGTTAGAGAATCAATTACTCTGCACTGCAATCAGCATAATGCCATGCCTCAGCTCTCTGGAAAAATGTTTGCCTCGAGGTGAATCATGGAGAAAGCTGTGAAGTTGTGTCTACACACATTAGTGAATATCTCAGCTGCTTAGTTATTTATCATTCTCTTAAAAAATGTTATGACGGTCTCAGAAGATGCGCTCTCTCCTTCAGGCTGCAATATCTTCCAGCAGAGCTAGATACCCCATCTGCCTGAAGCTAAATCAGGATCTTTCATTTTCCCTGCATACTCTACTAATTAACATTGGCTACATATGCACAATATTGCATGGCACTAGTAAATTGGTGGGGATAACAATCATTATAGTCATAGTCAATAAAAACGATGAATACCTTATCTGTTACATTTTAATGTGGACATTCTCATACACTCAATCATAAGCTGGACTGGGACACTCAGCTTTTGTAGCTGAATATTAATTAAATTAATTAATCAAATTAAATTTATTTGTGGAGGATGAAACTGAAGAAAAAGCATCTGCACACTTAATCATATTCCGGAATGAAGATTTTCCAGATTTGTACGCAAAACGATTGTATTAATGGTTCAGCACGGATTTGTGCCTACGCACTGTTTTTGTATGAATGAGGCCCTTTCTGACTACTGCTTTAAACTCACAGCTCTGATAGTAACAGTTGAGAGTTGGATAGTGTGAGTGACTTACCTCTATCTGAGCCGTTGGTTCCAAACTCTGAGTCTGTCATGTTGACATTGTGAGCATAGTCTGTCGACAGGAGGAGAAAATTATCCAAACCAGACCCAAAAGCAAAAGCTCTTCTGTCATATTCTAATGTTTCATGTATGTTTCACTTAAACTATACCATCAATGTGCACAGAATGACCTAACATCTATATGCAGGTGTTCTGATGTGTCTCGACAGTGCTATTATTTCACTTTTACATTACTACATCCACCTGTAATTCATTCTTACTAGAAAAAAAGGTAATTACTGATATCAATAATCAAAGATATCTGTAAATCAGTTTTGATGATTCCAAACATGCCCTGAACAGAGAAAATTAATTGCTGCCATTAAATTAAAGATACAGTGTCCATGTTTAATAAGGTTAGACTGAAGCACTTGTTTGAGCAGCAGTCAATCCAAAAACTAAATACAAAGCTAATGCTTGATCAAATCCACGTTGAAGGGTCTTTAAATGTAATTATCTTTATTTATATATATATTTATATATATAAATATATATATAAAATCTAATCATTGCTTACAATTTGGTTCTTGCCAAGTTCCCCATTGCCTTTTTCCCCATCTTTTCAAAAGAAACAAAACCAATCTGCTTGGATTTGGAGGGTTTTAATACTCCAGGTTTCAAAAGGTTAATGTGCTCAGTTGTCTTTTTTTTTTCAAATAATGGTCCTCTTTTTCAGGTGCTGACAGGGGTGTGTGACTTACTGTAGATGAACTGTCCGGTGTTGAAGAGGAAGTTGGACATGAGGACCCAGTAAACCACCATGGCTCCAATAAGTGACACCATGGAGAAGACCAGGCTGGACCACTGGCCAAACTTGCCAAAGTAGTACTTACAGACATCAGGGAACTCCCAGTCTGATGTGTCCACGTAGGCTAGACAGGACACAGACAGTGACATGATTCATGTGAAATTCTTTCTGTCATGCCACAGATCATATCTTTGAAAAGCAGTATATTTTGGTGTCTTTACTAATCATGGTCTTTTCAGCTTTTTTTTTAAGATTATTTTTTTGGCATTTTTGCCTTTATTAGACAGAACAGAAGATTAATAGTGTGAAATGGGGAAAGAGGGGGAATGACATGCAGCAAAGGGCCATGAGCTGGAATTGAACCTGTGGTTGCTGCGGCAAGGACACTGCCTTCATTTATGGGGCACCTGCTTTATCCACTGAGCCACCTGCCGCCCCATCTTTACATCTTTTAAAGAAAATCACCCATAATCATAGTCTAAGTCACGTCATTCGCTCTCCCTGTTGCCTTTGGCTTTCAGATTTACCAGTTCGTACTGAAACCTGTTTCAATTCAATTGTATTTATAAAGCCCATTATCACAAATCACAGTTTGCCTCAGAGGGCTTTACAGCATGCAGCTCTGCCCTTAGATCCTCACAGTAGATGAGGACCCCCCCCCCCCCACACACACACACACAAAAAAAACATTAATGGGAAAAAATATGGTGGAATATGGAAAGAAGAGCAACTGAGGAGGTGAGATGAGAACAGATGAGAAATAGATGTCTTGCAGTTTCTCCTACTCTGCTCACTTGTAAAACACACGTGTATGTAATTGAGGTATTTCTATGTGCAGGAAAGGGACAAAAATCAAACAGTTTCAGCTACAAATAAGTTTAATCTTAAGACCTGTGATGTGACATGTTTGGCTGACTTGCTGGGTATCAGTGTGCACAGTGCTGCGAGGTGTGAAAGGCTGCCAAGAATGTGCTAAAGGAGCCACTCCCACCCTGTGGGAACATGCAGACAGTGGACACTCATCTGCAGACACCCACCACAGGTTATTAAGCAAACATCTTTTTTAATGATTAGTAATAATAATTACTATTCGTAATATGGAGTAAAATTTGTCACTGCAAAAAAATAGACATGCAAGCAGGTATAGTTGGGGCCAAAGCATCCACTGCAACTTGAAACTAAAGACACAGCACACTCTGGGGGACAAGGACATCATTGGATAGAGGACAAAAGGACTTGCTTTAGAGTACACCGCACACTGCCAAGATCTGATCCAGCCTGGAAAAGGGTCAGGGAGTTCAAGTCGGAGCTAAAAGTGATCTCATTAAATCATTCTGCACTTTGTTTGAGTGTGTCAATGTGTCCACTGGTTTAGATACTGTTCTTTGTGCAGGGGTATGTCCAGGGAGTGGCCTGGGGTGGTACGGGCCATAACGGAATTCTGATTGTGCCACCTGATTATGATTGGCTATTTGCCCAGTCTATTTAAACTGTTAGATGAGGAAACAGGAAAGACAGACAGATAGATTAGACAGACAGACGGACAGACAGACAGACGAATAACAAAATAAAAATATGAGCAAAATTAACATCAGTATGATATAAAGGAGTAAGAGGAAGTAAATACTCAAATCCTACCCCCTTAATTTTTCATTCATTCTTAAACCTGAAAGGCATTTATGTGCCTCATGTCATGTCTAGCCTGACTAATTTTAGATACAAATAAATTGATAGAAATGTTAAAAAGTTTGTTCTCACAGGCTTATTTATTTAGTTTTTTGGCACTTTAACTTTGTTTGCACTTTATACTTGCTGTCGTACTATTTACTTCCGGAAGAACTATTTCATTATAAATAATGGAAGCTTTATTTTACATTTGTGTGGTTTAGCAGTAGCCAGGTTTCTATTACAGATTTGTGCTAAACTTAAGCTATATTTTTGAAATGGCGATAAAACACAATTGCGAGATGACTGTTTCCACTAAGTGATGTTCTGCGACTTCTCCTCTGATAACATTCCAAGAAGCATGGTGATGGATGTTCAAAACATTAGCAGCTTTATTTCTATTCCAACCACCGCACTAGCCGTCATCATTTCCAATCCAAGGCCACGTAGATGTGTTATAGAGCCATAATGGAAAGGTGAGCCCCTTAAACGTGGGAGCGGCCACGTATGAGGGATTTCTGCGAGGTGATAGTCCATAATTTCACAGAGAAATCATGGATTCAAAACTTCCAGATGATCCGCTCAACTTTTGAAGAGTAATGGGATGCAACAGCTGCATCATGAGGGAGCCAGTTTTTTTCAAAATTGACATGTTTCCATTAGGTGTATTTTATTTTCACCATTTCAATTTTTGCAATTTGAGTGTTAATGAAAACCTGCCTTCTGTTGCGTTGTAATTTGGTCAGTCTATTCATCTTTTGAAGTAAACTACATAATGGATTGTAAGACACTGCAATGTTAGTAATTAGATTTTGTGTCCACTACCCATAGCCACACAAAATGGTGTCAGCTTTGCTGACACGTGTGCCAACAGCAGCGCTCGTACTTCATGCGACCCCTTCATAAATCTGAAAAAAAAAATTAAGTCTGAACACATCACTGTCTCTGCAGACTGTAATCCTAAAAAAAATACACATATATAGTTTATTTCTTTTTGCTGTTCAATGTTTTACTAATACTGTGGAGAGAAAGTCCTGAACCAACCACAGCATGATGGAAGAGTACATCTATTATCTCTGAACTACATAGAATACATAATATTTTGTGCAAAAAGCTCAGTGGTAGAAGCAGATTCTTCATTAAGATCTGCTAAGGAGGCAGTTGCTCCTCCTGGGGCCCACACACAACAAATTTAACATAAAAAAGAAATGTAACACATGTGATGTCTTACTTTTTATATGTGTTACTTTTCAAGGGTACTTTAAAATTACCCTGTAAAGTTTCTAACAACTAGTAGTATTACAGAGGACTACAAGAAATAAAAATGGATCTAAACAATGCCATTATAAAACATATAAGAAAAATCCTCTATTATTATCTATTATACTATATATAATATAGTATATATATTTATATATAAAATCTCAAGGAGGTGGAGAAAAACTGAATGTAAACAGAAAATTTGTCTACAAGAAACCTCCACAGGACACCTGCGACTTGATTCAATGGATCACATAATGGACGCAGTCAACTTCCCTAATACACATGATGAATAATGTGCTAAAAACTTCTCACATGTTGTAAACAAGGTTGCTTTTTAACAGGAGACACCGACCTTACAGGCTCTGCCTCACACTCATGCTGCCCAAAGTAATAGCAGCAAATAGTAGCAAACTGAGTTCACTGGTGCTTCGGCCCCAATACAATAACCCCGTGAGGACTTCACACAGCTAATAATATCAGTGAGCTGTTACTGTCACACTCATCATTGTACTGGGTAGCTGACAACCATTTTATATTCCCCTGACATTTTTTTCTTGTTTCAGGTATTGTACAGAAATTAATGAGTGTCTAAAAAACACATACACACAAAATAGTAAGGGGAGATTGCTGTACCACTATCCGTAAAATTAGACCTCATTTTAAGAAATTATTGAAACAAGAGTTTGAGAGTCCAGATTTAAAGATGATAAAGGGCTATTGCAGTTTTTTTACATAAAAAAAATAATGAAGAGAAAAGAAATTGTTATCAGTTGTGTAAACGTTTTAGCCATCATGGGCAGAATAGTGTTGCTGGACTTACGTATTGCCTTTGGTGATTTGAGGACGATGTAACAGCAGTAGAGCATCAGCAGGCCTGTGAAGACGAGGATGAAGATCCCCAGGGTGAAACCAGCCTACAGGGACATACACTGACTATTCAGATTTCAGTTTTTGTCTTGTAAGGCTAATTTAATGGCCAAACATCCTGCAAGTCTGCTTTACAAATACAACTGAGGTCAATATAAAACTAGCCCTTTAAAAAGAAGCCAAGGACTTAAAGTCCATGCAAAAAAACAATTCACCTGCTTTATACCCCAGGGTATGCTGAGGATAGAAGTGCCCATCATCGTGTTCCAGATAGCAAATCTGCGAGGAGAGACAGCAAGGTAACAATCAAAGCAGTCAAAGACAATCCGCAGTATGAGGAGAACATGGAGCTCAGGCTGATGTGCTGACTGATGCTGTCAGGGCTTCTTACATAGTGATGATGCTGGGGTTTCTGGAGGAATGGTCACTGCCTGTCACCTTAAAGGCCGTCCCCAGTGGACTGTAGATGTAGATCTCCTCTGGCCGCGGGATCACATGGTTTGGAGGACTCTGAGGGAAAAAAAGTCAGAGACTGAAGATTAAGTCCTTGCAGGTACAGTAACACAAGCCAGTAAAAACGCATTTAACCCGTAGGCACTGTTTGGGGCATTTTAAGCACTTTTTATTCTTCATTTATTGATCATTTTAGCTGTGTTCATCATATGGCACTACACCGTGGAAACTAAATTGTTATATTCAGACTGTTAAGTGCCCGCGACCCTTGCGAGGACAAGCAGTTATGGAAAATGAATGAATGAATGAATAAATGAATGACTGTTAAGTGCAAAAAATTCTCCACTGAAACCCATTCAAAGTGCAATTTTTGATCCCACAGCCATCAAAGCATAAAAACATGCATTGTATTATTTCTGGGTGTCATTCTGGGCTTTTGCATTGGAATTTGTCATTTTTACCATTTTCCACCTGATGACATCATTTTTTTACCATATTTGGCATATTAAGAAAATACATGCTATTTCCACTAGATGCACTGTCACAATCAATGTTGCTGCTAATCACTGACATATCCCAGACTGTCATAAAAAATGTACTTAGCATGTAGTACACTGAATATAATTAATTTGTGTTTTTTCTTCCATCTAAACCATAGCGGCATCATCACGAAAACCTAGCTTTTAGAGGTTAAAATTTTGAAAAGTAATGAATATTTAATTTTTATAATTAGGACTGATGTTAGGTTAAAAATAAACTCAATGGAAGTAGAAAATCATATCAGTGTATGATGTTTTTATAGTCAGATTTTGAAAAGTGTATTTTGAGTGGTATTAGTCTTAGTATTTGACAGTATAGCATTAACAGTTTTGTTTACAAGGTGTATTTTAGACTGATTGTAGGAGCTGAATTTGAAAATCCAATATTAAACAAAAATGCAAAATCTTGCCAAACATATTTGGAATCCTTTCTTTCCTTAAAAGAAACAAACTGAATGAAAAAGCTTCTCAGTAGTATTTTGAGAACTTCCCAGGCGCTCCCTGCAGAGGGTGCTGTGGGTGCAATTGAATGACAGAGAAAGTCAGGGCTTCCTTCAACTCTTTCACCTCATGTAAAAGAAACAAACAATGATAATTCACAATTCCCCTTAAAAATCATGACACTATATGATTGTACAAATCCCTTTACTATAGATGGATTACCACATGGAAAGAGAACGCCCTGCATGGTCACTCTGTGGGTTTTCACAGTCTCACAAACACATCCACAAACTTCCACAATTCAGGAAGTGTGGCTGGCATGTCCCTCTCTAAATTTTACACATTGCAGTTTGCTCCCTGTTCTGTGGTAGCCGCTAGAAGAAAATAACATGCATGCTGTGTAAGATGAGCATAATGATAGGGTTTTTGCACATTTCAATGTGCTTTTACATAGTTGAGTTGGAGCTGACAGCTCTACACCTAACTGCTGTGCTTCCATTCACTGACAGAATAAAACAAGCATGACTTATCTCCAAGATTCCAGCTGTACCACAATGCTATATGGATTCTACTCATAATGGTGTTCTTTTGCGCCACTATTACTTGAACTGGGAATGGCAGTTTTTGTAAGCAAACATAGTGTTTCCCACAGCATTAGAATCTATGGGTGGCGGTAGGTTCCCTTTTCTTTTTATCTGATGTGCATGTGTCACTTTCTTTTCATATTTCTGTTGCCCATCTCTAAATTTAGATGTTCTGCGAGTCAGTGAACACAGCAGAGAAACTCATCATGAGTTGTTTTAATCCCTCAGCAGCAGTTAGAGGAGTTTAAGAAGCATTGCGGGGTGGATAATTGATCAGTTTATATGGTCAGAGCTGATCAGACTGATGGACTAAAGAAGGCACTGCTGGAGAGAGTGAAGGTAAACTTTAAGACCCAGTACAATGAATAGCTAAGTTTCACTTTTACTACACCTGATGTTCTGCTGCTCCGTTTGTGAGCAGAGTACACTCTGTGCCTAAAAGAGTGGTGCAATGCATAACCAAACACTATATATATATATGTATGTGTGTGTATATATATATATATATATATATATATATATATATATATATATATATATATATATATATATATATACACAAAATTCTCCAATGCATGGTGTTTGTCTCAGTTATTTGGCCCCTTGCTTTTGTGTGTCATGCATTTGTGCCACGGTCATGACAATCTGTCTGTCCTTGACTTAAACAACTAACTCTGTAGTGATTTGACCTACGAGCAGTCTGTCAGAGGAGCCTGTCAGTCTGCCGTAGTAATGGACTCTGCTGTTGAGGATGGCAGCCTCAGCAGACACTCTTTCCTGCGGGTCATCAGCCACGATATTCCTGGGCTCCACATGGAAAGGCCTGAAAGAAGCAGAGAAAAATCATGTCATTTGTAGCAATATTCAATCACATCATTTTTAAAATTCACTAAATGTTTAAAGTATTTCACAGCTAAAAAAAATGGCCTTGTAATAAACTAGGATGTCTTTGCAGTAGAGAGACACAAATACTGTTTAGATTGGTGACCAAAGAAAAAAAGAGAAAAAGGACGCTGTTGCTCAAAAGGTAGAAAATCTACATCTACCAGCATGCACTGCACCTCACAGGACCAATAAACACTCCCGCTGGTGGGAGTCGTAATGCGAGCTCGTGTGTACGTGTGAAACAATGGCGGCTGACAAGCAAGACACAATGTTGTATTCCAGTTAAACAGTGAGCTAAAACATGTTTCTGAAAACATTTGAGGAGAGAAGTAGACAACTAAGTAACAGAATCTTGGTTTTAGATAAGTAATTGATCAAAAAAATGAATTGAGTGATAGGAAATTATAACCGTTAAATGAATCCCTAAGTTGAATTATACAGAGCACAAATACAAACTGTTTTGCTTTGACATAAACATGTCTTGAGTGAAGGAATTCATACACAGTGAAACAAACATACACGTGTGTGACTTGCTGGTGGGGAGTGTTTGTAATGCTTTATGTGCTAGAAAGCTAGTTGGTCACTGTGAAATGCCTAACTGGATTAAAATTCACACAAACTGCTAATATGTGCCACACACACACACACACACACACACACACACACACACACACCCACCACCACACACACACACACACACACACACACACACACACACACACACACACACACACACACACACACACACACACACACACAGCCAATGTCTTAGTAACTGCTTGTCAAGCGAGTTCCCGGAAGCCTAACTTGTAGAAAGCAGCTTGTTTATTATCCAACATACAGTGTCAGAAAGGAGCAATGTGCAGCTCACACAACCAGGGCCTGGCCGGATCCAAACTCTCGGTAAACTCTGTTGTTTTTTTGACACAAACATGGGAATGTAAAATTGACTACACTGCAGCTCAACAAAACATCATGTGGGCAAAAGGCAGATCTCCTTGTGCTGATCAAGATCGATTCTCTAAAGCAACACGATGTAAGATAAAAAAAGATTTCCATCGTTGATATGAATTAACTGTACGATGAGAAAACAGAAAATCTAGTTCACCTATAACAATGTCAGCAAAAGTTTTACTTCTGCTTGCATATAAGTAAAACTTGTTTAAAGCACCACGTAGATGGAGCGAAGTTTACCACATCATGTCATGTCATGTCATGTAAATATGCCACAAATCCTCTGATTCCAGCTTCTACAGTGTGTAGATTTTCCGCTGTTTTCTGTTTCATATCACTATAAAATTAATATTTTATGGTTTGGTTGGTTGGCTGGCCAAAATAAGCAATATATTTATGTAACCTTAGGTTCGGGTAGATGTTGATTGGCATTTTTAAATATTTTGTGATTTTTATAGACAAGCCATTGATCAACAGATTTATTTAGAGATCGAAAATTAAAACCATTAAATGAATTGCTTATTTGAATTATACAGAGCACAAATAAAAATTATAAGTAAAATTAGTAAAATAGTAAAAGAATTTTTGACTCAATTCCACACATACCATCCTCCTGTCAGAAATCACTACGGCACCAAATGCAAATAAATGCTGTTTCTGTTTATTAAGCAAAACAGATCAGAAATCATGAATATGATGAAATATAATCCAGTGTGTGTCTTTCTGTTGTCTGGTCTTAATTTATTGGTTATGGCTCTGCATCCTTTGAGTGTGCCAGTAAATGCACAGAACTCTTTCAGGTCTTCTATTGAACAGCATTGACATGTGCAGAGCCCTATTCTTTGTCATGTGCTTGCAGTGTAGTGCTGGTAAGTAGTGCGTATTGATTCGTGTAGAGTTTCAGTGTGGTCTACCTTTTAGCCTTGACGTCCAGTGAGTCTGTGGAGCCTCTGTGTGAGTAGCTCTCTGCGGTCTGCTCTGAGCTCAGCAGAGGCCTGCTGTCATCCTCCATAGTGCTGCTGACTTCCAGCTACAGCCTCTCAACGCTCATCACCTGACTGGAGGGAAACATGTTGTAAAGTGTAATCAGTGACTAACACAGAGTAAGCATAAAGTATAATTTGTGTAGCAAAGTTGTAAAATGCGATCATATGCAGTCGAGATTACACCTCAACCTTTCTCCAGATCTTTCTGTGTTGTTTCAGAGTTCTGAGCGTAAATAACTCCCACATAACCACTGGTTCCTACTTAAAACAGCATGCTATGAAAATGTACAGACTTGAAAACCGGCTAATCTACAACAGAGAATTATTGTGTCTGCTAGATTATCTGTCTCAGCAAGTTTCACATCTTTGGAAGCTGATTTCCACAATCAAAACCAGATTTGGCTACATGAAACTGCTTGCTGGCTCAGAGACAAAAATGAGCTGCCGGGCCCCAACTAACACCCTTCCCTCCAAGGAATATAACAGGGCTCCAAATGTTCCATGTGGAGATCTGATTTAACACAAATTAATTTAATAATATGTACCATGTCATATTAATATCATCTAAAATCATTTAGGTAATAAAACAAGACTTTGACACAGGGCCTCAAGATCAGATAATAAAGCAGGACCCACCCAAAGAGCCTTATCATGTCAGTTAATAATGTGCTTTTAATTTTAGTAAATAGTTTTCAGGTTCATACTTTTCTCTTTGGTTTATACTATAACCCCGATTGCAAAACACAGTTATGAAGTGTAAAAATTGTAAATAAAAACACAATGCAATGATTCGCAAATGGACCTATATTCTATAAAATACAGTCAAAATGCAAGTTATTTAATTTACCAGTTAAATATTAACAGTTAAAAATTTAACAGTTAAACTTTATTGTTTTTGTGCATATATACTCATTCTAAATTTGATGCCTGCAACACGTCCCAAAAAACTTGGGACAAGAGCAACAAAACACTGTGAAAGTTGTGGATGCTAAAAAAACACCTGGAACATTCCACGGGTTAATTGGTAACAGATAAAAGTATCATGATTGGGTATGAAAAGGGCACCCTCCAAATCCTCAGTCGTTCACAAGCAAGGACAGCTCAAGGTTCACCACTTTTTTTTTTTTAAACTGCGTAGACAAATAGTTCAACAGTTTAAGATAAACTGTTTCTCAATGTGGAGCTGCAAAGAATTTCAACATTTCACCATCAACAACACATCTACACCTTCTGCACATAAGGGGAAAGGCTAAAAATACAGTACTTACTGGCCGTGAACTTCAATCTCTTAGATGGATGGACTGACACAAAGTGGAAAAGTGTGTTGTGGTCTGACAAGTCCACATTTCAAGCTGTTTTTGGAAATCAAGGACATTGTGTCCTCTGGACGAAAGAGGAAAAGGACCATCCAGATTGTTACCAGCTCAAAGTTCAAAGCATCTGTGATGGTGTGGAGGTGTGCTAGTGCCCTCAGCATCATGGATAACTTGTATATCTATGAAGGCACCATGAACATTAAAAGATGCACACAGGTTTTGGAGCAACACATGCTGCCATCCAGCCATCATCTTTTTCAGGGGGTCCCTGCTTATTCCAGCAAGAAACTGACATCATCTCGCAAGAATGGGAAAGAATTTTTCTTTTAAAACTTCAACAATTAGTGTCCTTGGTTCCCTAACACATAATTTATCCAATCTATCCAATCCTCATCCAATTTATAATGACTTTATTTTTGCAAAAAAAAAAGTTTTTTTAGTTTGACAATTAAATATCTTGTCTTTGCACTGTATTCAATAAAATATAGGTCAAAAAGTCTGCAGTAGGTTTAAATTAAATGCCAGATACAATGACCTCTAGGGGCATTGACATGATTTCTTTAGGACTTGGAAACTGGGTTTGGACTCAACTACAGATACAGTTTAAAGATCAGCTTCTGAGGTCACAGAAATGGGATTTAAGAGACTTTGATCAAGACAACACAAGTTCAAATATCACCTTAGCCTTAAATTACAGCTAAGCTTTCTTGGTCTGTTGTTTTTGTTTTGTTTTGTTTGTTTGTAGCCCATACAATTAAGAATGGTCACATTTTATAATGTTTTTTTTATTTCAAGTAACATGCAAGTAAAATTTTGTTACATTTGAATTTGTACTTCTCTTTGAGATTAATGTGTTTCTAATTACTACTTAGTGGTTTGAAAGGTAAACAACAAACATCATCCTAAAACCTTTGGGTACTTACTGTAGAGAGAGGTGTAGTAATCATGTTGAAACATTTTTCCCTAACAAAGATCCAATAAAAACATTGTGATATGGAGTAAGTGTGCATGTGTAACTATTCATGAACTATCACTACTGCCAACGTCAGTCACTGATGTCCCAGAATGAACACTGTGTCATACAAATACACATGATGATCAAATGATCATGCCAGGTTCACCAATACTCTAATTTAACCCTCTGAGCCAGGCATCTCTGACACCCATAGCTGTCAAGTCTCCTGCTTTGGCTGGGAAAATACTGTATTAGTAGTATTAGTATTCTCCTGTAAATCTCCCGTATTATCATTTCATAAATTTTTTTAAAAAATCCTCTGCCTCGCCAAACTGAACTCTGTCACTAGCCTCACGAGAGCTGTCACCTGCAGTAGCCTAGGTGGCAGTTGTCACGAGGTTAGTGCCGACAACAAATCCACAATTTAGCGGGAACAACTAAGGAGAGAGACGGATGGATGTGATGAAGGAGAAGGCATTCCTGCCAAAAAAAAAAACCAAAGAATTTGTGTAAATATCTCGAAAAATGGGACAGCAAATTTACTTTCCTAAAGAGGAGCAGGATGGGGCACAGTCATGCATTCTGTAAGATTTTTAACTGCGATTTCAGTGTCTCCCATGGAGGAAGGAATGATGTCAGTCAGCATGAAAAATCCACCAAGCACAAAGTGCTGGCTAAAGAGAATAGAAACATACCCAGACAATGTCAGCATTTGTGACTAGATATACCTCCGAGGCAGACCAGGTCATAAATATGGAGGTTAAAATGGCAATGCTGTGTGCCAAAAACAATGCTGCTTTCACCTTCTGTGACAACTTCAACAAGTGTGTAGCTGAGATTTTCCCGGACTCTGCTATCACACGAAAATACTCAGCGGGAAAAACCAAGGCTACGCAACTCATCAAAGGTAAGTTGAGTCAAATTAAGTTTGAGTATTTTGTATGCGGATGCCTATTTGATAATGTCCTGCATGCATATTGTAGGCTAATCTAACGTAAATTACTAGCCACTTACTCAACAGTTGCCATAGCAGCAGAGCTAGATGACGAGTTGGCCAAAACATGCCGCTCTCAGCCCTTTTCACTGATGTGCCACGAATTGAACAACAGAATAACAGACAAAGAATTTGTTATCCTGACTTTAACTCTGATAATGTGACTGTCATGAAAGGCAGACACAAGTCAGTTATCAGCAGACTGAAGAAGAGCCAGCCCCACGTCCAGGACCCTGGCTGCATCTGCCACCTAGCGCAGCTGGCCACTGGCTGTGGCATCAAAGCGGCCCATGTCCCGGTGGAAGACATCCTGGTGGGGATATACACCCACTTTGATAAAAGGTAAATGCATATAAATTATATAGGCTTGCTATTTATCTAGGCCTGTAGTTGATATTCTTACAAACAAACACACATACATTTCCAATCACTAACAAAATTATTTTCTATCTTTCAGTGCAAAAAGATGTGAAATCTACAAAGAGTTTTTAAATTTCACTGATTCAGACCACCTGAAGCTCCTCAGGTACTGCAGCATCAGATGGCTGAGTCTGTAACCTGCATCCAGAGAGTGTTGAACCAGTGGGATGCACTACAGGTAAGGATAGTAACTCCAGCAGATATATACACAGTTTACTATGCTATGTTTCCATTTTAACCATGAATTGCCACCCTGTGTCCCTATGTATTATAGGCCTACTTTAACAGTCATGAGGAGGTAGAGAGGAGTGCCAAAGTACGTGATCTGGCAAGCCATCTGCGTAATCGAATGGAGAAGACCTACTTCATGTTCCTAAGTGCTGCCCTTAAGCCTTTATCTGAATTTTATATTGCCTTCCAGGTGCGTGTCAATGATATTGAATGAATGAGTGAATAATAGTCAATTATAATTAAATATGATTGTGCTGACTGTAGCATTCTTATTTCACTGTTATTTTGTTGTGACCAATGATATTTTCTGTAGTCAGAGGGAGTACAAATTCACAAACTTGAAGAGGAGATGTGCAGGCTGATTAGGAGGATCCTGGGCTACCTCACACCAGCCAGGGCCAATGTGGGTGTACCTCTCAGGGAGGTGGAGTTTGGAGAAGGACATCAATTGGCTGATAAAGAGCTCTTTATCGGAGCAGACGCAAAGGCATTCATGAAAAGCACAGAGCTCCCTGTGTCAGCCGAGAAGAAAATCTTTCAGTGAGTATATTACCTAGCAGTTATGTAGTTATGATATCATCTTTTGATAGTATGAGAGTATAGGCTGTAGGGTGCCTAAATTGTTGCCACTAATGCATTTTTTTTAATTCTTATTCTGTTGTAGATCTGTGAGAAGATTCTATGAAGCAGTGCTTTGGAAGATGTTCTCCTCCTTTCACCTCGACCATCCACTCCAGAGGGACAGTTCTGGACCCTGCTCCTTGTCTCAACATTACTCCAGGGACAGGTAGATGTTAGAGTCAGTTCCCCATTGATAGAATGAATGAATTAATGAAATATTGCATGGTTTAGACCTGCAATGTCCAGTCAAACACTTGATTTCTTTTACAGTGGAAAGGCTAGGGGCCCTGTTCCCTCAGTTGAGCTTGAGTGAGGATTGGCTGAGAGAGGAACTCATTGACTACCAGGTGAAAGATAGCAGGCAACTCCCCAAAGAAGACAAAATTGACAGATTCTGGGGCCTGGTAGGGAAGGATGTAAGGTTCGGTGAGCTGCCAAGACTAATGAAGGCTTTACTATGCATTCCCCACAACAATGCCAGTTCTGAAAGGGTGTTTAGTATGGTGAGAAAGATTGTTACAGAGAATAGGATGTCATTACACAACAGCACTGTTTTTGCTTTACTGTCATAAAAAAATAAATAAACCTCTCTGGCCCAGCCCACAAATACACTCCTTCCAAAAAAGTGTTAAAGGATGCAAAGTCTGCAACAAATCTGTATAATAGGTTATGAATGAATGACAGAGAGCCACATGAGTGAACATGAGAAATTAAAATATGTCAATTAAATGTAAATGTTTAACTTTAAGACAAGCAAATGTGAAATAAATAGTAAATATGTAATGTGTTGACTTGTATATGAACTGAAAATATGTAAAATAAATAAATGTGCTTCTTATACCCTTTTGTTTTTTCATTTAGGCTGTATTATAACGTAGGAATGTTCACAGCATTTCAATGTCAACAAAGAGGCCTATCAGATTCTGATCACCTAACTGTAGTTAGTAAGTGGTTGGCAAGTGGTTATTTTAGATTTCTTGTACACCTGTCTTAAAATGTAAGGGATACTGGAGCTTGGTTGGGGTGGTGGGACGGCTCGCAGCAGGTGCCGGAAAATTTCTCGTATTTTCAAATCCAAAACTTGACAGGTATGCTGAGACCGTATGTCGGATCATCTTACTTTTTTCGGCAGTGTAAAGCTGCCGGCTGTGCCGTTTACAGAGATGTCTCCGATGTATCTTAGCTCTTTCAGAAGCCTCTCTATTCAGCCATGGAAATCGGGTATTTTTACGGGACGTTGTTCAATAAATCTGTAATGATAGATCCAATAGTTGGTATCTTCCGTCCATATTTTATACATATATCGGCGATAAAAGTATTTCAGCATTGATGCTAAATGCCATATTGGTTTCCCGTAGTTCCTTTGGAGAGAGGTCAGAGGTTTGTTTTGGTCTTGTCGTCCAATCCATGGATGCATTATAGTGAAATCAATCAATCCAATCAGTAGACCGACCAACGCTTTGCTGCTTTGCAGAATGACACAGATAATGGGATACATAAACAACTACAAAACAAAAAAACGATGGGACTTTTTTTTGAAAAATGTGTCCATTTTTTGAACTATAATAGTTATAATGTTTATTTTTTCACTTTCTGATTTCGCAACACTTGAGGTTTTCTACAGCAAAAAAGCTTGTACATACTACTTTTGGGTGATTTCTCGCTAAAGATCTGTACCATTCAATTTACGTCTTGTGTTTTCTTTTGCCTTTATGGTCTTATAGCTATTTGTATATTCAAGTGACATCACTGCAGCCTAAATATTCTGATAGCCCAGGTTGTCCTGGAAAAAAAAGATGTATATATAACTTTATTGTGCATTGAGAGACTGACGTTTTAAGTGCATTATTACACAAAAAGTCCAGGTGAACCAAACTAGGTAAAAACGGCTTAGGACTCAGTTAACAGGCTGACACACTGAAAAACAAAAGGGTTCCTCAACCTGTTAAGTCGTGCCTGTGTGATGGAAAAAGCTGATGAGAGGAGCCACACGTAACATTACTAACCAGAGAAAACATTCTGTTTGTTAACCAAGTTTGGAAACTCTACTCAAATCTTTGACCAACAATCTGTGAGCTTACACAGCAGTCTGGTCAGTCTAGCTTTACGGTGAATTTAGGCAGAACTGTACCATGCACAGATTCCATACTGTGTATCACTCTGTAATAGCAACTGGAAAAACAACATCAGGATCTGTTTGTTTGCCTCATATGACCTCAGTCTCCTGAGCAAGTAAATAAGCTGTTGCTGAAACGGGCAGGTGCTGGAACGCCTCTTCGGCGGCCGAGGTCCAGTGAAACGGGACCTTGGAGGAGGTGAGGGCAGTGAGAGGTGCAGCCACCGCGATGTAACCTCAGGTAAACCTCCTGTAGAAGTTGGTGAACCCCAGAAAACGTTGCAACTGCTTGCGAGAGTCAGGGACTGGCCAGGAGGTAACAGCAGAAACCTTAGCAGGGTCCATCTCCATGCAGTTGTGGCCGATGATGTACCCCAGGAAGGAGAGAGAAGAGGCATGGAACTCGCACGATGAGGGGGAGAGGATAGCGGTTCTTTACCGTGATGTCGTTCAGACCTCTGTAGTCGATGCAGGGCCTCAGAGAACCATCCTTCTTGCCGACGAAGAAGAACCCCGCCCCAGCAGGAGACGAGGAGGGTCGGATGATCCCGGAGGCCAAGGCATCACTGATGTAGGTCTCCATCGCCTCTCTTTCAGGTGCGGACAGGGAGTAGAGGCGACCCTTGGGAGGAGCAGAACCGGGCAGGAGGTCGATGGCGCAGTCGTAGGGCCGATGAGGGGGCAAAGAGGTGGCCCTCATCTTGTTGAACACCTCCCGAAAATCGTGGTAGTCTGAAGGCACCATGGAGAGGTCTGGGGTGGAGCAGGAGCTGGCAGGCGGCGTGGGTGTAACCGTCTGTCGGAGGCAGATCTGTCGACAGGAGGAGCTCCAACCCAGGATAGACCCCGTGGACCAGTCTATATGTGGGTTATGGCGACGAAGCCAGGGGTAACCGAGGATCAGGGGAAGGTTGGGAGACCTTAGGACGTGGAACCTGATGGTTTCTAGGTGCGTGCCAGACAGGAGCATCAAGATGGGTGTGGTTTGATGAGTGACGGCCCCCAGAAGATGACCATCCAGGGCGCTGGCCGGCATAGGACGAGGAAGAGGGACCTGCTCAATCTCCAGCTGACGGGCGAGTTCCTCGTCGATGAAGGTGGCGAGGGTATGATATCCCTCCGCCAACAGGAGCTGGACGTGGAACAGAGGGCAAGGGTTGAGGGCAGAGTTCCGGGATCGGCTCAGCAGGATGCCCCTCTCTACTGCTGAGCCCTCCCTTTTACTGGGCACCTGGAGACGAAATGGCCGGCCTAGCCACAGTAGAGGCAGAGATTCCATCGGCGTCGTCTCTCTCGTTCCTCTGGCGTTAGAGCGGTACGTCCCACCTGCATAGGCTCCGCCCCTCCTTGAGCGGGTTCTGAGGGATGGCCGGGGGCAGCAGGAAACCCATGCTGGCGGACGGAAACCCGATGATCCACTCCCTCTAGGCGCTGCTCTCTCCTCCTCGCCTGGATCCGTCTGTCCAGTCTCGTGGTCAGCCCGATGAGTCCGTCCAGGGAATTAGGGAGGTTGAACGAGACCAGCTCATCCTTGATGTAAGGAGCTAGCCCATTGAGGAAGGCGTCACACTGGGCAGCAGTGTTCCAGTCACTGAGCCGAGCTCGGGTTCTGAAGTCTATGGCGAAGTCAGAAACTGTCCGATTCCCCTGCTTCTGGCTCATGAGTCCCCCTGTGGCGTCGGGGCCCACAGAAACGGGTAGCTCATCTGCGAAAGCCTGGAAGGAGGCACAGGCTGGCATGCCTCTCTCCCACTCCGCCGTTCCCCACAAACGCGCCTTTCCAGTGAGGTGGTTGATGGCGAAGGTGACTCTTGCTCCCTCTGTGGTGAAGGTATGGGGTTGCAGGGCAAACAGGATTGAGCAGTTGGTCAGGAACGGACTGCAGCCCTCAGGATCCCCGGCATAGAGTTCTGGCGCCCCTACCCGGGGCTCGGATGTGGTGCTTAGAGATGGTGCCGGGGTTGGAGCAGGTGGGGCTGGAACTGGGGCAGGAGTGGCATGTTGAGTCAAGGAGGTAGCCATCTGTTGTACCTGGGTGGCTAGCAGGGTTAGCGCTTGTTCCAGAGCCGAAGCTGATTGACGAGCCTCTGCCGCATTGGAGGCGAGCTGAGCCTCGTGCTGCTGGAGCATTCCCTCCACGTGGGCTAGGCGAGACTGAAGAGAGGCGGGTTCTGCTGGGTCCATTTCTGGCCAGATTTTACTGAAACAGGCGGGGTTTGGACCCAAATGCAGTACACTGGCGCTCAGGAACAGTTGGTAATAACTTTTATTTTCCACACAGCAAACAAGGTACGGAGCAGATTGAATGAACACAGAGTAAAGTTCGTTCTTCAGGCTGAAAGCCCTCACACAGTCTCTGGGGCTCAGACGAGGGGAAGAGACATAGCTTACTTCAGCCGATGTCGACGAGGAGGAAGCTCCGTGGCTCGAAGAGCCGGCTGTTCGTGCGGAGGTGCCGACGGGGAGAGAGCAGAGGAATGGTCGGAGGCAGGCGGGGGGGTCGTAGCCAGCTGAGCAGTCCGCGAAGGCAGAAGCACCGATGGGGAACAGGCAGGAGGATAGATGAGGCCAGGCAGAGGAGTCGTTACAGCAGAGCAGTCCGATACCAGAAACACTGAGGCAGAACACGAGGTCAGGGACAAAAGGCAGGTGAGTTTACCGGGAGGCAGACGAGGAGAGCAGGTCGGGGACAGGCAGAGTCGGCTTCGGGAGATCAGACAGGGAATGAACGCTGGAAAGTCTCGCATGACACTGTAGAACAATCTGGCAATGAGTGAGAGTGCTGGAGAGGCTTATATGCAGGGCTGATTGTAATGAGCTGCAGCTGTGAGGTAGGTGAGCAGAGTTGGGCTGATGAGGTGGGCGTGGCTGGCAGGTAGAGTGGAGCAGAGGGAGGGTGAGTGGAAAAATACTGCAGCAGTGTGACAGGAGGGGAATGAGAGACAGGGGCTGTGACAGTTGTACTTGGCAAATGCTTCACAGAAATTTAACAAATTTTGATTAGAATGGTCCTTTAGCCCTAAAAAGGATATATTATATTATTTCATCTCAGTTTGTTTGTTGTTTGTTTGTTTTTTTCTTTTTTTAATTTAATTTATTTATGTGTACTCATTATTTATAGAGGGATATATAGGTCATCAGTACTAACTGAATGTTGCTACATACAATGAAATATCACATTTCAAAAGGTAAAATCTTTTTTTTTTAATATGCTCTTGGCATGTGAAAACCAATGGACATGATCAAACAATATATTAGTGGTCAAGTAGGGTCAGTAAAAATTATGTAATATTATTGTGACCCAACATACGCTATAAATGAATGTATATCAGGGCCTTCCTCTCCCTCCTCTTCTCACTATCTTCTATTACTCCGTGCTGGTTCATATACTGTGCACGTGTGCGTGTATAGGTTTAGATGTTTGCAAGAGTTGATTGTAATGTATCATTTTATTTTATTTTATTTATTGAAAAAGACAAAAATTTTTTTTACAAATTTCAGAATCTAATTATTCGACAAATATCTCAAGGAAAGCAGCTCAGTGTCAAACACAGACACAAACTACAGACTCAGCACCAGATCCTTCAACAGAAACAATGATTTAAAAACAGTATTGTTATTGTACAGGAAGAATAAAGACTTTTTTTTCCTATAACAGTTCTTTTCTGCTGCCTCATGGCACAGGTCTAAGAGGATCATCAATAGAACATTATCAAGCTGGTAGACATTTGTATGTGGCTCTGTGGTACAGACACCCAGGTTAAACCCTCAGCCTGCAGGCGGTTCAGATAAGGACTAAGATGCAGATAAGTAGATTTAACCCATTGAAATCTGCATCAGTTTTTTTGTGCTGAGTTTAGACACCTTTCACAAGCTATTTGACCCTTTGAAACTTGAGTAAATTGGTTTGATTTCTTTTGAAAACATGGGCAGAGAGGCATCATCCAACTTGGCAGGAAATGTCCCACAAGCTACAAGATATAAGTAAAAAAAAAAAACTGCAAGAATTACCTAAAAAAGTTTTAAAAAAAAGAGGGGAGGATTTTTAAAAAATAATTAAAAAATGGAAATAATTTTATATTAAAAATTATGTTATCAGAATGAATCATTTTTTTAAATTAATATTACTTTCAGCACTTTCTCCTAGGCTATTTTCTTGTTTGTTTTTGTTTTTATTCTTTTTTTCATGTAATTTCCTTTTTAATTTTTGACTATTTTTTTCTCATTTTTAGGACTTGTC
Organism: Plectropomus leopardus; assembly: GCF_026936395.1. Lineage (NCBI taxonomy): Eukaryota > Metazoa > Chordata > Actinopteri > Perciformes > Serranidae > Plectropomus > Plectropomus leopardus. Next base: position 1,492,251 of record NC_142195.1, on the reverse strand, counting down.
TTCTTGTGAAAGAAAGTAAACCATTTGCTCTGGTTTCAAAGGGTTAATGGATATATTTGACTGAATAGTTCCTGCTGGAAACATGATTTGCTAGATGTAATAACATTATGCTGACGATACAGTTGGAGATGACTCATGCATAGATGTGACAAACACAATGAGCTTCTCCTCATATCTTCTCTCCCATCAGCCAAACACAGTCACAGCCAGCCTGCAGCTCGTGCCCCAGCACACAGCCTCATACACAGGCGTCAAAGCAGGCGGCACGTGACAACACTAATAAAGTTTTTACTGTTAGTCCCCTGCAAGAAATGCAGCTTTTGGAAAAAATGTCCAAGTTTTAGACTGACTTCGAACCTAGCATCATTTTTAAAGCCACCTCAATAGTGGCATCCTGCTCTTGTGGTCATTTGACATGTCCACAGATGACACTCAGCTCAAATGGAGCTTAAAGCAGGATTTCAGTGGAAGTATTAAGTGCTGAGTCAGCAGGGATTCAGGAAACTTAACCCTCTGAAACATGAGGAAATCTGCCTGATTCCTTTCGAAAACAAACAATGGCAATGAGTAACTTTGCAAGGAATTACCCAAAATTTTGGCAAGATATCATTTAAATGAAAAGAATATTGACTGAAAATTTGCAAAACAAAAAAGACAAATCAGAGACAAAAATAAACAAGGAAATGACATGAAAGGAAGCACTAAAATATTTTTTTCTATAACATAATTTAAAATGCATAATTCTAAAAATTATTAATACAATTTTCTGGATTTTTTTTCTTTTTAATTAATTTCAACTCAAATCAGCTTTACTGGCATCAAAGTTCATGTTACATTGTTGCCAAAGCAAGATAACAGATTATTAAATAAAGAAATACATTACAGAAATACATTTTTGACACATATTATATACACACTGTTATAATTACATAGAAACATCTAGTGTAGATCTGATTTGTCTCAATTTTCTCTCTCTTTTTTTCCATGTCATTTTTCTTGTCACCTTTTACCAATAGCTCGCTGCCTTTTTTCCATGTTTTCAAAATAAAGCTTGATAAGCCATGTTTGTCGGAACGCTACACAAGAAAACGGAGGCCAATCTAGGTTTCAAAGGGTTAATAAGTGTAATGACATTTTCACTGGGTGGCGACTGTCTTTCCTTTGTTACTAGTTTTACCTTCACAAGTTTACCGGATGAACTCAGGTGACAAACACACAGACTGAGTGAGCAGGTGAGAGGACACACGGTGTCTCCTGCTGTCAGTACAGCGCAGCTAGCATTAGAGGAGAAAAGTTGTACTCCCTACCGTAGTGTGCGGTGAGGTTGTCTTCCTCCTGTCCTCAGCTCATCTCAGGTCTGCTGTGTCAGCAAGTGTCCCCGCCAGCAGCTGGACTAACGAGCCCAAAACCACCAAAAACACTGAGGTGTCGACACACAGCGGCGGCTATCAAAACACTGCTCCGAAAATAAAAAGCCTGCAGACCTGACGATAAACTACAGCTGCCTGTTAATGTCTGCAGGCTGAAGGTAGAGCAAGTTGTAAGAGCTCATTAAAAAGAGCTGTCTGTATCTGTCCCCTGGTGAGAGCCGTGCTGTATGTCTGTCCTGTTATCGTTTCTTCTTCCCTTTCTTCTTCGTTGAGTGTTTCCTCTTCTTCTGCGGCTTTGCAAAGAACGCCCCCTGCAGTCAGCAGCGCCCCCTCCTGACTGCACAGGAAGAACATTTCTCAGAAACCTCATTTGCACTCTGCATTTACTTAATCATACCGGGGTTTCGTCGTAATTATTCTAATGTAATAAACAGGGGCGTCACCTGGACTTGAGAACATCCGGGGCTTAGCCAAAATCTCTGTAGAGTTGTGCGGGAGGGATCATCAATTTCAATTTTCAATTTTATTTATAAAGCCTATTATCACAAACCACAATTTGCCTCAGAGGGCTTACAGCATATGGCATTCCTCTGTCTTATGCCCTCTCATCGACTTCAGCCTCCGGAAAAGAGACAAATACGCTCTCTTTAGACAAGTACATAACTTAATCATTGTAAAAATTTAAACATGTCCCTTAAAAATTGCTGTTTAACCTGCTCTCAAGATTACTTGTGGTTTGTGATGTTAAAAATATTTGTAGTCTTCGTAATCATTATTGTTTAGAAACAGAATTCTTTGCCACTATCAATAAAGATTCTTTGACTAGAGCAAAACAGTGAACTGTATTAATGCCAAACGTGATGGAAAGGTACTAAGAGGCTTACATTAACATTAGTATTGTAGCCTACTTAAGTAAAATGTTGAGGTTCAGACCTTTAGTTTACTTTATTATTTCACACTCTGGATTAGAGACAGACCATACAGTGAGACAAGTGTGTGTGTGCAGGACCACTGAGAGGAGATCATCAATACTGAGATCACAGAAGGATTGCTGAACGGGCCCCATGACCATCACTTACAAAAATCCAAAGTCACAAACAAAAAAAAGGTCAACTACAAAGAGACATAAAACCACCACAGAGTCTGTTAGTCTTGCTCCTATGTAGGAGAGGTGGTCGGCCCCTTTACATTTATGTGCCCATGGGGCCAATGTTTCATTATCCTCCCACGACTGATATCACATATTGTATTTTATTTGACTCTTCTATTATATTTTTTGTAAGTTTAAGCCCTTGTAACCCGAGCAAATTGTCTTGATTTCTTTCAAAGACATGGCAAAAGGCAATTAGTAAGTGAAGAAAAAATGACACAAAAATTAGCAAGAAATTTGTAAAGTAAAAAAAAAGAAAAGAAAAGAAATTTAAAAAAAAAGAAAAAGAAAAAGGGAAATAATAAAAAATGACTTGGATAGAATTCTTAAAAATTCTAATAATTTTGAAATATGTTTTAAATATGTAATTAATGAAACATTGAAACCCAAGTTGTTATTTGCCTTTTACCCATGTTTTAGAAAGCAGTCACACCGATCAGCTTAGGGTTTAAGGGTTAAAATACTTGTGAAAGGTGTCTGAAAGCAGCACAAGGAAAGGGATGTCACTTCAGGATTCAACAAGGTAAAATGAAGTTGTATTTATTTATGTATTCTTTGTTTGTTTCACAGAAAACAATATGTATCTGCCTTTCTTTAAAATGTACTCAGTGAACCTTTACATGCTTACAATACTGTTATTATGTAAACTGCAACTGAAGTCTCCACATTCCATTGCACAGGTCAGTTACAGGAGCTGGCTGGGTGGAGATGAACTTCCAGAATAAGCCAAAACTTGTGTCAGGTTCCAGGGAATCTCAGCATTTCTCACATCAAGGTGTATTTTTAATACAGACATATATACAGTTTCTGCATGACATCTCCTTGTACACCTTACCTTTTCTCCCACCTCGTTTCTTTTTAATAACAAGTTCATCTCCTGTTCCATCATTAATTCATCATTAAGAATGTTGCTGCTGAAAGCTTATTACCTGTGTTGTTTTCATGAATTGACAAACCAAAGCTTTTGATTACTATTATTATTATTATGTTTTTCATTTTATTTTATGATTTAGGATGTCACACTTGTACTGTAATACATCAGATTTAGGGTTTGAGATGGGTAAAGGTAATCTAGGGTGTGCTGGGTGGGTATATGGGTCTTGGTTTTGTTATGGTCTGAGAACCGGAGGAAATGGGAGGACCCAGGAGTGAACTCACAGACAGAGTGAAAAGATGAATAATGGGTTTTATGGTCGTAGGTTGGGAGGAATGGGAATGTAGAGAAGGGGGATTCCAGAAGCCGAGCTGGCAGGGAAGGCTGGTGAGGTTGGTGAGGTTAGTAAGACTGGAGGATGGTGGAGTTCAGAGTCGTAGAGGGAAGCAAGTGGCGGAACGCTGAGGCGAGAGGCTGGGCCATGGGGCGCTGGAGCTCACTGGAGAAGGCACTGGAAAAACACACACAGGAAAAGGCAGTCAACATGAAAGTTCTTAGTTCCAGAAGAAACAACACTGTTTGTAAAATGGAGTCACAAAAAGTTAAGCGGCCGAACTAACCACGCGCTAACAGCCAGAGGTGTCTGGGGTCACTGGAGGAAACAGACTTGAGCAGAGATACATGAAAGGCAGGGTGGATAATCATGGAAGCCAGCAGTTTCAACTTGACCACAGTGGGGTTAATGATCTTGGCGATTTTGAATGGCCCCACAAAACGGGAAGAGATCTTACGTGACTCCGTCTGGAAGGGAAGGTCACGAGAGGAGAGCCAAATTCCTTGTCCCACGCGGCAGTCGGGGACTGGAGTGCGATGATGATCAGCCAGCTATTTATTTCTCTCGGTGGAGCGGTTGAGAGCCGCCCGAACCGTTCGCCACACTTCCCCGATCCAACGTAGGTGATTGCCCACTGCTGGAAATGCCACAGCCTCTTCCTGGTCGGGAAACAAAGGGGGTTGGTAGCCAAAACATGCTATAAAGGGGGACATACCCGTGGCTGAGCAGGAAAGAGAGTTGTGGGCGTATTTAATCCACGGAGGGAAGGTGCTCCGGGAAACGGGGTGTTGCGCTGTGACGCAACGCAAGGCCGCCTCCAGATCCTGGTTGGCCCGCTCTGTCTGACCATGGTCCGAAACAATGTCCTCTGGGATGCCATGTAGACTGAAGACATGTTCCATGAGCAGCCCCGCAGTGTCTAAGGCCGAGAGCAACTTCTGCAAGGGAACGTAGTGCACAGATTTTGATAAATGATTAACAATCGTAAGAATCACTGTGTTACTGTCCGAAGGGGGCAGGCCAGTGACAAAATCCACAGCGATGTGCGACCAGGGACAACTGGGGACGGGTAAAGGGTGCAGCAAGCCAGCGAGGTCGATGAGATGCCTTTCCACAGGCGCCATACTCAGCCACCAGAATCGCTGGACCAGGAAGAGGAGGGTTCTGTGGACTCCCCGGTGGCAAGAGAGCTGGGAGGAATGCCTCCACTGGAGGACCTGCGAACAGGCTGACTCCGGGATGAAAAGGCATTTCTGCCCACTGGATCAGGAGGCAGCACCCACAACGCAGGAGGCAGGAATAATAGGGTAAGGATCATCGGTACTGGAGGCAGGAGAATGGAGTCTCGAGAGGGTGCGGGGATGGTAGGAGAGGGTGAAGTGGAATCTAAGAATCCACTGGAATCCAAGAAAAACCAAGCTCCAAATGGCGATGAGCAGGGGCGAATGAGACCTGCGCTCAGGAAATCTTGCAGGTACGCCTCCATAGCCTCCCTCTCAGGGTGAGACAGGTTGTGCAGGCGGCTGATGGGGAGAGGCGCCCCAGGGAGCAGCGGGATGGTGCAGTCATAAGGGCGGTGGGGGGGCAGGGACAGGGCCAAGTCCTTACTGAAGACAGCCGCCAGGTCATGGTACTCGGGCAACACAGAGGACAGATCCGGCGGAGCAGGAGGAGGGGCTGGGTGAGTTCGGGCAGGTGAGGCAGAGAGCAAACAAAGGGAATGACACTGAACACTCCAGCTAGTGATAGTTGAGTTGATCCAGTCTATTTGTGGGTTGTGGGTTTGGAGCCAGGGTAACCCCAGAACCACAGGTGAAAGGGGGGAGGGGATCACAAACAGTTGGATGGTTTCATGATGATTATCGGAGATGTCGAGGGAGAAAGGGGTGGTGCAATGTGTAAAGGAGGCCAGCAATCTGCCGTTGAGAGCAGTCACTCTCTTAGGGGGGTTCAAGGGCCCTGGAAAAACACACAGGAAAAGGCAGTCAACACAGAAGTTCTTAGTTCGAGAAGAAACAACACTGTTTGAAAAAAGGACTCACAAAAAGTGAAGCGGCCGATCTAACCACGAGTTAGGCTGAACAATCTGGCACCGAAATTGAGTGGAGCTGGAGAATATATGCCGGGGTTGATTGCAGATGACATGGAGGTGAGGAAGGGTGCCGTGAGCTGCAACACAGCCACAGAAAAGGGAGACCTGCCACAGCAACACAAAAAACAAAGGCCCAAGAATTCCACCCAAAAACCAAAACCACCACAGGTTTAGCTTAATTTTAATGTGTTTATGTATGTTATGTGTGTATTTTTATGTGTGGACCTGTGTTACTAACTTGTTAGCAACTAATGGGTCTCACAAATAAAAAATAAACTTGTTCTTTGGAGCCTTTTCAGTTCTATAGGCGTTTCTGGCATCTCCCACTGCAAGTGCTGCCTTTATTTAATCAGTCCGTCTTTTAACAAATAATCAATCACACAAATTTACTTATACAATGTAGATCTTAATACTTTATATTACCTTATACTTATATAGATTAAGTAAATGCAGATTTTATGGACAAAAAAAATAACGATATCCAAAAAGACTGACTGACTCAATGGTGGCTCCTGCACACATCAACTGAGAATATCTGTATCAGTGTTGTGTTGCATAGTAAACCATGTGTGTAGATATTTATTGAATCACCAAAGACGGACAGATACACACTTCTTGCTCACTGATTTTATGACTGTAGATGGCTTATTATGAAGAGAAAACATATTCACTAATCGCTTTGTATAAAGACACGGACTACCTCAAGCAGCTCTCCATCTTCTTCACAGCAGACTGTGGCAGAGATGGTCACTTTTTTGTCTTGTTCCATCTTACTGTTCATGGACACAGCTGTTATAAAAAACACTTTATAAAATGTGACTTATGAGAAAGTGGTACCGAGTTGTGTTCCAGATATGATAGGATGTAAAGGCAGAACTGTTTTAGAGCAACTCTGCATCTTGTGATTATTTTAAAAACAACCTTCTGTCAAAGTTTAGAGAGCTCAGATTAGTTCAGATGAGAGATTTTAGGTTAATGTAAGAGCCTGGTTTTGAAATTCATCCAGCATTTTTAGCAATTCTTTAGTTTCTCAGCCATCTAACAAAATATTATTATTAAAATATTATCATTCTATTTATTTAGTTTAGTTTTGTTTTTCAATGTAAAAACATAGTGGCATCATGGCAAAATCCTGACAATTAAAGGGTTAAAATTACGAAAATTAATGAATATTAGATATTTATGATTAGGACTGATGTTGGTTAAAAATTTAACTCAACAAAAGTAGAAATTAATATTAATGTACAATATTTTTTAAGGCTCGATTTTGAAAAGCACATTTTGTGCGCAGAGTAATATGAGTGTGTCTAATAGTAAAGCGGGCCCTAAGGGTTACTATTATTATCATTATTATGATGATGATGATGATGATTATCATAATTATTATTATTATGCATATGTAGGCATATACATGTACGTGATAGAATTATTCTTATTATTAAGTCTTTATTCTATATTTCTCTTATTGACACACCACAAATCTCATGAAAAAACACAAAAAAAGCACCAAAGTGTCAGAGTGTCTCTCAGTGCTTCCTGACTTGTCTAACCTGTCTATGGCTCTCAGCTGCCAGCCCACTGGTTCATACTATTAATTTCCTAAACAGCTGGTCACCATTTACCATTGTTGTCAAATGTTCCTCAAACAGGAGGAAATAGTGCACATGCTGGGGAATACTTCCAGCAGCGGATGAATCCACATTTGGTGCTTTAAGTAGGTCTATAGTTGCTTTGGATGGGATTTGTTGACAAGAAGAAAGACATAAAATCACCTAAGGCATCATTAAAGTGTGATAACACAACTTAACTGAAGATGTTTTCTTTCCTGGAGATTGCCTTAACTTTCGAAGAGACTGATTACATTTTTTATTATATGAACCCTATTTCATGATTTATAATTACATTCTGACACCAACATATTTTTGTTAGTTTTCTATTTAAACCCATGTGTCTTAGCTCCCTTCAATGTATACACACACATATACACTTTGCTAATTTGGTTTCACTTACAACAGCACATTTTCTACTCTCTTTTTGCTTGTACTTCTACTTGCTTTATTTTTATTTATTTTTTTATAGATACATATTTTTTGTTAGCAAATGTCTTAGCCCTTTGTTAAGTTCCATATGCAAATATTGTCCTCTGCTCCTCGTTTCATGTTTGTTTGTATTCCTTTGCTTTTCTAAATTCTAATCAAATCTAAATGACAAAAACCATTCCACCTCATAGTTTGCGCCTCAGCAACAGCAGACTGTTAACAGCCCACACACACAGGCACACAGCAGGCCTCCGGCACTGTCTGGAGTCTTCAAATGGAAAAAAACTGAAGGTATTGATAATCCTGTAAAACATTTAATGAACAACATAAAAAGAAGGATGATCAATACAACCAATAAGCATACACATTTTCTTTTCCCATCCAAATTCTTATCCAGCAACAATTAGCACACAGTTCTCCAAACTCAAACTTTGACCCGTTAAAGTCTATATTGATGTTTGCTGTCCTATAACTCTGCTACATGAAAAAATATTCAAACACATAAACATCTGTAGAATTAAGAGTACAAAATGATGTCTTTAGATTGTCTGTAGATCTTTTAGACCTTTGTCACAAAGGCAGTGTAACTGTAAATAGACATTACATTTTTTTATTTGTTAAAAATAGAACCACTTCATGACTGACTGTGTTACTTTGGGGTACAGTTGCTTTATGTTGTCTTTAGGATACTTTGGCCAATTTGTGATTGAATCATTGTGGCTCATCAGTGCTACAAACAGACTCGTCCTGATCCTGGCTCAGGTTTGTGTGAGAGCTGTGGAGGCTGGTTATGATGACATTTACAGTTAGACTTCACCGTTTGTGATCAGGTAGGATATCTGCAGCCTACTACATGTTCCATTTCTACTCTGTATGTGGAAATTCCCAGCTGACAGAGTGTGATAGCAACCTCTTTGTCCAAGTTTATGCTCCACTTAAACTTTCTTAGTTCAAATGCTCCGTCCCAACAAACACTACATGTAAGTCTGGAGGAAACTCATCAGGGTGAAAGTAACACAGTGTGCTTGAGTTTGTGGAGCCTGCTGACATGTTGTCACATTTCTGTATACACCAGACTTGGGACTAGCCTACTACCTGGAGAGGCTGTTGCATTTTAACAAATAGAAAGTTTCCACATTTCCAACATCTTTGGGAGGCAGCACTATTTGAGAACAGCAGTAGGACATCAATTTCTCTTTTTTGTCTTCTTTTGATAGTTCCTCTTTGCATGCATTCAGCTGGGGTCCATAGAAGCACCTTTATATAATGTAACATAGCACCATTTTTCATATAGTTTTCCTATTATACGGGGACCCAACCATTGGCATGCATACACTCTAAAAACTTTGTTTTCTTGGTTACCGTTTCTTAACGTAGCATCGTTTTAAACATTACAAGGCAAGTAATGAATATTCATACAGTACTTTACATGTAGAAGATGAACTAATACAGTACACATTAAAGAAAGTGCTAGAGTACAAAACGTCCTCGTTTTTTAAGTCTTACTCTACAGAACTATAGGACACACCAATGTATTACATTACATTTATCTAAATACACACCTGTTCACATTTTCATTATTCACTTCAGGTCATTTAAATGATTACCAGACATTTACATCTCTACAGTTCCCACTCCAACACTCTGATGGTGAACAGAAGGCAAAACAAAACAGCGAACCAGAACGTCTTCTTAAGTGTGCGTACATTCACATCACTCTACCTGCACAACCACAGAGATACACATACACTTTGTCCAGGTGAGTCCCACACCTGTGATTTGAATACTCGTCCCCATGAGAACTGTTGGCTTCAGCCTGTGAACTTTTTTCTTTTTAAATCATTTCTTATTTGCTAAAACAAAGCACATGGATTGAAATAAGCAAAGATAGTCGATAGTAAAGGTGCTTTAAGGCGTCAGGGTTGGAAACATTAGATCTTTGTCAACAATCCAGATCTGCGTTCATCAAGTTGTTTGTCAAAGTCCAACATCCTGTAGCCCTCCTCCTGCAGCTCTCTCCTCACTGTCCACTAAAAATCTCATACGACTGACAGGACCATACCTGCACTTTGTATATATGGTCCTGAACACCTCAGAATCAAAATTTGTCCTCTTCAAACCCTCTATCAAACACTCCTGAGTGACAGCGGAGAGCAGCTGTGGTCAGAATATGGCTGAATGCTCTGCTTCCTGCTTTGTCTTATGTAGTGGTCTTCCTAAACTCCAGGACAAATTAGCAGGCTGAATAAACTGTATTGTCAATAGGGATGCAGATGATCTGACAGAACAATCTGAAATTTAGATTAAATCTAGTTGAAGTTAAACAACCAGAAAGCTTTTTTTTTCCACCAATGAGTCCACTGATCTCACCACCATTAAACTCAAGCTGACCACATGTGCTGCCCTCTGTCACTGAGGAATATACAGCCATCTCGAAAGTATACAGAAAGTGAGGGGACTGGATACTCAAATTCAAAATACACACTCTTTACATTACTGTTCAAATTCGGTAGTTTCCATTCATGTCAGTATGCCATGTAAATAAACGCTAACGCTTTTTTTTTACAGGTCCATCATTTCTGCATATTTAAATGAAGGACTTTCCTGGAGAGAACTGTCTAATTTTATACTAATTATGAGGAATGTGTTATAATCTGGAGAGCCTAAACCACTTTAGACTCCAGATTCCCAGTTACACCGGGAAACTGTGTGCACACAGCTAAGAAGGTAAGAACGGCATGAGAAACTGGAAGCAGAAAAGCCCTGTTTCCACTCAAAACTTCCACTATTGTACCTTTAGAACCAAAAGTAACCCCCAAGGACATGTACCTAGACCATTGATCCATCCCTTAATTTTGTACTTAAAGTTGACTAATGTATGAAAAACTTGTCACGGTATAAACACTGATTACATAAGCTTCAAAAGCAGCCGAAACTCACTGGTCTGCAAGAGTCTATGGAGCAATCAATGGACTGCAGTTTTTCTAGCTCCACTATTTAGAATCAGATCTGTTCGAGGTACTTCAAGAGAGGGGTGACGAAAATGGGGACGATATTGAACAGTTCTTTTGTTACCATCCACAACTTTTCCCAATGGAAACAGAAAAATAATCTCTCTAATGTGTACCAAACTGAGCTAAAATGAAATGAACTGAACTGGACAGCTTGATAGAAACAAGGCTTAAGTCAGTCTGTTAATTGTGACACGTGGGATGCTGTACCAGGATCGGTTTGTACAAATATTTGGACTGGTTTGATTTAGGTAAGTGTGAGTTTGTTTAATTGATGTAATACAGAGCTTAGGGAAGTATCCCTCCATGACAGTTTCAGTCTGTGCAGCTGATTGCAAACAGTCTTTGCTGTTCTTAATGCAATCTTTTAAGTGCGAGAATTTTACAAATTCACTGGATCCTTTTTCATATCATCCATGTTATCTTTTTGTTTGTCTTTGGGTCAACTGTTGAGCTTCACTGTCAAAAACAACAGAAATCAATCAGTCTGATGATATGCTTTAGTTCTGCAGAGATAAGAAGGAGCGAATTGTTGATGATGGAATAAAAAGCACCAGTATGCCTTTCTATGCCTATGCCTTCTGCCTTTCAAAAAGCATAACAAATATGATTCAATACCCACTTTTTGTAATGCAGATGAGAGACTAACATTGTTATAAATACAGACAAAGTATTGCACCTCTCTTTATCTTTCTATCTATTTATTAGGATTTTGAATGAAGAAAAGTAAGGGTTAATTTCTAATTCTATTCGGTTAGAATCTGTATTTTAAGAATCTTTTTGGCTCTGTAGTATGACATCATTTCCCAACAATAAGGAAACTTTCTGATGAGGGTCCCACCACTGGCACAGTAGTAATTCTACAGATCAGATTGGAGCACACAGTACGAAATGGGAAAAAAGTCATGTTTTAGAGCTTTAGAGATCATTTTCCTCCTCATCCTGAACTCATCATCTTGGTATCATGAAATGTTGTGAAAGAAGCACAAAGTCCTGACATGAAACATCTGCTAACACCACTATAAACAGAATAATCAGAATAATAGAATTTGCAGAGGAGCATTGACTAGTGATGTCACAATCCCATCTCAAAGATCAATATCGGAGTCAATCAAGGCATATTTTTGACTGATTGGAACGGGCTATAACTGAGACGTTCTTAATGAGTTTCATTTTGTTTCTGTTGAATTTGAATGAAAGTGTGTTTTATGGTGCGTTAACGAGACAATTACGCCTCATCAGTCTTCTGTGAACAAGAGAAAGTTGAATTCAAAAGGTGTACAGTTGTATTTATAGTTGTATATATAGTTGTATTTCTCTGTTTTATATGAAAAATATCTGTAGGACTGTTGCTTTTCATATTTTTTAGGTTTGTGTTTTGTATTTATTGGTCTGAAAAGCTCGAATTAAGTAACACATTTGCGTCAGGGAGGAGTTGAGGTTAGAATACCTGAGCTAAAGGCATGAAAAACTAGAAACCGCCCAAGCCTAACTGCAAGTAACATGTGTCAAGTTTTTAAGATTTTAAAACACACTTAATTTTGAAGTACAGTTAATTTCCTACACAGAGCTTTTATTTTTGAAGTGCCGTTTCTGCTTAGTCTTGCACTATGATTTATTTCTTTGTGTTCTAAGCCAACATATTGCTCGCATTTTGTCAAATAAAAATTGAATATGTGGTTATTTGTCTGATGTTAGGACCTTGGACTGATGACGAAAGAGAAATCTGGACCCCATAACTGGACCTGTTGGGAACCACTAAGATGGTTGGGTGTTTTGTTAATATGCTCAGCGCAGCTCATTTATGTTCACCATTCAGCAACAAAAGCCTGGTTTCCTGACAGCAGGATCGATCAGAAGGACAGTGTATCTTATCAGTGTCCCCTGGTGGAGAACAAGACAGAGATGTTTCCCTTATGAACTGAATTTTAAGTCCAAGATCATAATTACACATTAAACTTTTAAAATTTTTAGAACCTGTCAATAAAAAGTGACAGCCATAGTTGACGCTGCTGGCAAACAGTGCCGTTCATGCTAGAGTAGTTTTACATTGTTCATGTCAAATCTGCAATTCAAATTTTGTACTCATTTCACAAAAAATCAGTGGGACTTTAGTGTCTCAGGACATCTGACAATGATTATTTAATATGGCGTTTGCATTAATATGCTCAAGATGCTCCACTCCAGACTGTCATCTCCATGAGGAGCTGTGGAAAATGGGCACAAAGCATGATGGGAGTTGTGTTTAACTGCAGCTCATCAGATTTTCTAAGCAGGGATCCATGATTGTCACTTTACACTGAAGGCATGGATAGAGATGGTCCCTCTACGTCAACTGATTGCAAAGCAGCAGAATGAAAGTGCAGCTTTTATTTTTAAAGTGCTTTTGGGAGTGATATTTGGAATACAAAAGACAGATGACATTATACCTTTCAAGGAATTCACATTCCAGGAGAACAAATATCACGTCTTTATCTTAATATGTTGGCTCAGGCAGGATTTCATCTTTGAGAAAATTTGCCGATGGAGCCAAATTCACTGGCTATCACTGCTGACTCAAATCAATGTAAAGGACTGAATATATACTCTAATTCTGCTTCATTTCTAAAATAAATTGTGCTTTGCATTATACTTCCTACACTGCTTTATAGAACTTTGCCATTCATATGAAAATAAAACACCTCACTGAAGAATCATTAAAGTTCATGCCTGACTACAGACAGTACAACAAACACGCCAAACCCAACTAGTCCTGTGCTTTTCATGCACCTAAAGGCATCACAAGCATCGGCTGCCACCAGTACAAATACTTCAACACGCATTTTTCTGAACAGTTTTTGCTTTTTTTCCCTCATACACCAATACCTGTCATTCCATTATATCTCTACTCCAGTAAAGGTGGAGCTGAGATAATCAACGCTGCAGAGTTCCTCTGAGACAAAGAGCCGATTCAGACACCTCTGGAGGTTTGAAATGTTCATGTTTGACTAGAGATATGGACGAGTCAATAAATAATTTATCATAAGCTTTTTAACTTAATTTGCACACTGCCTTGCAATAGTTAGTTGTCTTAATATCAGTTGTAGTGTCTGAATAGAGTCTGAATAAGTCACCTACAAGAAGACTCAGAGTCTCAGTGCTGCAGCTCACTACTGTCCAGTAATAATGTGAGCACAAGATGGCACAGTCTAAAATAATACAATCTATAAGCTACAGCAGGACTATCTTCTTTACCAGGACGCCTAAGTGAACAGTAGGCAGATCTGCATTACAGATTTATTTTTTGAGATGTTAATAAAGCACAGTTGAGAGATGACTGCGTTTCCACTGAGTGATATTCTGCGACTTCTCCTCTGATAACATCCAAGAGGCATGGTCATGGATGTTCAAAACATTAGCAGCTTTATTTCTATTGCAGCCACCACACTAGCCATCATTATTTCCAATCCAAGGCCACATAGGAGTGTTATGGAGCCATAATCGAATGCTTTGGAAATGTACATTATATTCACTAAACATGTGAGGCAGGTTTAGTCCAGGTAATTTTATCCTCTGCTATTTTATAACCCCGACCATAGTTAGAGACTGGCCTCATTAAAGTATTTTTAAATAATTTCTCAGTTCTATATTTTTTGTTATGAAGGGTTTCATTTTGACATCAGAAGAAAGTTGTGAGTTCTTGACTTGAGTTGTGATCTTACAGAAGACCTTGGATGAACTTGCAGTGACTCCAGGGTTTGGAGTCAGCGGAGTGTAATAACTGTAGTATGGTGGTGAAGTCAAAGTCTGAATGAGGCTCTTTGTCATCAGTAAGCAGCTTTTCTTTCATGCAGCTCACATACAGTATAAACAGAGCTCAATGTACAGCAGACTGCCATTCAGGCTCTAATAAAGAAGCAGCACTTCATGGATATTTTAGAGACACACAGCCACAAAAACACAGATTCAAGACATGGACAGTTTAAGACAGCTTCATCACGTCCTCATCAGGGAAAAGTAAAATACAGGGTTCTGCAGAAACGAGCACATCGGTGTGTGTGAAGGCCTGTTTGAGCATGATGTTGAGCCCTTTCTGTGCTACACCTCATGTCTCTACCCGCTGGACCAACGAGTACTGTCCTAAATGGTACATCAACTACTTTATAAGACAAACAGAAAATGTCTCAACACATTTCCATAGCACCACATATTGAAAAATCTAATAAATGAGTTTTACACACATTAAGCAGTCAGTTTAAGAGTTACTGATCTAATGTATGACATAAAGAAAGAACTCAGTTTGACGCCTGCTGACAAATTATCAGTGAGTAATATCCTAAGGGGCATGTAGTTTAATATTATAAAATATAATTCTCAATGTTTCAAGTATCTACAGCGGTTTTAAAGGCATCACGATACACCTGGCACCGGGACTGTATACATCAGCCCAGGGGTCTGACCCCAAGGGGGGGGGGCAAGATAAATCCCAAGACTCAAAAGATGATTAACAGGATAGAAAAGCAAAAATATATATTCCTCTTGCTCTATTTTGCTCTTTTTACTGGAGATACTGCCTCTTTATGCTGCCAGAAACATCTCCAAATAACTAAATCTGAGAAGGAAGTTCTCTTTATGAACACTTCCTAACTTGTGTGGGAGGAAGAAATGATAGTTGTTAAAAAGTGCCAAAAAATAGTGCACAAATGGAAAGCTACAACCATGTCCCTCCTCAGAACCACTTTAGGTCTGCTTCTTTTTCCTTGTGTGACAGTGACAGTTGTGTTGGAGCTGCATGTTTCTGTCTGAGATAGGCTTGGGCGGTAACATGGTATCACAGTATATCAGGGTATTCAGAAATCCTGCAGGTATGTTTTTCAATGCCGTCATGAATACACGTGCTCCTCTTTCTATTTAACTAATTGTATGTAGTACACAGCACGCACCCCCAGAGCTCAGTCTCCGGTCTCTTATTCGTGGAACAGGTAGCTGAGCTGAAAGACACAGCGACACATAGAGGTGGAGGGTAAAGTTACAGGACTGTAAACAGCCAGCGGCCAGCAGGCAGAGAGAGAGCATGGAGAATAATGGCATGTTTGTTTTAATCTAACTCAGCTCTGAATGGACAGGCTCTGTCGTATCTGTCGTAGCTCATAGTTCCTTAGCAACCCTCAAGAGCTGTGCGCTCTGAAAATGCAGGGCCACTTGTTCCCCAAGTCTTCAAATGTAGGATGGGAGCCAGAGCCTTCAGTTACCACGCTCCTCCTTATGGAACCATTTTCAAGTTTCAGTCAGGGAGGCAGACACCGTCTCCACTTTTAAGGGTAGACTTAAGACCTTCCTCTTTGATAAAGTCTATAATTAGGGCTGGCTCAGGTTGCCTGGACCAGCCCCTAGTTAGGCTGGCATAGGTTTAATCTGTCAGGGGACTTTCTAGGTTACACTGAGCTCCTTTTTCCTTCTCTTGCTCCCTCCATCTGCAATCATTCTTGTCTTTTTACTGCATTACACTAACTCAGTTGCTCCTCTGGAGCATTCGTGCTCCCTTGTTTCGTAGCTTTCACGGATCTTGGCTGCAATCTTGGCTGTGCCTGGATCATGGTGATGGCTGTGCTGATGCCGTGACCCTGCCTTTGGCCATGCTTTTGCTCTGGCTGCACTGATGCTGTACTGATGTACTGATCGTCCTGATCGTGGTCTTGGTTGTGCTGTTGCTGTGATCCTGCTCGACGCGACCTTCTACTGCCATTATTATGAGTCATGCCTCCATTATTAATATACGCATGGGACTCTTATCAACACCTGCGATATATGCACGTAACATCACATGCTTTCATAGAGTGCATGTAGTAATTTTACATCTATCACTATTGTTATTTGATGTGCTATTGTTACCATTATTATAGTTTAATTGTTATTTACGATATCTATTGCACGTCTTGAAGAGGGATCCCTTCTCAGTCACTCTTCCTGTGGTTTCTACCATTTTTTCCCCTATTATAGTTTTTTTGGAGGGGGGAGGGGGGGTTCCTTTTGACAATGTGAGGGTTCAAGGTCAGAGGGATGTTGTCTGCTGTAAAGCCCTCTGAGGCAAACTGTGTTTTGTGAAAATGCTTCCAGACAAGCAGTCTTTTTTTCTGTGAAGTGTACTTGTGGGGATCTGGTCCCCAGATTTTGCTGCAGAGTAAGTGCTCTTGACTCTCACCCTATTCTTTGGTACTGTGAGTTGCAGACATACTGCAGTAGCACAGAGGAGAAGAGAGGAGAGGCTTTCTGCATTGAATTGGTGAATTTACAGCTCACAGCAACACAACAGTCTCAATCTTTTGTTTGAAATCATTTTAGCAAAAAATGTTGCTGCAGATTAAAACCGTTAGCTGCCGCTGTCGCACTGGATGTCCTGCCGAGCCCAATTCAAACTTTAAAACTTTGTATGGAAAACAAAACGATTTGTTGAATATTCGTATTGAACAGCCAAATCCGATTCCACTGGTTTAATTCTGAGTTGGGCACAGCCCTAGTTCTATGATGAGTCAACAAGGGAATTAAGCCTCATCAGTCTTCCAACACAGAGAAAGTTGAATTCAAAAGGTGTTCAGTTGTGTTTCGCTGTTTAATTAGGAAAATCAGTGTGAGAATCTTACTTCTCCTAATATTATATGGGTTTTTATTTTGTATTTAATAGTCCAAAAAATTCACACTTTTACCGTCATATACCGTATACCCTGGTGAAATTTCATGCAGGTATGAAAGTATAAAATATTACATACCGCCCAAGCCTAGTCTGACATTGACTGAAGAGAACAGACACACCTCCATCTGTCAGCATACTGGCATTGCTGCTGCCCGGGGCATCATTTACACCTAAGGTTACACCAAAGGTCTGTTTTCTTTCATGATTGTGTAAAGCACTTTAAGTACTTTAAGACAAGCTGCATATGATCACCTCTGAGCGCTCAGCAGAACACATGTACAATACCTTTCCTTCAGCTAAAACAAAGGGTGAAAATGTGAGCTGTTAGGCGATAAATGTCATGTTGTAGAAATAATGTAACAGCTACACACTTTCTCCTTAGAATAATGAGATCCGCATATGTGTTTCCAGACAACAGTCACTGTCTGTCTTCTTTTCCCTTCCTGAACGTGTTTCTGGATGATGGGAAGAGACATCTTTTCGAACATATATTCATACAGAGAACTATTCTGGCAGCAAATGTTACTTGTCAATTATTTTCGAGTGTTTGTTCAAAGCAAGGAACAGATTAAAGATTAGTATAAGAACGTGACTCAGCTCAAGGAAACCAAACTAAATATGACAAACACACTGCTGTTTGTGGACTAAGTGCTTGTGTTGGATAATTTCATTTTAAGAGATGTATTGCACTAACTCAGAAATGTTTTGATTCATTTTTTTCTCCTTTGCAAACTTTGTTCACCACTGTAAACTGTTTGCTGCTTTCCCACTGACAATAGCTCTACCACAGAACAGCCCAGGGGGCTGTGTTAGTGTGATGTCACAGGGACCAAAGACAAAATGCACACAGCAGGTCCAGTCTACAGGCTTATCCCGCCCAGCACAGAGCACTGTCTGTCCTCTGAGGCCGGACTCTACCACAATTTCATTTCTCCCCTCGTCTCCATACCGCCGAGCTAAGCAGCGAATCAGCACAATGCTACATCTTACACACTGCAGGGTATTCTACCTGGTCTGCTCACTCACACACACTTGATTTGCACTGCAGGGAAGATGTGTCATTGACATGAATGGGGAACCCTGCATTCATTTTTGCCACAGAGTTATTGTTGATGTGAAAGCCTGACTTCTACATGACAACATCAACTGTGTTTGTGTTTGTGTGTGTGTGTGTGTGTGTGTGTGTGTGTGTGTGTTGCAGTATTATTCAAAATGTGGCAACCATTTTATGTTAAAAGACAAACTTCCAGTTTAGGAAATAGCCATAGTCTGAGACCACTGCAGGGCAACACACACCGGTGTGTGATGCAGTCAGTGTGTGTTGCACTTACAGTGAGTTCCTGTTTAGGGTTTCATGGCCAACAGGGCCCCCCCAGCTGGCCATTTCCGCATGTGAGGTCTTCTGTTATTTTATAGTTGCAATATAAATGTAAATATTAAAACGTTCACTCTTTTTTTGCACAATCTATACTGAACACATATTAAGTTAATTCATTGTATATAAGTTACATTTTTCTACTTTCAGTTATCAGTTTACAGTTTTTCTGCATATCATAACACTGATTACCAATAAGCTTTGGGGGCTAAATATTAAAGTGGTTT
Organism: Plectropomus leopardus; assembly: GCF_026936395.1. Classification (NCBI taxonomy): domain Eukaryota; kingdom Metazoa; phylum Chordata; class Actinopteri; order Perciformes; family Serranidae; genus Plectropomus; species Plectropomus leopardus. The sequence goes on along the minus strand of NC_142195.1, from coordinate 1,473,109 downwards.
AACAGGTACCACAGTTGCATGTCACTGAGGGACTGTTCATTATTTATATGTGGGAGGAGGTGGTGCAAAAAGGGGGAGGTATGCCAAATATCTAAGCGCTGGGGAGGGACTAATGTTTTTTTTATTTTGGCTTGGGGACATACAAACTTAAATGGGTTGTATATTTTATTTATTTTACAGAGAATTTTAAAGAAAACATGGTGGATTTGGAAGGCCTGTTTTCTTTAAAAGTCACCCAAATCAAACCATTTACCCTGACCAGTAACTGTAAAAATAAATAAATAAGTAAATAAAATATTGCTGGGTTTTCAAATTTCCTACAGTCCTTGGACATATCATTCCTGATTACATCTGTTAAAAAGAAGAAAAAAAGTTAAGCCTAAAAGTTGTAATATTTCATCAAAATCACGTTTCACTTAAAGACTAGAGTAAGAACCTGAGGCTTTTTTCCATGATTTCACCCTAAACTTTTAACTTTCAAACTTCAAAGGGATTAAAAATCTAATAACTCATTTACAGTGGAGGGAGGGTACATATAAATAAATATTAAAATATTTGTAGCTTCGGGAGAGGTCAAACAAAAAAAAAAAACCAAAGTGACACCCCAGCCGCTACCCTCCTCTTATAAGTAAAGAACAGTCCCTTATATCTAAACCATGCTGTAATTAACAGCAAAGTCTTTAATTTAAATGGGGGGGGTTATTATACAATTCTGCCCCGTGGCCCCAAATAGTCTTGGGCTGCCCCTGGCTGAGGGACTAAAGTGCATGAAACAGCACTGAGAAATGAAGCCACTGTAAAACGAATAGTTGACATTTGTCAGTGAATGAATGGATGATTGAATGAATGAATGACTTCTTGGCAGATAATAATTTGTAGTTGACCAGCCCTTGGTAGATGAGCCAAAGAGTTACCGTGGGACACTGCATCCTGTCGTGGGTTATTTGGGGACACATACAGTATCATGGAGAGTATTTAAGGGTACTGTCACGTGTGAATATTTCATGAACAGAATCCCTAGAATACATGCAAATGCACATACAGCCACCTGCCAAGGTCAGTCCTCGTGCTCCTCACTGTCCTGCCGGGGATCTATCCTCTTCTCTTTGTGACACGAGAAAATTCGCCGCATCTCCTCTTCGTACCTGATGAAATTCTCCCCAAATCTCGCCCAGGCTTTCAGCGGAACGGTGATGGTGTTCCTGTACGGCTGCCGCACCTCGCTTATTTTTAAAAAGATACCGTACCGGTTCGAGCCGACGTCAAAGTAAAACCTCTTGTTGTCTACCCTAAAGGACGCAGCCTCTGGAAGCTCAGGGTTGTCGTCGTGGTTCCTCGTCCCGGTTCGGCCGCGGTCGTCGCTCTCGTCGTCGCCGTAGTCTTCGATGAGCTGTGACAGCGCGTCTCGGAACTCGATGAGCCCCTGCGCGGGCAGCACGATGGTCTGCTCGATGCCCTGGCCGTAGTAGCCCATGGTGCCGTGTCCTTTGCTCACAGTCTGCCGGATGCGCAGGAAGCGACCTCTCTGGTTCTCCTTCAGGTCCAGGAAGTACTTTCTGTTGTCTCTCTCGATGAATTCGCTCTTGAGGACCCGGTGGGCATGGTCGTCGGACGCCGCAGAGCCGGTGGGAGACAGCGCCGCGTGCTGCTCCTGCAATCTCCTGCGGGAGTCGTGCGCGCGGCCCTGCTGCCCGTTATTACTGTGCTCCTCGAGCTGCGGAGGCGCGAGGCCCCCCCGCAGTCCGATCCGGGCGTAATAATCTATGAAGTCTCCCAAGCAGTAGCGCAGCGCGGGAGCCATGGACATCGACAGCGTCAGCTTGCTCTTCCTGATGTTATCGTGGCGGCCTCTGCCGATCCACACCTCGGCGATTTTCAGGAAGCGTCCGCGGACACTCTGCTTCACATCCAGGTAGAAGCGTTTCTTCTGGATGTCGACGCGTTTGGAAGCTAACTCCTGGATGTCATTGCCCTGCTGCTGGGTGCCGGTCTGGACATATTGCTGGGGATATGTGGGTCTCGGTAAAGAATCTGATGCAATCTTACCCCTGCCTCTTTCCATCCCTCTGCAACATCCATCAGCCATCATGATTTATATTCCTCCACTAGACAGCACAGGACAAAGCGATTCCCCCATCCATCCCACTGGACGACTAACAGACGAAGGAAGCAGCCTGATTCATTCAGCGGGCTACACACAAGTTAGCGAGATGCCTCGAATGACCTAAAAATGGCAGCTAGTTTGGATTCACCAGCTGATGGGGTTTTTGTGTCCCGAATAAAGGTCAAGCTCCACTATTTAGCCGTTTCCTCTGCAAACTTCCATGCCATTTTCCATCACCTACTTGCCTCACAGCTACCCCTTTTACCGAGGGAGCCAGGGAAGCAGCCAACCTGAAATGGGAGGAGGCGTCCAATACTACATGAACCCGATGAACCCATCCACCCCCCTCCCCGTCCTGAGAATACCTCAGTTAAAGAGACACGATTTACACAGTGGCTGCTCACACTCCATACACACTCATTCGGCTGCATCCAGCTCAGCCGCACTCTTTCTACACCCCGAGATGATGCCTCAAATCAAATCACACATCACTCTCACTGAATATGAGTCCACTCTTACAGATATTTAGGAATGGTTAACATCGAAATGTTCCTATGCTTAGTGTGTAGTAATTTCATGGTGGCCCTGAGGGTCAAAACACTATAGTGATTCATAAAACACTACAAAACACTCCAACTTTTGCCAAAACAAAACAATGTTTCACAAAATTAAACATTTTCCTAAACACTACAACATTTTAGAAAACACTATAATATATCCAAAAACAAAACATTTCCTAAAATCAAAAAGCATTTCCCAAAACAATACAAAATTTAGGAAAACACAATATTTTTCAAAATAAAACATTTTCCAGAAAAAAACATTTCCCTAAATGAAACATTTCCCAAAACACTACAACATTTCAGAAAACACAATAACATTTCCCTAAATGAAACATTTCCCAAAACACTACAGTGAGAAATGTTGTAGTGTTTTGCTAAATGTTATTTTCAGCTCACTTGCAGTCAGAGCCTTTATTTCTTTTGTTTTTATTTTCTTGTGTATTTAACACAATCAATGCACACTACATGCATATTGTAGCAGTTACAGCTGAATGCTTATTCTATTCTGTGGTCCCTGGGTGGAGGCCAAGCTGCTGCTGACTCAAGACTCATGTAAAATGAAAAGATATTCAGTGTGTAAGAACTGTAAATCACAAGTTTCATCATGATATATATCAGTTCTTTCCACAACAGTATGATAAGCTATTTGCTGGTATTACAAAGTCTGCCACAATATTTCAATATGATTCAATTCAGTAGCCTGTGATCAGTATGAGACTATATCAGTAAATATTCTTACTGTCTTTATCTTGGCTGCTTGTCATTATCTGCCTGCTGCCAGCTGCTGGCACTGTTTGAATGTTTAGGAAGGAGGTGCGGTTAGACCATAAACTGTAGAAATATTTGACGTAGCCATCATAATGGCACCCACTGGTTTGTAGAATTCTGTTTTGAAGCCTCAAGTTTTGGCATAGAGTGGTGAAATAATGACTCCTAAAATGTGGAAGTCTGTTAGCCTTTTTGCACTTCCGGTTCCCTCGTCTATGAGTTTTAATTTGTTTTCGGTAAAATGCCCTAAATAAGGTCTGTGGTTAACACAGGCTAAAGATATGACGTTTTGTTCTGCAACATAAATTACACTTAAACCCGATTTTTGAACTTTTAAGGTTTTTCTCGTCTTAAAAAAGGCGGTTGCTAATTGTGGCTAAATGTGACTACAGTGTTTGTCGGGGCCGTTAGACATCATCACAGTGGACATAAAAACTCATTAAACCCACTTGTCCGCCTTTACAGCTTTACAGTCACATTCTAACTTGTACATTTATCTGTTCATAATATTTTTCGATCATGTTTTAACATGTTTTTTCAGTGTTTGTAGTGGCAACGTTTAATACAGGAGACTGTGATGTAGTTCTTGTATAGCCTAACAATAGCTTTTTACTGTTGGCGATTTCATTTATGCTTCAAAACACACAAAAGTGGTGTTCATCTGTGAAGATTATCAGGCTGAACAAAACGTGTAAGTCTCATAAACTTGTGTTCGTCAGAGAGCTTATTTTTGGCGATAATCCAAAATCCCACAAGGTTTTTGACAAGGGAACCAGTGCGATGCTAACTTCCTGGTTGGCCTACAAAAATATGTCATCCCTTCACCACTCTACTGAAGTCATCACCATAATTGGAGACAGGAGTGACAATATTTGGATGAGAGGGTGGAGCTGTGGAGGAGCGAGGGGTGGAGCTGAAGCACTGTGGCAGGCCTCACAGACAGCCTGTCATTCAAGTAGCCCCGCCCCCAAATATGCATAACTTTGGGTCAAAATGTCAAAAGGTGAGTTATAAGAAAGTGAACCTCTGCCCAGTTGTCATGAATGTTGAAATTACTGAGGCACCTTCACAGGTATATAAACACTTGAATCCTGAGCAAAATAGTCTGCTTTCTTTTGAAAACATGGCAAAAAAATGTCCTGCAAACTGCAAGAAATAAGATGATTTGGGGGGGGTTGGAGTTAAAAGTTAAAAATGTCGGAAAAACTATATTGATAATTATCGTAATTATATATTTTAAGATTATTTTACAGAAATATTGTTATCTAAAAAATTTTAAAGCACTGTTCTTTAAGGGTTCTTTGTTGCTTTTTTGCTTTTTTGTTTCCTAATTTTTAATGTCTTTTTTGTGTCGTTTCTTCTAAAGTTTCTATTTGCCTTTTCCTCATGTTTTTGAAAGACATCAAGCCAATTTGCACAGGTTTGGTAAGAAATGTCACGGAAATTGCAAGAAATTAGTAAAGGTTGACAAAAAAAATGACCTGAAAAAGTGAGAAAATTAACAAAACAAAACTAGGGGGGAAATGAGAACAGTATTTATGATTAATATAATTATGGTTTTTTTTTTGTTTTTTTTAACAATTTATGTTTTGCGAGTTTCCTGGTAATTTTCTTGTAGCTTTACTAATTTCTTGTCAACATTTTGAGTATTTTTTTTGTAAAGTTCCATAAAACCCTCTCCTTATGTTCTTGAAAGGAATCGGGTCAATTTGCTCAGGTTTTAACGGGTGAGCCATACGTCAAAATGTTGACATTTATTTCATTTTCATGGACTCTTTGTTTTTCTAGCAGAGACAGCTTTCCACATCCTTTGGTGGAAAAACTTATCAAACCATGATACAAGTCTGAAGCATAATAATGGCAGCAAACAGCAACACATTAGTTAAAACATTTATTTCTTATTTTATAATGATCATCATTGACTGCGTTCCAGAAAAGAGCAACCCTTAACCTTTTGGCTGTAGTTGAAATGCTTGACATCTTCAGCAGTTCATGTTGAAAAAGTGCTTTAAAAAAATTCAGCAACACAAGATTCAGTCTGCAGTTTTACATGTTTTTCATTTAGCATGACAGTAACTTTAATCCCACAGAGGCTTTCAACTCTAATCTTTGTAGGTGAGCTGAATTTAGGCCTCCAGGTGTTTTTTTTAATGAAATGCTTCTATTCAGAGCTTTGCAGTCCTCAGAACAGTTGAGAGCAGGTGAGGCACACAGTGACGGACTGATATCATCCTGTGTCAGGCTGCCTCCACACTCAGGTCCATGTCGTCCTCAGTGAGCACAGGACATCAGCTGTCTATGATAACAGCACATTCATATATGATCAAACATCATCAGAGAAGAACTAAAGAGAAACTGTTGCTCTGACACAGGCTGCTGTGGGACAGATGAACTCTGAGGAATGCAGGAACATTGTAGTCAATCTGTTTATGACTGTTTACCCATTGCTGTTTACCCATTGCTTTCACTGAAATTAACAATGAAGACCTCCACAAAAAAGCTAAATTATATGACGTGAGCAACTAACTGTACATAACTCAGATATGTAATATCCTATTCCTATTTTCAAAGGTAGTTAAAGTGAACGCTTGTATTGAACGTGCACTGGCATCATGTACATGTCAGTGTTGCTTGATTACATTCATGTGCAGTGTTTATACTTAAACAGAAAACATATCCTAAGAACAATAAAGCTGTCGTGTGTAGGATTTAGGAGGACATACTGGCAGAAAAGCAAATATAATGTAATATGTCTGTTTTCTTTAGTGTATAATTACCTGAAAATAAGTGCAGCTGTGTTCTCCTTAACTTAGAGTAAGCCTACAGATCTACACAGAGAGCCATTCCTAGTTTATGGAGATTGACATGTTGCACCACCATGTTTCCACGTTAGCCCAGATCGGACAAAGCAAACACTGGCTCTAAATACGGCAATTCAAGTTTTCATGTCAGTCTCCATAGTAAGGAGCCTAACTGCAATGAGCAGCGCTGGAGTTCCACTGTTTGAAAGATGAAGGTGCTTTATTCTGTTTCTAGCAGTTTAAATCACCAGGTCTGTTTGTTATGGAGAGGAAGTGACCTTTGTGTATAATTCAGCTTCTAGTAAAAACCTCCTCAACGTCTGGATCTTAAGTTATCGCAGAAAAAAGGTGACTAAACATTGGCATGTGTTGGACTAGCTGCCTGCAGCAACATGCCAAAGTGTGTCAAAAATCCTTGGATTTTTAAACTGGAACTAATCTCTGTGGATAACCCAGCTCATGGTAAAAGCCTCCTAAATGTCTGCATCAGAAAAGGTGAGCACACATTAACTTGTGAGAAAAAGGGTTGAACATGTGATGTGCGAGCAGCCCATCCCCGAGGTGCAAAACCACATCAGGGATTCACTGATTTGTAATATGAAACTGCTTCATTCTGTTTTTACAGCTGTTTCAATCACCTTCCTTGTTTGTTTCAAAGAGGAGGAAACCTCTGTGGATCAATTGTCTCCCGATAAAAACCTCCTGAATAATAAAAGCTGAAGGAATTCTAGCTGGGAGAAGTTTTAGCTGGCTGCAATCTGCAACTTACCACTAGAGGCCAGCATACCCTCCTAAATCTTACACACTTCACCTTAAAATGACAATGTTCAGCAAGCGTAATATTCCTGCAGAGGTACAAGCCCTCCACAAGAGGGCACTGCAGCAGCAGCCTGCTCACATAGAGACTGCCTGCTGCAGCGCCCATCACTCTTGAAAACTGTGGTTTACATCTGAGTCACTTTTCAGAAGACATAAAAAACAACACATAACATTAATACATGGCGTATGTTTTGGCCATTATTCTGCTATAAAGATGATGCTGTGTGAGTGCAAAGCTGACAAACTACGGCTAAAAGCTCTACTTCACATCGCAATAACTCTCCTGAAGCATTCTGGACTATCTCTACTTGGTTAGGAGCAGAAAACATACAGGTACAGTCGTCTTCAGCGCTTCAAAGACTTGAAAAGAACATTTGACAAATAGAAAGGCACAGAAGCATTGACAGAGAGTTCTTACTGTGGCCTGTAGCCACCCAGCTGAGGCATGTAGCTGGACACTGGAGCTGCTGGCAGCCAGTCAGCTGACTGGCCATCTGTAGGTGTCTGCTCATTGTCCTCTTCCAGGGAACAGAAGTCCAGAGGCTCCAGTTCCTCCTGCTGCTCCATGTGCAGCTGGCTGATGTCAGCAGGGTTGGTGCTGTGTTGGTTCCCTGTGCTGTGTGTGAAGTAGGGCTGTCGGGGGACACGCTGGGAGTGTCTGCTGCCCTCCTGCACCAACATGTCTGGGTTTTCCTCGCAGTCCAGCAGGGGCTGCGTGGACTCGGACCGTGAAAAAATAGCTTGCTGGGGCTGGGAGTTCGGCGTCTGGCCCTTGTAACCGCTGGGGGCCACCACCGAGGAGTACTGGACGGTGCTGGCAGTGGTGTCGGGCATGTCTCCGCCCTCGTCACTGTCGGACACGCTCTGGCGAGGTGAGGACATGCAGGAGGAGCCACCGATGCCGCTGCTGTGCTCCTCCGACAGATACTTGTCCTTCTTCAAAGGCAGACTGGTCTTGTCCTCCTCAAACACACATTTTCCATCACACACATCCACGTCCAGAACACTGATGCCAGATACACAGTTCTCCTTCGGTGTCTCTGCCTGCAGAGGAGGAAAAAGTCTCATTATAATCAGCCCAGAAGCAGATACGACAGGACCTGATGATGTCTAAGTATCCATAGAGAAACTTTGAAGTCATTGGGCCTCATTTATTAATATGTGTGTGGAAATGTTCTAACTCTGCACATAAAACAAGTGCCACTGCAAAACAACCGTCATGACGCGTGCGCAGTGGCTGGTTTTGTTCTGACCTCTGAGCGCATATGTGTGTGTGTGTGTATTTATGTGTGTATGTTGGTGAATCAGAATCATTCTAAACTGGCAGCTCGAGTCTGATGTCTGCTATCAGCTGACTGCCACGCCACCATCTCTCCTTATAAGGAAATGTGTTTGCCTAGGGGTGCATCATGGAGAAAGAGGTGAAGTTTTTTCTATGCACATATTAAACACCTGCGTCAGATGGTCACTGAGCATCTGTGAATGTAACAGCAGTCAGAAACAGCTGATCAGCTGTTCCTCACTCTCTGCATGCAAGCATGTTCACACACATCGCTCTATGATGCGCTCTCACCTAAAGGTACACACTGCCTGCAAGGTTAAATATCACATATTTACACCTATTTGGAGGTAGATCCAAATGCTACTACTACTACTACTACTACTACTACTACTACTACTACATTAGTATTAGTATTAATAATACCAATACTACTACTAAAAATAAGAATTTCTTGCCAATAAAAATTGATTGGAATAGCATCATTACAGGCAAATTCAATTCTCATCTGAGTGTCTCAGTCTACTGTAAGATGGACTGGGACACTCCTTTTTTTGTGGAATACTTTAAATATGACATTATTTGATGAGGCTGAAAGGCCGAGGATGGAATAAGTGTATTCATTAGTAAATAAATGCTTTTAAAAACTGTTGTCTATTAAAACATTTTTTAAAGAATGCAGCTTTAAGGTGCCCTGCATTTGTAAAAAGGTAAACATGGTCTGAGGCAGTTAGAAATTTGTTCAGAGTACAAAAAACTCAGGGAATGTAATATTAATGAATCTCAGATTTCTACTAAAATGTTTATACACACAGATGAAGCACAGATTGTGTGTACGCACTGACTGTGAATGAGGCCCAGTGTCCACATTTGTCTCTTTTAATGCCAAAATTCAACCATGTGACAGTAGCTAATGTTACATCACAGGAAGCTAACCAGAGGCTCGCCAGGCTTGTCTGTTGTAGTAGAGATGCACTAAATCTGAACTGTGTGTGCAGACTGATAACACAGCTACATCAGTATTCATCAAATACACACTGCCAAAACATTACTGGCTGTCAGTGCACATGTGTTGTTTTACGTTTTGAGTATCGTCACTATATGACAATGCTTTAGATATTCTCCAAAGCTCTAAATAGATGCTATGAATCACATGATACATTCAAAATGTATCCTGTGTACACTTAGAGCTCAGCCCTGTCCACTACAGGCCAGCCTAAAAATAGATGAGAACAGAAGGCTCGTAAACCAGAAACTCAACCTGAGTGGACAAAGTTATTTAACAAATCCTCTGATGGTGCACTGAAAAAGGCACTGAATTCAGAGAGAATGGGTTTCGGCCGCTGACAGTACCATGAATTGCACATCACATGCACCACTATCTGCCCTGTCTCAAGGTCCCATTCACTAATTATATACTATAATAATATTACAGCACAAATATGGCCATAACGCTTTGCAACTATGGCCTTTTTTGTGTTTTACTGCAGTTATCCACGAGGCAAAGTATACACGTTGCCATGTGCCAAGAACAGAGTAGGCAGAACAATGAAAGAGAGAAAAAGAAAAAGAACATACTCAAGCTACCAAGCTACGGGTCCTGAGTGAGAAGTTCAATAAGGCAGTCTGTCATGGCTGTTGGTGTGTTAACATACACACCTTCAGACTGTAAAGGACGGTGCAGGATCACTGCAGAGTCTGGGTGTGACTTCCCTTATAAAAGCCCTTCAGCTGCGACCTTTCTCTGAAGACGTAAATAATTTCCCTGTAACTGTGTGTCTGTTGATCTTTGTGCATTGGACTGTTTATGCAGTGAGGTTCATTTCCATAGAAAGGAGACAATTTAGCATCAAATGTATGCATATTACCTTATTTAAATAAGTGCCAATATTACAGGAGCACCAAGCCAAAGTTGACTTGGCAGTGCTGTTAGGGTGCATTTCACACTTTGCAGGTGTTTAAGAAAAACATGGTTTTTTTTGTCTTATGTGTGCAGGTATGTGCACAACATTTAGTGGAGTGCCACAGCAAATCCACTGAGTGGTTGAGTGTAGTGACAGCGGTCAGTCCCAGTTTGCTTTGTGACAGCAAACCTTATACAGGTTATAGTATGTTGATATACAGTTTATGACATACTGCACACATGATCACATGTGTCAACTCAAATGAAGTCCTTACTTTCAGAGGATAATCAGGAGACCAGTTTCCAATGGTGCTCTCTCCAGGATCTGGAATCTGAGGCCAGAAATTCTCCTTGATGCTGCCAGAGAGGAAAAACTGAGGGTTAGATATCAGCTTATAACTGATGGAATGCTAATAATACAACTGTAATAAAACAGTTTCATTCACTATGTATTTGATCATCAGGGTTTACAGATTTTCCCGATTGAACTATTTACATCTAGCTGTTTTTACACCTGCCTGTTCAGGACATGAATATTGCACTGTTATGCTGTCTCGCCATTCTGTGTAGAAGGTACGACAGCGTAGTGAGGGGACAGAGTTGTCTCGCCTTTCAGCCTCCACAGGAAGTAATAACAGCGCCAAGACGATGTCTGTATAAACGCACAGCTGACAGGACAGGTGTAACATTTTAATGACGTGTTATGAGTGGGACTGACTGGTGGGAGATTTTAAAAAGTAGCTGTTATCCTGAGTTGAACAGTGATAGAGAGACCCAGTTTAAAATACTACACAAACTTCATTGGACACCGGTATTGAGGGGCAGGCTTGGTCTAGGCTCTCCTACAGGATTTAAATGCAATTTAGAAATTGGCACTAATGCACATATGTTCTGGAAATGTGTGAGGATACAGAGGTTCTGGAGAGAAGTTAAGGAGGAGATGGTAGCTTTGATTGGGTATGACTTTGATCTTTTGCCTCTTCAGTGTATTTTAGCCACTAAAGTGGACAGTGCAAGGAACATTCACAATAGCAAGTTGACACATGTAGCAAGAAAGACTATTCTCAAGTTCTGGATCTCCAAGGAAACACCAGCACTGACTGATTGGTACAAGAGACTTCCCTTGGAAAGGCAAACCTCTACCCTTCGGGGCAATTTTGAGGGTTTCATTAAAATATGGGAGCCTGTTTTGAACATGGTGGACTCCTTTGGATTGGACTTGCCCTAATAAGAAAACATGAGAACTGACCACGGCATATTCTAACAATATGAATGTAACCATACCAATGTGGTGGGCTTTGTGTTTTGTTTTTTGTTGTTGTTGATTTTTGAAATCTACTTTGTTTATTTTATTTTGTTTTTGTTGGGGTTTTTTGTCTTATGTGTGTTGTGTGTGTGAAATATAACTCCTGCTGTCTTTTGTTCAGTTTGTTCAGTTAAGGTCATCTAAAGTTGTGAACAAAAATGGTTCTGTACACACATGGGAATGTGAACATGTGCAATTGCTAGCAGAACCTCAATAAATAAAATTATATATAAAAAAGTAGCTGTTAGCAGTAGGTGGCTAACTCACAGAAGAACAGCAGCTATAAATGGAAGGCATAGAGAGGGAACTTAGTAGTGGCCCTGTGGTACGATCTCTGCATAGAAAGGGCCTCTGTCCAGCGTCACACTGAAGATTCTGTAGTATGAATAGTAACAACTGTGGACAAGCTTGCGGCTTGCGGTGGAGGTATGCTCTAAATGAAGTACTTCATAGGACCATATTTAAGGCCTTAAGTGTTTACAGCAGTTCTGAATGACACATAAGTGTGTTGAAAAGCCTGACATTATTGAGAGGGACAAGGCGCATGGACAAATGGGGACCCTGCATCTCTCCTTAAAGACATTCATGGCAAGCTTCAAACCCTCCTCTAAGAGCAACATATGTGCATGTTTAAGTGTAACTTACACATCTTTTTTGTAGACACAGAGCAGCATGGTCATGACAACAATAAACATGAAGCCGAGGCTCACTCCCACCACGATGCTCTCCATCTCTCCTTGTGCTAAGGGAAACACAGACCACATTTACATTAATAGACAATTCAACAAGACCAGCGCAGCACTAAATGAACATGTCAATTTACTTCAATTAGTGTTTGAGCAGTTGATAAGTTTCCATTCTGCATGTGAATACACTGAGCCAATCATTGGTTTGAACAGAGGTCACCATCACCTCAGCACATGTGCATGTACCTCCCTGGCTTCTATAAACACCATGAAACCAGCAATTCACTGATGTTTGACATCAGAGCTTGATTTCTTTAAGTCTGTACTTCCTCTCACTCCTTTTCAAACACATAAACCAAATGATGTTTGACCACTTCTTTTGCTCTACAGTTTTCATTGTCTGTAAATATATAATAATATATAAAAAAAATATTACTTTTTTTCAAAATCAAACAGCAGGTACCTATATATTGAAGAGTCAGCAGTCTGACAAAAAAAACTAACTATATAATGTTTTTGAGGAATCACAAAAAACTGGCCTTATATTGTCAGTTAAAGACACAGAAATGTAGTGAGTCTGCCACAGATGATCAGGAACGCAACACTGTGTCATCACAACTTGGTGAGTTAGTGGGGAATTTACAGAATCATGTGAATAAGCATGGTCACGGTTCATGTACAGCAAAGTTAGATCTGACACCACTTCATGTGCATGTCTGATCACTAAACAATGTGTTGCTGCTGAACTAAACATCACAGGCAGTGCATGAGGAGAAACTTAGCAAAACTATACTGTATATGTATATATGCATGAATGAATGAATACATGTATATATGTATGATGAGCCTCACTGTGACATATTATTCTTGTTGTTGTTGTAGTCTTAGGCATCAATAAGCAGTAGCAGTATGCAAGATGTCAGAGTCCAAACTGAACTTTGGCTGTGGTAGTTTTGTGTCTCGATGGAAAAGCAGAAGTTGACTTTGGGACAATTTTTGAAACAGCAGAACAGGTCATCATATAGGGAAGGTTCCACTCACCATATTTCAGAGTGAAGAATGAATGATTAGAGCTGAAGGTTGAGCCTTGGATAGTTGAAGCTCTGATCTGGGCGTCATACTTGGTGTTGCCTGTCAGTGACCTCAGAGTGCATGAGGTGCTGTTACCGGGCACTGTGACTTCTGCAAAGGAGCAAATCAGAAATCCGAGGCTAAAGAATGGCAGTTGGAATACTGTCAAGAAAATCATAACACTAAATACACCACTGTAAATGTAAAAACTGCAGCTTTTCAGGGTACTATGTGAGCAGTACATACCATGTGCTCCATTTTCGCTTCTGTAGAATATGGTGTAGTTTGTGATGAAGCCTCGACGCTTTTGTAGGGGAATGTCATTCCACACCAGCTCGACCTCATTCCGTCCTGCTTTACCATTCAGTCTGATAGTGGGGGCTTCCAACGGAGCTACAAGCATAACAGTGACATCATGTCACCTGTCTGAATATAACGGTAGACTGAAGATCTACAGACCATTTGTGGTAACATCTCTTAAGGAACTGGTTGAATAATTGAGTAATTTTTCGCACATTATGAATTAGTCAGTGAAAACTCTCTGAACCCATCAGCTATCAGTCTGACAAAGATACGCCTTTAGGAGCAAAGACCAATATTTTGTAGTTCCGGTGTAGTCAGTGGATTTCTAGATGACTGCGGACAGGTGTGCAGGTCAAGAGTTCCTCTTCCTAGCACCGGTCAGAGCACCGGTCATTGTTTATAGTCCTTCTGGCAACTTTAGAATGCATTTGGACTTGAGAGACGATGTCTCATCTCATCTCTAAAAATGCATATCTGCATATCTGAAACACTTTCAGTGGTGCATTAAAAAAACATAATATACAATATATATGATTACTGTATGTATTTAAAAGTGAGCGATTCATTACATATCCATCTAAATCCTGCTATTGAAATTTTGCAATGACACAATAACCATTAACCCCTTGAAACTTGAGCAAATTGGCATGGTTTCTTTAAAAAACACGGGACGAAGACAACAAGAAACTTCACAAGAAATTACTATAATTCATAACAAATAAGTTACAAGTTACAAGAACATTAACAGAAAGTTGGCAAAAAAAGGAAAGAAAAAAACAAAAGGAAAGAAAAAAGGAAGTTACTTGGAAAAAGTGCCTAAATAATTATAAATACAATTCCTGGACATTTGTCCCTTTTTTGATCAATTTCTAATTATTCTTGTGAAAGGCTTTTGAATGCAGCACAAGAAAAACTGATGTCCATCTAGGTTTCAAAGAGTTAAATGCGGGTGAGAGGCAGTACAATTATCACTCCTATGTTCCTTGTGTTGAGGTGCAGCTTCACTTCACCACATTATCTGTGTTGTAAAATTTGCCTGTCTACAGGGTGATACGTGTGGAGACATGGCCAGTGCTGAGGTGCTTAAAAAGAAAAAATCGAATATCATGGCTGGCCAATCAAAACCCCTGTGAGTGCTCAGTGGGTGGGCTTGAAATTTAGCATGGCACACTGGCCATTAGTTTTTATCACAATCTAGAAAAGAAAAAATATTTCACAGAACAACACCAAAAGTAAACAACTAACTACAACAAAAAATGATTTAATTCATTACAATTAGCCATTAAAAAAATAGAATTTTTAGGCAGCATGGTTCATACACTATGGAAGATTTAAAAAGCCTAAACGAAAAAAAACAAAGAAACAAAGAAATCATGTGAAATACAATACAATACACTTCATATAATGTACCTGCTTTTACAATTATTTTATATTTTATCTTATTAAATGAAAAACACATGATCAATGACAATTATTTAGATTTTTTTATATAGCTGAATTAATATTTTTTCATGCGAAGAGTTGTATTGCATGGATAACATGCATTCATCTCCCCTCCTCATACATGTGTGGCTGTGGCTTAGAGGTAGAGCGGGTCGTCCTCTACTACGCACTACTACTGACTGTGCTTTGCATTCATTATTAGTAAGTCTGTGCTGCTCTCTGCTGGACAACTCTAAAAACAACAATACATGTCTTCTCTCTGATTTTAGTGTTGTGGTTTGACAATAATATAGCATGGAAAGTTCATAACATGATGAAAATTTTGAAAAATGAAAAAAAGATGAAAAATATTAATTCAGTTGTAAGGGACATATGGGAAAATGACTACCATTGAACTTGTGTTTTTTAATTAAAATATGACTGAGAAAAGGCTAATCTAAAAGGGAAATACATGTAACAGTACGCAGGTTTCCCTTACAGATTTGCACAAAACTTCAATATTTTGAAAATATCTATAAAACGCAATTGTAATATGACTGTGTTCCTACTGAGTGATGTTCTGCAACTTCTCCTCTGATAACATTCCAAGAAGCATGGTGATGGATGTTCAAAACAGCTTTATTTATATTGCAGCCACCACACTAGCTGTCATTATTTCCAATCCAAGGCCACGTAGGCGTGTTATGGAACCATAATGGAAAGGCAAGCCCCACATACCTGGGAGTGGCCATATATGTGGTGATAGTCCACAATTTCACAGAGGAATTGTGGATTCACAACTTGCAGATGATCCGCTCAACTTTTGAAGAGTTATGTGATTTAATAACACCTCTTGTAGCTCCTACTGCATCATGAGGGAGCAAGTTCTTACTGACAAGCACATAGTCATAGCATCATGTGACCTAGAATATCCAAAAGTGTTTCCATCGCAGTTTTGTCATATATGGCCTTTTCAAATTGTCCAAAATACCACCTTATGCATGCAGAAAAAACTTTCATTGCAAACTTATTGTATTTTCCAAATTGATGTGTTTCCATTAGGTCTATTTTGTATCCGCACTTTCAATGTGCTCAATTTGATGGTTACTAGAAACATGCCTAATTTATTTCACTTTATTGCTTAATTTCACTTTATTATGAGAGTTTTAAATCTTCCACAGACTCCATGGTTACCAGCTTTAAAAAAATTTAAAAACTATGCTCTTTTTCATATTTTTGGAAATGAAATATGTTTGAGTTTAGTTCAGTCTAAAGTAAGACTTTGTGTTTCCATTTATCAGGAGCATGCAACGCTTACTGACAGAGGGCACTGTTGTTAGTTTTAAGTACACACTGTCAGCTGGTGGCATGGACATTTTGAAATGTCTTCCTGTTCTATGTAACCCATATTGTTTACAGTTTGATCAGCAACTTGAGACAGTCCAGACAACTTTTTGGTTAATCACTATAAATGGATATCTGCATAGGAATAAGTAAATCCAAGTAGATCAAGTAGAAAATAGCTATCAAAAGCTAATCTGTCATCAGATGATAACAGTTGGGCTCTAAGATCGCTTTTTGGCAGGCGCCTTCTGCCTCTTTTGCTCTCCACACAGAAAGTTTACATGCAGACAACCAGAGTCCAGCTAAAATGTGATTGGTCAATACTGCTTGGACTACACATCTAAACCAGAACACTTCCGATACCATAATCTTCTGCCAACAGAATCTGCATATGTATGCAGGTATGTGTGCTTTTAGAAATTAGTCTGATATTATCAAAGGATGAATGTTGTGTCCATAAATAGTATTTTTATAACCCCCTTCTGACATTTTAATTTTTCACAATACTTCAAAATACAATGCCTCACTACTCACAGTGTGTCACTGGTAAGTGTTATCTTACCTCCTTGCTCCAGGAAGGCTTCTACACTCAATGGTTTCCCGGTCCCTCCAGAGTAGATTGGATACACAGACACATTGTAGAGGACAAACTTCTTCAGGGTGCCTGGATTTGACAACAAGATCAGGAGATCAATCAAATGCTTATTTAAAGTAAAGCCTGTAGACTCTCAAAAAAAAACTATGGTCCAAGTATCAATAAAGTGATACAAGTTTAGCCTTTGAGTAGGCTTGAAAGGTACCTGTAGAAGTTTCTAAAGTCTGTAATTTGATGGAAAGCAGCTGCTGTCAGCTGCATTGACAAGTTTCCACAGTGGACCAAAAACAACAGGTAATGTAACGCAAGCTTTCCTAATCAATCTGCATTACAAAAACTACATCGTTGTCATGAAGACCTGATGCTGCCTGATGGATCACACAACATCAGCAGGTTCACTGACTCACAGACTATAGAAATGAGTGAAAAGACTACCTGGAACAGTAGGAAAAATCTAGCCAGCAGTGCGGCACTTTAAGGTGCAGTTAACCGCATAAACACCAGGGCATGCCTCAAAACTGCTGCAGTAAGAAAAAAATTCACAACCCAAACCATATCAGCCAGCTCTTCTACACACAAAATGAGCTTTGGCAGATTTAGAACTCTTACACTCTCATACACAAGTACTTTAATCAGCAGGTGGTGTAACTACAACATGTAATGTCAGTTACACAGTACTAAGGCTGGACGATACGGCTTTAAAATAATATTGCAATATATGTGTGTGTGTGTGTGTGTGTGTGTGTGTGTGTGTATGTATGTATGTAAATAATTATTAATATTGATGTGTATATATAGAGAGATATAGTAATATACATCAATATTTTTAAATGTCCTTTAAACTAATGTTAACAACTAAAATACATAATAGCTGAATGAACTGCAGTTACAATTGAGTGAAATACAGTAGCCACTGTCATATAATAAAGTTAAATACACTCTGTTTTAATAAAATGTAATAAAACGGAGTTATAAAGAAGTTAAAAAAAAAAGTCATTTTATAATGAAATTTAGCGAAGTATTGTTAAAATTAAATAAACCAAAACAAGTGAACTTGGAGCTTCATGTCAACAGCTGGATGTTAGCATTAGCAGATAGTTTAACTGATACCGCGTTGGCTTTAACCATGAGGATTCATTCACTGTGAGCAGGCAACAAACTAACAGCTCTCCAGTTCATATATTACTAATATTTGCAGGTCGCACTGGTGCTCTGTGGTCACAAAATGTGACGAAATAGTCACATTCAAGGCTCTGCAGATACAAACACATCTTACCTCCTCACACCGACACTACGACTCATTAAGTTAGACTGTTATTGTGATGCTGTTAATGTGATGATTTTTTCCTCTGTAAGCTGGAAACAAACTAACAGCTCCAGTTCAAATATCAATAGTAGTATATTACAGTGAAATGTGTATAGCAGCCCATGTCACTGTTGTTCGCTGCAGTTTCATGAATTTATGTAGCTTTATCCTACAACTGGCACAAAGTAACATTTGAACACTGTCATTCTGTGCAGGCTTATTCGGGTTTGATCATCTGTGCTGTTGTTTACACATTTGGCTTTTTATTTTTATTAGATATATCACTTTAATTTTAATTTGATAAGAAGACTGTAACATACTTTTTGCACTGATACAACAGCTCATTATCAGCATTTTGGAATTTAATCAAATTATCCAATTCCACAGAAAATTTGTGTTTCCACTTCTACAGAAATCCAATGGATCTCAGCTCAGTCAAGACTTGTTTACTGGTGTTTCCTACTGAGCTGTCTAGGTCACTCACTTAGTTCCTCTGTAAAAAAAAAAAAAAGGCTTAACTCGAGGCAGCATTACTAAGTGATTACATTCTCGTTCCTTTCTCTTTTTTGATTAAGTATGTGATATAGCACACAACAACCTTTTACAGCCAATTTACACATCTGCAAAGGGGAGTGGTTTATTCTCAATATGAGCATATTTTGGGTGAATATCCCTTTAATGGCATTTTGAACTCATCTCACAAACTGCCCTCAGATACTTGAGTTTGAAGAAAAGAGTTTACCTCTGATGGCAGTGTTTCTGGCGTTCCTATGTTCCCTCTGCCAGTCTGTTTCTTCAACACTGACCCACTCCACCACATACTCGGACGGAGATGTACTGTTGGGGGGCTTCCACTCCAGCCACAGCTGGCCCTCATGGGGCCACACCTTCAGCTCTTTAATTGGGGCCAACTCTGTAACACACACAGATACACTTGATATCACATGATTGATGTAAGGCTGCCCAAAATCTTCTCAAGTTTTTTCTTTTTCTTCAACCAGTTATTTCTGGCTGACAGCCTCACATCGCCGGATGAAACTAATTCAAAAAGCCTCTGGACATCATTGGATAGACCTCCAACCAATCACAACAATGGAACATAATTTAGCACTGAGTGACGAACAAAGGTAAACAGACGGCAGCATACAGAGATGAGCTGTGAGTGTGTAGCATCAATATTTTCATGAATGGATGTTGCTATTTTTGCCATCAGAATTTTAAAAAGGTACTTAAACAGAAAGTTCCACATTAGCTGCAGCCATCTTGGTGTATGACACCCCGATACATTGCAGTTAAGCATTTCGTGGGGAAATACATCAATGTTTAGGTGGTGGTATGAAGCTGGTGTAAAACTCTAGATGGAACTTCAAGGAAAAGAAGATAAAATTGAAAAATGATTGAAGATTATGAAGATTAATTAGAAAATGATAAATTAATTCTTAATCTGACACACTGTTCAGCTTCAGTTTTCTGAACAAATCTTGCAGGTCTGTCTATGCTGAATTACATGTATTTAGGTTCATTACTTAGAAGAACATTTTTCACTTAGAGCTGGATAGTTCTCTGAATGTCAAATAACGAAATGTATTTTATATTTTCTTAAATTGTTGTTCTGTTCATCTTGTGTGATTTATTTATTCCCAACATTATCTGTAAATGTATGCTATTTGCAAGATGTCATAGACCTGTAGAAATAATGGTTATGATAATCAGATCACAAACAGAAATTCCTAAATCAGAAACTGATATAGCTAATTACCCAGTGCTTGTCTATGTTTTGCAAGTACCTGCAGAATATGCCTTCGCCTCACTGAGAGGAGACTGCAAGTATTAACGATTTATAAAAAGGAGTGTTGTGCTTCGCCCGCAAGTGGCCTCCGTGCAACAAATGGTGTTAAATAATACCAAGAGCTGAGGGGAAGTGAATGAGGGGAAGAAGAACTATTAATAAAACACAGTGAAAATAAAAATGAGCTTGCAGATTTGTCTGAATGCCAGGTTGCCTTTCTGAGCGTTCTCAAGCCGAATACAGAAGTTACTGGTCAACAAATATCCATCATCAGTGGTTATGTAAGGGGCATGTAATTTGTGGTTCACAGGCCGCAATATGAACACCAGTAAGATAATTTCAAAGATATTTCTCCCAACAGACATTTAGGTGTTTCTCATTACAGAACACATCAAATAGTGTCCATTAGGTTTCAAACTTAGTAAGTTTCACTTGGGAGTCCATACTAGTCATAACAACAGGAAGCAGTTTGCTCAGTTTACTACCTCCGTGCTTCTTCTCCTATCAGAGGCTCTGCTGGGTCCTGGTGATTAAACTCCAAATGGACTGAACCTCTGTTGTGTGACAAAAATAATCTGGAAAAGTGGAATATATAGCCCAATTTGAAGGAAACAAACTCGGAGTACTGACCTGGATTCAGGACTCTTTTTGTCTTGTTTGCTAACAAGATGGCGCTGTGAGTGCGGCAGCCAGTTACAGCGGCTCTTACCCACTTTCTGTGTTTTTAGCTATTATTGTGGTTTTTCTTTTCTTGTTTATTTTTTTCTTTCAAGTGGTAGTACTGCACTTGCACAGCACAACTACGCATGTACAAATGGCCACGCTATTAGTCTGTTTTTTACTTGTTTTCGGACTTTTAAAGTCCGCATCTGGAGACCCGTTCAGCCACGGCTCCATTGTTTACACACGGGAACAGCTGTTGGCGCTGTGCCAGGCCAGGACACCGTCTTGGGAGAGACCGGACATCCCCGCCGAGCTCCGTAGGAGTACGAGGAGATGCAGGGCAGGAGTGAAGCGTCGGGAGAAGAGAGACGCTACAAGCCGACGGTCCCGTCCATCATCATGGGAAACGTGAGGTCTCTTCCAAACAAGATGGAAGAGCTGACAGCGCTGACCCGGCTGCAGTGGGAGTATCGGGAGTGCAGCCTCATGATGTTCACGGAGTCATGGTTGAACGAACTCACTCCGGACTCGCTCATAACTTTGGACGGGTTTCATCTTGTCAGAGCGGACCGGAGCTGGAGGGAGAGTGGTAAGAAGAAAGGCGGGGGCCTCGCGATGTATGTGAACGAGAGATGGTGTAATGCTGGACACGTTAGCATTAAAGAGCAGCGCTGCACGAAGGATGTTGAACTGCTGGCGGTTAGTTTGCGCCCTTATTATTTGCCGAGGGAGTTTTCGCATGTCATTGCGATTACAGTGTACATCCCCCCCTCGGCTGATGCTGCTGCTGCCTGCGAGATCATCCACAGTGAAGTGTCCAAGCTGCAAACATCCCACCCCCAGTCTCTGATCATCATCTCAGGAGACTTCAACCATACATCGCTCTCCACCACTTTCCCAACATTCAGCCAGTATGTGGACTGCCCCACTAGAGACAATAACACCTTGGACCTACTGTATGCAAACACCAAGGATGCATACAGCTCATCACCCCTCCCCCCACTGGGTCGCTCAGATCACAACCTGGTGAGACTGCAGCCCATTTACATACCTATGGTGAAAAAACAACCCCCGACCATACGGTATGTGAAAAAGTGGTCTGAGGAGGCCACTGAGGCGCTGCAGGACTGCTTCGAGACCACGGACTGGGATGTACTGTGCGGCCCACACAATGAGGACATTGACACCATTACACACTGCGTCACAGACTACATTAACTTCTGTGTTGAGAACACTGTATCCACCAGGAAGGTACGGTGTTTCTCTAACACAAAACCCTGGGTGACCCCTGAACTGAAGGTCCTGCTGAAGGAGAAGAGGAGGGTCTTTGGATCTGGGGACAAAGAGGAGCTGAGGAGGGTGCAGAAGGAGCTGAAGAGAAAAATCAGGGAGGGAAAGGCCAGCTATAAGACCAAGATGGAAACCTACTTGCAACAAAATAACGCAAGGGAGGTCTGGAGAGGCCTCAAAACCATCTCTGGTCACAGCAGAGGCCAGGTGAGGGGACCTGAAGCAGGAGACCAGGAGTGAGCAAACGAGCTGAACCTGTTCTTTAACAGATTTGACTCTACTCCCACTCCTCCCCCCACTCATCAAAGCACCGACCAGCTGGCTCTTTTTTCACACCACCTCAGCTCTCTGTCAGCCCCATCACCTCCACCACCACCCCTCATCAGCCCCTCCTCCGCCACCCTCGGCCTCTCCATAACAGCTGATCAGGTGAGAAGTGAGCTGAAGAAGCTGAAGGCGAGAAAGGCCACGGGTCCTGATGGCATCAGCTCCAGACTCCTGAAGGACTGTGCAGATCAGCTCTGCCTGGTTCTTCTGCGCATCTACAACCTGAGCCTGAGTCTGGAGAGGGTCCCAGCGCTGTGGAAGACCTCCTGTGTGGTTCCTGTCCCGAAGACAGCGCACCCCAGGGAGCCCAACCACTTCAGACCTGTGGCCCTCACTTCTCACCTGATGAAAACCATGGAGAGGATTGTTCTCAGAAACCTCCGCCCCCTGGTGAGCTCACATCTGGATCCACTGCAGTTTGCGTACCAACCGGGCATTGGAGTGGATGACGCAGTCCTCTACCTGCTGCACAGATCCCTGACTCACCTGGAGGACACCGGCAGCACTGTGAGAGTCATGTTCTTTGACTTCTCCAGTGCATTCAACACAATCCAGCCTTCACTGCTCAGGGGGAAGCTTGAAAGAGCGGGAGTAGACTGTCACCTGGCTGCATGGACCATCGATTACCTCACCGACAGACCACAGTTCGTGAGGCTTCAGGACTGTGTGTCGGATATGGTAGTCTGCAGCACCGGGGCCCCTCAGGGGACAGTGCTCTCCCCCTTTCTCTTCACCCTGTACACTTCAGACTACCACTACAACTCTGGGAGCTGTCACCTCCAGAAGTTCTCCGATGATACAGCCATTGTTGGGTGCATATCTGAGGGGGACGAGCGGGAGTACAGGACCGTCATCACGGACTTTGTCAACTGGTGTGAGCAGAACCATCTCCAGCTCAACGCCAGTAAGACAAAGGAGATGGTTATTGACTTCCGCAGGAGGAAGACACCCCAGACTACACAGGTAAACATCCAGGGTCTGGACATTGAAATGGTGGAGACCTATCGATACCTGGGTGTTCACCTTAACAATAAACTGGACTGATCTAATAACACAGATGTCCTGTACAAGAAGGGCCAGAGTCGTCTCCACCTGCTGAGAAGACTGAGGTCCTTTGGAGTGTGCAAGTCTCTGCTCCGGACATTCTATGACACTGTGGTAGCATCTGCTCTTTTCTATGCAGTGGTCTGCTGGGGAGCAGGGGGCACAGATCGGGACAGAAAGAGACTGAACAGACTGGTCAGGAGGGCCGGTTCTGTCCTGGACTGCTCCCTGGACTCCATTGAGGAGGTGGGTGAGAGGAGGATGTTAGCAAAGCTCACATCCATCATGGACAACCCCTCTCACCCACTGCATGAGACTGTGGGGGCTTTAAGCAGCTCCTTCAGCAACAGACTGAGACATCCACCCTGCAAGAAGGAGCGCTACCGCAGGTCATTCATCCCATCTGCAATAAGACTCTATAACATCAGCATCACTGGCTGATGGGAACAAAACTGGCTTCATCCAAAATTCATCCCAGAGTAATTTGCACAACAAATTTTTGTACTATTCTCAAATCCATCTTTTGTGTACATACTATTCTATTACTTACTTATTATTATGTGTACATACCTTATTTCCTCTATGTACATACTTATTTTATTGCTTATTTATTGTTATTTGTTATTGTTATTTTCTTTGTTACATTTCACTTTTCTTTTTTCATGCTGCTGTAACATTTGAAATTTCCCCCAATGGGGGATCAATAAAGGAATATTCTATTCTATTCTATTCTATTCTATTCTCTTATTTCTCTCTTGAAAACCCAATTGCTCCTCTTACTTTACTGTAAGCATCCTCCTCACCAGAATATGTTTGTTTTTTTCATACTTCTTGAGGGCCGGCAGATATTGACATTAGTTCTCAGCAATTGTCATTCTCCTCTTCCACTGACAGCGTCACAGAAAGAGAGGTGCTATCACTAGAGGAAGTCCTTACTGCCAGCAATGAGCAGCATTAGTGCTAGATATGCCACTGTGGGATAGCACTGCAGCATGCTGCTGTGCCAGTTAACACTGTAAATAAGGCATGCAGCTGGCTTAAGTATATATTGCCTTGATAGTGTGGCCTGTAGCTCCGTGGACACGTACCGTGTGCTTTTCTTGAGATGACTAATGATGCCTCAGGAGATTTCCCCACAGAGTTGACAGCGGTGACGTCTACTCGAACAAACTCCTCGTCAGCCAGCTGAATCTCTTTGAGGACAGAGATCTCCCGCTGGCTGGAGCTGCTTTCTGACCTGTTGATGCTCTCCCACTCCAAATTCCCAAGCTTCATTTCAAATCTTGTGATCCTACCGTTGGCTGACTCAGGGTCCTGGCAGGACAGAGTTAAACACTGTATGTTAGCTTTCAGCAGCAACCAAGAAAAACAGCTGCAGACACTGGGTTGCAATTATCTTACTGAATAATTGAATTGGGTTCATTTAAACATTCTGCAGGTTACTATGATTTTTTTATACCATTGTGTGCTGTTATCAGTCCTATTAATGATGATAAGCACTGGCCCACAATCTAATATTGCTCATGTCTCTGTTCAAAAGGACTCATTGTACAAACGCATTCAGTCACACAGTGAGTGAAGGTTATCCTCTGAGACGTGCTCAGGCAGAAGTTCCTCTTTTTACACTAGTTTGTCAAGCTGAGACAATCTCACTTTGTCTATCTCATTGAAGGAATGTGAGTTTTATAGCTGTATATGAGTTTTTATAGCTGTAAGATAACAATAAAGTTAACTAGAGAGAACAACTGTTATTATTATTTACTGTAATATTTGTTAGAATAAAATTATGCTTTTCTTTACTCTTGGGAAACTGTTAATAAAAGATCAAAGAACATCCTCTCCCTGTTTTGAGGAACCATTTGTTTCCTATCTCACACTGAGTCTTACTGTGAGCTGAGGAAATCAATATTAATGTCATTTCTGTGTCTTCGGTGCAAAGAGTGAAGCAGCGGGAGACTTAGGGCTTAGCTTCGTCAGAAAGTGACAGAACATAGCCACCCACCACTAGGGCTGTGCCATATGAGGAAAATATGCAATTAAGTTATTGAATATTGCAATAAATACTGTATATTACTTGCGATGAGTAAACAGATTTTTCAAGTGTAGTTCAAACTTGTACAGTCCCTGTGCTTGTGCCACTTTCTCTCGCCTGTTTCCAAATTATTCCTAGGCCCATTACTGGGCTGACGTGTTTTAGTTTCTTTATGACACTGGCACACTTCACTCTGCATTTTGCTTGTCACTCTCTGTAAGTAGAGTCTTAAAACCTCACTCACATGTGCACTGATTCTGACCAGTCGGATAACGCCTCACAGAAAGGGCTCTGTCTGATTGGCCAGAGAGTTAACAGCGAATCAGACAAAGTGGTGCCTACAGTAGAATGTAATTTGACACGTTACTATATTTGAAGTGCAAAGTTGCAGTCTTTCGCAATGTGTTTATCACTTAAGTTAACAAAAAAAGAAAGAAAAGAAGATGCACGGTGCAGCCCTACTCCACACAACTCCAAAGCAATATTTAACATTTAGGAACAGAAAACAGGGCATTGTAGTGTTGGCAGCTGTCATTTACAAAATGGAGCTACGTGCTTCTCAAACTCTTTTAGTGGACACTGGACCAACAGCAGCAGCACTGATGTAACATGATAAATCTGATTTATTTCCCACATAAACAAAGCAGTTATGTATTGTTCATGTGTAGACCATGACGTTATCACTTAACAACCACAACATGCTACTGTAGCTGGGCAATTCTTTCCTACAACAAGCAGTGACAGATTAGATTCACACACTTTCTAAGCAACTATCATGTTTTCTAATTTTTTTTGTTGTTGTTGTTGAATGTTTTCCAATGTGAGCAGTAACATTAATATCGTTAGGTGTAATAGTGTTAAACTGAGTGTGATGTGGGAATTTACCTTACAAATGAACTGCACGCGTCGTTTATTGATGCTGTCACCCTCAATAATGATTCTCCATAAATCAGGTTTACTTGTTGGTCCTGGGCCAAAGAAAATAATTAGGAAAGGTAAATATTTAGTTTACCAAAAAAGCAAAAGGAAAAAGCTACAACATCTCAACATAAAACATTCACAGAATCAGCAAGTCTTTTCACAACTCTTCATTTGCTTTTTTACATTTTTTTGTCGATCATTGTACTGGGAACGATTAACGAGGCTGTACAAAAATTGACACAAACTGTGTTTAGCAGCATTCACACACAGTGAAAAGCTTCATTAGATCCTACCAGCTTCACTCAAGTTCTTACTGAGTGTAAGGAAGGTCTCAAGGACTTAGGACTCATACTGTGTCTGACAGGTGTAACAGATACTAAACAATAAATTAACCCTAAATTCCTTCAGTTGTCTTTGAACACCATGCTGGATTTGGAGGTCAAATCCTTTGACTTAGGGAATGTTATTACATTCCCTAATTCCCTATTACATTCCCTGTTATTACATTCCCTTATTAAAAAAACTTACGGTCCTCTGGTGTTCTCTCGGTGGCATTGGTACTCCAGTTGCTCCAGATACCATGGCCCCCCTTCTCATTCTTGCAGCAAACCTGAGTAACATATACTGTGTCTGGCTTAAGGTTCTGGAGCCTAAAGGACTGAATGTAATTGGCAGTGTCCGAAAGAGGTACCTAAAAGATATTAACACAGCTCTTTGATTTTGTCAACTAATAACAGAAAAGACAAACAGCAGACTTGTTGGGTGACCAAGTGTCCAGACATACAAAATAACACAAGGACACGTACCTTGTTAAAGAAGAGGAAAACAAGCAAATAAAAATAAAAACTGACATTTAAGTTGTTGTACATAAGATTCCAGTCCTGCTGGATGAAGTGGAAATATTGCAAGTTCGATATATAATTGTAAATGACACATGTATAGCCCACTACAGGCACACCTTGAGCAGCTACTCTGTCACAGGAAGAACTGATCTTTTGACCAAGTCGACAGTAATGCTTGTGACTCTGCGAGGCTGTGTTAAAGCAAATTCTCAAAGAATCTTAGTGTAGCATGTTACTATGGTAGCATTTGGTAATTAACACTTAACTACAGTTGAGGAGGATGAGGATTTCATTAGTTTTGCAGGTGTTGCAGAGACAAAATAATGGACAAATTAAAACTGTGACCTGATGATGATGCTATTGCAGTTCATCATGGGGGGAACATGAATCTCTTTGCTAAAGTGCATGTCAATCCATGCAAAAGATGTTGAGATATTTCACTCAAAATCATAAATGTCAATCTGCTGGTGGCACGAAAAGAAAAGTCGGGGAGTAATCAGCTACAGGGGGATTAATCCTCTTGAAACCATGAATGTCTGTACAGAAGGTACTGTCAATGTGTCCAGTAGTTGTTGAGATATTTCAATCTTCAAAATTATAGCTGAATTATGTTAAACAACTGATGGTTGGAAGATTTTTTACAGATATTTTCTGTATTATAACATTATTAATGACCGAATACAGCGTACGTATTTCAGTGGCAGGGCTATTGTGCATGCTGGCTCACTGACAAACTGAGACACTAAGCAGCCAGCATAGATATCCTTAGTTCCACCTCTGCTTTTCCTGCTATGATGAAAATGCACACTATAAGAAATGACTGAGTAGTAGAAGGAGACAAACATACTTACATCAGTCCAATTCTGAGATCCACTGATGCAGTATCTTATTTGATATATTAATTGGACATATTCTTTCGGAATAGGGTGAGTCCAGCTTATCAGAAGGGAGGTGGAGAAACCCTTCTCTGAAATAACTTTGACATCTGATGGAGGGTTTGTTTTAACTGCAACAAAACACACAACAAACCGTCAGGAATATAAAAGTGGCAATGATCGCTCATCAGCACTGTCACATTTCAGCAGTTAAGTACATGCTGCACACCAGACAAATACTGAACTTACCAAACCAGCCTGCGTCTCCCTTCAGGTGCTCCGACTCGATTCTTCCCAGTTTATTGTGTGCCTCCACCCAAATCTCCAGGGTCATGTGATTGGGGAAACTGTCCTCAAATTCCACTTGGGCACTGTTTTTACGTGTTGACACATTGTAGACCCGAGACCTGCAGACAAAAGATCTAAATACCATTAAGACAAACCCTGTATTTTTTTTATTGTTTGATATTTTCTAATAATCCAACTTTCTAGCCCTAAGATGCCAAAGCATTTGGGGGTTTACTCACAAGATGACTGCAACATATAGTGTATATGTTGTAGGGACTCCTGTGGTCTGACGTCCTACTGCTTCCCACTTACAGCTTAAGGTTGTAGAAATGTACTTTTTCTCTTGAACTGCCACACAGGACAGATTCTCTGGCTTCTCTGGACGATCTGAAATGGAGACAGACAGCACACATACATCTTAATAACTTCAGTGTTTAAGGGCTTTTTTGCAAAAGAAGAAGAAAAAAGACATGTACCATTTTTCACAGACAGATGTATTTAGGAAACAATTTAAAGATAAGATTGAGGGTGGAAAACATTTTAAATCACATTAGTCTCTCAGGTTGTTTTTATGCTCAGATTTAGCCAATATTATCCTTTACCCAGAGAGAGTCAAATCAAAACTAAAAACACTGGAAATATTAAATAACCTTCCATTTTACTTTAAACCTGTGTGCCCACAACTACAGCAGGTTTGATTCAAACAGGATGTAGGTCTGCAGGCTCTTGTGGATTATTACAACAGACTATTTCCCTATTTGTCCTTTTTACAATTCTTGGAGAAGATGTGGGGCAGTAAATGTGAATTATAGCCATGTATTTTGGCTTTGTCCTGAAATTGTACCGTTTTTGATAAATGTTCATATGGCTATTAACCACATCCTGGGCTATGATATACCTAGATCATGTATAGTTCTGTATTTTGGTAGTATGACGGGGGCATTGTGTTAAAAGAAGATCTCCTGAAAATCCTTTAGGTAGCTCGTAAAAAAGCCATTAAGAAAGAGGTGGTACAAGGTGGAAACACCAACACCAGATGAATGGCTGGCAAGTGTGAATGAAATATATGACATGGAACTGTTAACTTACAGGTTTAGAGCTCAAGAGGAGCGGTGTCGAGAGAAGTGGGAAAAATGGAAAATGTTGACATGTACTGAACCACTGAATATGTCATAGGGATGAATATTATTTGGTGAGAAATGGCAATGGTAATCTAGATAATTTCATTTCCATTTTGTGTTCTCTTTGTTTTCTGTTTTGTACTGTATTTTTGACCTCTCTGTCCCTTTATGACAGTTTCGTGAAAACATTAAAAATAAAGTGTTAAAAAAAAAAGAAAAAAGCTATAGGTTATATTTTGTGACAGCAAGGACTTACAGCCTTTGGTAATGTAGATCCCGTGCATAAATCTGCCTTGGTTCCAGAGAGAATAAGATGACAATTTCTTGCCAAAGCAAAATAACCATTCAGGTTCTTCATGGGTGACAAGCACAGTGACACTGAGAGCTGTTGCATTGATCTTGGTGTACTGTTCTTTGGGTACAGTAGTCTTAGAGAGATTCCAGTAGAGGTCATCTGCTGTAACTTCATCTGTGTTGATGATCATGCATGTAGCCGTGAAGTCAGTCCCAATCTCGAGCACCGGAGACTGTGGGGCTATTACCAAGAGGCTTTCTGAGGACACAAAAACAAAAAAAAAATTAATTGGATGCTTCGGATTTGAAGACAGAAATCCTCCTCTCGCTGAAAGCTGATATTGCAGCGGTGATAAAGTCGGAACTGAAAAATGCTCTCACAGAAGATTCCGACTTTCTTAAGAATGAATCACAGGCGGTGAAAACCGAAATTGTCAACAATACCGCAGCCCTCAAATCATAACTAGACCAAA
Organism: Plectropomus leopardus; assembly: GCF_026936395.1. NCBI lineage: Eukaryota > Metazoa > Chordata > Actinopteri > Perciformes > Serranidae > Plectropomus > Plectropomus leopardus. Next base: position 1,442,880 of record NC_142195.1, on the reverse strand, counting down.
TTAAGTTCAGCGTTGAAGAGGTGGAGCAGGGGCTTTTGGTGTGGTCGGATGAAGTGTCTGTTCTTCAAAATATGGTGAGTGACTTGAAATCAGAAGTGTTGAACCTGAAGGAGAAATGTGACAATATGGAAGGCCAGATGAGGAGATGTAATGTAAGAATCCTTGGCGTTTCAGAGAGTCCCGACTCAAGCTCCACAGCCGTGGTTTCTAGTCTGCTGATTGAGGTGCTCCAACTAAAAAAAGAGCTGTTGGTCGACCACTCATACCAGAGCCTGGGTCCCAAAAGGCTGTGTTTTATGTTCTGTTCAATAACAAGCTTTGGTTTCTTTCAGCTTTATTGCCAGTCTCGAGCATACATACCTAGCAGCCTCAACTTAGCTTCAACATAAACAACCGGCCTGAAGTAGCTGGCACATGTGCACATTCTGACTCTTAACAAGTATGGTGGCTGGCAAGTAACAAACCTAACAACAATACACGTCGTTCTACATCCCCCATCTTTAGCCTCCGTGTCAGTTGATAACTGAAACAATAAAATGAGAAACGTGACAGAATACCAAGTGATAAAATGTAGTGAACTCAGATCTTTACCATGACACATTTGATTGCCAACGACTGCCGCATGTATTGTATCAACAAATATATCATGCATAGTTAAGTACAACATTTTAAACTTAATTAACACATGGATGTGTCTGGGTTTTTTTTTGTCTTTATTTTTTACAAGGAGAAAGGTGTTCCTTTTTTTTCATGGAACACTAGAACAGTCCAATAGTCTGTTGTGCTATCATTAACATAACATATAACAGTCCTACTCGATATAACAGTTTGTCGAACATGAAACAACTACTGCATGTACTTACGGTTGGGCTTGCACATGCGGCCTGCACGTGTGACATTTGGGATGACAGAGGGCTGATGAGGGGGTGGAGTGGGGTTTCTCCAGCAGTGGCCGAAGAGATGGAATTTCCATCAGCTTCCTGGTCGCTGTCAAGAGCTTTAGATGGTGGTGGCTCTTGTACAGGCAGGAGATGTCTCTGATTCCTTCTGTAGTCCTGACCTCCTGACGTGACAATATAGGATCTTTGTTCATGGCAGGTCTGCTTCACCGTAGCCATGCGATCATGACTGCGGTGAGTCTGCATTCTCACCACTTGTCCTTCCGTGAGTGGCTTTAGTGGCCTGCTGGCCTTGTCATACAACAACTTTTGGGATTGTCGCCTCCTGGTGAGCCATGCTTTGATGGTGTCACTGTCTCTGATGGTGGGAACTGGCAGTGACTTGCAGATTGGGAGCGTGGTACGTATCTGCCTTGACATTAGTCTCTCCGCTGGCGAGCCAAGCACTGCATCAGTGCAATGTTTCTGATGTTGAGCAGATTCAGGAATGCGTCAGTCCTGTCACATTTGACTTTTCCATTAACTGCTTTGCACTGCAGACAGCTCTCTCAGCTAGGCTGTTGGCCTGTGGGAATTCTGGGCTGCTGGTGAAGTGGACGAAAATCTCAAGTTGAGGCAAAGGCTTTAAACCACTGACTTGTAAACTGGGTTCCGCTGCCTGAAATGAGCTTGTGCGGACTGCCATGGACTGAGAAGTCGCTTTAGCTTTGTTATTACAGTACTGGAAATCATGTTGCGCAGCAGGTCTATCTCGAACAACCCAGAATATGAGTCAACCAGCACTAAGTAGTGTGCTGTCCATTCCACTCGAAAATGTTTGTAGCTATAGTTGACCATGGCAGGTTTGGTACAGTGTGGAGTTTGAGCACCTCCTTCTGTTGATGGGGCTTAGTGCCATTGCAGACGGAGCATGGCAGTGTCTCCCTCTCAATGTCCTCGGGCATAGACGGCCAAAACACAATGTCCCTGGCTCTGCGTTTTGTTGCCTCTTTGCTGCGGTGGCCTCTGTGTAGGATTGTGGTGTATTCACTTCATAGTGTTTCTGGAATGACGGCCTTCGGTCCCATCACGATGATGCCTTCATCGATTGTCAGCTTGTCCACGTACATGAAGTAGTGGCTTGCTGGCAGGTTGGCTCTGTGTCTGGGCCACCCAGGCTTGATGATGTTGCAGAGCGCCTGCAGATCTTTGTCTTTCGCCGTGTGTTCTCTGGACTCTTTGAGGCATGAGGAGGAGATGTGCTGGACAGTCAGAATTGGCCTCCTCACTGCTGTGCTGCTCTGTTGTTTTCATGGGGGCACGGGACAATATGTCCACAAGGTACATGTGCTTGCCTTTCTTGTTGCTCAGTTGGAAGGGTTACTTTTGTAGATGTAGCATCATGCACTGCAACCTTGCTGGAGCTGTGTGTTAAGGTTTTGAAAGAATGGTGACCAGTGGCTGGTGATCTGTCTCGATCTGGATGTGTTTGCCATAGATGTAGTCACTGAAATTTGGAGCATGCAAACAGGATGGCTAGAAGTTCCTTTTCTATCTGCACATAGTGCATTATAGTTTGTATCAATGTGCAAGATTCATAAGCGAAGGGGACGCATTCCTGTAGGCAAGCTACTCCGAGGCCATGCTGAGTAGCATCACAGGTGAGTGTTATTGGCTTGTGGACATCACAGTATCTCAGCGTTGGTGGGCTGGCAAGAGGTTTCTTGAGAGCATCAAATGCCCTTTGGTGCTGTTCGAACCAACACCATTCGGCATCTTTATGTGTCAGCTGACGCAGGGGAGCAGATACCTCGCTTAAGTTCAGAATAAGGCATGCCATGTAGTTCACCATGCTGAGAAAGCACTGTAAGAATAGAATAGAATAGAATAGAATAGAATATTCCTTTATTGATCCCCCATTGGGGGAAATTTCAAATGTTACAGCAGCATGAAAAAAGAAAAGTGAAATGTAACAAAGAAAATAACAATAACAAATAACAATAAATAAGTAATAAAATAAGTATGTACATAGAGGAAATAAGGTATGTACACATAATAATAAGTAAGTAATAGAATAGTATGTACACAAAAGATGGATTTGAGAATAGTACAAAAAATTTGTTGTGCAAATTACTCAGCCAGTGATGCTGATGTTATAGAGTCTTATTGCAGATGGGATGAATGACCTGCGGTAGCGCTCCTTCTTGCAGGGTGGATGTCTCAGTCTGTTGCTGAAGGAGCTGCTTAAAACCCCCACAGTCTCATGCAGTGGGTGAGAGGGGTTGTCCATGATGGATGTGAGCTTTGCTAACATCCTCCTCTCACCCACCTCCTCAATGGAGTCCAGGGAGCAGTCCAGGACAGAACCGGCCTTCCTGACCAGTCTGTTCAGTCTCTTTCTGTCCCGATCTGTGCTCCCTGCTCCCCAGCAGACCACTGCATAGAAAAGAGCAGATGCTACCACAGTGTCATAGAATGTCCGGAGCAGAGACTTGCACACTCCAAAGGACCTCAGTCTTCTCAGCAGGTGGAGACGACTCTGGCCCTTCTTGTACAGGACATCTGTGTTATTAGACCAGTCCAGTTTATTGTTAAGGTGAACACCCAGGTATCGATAGGTCTCCACCATCTCAATGTCCAGACCCTGGATGTTCACCTGTGTAGTCTGGGGTGTCTTCCTCCTGCGGAAGTCAATAACCATCTCCTTTGTCTTACTGGCGTTGAGCTGGAGATGGTTCTGCTCACACCAGTTTACAAAGGCTTTAACATTATCTGGCGCTGGCATCTCTTTGATTCCTTTTGTTTTGGAAGGGTCAGGTCTGAGCCAGTTGCTTGTGAATATGTGACCAACGGAACTGATCTTGTTGAGCCTGAATATACACTTTTGTGGACTGTGTTTTAAGTTTACTTCATGTGCTCGATCCAAGACTTCCTTCAAGTTTTTTAAATCGTGTTCTTTTTCTCCATTCCCTCCAACAATGATATCATCAACAATCACCGCACATGGGTAGCCATTTGCTCCATTGTGTGTTGGAAAGCCTCGCTGGCACAACTGATGCCAGGAACTTGAATCTCCCAAACAGTGCGCTAAATGTTTGGAAGACTTGTGGTTCAGGGGAATCTGCCAAAAGGAGCTCTTCGCATCTGATGTAGAGAAGACTGTGGCATGCGGCATCTGTGCTGCCACTTCCTCCACAGTGCGCATAGGATTATGTGGTTGTTTGACCACCTAGTTTAGGTCTTGTGGATCAATACAAATCTGTATGTTGTCTGATGTTTTCTTGTTGGTTGTGACCATGGCTTAAACCCATTCACTTGTTCTGAAACTAGAGTTATGATGTCCAGGCTCGTCATCCTGTCCAGCTCTGCTTTGACCTTTTCACGCATTGCGACTGGAATTCAGCGTGCAGGCCTGACCACAGGTTGCGCTTCAGGGTCGAATGTCATTGTGTAGGTGATCGGGAGCCTGCCCTGTTCATCTGTGAAGAGGTCAGCGTAATCCATGAACATCTGGTGTGAAAAACAAGGCTCTTCTTTGAACCGGAGTTGGTGAACTTCCTTACTTAATGTGAGCAGACCCATATACGATGGCTGTCCCGCAAGCTGAGCAGTGGCTGCACACCTCGGTTTACTACTTGGAATTGTAGGTTGTAAGGCTGACCAGAGGAGTGGCAGGACAGATGTAGCTGAGGGGATTTTGTCACCTCCATAGGGGACTAGCTTTGTCCTCCTGGAGGTGTCCAGACTTTCTTTACGTCCCACCTGTGTCAGAATGTCATGTGAAACAACATTGCACTTCCTTAACATGGTCCTAACATGGACTGTGCAGAAAATGTCCTCCTTTTCCTCACCTCCCTGTGCACTTTCTGTGTTAATTGTACCAGTGGTTATAGAAACTCCATCAACATAGTACAACTCCTCACTGCTTCTAGAGCCTTTGGCTGCATGCGCAACATTAGCCGTTTTCTCTCTCTTGCGCTCGTGGGTGCTCTGTGCTGATCTGCAGCATTGTTTGAAGTGGTTCCATTTGTTACACTTGTGGCATTGCTGGCCAAATGCAGAGCAGTTCCTCCTGTCTGGCACATGTTTATTTCCACAGTTGTGTCAATTGATGCTTGGCAGTGGGCTCTCGCGTCCAGAGTCAGTTCTTTGTTTGAACGTGTGTGGCTGTGATTGTTGTTTTGTTTTGAAACTTATGCTGTCCGCCTTTGTTGTGCTTTGTTTTGGTGTGGCCAGTCTTTGTATGTTGTTCTGTGAGTTCCTGTATTTGACATGTTTCAATTGCCTTTGCCACAGTGAGGTCGCTGTCGCGTATTTTCCTCACGTTGTCATCATGTATGCCAGTAACGAGCCTGGCTTTAACCAACTTGTCTTGTAGGTTACCGAATTTGCACGTCTTCACTTTATTTCTTAAATCACTGACATAAGCTTCCACAGTCTCACCTTGTTTCTGGTTCCTGGTGAAGAATATGTGCCTTTCCATGGTGATGTTCATTTGTGGATTGCAGAGCTCACGGAATTTCCTTTTCAGACACTCCAGGTCTTCCCTTGACTCAGCGGGGGTAATCTCCACTCGCTTGTCTCCCTCATTGGCATAAACAGCAGGTGTTTACACGAAGGACCGTTCACATTCTATGGCTTCTGAGCCCGCCAAGTTTAGCAGGATGAATGCTTGTGTGCATGGTGGTTTGTCTGAACATGCTGCTGCGATGAATATGTTGTATTCCTGCTTGAATATTCTCCAGTTTTCCGTGATGTTGCCATCAAACACAGACAGATCAGATTTGCAGTATCCCTCTGCCGTGTTGCGGCGCATAACGTAAGCCAGCCGGCAGTGTAATTTGTGTCGGGCTGAACAACGTCCATCTATCTCCCCCAGTATTATTCCTTTTTGTAAGTCCTCAGATGCGACAGGTCCATGACTTCTGACACCATGATTTATGTTCTGTTCAAAAAGAAGCTTTGGTTTCTTTCAGGAGCTTTACTGCCAGTCTTCAGCACACAAACCTAGCAGTCTCAACTTAGCTTCAACATAAACAACCGGCTTGTTTATCTAACATGACAATGCACCATCTTATACTTGGTGGAGATATAAACTGTGTACTCACCCCGAGCTTGGATCGGGGTGTTTCCAAGAGGGCATCTCTGTCAAAATTAGCACATGCTATCCAGCTTTTCCTTAACACTTTGTGGTCTATTGTAGCAGATCTATGGCGTTTCCGTAATCCCACCATGAGAGCGTAGTCCTACTTCTAACCAATCCATAAGATGTATTCATGTATTGAATATTTTTTTTCTTGACAAAAAAATATTACATTTAACAACCGAATGCAATTATGGAGCCATAGTGATCTCTGATCATGGTTCTTTTTATTATAAAGCTGCATATCCCTAATGCGCAACCCACCCACCGCCTGTGGTGATTTAATTCATTACTACTTTCCGATGACAAATTCATGGCTTTTATATCATCTGAAATCACACTGTTTCTCAATATATATCAAACTCCTGATATGTCTCCGTCTACTGTGTGGGAGACATTAAAGGTGTATCTGAGGGGTCAGATAATTTCTTGTTGTGCAAATAGAAAAAAGGCAAGTATTGAACACATTAGAAAGTTAACTGATGATATAATTGAGTTAGATATGTTATACAGCCACTCCCCATCTGCAGATAAGTAAAAAACGAATGTCTGTACAAACTGAGTTTGATCTCCTGTCTACTCACCAGGCTGAATATCTAATTTCAAAAGTAAAGCATAACTACTATGAACATGGGGAGAAGGCTGGGCAACTGCTTGCACATCAGTTGCATCAGAGAACTGCTAATCAAACTATTACTGCAATCAGTGACGACCAAGGGATAAAATGCACTGATAATGAAAAAATAAACTCCTGTTTTAAAAAGTTTTATCAATTATTCTATACATCAGATCCAGCCAGAAGATTTTTTTAAATCTCTAAATATTCCCTCTGTAGATGCAGAATTGGGTACTGAGCTGGAGAGGGATCTTTTGGTCGTGGAGATAGCCTCAGCAATTAGAGCCATAAAAAGTGGCAAATCTCAGAGGCAAGATGGTTTTCAGACTAATATTTTCATAAAATGTTCACATCAACTCTCCCCCCTATTATTGTCAGTTTTCCAGTTTTTCTTTGCTACTCAAAAGGATAAAAACCCTTTCAGTTACAGCTGTTATTGCCCTGTTTCAATATTAAATACAGATATCAAAATTCAGACAGGGATGACCTCTTTCGCTGCTACTCCTTGCTGTGGCACTCGAACCACTTGCATTAACTCTGAGGCAGAGCTCCAATATTAAAGGGATCCTCCGCGGCAGGACAGAGCATAAAGTTTTGCTTTATGCGGCTGACATGTTGCTCTTTATATCAGACTCCCTCTCCAGTAGCCCTGAATTATTGGCATTGCTGAATTATTTAGATAATTAATAATTAATTAGATTTAGTAGAATATCTGGATTTAAACTAAACTTTCAGAAGAGTGAACTTATGCCAATTACCCTGGTAGATGGGACATATCGCTCATCAGTTGCTTTTAAAATTAGCCCTAGAAAATTTAGATACTTGGGTATATGGGTCACACATGATTGCAAAGATCTGTATAAAGCCAATTATCCATCTCTACTATCCAATCTCAAACAGGACATTGAGCGCTGGGAACCCCTACCTCTTTCTCTAGGGGGAAGAATTAATACGATTAAAATGAACGTGCTCCCCAGATTTCTCTATTTATTTCAGTGTCTTCCGATCATCCTAACAAAGTCTTTTTTTTCCAGATTGAATGGTCAAATATCCACTTTCATATGGAATAAAAAACAGCCAAGAATAAATAAAATGATTTTGCAGAGGCCTCGTGCATTGGGTGGCGTGGCATTCCCAAACTTTATATATTACTAATGGGCAGCCAGTATAAGGGCATTGTTGGATTGGAGGAAGAATGACAGGTATCTACAAATCAGAAATTTGTTGCCTCTAATTCAGTTTCCCTGTATGCCCTCCCACAACTCTGCTGGACTTACTTTTTAAGTATACAGCAGACATAAGACAGATTAAAAGCAGAATCTATACATTTCTAAACTTGCATAATTTGACAGATCTAGACTCTCTCAAACATAAAAGGGAAACAGACCTGAAAGAAATTATTCCAGAGGAGATTTGGCAAAAAATCATACAGAAGATTCAATCCTCTTCAATCTGCCTTCAACATGCTGTAATTCAGTTAAATTAAGTTGTGCACTGTCTTCATTGGTCTAAGGACAGATTATCAAGGATTAAGACAGATCTGGACGCAACATGGGACCAGTGCAAACAAGCCCTGGCCACATTATTACATATGTTTTGATCCTGCCCCAGGCTGTACAGATTTTGGCATTCTATCTTTGAAGCTTTCTCTGGTGTTTGTGGAATAAGGATAGACCCTTCTCCATTAATTGCACTTAGTTGGGGCTCCAGCAGATGCTTCTGTCAGCGGGTATAGTATGAATTTGATAGCCTTAAGCTCTCTGCTGGCCAGAAAGATTATATTATTAAAATTGAAAGATTCTGCCCCACCATGTTATTCCCTGTGGATAAGAGAGGTTATGTGTTATGTTAATTTAGAGAAAACCAGATACACCATAAGTGGGTTCATCAAAAAATTCTATGCCACTTGGCAACCATTTCTTTCATTTGTCGAAAACATGGCAGCGAAAAGATTGACTGAGTGATTCCTATTTAATTATTATTATTATTGTTGATATTTACTTATTTTTCACTGTTTAATAGGTATTCTTTAAATTTTGTGTAATTGTTGTTGTTTGTAATACTATTATTATTTAATCTTTGTATTTATTTATCTATTTTTTGTTTTATTATTAATTAATTTATTTTTTATTTTCTTATTTATTTTTTCATATTTATTCTATTTTTAATTAATCTTATTTATTTTTATTCATTTATTTTATCTTTGTGTTTGTTTGTTTTTGTTTCTGTTTTTGTCTGGCTGTAAGCTATCTAAGATCCAGGGGTTGGGAAGTGGGTAGTTGGGGAGGAACTACTTTTTCCAGATGTGTCATATCAAAGTTGTATTTGTTTTTGTTTTGTTTTTTGTTGACATATTTGGAAATAAACAAGACCTTGATCAAGAAAAAAAAACACTATCACTCTGTTCAGAATCAAACTCAAACAAAGGTATACTAATATGGTTAGTGTGCCAGCATCAACAACAACTGGTGTTATACATATAACTGTAACTGCTGAGCTGGCAAATAACTCACAGTTCCTCCCACAGTCAAAGCATTAAACACAGAACCAACAGGAACCTCTGCTGCCGTTTTTATGACTGTATTCCAACTCATTACTCAGGAGTTGTACAGTTGCCAGAAACGCTCAACACACTGCATCCTGACCAAACACAAGCAAATAGACACAACATGAACCATCTGAGGAAACACCTCCACCACCACTACAGCATCATGCACAGGAGCCCAGCAAGCTCTGCAGACAGCCACAGTGAGGACATACACCTATGACACAAGATAAAAGGGAGGGGCATCTAGTGGATCAACCTGGTACTACAACAAAACCACAACATTTATTGACTGTTACACTCTATGCCCATCAGCTAAGGAGACTCTGACAGAGCTACTTAACCTTCAGATGGGAGCTATAACATGGGAGGTGTAACATCCAATAGACCAGACCAACAATGCAACACATCATGCAAGAAACTATATACAAACAATTTTAGCTTGTTACCACAATTTGATCATATTTTACTAGTACCCCTGATTTTTGGGATTCACCAATATTTTCTCGTATTGGCTTTTCTCTTAGGTAAGATAACATTTTACAAGTGGTCCAGAGCACTCCTACCAAGGTAAGAGAAAACATCTTGCTTTCACAGTCCACCAATTATTGCCCAGCTCAGGGAAAAATAAGTTTTACATTTGAGGAAAGTTTTAAAAACGCATAAATATAATTTAATCAATTATCTAATTGTGTTCTAATAATGTTTCAGAGTAATTAAAATGACTGGATTATTATTTTTCAGGGCTAAAGGGCTACTATATTGGGTCCATTGATCCCAATTATTGTACTTTCAGTTACTGTGCGTCCCTCTGCTGACCAGAGCTGGAATGTAACGTAGTAAGTTTACTCAAGTACTGTTTTAAAGTACGAATCTGTGGAACTTTTAAATTACTTGAATATTTTAGTCTTATGTCACTTTCAGCTTCTACTCCACTACTTTTCAAAGGAAAATATTTTGCGTTTTACTCAACCACTAATATGAGATAACTACCTTACAAATTAAGATTTTTGTGCACAAACCAAGCTGAAACAATTAATTAGACAATTAGTTTGCCAGTATTTTAATAATCATGTCAGGTATTTTTCAAGCAAAGCAATTTCTTGGTTCCAGCCTATGAATGTATGAGGACTAGATGCTTTTTCTTCAAAATATTTAAATTATTTTAAAGGTATTAAATCTATTTAAACATTTTTTTCATCCATACTTTTACTTTTAATACTTCAGCACATTTACTTTGTTTAAGTTAATTTCACTGTAAGCCTACATCAAGTTCATTACAGCAGAAATTCTTGTTCTTCTTACAGCCTTTCTGGTGTCATGTCTCCAGTCTGGGCATGTTCCAGAGTCTTTGCACAAGCACAAAACCTGCCCTTATATAGTGTTTAAAAGGTGTTTACCTGTGCTAACAGGTGACTTAAAATCAAGTGTCACTCATCAGTGATCACAACTGGGTAAGAGCAAATTTGGGCAGTTAAGAACATTTGGTGAATCTGGAGTTGAGTTGGCTAAGATTTTCTTTTACCAGAAAGTTAAGAGAAATTTGGCAGAATGTAATTTGTATGAAGCCCATTGTGTTATAGCTATGGCCATGTCCCTTTTTTGGGGAAAGAATGGTGTTCAGAATCAGACAAAGAACAAGAAAATGCTGAAAAGCTGTTGTATAGCAAGTTGACAGAAGCCTTCACACTGAAATCTGACACATATTAGATTTGTGAATATTCACTGTCTGTGTGGCTAATTGATGCTGGTGACATTTACAACTGTTGGAGAGCTAGCTGGTCTGGAGGCAGGTGCAGAACAGTCTACACTATAGCAGCATCTGACTGTCAATTCCATATCACCCATTATAAAATGTAAATGTAATTTTTGATATTTTGTTTCTGTCTTATTATTATTTATTTATTGTCTTCTGTCTACTTGGATGTCTAAATATAAAGTTACAAAATAAGTATAGTGAGGAAAATTAATAGACGTCCCATTCCATAACTGATGGATGTTACATATTTGTAAGCCTGCATGTATAACAGCAGAGCCCTTCAATGAAAGCATTTAAATAGAATACAGCTAAAATTTATTGATTCGACCTGTGTGTCCTGATGTGACGTGTCAAAATGACCATGGAAAAGATTTACTGTACATCACTGTGAAAACGTTAATGGAGTTAAGAGCACAGTAGATATAACATTTAAAATGCAAACAGTAATAGAGAGAATTCTGAGGGGACACAGAGTTTGGAGTTTATCTGGCTGCTGAACATCAACACTAAAATACTTCGGGGGCATCACATATAACAGGTACTGACCAGCTCTTGCAGGTAGAGCAGAGACAAGGCAGGCTAACACCACCAACTGGAGCACTGTCGCAGACACCATGATGATGAATAACTAGGAACATAAAAAAAACATGTTGTCATACAGGAAAAGACAATAAGAGTCATATCCGTCTAAAACACTGCGAACTAACAACCTTTGCAATAGTAACAAGTAACGACGTAACGCCGAGCTCAACTTAGTGGGTAAACAGATAAGAGATAGCAGTTACCATCGTACAGGTTTTGTAGCCCTACTCATTTTGTTAAGACCGTTACGTAAGTTAATACAGCGTAAATAACGTACTGCAGTGTCAGTCAGTCGTACTAACGTAGCTTTAAGTTGTGAAACACTGGCGAAGAGTTATATGTTGCGTGTTACAAATTAAATATTAACGCTAGGCTAGCATTGATAGCTCACAGTGCCATCCCTGCTATCGCCATGATGTTTCCGCTCTAAAAGACAAGCGGTTCTTACTTACCTATCCGGCCTCAGTGGCGCTCCCTGTGTACTTGCTGTTAGTTTAATACCATATTTTTAACAGCTTAAACCTAACTAACGCCAGGACGAGTAATTTCGCTGTTATTTGCGTCAGTGTCTGTTCGTGCCAGAGATTCTGCGGAAGGACCACCCACTTCCCGTCACAGGAAACATATGTCGCAACATTTTTCGCTGCTGCGCCACACGTAGACGATCTCACAGCACAAGGATGGAGCCGAGCCTCCGCTGGTGAGCCTGCGCCCTGCTACTGACAGCGTAGGGATCTGTGGGAGAGTTCAGAACAGACATGCTGTTTAATGATTGGTCAGAGAAAATGTCTGTCAAAAATAGTGACTAATCAGAGGTTTCCGGTTTGTCTTGGTTGAATTTGCATGTTCCCTGCTACGGTTTTCCAGTATGTCTCCGCCCCTCGTACTCAGAATAATGCAGAGCACATGCCCACTGAGGTTCCTGCCACTGACTTCTAAATACAAGACAACACATGATGTGTTTGGGAAGGTGAAAGTATGGCTGTGGTTGCTTTACCTTTACAAATTGTTGTTTATAGGATCTGCTTGCCTTGCAATGTCATTCTATATTTACATATGTAACTAACACCTATAGTGCTTTTTAAAATTTGTATTTGTCCTGCTCTTTTTTGTCTGTTTGTTTTCTTTTCTTTTTTCTTTTCTTTTCTTTTCTTTCTCTCGATGTGTTTAAAGAAGTCTTTAAACTGTATGCCCTGTTTCTTTGTTCCTTTGCTTTGTAATTTTTAGAAGGCCTTGTGTCACATTTCGCCAAAGGACTGCAGATGAAAAACAGCCTCCTGACTACTTCTGGCATATTTATACCATGTGCATTTATTAATTTGCACTGTTGATTTTAATATAAACTAAACCTAATCCCCAAACAAATCAGACAGTTTATTCATTAAAAAGAATGTCTAATGAGTGTCTGTTCCTCCTTCTGCATCTTTAGAATACCTTTTTAAAATTAACTCAGTAGCCAAATTCTTAAGAAATAAGTATATTGGTCAATGTTGTTTCTATAATGCTAATATAACAAAAAAAATAAAACTTGTTTTCGAAAGATGCGTATGTATTGGTCTTTTCTATCCTTGTTTTGGGAGTATATAAAAATATCATATATTATATATAATATATAATAATATCAATATTGTAGACTTTCTCCAACAGTGACATAAGGCAGCCTGTATGCAGCCTGAGAGACGAACCACACCAGCTCTGCTGATCATCGTGTTCACTGTTCTGAGCACCCATCACTGAAGAAAACGTGTCAACATTTTTTTATCAGCTAAGATCTTTTCTCTGCTGGATTTTAGCAGTTGGACACTTGGAGAAAACTGTCCACAGAGACTTTACTCAGACATTACTCAGTACATTAATAGAAATGATACCTCAAAATATCAGTTTACCTTAACCCTGGAACTTTGTGTTTTCACAGCTGACTGTCTTGGCCAGGTCTCCCTTGAAAGAGATTCTAAGTATAGTAATTTTATAATCTCAGTAGGACAAAACTGCATAAATAAAGGTTAAATAAAATAATGCCGGTCAGGTTACTTGGTGACTCTAAATTGTCTGTAGGTGTGAATGTGAGTGTGAATGGTTGTCCGTCTCTATGTGTCAGCCCTGTGATGGTCTGGTGACCTTTCCTGGGTGAAATCTGCCTCTCACTCAATGACAGCTGTGATAGGCTCCAACCACCCCAGCCCCCAGTTACAACTAATAAACTAAATAAGAGCAATTATAGTTAAAATTACAGGGCAAGGTTGGATAATAATGATAGCACATCTCCTAATAAAGTTTATTAAAGGAAATGCTTGCATTTACTTATAAACCATATACTGATTAAACTTTTAGTATTAGTATCAGTATTAGGGGTGAGTGAAGCCAAGCGTCTGCTCTAAAAAACTGCAAAAACGGTTCACAGACAGAGACGCTGGCTCACTCTGGAGGGATTTTAGACAGCTCACCAACTACAAGCCTACTACAAAACCCCTTACTCTGTGAATGACTCATGCCTTGCCAACGACCTGAATGAGTTTTACTGCCGCTTTGAAAGACAGTAGTACAGTCCTGAAACCATCCCCCATGATGACTCCATTCCACAACTCACAACCCCCGCCACCCTCACCACAGCAGGGGCCCAGGACTCAGCACAACCATCCACCCCAGCTTCACTCAACCCCCTACCCCCTCACCTCACCAACACCTCTGTCCATCATGAAAGGAATGTCAATAAGATCTTCAGGAGACAGAACCAAAGCAGCAAAGCAGTTGGACCAGAATGTGTCACAGATCAGCCGTCTCCAGTATTTACAGACATTTTTAACACCTCGCTGCAGACATGCCATGTACAAACCTGCTTCAAGGCCTTTACTCCTGTCCCTAAAAAAACAAAGACCACAGGACTCAATGACTAAAGACCCGTCGCCTCGACCTCTGTGGTGATGAAGTCCTCTGAGTAGTGCCTTGTACTGTCACACCCAAAAGTGATCATGGACCCTCCTCTGGACCCACTACAGTTCGCCTACAGAGCCAACAGATCTGTAGTTGACGCTGTCAACCTGGCCCTCCACTTCGTCCTAGAGCATCTGGGCTCAGCAGGAGCATATGCCAGGATCCTACCTGTGGATTTCACCTCTGCTCTCAACACAATAATTCTGGCTCTGCTACAGGACAAGCTCACCAAGCTGAACGTGCTTGACTCCACCTGCAGGTGGATCACAGACTTCCTGTCTGACAGGAAGCAGCAGGTGAAGCTGGGGAAGCATGTTTCTGACAGAAGAACCATCAGCGCCGGCTCCCCTCAAGGCTGCGTTCTTTGTGCTCTCTTCTTCTCTTCTCCCTGTACACAAACAGCTGCACCTCAAGTCATCAGTCCGTCAAGCAACTCATTGGACTCATCTCTGGTGGGGATGAGTCAGCCTACAGGTGGGAGGTTGACCATCTGGTGACCTGGTGCGGCGAGAACAACCTAGACCTTAATGCTCTGAAGACAGTGGAGATGGTAGTGGATTTCAGAAGGATCGCTGCTGCCCCTGCCTCCATCACCCTCTGTGACTCCCCAGTTTCCACTGTGGAGTCTTTCCGCCTCCTGGGGACCATCATCACCCAGGACCTCAAGTGGGAGTTGAACATCAGCTCCCTCATCAAGAAAGCCCAGCAGAGGATGTGCTTCCTGCGGCAGCTGAAGAAGTTCAACCTGCCAAAGACAATGATGGTGTACTTCTACACCTCCATTATCAAGTCCATCCTCACCTCCTCCATCACAGTCTAGTATGCTGCAGCCACAGTGAGGGACATGAAGAGGGTGACTGGCTGCCACCTGCCATCTCTCCATGACCTGTACACCTCCAGCGCCCTGAGGCATGCAGGTAAAATTGTGGCCAACCCTCTCACCCCAGACACAGACTTTTTGAGACCCTCCCCTCTGGCAAGAGGCTGTGGCCCATCACGACCAAAACCTCATGACTCAAAAACAGTTTCTTCCCCTCTGCTGTTACCATCATGAACAATACTCAGGTAATGTAAAATCAACCTCAGATTTGTACATGAGTGCAGTACTTGAGTAAATGTACTTAGTTACATTCCAGCTCTGGTCAGCAGAGGGACACACAGTAACAGAAATCACAGTCACTGGGCGCAATTCACCAAATATAATAGTATTCCTTTAGCCCTGAAATTGAATAATGCGGTCATTATAATAACTCTAAAACCTCATTTAAAGTTTATTAAATGATATTCATGCATTTTTTTTAAATGTTCCTCAAATACAAAGCCTATTTTCCTTGCACTGGACAACAATCTGTGGACTGTGAGAGCAAGATGTTTTTCTCTTATCTTGGTACAAGTACTCTGGACCACTCGCAAAATGTTCTATTACCTAAGAGAAAAGCAAAACAAGAAAATGTTGGTAAAAAAGCAACAGTGGGACTAACAAAATTAGAACAAATCCTGGTATATCCTTTTTTTACTTGAGGCCCATTGTAAGCACATATTTTTTTCTCTTTATGTCACCTATTATAGTTCTGTAATATTTTTTTCTGATATCCTTAATTTGGTAAACTACTAAAGCACTTACCTGTGCAGTGGTAGCTAAAATGTGAAGGAACCAACAGGCCAAATATGGGAAAGTGATATACCAGCTGTATGGTCACTGTCACCTCATCACAAACATCTAGCTGAAGTTTAATGGGATTTATGTAAGTAAACTGAGAGATTCACTGACAATGACACCATGTCACTTGCTTTGTTTAATCCACAAGGCTTACTATGATGATTTTGCATCATGGGTAATAACTCAGAAACAATTAATTCAGCTACTTTAGTTCATGTCAGAGTAAATACACAAAAACAGACAGGAGTCACTATTGTAACCAATTCTTTGTGTCTGTGTGTCGATCACAGTTCAGCAGTACTGAACATACTGTGTAACCGTCTGGCAAAGTGGCTAACTAAATGAAAACATGTTTGACCTGTCACATTCAGACAAGTATGTTAAAATAATATCACTGTAAAAAGTTGCCAGCATCCCAAAGATATCTTTGAAGTATGATTTTTTGTCATATCAGGAATATACTTTTTTTTTTTTTTTTTTTTTTTTTTTTTTTACAATATATAAAACCTTTATTCAGTTATGATGTCACTACCACAGCTCCCAGCAATGTATTTAATTCGTCTTTTAACATAGAAATTTGCTACATTCATGAACATGTCCAATGAGAAATATATTTATATCATATTTCGTCAAACAACAGAAGCCTTTTTTGGTACAAAAGTTGAGATACCTGTGTCCATGGGTGACTTTCAAGTGCACACAAGATAGTTACATGTGAATGCAAGGGACTTTTTATTGATGATAATTGATAAGATCAATTCTGCTTACTTGTACAGTGCATGCAGCAGTTTTTAATGCACATAAAAAGCTTTCAATTTGCAACAGACTCTTCCTTACTCATGTTACTTTCGCGGTTCCTCAGATGTACATCAATCCTCAGATTACTTGTTTTTTTTTTAGGTACATGATGATATTGATGATAATTGATAAGATCAATTCTGTTTACTTGAACAGTGCATGCAGCAGTTTTTAACGCACACAAAAAGCTTTCAATTTGCAACAGACTCTTCCTTACTCATGTTACTTTAGTGGTTCCTTAGATTTACATCTATCCTCGGATTACTTGTTTGTTTTTTTTTAAGTATATGATGATATTGATGATAATTGATGAGATCAATTCTGTTTATTTGTACAGTGCATGCAGCAGTTTTAAGCTTTCAATTTGCAACAGACTTCCTTACTCATGTTACTTTAGGGGTTCCTTAGATTTACATCAATCCTCAGATTACTCGTTTTTCTTTTTTTAAGTATAACAGCTGTTGATGTTACAGATTCTATCCGTGTGTGTATGTGTGTGTACACGGAGAGCTTCTTGTTGCTGTTCTTCTAGCTCTGAAGAGGTCTCTATAGATTGTTGAGCTCCAGAAGGGTTTGGTCCAGCACCTGGTGCATGTCCAGGTTCTCCTCTTTGGCTTGGGCCAGTTTCTCTGGAGGAGAGAATAAAGTCACAGGTGAGTTTCGAAATACACCTCCTTCGGGAATTCAGCACAAACGTTCACTTTGAGTTAAGGATAAATTGATTAGAGTTTGGTGATCCAAGATCAAAGGCACTGTGACCCAGTCCATCTTGTTCTTGTGAATGTGATATCTCAAGAACACCGTGAGGGACTTTCCTCAGATTTGGCACAAACATTCACTTGGACTTAACAATGAACTGATTGGATTTTGGTGGTCAAATATCAAGGTCAATGTGACCTCGCATCCATCTCATTCTGGTGAATGCAATATCTCAAGAACACCCTCAGGGAATTTTTTGCAACAAAAAGCCAAATTGGACTCAACAATGAACTGTTTAGAATTTGGTGGTCGAAGGTCAAAGGTCAAGGTCGCTGTAATGTCACAAACATGGTTTTAGCCATAACGCAAGAATTGTTGCACTAATTCTGGCAACATTTCATTAAATTTCTAATAGAATATAATGATACAGAGATATGGCATTTTATATTCAAAAGTTCCAAGGTCAACCTCACTGTGGCATCACAATGTCCTGCAAAAACAGAGAAGGGGAGACATCTTGAAAATGTGCTGATTGTAGAGATCTTCTGTGCTGCCGGGGGGAAGATGTGTGTGTAGGATCCATGTTTCCACAGACATGGTTGTAAAATGTAACTGCAACCTGACTGGTGCACAGAGGCAAACAACTGCATTGCAGTAATTGTCATTTTACAAAACTCTAGAGAGTCATACAAAACTGTCAAAAGTTTCCTGGTAAAAAAAGATTGAATAGTAGCCATCAAACTCATGCCATACAAACAACACACTACTGACAAGGATTTATTCCAAGGTTTCTCAGGTTACTCAAAGAGAAACTCAGCTTTGATGTAAGGGTGTGTTACGATCTTTGTGGGGACAACAGCTGTCACACTTTGACTCACTTTGTGAGGTCCCAACTGCAGGGTAGTGTTTCAGACTCCAATGCAACAATATCAAATCCTCAAGGAAAGTGAGCTTCTTTGTTCAGCATTGAAAACTGACAAAAAACAAATGTCATATCGCACTCACTGAGGTCACATAAGGTTTGAACTGTCATGTGACTGTGGCTGGGATCTTGCCTGACATGACAGGCTTGACAGATAGGAAGAAGTCAAAACCATTTCTGTGCCTATGCAATGCTGAAATTCTACTAACAACGAGTGCACTGTCACTATTATTATTCTGTTTATGTTTATTTATTTGTTTTTTTATTATTTACTGCTTCATGTTTAAACTAATTCCAAGTAAAGCATTATGATTTCAGGTTAAACAGATGTTTTAAAAAGATTTTTTAAAAAGTGTTCAACTCTGTGTGACAGTCCTGTACACTGAACTCTGCCTGTTCCAGCGTCATTCTACGTGTGTCACGTCTACACTAAGGTACACTGCTTACACATTCCTCAAACCTAGCCTGACAGATTGAAGATGAAGTTTGAACTGAACTGTACACAGATCTCTGCAGACAAAACTTAACCACATGCATGCATGTATCAGGCTACTCAATACAAAATTGCTTTAAAAAAAAGAGTGGAGACTGGTGTTGTCAGTGTCCCAAGTAAAGAGTGGTAAGACAAGGTGCTCTGTGGTGAGTTAAATGCTTGACCCACTATTTGTAAATTGCCTTAATTGGAAAAAAACGGAATTCAATTCACCGTTTGATGTTAAATAGATGTGCATTAGCCATTTTTTTTGTATTTGCCTTTTGGTCACCACGGACAAACATGTATGAGCCTGTTTGGAATAAAATCTCAATTCTTAGCTTGCTGGGCAGAGAAATGCAGACATGTACTATAGCCTCCTTTCCCACTGTAAAAGAAAACACTAACACCTGTCTCATCTTGCTTTTTAAAGTAATGGAAAAGGTTATAACTGGCATTCACACTCATGTCAAATGACTCTACAGTAGTCATGGGTATTTATCATCTCATTTTATAAAAGAGCTGGGAAAGATAGTGCCACTGTGTTTGGCTTGTCATCTCCCTCTCCTGAGTTGTTGTTTTTCTTGTACCTGTTTAATTCTGTTGGGTCAAGTCTGCTTGCTTTTACTAACTCTTGTCTGTGTTCAGGGTTTGTCCCAGCTGCCTTCAAACATGCTGTGGTTAGGCCCCTCCTTAAAAAAAAACCAAAAAAAAAAAACCATCTTGATCCCTCTGTGCTGTCTAATTTTAGATCTGTCTCCCATCTGCCTTTTCTTTCTAAAGTTTTAGAAAAAGTTGTTTTTATACAATTAGTCATTTTTAGAGTCAAATTCAATCCTTGAGAAATTCCAGTCTGGTTTCCAATACCGACATAGCACTGAGTCAGCACTGTTAAAGGTGCACAATGACAATGCCCGGTCTGTGGATACTGGGAACCCCGTTGTGCTAGTGCTCCTGAATCTAACAGCAGCTTTCGATACAGTCGATCATGCAGTCCTCATATCTCGTCTTGGCGCAGTTTGTAGGCATCCATGCCACTGCTCTTCAATAGTTTAGGTCGTACCTGGCTAATAGAAGCTTCTCTGTGTTGATTGGTGACCTCCAGTCATCACACGCATTTCTCCCTTGTGGGGTGCCACAAGGTTCTATTCTCAGCCCTACCCTCTTTTGCTACCACTGGGATAAATTATAACTGAACATAACCTGTCTTTCCATCTATATGCAGATGACTTACAGTTATATTTGCCCATGAAACCCAACAAAGGCACTACACTTAATAACTTACTGTTCTGTATTAGTGACATAAAGCAGTGGCTGGCATAATTTTTTGCACTTGAACGGCAGCACCCCTCCCTGAACTACCACCTTATCGTGGTGGAGGGGTTTGCGTGTCCCAGTGATCCTAGGAGCTCAGTTGTCGGGGGCTTCATGCCCCTGGTAGGGTCACCCATGGCAAACAGGTCCTAGGGGAGGGACCAGACAAAGTGTAGCTCACAAGACCCTTATGATGATGACAACCAATGGTCCGGAGTTCCCCTCGCCCGGACGCAGGTCACCGGGGCCCCCCCCTGGAGCCAGGCTTGGGGGTGTCCTTCGGGGAGTCCTGTGGGGGGTTCTCCGGGAATATGGGGTTTCGGACTCCCTGATACGGGCTGTCTGTTCCCTGTATGACCGGTGCCAGAGCTTAAGCCGCATTGCCGGCAGTAAGTCGAACTCGTTTCCGGTGAGGGTTGGACTTCGCCAGGGCTGCCCTTTGTGACCTCAGGATTGGGTCTCTGCTCTTTGCAGATGATGTGGTCCTGTTGGCTTCATCGGGCCGTGACCTTCAGCTCTCACTGGATTGGTTCGCAGCCGAGTGTGAAGCGGCTGGGATGAGAATCAGCACCTCCAAATCCGAGACCATGGTTCTCAGCCGGAAAAGGGTGGTGTGCCCCCTCCGGATTGGGGACGAAGTCCTGCCCCAAGTGGAGGAGTTTAAGTACCTCGGGGTCTTGTTCACGAGTGAGGGAAGGATGGAACGGGAGATCGACAGGCGGATCGGTGCGGCGTCTGCAGTAATGCGGACTCTGCACCGGTCTGTCGTGGTGAAGAGGGAGCTGAGCCAAAAGGCAAAGCTCTCGATTTACCGGTCGATCTTCGTTCCTGCCCTCACCTATGGTCACAAGCTTTGGGTAGTGACCGAAAGAACAAGATCGCGGGTACAAGCAGCCGAAATGAGTTTCCTCCGTAGGGTGGCTGGGCTCTCCCTTAGGGATAGGGTGAGAAGTTCGGTCATCCGGGAGGAGCTCGGAGTAGAGCCGCTGCTCCTCCACTTTGAGAAGAGCCAGATGAGGTGGCTCGGGCATCTAATTAGGATGCCTCCAGGACGCCTCCCTGGTGAGGTGTTCAGGGCACGTCCCACCAGTAGGAGGCCCCGGGGAAGACCCAGGACACGCTGGAGAGACTACGTCTCACAGCTGGCCTGGGAACGCCTCGGGGTCCCCCAGGAAGAGCTGGACGAAGTGGCCGGGGAGAGGGAAGTCTGGGTTTCCCTGCTTAGGCTGCTGCCCCCGCGACCTGACCCCGGATAAGCGGAAGAAAATGGATGGATAGATGGATGGATGGATGGATTGAACGGCAGCAAAACTGAATGTATTTTGTTTAGCTCCTCTTGTACGCCTAATGCTATTGAAACAAATTGTGGCATTCTGGCTCTCTCTTCCTTAAACTGGAAGTAAAAAATTTTGGGGTAATACTCGACAATGGCCTGAAATTTGATAAACAGATCAGTTCTGTTGTTAGAACAAACGTTTTCAGCTCTGTCTCCTGCTGGTGAAGCCCTTTCTCAATCGGCAGGACCTTGAGAAGACAATTCATGCATTCGTTAGTTTGAGACTCGATTATTGCAATGCCCTTTACGTCAGCCTTAGCCAGTCATCCCTTTCTTGTTTCCAACTTGTACAGAATGCTGCTGCCAGATTTTTAACCAACACAGGTTTAGAATTGATTTTTAACTTTTGTTTGTTTTTAATGCCATTCACGGCCTGGCTCCTCTCTACTTGTCAGAGATTTCAACTATCCGCCTTGCATTCTTCTGGTCAGCTTCTGCTAGATGTCCCAAGGTTGAAATATGTGGGGAGAAGTGGGGTGACCGTTCATTGCTGTCGCTGCTCCCAGATTGTGGAACAAGCTGCCCCCTGATATTTTCACCACTACTGATCTCGGCCTTTTTAAGTCTAAACTGAAGACTTACTTTTTTATAATGGCTTATAATCTGTAACTAAGGCTGTCCTGTTTATACTGTTCTATCTTGTTTTATCT
Source organism: Plectropomus leopardus (assembly GCF_026936395.1). NCBI lineage: Eukaryota > Metazoa > Chordata > Actinopteri > Perciformes > Serranidae > Plectropomus > Plectropomus leopardus. The sequence continues at coordinate 1,420,575 of NC_142195.1, read as the reverse complement.
TTTCTGAAAGGCTTTTAACACTTTGCAGCTGTGTAGCACCTCTCCCTCAGTATTTTTTATGTGTTGTTTTATGGTTCGTTTGTTTTATTGTTATTTACACTGTTTATCTACACTATTATTTCTGACACTGCTGAAAAGCACTTTGGGTACCTTTTTGGTAATTGTAAAGGGCTACAGAAATAAATATTGATTGATTGATCTCCGCCTCTGATGCAGTGATGGAAACACAATGCCTGGGTTAATGTGCTAATTTGGGATCCTTTATGGCAAGATGCAACAACAGGGCATGACAAAATATCATCTGTCTCTGCCTGAGTAGCATTCAAACATCAATACAAATTCGTCTGCACCGAGTTTGAGAGAGAGACTCAATAAGTGGGAGATACATAAAGAGAAGTAACCACCATAAAGTTTCCACGACATTCATCATGCTGTTTTTTATTGTTTACTAACCTGTTCCCTTGTCCACGACGTCGAGTGTGTAGTGGATGATGAGAACAATTCTTGATAAGAAGATATTCAAATGCCTACCCAAAACTGAAATTTCTTTTGAAGATTCCTTAGATGAACCTCGGGGTCAGCTAATGGACCTAAATGCCTTGTTGAACTTACAAGTCTTGTAGTCAGAATTAAATTACGACAGATTTTATTGCCTGAGCAACAGTTTGAGTTAACTTACGACTCATCTGGGGCAAGGAGCTGTCAACTGAGCTCCTGCAAAGACTCAAGGAGACATCAGGAGATCTCTACATCATAGAAACTGACAATTTATGTCTTTGTTGGACAACCAACACGTGACATATCCGCACATCTCCAGACTGTAAGAGAGGACCACATTAACTGATTTTCGTATTCAAAGTAAAACGCACTTTGAAATGTTGTGTGGAGATCTCAAACCTACAGAACTGGAACTTTACTCACATGCCGATTTTGAGGCCAAACTGTGAGCTGCTGGTAATCTACTTTGCTAGCCCCTGATACACGTGTTCTCAATGACGACTTAGAACCAGAGGACTTTGCACGAGAGAGACTGTGAGACAAAGAGAGACTTTGAATGAGACGAAGCCTGATAAGCTGTCATCATGATCTCATCTCAGCCACATTAGGTGTCAGAAGATGATCCACCTGTTTATGGAGAGAGAGAGATGGAGGAATCAAACTCAAGCCGAGTTGGCAATGTTCAAACTGACCGAGGTCAGCCACTGGAACCACAGGAGTCTAAATGAGCTGCCTGTCCAGTGTCCTCACAAAGGCCGCACTGCAACTTTCCAGAGCGGACCGTTTCTCTGGCATTGAGACTTCTGAGGGAGGTAAAACGATCTTTTCTGTGCTGTTATGGGGCTGATGCTCTTAAATGATAGGTACACATGGGAAGTGTTAGACCTAGGTTAGGATCTCCCATTAATACAATTATGGGTTATTCTCTGATCAGGCCTCTTCTTTATCTTTTCTTTCAATGTTTTATGGGTTAGGTTGGGTGGGTTTAGGTTGCCTCTCTGCTGTTGATCAATGCTTGACATTGACTTTTCTTCAATCTTAACCTGATCAAGTCCAGATGTCACATCTAATTCAGTTCCTCACTGGTTTTCATCCTCTCATTTTATTGTTTCTTAATTGATGAGTTTGTTGTTCATTTAGTCATTTTATTTACTTGGTGTCTTTGTTGTATTCACTGTTTCATCATTTATCCCTACTGATTATTAAACTGATTCAGTTGTAGTTTTCTAGGAGTAATTTTGCTGTGTAGTGAATAGTATAAGAAACCTTTCATTTATAAAGACACTTGATCTTGTGATGTGTGTGTGTATAATGTCAGGTGCCTGTACACCTGAAAAAGGAACTCTGTAGCAACCTTCAAATTAGGAGACTAGATTAATGTATAAGGCAAAATGGGTTGTCAACCATTCTATTTTAATGGGTGGCTCTCTGAGGTTTTAAACCAATTCATGTTTATGAGTCATAATTTTGCATTATGAGTTATAGTTACGTATTTTGGTATTGATTTATTAATTAATTAATCATTTTGATTAATTGCTAATTACTTAATAAATCCCCTTTTTAAACCGTTACATGTGTGACACACACACACACACACACACACACACACACACACACACACACACACACACACACACACACACAAAAACACACACACACACACACACACACAGAAACGTATCCTCGTCTGCTACAGAACCATGTACACAGCTCTGCTCTACTGTCAATAGGAAATAAGTCAATTTTAGCTGGTTTAAAAAACCTGCATACACACAAATTTTGGTGGAAGAATTTTGTTATATATGTGTGTTTCCCTCCATGTTGCATGAATGCTCATCAGCAACGACTATTTTCTTTTAAGCCCATGTAATTAATTCCTTCCATTAATTTGAAACCATAGTGAGGTCTGCTACAAAAAGAACAAAAACAAAAGGGCTTCTACTAGGGCTTATGTATAAAGCACAAATACATAAAAACACGTCACACTACAACTATATCATGGTGTTCTACAAAGCAGATGTTCACTGATCATTCAGCATTTCTAAATGTGAAAAAGAAGAAGGAAACAGAAGAGAAAGAAGACAAGACTAGAGGGAGACAGAAAAGTCAAGAGAGCTTTAATACATTTATTACAGAGGGGGGCAGGTTTATATGAGAATTCAATAAAGAGAGGACATCAACTGAGTGAACCTGCAGACACACAGCAGTGACTGGCTGAGCAATAACTTATCCCTCTGTACAAAGACTAGTGCTGTGTAGTACACATACGGCTTACTGTAGGGTGGGTGGATTCAGAACATTACATTTCTAGAACGTTCTAGCCCCTGATACCACTGTGGAATGGAACAAAACACCAGCAAGCAGGCGGAGAGGAGATCAGACAGGAAGCAGTAGCAAAGAGGAAGTGAGAGAGCCGCTACAGTGTAGTCATGTCGTTGAGGGCCAGGTCCAGCTCCTCACTGAGGGCCTTACCCTTCAGCTTCTGAGCATATACTTCATCTGGAGGAGGGCACACAAGCACACACACACACACACACACACACACACACACACAGATAGAGAGACGAGGGACAGAGCAGACAGATGCACAGAATGGAAACGGAATGAGGAGAAGGGACAGGAGTCAGAAACATAAAACCACAAGAGAATTAAAACAGCAGTGAAACTGGCAACCCTAACTCTGACTGACTCACTGCTGTTACTGTCATCACATCAGCAGGTTACTGCAGCACAAACCTTAAGTTTCAACTTGAAGCTCATTCAGCCAAATGATGTAATCCCAGATCTCTATCCACACCAAATCCATACAAACACATGCAGAGTTATCAAGGAATGCTCAACTGAGCACCTCTGTATACAAGTCATGCCAGGGACAATAGAATCAGTATGAGGACACACACACCTCACATCAAAACGGCTTTGCCAATGAAACTGTTAATGGCATTATTGAGGGAACCCTCTGCAAGCCATGTTAGAAGTCCTCACTTCCTGAAAACAATATGTGTGCTGTCTGTCTCTGACTCAGATGTGTCCAGAAAATCCCATCATTTCACCAATAAGTCTTACCTCCTTTTGAAACTCATAAGCATATGTGGTAAAAATGTGCAACTAGTCACCAATACTTTATTTTACACACAATGTAAAAGTAGTCCATTACAAGTGAAAGTCCTGCACTCAAGATTTATAAGGTATTATTAGAAAAATGTACTTAAATTATGAAAGTAAATGTACTCATGACATGTAACAAAGGTCCTCATCTGAAATCTGGGCAGAGCTCCAACACTTCACTTCCAACACTGCCCAGGCACAAAACTCAGCAGTGCATGAGGCTGTTGGTACTGAGGTGTTTCAGTGAAAATGCATGTGTTTGGGACTGAGAATTTGATTATACTATACAAATTGTGTGAGAGTTTGTAAGCCAGTGTTTTGCTGTTGTTAAATGTGGTCCCCTTTAACTTCATTTCATGAAGAATATTTGCCTTTATTGGATTCTCTGTTTAACAGAATACAACTTTTTCTTCAAGAATTCAGCATAACTTGTGGTGAGTAACTGAGATGGTCATTTTGCAGGTAAAGTCTTGCTTTGATTATTTTCTTTTTCTTTTTGGAACAAGTGGAGTAGAACTACTGTAAGAAGTAGCATAACATGGAAATACTCAAGTACACAAATATCTCGAAACTGAATTTTAGTGCAATACTTGACTACAAGTACTTAGTTTCTTTTTACTTCACTCATCTTCGTTCATTTATTCTGTTGTCTTGACTGAATGTATGTAAAGCAGTCTGTGTTTGAAATGCACTATACTAATAAAGTTTGTTGCCCTCCCTTTGAATTAAAATGAAAGTCCTGTTTGAACCTGCAGGCTGCAGGGCTCTGTCAAGGTGCCACAGGAAGCCTGATGCTGCATCAGGTTCTTCCCGATATTTTAGTTTGGACTTGGCAAATATTCACAGGACTAAGACAGCAAGTCCAGTTGGCTGTGACTTGGCACTTGAAGATCCTGTGGCCTGGATGAATGAGAATCCTCAAAGACACACAGCTTAACTCTGCTCACGCTTTGATAATTCTGCCCCTGAATATACATATATATATCTATATATATATTTTTTTACACACTGTCCCAATTGTGTCCAACTGCAAACAATTTGAGTAAATGCTTGTTGTACCAAACAGATCAGAGCTACTAACATATTGATGAATTCCAGAATTCCGTTAATTTCCTTTTGCTAACAGTTCATTCTGCTCATGAATGAGACCCAGAGTCTCTGCCCTTGTGTCTGAGTGCTGACATGTACGTCTTAGTACGTCCAAGACTACAAACAACTAACAGAACGCAGCGTGCCACAACAGACCATTAAGTGCTCCCGCTGATGGGCAATGTCACACATGGACAGGTCAGTGTGAAACAATGGCGACTGGCGATCTGGTATTACAGTTAAACAGTGAGGAGAGAAATAGACAGTGCAGTTACATTGTTTTGCTTTATATTTGATCAGCGCTGCCTAGTTTCACTGTTTGATTTCGGTCAGAGTTTGAGAGGGAGAAAGAGAGAGAGAGGCGGTTAAGTCTCTTGATCTGTCTCTATACTCTTTGTGTCTGCAGTGGCAGCATGGTTGGCAGGCAACACGAAAGTGCAGAAGTACAGCCTGTAGTTTCAGCGGAAACAGCCCTGGAGCCAGCGAACCACCACCAAATAATGTAAATTATGTTGATAGGCTGTGTTTTGCTGCGGTGGGGGGGGGGGACTACGGGGGGGCATCTAGGCAGTGGTTAGATGGAGGAAAGTTTACCACAGTTCATTTGCACATATTAACCACATTGTTTCAACACAAAGTTTAAAATCTCAGGGTGGCACCTGAGAGCGCCAAGGAAAACTTCACTGATTTGGTTCACATTAAGCCTTTACAGATTCTGATCATTCTCATCAAGACCATAAGACTGCAAAGATGAAAACCAAAGAGATAATGTGTCTCAGTCAGTACATTTACATGATGTCAGAAAAAGTGGAATTATTGTGTTAATCTGACTAAAACTGGACTTTTAAAATACATGTAAACATGTTAATCCAACTAAAATCAGACTAAACTGAATTTCTTAAAGTCGGACATACCCAAATAATTCAATTGGAAAAACCGTAATTGGAAGTCCAGCTATTCTGTCATGTAAACACCTCAGTCGGACTTAGACTGGACTCTGTGTTTTGCATGTGCTTCTAGTCGCCTCCCTCTGTGTTTACAAATACTTAATAGGGAGGAAGGGGTGCTGCAAAATACTCAGGCATTTTAAAAGAATGTAAGCACTGAGGAGGGACTTATGTTGAAATGCAAAAGTCACACTTCAGCCATCCCCCCATATATAAAGTACAGTCTCACAACATCACCAAGGAAGCTAAGCAATGTCCTGCTGTGGACGCAGCAAACCATATTTTATCCACCTAAAAAAATCAATATCAGTGTAAGTTTTGACTATATCTGAATCTGGTCTCCTCTTTAGCTTCCACAGCAGCTGATGGAGGCAGCAGTATAGCAGCAACTCCGCCATTCAGTGGAGTAAAATGACTGTTTCTCAGTGGAATCTACTGTTTTTGATAAAACAGCTTCAAACCCCCATCGCTAAGGGCTGTCTTTCAGCACAGTAAAGCAGTGAGGCTACACTTGAACTGATATTGATTTGTTTTAGGTGGCTTCAAACTAATCAATGAAGGCAGAGTTTGCTCAGCACTGTTTGATTATATGTGATTGAGTCTATAACATAGACTGTAAAAATAATACAGGTTTTTAGCTACTAGCTGAAAGAGGGCAGATCTCCACCTGTTTTGGTGGATTAAATTAAATGGATTAAAGTGTTCGTATACTGAGACAAGGACAGCAGTCCAATTGAATGGCCTAATCGAGCTATAATTGTAGCTCCACTAAGCTGTGCATGGAAACAGACTGTGCATCATCATTCTGTCATTAGGTAAGTTACACTCAGTGGCCTCCTGTATTTTTAACCACTAGGAACAAGCCACTTCTCAAGTTACATAACCACGCAAATGCAGTGATTTAGAAAGAGGGTCCTTCCAATTATTAAAGACTGCATCAGTCAAAAATGCAGGACACAGTACAGCTGTCAGCCAGACATCAACTGAGCTTCAACAGCAGGACTGGAGTTAGTGAAGCCTTTTGCTCCTCAGGCATATTCACAGTATTTCAGAGAGCTGACATGTTAGTGCTGTCAGGGGGAGAAAAGGCAGAGACGACAGGTGAGTGTTGCATACCTTCCAAATCATCAATGGTCTTCTCCAGCTTGGCCACAGACCTCTCTGCAAACTCTGCACGAGTCTCAGCCTGAAACCACAGCACATCATGTGTCATCATGTGCACAGTGACATGCATGAATACACACCAGTTACCAGTTCATACCAGTTCAGATAGAGGAGGAAGCAACAGAAACAGTAACAGCATGACAGAGTTCTCACCTCTTTCAGTTTGTCAGTAAGAACTTTGATTTCTTCTTCATATTTGTCCTCCTTTTGCGAGTACTGAAATCCAAACAGGAAGGGATTAATAACGTGCAATTCAAATGCATTTATGACTCCAGTCTTAACTACTGAGAGGAGACAGACTTCATAGACAGATGATGAGTATACCACTTTGTTGTATTACTTATTTGAATTTCTTTAAGAACGGCAGGTGGGATCACATGACATTAACAGTAAAATGCAAAGACAGCTGGAGGGCATTGGAGGCTCGTCATTATGTTACATTTCAAACACAGTTTGTACCTCTCATGTACACTCAGTGCGTTTAAGTCACAGAGCATCAGCCTTTCTGAAACATCACTAAAACAGTCTGAGACAGTTTTCAAGGTCTGTTGCCTGCAGGTCAGAGGCTTCCCCCCCTAAGGAGCTATATGGATGACATCACCTGCCTGCTACGAACTGCCCCATGCACATCCAGACTTCTGAAGAGGCTGGACGAGCTGATTAGCTGGGCAAGGATGAGGTTCAAGCCTCAGAAGTCGAGGAGCCTGTCACTGCGGAAAGGGGAGAGGAATGACAGAGTCACCTTTACCATCGGTGGCGAAGACATCCCCCTCATTGTGGACCAGCCCATCCGAAGCCTGGGAAGGCTATATACATCTGGTCTCTCAGACAAGGATATGGGAAAAACCATCCTTCAGCAGTTGTCAGAAGGCCTGGCAAAGATCGACGCAAGCCAGTTACCCGGAAAGCACAAGGTGTGATGCTATCACCTCACCCTGTAACCAAGGGTGATGTGGCCTCTAATACTGTGTGAAGTCACCTCATCAGCCGTAAACAAGATGGAGGCAAAAGCCAACGCCTTCATCCGCAAATGGCTCGGGCTACCACGGTGTTTCTCAGCAGCTGGCCTCTACGGTTGGAACTCACTACAGTTACCCCTGAAATCCATCACCCTGGGCTATAGGCAGGAGAAGGCCCAACTGGTGATGGAACTAAGGGACTCTGCCGACAAGACTGTAGCAGGAGCAGATGTTAGAGTTGCAACTGGAAGGAAATGGAGGGCTGAGGAGGAGGTGCAGAAGCTGATTGGCAGGCTGCAACACCAGGAGGTTGTGGGCAGGGTCCAAACAGGGCGGGCAGGCCTTGGATGTAGTGATCCACCCAGGTTATGGTCCAAGGCAAACAAGAAGGAGAGGAAAGACCTTGTTGTTGCAGAGGTCACGAGAGTGGCACAGGATGAACTCAGAGTTAAGTCTGTGGCACAGGGGCAGCAGGGGCGGTGGACTACCTGGGAGGGTGTTGTAAGCCAAGCAATCAACTGGGCAGACTTTTGGAAACTGCCACAAGCTCGACTCAGTTTCCTCATTAGAGCGACCTACGACACGCTCCCGAGCCCTCTAAATCTCCAGCAGTGGTTTGGAACAGAGCAATCCTGTGACCTCTGCGGGACCATCAATGCATCACTCCAGCATGTCCTGTCAGGATGTAAAACAGCACTGACTCAAGGTCGATTCACATGGCGGCATGACCAAGTGCTCAGGAAGCTGGCAGAGGTGCTGGAGAAAAGTCGGCAGGAGGCGAATATCCAGATTCCATCAAGGAGCCAACAGAGGATCCACTTCCACAGGCAGGGTGAACCCGCAGATAACCCCAGCAAGAGTGCACCATCCTCCAAGCTGTTAACACCAGGGGCGGAGTGGAAGATGAAAGTGGACCTTGGCCCACAGCTCCAGTTCCCACAGGAAATCTGTTCCACCACCCTAAGACCCGACGTGGTACTGTGGTTCGCAGCTGTGAAGTCAGTACTGCTGATAGAGTTGACAGTGCCATGGGAGGAGGGACTGGAAGCTGCCTATGATGGTGAAATACGCAGACCTGGTCGAAGAGTGCAGAGAAAGCGGATGGCAAGCAAGGACGTACCCGGTGGAGGTGGGAGTCAGGGGCTTTGTTGGCAGTTCCATGCCACGCCTGCTTAGAGACGTGGGACTACGGGGAGCAAGGCTGAGCAAAGCCACCAAAGAACTGTCGGAGGAAGCAGAGAAAGCAAGCCACTGGCTCTGGCTGAGACGACGAGACAAGTCTTGGGGGGGAACATCAACATAGGTTGAGCTGCAGGGGGTGTCAGGGAGACGTCCCTGTACACAGCCCGGCCACTGGGAGATGTTCTGGGTTAAGGGGCGAAACGTCAGTGAGCAGTGGTCCCCAGCTGAAGACCCTGCAGCTCAACCTGTTCCTTGGTATGCAGTCAGGTCTAGGCCTGGCTCAGGGAAGCGGACGCCCCTTGCCATGCACAAGTCCTCCTTTGGCACCATTGGAGGTGCGCCAGGCTTAAGGCCAAGCGGATATACCATCACCCCGTATGTAATAAGGTATTTCCAGAATACTCAGAAACTCTTGTCTCTAACTTCTAACCATGTGGCTTAAAAAATGATGTGATGATATCATGAAGGAAAAACTTATTTCAATGAATGAATTTTCAATTCTACACCTTAATCCAACTGGAAATGACAGTGATCATTTAATGTTTTATTGTCAAGGATCTGTGATATATATATGTCAGCAGAGATAGTACTTGAATATGAGAGGCACAAAGTAGGGCTACTTGTTACCTGAACTATTAACATGGTCTACGACCGTTTAAAGCCTTTATTGAAATTTAAAGACTTTCTGTCTTTTCAAAACAATTAACAATAGTGTACAGCATACTGTATTAAAACATGGATGCCAAATTAATATTGTAAATACAAATAAGACTTTTTGTAGCCTACTAGAATAATATAATCAATTGCTTTCTCATTCCACTAGATATATTTTGCTGCAATACAAATGACTAATGTGAAGTGACCAGACTGAAATCTATATACCTTATTAGAGTAAACAGATAGTGACAAAGTCCCAAGTTCCCTTTGGGGACATCATTTGCAGTTGAAAGAAGTGATCGTAAATTGCTATCGCAATATACAGTATGTTATCACAACCCTAGTTTCTGCAGCAGGCTGATGAGGACTGTCTGTATGTTGGTAATGGACATGGTGTCTCTGAATAAGCTGACTGTCTTTTTGTGTTGCTTTGTCCTGATGTTGGGGTCACTCTTGTGGCTGAATGTCCCTCAGCTCCTACTGTACCTTCTCAGCTTGAGCTTCCAGTGACTTCAAGTTGTTGGTGACATTTTTCAACTCTTCCTCAAGGTCACCTGATTTACTGCGCAAGGTCAGAGAGAGGAAAAGCAAGAGGAGAAATAGCAGTGATTTGAAAGGTAGGACAGCAGAAGAGATCAAACCCTGATACTTTCAAAGGCCCACTCCACATTGTTATAAACCTTTTTCAGTCTGTCTCACTCAGAGACAGAAGGTGGACATCTGTCACCAAACTGCTCTGCTACGTCTGACTCTGAGAAAGACAGCCAACAAAATGCCAGGGTGTTTTCAAATGAAAATGTAGGAATGGTGGGATGGCTGATTACAGCCAAATAAGGATATAATCACAAATTAAAAACCAAGTCTGTTATTCTGTATTTTTCCAGTAAGTCCCATGTACAGACCCAAACTAACAATGTTAGTTGTGTCTCTCAGTACCTTTGATTTTCACTCTGTGGCTCTCAGCTGAAAACTCACATGTTCCAACTGAGGATGTAAATCTTCCAAAACAGCCCATGAGTACAATGTGTCTTTTTTTCTTTGTGTTTTTTAAAAGGCTGAATAATTTCCTAAAAGAGCTAGTTACTGGAGTGTTTATCAAACATTAGTCAAACAGAGGGACTATTTTCAGCAGCAGATCGATCCATATTTGGTCCTCTAGTGAGTATTTGTGTCCGCAGGATGGTGTGTGTGACATTGACTCAGAATAAACTTCAGAGTATCTGTTCACAGTAACAAAGGAACATGTCAGTAAGTGCAGCAGTGTAGCTCATAGAGTGCTCCATTTTCTGTCATTTTAGTAATTCAGTTGCCCTGATGTTTGCCCAAGTCTTCATTTATCTGATAAGTTTTGTTTAAATGGGTTATTTGATGCTATAAAAACAGGCTGTGATGTCATGATCAGGGCCCCTCGATTTTGGAGTGACCTGTCTGAAGAGATAAGGTTTGCAGAATCAGTGAGCTCTTTTAAATCCCTTCTTAAAAATAACTTCTACAGACTTTCTTTTTTTGTGATGTCACCATTATTCATTTATTTTTTTACTTTTTAATTTTGTCTCTCTTCATTTATTCATTTTGCTGCTCTTACTCTATTTATCCCTTCCTTATCCTTCTGTTGTTCTGTTATTTCCATCTTTTAATGTTTTGATTTATTTATTTACTTTATCTTTCTCTTATTCATCTGTTTTTATCATCTTATCTTTGTTTTATCCCCACTGATGTGATGTAGTTGTCTTATATTATTTCTTTTACTGTTTTTATTGTTATATTTTCTTAAACTATTTTCATTTAGTACTTAAACTGCCTTTTGAGATCTGCCTCTTTTATCACTTTTATTCCTTTTATTTGGATGTTGACTTTTTTTGTTCACATTTTTCCAATTTTGTTCTTGTCTTTTTGTTTTACTTTTCTAGACTTTTCTCTGTTTGGCATGTTAGATGATGTTTAGTTCATTATTCCCTGACTTCCTGCCTTATCTGTCACTTTGTAAACACCTTTTTAAAGCTGTTGTGATTAGACAGATGGCGAAAACTTCACAGGGATCGCTACTGTGCAGATTCTGGCTTCAAATGACTTCAACAGAGAAAGATTGCAGCAGTCGTATCTGGGATATCTTGGATTCAATTTGGTGAAGTGGGAGAAAGTGGAGATGCATCGTCCATATAAATATATACAGTCACTTCCTGTCAGGCCTCTGTTCCACTAGCCTCTGTGACTCGGTGTAATCCCTCATTAAGCAGTAGTTCTTCAGTAGTTCTCTTATCAGACCTTCTGAATAAACTAAAGTGTGCCCCAACACTCTCAATAACCTAACCTGTTCATGTCAATCAGTTCATTGTTTGTTTTGGTCATTTCATGGGATTTGTTCACAATATAGAATATCACCAGACTTTTCCTTCAAAAGAATAGCATGGATATTCTAAAGCGGGGTTGTATGGGGTTTTTCGTCAGTGTATTACACACAATAAATATCAGTCGGCACACCCCCAGTTTGGAGAAGCAGACTGGAGTCTGACAGGGAAGCTAAGCAATGTACTACAGATGAGGGGTCGGCAACAAAATTTATTTTAACAACATAAAAAAACATCTCAGCAAAAAAAAATCAATATTAGTTAAAGTGTATTCTAGTGTAGTGTATTTAAATATACATTATATATATATATATATATATATAAAGAGAGAGAGAGAGAGAGAGAGATTTGTGTATGTGTGTATATGTATTATATATATAGATATATATATCTATATATATATATGTATGTATTTATATATAAAGTGTTTTTTTTTTAGGTGGGACTTCTTTTAGGTGGCTAAAACACATTTTGTTGTTGGCCCCCATCCTCAGCAGTACATAACTTAGTGTCCCAGGATGCTTCTCCCAACTGGGGACGTATTGACCACCATTTACTATATGTAATAGACTGAATATGAATAAGCACCCCATGTAACCCCACTTAGAAAATCTTAACTATCCCTTTAAGAACTGCTTGAGGGACATGCATGATGTCCCAGAGGGTAGGAGCAGGCAGGACAGGAAACAGAGCGAGGGGGTGAGAGGCTGCAGGTCAGAGGAGCAGAAGGCAGCAGGTCACAATGAGACCTTGGTGGAGTTGTACAGTCAGTACCTCTTCCTCTCCGCACATCATGGACTTCATATTCTGGTCCATTAGTCTGAGCTCCTCCTCCAGCTCCCTCACTCGCCTGAAGGGGTTAGTCCAGGAGGTCAGGGGTGAGGGGGGGACAGTGGGCACAGCAGCCATAAAACAATAACAAACAACAACAAGTCCCAAACAGGCGGTGGTGCTGTGTTCACACATGCTTTACATTAAACACACACACCCAGGTCTCTATGTGATTAGTGTCATTATTATGTCACACATGGCTATGTGATGCTCCACTAAAAGAATACTTTGAGGTGCTGATATTTTGGGTGAATAATCAATTCAACAAAAAATAAATCCACAACAATTTTAATAATTGTTTAATCGTTTAGTTCATTTATAAAGTAAAATATCAACCGTGAATTCATGTTGTGTCAGATAGAATATGATATTTGACTCTGGGAATTCACAATTGGCATTTTTCACTTTTGACACATTTGACACTTTATAACCCAAATGATTAATGAAGTCATTAAAAATGATTAGTAGATTAACTAATACAATCATTAATTGTAACTGTTAAGAGTCCATGCAGCACTACTATCAATAGAAACATTACAGGGATTATATTATTGTAAGTAAGAAATTCATCAGTGAAAAGTGAATGTGTAACATCACATTGCCATAGTAGTGATCACATGATCTCTACTACGGCAACATGAATAATGGATGTGGCTCTTGTGTTGGTGTAAGTTTTCATGGTGCAGGTGTTGACTTACGCCTCGGCCACCTCAGCACGCTCCTCTGAGCGCTCCAAGTCACCCTCCAGGATCACCAGCTTACGGGCCACCTGCACACATCCAGCACACACTCAAGTCACTCCTCTATACTCTTACAAGGAGGATCTGTCATCACACTGACTTTAAGCATGTATCCTCACTGGCACAAATAATTCATTCCTAAAAGTGTATAGTATATACTGTATTCAGTGATGGTCCCAAGTCCTAAGTCAAGTTAAGTCATAATATCATTGCCTGCACTTCATTCAGTTCTTCAGATTCTTAACAATTAGTGTGGTAAATTCACCAAAATAATTCAAACTTTAAAAAATGTGTGTATAACTTTTTAACATATATATTTATATTTGATGTGTTATCCTTGTGACAGTTATATGAGCAGAAATATGTACCACTAGAAACTGAATTTGAATCATTTGTATTTGAATTTAAATTGCTCAATTTGAATAACTGCATTTAAAAATGAATTGGAATCACACAATTTGATATTGAATTCATGAGTTTGGAACTCAACTGAAATTAAACTGAAACTGAATGTAATATTATGAAAATAGATCCTCACTGAAAATTCAAGCCTTAATTTACCTCCACATCAAATTCTCACAGTTCAGTTTCAGTTTACTGAGAAATACATGAGGTTGTTGAGGATGAGCAGTTGAGTGCAGACACACAGAGCTCCTTTCTGGTTGTGTACCTTTGATAGTTTGTTTATTGGATGAAATCCAAAATGTCAGAAATAAGAAAACAACTTGTATTTTTGTTTTCTCATTTTTAAGGGGAAAAAGAAACAAAATTATGAGTCGAATTTGCCTTGTCTCTTTTATAGGTACAAAACCAAGATGCTATCTACATCAAAAACCACTTACATATGATGAAAGCCTGATTGGCTGCGTTCCCACAAGAAATTGCATTCGTCCGGATGGAAAAGAGCCATTTGGGGCAGTGAATTTGATTAATTAATTGTTTATCAGACCAAAACTTAGATAAGAATCAACAAGCTAACCTCGCCTCAAGCAAATTGGCTTGATTTCTATAAAAACATAAAAACACTGCGATCAGCAACTTAACAAGAAATGGCCCATAATTCTGCAAGAAATTATTTTTAAAAGTTACAAGAAGATTACCACAAGATGCACAAAATTAGTTGATAAGTTGGGAAATTCAAATTCAACTATAAATGATTAAAAATCCATTTCTGACACCTATTTCTGCTCATGCCAGATCCATCATAATATCTGAGCTGAAGGTATGGCACATTGCCATCTGTTTTTTGTCTTCAACAGCAAAGTCTTTCCATGTGTGTGTGATAAACTGGAAGATTATCTGTCTGTCTGCAAGCTCACCTTCACCTTTGACTTGTTTTTCGCTTTTTTTTTTAGTGTATCTAATTTTTTTATTGAACCTACTCCATGTTAAATTTCATGCTTAGTATTGGTTTGTAGTGGTAAAACTGTGACACAGCTTCTGTTCACGATGTCATGTCAAAGACCTTGTGGTTCAGTGGTTCCCTCACCTCTTCATATTTGCGGTCAGCCTCCTCAGCGATGTGTTTGGCCTCCTTCAGCTGCATCTCCTGGATCTCCATTTTCTCCTCATCTTTTGTTGCTCTGTTCTCAATGACCTTCATTCCTCTGAGTGACGAGAGGACCAGACAGCAGTAAGCAGTGAGCCAGAAACAACCGTCCATGTGTGAGCAAAATCAGTATTCTAACCTCTGGGGCTACCTGTAACATCCACCTCCAGCATAGTCAGGAGGGTCTGCAGATTCAACATGTTCATGTGTTTGATCTGAATACCATTGTAATATTTACAGGGTCTCTTTTACACGTCATGACCAATCTCACCTATCGTGCATCAGTTTTTAAAACAATGTAAAAAGTCCTCTTTGACTGTACAGGAGCTTCAATTCTGATAACATGACTCTGATGATGTCACCACGGTTATCTCATCTTGAGGTTGGAAACTACACATTACAGACTGGACATGTAAACCTTCAGGGGTGTGGGGGTTTACCAGGTGGAGTTGCGCTACTGAAAGATGCTATTTGTTGCATTATTGTAAATGTAGGATGCAGTTTTCTTGGAGTTTGACCCATACTAAAGACTAAAACTCACAATATCTCAGCCTCTGCTGCTTCCATTCTGACTTCTCTGTTTTCACTCTGCCTTTTGACATTATAAAAGCACAATACTTAACCCCTGCATTTACCTTTTTACGACATCTGAAACATCGCACCCAACGAAACAGGTGAGTAAGTAAATGAGTTTGTAAATTCCAGCTGACCAACAGGACAATTTCTTTAAATCGGCCAAACACACTCAGTTAATTCGACAGCTATTCTGTCATGTAATCACCTCAGTCAGACTTTTACTGGACTCTGTGCTCTGCGTGTGCTTCTAGTCGCCACGCTGGCTTCTCTCTGTGTTTACAGATAGGGACTGTTTGTTCCTTAAGAAGGGGGTAGGGGTGCTGCAAAACGGGTCAGACATTTTAAAAGAATGTAAGCACTGAGGGGGGACTTTTGTTTTTAATTTTGGCTTAGGTAAGGGACATACAGCTTCAAAAACTAGTATTTTATATTTATTTTAAATGAAAAAGTCAAACTCCAGCCACCCCTCCTTTGATAAATAAAGTACAGTCCAACACCGGCACAGAGGATAAATGATGTCCTGCTGTGGACGGGGCTGCATATATTTTATCCACATAAAAAAAACAATATCGTTGTAAGTTTTGACTATATTTGAATCTGGTCTCCTCTTTAGCTTCCACAACAGCTGATGGAGGCAGCAGTATAGCAGCAGCTCTACCGTTCAGTGGAGTAAAATGACTGTTTCTCAGTGGAGACTACTGATAAAACAGCTTCAAATCCCTTCAGTAAGAGCTGTCTTACAGCAAGGTAAAGCAGTGAAGATATTCGAAAAATAGCGCAGACTACACTAAAACTGATATTGATTATTTTAGGTGGTTTCATGGAAGCTGTACTATTTCACTGTAATATAACTGGCTGCTCTGGGCCCAGTGACAGTTTAATCTAGTCCTGTAACTAACTGAAGCACAAACGGAATGATTCAATGATTGCAGTGACACTGCACTCTTCACCTCTCGCTCTCATCTGCTGCTTTCTCAGCCTCCTCCAGCTTCTGAAGAGCGGTGGCCAGTCTCTCCTGAGCTCTGTCCAACTCCTCCTCAACCAGCTGGATACGCCTGTTTAGAGATGCCACCTCTGCCTCAGCCTGTAGGGACACACACGCACACACACACACACACACACACACACACACACATACACACATATCCATTATACTATAAATATAAGCCTTTAGTCAGATTGCAGCAATAATGACAATGTATTAAATATTTATTAATTAAAAAACATAATCAAAACAACCTAGCCTAATCTGAGTGTTCATAAGGTGTGACTAAATAATCGGCATTGTAAAACCTGGGACACTCAATGACTCTAACTCTCTCTCTCTATATATATATATACATATATATATATGTTAAATAAAAACGAAAGGGTAGAAAAAAATACAAACAATGAAGCAGGTTGTATTAGCTGCTTGAAAGTAAGACGCAGAAGAGATTATTAAAGAAAAATAACACCAAAAAAGAAGAGTCGGTCCTGAAGCACTCAAGAAGTGAAGATGATGATGATGATGATGATGATGATGGTGTTATTTTTACAGATGGCAAAGCCAGAGCACAACTGTCTGTACAGAATCAGCCTTCACATTCAGAAAGGCTAATTAAATAAGGTACATTTACTAAATCCTTGAAGTGTAGAGATTATTTTGGGTTGGTTCCTGTGATGTTCTTCGCTGTGACTGTGCTAAAACAATGACTAAAGTTAAGAGGAAATTGCAGAAAAAATGTAGGTAAAGACTCACCATTGGGCCTGAATAAAAGCTGAGAATCCTACAGTTTTAAATGATATCAAAATAATGTAGTAAAACACCAATAAAGGCTTTTAAAGTAAACCTAAATTGGGAAAGTTGGCTGACACACTAGACCAATATACTGCCATGATGTCATTGGTTTTCAAAATTATTAATATGCCTTTAAAAAAAAAGGTTAAGTATATTTGGCCACATTGAGTGGTGGCTACTGTCATCTTGTCCAGCTCATGGACTGCATATGGAAGAATTGGACATCTTTGGGGTAACTTTGTCATATTTGTCGGTCTATGATTAAAAAAGGGAGAACAGCTGCAGTAATACTGAAATTTCCTGTGTTGTGTCGAGGTGTGTTCCCTCATGAAATAGTGTAAGAATGTGTAGCGCCCCTCTCTTAGTTTCGACATAATATTTATATTAGCGCAAACATAACATTCAAATTTAAAAAGTGGTCTCTCTTTCATGCTATTTAGCGTGAGAGTGCCTAAGGGTTTCCTGAAGGATCGTGTGGTTTCCGGTGTGAGGCTGGAGGTGTTGTCGGGGTGTACGGGGTTACCCTCTCTCGGGCCTGCCTCTCCATGTCCGCCTCCCTCTGCAGCAGCTCGGCTCGCTCCTCCGCATCATACGCTACCTCCTGCAGACTCTGGATCTTCCTCCTCACCGCATCCACAGACTGTAAAGTCGCCATGCTGCCTCTACATCAAGGGTCAAGACTCGACTCTGCTTCGCTCAGGCGTCACCGTGTTTCCGTGGTAACGGCGATTCTTCCGGTTAAATTTCAAAATAAAGCGATTATGAATAAGCCTCATATTTTGAAATGACAGGAAACATCAAGTATAGGGACTATAGACTGTATGGTACGGGGTCTGGTAGTAGCCTCCATAACTTGAAGTCTAATATTTTAATTTTACATAATTCGTGCGCATGAATTACATTTAGGCACAATACTTGCATGGATGCTGATTCAGCAGTTGTCAGATCTTTACCACCCTTCCATATGCTTTTTGGTCGACTGCTGCATATTACATGTATGCTTAATTTCAAATATCAAAATGTCCGGCTCTTTAACCCTCAGGGCCCGCTTTAATATTAGGCTACACTCACTCGCAGCGTTCTACGCACAAAATGCGCTTTTTAAAATCAAGCTTTAAGAAATATTAGGCTATACACATTAACATGATTTTAATCTTTCATCGGGTTGATTTTTTAACCAATATCAGTCCTAATTAAAAATATCAAATGTTTTGGTCATGATGCCACTGTGTTTTTAGATGGAAAAAAAGACTTTTAATATACTAGCATGTAAACAGAGAAGCACCTGGCTGCAGCATGGGTGTATTATAGGTTAATATATCCATGCAGCGGCCTGGTGCTTCTTGTTTCTTCCTTTTCAGCTTTTAAAAATATTGAGCTTTTTCAGCTTTTTATAAGCTATCACTATCAAAGGCAGAAAAGTAATTTCATCTTCAACTGCTGTGATAATAATGAATGGCAGCCAGTCAAACAGTACAGCTTTACAACAAGAATGCTGGCAAGACTGACCCATTACTCTGACCCTCTTTAACCCTTTGATTGCACCTCTGGGCCAGCCTATTAGACAGGAAAGACGTTTGTAGGGTATAACTAAAGGAGGAGTAGGAAATTAAATCAGCTGATAAAGGATGTGTTAGTCGTAATATTTCAAAATCCAAGCCCAGGAGTTGCTCTGCTTATGAGTTTATAAAATAAATATAAAATATATAGGAGAATCATAGGAAAAATTCTAGGATATTTTCTTGAATACATAACCCATGCTGTATTATTTGAGTATACCTCTACCCAAGAGCTGGTGAATAGGTACACCATTAGTGGGTATATACCATATAGCCTGCTAAGTATCTTATCCAGAGATATTTCCTCCCAGGATATTCTAAATGTTATTGGAGTAACAGAATCATCCATGATGATATGGACAGGTGGGATTTGCTCCTTCTGGATCTCAGCAGCAAGGACTGACAGTTAAGATAAGTATCTTTCCTGAATTATTAAATCTATTTACAGCCCTCCCAGTAGAGGTCCTCCTCAAACAAAAACACACACGCCAATGTAGGACAAACGCAGTTCAGGGTTTATATTGCAAAAAAAGGGAAATCCGATTTATCTGCACAGTTAACTTATGAAGCCAAGATGAATGAGTTATAAAACAACTGCTGTTGAGTTGTATTGACAGGGTGAAGAGTTGAGTTAACCAGCTTATGATCCACACTTCATACCAGTATTATATGATCTCAGATATAAGTAATGGACCCACTAATCCAAGGCCACATTTAGACGACAACAGCCCAACTAAAAACATAAAAGTCTTTCCTTTATGTTTGTAAAAAAATCTGCCTTACTATGAGAACATAATGAAAACAATCTTCGTGTACATGGATCCACAAAAAAACAGTGAATGCTATAACGTGCATGCCAAGCCAGTAGTTGGCGGCGTTACTTTGTAATTTTCAAAAGATTACACTCTTGAATCCGGTTTCAAAAGTTTGCGTTTTCAGGCCCCGCGTTTTCATGTGATTGAAAGGCCAAACTGCAACAAAAGTGTAATGTTTCATGCAAGAACCATTACTGTGTAAACGGTCCCTAAGTGGGAACTTGATGACTCTAAGAATCCATTCCAGTCATCTGAACTGTCTAGATTAGGATTTTTATAGGTATTCAGAAATCACAATTTTTTTCTGAGAGTGATCAGAGGTCCAAACCCTGAAACCCCCCCAAAATGATTATTATTGTACTGTTAGGATGCTATATATAGATTATTATATATAGAATTATGAAGGTGAATGTACCCTAGTGAAAGTACAAAAGTATCACTTCAATGGGCAAAAACTCAAAAAATGATATTAGGCAGCACTGGAAAAACAGAGATGAGGATGGAGATACACGAGGAGCTGTGGCTCCATATCTGCTGGACTCAGTGCAGCTCCAACAGGTCATTGACCCAGAGGGATTTTTGTTGATTTGGTTCTTTATAACTTCGAAGCAGAAATCTAAATGAACTGGGATCCAGCGCTCTTGCTGTAGGGAGTGTGGATCAGTACAGGCAGATCATGCTGTACTTTGGTGCCGTCCACATGTACAGACTTTTGGAAAAAACCTGGCCTTTAGTATTGATGTGTCATTTTTCTCTTTTAATCATGGAATTATTAGTGAAGGTTTGCAAAAAGTAACATTTACCTATTAAATACTTTTAATGGTTGTGTTGTAAAAAAAAGCTGGTATCAAATGGTGTAGGGAGAAACACACACTATGGCCCTGACTGCCTACACTCAATAGACAAGATATCTAACACCCTCTGTCCACAGAGAGACAGGGATGAAAGATACTGGACGAAATGGGATTGTCACTTAAAGGAAATGGACACTTGTTAAAGAATATTTTCCAGCTGTTTTGTACTTAAAAACTGACGCACCAGTTTGTACTGTGTTATCATTGTTTAAATTTTGACATTGTAAGCGGTACCCTGAACTGTCATTCATGCATTGAGTCAATTTTGCTCTGTGTATAAAGCTCATCTTTTCTTTTCATCAATGAAAATGCTAAATCATTGTGAAGTATGCCTCATTTGTCCCATAGTGATAGCCAGTGTACTCTCTGAACTCTGCTTGTTGAAATGACTCATGGCTTTAGAACATTCAGAGATTCATCTGGCTCAGGCTTCAACGTTTTCTTCATCAGAAAAATATTCATTGCTGAAGACTTCAGTCACATTTGGCGTATGACCTCAACAATGTACAATTTTAAACATGTATGTATGTTAAACTTATTATTATTATTATTATTATTATTATTATTATTATTATTATTATTATTAATTTATTTACTTTTGTCTACGATTGATACATGTTTGTATAAGTTTTTCCTTTCACTGAGAAAGATTTGTCCTGTGGGCTTGAAGGAATGGGGTTTGTGAATGTTTGTGAATGTTTATTCCAAATGAACAAAAAAGGCAATAAATATATTTTTTTAGAAAGAGAGAGAGAAAAAATCATGCATAAACTAATTAAACTAAACTAAACTAAACTAAACCAAACTAAACTAAAAACTAATTAATCTAATGCTGCTATTTAAAACATAGTGCTGAGTGTAAATGGCACCAGACTTCTCTTGTAAAGTAAGTTTTTCGCATCATACCTCCTGCTACATGTGCAGTACATGTGTATGTGTTTGTGAACAGAGCTTGTTCTGAGTCTGTGATGTCCATGCTGGAGTGAACACCACCTTCAGTAGCTCAGTGGAAGCATAAACAAAATCATGCATTGCCTCAATTCTTTTCCATCTTTGGTAACAGCACAGGATCACAGCACACAACACAGGAAGGTCCCGCTGCTCTTAGGACAAATAAAGCGAGTCTCACTCTTCTCTGTGTCGCTCTATATTTTGCACTATAACTGGTCATAAATGCTATGACTCATAGAAACCCGCATAAATATCATTTATTCTCCAAATTACTGACCGTGGTCTACAAAGAACATCTTGAGTATAAGCTTAGAGAATGTAAACTGTCGACAGACTGACTGAGTCATTGTAGAAAGTTATATTAACTTCCTTCCAGAGTGTAAAGCTAAACCATTAGGTTCTTCGAGAGATCAATACGGTTAAATCTTTTTAGTATAAAAGTTCCTCTTTGTTTTTACCCTGCTGAGCTGCAGTGAAAGGACAGTGAGAAGAGAGGTTTGAGCTAAAAAGCCTTTAACTTGTGACTCATAGCCTCATATTAGCTTCAGATAGATATACTTTAGAACAGTTGTTTCCAACTGGTGGGTCATGGTCCAAGAGTGGGTCCATTCTGAAAGGACCTTAAGTGACTCCTGAACATGTAAAGTTTGTAAAAAAAAAAAAAAAATTACCCTTTATTTTGAAGTACTGTGAAATTCTGGCACAGAACTTTTATTTTGAAGTCCCATTTCTGTTTATTCTTGCAACATGTTTTATTTCTTTGTGTTTTAAGCCAATGTGTTGTTCACTTTTTGTGAAATACTGCTGAATATGTGTTAATTTATTGTGTATGAAAAGAGAATCCTGGAACCCATGAGTTGGGAACAACTGCTTAAGAAAACATTTTTACATGGGAAAAGGGCTATGGATTTTGTATCAGAGGTGGGACCAAGTAATTCTTTCACAAGTTCCAAGTATGTCTCCAGTCTTTCCACTCAAGTCATGATAGGCAAGTCCCAAGTCCTAACTTGTTAATTTCAAGACCTAAACAAGTCAAAATGAAATAAAGTAATGCCAATTTTAAATCTTCTCAGGAAAGCCTCAGCGTGCAAGGGGGAAAGAGAGAGGATGGCATGCATCCAAGGGCCGAGGTAGGAATCAAACCTGCAGCTGCTGCAGCAAGGACATAGCTTTGGTACATGGGGTGCCCGCTCTACTAAGTCAGCCAGTGGGTGTCCTGATAAATTTGCTTTTATTTGATTAAAAGTTACTTTGCTGTTAAGCTAACATTAGCTAAGTATTAGCTTGTTCAATGTGTTAATGTTGAGTGTGTTAAATATTTGTCTTGATTTACCCTTCTTTGTGTAAATGCAAATGTCAGTCAAATATAGAAATTTCTTAGTCTTCGTCTGTAGTTTTAAACCTGTATGTTTTGAATACTGCAGTCCACTTTTTGTTGACAAGTGAGTAGATTTTGTATGGGACATGACCCAAATTATTTCTGGTATAATGTTTTCCATATGGTGCCCAGTAACGTAACGGTAGTTCTTTGTGGTTCTCTCCTGCAACTTGATTGGATGCTGTCAGATTGGATCCAACAAAGTGGATATGACGAAGTAATATGGTCTTTTCCAACAAAATTGGCATGCGTACACAGATTTTTTAAACACGGGTAAACCCACAAAAAATAGACTATAGACTGCTTTCCCATTTCCAGTAGAGCAGAGATGTATACAGGGCTCTACAGCAGACATGTAAGCCTTTCTGTATGTGTGTTATTTTTGGTGTTTCACGTTCGACATTAAGGATAGGCCAGAGAACAGATAAACAGTAGAAAGCAGCATGGAGGTCTGTGAAAACTTTGCGGAGGGTCACTTCTCTTTATATATCTCTTACTTTCAAACAGACTCACTTTCAAGCAGACTAGTTTGGATCAATGTTTGAGCGCTGCTTCAGAGGAGATGTACAGTATTTAGTGACGTTGTGTCATTGCATCTCACTAGTTATGGGGCTAAAATTAGTGCGTTCACCCAGGTGTTGTGTTTCTGTCAATGCCGATCTGAGCCGTAGGCGATAAATACCCATGACTACAGCAAAGTCATTTGACCTGAGTGTGAATGCTGATTGTAACCTTTCACATTACATTAAAAAACCAGACGTTAGCAGATTATAGTGGGATTTTTGTGCAGTAGGAGAGAGACTCAAGTGTTAACTTGCTCAGAATGAATAGCATTCATATTAGTTGATTCAGAAAATGACAGGAAATAAATTGAATAAAATTGAATACATTTTTATATACCATACTTTTTAATCTTTGGGTTTGGGTCAAAGATAATCACTATTTTCAAGTCAAGAGGCTCAAGTCTAAGTGAAATCATGAGTCTTTGGTGTTGTAGTCCAAGTCTACTTAGGTCTTTTTTGATGGACATCTGACTTTTTGTTAAGACAAGTTTGAAAAACTGTGAGACTATCCTTTAACCTTCCTGGTATGTGTGTTTTGGTTTTTTGTTTTTTTACAAACTGGTTTGGCCAACAGCATGTTTTTCCAGCTAAAGTGGTAGAAATAGTTGAGACAGGATTGTCTTATTTTCTGGTCTAACTGTTGAAATGTGTTCAACACTGTGTGTAACAGGAGAATACTTGGCACAGTTGAGCTGACTTAAGGTTAATGTCGGTGTATGATATACACTATACTCTGCTATAGTTTATTTTTCTATTGATATATATTCCTCTGGTGTGATATTTGCATGACTGTGTTTTTACTGTTCCTGTGCAATGCTTTAATAACCTGCAGCTGTAACGATGTATGATGTATCTTTTAACTTGAAAGCGTTCCATATGAATTTCAGTCTCGCAGCCCAAGCAGCCGCAGCATCTGCAGCCTGGTGCCAAGCAACCAAATCTACGCCAAGCTCCTCAGATTGGTTAGAACGGATGGCATTTAATTTGAGGTGCTGACAAGCTTTATGATATGTAGGTAGAATATGATACTGCACATGACAGATTTAATACGCTCTTTGCTGCTGCTGTCAGCGGTGAGGCAGCTACTCAGCAGCAGTTTTCAACTGGAACTATTGATGACACTTTGGAGATTTAGCACAAAAATAAATTCTGCTCCTGAAGGTCAACATTAAAATGGTTCTGATTATTGCATGAAATATGGGAGTATAACATTTGACTGACAGTAACAAACTGCTCTGTACATATTTAAACATGGAAGGAGCTAAGACTTGACACTGTTGATATATAATGCTGGTAATGTCCCTGATGGTCTAAATTTATAACTGTGCAGTCATTTGAGTTAAACAGCCTGCTGCCACATTTTACACCACATGAAGGAAACAGCTTGAGTATATAAAAGATTGATGGCACATGTAGATGGCACCTGTGTTACTGTGGAAGGGATAAATGTGACCGCACTATACAATAGGTTAATGTGGTCTTAATATAGTTGTGTCTCTGCAGTAATGTGAGCTATGGCATCAGCTCCCTTCACTCACATCTGTTGCTTTTTTCTCAGCCTGCTCCAGCTTCTCCTGGGCATCCTTCAGTGACTCGGAGTATTTGTCCAGCTCATCCTCCACTCCTTTCAGCTTCTTCTGCAGACCCAGCAGCTCCTCCTCCAGCTGCACAGAGCAGAAACACAGAACGTCAGAGAGATGGAAAGCTTGTCTTTGATACAGACAACCATAGAGAATACTGAAATTATTTAAAACAAGAATAACTGGAACTCTTTTCACTAAACTTGCAGCATATACTCTAAGGGCATTATTCTCTTTTCAACACTGCACTGTAAAAATAAACTTTTTGTTTTAATGTAAAACAAAGTATGTATCTGGTCTCCCTTAAAATTGTAAGTTGACTGAATTTGAGAAGACTAGTTAAATCATTACAAAATGACCTCAACTTGTCTTATCACATTCATTAAACTTCAAATTCGAAGGCAACCTGGACCCATTAATTTAAGTTAAAATAAATAGTTAATTGTTACTGTGTGTGGTTTAGAACAAGTCATTATAGATTTATGTAATCATTTGCTTTGCTGAATACTTTTTGGAACATCTGAATGGAGGAGAAGGAGTTAAGGTGAAAGGTTGGACATACAAAGCTCAGGACTTTGAAAGAGAGGAGGGTTTATGTCCTACATCCAACCTCCTGAAGACTGCTAAAACACTTCAGTTATGGTTCAGGAAAGATGGTGGTTTTGGTTTATTATTTTTAAACCAAAACATGTCATTATTTTCTCTTTCAATATCCAGCCATCTTTCACTACAATCTATGCCAACCTTAAAAGAGAATTCCAAAAGAGTACCCCCTTAGCGACACCGGAAACCTGGAAATGAGTTAGCAAGTCAATGCTCTTCATCTCGAAGTCAACAGGGTTTTTGGTTAGAAGCCTGAAAAAAGGTCTGTGGTTAACACAAGCTGAAGAGACTTTAACTTTTTGTTCTATTACATAAAATGCATCAGTAAATAACCCACCGTGAACTTTGAAGCTTTTATGTGTCTTAAAAAAGGCGGTTGATAACTAGAGGCTAAATGAGACTACAGAACGTCATCCCGCAGAGAGAGGCTTTACAGCCTGGTGGTGGTGACTCGACTGTAGTCTAGTTTGTTTATAGACTGGCATTAGCTTTTTACTTATGGCAAATTACATTGAGGCTTCGAAAATTCTGAAAGTCATGTTCATTTGTGAAGATTATCTTGCTGAACAAAACATGTAAGTAGCATAAATGTTTTTTTGCCACATAACTTATTTTTGGCAACAATTCAAAATTCAAAATTGGAAAAATCCCAAAGGGTATTTGATGAGGGAACCAGGGTGACGCGAACTTCTGTATCAACCTAAGAAAAATGTCTCCTCTGGTGCAATCTATAGAGTGATGCAGGGATGATATTTATTTGTAGGTAGTTTGGGAGGTTAGCATTGCCCTGGCTTACTCAAAAAGCCTATGGGATTTTTCTATTGATTTTTGAATTATTGCCAAAAATAAGTACTCTGGCAAACAAACATTTATAATACTTACATACGTGTTTTGGTTAGCAAGATAATCCTCACTAATAAACACTATTTTTGGGAATCTTTGAGCGAAAATGGAAATTCTAGGTGTACAAAGCTAACGTTGGACTTAAAACAAAATATACCACGGTCACATGACTTTACACCGCCACCACAAGGCTGTAAAGCCCTGTTCTGCATGATGATGTTCTGTAGTCTCATTTAGCAACTTGTTCGCAACTGCCCTCTTTTAGATAAATAAAAGCTTCAAAGTTCACAATGGGGTAATAATTGGCATCTTGTATGCCAACGAACAAAACATGACAGTCTCTTCAGCTTGCGTTAACCACAGACCTTATTTCAGACATTGAACCAAAAACCCATTGACTTTGAGACGACGACCAGGAGTGCTAAAATGCTAACTCATTTCAACGTCTTAGGACTCATTCCTGCACTACTCTGTTTATTTATCATTGCACTGTAACACTGTTGAAGGTACAATAGTCTTATTTTTACAAAGTAAAACTTACAAAGTAAGACCAGAAACATTGTCTTTCTTCTTTCACACGTTCTTTCTCTTTCTTGTCAAACCCTGCTGCATATACTCTACCTGCAGTGACTGCAACTGTATGAAGTAAGAAACGTGATCCATGCAGCATTATATTTTATATAATTTCGATATTTCTACCTCTAATTCCTTGTGTATGACAATGGTGCTAGTGTTTCCAACCAGATTCCCCTGAACTTTGCTCTGAACATTCACGGTGCCCGCAGGATGATTGCCAATGTTTCTGGTGACCTGCTGACCTTTCCTTTAGCACCAAGGAATGCTCATTACACATAGCAACAATGGGCAGGTGCAGATTGAGCTGATGTCATTAATTCCCAAACACATGTTGTCCACACTGATACACAGTCTCTATCTAAATCTCTATCTTAGAGACGCTTTAAAAATCTCCAAATTTGTGCAAATAAGAGGCCAAAACTGACTAAAAACTATTTGTTTTAAAAAATATCCATCTACATGTGGACAAGGCCTTGACAGTAAGTGTGTCATGTACATATGGCCAAAATCCAAAAGTTTGCCCTCTCAATTAAACATCATATGCAGCATAAATATATATATCCCGCCAACCAACCCCATACTGTATCATACACAAAAAATCTCAAAGTCTAGGAGTCATATAACTACGAAATTAAATGAGCTCCCCAGAGGATGAACCCTTGCGGTCTGGTACAGTCTAATGTTGATCCACTAGGAAGATTGTCATTAAATCTGTTGACCATATTCATGCTTCCTAAATGATAAACCCCTTTTTATCTTAATGACCCCATAACAGAAAATATTACTCAAACGAGCAGATTTCTGAGCCTTTTCTTGCTTCGTCATCCATTTTGGATGTTGAGCTTTTGTTTCCCAATGACTCATTTGCAAAGATTGTTTCAGCGAGTTGCCATTTGCAACAACAGCTTGGAGAACTATAAAAAGCCAATTGTAAATGACAGCGATGTGGCCCGACCACAATGTTCCCAGAACAAATGTCCTTTCTATATCACTTCTGACAGTGTCTCCAAGCCTGTATCCATGTAAGGCTTCTCAGTCACAAATAGCCCGGGACAGTCCTGATCCTACGGTCGACATTGTGGCAACTCCCAATCCAACAGCCTTGACTGTCTCTGTGAGAGGAGCAACAATTCAAAGAAGGTGGGGGTCTTTAGAGGGAACAGAAATAGACATGCCAGTATTAAATGCTCCCCTGCAGTGGAAGTGATTGTGACCGCATTGTAAAAGCTCTGCCCTGGGATCCCACGGGAACTAATGCTATGTGGACAGTTGCAAAGTTTAAAAGTTGCCATCTATTCTCTGATTGTAACCTGATCTTGTAAATGACACAGTGGAGCTGCAGGAGAAACTGCAAGTCATCCATAAAGGAACAGCACTGTGTTCTTCACTTGAAACTATAAGACATGTCTAATTTCTCACTCCACAGCTGGAAAGGGTGGCTGGATGCAGCAGGGGGCAAAAAATCTGAGTATACTTGATGGTGAACTTACACAATGAGCCTTCACACACAGTGGTCATACGTACCATACATGTTCACCATCATCACATCAAGTCTGCAAGGGCACTGTGCCACGAGAGGATTAAATTTGCTCTGTGACAGGAGTTCAGTTGCTGAGAGAGTTCGAGCCCTGTCAGGTTTGGTATTTCCTGACCATGAGGGGAACTGTGCACAGGTAGCAAACAGGTGGGAGGTTCTTTCAAATGTGGCAGCGTAAAGCCCTCATTTTCTGTCATCTTTTGACCATCCAGTGACTAACAAAGGGATAAAAAGTCATACTTTAAGGGAGCAAGGGATTTTTCTTAGTTGTTAACCCTTTCTGGGCCTCAGCTCTTGGAGACCCTCCTGAAGGTGTCAAGGTCTGACTGATTCAACCCACCATGCCTTGGAACCAGGGCTGGGTAATACACAGAAAATCAAATATCATGATATCTTCGATCAAATACCCCAACACAGATATTGAGAAGATATTGTAGGGTTGACTGTTGGTGCTTTTAGCAAATATTTACACAACAAGATTTTTGATAAATAATCATCAGTTTTATGAACACAGAGTACATTCTGGTAAATTCAGAGCATAACACTAAGTACTTGTAATTAGTTACATTCCACCACTGTCAGCATAACATACACTTTTTCCAGCTTGAGTCTAAAAAGTTTTAATGATGGCATTTGTCAATTATTCTGTACTTAATATTATTTACTAATAACTACTAATATTTTTCTCATCACAATTAATAATTAATCTGGGATCTGAAGGCCTTTTCATTAAAAAAAAATAAATAAATAAAAAATAACTGAAGATCGCCTCTACAGAGGTCCAGGCTAAGTCCCAAATGTCTCTAAGTCCTGGAGACTCCCCTGCCAAAATCTAGACATATCCATATATTGCCCAGCCCCTCCTGGATGAAACTAAACTCTGCAGTTTTCTTCAGCCTTTGCTTTGAACTCTTGACAAACTTGATTTACAGAATTGCTCAAGATTATTTTTCTCAAACTTCTCTAACTTTTATGTAGTTGTTTGCTTGAGTTCCCTTTGCTTTATTCTGGAAACACTGTATCTTCTGCATTTTATTTAACGACAAAGACATTCTCAAATATCTTCAACTTATATTAAATGTCCATGCCAAGACAGTAAAGAGCAACATTGCCTTTCACTCCAGGTGAGAATGAAGTGTGGTGTGTCTCCATCTCTGTATGGACTACCTGTTTGCATTTGTCCTCTGCTCCCTTCTTGTCCCCCTCAGCCTGCTCTGCCCGGTCTATCGCGTTCTCCTTATCCAGCTTCAGCATCTGCATTTTCTTCTTGATGGCCTCCATGGTGCTGCGGGGTGTGGGCTCTCAGCAGAGGGAGAAGAGTGCTGGGTTAGTCCGGACAGAGACTGAGACAGAGGCACCGGTCTGTGACAGGGACGGAGGTGGACAGGAGCGCGCGTGCGGCTTGTCTGAGCGGCTCGGGGAGAGTTCGAGGATGGAATACCAGCTGGATGAGCCCTACACTTTTTTCTCCAGCAAGGATCCGCACGGGGACGTTGTCCATATTTAGGCAGCGAGAGTTGTCCAGTGTGTGCGCGTGACGTCTGTCTGCAGCATGTGGGAATAAATCACATTCAGACGCGTCAGCTCTCCACCTGAGACACAGCAAAGGTAACACTCCATAATACAACCAAATTCAGGATTTTTCTGAGGAAAGACTTCACCATAACAAAGTAAAAAAGTACATATAACTAGAAGACTTAATTTATGTTTACTTAATACCTATTTGTTAAGTTTAATTTTTATTAATTAAATTAAAGTTAAGTTTAATTAAATCAATCTTTCCAATTTTTAGCAACTTAAATAAACCAAGTTTACTGTGATATATACTGTGTATATATATATATATTTATATATATATATATATATATATATATATATATATATATAT